>NC_137855.1:37886581-40286581 GCF_948465745.1 Chenopodium album
TTGTTTTGCAAAAAACTACATTAAAATAATATTACATCTCTCTTCTTTCATAGTCCCACCCAAACCCACTACTACTTTTTTATTATATTTTTCCTCTCAAATTCATTACTTTTCAATAAATTATTACACAAACTCTTAATAACATCCGATTTACACTAAATTAGTGTAAATCGGGGTGTGGGCAACTTCATCACCGAGAAAAACACCCACCACCAAACCACCAACCCTGTCGGATTCCAGCGCCGCTGACCTCCCCCATCCCCCGATTCCGGCGTCGCTGACCTCCTCCATCCCCTGATTCGTGTTGAACTTCGATCCCTGCCCCGATTTCGCGTCGAACCCAATGTCGGGTTGGTGGGTTTTCACACTTTCTTTCTCTCTCTTCCTTCAAATCAATCCACTAACAACTACAATTATCTTTCCCCAAAATTCCAATATCGCTTCCTATGTACACCTGTAGGAGTTTATAGGTACTACGCAGCGGAAATAACATGAATCATATTCATAAAGCACCTAAACCAAGGATCATTGCATAACACATAAAGAACACATAATTGTACCTTTGAAGCGTGATTCCACGTGCGATCGAGCAAGAACAAAGGGAGATAAAGAACCCCAAGCGTGATTCCTCTACTTGGTCCACGGGCACAAGTTAAACCTCCACTAATGCTAGTTAGTCGTGATTGAACGCTTCAATCAACCTTCAACGGAGAAGAGAGACACGAGCTAACCACAAACCACCACGACGAACACCACGAGCCACCATGAGGGGCGCCGCACGTACGGACGTGAAGGGGAGAGAAGAGGGCCGTGAGTGAGGAGAGTGTTTAGGGTTTTTGGGATTGGTTGTCTAGATGTCAAAATTCACAGTGTGTGAATTATGACTGCTTTCTGCAAACCCTAGGCATGGATCTTATTTATAGATCTCATCTCTAAATAAGAGCCCATGTCAAAAGCCCAAAACCCTTATCCTAAACACACTACTCTAGCCCAACACTCTACATGGTATGTCATAATCTCATGAGGCCCATTAATGGGCCTCTTACTTGTTTAACCCGATACCCTTGTTGTGTGACCTCATAGGATCCATTCTATAAGGCTTTGGGCTATTTAACTAACCCAAAGATCAATTATCATATCTAGCACCAGATATTGACGACCCTATAGAATGAACTTATTATCTCCATAATAGTGATCCTTGATATATCTAGTAATTGCACTTATCAAAGACATAATTCCTTCAATCTCCCACTTGTCTGAGACAAGTGCGCAACATTCAAATTCCTTAAGTCAATGTGTGTCGATTTGATAATATGATTGCATCTTATGTCGTGATCATATTAATCTACAAATATTTTCTTGAAATCTGAGTTTGAATTGCAAAACAAATGGTTACAAAGTAATCCATTTGAGCACGGCCATGCATTTTCTGAATTCTCCCTCTTCAAGGGGCCAAGACACATTCCTAATTAAATAGGTAGAATCAATCCAATCTTATGGCAACCAAAGCTCCCACTCAACTTATGAAGTAACCGGGAAACATCCTTTATAATCTCCAGTTACGGCCAGACGTTTGAATGTACCACAGTTAAAACAATCATTGAATGAAATCAGTGTTCCACTCATGTCAAAGGAATCCACTAATATATCCGGAAGCTCTATACTTGAACTTCAAAGTAGGTCTATAGTTCGATCATGCATCATTCATGCATATCCATGTGATTGACCGAGCATCACTACGCTCCTATAGCCCATGAAACTGCGCTATCCAATCAATCTTAACATGCTAGTCCATTATTGGAAATCATTTATGTCCAGTTTAATGATTCCAAACTAGGAACTTAAATAATATATGAATTTAGTTCACCTGTGGGGTTTCATTCAAAAGGTCATCAACCTAGTGAGCCCATCAATTCATAATTATTTTGGACATTTTATTTAATCTTGAAACCACGATTAAATAAGATTGAAACTTTGTTTCAATTGATAAACATAATTCTGCAAGCTAATGTATTTACTTTTGTAATATGCCTTCTCAAAACATACACAACTAAAATTACATAACTTGCTTCAATCCAAAAATCTTATTAGTATGACTCTCATACCTTGGTCATGGAAGGGGTTTAGAAAGTAAAGTTCATGAGACATTCTCATAAACATGAATTTTGCAATTTCTAAATCTTATAATCATTTTCATCTCCATACACTAAGAATTTTCCTTCGCCCTTTCGCAAGGAACTTTGGAATTTCTAATTTGTATTCCAACATTACATTTGATTTCGATTGAAATCTATCATCACTTGTTCTTTAAAACACGCGAATCAAATAGACGAGTATAGTCCATGGCATGTGCATGATGCATCCTTTGCGAATTGCATAAGGATCATCACTCAAAGTCTTAATTTCATCAACCTTTCTCAAGGTATTGAATCATTAAGCAACGTGCCATGTCACATGGGATTGAAACTCTTTTCAATATAATGTTGAACCTTATAAGAATCTTATCAATATAAGCTTCTTAACCTAAACTCAAACATCCTTTGAGACCTATCTATATAGATCTTGAATCCCAAATGTACTCATCTTCTTCTTCAAGATTTTCATACAAAATGCATTACCCACCACTTGACTCTTCAAGCAATGAATAATTGCTCTTTATACTAGACCAAGAAGACTTCATAGCTCCCACTAAACATCTTGTACATACAAGACCTTTTCTTCATTTTACGAGAACATCAAACGATTTGATTAACTCACAAAATTAGGAACATAACTCCCTGATGCTAACTTCAATCCATTATGGATCTTTTATGCATCCCTAGGATTATTGGATCTCCAAACTTTTGACTGTATCATATACAAATCTTATGAAAGTGTTTTGAAATCCATCTACCAAATCTTATAAGGTAGAAATCACTAAATATCTTTAATAGATCTTTGCAACATGTAAAGGTTTCATCGTAATCATAGTCATACTATGAATTAATTGAATCCTTTAACAAGTCTTTGCTTTAGTTAGAAAACATTTTTCTTTCTTGTCTGCTTTGCTTACAATGGGTTTCACCCAATTTAGGCAAATTATTAAAGTGTCATACACTTGCTTACAGACTTAGAATCTATTTCAGATTTCATAGTTTTAAAACCACTTGGAGTCATAACTTGTCAAATCATCTTTATTACTTGCATAATCATCATGTTCCAAAATAAATATTTTAGAACTCTTAGTCAATATGAAATCATATTTCTTTGACTAAGTTTTACATATGCTAGTCATCCTTGTGGGTTTTACGCAACAATTGAAACTCATACAACAACTTTGTTTAGTTTTCGATGAGAAACGACAATAGAGGATGTGCACTTGGAATGTACTACCTTCGACACATGATTATTAATCCCATTACACATAATGAGACCACGCGTTGTCATTTGTAACATGAGGTAAATCATGCTCATATTGTTGCTTTTATTCGATAACTTCTCAAATTTCTTCGAGATTTTCGAAATCACTTTTCTTGAACTCTTTCAAGGTTCTCGAACTTTTCGAGATTCTTATACTCCCACTTGCCTTTTGAGGAGGCATATTTAGCATAGGGTGAACCAATCATGGTTTGAACCACGTTTGTTTGTTGCTTTTCTCAAACTCTTTTGAGATTTACACCACTCCCACTTGACCTTTTGGAACAATTTCCATAAGGGCACCTACTTGAGCAACAAACATTTTGTGCTAAGTATGGTTTGTGTAGTAGTACCCCTTGCTCTATATAGGAATCTAACGTGCATTAAACGTTTTAACACAACTTTTGTTCCTTGTTTTGTAGAAAGATTTAATAATAACTTTTCTTATCCATATCACATATGAAGCCTTTGCTACATTTTGATTTGACATGTGTAGTTTGTTTAGTTTTGTAGCTTATCTTAAAAGTATATCCCTTGAACAATGGTTGGAAGATAGGTAATTTACATCCATTATCAAAATATATCTCATATAGATTGATAGCTCCCTTCATAAACACTTCACAAGGTTTTCTTTCGGAGTTTGTTGTAGAACATTTTCACAACTCTTGGATGTTTATCAATTTCTTGGCTTAAATTCTCATTATTATGATCATATCGCAATATTTCGAATGTGTTGCCAAGTACATGTGTCTTGACTTAAATTTTCACAATTACAATCATATTGTAGTGTAATCATTATCTTGTCAAGTTGATACTGAACTTCATATTAAACATTTTGAACTTTTCAAAATTTTCACTTCCATGCTTCAACTAAGCATAAATAGTGATCGTATCACAAATGAAGTTTCATTGTCTGTCTCTAGCCTTTGAAACTTTGGTTTTCTTACATCGATATGTATTCGACCTTGTGTTCACATCATCATTTCTCTAAATGGTGACTTTGTCAAAATTTCAAATTAGAATGATAATTACATATATCAATGGATTCATAATCCAATGATATTGAAAGTCCACCCTTTTGGATCTTCCGCATGCAATTTTCATTTTCATTCGAATTAATTGACATTTTTAGAGACAACTTATATATATATATATATAGAAATGGTTTAACTATTTCTATCATATAGAACTTTAAACCTATTTAGCAATTCAAAACACATTATGACTCAAAGAAGCATAGAATAACATTTATTCCACGTTTTTGAATCTTCGATGCTTAGTCATTACTAACATTGAATGGTGTTTTGATAATGGTAAGAATGAATAACATTTATTTAATTCTAGCCCATTATTAGTGGTGAAATACTGGTTCTACTTGTAAAGTTGCAACTTTTGCTTCCAAACTTGTAGATTCTACTTGTGAAGTAGCAACATTTGCTTCTAAACTTGTAGATTTATTTCTCTTTAGCAATAACTTCTTCCTTTAGTTCAATCATATTGTGCAATGAGTGATCTAAACAAGACATCATATGTCCAAGAAGTAGCAATATGCTAAATCAATTTCTATAATATAATTCTTAAATTGGAACATTTCCATTCTTTTACCTTCCAACTGTTATGAGGTAGTTTCTAATCAATTGGAATTGATCCATTTAATTTGAAACATTTGTTGTTCATAACAACTTTTAGCATGTAAGTAGTTCTAGGTTTGAGAAGTAGCAACTTGTTTGCATTTCTTGGCCTATAACTTCTTAATGCAATCCTCATATATTCCTAAACCTTTCCCGTTTGAGCCACCTAGAACATTTCTCTTAGGTTCAAAATGATACCTTGCTCAACTACTTTAAGCACTTTTCATGATTCTGCTAAGTCTATTCTATCATTATTTATATTTGAGTTTAATCAAGTATTAAACTCTATATAAAGTAGATGAAGAATACTGTCATTTGATCAACTTTTGATCATTGAGATTTCCAATCACTTTCTTATATTCAATCATATTGAAGATAATAGATTTTATTGGACTTTTATACTTGTCTTTTGGAGGGTTTGTACCTCTCATCTCATTATATCCCTTGAAATACTTTTCAAAATGAAGATGTGCTGGCATTTTACTCAAACATTTTGAATAAAACCAACCTTAGACATGTAACATGGATTTCTAAAACTTGCCTTTTAGAACAATCTTAGCAAAATTGGAATATAGGTTTATGGATTATCTTTTAAACCTTTTGAGAACGTTTCTCAACTTTATTTTCAATCGAGGAGATTATATATAATAATAAAATTAGAACGACATGTTACTTATAAGTAAACGCAAAATTCGATTATGTTTATTAAAATTTAAAGTACCATAAGAGAATTAAATTGGTAACTTTAAAACACTCTATTCAATTTAAGTGATCCCAACTTGAATTAAGTGATTCCAAGATCCTTTATTCGTGCAATAATTAACCAGAGTGAGGCCCTGCAATCAACCATTACATTTTCAAAGTGAGTAAACTCTTTACTGATTACAACTCTTGTAATTCTTGGTTGAATAATTAACCATCGCATGTTTAATTATTACTCTTAGCTTCAAGGTTCTAAACGCTTTAGGTAACCTTGTTGAATATAACCAATT
Organism: Chenopodium album; assembly: GCF_948465745.1. Classification (NCBI taxonomy): domain Eukaryota; kingdom Viridiplantae; phylum Streptophyta; class Magnoliopsida; order Caryophyllales; family Amaranthaceae; genus Chenopodium; species Chenopodium album. Next base: position 37,892,601 of record NC_137855.1, read on the forward strand.
AAAAGTGTAGATATGCGGTCCTACCCCCACTTCCCCAAGATATATTATGATGCTCTGCTGAGGGCCGACCCATCATAAACGATCAAGGTTTTCGTCGGGTTTTTAATTGGAAAAGCTGCATCAATATTACTGGGATCTAGATTTATTATGTTGTGATTAAATAGTGAACTCTAGCGCATCATCACAAAATATCAATAAAATCTAACATGCATAAAATACTGAATGCATAAATAAGACATAGCATGGCCCCTAATCCTAAGAAAACTAATAAAGTAAATGCTCCCACTTGAATCATCATGGATCGCATCCACCTTGCTCCTTTGAGCCTTCACTTCATGGGCTTCTTGGATTAACTGCAACCTGTAATTCTACTCTATTCTATCTACTACTAAATAAAATAAAATAAAATTACAAAATACTTTATCGGTTCGTAGACCGTACTAAGATTACAAAAATACATCACGATGCGCAGATCGTATTTAGCAATCTACTGGGCCATACTAGTCATTATATAGCAATAAAACAACATCATATATTATAAAATTGCCAGATAATAAATCACTCATCATGCTTTCCTAAACTACAACATCGAATGTTCACAATTAAGGAAACATGGCACCTAAATATCTCATATTTTAATTAATGTAATTAGATAATATCATATATTATTCATGATCATCAATAAAATATCATATATTCTAAATTAGTCATGAGATAGAATCAAATCTTATTTTAATCCTAAAAGATAAATCATATTTATCCTCAAAAATTATCCTAACAAAGTTAGGAAATTCTATCCTAATTACTAGCCAATCACAATATTTTAAATCAATTACATCCAAAAATAATTATGGGATAATCACATTATTTAAATCAATTATTATCCTTTTGGAATATGCTCAGAATATCCTAACAAATCTTATCCAAAATTAACCACTTTAATTTAGGATAATTACCAATTTAACAACTTAAATATGGATAATATCAAATATAACAACTTTTGAATATTTGATTTTATCCTTAAATAAAAGATTTATCCAAATAAAACAAATTTTATCCCAAAATAATTCATAATTATCTTGAAATAAATTTTCAAAAAACAGATTTTTTTTTTTAAAAACGTGCGCCAGCCGCCGTGGTGTGGCCAGCCGAAGCCAGCCACGGTGGCCGTACACCTTGCGGTGTATGCTGCACAGCAGCGACGCAAGGGCAGCAGCAGCACACGCAACACTTGCGCGGCACTACTGTCGCTGCTCCTGCTGTCCGAGCACCCTGCCCATCCCCGCCCTCCCTCCTGGACCACCTGGTGTGGCAGTCGCCGTGGCAGCGCCACCCAGCCGCGGCTGTCGTACCTTAAATCCTTCCTTTTTTTTTCTTTCAATTTTAATCAACAACTTTTGTTAAATAAAATTCATGTGGTCCATGATAAATTAAAACATAACTTTTATGCTAATTCATGCAATTTAAAATTAAATTCACAATCTAATTTTAAAATCTAAGGTTCTTCATGAAAATAATCCCCAATTTAATTTAACTTTTAAATCAAATCATTGATCATGCAAAATTCACAATTTATACATAAAATCAACTAGATTACATTGAATCATTAAACAAACAAAATCGAACAAAATCAAGCACAAAATCAGATTTTAGGGCTAATTAGGTTCGAAATTTTCGAAAAAATTAGGGTTAGGGTTCGAAAAAATTCGAATAAACTAGGGCAAAATTCGGATCTCTTCATGGCTATTTTGAGCATTATTAAATCACATTTAATCAATTCCAAGAGTTAAATCACATTTAATATAATAATTGACCCATAATTAAATATTCTCCTCCTAATTGAATTAAAATTCTGGATTATCAAAGAATTATTGGCAATATGCGTAAATGCAATAGGCTAACTGATACCACTGTAGAAGTTTATAGGTACTACGCAGCGGAAATAACATGAATCATATTCATAAAGCACCTAAACCAAGGATCATTGCATAACACATAAAGAACACATAATTGTACCTTTGAAGCGTGATTCCACGTGCGATCGAGCAAGAACAAAGGGAGATAAAGAACCCCAAGCGTGATTCCTCTACTTGGTCCACGGGCACAAGTTAAACCTCCACTAATCCTAGTTAGTCGTGATTGAACGCTTCAATCAACCTTCAACGGAGAAGAGAGACACGAGCTAACCACAAACCACCACGACAAACACCACGAGCCACCATGAGGGGCGCCGCACGTACGGACGTGAAGGGGAGAGAAGAGGGCCGTGAGTGAGGAGAGTGTTTAGGGTTTTTGGGATTGGTTGTCTAGATGTCAAAATTCACAGTGTGTGAATTATGACTGCTTTCTGCAAACCCTAGGCATGGATCTTATTTATAGATCTCATCTCTAAATAAGAGCCCATGTCAAAAGCCCAAAACCCTTATCCTAAACACACTACTCTAGCCCAACACTCTACATGGTATGTCATAATCTCATGAGGCCCATTAGTGGGCCTCTTACTTGTTTAACCCAATACCCTTGTTGTGTGACCTCATAGGATCCATTCTATAAGGCTTTGGGCTATTTAACTAACCCAAAGATCAATTATCATATCTAGCACCAGATATTGACGACCCTATAGAATGAACTTATTATCTCCATAATAGTGATCCTTGATATATCTAGTAATTGCACTTATCAAAGACATAATTCCTTCAACAATTACACAAAATCCGAATCAACATCCAACTAAAAAAAAAACAATCAAATTCATTCATCAAATCCCAAAAATGATCCAAAAGTTGAAACAAAAACAAGCTCAAATCAAAAAATATTAATGGGGTTAATGGGGTTTTGGGTTGGCTGAGTGGGATTCCGGTTAGTGGTTTGGCGGTGGGTGTTTTTGATTTTGTGTTTTGTGAAATCAAGTTGGCTTCTGGACTTATGTAGTTGTATTGCACTGAAATTGCAACTTCAAGAACATAAGGTTTAGTAGACTCCGAAACTGAGAGGTGATGACTGATATAGAACAAAAACTTTTGCATTTTGTGTTTATTTTTTGATTTTGATACTCTATTTTTGTGAAAAAGGGTAACTTTTGTGAAAAAAGGTCACTTTTGTGAAAAAAGGGTCACTTTTGTGAAAATATAGGTCACTTTTGTAAAAAAAAAGGGAAATTCTCATTGGTAGCCATGTAAAATTGCACATTTTCAATGGTAACAAAACTTTTTGCAAATTCTCTTAAATAGCATTAGTAATCTAAGTGTTCATCTAAGTGTTCTCTAACATAGCATTATTTTACTAATTCTAACTTAATTAGCCTAAAATACTAATTCTAGGATTAAATAATGAGTAAGTTACTAAACTACCCCTATTTAATTTAATGCAAACCCGTGGCCCCCAACCCCCCTACTGTTCATTCATTGAAGCTGTTTGAGTTCCTTCTTCATTGAACTGGTTTGTGCGCTAAATTGATCGAAAATCCATTATCGGTGTTCTTGGCAAATCTCTCAAAAGGTGATAACTTTCAAGCATCGACAAATATTTCATCCTTTCTTAAGCCTAAATTTGAATTACTTTTTTTTCGAAATTTATGCATTGTTGTTTATGGTTGTCCTTTTTTTTAAAGGATTGATGTAGTTGAAAAATTAGGGCTTTAATGTGATTAATTCTGACTTTTGCTGGTTATTATTCGAATGGTATGTTGTTCAATGTTATTTAAATTGTATGGGGTTTATGAGTGTTAATGAATGTGAGTGTTTGAATCTAACTTTGCAGTTTTGATTTTTTAAGGTATGTAATTGATTTTTTTTATTGAATGTTGCAAGTTGTATTGAGATATGTGAATTAAAATTGTTATATAAATATAGAATGAGTGATGAAATTGTGTTGAAGTTTCAATTTGAAAGTGGTAATGCTGATATTATTGTGGAAGACATTTATAAGATATATTGCAGAGAAGAGGAGGGAATGAGAATAACAGAGGAAGAAGGAATGAGAATTCATGAAAATTAGGGAAATAAGGGTTTATAAACCTAATTATTTTGGGAGGAAAATCGTGTTTATTGTTTTGGAAGGAAATAGATTAACCTTGGTTAGTAATTATAGGTTAATTAGGTCAGAATTAGTAAAATAATGCTACCATAGAGAACAATTAGATTAGTAATGCTATTTATGAGAATTTGCAAATAATTTTGTTACCATTGAGAATGTGCAATTTTACATGGCTACCAATGAGAATTTCCCAAAAAAAAAGGTCACTTTTGTAAGAATATGGGTCACTTTTGTAAAAAAAAAAGGGTAACTTTTATGAAAAAAAGGGTCACTTTTATAAGAATATGGGTCACTTTTGTAAAAAAAAGGGGGTCACTTTTATAAGAAAAAAGGGTACTTTTCGCAAAATGTTCGATATACAATAAAATTATTGTAAACCGGGTGCATGCAAAAGGTTTTGAAATTATTAACCCCACTATTTTAATACTCCAACTACAACTTATCTCTTCTTTTATTTAACTTAATTAAATTGCCTAAAACTATGTGTCAGTCAAACTGTAACATTTAAAAATAACAAGGAGGGAGTAACTTTTAACGATTTTTTTTAGTGGAGCAAAAAGTGAAAATAGTAAACATCCATGATCAATGATCTACCAGTAAAAGGCTAGGGGTACACTTAGTGTACAATATACTTTTGTACACCACTAATCACATTTTGCCAAGTCACTATGTCCCACTAAGTAATAGGAGGGAAACTAAAATTAAGAGAGGGAAATATGAGCGGCAAAGTCTTTGGCATTAGGCGGGAACAAGAGAGTGTAAGCGGGAAACTTAAGCATTGGGAAATGTATTAGGAGAGAGAAAATTATGATCCTCCATTTTTGTTGCTAACCAACAATCAGATTAGCTTCAACTTCAAATCATATTCAATGGTTTCCACCTTTTTCCTAAATTAATCAAATTAATCAACAATTCTTTAATTTTTCTGGGAATTCATTTTTTTTGGGTAATTTTGTTTGTTGTTTTTTGATATTTTTTAAACCAGAAATATGATAGATTGAGCGCTAATTATGTTTATAGCAAAAGCTAATCGGAGACAATGGAAATGTTTATAGAAAAACCTAATTCCTTCTCCACAATTTTCATTTCTAAACCTCAGAATTATTTATTTTGCTGCTGTTGAAGTACTTCTTAATACTCCTTTACCTTCGGATCTGTCATTGTCACAATTGCAACAATTATTGGTATTCAGTCCGTTGGGCGTATCGTGCTATTTTTGACTACTATATAAAGCAGGGGAATAGTTCTTCTCTATGCTACCATATCTAAGCTTTTAATTACAAATTTTTGATTGAATAATTTAGCATAAAGTATAGTATTTTTTTAGAATGTTTTATGATTAAAAAAACATGATTTGGAAATCACCATTTAATAATATGTATAAATTAATGATGATGCACTGATGATCAAAGAGGTGAAAATGTGCTTCAGAGTGGTTGTCAAAGATGCCCGACAGTACATTACAATTCAAGTTTGTGAGAAATGGGAGATTCATGTTGCAGAAGCTAATCGTCAAAGTGACGGTCAAGCTTATATGTTGTACTTCGTATAATTGTATTAAGAATTAAAGGGCTAAAAACAATTTTAAATGTAATTTAAACAAACAAAATTGTTAATGTTTGACATAGCCTTAATTTTTTATTTCTATTTTATAAGCCACGTGTTTATCGCCTATAACTTTAAAATTTTAAAATTTTTGAAATCAAAATTTAAAAAAACATGTATTAGAATTGGTATACAATTGTGACAATATTTAAAGAATCATTAAACACCTTTTAGGAGCATTTTTGTATTTTCTATAGAGATGCTACTGATTTTGAACTTAGCTTTTCTTTTTAACTAGTATCATTTTTAATTTTTTTTTCATCACCCTCCGCTACCTTTACATAACTTTGGTGTATCGTTTAATAACCCTTAATATTAATGGATTAGTTGTCCTATCTTTTATAAAAAATAATTTTGTACCAATAATATATCATGTGGTATAAAATTTATATTTGCAACGTGATGTCATCAACTCAATACATAATTAGCTCAATATATCAAGTGACATAAGAGGCAATGTGAACCATAACTTAGTAGAGAATGAAGCAATGATATGTATATATTGCTAATTTTATTTTCACTTATTTCATATCTAATAAGTTTAAATAAGTTTAGTTAAATACTAAGAAAAATAATTTTTTGTAAAGGTTACCTAAATACAAATTACAATTACTAGTAAAATAAGTTATAATAAGGTCTAATAAATTAAGACTGATTTCATTTACTTTTTTCCTAACATAAATAAACGGTGTTGCTACGTAATTCATAATCACCACCTATAACTTTGAAACGTCATATTTTGAAAATAAATTAATTCTACATCATCAACCTAATTATATATATATATACATATATATATATATATATACACATATATATATATATATATATATATATTTTATATATATATATAACCAATTATAATGAGAACCAAGGCTATAGTAAGAACTAGGAACTAGGAACTAGCTTAGTCTAGGCCCTTAGATCATGTTAATCGGACGGTCAACATGCTTCCCGTATCATTAATGGAATTTTCGTAATATTTCAACTTTACAAAGTGATTTCCAGTTACATTTCTACAAAGTAAATGAAAAGTTAGTAAAGGTAAATGAAACCAGTCATAAAGTAAATGAAATTGCCTTAAAAGTTAAAAAACTGGGAAAATTTTAAAAATTTGCAAAATTACAAAAATGCCATTAATGAATGCGGGTGAGATGTGAGCCGTCGGATGTAGCGCGATTAAAGGCTGAGATTGGTTCCTAGTTCCTATTATTCACTTTGGTTCTCATATGATCTCAATTTATATATATACTTGAGTTTTTCAAGAGCTTGAAGAGAGAATAAACAAATAAAATATATTTGATTTTATCTTTTTTGTCATTTAAACGAAAATATATATTATATTTTTTATATTTTATTTTCAAAATATAAAACAATATGTGTATCGCATGAGCTTCATCTAGTTGATCTATAATTCGACTACATTTACAATAAAGTACTTTATATATACGGTCATTTTTGGACTTAACCTCTCTTTTTAATTAGTATCATGTTGAATAATTTATAACCCTAGTTACCTTTTTGTAACTCTTGATGAATTGCTTGTAATCCTTCACTACCATTTGTATTAATGGATCAATTGACACATCTCATCGCGATCTTACACTTGAAAATTATTTTGTCGCACCTTATGCAATGTGAACTGTTATTAATTTATATACCTTATAAATTTAAAAGTTTATAAGTTGAAATCCAAATTTTAAATTTTGGGCTATTAATTGATCCACAATCTATATCTATACTTATATATTAAAAAACGTTCCTAAAACGGAATACGTGTCACGTGGCACTCTTCACATGTATTAGATATATGCCACATCACCTTTCACAAGTATTATATGCCACATCATCCATCGTACTATAAACATGTTTTAATTTTATTAGGTTTGAACACAAGACCAATAAGAAATAATCTAATGTTCTAACCATCTTTGCTATCTTTTAATTATGTTTCATATTCAATTAAAATATACTAAATACTTTGTATTAAACATCAATATGAGAGAACTTATTTAGTTATATAGTTATTATTGTTCACTTTTATTTTAATTATATGGTTTATTTATTATAGGTCAAATAATATTTGTTAATATTCAAAGTAAAACCCGGTGCATCGCCCGGGATACACACTAGTTGTAACATTATTTAAAGGTTCATTAAACATTTTTTAAGAACATTTTTGTATTTGCAGTATTCATAAGATGTTAAATTAGATTTAAGGCTTGTATAGTTCATCTTGCTCATTTCCGGTTATATTACATGTTTAATTATCTCCTTGCTTATATTTTTTTTATTGTATTAATATATTTCATACTTTTCAATACTTAATGAGTCGATTCATTATATTTCATGTCTATTTTATAAAACTTCATGAATATCATCAAATCAATTCATTTCCGTTACGCATAATGTAGGCGTTTGATTAGTATTTGCTAATTAGAAAAATTAACAATACTTGTCGGCCATAGTCATACCTTAATCATGACAAAAAAAAAAAAAAAAAAAAAAAGAAAGGATATACTATTTGTATTTTACTCCGTATATCTTATCATTTTATCAAAATATTATCTAATCTTAAGGTTATCACAAATATATCAAAGTATCAATTACCGCAACATTCAATATACTCATAAGAGTCATAACATTAGATACTGTTAAGATAAGCATAAAACCCATTCGACTCCAACATACGAAAATCAAGAATAATATGAAGTTACATAATACAGGATACATCCCATAACATAATTTCATCATGAATCCTAGACATTCAATACACATTTTAAGTCGTTTTGGAAGATTTTATATCTACCGAAATTATTATTTTGATGAAACTTATGGATAGATTACACCTATCACCATTTTTGCAATTGGTTGGAGCTCACGCTCAAGTGCTTAACCATAATTTTGTTTATGTTTAATCTCTAATTTAAAACTCATTAACCTAAAAATTTAAAGTAGACGAATTAAAAAAATGAAGCTTTTTTGGAAAGTTGAAAGGAAATGAAATTTTATACGTAGTACATCATACTGGTTTTCATGAAAAATACATGGACAAAATTAATTAATTAAAATTAAATTATTGGAAACAGTAAAATCATTAATAGATGGTTGAGACTTTTGGAATCCAATTAAATTTGAAATTTAAATTTGAAATTTTCAGAAATTGGTATTAAAATTTAAATGAAAATTTAGATATTCCACCAAAAAAAATTCCATTTTAACCAATATAATTAATGGTGTACAAATTTTTTTGTAAACTTAGTGTACCCCAAATTGCTCCCCATAATGTCAATATGTTAGTTCTCAAGTTTTCACGAAGTTGGACCGTAATCCGTATTCGTAACAAATACTTTATGCAACAAACCAATGAAAGTGAGAGAACAACTAACAACACCCAATGATTATCCGCCACGTAATGTTCTTACAACTCTTTTCCCTTTTTATAAAAATAAAAACTAACTTCGCTCGTTATATCGCCAGAAAACAGTTCGCACCAGAAAAACTTCAAATGCTGATGAATTTGACGAGTTTATGAAAAGAATTGTTAAAAAAAATCCCAGTAATTATTACTCGTATTGTTTAATTTTAACTTCTGGGGTTCATGCAGTTATAATCAAAGGTCTAGACACTGATCATTTGGCGCAAAAATAAAATCGACGATGATAGATTGGTCGAAGCAGCTCAAATCCGCCTTTGGGGCTTCTTTCATATGGCTCATTTGTTTGATCTACTTTACCCAGGTTAATATTTTCTATGATTTTCATCATTTTATTCTGGGTTGATTATTTTTTTGGGAAATTTGATTGTTATTTTAACTGGGTATGAATGTATGATGACATTTTAGTTTTAAGAAATGGGGTATGGTTTTATTTTATTTATTTATTTATTTTTTATATTGTTGTTAAATTTAGATATATCTGGGGTAAAGTTGCGATTATGTGGTTCTGGGTTTGTGTTTTAGACTTAGGATTGATAATGTTCATTGTTATTGCTACTTGATTATTAAAGTTGCCAATTTATAGGAAAAGTCGTTGTGATTTAATGATTTTGGCTTGAAGTAGTATGTAGTTGGAGTTGTGAAGTGACATACTTATATTAAGATCATAGTAGATGGCTTATCTACTATAGTTGGCCTATTTGAATTGGTTAAAGTTAAGCAAATCACAGTTAAATCGGCCAATCTTGAGATGGGGTAGAAGAATATATTTTTAATGATTTAGAAAGTATAGGGGTTCAGGAGGTAGAGAGATTCCCACTTCAATTCCCAATTTCCCATGCAACCGCCGTGTTTCTAAAAAATTACCATGGTGGATGTTGTTGGTGGATGGTGGTACTTTTAAATTTTGATGGGAATGTTTGGTTGCTTTTAGATGGGATCAAGACTAGTGGAGATGCATATTCATAGCCTTGTAGGAATATGTATGAAATTGTTTTGAGTCTTGTAGAAGAATTTTGGTTGGTACTTCAATTTAGCATGCTACAATGTTATGTTATTCCATAGCATGTAGAGGGTGGGATGTAATGTTTACAAATGGATACAGTGACTTGTAAACTTAATCATCCTTTGATACTTATGTTCTCACAAAAGTAGTTGCTGGGGTGATAGCTTCTAATATTCTTCTGAAATGAATTAGATTAGACCTTAGGTGATTCCAATATATAGGACTCAACATTTTATGCTTGACTTGGTGACACATTGATGCTTTGGAAGGGCGAGAAATTAGCTGTGAACGGAGGACATTGGCACTGGTAGCTTTGATGTATCAACTATGAAGTGTTGAAGGATTTCAATGATTTGAAAATTTTGATAAGGTTTTAGATGTTTAGTGAGTCATCATAGGGCTTGGTGCATATGTAAGTGTGGCTTGTGGTATATGTCCATTTTTTTTAATCTAGAAACTAATAAAGCTTAGATAGGCTACCCAAATGGGCAAGCTTGTAGTATATGTAAGTCGGTATTGGATTTTACAACCAAGAGAGATGTTGTCATTGGCGTGAGGGTGAAGATGTTGAAGAAAAAGTCATCCTAAGCCAGTTTAGAGGGTGATATTAGGAAATGCAAAAATGATTAATTAAGGCCAGCCCTTGTGTTTGCGAGCACTTAATCTTATTAAGCAGGTTCCTCACTTAATGTTAGTGATGATTAATATATTTTCCCAATTGTTTAATGGTTATAATGTCAATTAGGCCTCATATTTCTATTTGCTTGATAGTTGGCAGAGCTTTGATAATTATAAAAAAAATCTGTATGTATGTAAGGAGATAGTTACTGGGTGTTTGCTCCCTTCTACTAGTGTCCTTGTGGACATAGGTCTGTTGAGATACATATCCCTTTAATTTTCAAGTGTTTTTCACTCTGTCCTTTTATTGTTGCCGTAGCTAGCTCCGCAACACCAGCAATTAGTTGTTAATAACAATATTGAGGCGGTCAAATCCTTTCTTAGTCTGCTCTTGTATGTTGGTTCAGAAGACGACATGAATTTTTTTCACTAATACCAGTTATTGAATAAAGCATGAGCAGATATTTTTTAAAACTTTCTGCTGGTGAGTGTAACCTTTTTGTGAGGGGTACATATTTCTTCTAGGATGATGCCAGTAAACAATTTACACTAATTGCTGATATCTGATGTTTTATTTTGCAGTAGACTTATTTAAAGGTGATATAATGTATATATTTTCTCTCCTTAAGAGTGCAGTTAAGTTGCTTTTCGTTTTTGCTAAATTGATGGTTTTATCAGTTATCAACCTTTTACTCTTTGTATGTCTTCCACTTAGACACAAGAAAGAATGGTGAATTATGTTCTGACAGGAGTGTTCTTTTTAAGCATTGGAAAATAGAGGAAATACAAATTCCTCTTCCCGTTTGTCTGTTTATGTGATTTTGGTTTTCCCTTTTTTTTTTTATTATTATTTTTTTTTTATTTTTAAATTGTGTGTGTGGGTGTGGGGGGATCTTGTAATGTTGGGGCCTGGGACTTCTGCGGGAATGCTGCTGAATCATCTTTGTTGTTATTTATGATCGACTTTTGTCATGTTTCTAAATCCTACAGTTCCTGGTTTTTAAAATATGTCCTTGAAAATGTAAATGCAGGGTTTTAGATCCTTTGTGTGGACAGCAGCTTCTTATCATCTAAAGGACGATTTGAAGCTGTCTCCCTCAGCATCCCAGTTTGTAACTTCTGTAGCATTTTTTCCTTGGAGCATAAAACCATTATATGGGTATGATTTTATCATTCCTTCTAATAAGTATGCTACTCCTATAGAAACTGACTTTGTTGTACCTGTAATCCTGTATATTCCATTTCTACTTGTTTTAGACAAGCATAGAGTTGTTGGGCTGTTGGCATGTGTATATGCATGCTTAGTCAAAGTATACATGTTCATGTTTGCATAGTGTGCCAGGGGTTCCTTGTGCACAAGGTAATCCACGAGGGAATTGTCAATGCAAAACACTTACAATGATTTAATTTTTTTTTTTTTTTTAATTTTCCAAATAAAATGCTGTTTATAATTTAATCGTCCATTCATGCAAGTATTCCGTATGATGAATATGTAGTTTGATCCATATGAAGATTTTATGATGTTTCAGAAAATTTGTTGATAAAGTAAGGATTTTTTTTTGGCATGCCCTTGATTATGCATATTGTTGAAGTGTATCACCACATGTGAGTGTCCCACATTGGTTTAAGATGAGAGAGTTAATCACTTTATAAGGCTAAGGGGCTACTCCTCCTACTGCCATATGGTTTTGGGATGGAACCTCCTTGGACTTGTGAAGTGAATTCTCACTCTTGGTTTGCGGGTGTGGCCCAGGCTCGCGTTTAATATGATATCAGAGCCACGCCCACGGTTTGGGACCTTCAATGGCTTGAGTATATTGCCAGGCCCATGGTTTGGGACCTTTAATGGCATTAAGTATTCTGGGCCAAGTTAAATTGGATCAAGTGATCCTTGAGTAAAAAGGGACCTTACATGTGAGGGGGAGTGTTGAAGTGTATTACCACATGTAAGTGTCTCACATTGGTTTAAGATGAGAGAGTTAATCACTTTATAAGGCTAAGGGGCTACTCCTCCTATTGCCATATGGTTTTGGGATGGAACCTCCTTGGACTTGTGAAGTGAACTCTCACTCTTGTTTGCAGGTGTGGCCCAGGCCCGCGTTTAATACATATAATCAAGAAATTTAATTTTTCCATTAGTAAAGTAATAATTTAGCCTAATTTGATCAAGCAGATTTGGTATCAACTAGTAAATTCCCCAGTTGCTTCACATAATATCATTTGAGCATTCTGTAAAGTTGTTGTTTATGTTGCTGATGCTTGTGGTTGTTCTTATTTGCAGAATTATATCAGATTGTATACCCATAAGAGGGAGGAGAAGGACTCCTTACTTATTTATTTCGACTGTGCTTTCTCTAGTGCCATGGATTATCTTAGGCCTAAATACTTCACTGAGATCGTCCAAAGTGCCACTCATGATTTTTTTAACAGTACAGAATATAGGATCTGCTATGGCTGATGTTGTGGCTGATGCAATGATTGCGGAAGCTGTTAGGTTTGAGCGGTATGTATGTTAATGTCATTGTTTGCTCTAGTTGCATGAGCCAACCCAAATTTAGTTTAAACTCTTTAAAGTAAAGAGCTCTTGTAAGCATCATAATATTTCTCTATTGCTTGCCAGCTTGCTTCTCCCAGATGCAATAAAAACTTGTATGTATTAATGTTTTTTGTCTTAAATCATGTCTCACTTCAAATTTTTTTCATTGATAGGGCTGCATTTGCTGGAGATCTTCAGTCAATTTCTTGGATGTCCATGGCTTTGGGAGGAATCTTTGGGAGTTTATTGGGAGGATATGTACTGAGTAACTTGCATATAGATGCTATATTTCTGTTGTTTGCCATTCTTCCAGCTTTACAGCTTGTGTCCTGGGGTTTGGTTGAGGAGAGTGCTACAAATTCCAAAGAATTAAGTGAAGATATGAATTCAGCAAGCTTGCAAATGAGTAATGGTGATGATAATGCAGAAAATGTGGACCATTTAATGAATGGTTTCTCCAAAACTAGCACTTCAAGGAGAAAGAAGAGCCAAAAGAACAGAAAGAAAGCTTTTACGTCCAATAAATCTCAGAAACAGGTCAAGAATAAGTCGTTAGCATTACAATGGCTTTACTCATTGAAGGCAGCCTGTTACAGTTTATTTAATGCTTTTAGGCAGCCAATCATTTTGAGGTAAGGAAACTGCTTGGAGTAACAACACTATCCATAGCACTTTTAACAAGTTAAACATCATGTATTGAACTATTTTATAAGATAACCGTCAACAGGTTAATGACTTTGATTGTGTGGCTTAAAGATATTACCTTGATTTCTGGGATCTGAGTTGATATGGTTTGGCTCAGTTTTTTAGACAATTGGGTGAAATCTTGGCTTGATTGGGAACTTGGTTTATATAAGTTTGGTCAATCTTGTGTAAATTTACCAGTCCTTGCTTTCCATGGCATGTCTATATCGTTCTCAATTCTCAGAATGGCATGACCAGTAATCATCATTTGTAATGAACTGACTTAAAGGGGAGTTGCATAATAGGTAGTGCATTATAAGTTTGTTGGGATTAGCTTGGAGAGGACGCTAGCAGTGAGCTTGCTTTTATAAGGGAAGATGAGGGATAGGGGGTTATGTGGAATATTGTTAAGAGTGGAAACACTTAGGAGAGCTCCACCCCTCGAATGTTGGTTAGGTATAGAACAAGCCTCTTGAAAGCTTGTACTATCTTTCTTATTTTTGTAGTGTAATGCAAATTCCATCTTCTTCCTTTGAATTGCTGTTTAAACTTCCAGTTCTTAAGGTTTATTAGTCAAATTTCAATTTCATCTCTTTAGAATAATTTGTGTATGCTGGTGCATTACACCTTTTTTTTCCCAGTTTACCATAATGACTTGATCAGATCATATTTAGTGTCAGTACTTTAGTGCTCATGTGGAGTGACTAGAGTGAATCATGTTGATATCTTAATATCATTATGCATGATGTATGTGTTCAACCTCTAATCATTGTTTTCAACTGTAAGGGTAGACCCATGGCTTGGTTTTTCTTGGCGCACATTACCCTCCCCAACATCTCAACTGTCATGTTCTACTATCAGACTGAATCGTTGAACTTGGATGCATCCTTCCTGGGAAATGTACGAGTTGTGGGCTGGTTAGGCTTGATGCTTGGAACTTCCATTTACAATAAGTACTTGAAGAGAAAGAAGTTACAAAAAACACTTATGTAAGTAGTTTGTGAATATTATTAACTACATGCTTATTCTTGTTTATTGCACTCTTCCCTTTCTGTAGACATACTGACTGTTTGTGTGATATGTCTAATGCTCTGATTCTCAAAATGCTATGCAGGTGGGCCCAGATTGCATTGTCTTTGCTAATAGTCATAGACATGGTTCTAGTTTCTCGAGCAAATATTGCATATGGGATTTCAGATAAAATGCTGGTCTTATGGGGGACTGCAATTGCAGACGCAATCAACCAGTTCAAGTAAGCTTCTGTTTTTACTTGCATATTAGAACCTGCATTATCGTCTTTGCTATTTTACTCTACATCTTGGGTGACTCATTCCGTCATTGCATTATATATTGTATTTTGTGTTGTCTATCTTTAGTTTAATTCCTCCAGTCACTAGAGATCATATATAGTTACTGCTTGTCCCCATATTTTCCAATTGGGAGGGGAGAGATGCAGTCACATAGCCAGTCAATTGTAGTTGCATGGGACATTGTTATACTCATATTCCACTTTGAATATTTTACTTTTGATTACAGACTTTCTCCCATAGTTTTGCTGTCTGTTGCAGTCACATTGGACAACATTATACTCTGATTTCACTTTGAAATTCTTATTTTTGATTTTGGACTTTCTCTTGTAGGTTTTTTTTTTTTTTTTTTTTTTTTGGAAGGAACTTTCTCTTGTAGTTTTGCTTTCATGTGATGCTAAATATTTGTACTGCGTGTTTGTTGGGGAAAAAAAATACATTGTTATTTTTGCTCTGTTTCTTATCTAGTTTCATTTGTGGGGAAAACAATTCAGTTGAGATTGATGGAGTACTAGTTGTGTCAGTAATACCTATGCTTGTTTGTTAATTTAGTGATTTCTTTTCCTCTTTTTTACATCTTTAATTTAAATGTTATGAATCTTGTGATAATGACATAGTTTCATTTCTGATGTGAAAACAGGTTGATGCCATTTCTGATTTTATCAGGACAGCTGTGTCCTCCAGGCATTGAAGGGACTTTGTTTGCTCTCTTCATGTCAATTAACAACTTTGGATCCACTGTAGGCTCATTTGTAGGTGCTTGGTTGGCATCGATTTTGAACATTTCTTCAGGCTCTTTTGACAACCTACTTCTTGGCGTTGTTATACAGTTCTTTTGTTCTTTCATCCCCCTGGCTTTTCTCTTTCTGATACCTAAGGATGCCACAGGCTTATCCACATAGATAGGTTAACTTAGAAACTTAATATTCAATACAGGGTAGACATTCATCAATGTCTCTTAAATTTCATTCTCACTTGCCTTTTGTTATCTCCCTTTCCAAAGCTAGCACAGTACAAAACCGTTATTATTTAGATTGTTGAGAGATCACAATATACCAATATACCATAGAAAATGTAGAGTTGTAGTCTCATAACTCTGGCCTAGAGCTAGATTTTTATTCTTGGAAATTTTGTACAACGATTCGTTGTAAATTATTGAGGTTTAGCTATGAGAAGTTGCAGCCTGGCTGTTCTGCTTTTCACTGGAATTCTATTGATTGTTTTATCATTGTTCATGGACAAGTAAATTGTTCATCAGATGTAGCTGTAACTTCTTCATGCATAGTGTGATGCAAGTAATCACAGCATTATAGAAACTGATGCAGTTGCGATAATCTAAGCATTTTTCTTATAAATTATTTACGTATTTATTAGCTAGGATTAATTTGAATTAAATCCATATGAGCTCAAACTAAGATAAGTACCTGTTTATACTCCAATTGTGCTTCCTCTTAAAAATAAGACTTCAAACCATGTTAAGACACCAAGAATTTTGTGCATACACAGTCAAATGAAGCAAAGAGTAAGATTGTGATGAGACTAATGCTTGTTACAACGACATGGAAGAGGATTAAAGGCTTGATTTAGCGAAACCTTGGCGCTAGAGAGCTAGAGAATCACAATGCGGAGAAATTTCCTGCTTAATATCATTCATTGGGTCATTTACCGTAGTTTTTCACCTGAAATCCCTAAACTATCCATTACATTACTTAAATTACAATCGAATTTCATTGTTCCATGCATGGTTTACATCACACATAATACGAATGGATACTGAAACTGTGTATTTTTTTTTTTTAAAAAAAATAAAAAATCTACATAGCTTGATTTACATGTAAACACACATTAGAGCAACTCCAATGGTTGTAGCTAGGGACTTGCTTGCAATTTCAATAATTCCCTAACTACTAGCTTGACCATTGGAGCTAGAAAATTCAATTAGCTTGGCTAAGCAAATTAGCTTTGCCAAGCTAATTTGCTTGAGAATTAAACTTTCCAAAATAAAATGTTCATTGCACCAATTAAGCTATTTCCATGTATTTTCTATCCAACACCTACTACTAAGCTAATAGCTAGCCATTGGAGCAAAATGTAGCTAAAATGATAATTAGCTTAAAAGCTTATGTGGCATGGCAAGCTAATTTTCAAATTAGCTTGTCATTGGAGTTGCTCTTAAGAATATGTGATATTATATTTTTCAACTACTCTCTCCATCCCTTATTGACAAGTTTACTTTCTGGTTTCAAAATTATATACCTATTTATATTTTAAGAATATATTTTTTGACAATATTCCCTCATTTTTAATGAGTTGTCATCAATTTTCTTTTGTTTATTTTGTACTCCGTATATTTTGACATCATTTTCTCACTTTCTTTCTCTATCTTTTCAATAATTACCAACTACAGTACTTTTTATTTCTTTATGTCTCTCTTTAAACCCACATACACTTTGTATTTCCCGATCATAAGTTTTAAGGAATCTCTCAGTTCCTTAATTCCCGTGAAAAATGGGAAATAGGCATGTAAAATTATAAATAAGGGACATAAGGATTAAGGAGTACAACGGTACAACCTAAATGATGATAAATTATAATTACGCCTAAATTTGTAATTTTAATTCCTTCAAAAAAAAAACTATTTATTTATAATTACGAAAATGCCATTGCGAGTTTTTGTAAAACAAGAGGAGTCAAAAACGTTGTCGACTGTTTCCTCAAATTAATCATTCGTTGGCATCAAAATCAGACTGGTAAAACCGTAAAACCGGTAAACTGAACTCACACACACATTCTCTCTCCTCTTTCTCTTTCTCTTTCTCTCATCGGCGTAAGAGTGTGATATCTCGCCGGAAAAATGAGGCGGCGACCGGGAATCGGAGGTTTACAGTCATCTGCTGCTACTAGGGTTAGACCATCATTCAATTTTCTTCGATTAATTTTCACAACATCCAAAAAAAGAAATTGAAATATTAATTTTGAATAATATTGCAGAATCAATTTCGAGTGGTTGGAGAAAATATTGCTTCCATGAAAACCGATGTTATGAAGGAGCAATTATCCACTTTTCGCTCTCAGCTCGAGGATTTCGCCCGCAAACATAAGGTTTTTGGTTTTCTGTTTTTAATTAATTTTAGATATTCTTATTAATTTATTATAATTATTATTTTATCAACAATTTGTGGTATTGTTTGAATTTCTTTGATGTTCTTAGTAATTATTTTAGCAATAATTTATGGTATGATTTGAATTACATTTTGTTTTCCCCATTTCTTGATTTTTATCTTATTTGTTTCTGGAATTAGATGGAATTAATTGGAATAAATTGGGATTTTTAGCATTGAGTATAAATTTTGTAATTGTTTATGTGAAGATGAGTTATAAGATGAGCAGGGGAATAAGCTACCTGCAATTGACTTACTGGATTGTCTAGATACTGTATATAGCTTAAAATGTTATTCCTTCGAAATTTCGGACCCCATCAGAAAGGAAAGAAAGATGCTAGAAAGTATGACATGAAGGTAATTTTTGGAAAAGATGAGAAATTTTTTCGTTGTTTATGAGTTTTAGAATTATTATGATAGATAGAGAAGTGCCTTTAGCTGTCCCGACCTTTCCCGACTACTGCTTAGTTTGATGGGGCTCCAGCAAGCTAGGGTGTGGTATAATGCTGCAAGTGTGGTGGGGTGATTGAGAATGTGCAGGACCACTTCGATGAGTTGTTTCATGTCTTGAATGAACTGAAAGTACCCAAATTATTTGCGGTTATGCAAAAGATTTGAATGAATTCATCTACAACACCATTTGTTGATCTCCTATGTTTTCTAGGGAAAGGGATCAAGTTCTTGTTTCAGAAGCTTCCATTAATCTATAATCTCTTGGATTCAAATCTGATTTCTCGAGTCAGATGAAGTGACGTAGTATGATATGAAAATTTGACTGGATATACTTATACTAGATATTGATTTTTACTGAATAGTGAGGCAGATAAGCTAAGGCGCTAAGCATTGGAGTATATGATAGTTCATATGCGTGTGCGTGTATTGAGGGGGGTGGGGTCAGGGTGATGAGGGAAGGGCATGTTGGCCCCTCTCTTTAACATTCACTGTCATTGATTGACGAAAGACACTAGGAGTTTAGGACTACTGGGTACTTGGTCTTGACTCTTCAGGTTTAGTATACCACTAAGTTTGTACTTGGGACCTTGAACTATCAAAAATTGAATGCTAAAGGATCCTTCTAAAGTCTAAACAGTGCAAATTGGCATAAAACAGAGCTGATATTGTAATTTCATTTTCATTTGTGTGCAGAATGATATACGGAAAAACCCGACATTTAGAGCCCAATTTCATGAGATGTGCTCTAAAGTAGGGGTGGATCCTCTTGCCTCAAACAAGGGTTTCTGGGCTGAGCTTTTGGGGATTGGTGACTTTTATTATGAACTTGGTGAGTGTCATGCTATCTTAGCTCTTTTGTATGATTCATATGTCGACCATTCAATTTAATATATTTACTGTAGCTTTATCAATTATTATAGCTGCCTATGCTTTTGGTGTGATCATAATGTATTTTTGATCATGTCTAGTATTATCTGATACATCTATTTGTTGCCTAGAAAGGGGTGCAAATTGTTGAAATATGCTTGGCCACTAGATCGCTCAATGGAGGCTTGATAAACTTGCAGGAGCTATTAGACCTGCTACGTTTGAAACGGAAAAATGCCCGTGAACCTGTATCAGAAGATGACTGTTTACGTGCTATATCTAAGCTGAAGGTATTGAAAGTTGCTTATATAGCTAGAACTTGCCCTTTTGGTCAAAATGTGTAAATAAAATGCATACATGTACTTATGATATTGTGCAGCAAGTGCACATGGCTGTCGATGTGAGCTTCAACATTATTGTTTTTTTTACTTGATTGCACTTGTTATGGGAACTGTCCTAGCTAATGCAGCATGTATAATTAAAGTGGCTTTTATCAAAATTTGGTATTAATTTAAATAATTACTCATATGACTGTTGATTTGAGCATTCCATCCTGTCCTGATGAAGGACTTCAATTAACTTTAGTTATTTAAGGACTTCAATCTACTCGATTGTGCTTTCAATTTGTACATTTCTACTCATAATGCAGGGTGATTGCAATAGTCTTACATGTGTCATGCCCATTTTTAGGTTTTAGGTAGTGGGTTCGAGGTGATATCTGTTGGCAAGAAAAAGCTCATTCGGTCTGTTCCAACTGAGTTGAACAAGGATCACAATGAAATCTTGGAGCTTGCTCAGGTTTTTTTAATCGTCTTTTTCTTGCAAATTGCTTATTTTATACTATGTGTGATTTTATCGTTTAGTCTACAATCTACACTTATTACTCTAAAATTTCCTTTCGTTCATGTAATATTGTAAATATGTTGTGTGTGGATACTGATATCAAAAGCCTACCTATCAGAGATTTGCTTGTAGGACTGTATACCTGCTTGAAACTTGGAATTGTACTTTGATACTGCTAATTTGTTTCATGTGTATGAAATTATTTTCAT
The DNA here is from genome assembly GCF_948465745.1 of Chenopodium album. Taxonomy (NCBI): domain Eukaryota; kingdom Viridiplantae; phylum Streptophyta; class Magnoliopsida; order Caryophyllales; family Amaranthaceae; genus Chenopodium; species Chenopodium album. The sequence continues at coordinate 37,913,361 of NC_137855.1, forward strand.
GATATAGTCTATAATGGCAGTGTATAATTGACTCTGGGTATGGATTGATGGTTATCTTCCCCTGGGACCTACTTTAGAAACTGTGTTATCTCTAACTAATAAATAATATATTGAGAAGCCTGGAGTGAACAGTAGGAGATGGTGTATTTGAACAGACTGATTTTTTAATCAAATATAAAGTAGGCAGAAAGTGTGTACACTTCCTTGCTTAGAGAATATACATCAGAGCTTTTAGATTTTGAATTCATGGGTTCTTTTATACTAAGCAATAATGGAGACAAAGACGCAGGGAGGGTCTCTTCCACAAGGATCTCTGCCTGATATGTTTCTTATCTCTTGGAGTGTTGAGAACCATGAAATGGAAGGGAAAATGTTGGTGTCAATTTGAAGAGTCTTATCATTGTTAGAGTTCTTTCTGAGGAAAGGGAATGGAAGAAAGTTAGAAGAGCCAATTTGGAGATTCCTTGGCATTCTATGTGCTCTTAAAAAGACAAGATAGAATATCTCTTAATTTCCTGCCAACACATTCCAAAATCGCAATTCAGTGCATTTTAAGGATTTTGACATTTTCTTACCCATTTAAATCATCCTGCCATTTCTAGCTCAGTAGGTTAGATATGCAAATTTTTTATGCCTCACACTCTAATGGAGGCATGGAGCATATGATAATATCCTAGCTATGCCCAATGTGGTTCCAATAAATCAATAATAATCAAATTTGTATGATATAGGTGTTAATTTACAGACTGGCTTTCTTCCACAAGTTTTAAGTATAAAATCATGGTCTTGTATTATGATTGATTGCAGTCTGTCTGGGGTTTTTATTTTGACTTCTGACTGTTCCGAGCCTTCTTGTGAAGAAACAACGTAAGACTAGTTTGCAAGAGCTAGAGAGGAAGGGAAGAGGAGAATGTAAAATATTGATGGGGTATTTCATTTATGGCCAGATTGGCTACTTAATTCACTGTATTTAAATTTATTGTGCTCAGTTGTTTGGAGCGATAAATGGTACTCAATTACTCATCAGATGCATTATTAGAGTTCAAATGAGGAAGTTTGAAGAAAGTCAGGAGAAAAAAAAAAATCTCGCAGTTTATTTGACATCAAATATCATAGAAAGAGACTTTCTATGGACATATATGAACCAACTCATTAGGGGAAAAAAAAAACAAAATCTCTTTTTTGGGAAGTAAAACAGGATTGTGGAATAAAAACTCCCCTTAATATTTTTTTATTTTGTTTACTCAGGGCTTATAAAGCTAAGATGTTGGTTACTGCAAACTAAATAAGAATTAATGATTATAATTGATTTGGATCTTAGAAGGTATTACAGCTATGGTCCTATACAGTGAGACACATTGTTCTTAGCAGTGTTGAAATGGAAAAATTAAACATTTAAACTTACCTATCACCCATTCACTGGAGAAAGTGTTCATAGTTTTGTAGAATGATGTTCTATAAGACTGCTGGACCACTGATATATCTATATTTTTGCTTAGATTTTTGATAAGTAAAATAAATATGGAAAAGGAATTAATGTTGGCCTAGGAAATTTTGCTTTCGGCAATGTCCTACCCTTGCTTCTCCACATTGTTTTGATTTCCAAATTACTCCCATGTGATGTATACTTGCAATTATCAGCATGCACTCTTTCAAAGCTTGGTGATAGGTTGACTAGATTTGTATCTAGAGACTTGAATGTTTCTCTTTATCAGTCTCCCATAGATTTGGCTAACTTGATCTGGTTTTGTCTACCTGTTTGAATTTAGTCCTCACTTCTACCATAGGCTTGAGCTCTATCACCTTGTAGGGAAACCTGACTCAGAAGTACATACAGCCTCATTCCTTTCCTATTCGTTCAATTGGTAACTGATATGAATTGATATGCCTTTTCCCTCTTAGACTGCTGATTGATAACGAGCTCTACAATATAATAGTCAAGGTTGCAAATGTCTAGTGTGGATACATCTGGTGATGAATTGACCATAGAATGAACTATGGTTGACTTCATAAACTCATATTGTTCCTTTTTCAAAAAATTCTGAAGCTGTAGCTGTAGTGCTGTACTTTTGAGTATTTGACAAACAAAATTTCAGTCAGAGAACCTGGATCTTAAGTTGTTAGAATCTTTTTAATTTTAAATGGTTCTTTTTCGTGGTGCTGTAATGCTGTATTATTGGTAGGGTGGATGTATTTCTCAGGATTCATAATCTCAATTGTGTGAAATCCTTATATCCTTTTTATTTGGCCATATCATGTTAGAAGAAAAAAACCTGACCTGTCATTAACATTTTAACGGAGAGATACACTCTTTATTTATGCTCTAATCTGCCCTTTTTTGTGTGTGTGTGTGTGTGTGCGGGGGGGGGGGGGGGGGGGGGGGAGTGGGATGTTAAAGGGAGAAATGAGATTTATTAGGTGCTATGACAGCACTAAAAGAAGTACTTAAAAAGTATGCTATCTTATGTGTTTCTTCCAAGGGCACTAATTACCTTTTTGGTGGTTAAATGCAACTTCTACAAAAACAAAAGACTCTTTATTCTGGTGTTATTATCTATTGATTCACGCACTTATTGTGTTTGTTTATCGTTGGATAATTCATCTCCCAACAATGTTCTTTCTGGAATATGTTATACTTAACTCAGCCCAGAGACCCCAGGGGAAGCTAAAAAATTTCCCTTTTTCCCTGTGTCTCATAAAAATTGTTAAAGAAGAAAATTACAAGGCATGTGTAAGACTAGCTAGTTCATCACCTGGTCTTGCCTGGTTCCTGGGGTGGGCCAGTCTGAATTGCAAATCCTGTTTCAAAACCCATAAATTAATTGTGGTCATTATTAAAGTTATTACATTGTCTACGCCCATAAATGCTGCTAGCTAGCCAACCAACAAGAAATTTGATTCACAAACCATGATACAAGCTCTCAAACTATTATCTGGACTCCGAGATTGGTTTTGAAGTTCATGAGAAGGGTAACTACACTAAATCATCAGTTGTCATAGCCTCTTCTATTTTAGAATGACACTTTACTTATCTTCAAAGTGATAATAGCTTCTGCATTGAATTTGCTGGTAGAGCCTTCTTAGTTGCTTCTCCCTTACAAAATCCTTAAGTTTATATTATATTGCAGATTATGCCTGCACTAATTGTCGTACCTAGAGATAATATTTTACGTAGTATTTATTTTCTCTTATGATTCCAAGTCTCCACTATTTTCTGGTATGCTCAATCCATCCCTGTCATCAATCAGTTTGGGGAATCTTGTGCTTTTTAGTATTTTTACTGGTCCTTCTTTGGCTTCTGTTCATGCTGCCTCCTGTTGTTAAGGTGGATAGATCTAGCATCATTAAGATTCTACTTTGAAGAGGTGTAGATTAACAGTTCTAAAATATTAACTTGAGCTGAAAACATTATATCCTGTTATCATCCTATTTCATTGCTGTGGAGGTTTGTGTTTGTTTTTCGTTTTATACTTTCTAGGTTACATATATCTTAACACTGTTCTGAACTTACGTTTGCATATTCTTCCTAGTTCGGATTTAGAAACTTCTTGATAAATAGTTGCATCTTCATATGCCTTAAAGAATAAAAAGGCAGTGGATAGATAAAGCATATGAATGGTGGTCATTTTATGTGTTAGTTTCAGGTAGCTGATGCAAGTCTTACAATCATGTAAAAGTTGTCAAACTGAGATGGCTGAACGCTTCATCTCATCTGAAAAGCTGTGCTCATATAAATTTTATGTATTATCTAAATGACTGATCAATTTGTATTGTATATCACTTTTAGGCTCAAGGTTATGTGACCGTAGAGGAGGTAGAAAGGCGACTTTCTTGGTCAGCAGGGCGTGCAACTGATGCTCTTGATACATTGTTAGAGGCAAGTCTTTATTCTTTGCCTTCTGATCTCAGTTTTACTTAAGTTACAAAACTTTCAGCTGGTGCTTAGGGAATTGTGTTTGTGATTGCAGGAAGGTCTTGCAATGATTGATGACGGCCACAAAGATGGCAAACGACGATACTGGTTTCTTTGTGTGTCTTCCATCTCCGCTGTTGTGGAAGCGGATACTATCGCAATGTGATCTCTCAGTATATTTCAAGGGGAGCACAACATCAACATGGATAATAGCCGTCATAAAACATGACTGGGGCAGCCTTCTACAGTTCCACTTATTGGACCCTAACTTTATAACATCAACTCCTTTTTGATGTGAATGTAAAATTTGTGGTATGCTCAACTCTAAAGTGAACGTGGTTGTCTCCATTAAGGATTGTGGTCTTTTAACGATGTTACGGCTGACATTATAGATGACCCAGTCCTAAAGCCATCGTACCATCTTGTTCGCCTTTCAACAATGTAGCAACAGGAGTTAGTATTGCCTTTTCTGGGCCTCCATATACACTACATAATACTTCATACTTCGTATAAATCTATAAAAGTCAGACCTTTGTCATCTTACTTCTTTCTCACAAGACCATGTCTTTTCTTCCATTGTTTATGCATTAAAATTGTCACAATCTAGTAAAAAATGGCATGTATGTATACAGCAGATTAAAAGTGCTTAAATTGGAGGAATCTCATATTTTGTGCAAAAACTCTCTTGTACATTTCCCAAGACAACTTTTAAAGGGGTTAATTACAGTGGTAAGAGGCAAATTAAGAAGATTATTAATCACCGCCATCCCACTACATGAATAGCGACAGCCACCCTCTCACCACCAATACCAACAACACCCACCCATCCACCCTACCTGCCAGAAACTCACCCACCACCCATCCTTTTACCAAAAGCTCACCCTAAACCAGCCACACAGCCACCAAACTGCCAAAATTGATCCAACATTCACCCCACTCGAAGTGCATAATTGAATGTGGTGGGATACTGGAATGGTTGGGGGTTTCATGAGGAACTTAGTTGGAAGATCTAGTATTCCAATCTTGGCTGGACTTGTTGATAATTAAAGATACTAGTATTATTATTGATGAAGGATTAGCATTAGCATATGTGTCTATAAGAATTGGAGCAATTAATAAAATAATACTTTTTATATATATATTTTTTCATTTACAAATATTTGCTCATTTACCTAGACTTGACATGATGAACGGATTCGTGATCCGAAATCGACCCGAAATCCAAAATTTTTCCGACTTTACCCATACTCGACCTGAAGTGGGATTGACTCGATATTTGACGTTGGCCCGATAACCGAAATGATCGACCCAAAGTGACTTGACCCGATTTTAACTCGAATTAAAGATCTGATACCCAAAGTGACCCAAACTAAAATTACCTTATTCCTAAAATGACCCAAACCAAAATAACCTAAGTAAGCTGATAACCAAATGACCAAACTGATTTAAGCTCGAATTACTTAACCCAAACAGACCCAAATCTTGTACAAAGTAATAATAATGACAAAAATATCAATGATGTACTGACAAATAACAATTATATTTACGACTTCAACTAACAATTATATTTCCTCAAAAAAAGTAGTAATATTTATAACAAAATAACAATAATAAATTTGCAAATATTGAATTTGAGTCGAACATAACCTGTGTTTCGATTAGAAAATTAACTCAATCCGAATTGACCCGGCCCAAAATATATCTGACCCAATTATTGACCTGAAATTGACACGAAACCAAAAATAATCCGACCCAGCCCGATTATTGCAGTTTGTCAGGTCTAGTTATACGGCTTATACCGAATTCTATATACTTACGGATTGTATAATACGGAGTAATTAGTGCAGTAAAACTCCTTCATATTTTGATCTCCCCCTAATAATTCAAATTTCTCTGTCTTTCTATCTTTCTCTGCAACGTGGGAACTACCCATTGGCATTGGTAGGACCCTTTCTTTCTCTCCCTTCCAGAATCATCATCAATCATCATCTTCTTCCACTCTTTCTTGCTGTTGTTTGCTGGTGTCAAAAATGGCGACTTTGGCACTCAATTTACTAGGGTCAGTTGGATTCACACGCCCTGTGTTCGTGTCGAGTTGGTGGGACGAGATCAACGAGTCAACTCTGTGGCAAGATGGCATCTTTTTAACCCTTTGTGCTATCTATGCCATCGTTTCTGCTGTTGCCCTTGTAATCTTTCCTCTTGTTCAATTTTCTGCCAATTCTACTTATTTTAGTTGATCAAGTTTACTTCTTTTACTTTTAATTAGTAGGTCTTGCTATAATTTGATGTTATTAGCTAAAGCTTAATCCTTTGACTTTAATTGAGTTTTGGGAATCTGGGTTTTTGTTGATTAACTTGCTCAGATGATTGTATTTTGAAATTGAGCTGAATTTAGGTTTAGTCATGGTTTAATTTGACTTTAATTAGCTAATTCCAATGCTTTGACTTTGATCAAATTCGGTTTGATTGGAAATTTGTTGATTAAATTGATACTAATGTTGAAAACTTATTTGGGTTTGGTTGAATTTGATGATGAGCAGATTCAACTTATAAGGATTGAAATGAGAGTGCCTGAATATGGTTGGACAACGCAGAAGGTTTTCCATTTGATGAATTTTATTGTCAATGGAGGTGATTGTCTTTTGCTTGCTTATAGTATTTCTTGCCTTTTATGTAATTACTTGGTGTTAAGATTGGGAAGTTGCTTGTTGCAGTGCGTGCTGTGATTTTCGGGTTTCACATGTTTGTATTCACTTTGAAGCCCAAGGTGAGCAGTCCTTTCGGTTATTCTTATTCTTCATGAAGTTATATTTGAGCCTTTATTGTTAAATCCTGTGTATTTAGAGTCCAAAACAACATAATACAACAATGTTGCCAAGTGAAATTCTCACTGATTTAATATAATGTGTACATTAGAATGCTTAATGGAGTTCGTATCCAAGGGAAGTGTCGTACTTCGAGTATTATGTAGCTTTATATGTGTTATTTTGATGATTTAGTAACCTTTGAAGCTCTCTCCAGTGACTGATTTGACCACGATGTTGGTTTGCCTTTGTTAATCAGAGTATTACAAACATTGTCATCATTTAGTGCACATCACAAAGATAGTATTACATACACTAAAACAGCCCTAAAGCTGGAATGTTCAAGATTTTGGAAGTTTAAGCTGTTACTGTCTGTCTTTTGGACCCTGAGAATCAACATGCTTAAGCATATTCCCAAGAATAGCAGTGCTTTGATTTATCACAAACGACATTGTGTGTGGAAAGTTGTTATGTTTGGTCATTATATTCATTCCTTTACATCCTGATGCTGATATATTACTTTGTTGATATAAATGTGTGATGTTGCTCATGATAATATTCTTATGTTATGCTTTACACAGGTCTTAACATCAGTGTTATTGGACTTCCCCGGGCTGTTATTCTTTACGACATACACACTGTTGGTTCTTTTCTGGGCTGAGATATATTATCAGGCAAGTGTGGAGGTGTTCTGATCTATTTTCTGTACCACTCTGATGCATTTTCTTGTTAAAACAATCTTTTTTGCTCAATGAGTTGTGTATGGGGTATATTTTTGCTTGTTTTTTTTGTTATGTTTGTGTAGGACATCAGCACTACTGAAATGATTATTGTGAACATGAAACAACTGAATTGCATTACTGAACCATACTTTTACGATGTAAATTATGTTATTTCACATAATTTCAGTGTCCGGTTTACTGATATTGTGTATTTTTGCATAATCCTTTATCTTGCTCATACAATTATTTGAGGGCTAGTTCTAATAATTTAATGTATTCTTCAATCATAATGCTTATGCATGTTTGCCTGATTTTGAAATTCTGAATCTTTAACAGGCTAAAAGTCTTTCAACAAATAAGCTCAGGGCCTGGTATATTGCAGTTAATTGTATAGTCTATGCTACACAGGTCAGTCTTCTTTATCCTCTTAGTAGATCTTGTGAGAGCGGGTCAGAGCCCCTTGGGAGAGGGGGTGACTTGGTACTTTGTATAATCAGTCTTACCACTTTATAAATAATGTATCTATTTTATATTATCTGTTTTACTTACCAGCTTATTTCTTATTCCACGCTATTTATTACTTTATGTCCAATGCGGTACTATGTGTCATGTCAAGATGTCAAGGTTCAAACTTCAAAGTATCAAAAGATAACAAATACAACAATCACCAAATGTTTGTTTGTGTGTGTGTGTGTGTAACCTTGAAAATCAAGAATTATGAAATGGTATGAGTGTTCAGGATTGAAAGCATGTATACTTCTCTAGCTATATATGAATACGTAAAACCAGCCAGTTAAGGTTTCTAGAAGTTGAAACAAACATTACAGGAGTGTGAACTAAATTAGAATATCTTTCAGTTTTTAAAGCCTTCATGTCTCAGCATAATGAAAAATGACTTTGATTGTATCATACCTATACCTTTCTCTAAGTGTTGTAGATTAGTTAACTGTATAGTGCATGCATTCTTGAAGCAGAACAAATAGGGCTATGGGGAAGTAACAAGATTTATGAACCACGAAGGAGGCCCTTGCATTCCTGTTGTTACCTCAGATAGAAAGGCCAATGTTATCTATTTTGTGTCCTATTAATCCCCTTTCCTTGCCCTCAATTGAAGCCTCAGAAAGGCACAAGGGCAAGGATGATAGGAAACTTTTGAATTTTGATGATCCTAACCCTGTATGGACTTCATATATGTTTTCACTTGTTAAGTCATGAACACTGCTTACTCATTTGAATAATAAGTATAATTCTCCCTTATTACATTTTTGTATAAGTTGGAACTACGAAGTATTTAATAAGGTCAAACATCTTGGCAAATCATGGGTTTGGAAATGATAAGTGATATATGCGCTTACGGTGGGAGAGATTGGCACTGAGGCAGGTGCTCTTATGTATGTTGAATAATCTTGCAGGGGCAGGGAAAATAGGGTGATCATGCTGATCAGTATTTGAACTGTTTTACATATACCTTTTACACTCTTATTAATTCTGCAATGCACTGAGTGAATCTGGCATGACAGGCTTTAATCTGGATATACATATGGATACATGATAGCAGTTTTTCGGAAACCATTGGACAAATATTTATCGCAGGTTTGTTGTGCAGCTTAATGTTTTACAACACTTTGCTTTCTGTTTATCTTATCCGTTGTGGATTGTTAATTTATCATAACACTATTTTTTCTCTCTGCAGTGGTGTCCTTTATTGCAGCACTTGGTTTCCTGTCGTACGGGGGAAGGTAGACATTAATCTTCATTTATATTTGTGTGCATAAGCATAAAGTAAAATCTAGAGAATTATAATTCTTGTTGCTTGGTTTCATAGGTTATTTAACATGTTGCGGCGCTTCCCAATTGAATCAAAGGGGCGAAGAAAGAAACTTCATGAGGTTTTTTTCCTATCCCAATGACAACATTTTGCACAAGACATATTGCTTGTACGAGGGTAGATTAATTGAAAAACATCTTTCCGCTGTGTTTTATATATCTATTTTGTAGCTTCAACTAAAACAATCATTACAAACTTTTGAAAACTAAAGCACAACTTTACTACCCAAACTAAATGATAGTTGAAATTCGAGAATTGGAGTTTGAGGGTGTAGAACTGTAGATATGCCACGAGGAAATATTGATTGTACGGTTCGTGTTGTATAGTGTGCCTGTGAACGATCAAGATGTATCAGTGGAATAGATGATCAAGTTAGTGCCAACATTCTGACTAAAACATATTATTGCAGGTTGGATCAGTTACAGCAATATGCTTCACCTGCTTTCTCATTCGCTGTGTTATGGTAAGCCTGGATCTCGGCCATCTGAATCATATGGGCATGTTTAGCTTTTCTGTTGTTTCTGATGTTATGGTTCAATTATTGATGAGATCATATGTTTGATGCCATGACCCTATCTTCTGTTTTTGCCTTTCACCTGTTTCTTCACCATATGCTAGTATGATCTAATGTGTTGAACTTGTCACGAGTATTCAGAATTAGTTGTCACATGCTTTACCTGCTTGACAATGTTCTCATTACATTAAAAAATGGTTACAGGTTGTAGTATCTGCCTTTGATTCTGACGCATCTCTTGAAGTCTTGGATCATCCAGTTTTGGATCTCATATACTACACGGTATATTTTATTATCTATTTTTGAACATATCTACATCTATGATCTGAACACAACATATTTATTTCTTACTTATATTGGAATATTAGGTCGTTGAGATACTACCTTCCGCACTTGTCCTCTATATTCTGCGAAAGCTTCCTCCAACAAGAGCATCTGGTCAGTATCACCAAATCCAGTGAGCTTAAATTATTGCCATTTTTAGAATCTTGTGCGATTCATTGGCCTAGGATTGAGCTGTCTTTTGGATCGGAGATATCATCTGAATGCCCAATGTACTGTCTGTGCTGCCTGACAAGGAGTATATCCTCGTACTCGCCCCATCTGTGTGCATGCATCTAGTTTGCAGTTTTTTTGTGCCATATTGGTTAGAACTAGTTCAGGTGTCTCTATCTGGGGCATGGTGTTACTTCATTTATTTGTACTAAACTACTATTAGATCTTAAAAAGGTCCCAAATTGTATAAAGTTCCATTCAATTTTGATACAGAAATCTAGTCATGTACTGTGTGTTTCTCTGTCGAAATCACCACCTTAAAATAAGCAACGCTCAAATGCCAACTGCTGCTTCTCTTTATTTTGCCATTCAATCACATGGCTCTTCAACTATGAAAAACTTGTTCTGATTTCGGCGTCTTCCATCTAGTTGCATCTTTGGTGTTTCTATACCACCTACAAAATAATGAGTCGTATTGAAAATTTACAAAGATTGAAGTTAAGACTTCTAAGATGAGCATTGACATGAAAATTATCTTACAAATTACATAAAAATCCATCAATAATATCACAATTAACTACCTATGCTGTTTTGGCCTGGATTATCAGGCCATGATTATCATTAATACTCAGGTTGTATAATTTTGTATTAGATTAACCTAACAACTATGGCACAGTGGTAGTGTGGGCCAACAATGAATTATAAGTTTATAACCAATAAGTCTATTGTGCACCCATGGACCACTGGTGATTGTTCAGATTTTTTTACCAAATGTTTAAAAGTATGGGCATGGTATAGTGTTCGTATTTTTTTTACTAAATGTTCAAATTTTGCAATTGTCTAGTTTTTTTTTTTTTTTTTTTTTTTTTTTTTTTTTTTTTTTTTTTTTTTTAATGTTCAAAAAAAAAAAAAAAATAGGCGTGATACATTGCGATTGTTCATATGTTTTTACTAAATGTTCAAAATTTGCGATGTTTGGATTATTTAACTAAATGTCCAAATTTTCAATTGTTCAGATCTTTTTACTGAATTTTCAGATATATTACGATTGTTCAATGTTCAAAATTTTCGAAGTTCAGATTTTTTTAAATAAAAGTTCAAAATTTGCAATTGTTCATATTATGTTTACTAAATGTTTAAACGAATCAGGTAATCGGTCATAATAGATTACGAATTGAAATTGATCGAATTAACTTTAACATGTTCAATTGATATTAGAACAATGATTTCATCCACAATTCATATCAAAATCAGAAAATACATACAATTTAATACAAATTAATGAGAACAATCAAATTATTGAAAACTATAAAAACAATCAAATAATCAATCATAATTGATCACGAATTGAAATCAATCATAATCGATTACAAATTGAAATCGATCAAACAATTTCAATTGATATTAAAATAATGATTTCATCCTCAAATTCTTCTCAAAATCAAAAATAAATTAATATTGATCACAATGAATTCATAATAACAAACCTGGATTGATATCTTCGGGATTTTGAACTAGTTCCATCACGTTAAATGTAGAATTTTAATGGAAAAAATAAATGGGATAAAACATCAAAGAACAGAGGAGAGAGAAAATAAGAATTTGAAAAAAAAAGAATGAAGTAAAATCAAGAAAGAAATAAAAAAAATGGATTAGATTAAAAAAAAAAAAAAAAGAGAGACGACATTGTGATTATGAAAGACAAGTAAAGATGGCAGGAAGAAGAAGAAGAAGAAGAAGAATGAAGTTGCGTTTTATTCATATAAGGGTGAGTTTTAGTAAGGGTCTAGCTATTTTAGATGGACTAGGGTCCGTAGAAGAATTTGTAAATCATAACCAGCCCACTTGATCCACACCATGGGCTAGACTACAAATGGTGAACCAGACTTAAGTCCGATTTCAGAATGATATCGCAAAGTTCACACTTGATAATAAAATAAAAAAAGTAATACCTCCATTTAACAATGGATACAACCCTTACAAGTATACAAAGATACACAAAAATATATAATTTTCATACATATATAAAAAAGTGTAGTCAAAGTTAATAGATGAATGATGTACAAAGTCAAAATATTGCATTTATTGTGAAACAAATGTAGTACTCCTTCATCCCTTGATAACATTCCTGCTTTCCTTTTTCGGTGTCTCAAAATTACAATTCAACTTTTCCTATTTAGTAATTGAATTTTTACCAAATATCCCCAAATTATCCCTAAATAGTTGTGATGTGGCATTACTTTAATTATTTTTCTGTTTTGCAATTAATGGTTGCCACTACTAGAAAAAGGCCCATTTCCGACGGAATTTTTCCGTCGAAAACACCTTGAAATCCGTCGGAAAAGGTGTTTCCGACGGAATTCCGTCGGAAAAGGTTGTCGGAAATGCCTTCGTAGGAAATACCACCTTTTCCGACGAAAATTCCGTCGGAAACACTATTCCGACGGAAATTCCGACGGAATTTTCCGTCGAAACACAATTTCTGGTACCTGCGAATTCCGTCGGAAATTTCTGACGAAATTGGAAATTCCGTCGGAAACTATTTTCGGGAATTAAAAAAAATCCGCCGTGCCACCACCGGCACGGCGTATCACCACCTCCAACCACCCAAAAAGGCCTGTCAACCCCAACCAAACCAACCTTCTCAAACCCTAACCCTAACCCACTGCCACCACCGCCACTACAGACCACCACCACCGCCACCAGAACCACCAAATTTAAAAAAAAAACTTTAAAATTAAAACATAAAACCACCAACGAACCACCACAACCACCCTAACCTATCCACAACACTAATCAAAACCCTATCCTCACCCATACCCAGATCCACCCACCTAAACACCCTAACCCAGACCCGACCGAACCCGACCCCACCTAAGCCCAGATCTCACAGCCACTACAAACCACCACCACCACCGAAATCCATATGTAAAAAAAAAAAAATCGAAAAAAAAAAATCATAAATTAAAACATAAAACATACCTTAAATTGATATATGCTTCGAATTTCACCACGGAAACGGTTTAATAAGGCCAAATTCGTCCATGAAAAGTCTAGATCTAGGCTTTTCATGGCCGAATTTGGCCTAAAAAACCTTTCAAGTAGTTAACCTTTGTTGTTGTTGATGTCGGTGGTTAGTTGCTGTTGATGTCGTTGGTGTGTTGTTGATGACGGTGGTGTGTTGTTGATGACGGTGGTGTTGTTGTTCGATCTTGTGGCGGCGGGTGGTAGTGTCGGTGGTGGAAAGAGAAAGGAGTGAGAAGGAGAACGAGAAGGAGCAGAGAAGAGAAGGAGGAGAAGAGAAGAGGGGACGAAGAAGAGGAAAGAGAAGGAGGAGCAGAGAAGATGAGAGAGAAACAGAGAAGGGGGAAATAAGAGAAAGGGAGGCGGAAATGAGGAGAAGGGGGAAATGAGGAGAAGGGGTGCATTTTAGGGTTAATCAGTTTTAAATTTTTTTAAAATTATTTTACGACGGAAATTTCCATCGGAAATTGTTATTTACGACGGAAAATTCCGTCGGAATGAACATTTATTTCGACGGATTTTTAATCCGACGGAAATTTCCGACGGAAATGTTTAATTCGTCGGAAATATACGACGGAACAAAAATCCGTCAGAAATTTTGCTTTTTCCGACGGAATTTCGAGTCCGTCGTAACCAATCCGTCGAAATTAGCCTGTTTTCTAGTAGTGTGCACAAGAACCATAATTTTCCCACTCATAACATTCTGAATCCATGTGCAGCACTATAATTGAATATATTTGGTCCTTTTATTTTTCACAAACAAATGTGATTGGTCCTTTTTATTTTCAAAGGATTGATGACTTGTGCTTCATTTAATATCATTTTATCTTTGTTTTATTCAAATACAACAATAAATGTCTTGTAATTCCCATTGTACTTTCTAATCTTGGGTTTTAGGGTTATTCCTAGTTCCTTAATTCCCGTGTAAATTTAGAAATAGGATTGTAATTAAGGGACGGAGGAAGTATATGATTTTAGGAGACGGTGTTAATTGAAGGGTGGTCTATTCGTAATTTTTGAGTGATGAAAGAGTGTATTTTAAGATGATGTACGGAATTAAATTTTAAAATTGATAAACAATATTGTATTTTAGGATTTCAGTGTGGCGGGTCAATTAGGAGACCTATCCTTTCTAATGGGGCGAGGATGAGTCTCATTTTGACAGGTGGTGGGGGCGTGGGGCAAGGAGTCGAGGATAGAGATAAAAATCATACCTGTCATGGGTGATGGAGTAAGGTGGAGCCTCATTCTACCGGTCCCACTTCGTACCCACCCCATACCCGCATTCCTTTATTCAAAGAAAATAAAATATATACTTTATACCCTTTTAATTATCAAGTAAAATAAAGTAGTAGTAACATATATAATACTTTGTAACAGACTTAAAGTCGTATTATAAAGATAAAAAAATTGTGGAATAACTTAATATGTGATTTTTTTAGTCATAATTTATATTAAATAGTATTGTTGTATTTTGAAGATGGGTATTAGATGGGTGCGGATATTCAAGTGGGAGTGGGAGTGAGATGGGGAGGAGAAGGTCAACATTTGTTTTACCCTGCCCTATTGACATCCCCTTATTGGATTAGTAAATCCAAGATAGAAACAAGCAATATATCATTGATAAGTTTTAGTTAAATAGACAAATAATTTTGGATTTTCAAAATTTATATTTATTGCTCATGATTACAACAAAAGGGCTAGTATGTACATACATGCCCTTATCTCAACCATTAGTTAACAATGAACCATCTAATAAACCTTTGGTGAAAAGTTTAAAAGATTCGGCGCCATGCCAGGAGAAGGTCCAGAATGAGATGGTTTTACATTGGTAGTTGCTTTAAAATCTGAAAGACTCGGTGGTGTGTCAGGAGATGGTCCAGAGTGAGATGGCTTTACATCGGTAGTTGCTGTAAAATCTGAAAGACTCGGTGGCGTTCCAGGTGATGGACCAGAGTGAGATGGCTTTACATCGGTAGTTGATGTAAAATCTGAAAGACTCGGTGGCGTGCCGGGAGATGGTCCAGAATTAGATGGCTTTATATCGCTAGTTTGTGTAAAATCTGAAAGACTTGGTGGGGTGCCAGGAGATGGTCCAGAGTGAGATGGCTTTACATCGGTAGTTGATGTAAAATCTGAAAGACTAGGTGGTGTTCCTGGAGATGGCCCGGAGTGCGATGGCTCTACAACGATAGTTGATGTAAAATATGAAAGACTAGGTGGTGTTCCTGGAGATGGTCCAGAGCGAGATGGCTTGATATCAGTAGTTTGTATAAAATCTGAAAGACTCGGTGGCGTTCCGGGAGATGGTCCAGAGCGAGAAGGTTCTACATCAGTAGTTATTGAAAAATCTGAAAGACTAGGTGGCGTGCCGGGAGATGGACCAGAGTGAGTTAGCTTTACATCAGTAGTTGATAAAACGTCGGAAAGACTCGGTGGTGTGCCAGGCGATGGTCCAGAGTGATGTGGCATACTATATAGCTCACGAGCCGATGTTGTTCCTTTATTTACCAAAATCACAATAATAAAGAGGTTAAATATAAATACACATTTACTTTACATATTATCGTGCAGTAGTGTTAGTTATAAATGATTACTACTAACCATATAAATAATTTGACTCTCAATCACAATTACACTCTTCTAATCATCATACTTTTGGTGGCTCACTTTTTTCAATCACTAAAATTAAGGTTTTTCATCCTTTTTTCTACTTAATATATTTTATTTTAGGAATCAATCGATTTTTGTAATTAATTTTTTACAGCAACCAAAGAGACAAATACGATATTCATCATAGTTAAAAGAAACATCATGTGAATATATATATTGTCAATTTAGCTTTTAAAAAATAATACTACGTACAAAGTATATGACCAAAAAAATTAGGGTGTTCATAAATTAATTATATCTTTTTTTTATATATAATTTTTTATTTTACTATAATCGTGATTAAAGTTTTTGTGTGATGTCAAAAATCACACCATTGAATTACTATACATAGACATTGATTTTTTATTTTTATTTTATTTTTGATGTTGAACTTTATGCTTTCTATAAACAACATTTGCATTGCATGTATAAAAGGCTAGTAAAATCTAACACATCATGGTGTACAAGTTTTAACTAAAAAAAATACCATTAAAAAATATTCTGAAGAGAAAATTAATTGAATTATATATTTACCCGAAGAAGCAGCAAGGAGTAAGAGCATTAGAAGGGGGAAAGAAGCCATATTATTCACCATTTTAGACCACTGTAAATAATGTATGAAGTTATGAACTAAAAGTTTTAACTGAAAGCTAGTTTGTGGCCTGGATTGTTTATATGTGACAATGCTTTATCAATGACCTCTTTTTATAGTGGAGAATTGGTTACTAATTAATTGTTGAGATCATGTTTGATATCATATCTTAGGATTGTTTCCTTAAATAATATAGCATTTATTAGGATAGGATTATTTAATCTAGGGTATCTTGAGATTTGATCTTATCTTATCTTATCTTAATTATATTGTATAAGATATACAGTTGTAGGAAAATTTTAGGTTCTTCTTAATATTTTAACTGGTATCAGAGTCAGGCCCATGATTCAGGAACCATCCACTAATTGAGTAGACAATACACTGGGCTAAATTTGAGTGGATCCATCACTACTACAAAAAACCCCTAATAAATCGGTCTTTTAGAGTCACCTGTACATAAGGTGCGACTTATAAACCTATCGAGTCGCCTCATACTTATTAGGTGACTTGTTAAGTTGGGGTTAAAATCAACAAAGCACCTAACGATGAGTCGCCTAATATATATGAGGTGACTTGATAAGTTAACAAATCGCCCTATATATGCATGCGACTTTATAATCCGACTTATTTGGTGGTTTAAATTAGACTTTCAAAGTAACCTGTACATAAGGTGCGACTCGAAAACTCGTCGAGTCGCCTTATACATATTAGGCGACTCAATAAGTGAGTTTTGTTATCTATGACTCTCACCTAATGAGTTGCCTAATATGTATAAGGCGACTCGATAGGTTAATAAGTCGCACCTTATATACAGGTGACTTTGAATCTAATTTAAGCCACCTAATAAGTTTGGGTTATAGAGTCACATGCATACATGGTGCGACTTTTAAACCTATCAAGTCACCTGATGTATATTAGGTGACTCATTAGGTGCTTTGTTGATTTAACCCCAACTTAACAAGTCGCCTAATAAGTAAGAGGCGACTCGATATGTTTACAAGTCGCACCTTATATACAGGCGACTCTAAAAGTCCGACTTAGCTTGTAGGTGCTTTATTATATGACCACTACCTAATAAGTCCCCTAATACGTAAGACGCGACTCGATTTACAATATCATAAATATATGAAAAGTAACTTTGGCGTAATGGCAAGAACTTTAAACTTCCAGGCATAAAACCAGAGATCAAGCATGCTCAGTGTCATAAACACGTACTGACATTATATGAGCTAATAAAAATAGTTGGAAAAAAATGTTGATTTTTTACATATCGCCTATTTCAACACAAGCGATACAATAGATGAACCTATGGATCGGAGTCGCCTCTTTCAACACAAGCGATACAATTGCTTAACATGTAGAGTCGCCTAACGACTAATAGGCGACTTATATAAAAGCTATCGAGTCGCCTTAAAGGCGACTTCTAAAGTTAGAAGCTATTGTGTCGATGGCTATGGAGTCGCCTTTAAAGCGACCCGTTAGGTCATTTACAGGAGACTCGATAGGGCTTTTTTGTAGTAGTGCATGTAAGGGAGGGTGTAAAATGTAAATACGCTCAAGCCCCATGAAACATCTAATGTGTTATGTGACAGAGTTAATGTAACCCTACATTTGAGGGAAAGTGTTGAAATACAACATCTTCAAACAATACGTCTAAGTATCCCATAGTGATAAAAGTTGTCTTAAACACTTTATAATGATCTTCTTATTGCCATATTGTTTTAAGATGGAATTTCCTTGAACTAAATTGTGTGTTCAGTTTTCTTTGGACGATCTGGATTAAATTACCAGGATACATAAGTCAAATAAATCAAACCATACGGCGAGTTTGGTCTACTCTAGATCGTATGTCCAGTTTTCTTTGGACAACCTGGATTACTAGGAAAAATTTGAGGTTCAAATGTGAGGTTTATTCTCTACAGTTGGTGTTCGTTATTGCCGATGGTTAGGTTGGGCGGAGTTTGGAGGCTCGTGAGTTTATTACTTCTCACCTTTTTTATTTCTTGTCCGCCCAGGTTTGCTAGTCCCCTTGTCATTACCCCGTCCGCGGGGGATGTTCCTGCGGAGTTTAAAGTATGTTTGGTGTTATCTGGGGGCTCATAGTGCTGGCACATGTTGGTATTTTACTAATATTTGTACCTCCCATGTTATGGGGGGAGGGACTTAGGCTTGTGTGACTAACTCCGCGTTTCAGGCGAAAATGTTGGCCTTTTTGTTGGGACTGCGACATGTGCGTGGTTTAGTGAGGGTTTAGTCGGGTTTAGGTTTTCACTGATTGTGGTTCTATTCCCGGAGTAATAATTGGTCAGCATTCGCGTTGGTCGGGACATTTATGTTGTCTGGATTAGACAAGAAATTCAGGGTATTCTTTATGATCTTAATGCTTATCGGGTTTAGAATATGTCACGAGCTTCTATTTTTATGGCACATAGGCTGGCTAGCTTTGCGCATAGTCGGTCTTTGCTTTGCTTTTGTTTTTAGTTTGGTTGTTTTTTTTTTAGATTAGGGATGGCAATCCAGTCCGGATCCGACCTTACTCCACCCCGATCCGAGGTAAAAAATCCGCTCCGAGTCCGAGAAAAAAGTAATCCGAGTTCGACTCCGTTAAAATATTCCGACTTCGAGTCGGAGGAGGGTTGGAGTAGGATCCTACAAAAAATCCGAGAAAAAAATCCGACTTCGACAAATGTCCGACTTTGGCGGATTATCCGACTTCGACTCCAATAGATAGTGGATTTTTGGGTGGGTTATGGTGGCATTGGGTGTGGGTTGTAAGGCCCAAATAGCCCAACATCTCAAAGTATATTGAATAATGAAATAAACTCAAATTCGGGTCGGGTCGGATCGGAGTCGGAGGTCGGATATTGAAGTCGAAGTCGGTGTCGGATGTCGGAGTCGGAGTTGGATTTAACCTCCGACTTCCTGTCGGGTCGGAGTCGGATTTAGCATAATCCGCTCCAAGTCCGACCCGTTGCCATCCCTACTTTAGATGTATCCTTTGTAAAAAAAAAACAAAAAAACAAAAAAACAAAACAAAACAAACAAAACAAAACTATATATTTAACACATGATTAATTGAGGATATTTAGTGAAAACTACCTTTTAAACTCTAGATTTTGCGAAAAACTACCCTAAAAACAAAATGTTGTAATTAACTACCTTATAAAGTATAAAATGTTGTAATTGACTACCTTTTATCGGAATGACACACTTGACTTTTATTATTTCCCGACGTTGACCATGTCACGTGACCCTTTAATGACTTAATTCCCCCTTTTCCCCCAAATTTTCTCGCTTTACACCAATTCAGCCCATATAATTATAAAGGGGTTGCAAATAAGCAGTTTAAAATATGATTAATCATATTGTTAAGGGAAAAAAGTTGGTGTAAAGCGGGAAAATTTGGAGGAAAGGGGGGAATTAAGTCATTAAAGGGTCACATAACCCTCACGTGACATGGTCAATGCCGAAAAATAAAAGTCAAATGTGTTATTCCAATGGGAGGTAGTCAATTACAACATTTTATACTTTATAAGATAGTTAATTACAACATTTTGTTTTTAGGGTAGTTTTTCGCAAAATTCGGAATTTAAAAGGTAGTTTTTCAATAAAAAAAAGTCTTTAATTAACTTGACTAATTCTTAACAAACTAAGATATTAATCTTAAATCTAATTAAGGAAGGTAATTAACCACTAAATTGAAGATCTAACTTCGCTTCAACATTAACCTATGATTTTAATTTGAGGCTTCTGAGGGCCTGTTCACATTTACTGAACTGAGCAGAACTGAACTGAACTGAACTGATTGGAGCTGAATTGAACTGAACTGAACTGATTGGAGCTGAATTAAACTGAACTGAACTAATTGGAGCTGAATTGAACTGAACTGAAGTGAATTAAACTAAACTGAAATTAAGTAAATGTGAACCGACCCTGAGTTTTAAAATTATCACAAAAGTTAATGTCTATCTCTTTGATCACGAGAGTTTAGTTGTAATTTAAGACCTTTAGAAAGAAAATTTTACATTTTACTAGCTAGTATGTTCTTTTCATTTGAGGTATATGTTCACTACATTAAATGTAGTCTCTTGTATGCTTGTGTGGAGGCGTGGAGCTGTATCATGGTCAGGCTAACAATGAATCATATCCGGCCCACTTAATCCACACCATGGGCTAGACTATAAATGGTGAACCGGACTTAAGCCAGCGGAACCTTTGATCTTACACTCCGATCCGTACCATTGTACGATGTGCTGGATGGAAGCTAATTTGACTAAACTCTTTCATAACAACATTGCAATTAAGGTTCACACTTAAATTGATTTTGATTTTAGGAGACGGTTTAAATTCAAGCGTCATTCGTGATCGACTCCACGATTTTTAATCTAGTAGTGATGGATCGGAGGAGTCGTCTTTTAAGATGATATACAAAATTAACATGCAACATAGCATTGATAGGTTTTGGTTAAATAGACATACAATTTAGAATTTTAAATTTATTTTATTGCTCAGGAAAACGAAAATAAAGGACAAGCATATACACTTGCCTTTTTCTTGAATATTAGTTAACAAAGCATCATTATCTAATAATAAACCTTTGGTGTAACGAGTCAAAACTTGGTGGCATTGGCTCGCTATTGGCGGCGTTACTCGTTTCTAGCAGTGTTTGGTGGCCTTGGCTCGTTTCCAGCGGCATTCGGTGGCATTGGCTCGCCTGCTGTAATCAGTGGCATTGGCCTGCTTGCTGTAATCAGTGGCATTGGCCTGCTTGCTGTAATCGGTGGCACTGGCTCGTGTCTGGTGACATACGGTGGGATTGGCTCGTTACCGACGGCATTGGCTCCAATAGCTGGTGGCGTGGATGGTCCAGAGTGATGAGGTGGTTCAGAGTGATGAGATGGCTTTATATGAATCTCACGAGCCGATGTTCCTATATTTAGAAAAATCACAATATTGAAAATAAAATGAAATATATATATAGATTACATATAGACAATTAAGTAAAAGAATCAACAAGTATTATAAGTAAAATTACATATCAATTCAAAAAAAAAAAAAAAAAAAAAAAAAAAAAAGTAAAATTACATACATATATATGAAGTATGGAAGTAGTGGTGTGCAAAATGTTAAGTCATACTAGTATCAAATTACATACAGTAATAATCAATTTCGCATAAAATAAAATAAATCTAACACATTGTGTACTTGTGGTGTATGAGTTTTTACTATAAATAATAATAAATAAAAAACCAATGGAAAATATTTATAAAAAAAGATTTAATCGAATTGTATAAACTTGTATACCATAAGAAGAAGCAAGGAGTAAGAGCATAAGAAGGGGGATAAACGCCATATAGAGCACTGAATGTATGAGATAACAGTTTTGAATAAAAGCTATTTTGTGTTTATGAATTGCTTTGCTTGTGAGTTGTGACAAATGTTGCTTGAATATAACCTCTTTTTATAGTGGAGAATTGACTACGTATTTCTGTTTTACATCAGTATCATTGTGTGTGTTAATGCCACCGAGTGAGATGACTTTAATTACCTAATGAAGAATGAAATTTTAAAAGTAGATGAGTGGTCCAAACTTTCAATATATATGATTTACATAAGTGGTTTCGAGTGAGATGGCTTTACTTGATGAAGAATGATGTAGGGCCTGGAAAGAATGATAATAGAATCATGGAATTTAATTTGGAGAATTTTAGGATAGTGCTTAAAAAACCACCCGACTATACTACTTGTTGAATTTAATAACCCTCATTTTTTAAAAAATTAAAAAATAACACCAAAAACGCAAAATTATTATGTATCTCCACCACCTTCTCTGTTCCGACGTGTTTTTCGATTGAGGACCACTGCACGTGTCACAAACTTATTGATCAAACATAATAATATTAAACAAGTTCAAAAAGTACAATTCTTAAAAAAAAAAAAAAATCTCCAACCATCCCTAGATAGCCACCCCTCCCCTTTCTCCTGCCACCCCACTGAAACAACCAAACCCATCCCAACCACCCACCAAACCACACCCACACCAACCAACCACCTCCCGGCACTATTATTTGTATTGGAGGGTAAGTTTTATTAATTTTAGAGGTAACTTATGATCATTTAAGGACAACTTTATTATAACAAATTTACAACATATATTGTACACACGATTTTTTAAAAAAGTTTGTGTTAAATAGCGGGTTGCTAAACGCAATCTAGGTTTATTTTTTGATTTTTTTTTGGGCTTTGGGCATTATTATTTTAAAATGTTACTTAAACCTTTTTTCTTTTGGGTTGATGGATACTTGAAACTTTTTAAGATTCGGCTCAACATCTGTTTTACAAGTACTAAATTTTATAATATTTGTTTTTCGATGATTGAATATATTAAAATTTAAAATTATGCATGACAAAGTGACAAACATCGCTAAATAAAATGTGTCAACTAAAATAAATATATAGGGATAAATATTTTTTTTTTCTTTCCGAAAGAAATATAGGGATAATGTTACTTACACACATTAATTAATTTCTAAAAGTTGTTGTAAGATATTTCAACTATGTTTTTTTTTTGGTGAAGCCGAGGGGCAAGCCCCATACAAAGAAGAAGCAACTAGAAAACTAGAACAAAAAAAGAACGGAAAAGAAGCAACAAACAAAGCAAAAAGAAAAAAAGACAACGAAAATAAACTACAACTTATTCCTTAGACCAATGTCTACGGTCTACCCAGCCTCCTTCTTCACGAACCAACCTTGCTAGCGCCACGCCACTCAAGTCCTCCAATATATAAAACGGCACGAAGATCCTTCATGACCGCCTCAAAGATTACCAATTTTTGCTTCGAGGAAACTCCAAAGTTAGCCAACCAATCAACAACTCTATTAACTTCCCTATAGCAATGGCCGATCGTGACATCCTAAACTTACTTGTATGTAGTTTTAAATTTTAAATTTGTGAGTTATTGACATTGTGGCGTTGTTTTTGCATTGCCTTTTCAATTTAATTTTTCTTCTTCTAAAATTTCCTTCTAAGAAAAATATGTTGAAAATATGGTTTACTTGTTTATATTTGGATTATTGGATATGCGTATATTATATAAAGTACATACGTGCATGGAATGTCGTTATAATATTAATATTATTGATAAGAACAACCACCCATACTATTACTTCGTATTAGTTTATTTGAGACTTTGAATCAACGTTTGGGAAAGTCACGTGTACGTGATAAACAAAAAATTGCATGTATTACAATAGTTATTTTCATAAGACATTAAAAAGAAACATTATTGAATGAGTAAATAAGTTAGATAAAGGAATAATCAAGTATATATTATTGTTGGGGCTTGCCCCTCTCTTTCACCCAAAAAAAAAGTATACATTATTGTCAAAATTAATCATATTTTATCTCATAATAATACAAAGTATATATAATAAGATCGATATCATTTTTTTTTTTTTTTTTTGGAAACCATATTGATATTACTGATAATATTGATATTAAATTTAAGTGTGTTGTAATTATAAGATAAGATGTATACAAATTACAAAATTACGGAAAAAAAAAATTTATTAAAAAAAAACCTACAAGTACTTTATCTAATAATTTATGTAAAAAATTACAAAATTATTTAATATTCGAAAAGGGAAGATAAAATTGAAGGGTTCACCTACTCAATTGCCTCAATCTAATGTAGCAATTTCCCTCAAAACATATAAGATAAAGCCAGCTACAAAGTAGGCTTATTGACTATCATTTATATATATAATTTTTATTATATGATGATAATTAACTAATTAATTAATTAATCAATTAATTAATTAATTATTCCTAATGTATGTGTTTACATACCACAACAACATACATTTTTACCAGGAACAGCCATGCACCCTCCATCTTGACCATAAAATGTCTGGCAATTTTCATTGCATTTGTCGACATCACATTCACCGGCGGTCTCCATACAAGGCGGCTCACCTTCACCATCGTTGCCCACGGGTGCTTGGCTTGGAGCGTCACCAAGTTGTTGTTGTTTCAACATTGGTTCCAAAAGAGGTAAGAAATCTGCATAGGACTGAGCCAAACTTGTGCCTGTAATTTCATTAAAAAGACAAAAGGGTTAATTAATTCATAATAATTATTTAATATTGTTTTTTATATGTATAATTGTGAAATAAATGAATAATGAAAGTATAAAATTATTACAGCAAAAGCTGAAGAGGACTATTGTAGCCAGGAAAACTGCTGATCCCTTCATTGTTGATGATCTTGATTGAATTTTAGAGATTTTTGTGATATTAACTAGATTATTGTATGTGATTATTACTTAAAAACTAATTATGAAAAGATTGATGATAAAATGTCAATTTATACCTAAGAGGCATTTCAAACTTTAAGACCTTTGCATTATTTTTTGGAAAATTAAGAGGGATCAAAATAGTAAATGGTGTTTAACCCTTTATTTTTAATGGTGTAGAAAATTAAGCTCGTCAACGTCCTCTCATATTTTAGCATGTGAATTATCATCGAACATTGAATGTTATTAAGTTGTACAAATGTTCATAATATAGAACTCGATTTATCTATTATTTAAATTAAGTTAAACCTATTAATACGAGAAGAGTATGAAATCAAGTTAATTATATTCAAACCATTTTTTAGGGATAAATTTCGCTAATTGTACGTGTTTCCTCTATATATACCTCCATAATTTTCTTATTATGTACACACTTTGTGCAAATATATAGAGGTTCTTATATATATGGTATATATGTTATTTTATTTGACTACAATTGAATATAAGTATGCCAAATTAACTAATTATCAAATCAATTTTTGTAGCTAATAGATAAAGTTTACTGTTGGTGAGTGGTAAATAGGTGATTAATAATTATATCTGTAAAAATTAGTGATCCTAGAATGACACACAACATGCAAATTGTATATTATGCACTAATGGACTCTCTTTCAATTAAATGTAATACTTCGTGTGCAATAACCTTTTCTCCTTAAAAAAAAAAAAATAATAAAAACAAAAAATAAAAACAAAAAACAAAAAAAAAAAAAAAAAAAAAAAAAAAAAACAAAATTATTTGTATGTATAAAAAATATTGAACGGAGAACGAACTTTATACATATTATTATTCATGTACCTTTGTTTCTAGGAAAAAAAAAGAGCATCCACAGTTATTTGATTTGATGAACACTTATGGCCTGTTTACATTAACTGAACTGAGCAGAACTAAATTGATTGGAGCTGAACTGAACTGAACTGAGCTAAAATGAATATTTTATGAGAGAAGGAAATTAAGAGCTCAACTGAATTGAACTGAACTGAGCTGAAATGAATATTTTATGAGAGAAGGAAATTAAGAGCTGAACTGAACTGAATTGAACTGAAATTAAGCTGAAGTGAACAGACCCTTAGCAATGTAGATTTTTTACCATAACTTTATATCTTACTTCCTCTGATCTAATTTCTTCTACTTGCAACACTTATGAAGATGTGAAGGAATAGATGATTAGTAACTTTATCAAAATAATTTTTACAATAGCATATGATGAAAAGATTAAATACGAAGTGTATTTTGTTGCAAGTTATGAAAACACACGAGTATACGTTATGAATAAGGCAAGCAATGCTCTTTCATACATATAGTCATATATATATGTAAGAAAATATATACCCAAAGCTAAACTATGAATGATATAAAAGTCAAAATGATATTTAATTCAATAACAAACAAGGAAGTACAACAAAAGGAGAATAACATATGTACAAAGTATGTCACAAAATAATTGTACAAATTAAATTGTATTTAGAAAGTTCATAATTACACTATTCACAAATTTTTGTTGCTAGTTATTAATACCACCTTTGTGTAATACTACGTTTACTACTTATATACAAAATTAAATGATTTGAGGTTAATTTATGTTTTTAGTAGTAGCACAAGACCTCCAAAACATTTAAGAAGGCGGCATAGATTTCAGGAAGGAGATGCAATATTATTCTACCCATTACATTTCAAGCTAGCTCATTCCAAGACCTTGGCTTAACTCCAAACCAAAAGAATATAACCTTTTCAAATGCCTCAAAAACCTTGGTTTCATCCAAGAATTTGTTCCAAATTCCACTTACTATGCAATAGTTACTATTAAAAGGAGCATGGTGATGGGCAGCATGTTGTGTGCGTGACACTAGCACCCCCAAATTTTGTAAGGCCACAACTATTGGGGGTAATTTGTTCTTTGTTGTGTGGGACCATGCATGGAATTGTTGGCAAAATAAGACGCCGGTCGAGAGAGATCCGACAAATGCTAATAAAATCGGGTTATTGTAAATTAGGTTAATAGGTAAGAAAACTAAGGTAATCAATTGGGATAGTTCATAGAGGTTGGTGGCTATATGTTTCCTAGTGATGATCCATGGCTTCTCATGGTGCCCTTGAAAACCCTCGATTTGAGATCCAAATATTGGGGTTTTGGCATCTCCATAATTGTCAATGCTCCAATGGTAGACTCCAGTAATAAGATCCGAGATAACATACCCAACTAAGCTAGCTAAGAAGGGTTTCATCCATATGTGGGAATTAATTGAAAGGATTATGGACTTGACTAGGCCAATAAGCACGGTGATGCACCCAATTGCTAACCATGCTTGGTGGATCCATTTGGATTTTAGGGTTGGATCATCGGGCTTATGCTCGTTTGTGATTTTAGCTTGAGCTCGAATAACTGGAGTAGTGCTCGGTTTGATGTCTGGGCATGTTGAGCCAAAATTTGACATTATTAAGGTTATTAATCTAGGTTGAAGTGTGGGTAGTAAATCAGTAATTTGGTAAATTTTAATTGGATTTTTAATGGAAGTTTGAAGAAGTTTTGTAATGATAGAGGATTTATGTTGTACAATTACTTGAACTTGTATAATTAATGGATATGGCGAAGATATGTATATTTATAATTAGTTGGCATAGTGGAGATAATGTATATACTAAGCTAATTAAGTTGCGAATTCTACTTAGATAAGATAGTTTTGCGAGAGCTTGTACGTACACGAAAGAACATAATATTACAAATTGATTGCCTTTGATTTCTTGTTAAATCCAATACACTAATAAATATGAAGCCAGACTATCTAATTACATGATACTCCATACTTATGAAGTATTGAGTGATGTTTACGGATTTGCTAAGTCAACTCCCAACTCAAGGCATAATCCAATTTAGAACTTGTTCTCTTCATCTGAAACAAGGATATCTAATCTAATTTTAATAAAGTCTGATTTAAATTTTAATGATTTGGTCTGGTATGATCTGATTTTGACTAAACTTTGACTGCATTTTAATACTAATTTATAAAGAAAAACATCATCATTATATATGAACTTTCAAATATATAATTTTCTTAATTTTTTTAATATGCAATTTACGATATTTAATAAATGATCATAATTAAAAGTTCTGGCCTGATCTGATATAAAAGTTGGTATGGTCTAATATGATCTGAACGTATACTATATATATTCATTATTCAACGCAACAGCTTCACCAAAATTCATAAATTCTTACGTAGAAAATCAAGTCATGCTTGTAACTTGGTATATTTTTATTCCTTTTTATTTGGAAAATTTGATTGTAGTCTGCAACAAGAACTTTCTATTCTAGGTAAATCCACATTAGCTTTGAGGAAAAGTACTTTTATGTCATCTTATCGAAAAAAATTCTGTATAAAATTCTTTACTACTCCCGAGTATTTATGTTGGGAGTGGATGGGAGCCATTACGAAATGTCCTTAGTTCCTTACATTTATACTTCCTTCAATTTATTTTGCTTGCAATAATATTTATTTTTACTACCTCTTATAACTATAACGTCATATTGTAATTTATACTTAAGAAAAAATACATCGCTTGTAATTTTGTTATATTCGTCTCAATTTAGATTTATTAAAATATAACCTTTAACAAAATACAACTAAAGATATTGATAGTTTAAATTATACTAATATATGATAAACGTGAAACTCTTGGTGTCGTAAAATGGAGTACCGAAAGTATTTATAAACTCTCAGATGGACTAGTCTTCCAACTTAAGTTAAGTCAATCTTTAAGAGATTTGGACCGGCCCATTAAGACAATCTCCTTACCTATGAAACTAAAAAAGGTAACGTGAGGAGGCAAGTTGACCCATGTGAAACTCTAGTATGATAGGATAATTTTATCTTGCAAAATACACACACGGAAGGACATTATACAAAATGATTGCCTTCTTGTTAAATCCAATACACTAACGAATAATGTATCTTTGTTACACATCATCAATAACATAGGAAGAAAAGGAATAACATTCATATGATTTCGGAATGAGGAAGATACTTGGATGGAAGGGACGAGGGGCAAAGTGAGGTTTCATTGACTATCTTAAATAAAGACTTTTGAGGCGGTTTATCATTCTCCATAAATACCATGCATGGAAACCAAAATGTGATGTAATGAATATACACATTATGACTCATCAAAAAAACATCTTATATCGCACAAATAATATTTATTTATGTTTGTATTTAGTATGAAATATACTTCAATATTTCTGTAAAAAAAAAAAAAAAAAAAGAAATATACTTCAATATTGAGGCTTAGGACCTGTTTAAATTTACAGAACTGATTGAAGCTGAACTGAACTGAATCGAATAGAGCTAAAATAAATATTTTATGAGAGAAAGAAATTAGGAGTTGAACTGAACTGAACTAATTGGAGCTGAACTGAACTGAATTGATTAGAGCTGCATTGAGCTGAATTTAACTAAAGTGAAGTGAAATTAAACTGAAGTGAACAGGCCCTTAATCATTCAGATTCAAGAAATACAACAAGGGGGAGATTATCTTATACATCACAAATTGTTATACAAACTCCATTATATTTAGACCGTTCATGATAGAAGTAATGAATATAAACATTTTAACATTTAAGAAACTTCAATTTTGAGGTTTGTTCCAAGACATACATTGGCTTCACTCCAAACCAAGAGAATATAACCTTTTCATCAAATGCTTCAAAAACCTTATTCTCATCTAAAAATTTGTTCCAAAACCACTTATTATACAATACTTAGTATTGCTAGGAGGTTGTTGGTGATGGGCAGCATGATGTGAGCGTGACACTATCACCCCCAAATCTTGTAAGGCCAAAACAATTGTGGGTATGTATTATGTAACTCGCTCTTTCTTGAATATGACCATAATACATGGATTTGGTGGCTAAATAAGAGGCAAGTCGATAAAGATCCAACAAATGTATGCCAATAGGGTCGGGTCATTGTAAACAAGGTCAATAGGTAATAATGCGAAGGTTATGTATTGGGATAGTTTACGGTGCCTTAAATCTATGTACTGTAGTATTTTGTGTTAAAAGAGCTCCAAGGGGTCATACTGTAGATATGGTTTAATCCCAATCAAGTTTTGAGTAACACCCCTAGAACTAAACCAATCTAGCTTAGTAAGTTAATTATTGCTTCTTTCAAAAAAAAAAAAAAAAAAATAAAAAAAATAAAAAAAAAGTTAATTGTTGCTTAGAATTTTATTGATGTTTGTTGTTTTTATTTTTAAGGAAATCAAGTCTTTTATCTGTAAAATGCAACATAAAAATTATTAGGGTGATTAGTACTTTAAGCTATACATATTATATATACCAGTAATAAAAGGTTTTATGTTCAAATCTCGTTCCTTTGAGTTTTATACCGTTATAAATTATAAAATTATCATCACAATTAATTAAGTACACTTACATTATTTGCACGTGCATTACAGTGATTGTACGGGTTTAAAAGCTAGTTACAATACAATATATAGATCTACATATGCATCATCAATTGTACAATACATACTACATGATTTAAAAAGAACTTCATTATTGAAGCTAGGAGGGCGGTGTGGAATTTTCCTCAATCAATTTTCACGCTAGGCTCATTCCAAGACCTTGGCTTAACTCCAAACAAAAAGAATATAACCTTTTCAAATGCCACAAAAACCTTATTTTCATCTAAAAATTTGTTCCAAATTCCACTTACAATGCAATAGTTACTATTATAAGGAACATGGTGATGGGCAGCATGTTGTGTGCGTGACACTATCACCCCCAAATCTTGTAAGGTCACAACTATTGGGGGTAACTTGTTCTTTGTTGAATGGGACCATGCATGGAATTGATGGCTAAATAATAGAAAAGTTGATAAAGATCCCACAAATGCCATTAAGATTGGATCATTGAAAATGAGGTGAATAGGTAAGAATGTGAATGTTGTGAATCTAGATAGTTGATATAGATTTTTGGCTACTTGATACCTAGAGATGATCCAAGGTTTCTCATGGTGCCATTGAAAGGCCTCAATCTGAGACCCGAATATTGTGTTTGTTGTTTCTCCATAGTTGTCAATGCCCCAATGGTATATTCCGGAAATGAGATCTGACATAATGTACCCAGCTAAGCTAGCTACGATGGGCTTCAACCATATGTGGGAATTGATTGAGATGGCTATGGATTTGGTTAGGGCTATAAGCACAGTGGTGCACCCGATAGCCAACCATGCTTGGTGCACCCATGTGGATTTCGAACTTAGGTCATCGGGTTCTTGATCATTAGTATTTTTAGCTTGATGAGCTTGAATGGTTGGAGTTAAGCTCGGTTGGACTTCTAGGTGGGTTGATCCAATGCCTGACATTATTGTATCTAGATGAGCTAGAGTACGTGTGGCTGATAACTTGGTGGTAGCTAGGTTTTCTAGGCGTATTGGTATGGGATATGAATAGTATCTTTATGGGAAGATTGAATTATTGATTTATGTTGATAAAGGATTGATAATAGACAAATACTTAAAGGGATACTTGAGGATAATTAGAGGGTAGTGTCGTAATTTAAATAACTAATGTTTGGTATGTACATTAGAACATAACAAGCTAATATTGACCCTTTTTCATTATTATTTATTTATTTATTTATTTATTTATTTGGTGTTTAGAGAGCCACAAGGGGGAGTGAGAATCGATCCTAGGATCTCCCGGAATCGGGAGGAAACCTCTAATCACTTGAGCTATCCCTTCTCACTCTTAATATTGGCCGTTTGTAAAGATTATACATTCTTTGCAACCCAGGGTTTTGATTTACATTATGCACACTTTGAGGATGGAAACTAGGATTCCTTACTCTTCATGCCTATTACTCTCAAAATGTCTAACCTATTAATTTGTGTTAGCTTGACCTATATAATAATCTATAATATAATTTAAGAGTTTTTTTTTTCCAACTTTCATTCACAACACTCCAAATTCTCATCCTTGCAATTCTAGCCCTTCTATTTTTTATTTTTTATTTTTTTTGAAAAAAATAACCAATAACCACCATTTTAACTCATAACTACCCATATCACTTATAAAAAAATAAAAATTAAAATAACCACCATTTAAACTCATAACTACTCATATCACTTAAAAAAATAAAAAATAAAAAAATAAATAAACAATAACCATTCTTTAAAACTATCACATTTACCAATTTTTTCTACTTAAATATATATACTACATATATCCTGTGCATGAGCACGGGTACACTTTTACCATTTTTTTCCTACTCATATCACTTAAAAAAATAAAAAATAAAATAAATAAATAAACAATAACCATTCTTTAATAACTATCACATTTACCAATTTTTTCTCTTAAATATATATAATACATATATCTCGTGCATGAGCACGGGTACATTCTAGTTTGAACTAATTATACAGTTTTTCTTATCTTTGATAAGTGGTGGATATACGTATACGGAAGAACATATATTACGAAATAATTGCTTACATTATGTTAAATTCAATACACTAATAAATAATGAAATAGACTACTCAACTAATTTTACACAAGTGATATTAACGTTATGTGCTAAGTCAATAACAAATTCAAGGCAAAATCCAATAATTAATTAAACCAAAGTACTCATACAAGTAGAGTTATAATTTAAAGTCATTAATTATTCCATCTCCCTCCTATTATTTGGAGTGATGCTACACATACAACCCTGGTTGTATGTGGGCTACCACATACAATGCCATTGTATGTATGCCACGTCAAAAGGGAGTAAAAAAATAAAAGGAAAAAAGGTGGGCCCTAAAATGCAAACCAATTAAATGTTGCTCACATACAACCATTGTATGTGTAGCCTTTTCTTATTATTTGGGATAAAACAGTCCTACACGGTTTCATCAATCATCATTGCAGTGACAAGTGAGACCAACACTTGCCTGTTAGGGTAATACGATGTAATTCTAAATTTATCATTTATTTGTTGAAAATCAATTTTTGATAAATAACTGTAAATTATCATGCTATTATTCCTGTCAAAAATAGTATAGTATAAATGACAAATTTAATTAAATTCTGTCTTTTCAGGGATTGGTAATATTTTTCTTCTCCATATTGAACTCATGTGAACCTTCTTTTTTCTTATCCTCCCCAACCCCCCCCCCCCCACCCACCTTTTTTTTTTTTTTTTTTTTCTATTTCTCATATTAAAAAGTATACTACCTCCGTTTCTTTATAGTTCACACGTATTCCTTTTTAGGAAGTTTCTTTTTAGTTGACACGTTTCCTTTTTGGGTAAATTTTTTACCTTGCATTTACAAGCTACCCCACTTGCTTTTTCATTCTCTATCACTCTCTCTCCCCTCCTTAATATATGTGCCTAAATCAAACGCGTCAACTAAATAGAAATGGAGGAAGTATTAATTAATTATTTATTTGTCTTTAAAAAAAATATGTAATTATGATGTATCCTTTAAAAAAAACAGTAAATCATTAATTATTTAATTATGATCGATGATTTAATTATGATGTAACATTTTTATTGTCTTATCAAAAAGAGAGAAATGATGGAATTTTCGGGCCCTCCAAATGAAAGGGGGTTGCACGAAAGGTATTGCCTAAATTAAGTTCAACTAGCTTTTGGACCCGTTCTACGCACGGGTTATGCTTAAGTTATATATTTATTTGAAACTTTACAAATTATCTTGTCACAAAAAAAAAAAAAAAAACCCTTTTACAAATTATTTGAATGAATTTATTTTATCGTCTTTTGACATATTATAATATTTTATGAATTTATGGTAATAGACTAATAGTTGTACAAAAAATGGCTTAAAATCATAAAATCATATCTCTATCGCATGATATATTAATCAACAATTTGTATAAAAAACTACTTTGTAAATACCAAACACTTATTATAATTTACAATTTTTACATCAAATGTGAAGACATTATATTCTTCTTTAGCTTTACCAATATATGTCTCTTATATTGCGCTTAATATCTTCAAAATTAAAGCCCCATGACACGCAAACAATGTCATCCTATGGAATTTCCATAGTATTCTTGCCACCTAAATATTTCCCTTTTCAATCATCATCCTCATTGTTGTAGAAATTTCACATAGAATTTTGAGAGATATACTAATTTTTTAGTTTTTGAAACTTAATGAGTGTGAAAAAATCTTTATTAAAAATTTGTATTTATATAAGAAGAGGGGGAAGATAAGGGGTCAAATTAAAGAAATGAATTATGAAGTGAATAAATTGAATTGATAGATGGAATAATGAGAAGAGGAGAAGGTTTAGGAAATTTAATTTGTTATTGAATTAAAATAAAGATTACAAAATATAAAAGTTATTGAGAAATAAAGGGGGAGATGAAGAGAGAATTTCTTTGAAAACATAAGGAGGGAGAATGAATAAAGAAAGGTGAGAAAGAATGATGACATGTGTCAATTTTGGTTTGTGTTTTTAAATACTAAGTATAGATTAGCCTTTTGGCCCGTACAATGCACGAAATGTTTATAAATTTTCATAAGTGTATAATATCAATTTTCATTTTATATTTTAATTGGAAAATGAATAGTTTATAAAGGAGAATAAGGGTGAAGATTGAATCTAACGGTAGAAGATGTTAAATTGGGGGAAAGTGAATCAAATAACATTAATACATGTATTGAATTAAAGCTAGTTCTTTTTTTTTTTAATAAAAGAACTAATTTATGGGCCCGAGCGTTGCCCTGGATTTTTACATGGAACTGATCATCAATATATGTTAGGGAGATAATTTATGATTCAATTTTCTTGTAATGAAATTTGTTATTCATATTGTCATTTACTACATACGAATATTTTGTATTCGAAAGATTATTTAAAAAATTGCATAGCTTAGTGTTAAGAAACTTGGTTGTAGAATTAGAGGTTTTAAGTTCAAATCTTATGGTGAACTTTTTTTTTTTATTATAAGTGAACGACATATAATGAAGACAAATGGAAGGGAAAGCCACGTGAGTAGTTACATGGGTGATATGGCGTAGTAGGGTAACTTACATGACACGTGGACGTTGTTAGAAACGTCTTTTAATATATTACTGTAGATAGATGGGGATTAAAAACAAAAAAAAAAATAATGAAAAGAGGTGACATGTGGCATTGGTGAAAAAATAAAGTTACATGTGGCATAATTGGGATGATGGTTTGTATTTTTAAATACTAGAAAATTCAAGTTTATCAATATGATAAACATGAGTTGTTTATCAAAGGGTATATTGGACTATTTACTCATAAATAGTAGGGATAATTTTGCCATTTAATATTTTTGTTAGGCAAATTCAACTAACAGCGTTAGCCTTGTCGTTAGTCAAAATTTACAAGCAAATTCATCTTCTTCACTAGAGAAAGCCAGCGAGTCGACCAAACGCCAGTGAGTTTGTAAGTCGATTTTCTTCCAATTTAGCGTATGTATAATGGAAAAAATTCAGAAAATTATAATGGAGAAATTCAATCTTCAAGCCCAATTTTAGCTTTAATGGAGGACATGGTCACCCTACCCTTTGGGGTTGACCATGCCCTTAATTTCACCCATATTTCTAGGGTTTTTCGTTCATATCGGCGCCGGAATGGGGTCATCTTCAATGTCACCGTCTTCAATGGTGTCGCCTTTGATGTGAGCTTCAATGGAGGAGGAAAGAGGAAGAAGAAGGATGATTATTGCAATTGACGACTTCATTGTTGCAGAAAATATGGTGATGAAAATGGTATCTTCCTCCATTGTTGAAGGGAGTAGCTGGGTCTTCTTTCTCTTTCTTCTGTTTAGATTCCGCCGGTTAGGGACCAATCTTCAGCACGTGATTAAAAGAGGGTGAAAATATTTTTTAATTAGCCAGCACGAGATTCAATGCAATATAATTACCAAATTGCCATTTGATAAACATTTCAAGTTTATGAAATTGATACCCCTGGGCTTCATCTTTAAATACTTCCTCCGTTAATGGTTATTTGCAACAAAAGGGTATTATTTGTGAGATATAAAATATTCCTTTGTTGCAAATAACCATTAACGGAGGAAGTACTAAAGTATAGATATAAATATAAATTTTTGATAGATAAATTAAGTTCATTCAATATTTTATTTTATTTTGAGGTAAATCAATCTATATCTATACTTTAGTATTTAAAAACACAAACCATAATTTTTCATATGACACATGTCATCACAAGTCACTCAATACCACATATGACACATGTCACCCCTTTTAATCTTTTTGTTTAAGTCTTAATGTATTCCATAACTTGCAAATTCAATTAAGAAAATGAAGTGTTTCATTTCCATCATAATAAAATAAAGTTGAACCAATTAATATGCTTCACATAAACATATGAATTGAATTATATAAAAATTGTCTTTTTAATTCCTAAACTTAAAACATAACTTAAACTAATATGTCATTTCATATCCTACAATCTTCATGTATATATACGTAACTAAGTTTCATTATCTTTTTCCATTGATCTACCCTCATTCTTTTTTTCCCTTTTAGTTTTAGCAATGAAACAATTACTTCGTATTTCATATCAAAAGTTTCAACTATTGAAAAACATACCTACATATGAACTAACTTAGGTAAGAACCCGTGCATCGAACGGGCCAAAAGGCTAGTTAAGTTCAATATGGCACACCACAAGTTCTTAAAAAATACTAATGCTAAATTTAGGCAAGAAACAATTCTATTCATTCCTACATACGTGATACGATATTAATGATTTAAACTATGCCTCCTTAGACTACTGTTGACAATATGCATCATAAGTAGATTTACCAAGAATCCTTGTCAGTTTTCATCTATCCTAACAAATGTTCTCGTGCCATTTGGCTATCTTTCATAAATGAAGTCCTATTTCTTCTCGTCAAAAAATAAAAAAATAAATAAATAATATTCCCATGTCTGGTTGAATAAATGACATGAGTATCCAAAGATAAGGAATGTAACTGGGAGCTGAGGAAAGTTCCTTTACAATATTTTAGCTCCCCTTTTCTCCTAATATTGGAGGAATTCGACTACAAAGAGAAAAACAAAAATATTATACAATACTGGATATAAATTTTCTTTCTCTTCCTTGCATTTTCTATCATTAACCAAATTTGGAAAATAAAAACACCTTCCTTTCCCTTCCTTTCTCTTCTGTTCTTATACTAATATAGTAATAACCAAACATCAATAACTAAGGGCTTGTTTGGCATCGTTTTTGGTTTCAGTTTTCTATTTACAAAACAAAAAAGGTGTTTCTACTTTTTAGTTGCCAGTTTTCAAAATTAACATGATTTTAAAAAGTTTGACTAATTTTTGATACATTTTATGACATTTAACATATGGTTTTGAAAAATAAAAAAAATAAAAAAAAAAAAACAAAAAACTACATTAATGCCATACGAGCCCTAAGTTTATGGATCCTTTGTAGTGCATAAATTGATATTATTATCGATCGCTTTCTCCCCTTTAATGCATAATATATTTTCTAATTTGCACCCAATCAACTCCTTAATTTGCTAGGATTAGCATGTACTTTATTTGACATACAACTACTCCGCACTGTATCATGTTTACTCTTTTTTTTTTTTTTTTTTCCACTTATGATTGCAAGATTATGTGATTAACATTCCACAATCTTTATTGCATGAGATACTTTTATCATTTTGATAATGACCTATTTTTTAAAGAAAATACATACTACGTATATTTGAATACATAGTCATCATATGAGATCCTGTTAAATTCATCTCGATTTTAGGTTTGAAATATACATATGCAAAAAGAAAAAAGCTTATTTTGTATTATATTAGAAAATATGCAACATTCCAAATGGTAAAATCAAAATGAACATGTACATAGGGGAAGACGATCCTCCATCCCCACCTGTGTATTAGTGTATACTATTGTCTATGTCTAGCTCTACGCTACACTGCCCAAAAAAATCTATAGTTCATTAGATTTAGAGTAGTCATGCTAAGAGAGAACAAATTTTTAAAGAACCAACTCAATGTAATCAAAAGTTTAAACTGATGGTTGAACTCCATGTTGAGTTTATATACGTTGTGTATATATAAAAAATAAAAGAACGAAGATCCTAACTTGAAGAAAGGAGGAGAAGAGGGAAATCGGAGGTGGATTAACAAATAGCAATGTGGTGGTATTCATAATTAACTTTTAGAAGATGAAATATAATGAGATATGTTTTGAGAATGAAGTCAAGATAAAGGATAACACATAATAGAGTAAGATGTATGAAAGACTAAAAAGGGTACAATTATAATAGTGAACGCGCCACACTATTACAAGTCGGCACATAATAGAGTAAGATGTATGAAAGACTAAAAAGGGTACAATTATAATAGTGAACGCGCCACACTATTACAAGTCGCATACTTCCTCCGTTTCTTTTTAGTTGACACGTTTCTTTAGTCACGTTTGCCAATGCACTTATTCAATCATTAATATCTTTAATTGTCGACAAGCAAAAATTTTGAAAAGTTGATATTTTGAAAGTATATAACGCGAATCTAACAAGATCCCTCATGACTATATTTTTCATTACGTATAAAGTACAAAATACGGTCAAAGGGAGGTGGATGAATAGTAGAGCTGGGCATGGGCCGGGTCAGCACGCGGGCGGCCCGGGCACGGCCCGAGGATGGCCCGGCACGGCACGGCCCGCTGAGTGGCCCGGCCCGGCACGACGGCACGCCCCTCATGCCTCGTGCGGGCTGCGTTAAAAAAAACAAAAAATGGCCCGGCCCGGCACGAGCCCGTGATGGCCCGCCGGCACGGCCCGCAGCACAGCCCGTGGGTAACGGCTAGTTGGCAGCAGCTCTATTTCCCTCCAACGGCTATAAACGGCTATAAACGGCTCTATTTTCACCTATAAATACCACCCTCAACTTCCAATTCTTTTCACAACTCATCTTCTCATCTCATTCTTTTACTCTCTTATTCTCATATATTATAATTTATAAATTATAATCTCTTAATATTTCTTAATCTCTTATTCTCTTATACTAAATTACTAATTAAGTAATAATTAAGAAAAAAAATTGGGTTTCGGTTTAGTGGAAAGCTTTGAAGCACGGTTGTAAGATCTTTCTTATCTTTATCTTGTTATTATTAATATTATTTTAATTGTTGTTTACTTGTTAATTTGTTATTAATATTGTTATTAATTTGTTAGTATTACTAGTTATACTTATACTTGTTAATTGTTATAATTTGTTATAATTTGTTACTTTGTTAGTGTTATAAACTTATAATTGTTAATTTGTTATAATTGTTAATATTGTTGTTAATTATTATTTATTAGTTAATAATCTTAATTAATCATGACATCAAACCCGAACCAATCCTCCTCTAAAAAAGCCAAATCTAAACGATCATTGGAAGGCTCTTCTATGCCCCTCCCTACAATGCAAATCCCTACTATGCAAATCCCTACAATGGCCAATCCCACCCACCCCGGGTTTTCTACCGGTTTTCCCACCGGATTAGATCAACAAGGGGCATTCCAACCATGGCAAAGGACCCAATCTCCACCTTATTATGCCTCCGCACATGATATGCCTTTTGAATTTAACTATCAAACAACTCAAGCAAGCAACACACAACCTGCCGGCTCTAGTGACCCATCCGTCCAAAATACTATTCCCCCATCTGATAACTCATTCATTGAATGGTACACCGAAGAAGAAATGACCCTTTTGAAAAACCGAAAGAGTAAATGTTGGCAATATTTCTTGTTAAGTAAAGATGGTGAAAAAGCCAAGTGTAAAACTTGTGGTAATGTTTATTCGGCTCCAGCCAAAGGCGGTACGGGGCACCTAAACCGACACAGTGAAAAATGTGGTGCCCCTAGTACTGACCCAACTCAACCAAAAATTTCTCAATTCCATCCTTATGGCTTCACTTACAATTATGAGAGGGATAGGGATGAACTTGGGAGAATGATAGTCCAAGCCGAACAACCTTTTCTTTTTGCTGAAAGTGATCCGTTTAACAATTACATTAAACGAGCACTACAACCCCAACACAAAAAAATCTCCCGAAAAACCGTTAAAACAGCTGCCATGAAAACTTACTTAGAATACAAAATGAAATTAATTGAAGAACTTAAAACTCTTACTTCAAGAGTTTCTATAACTTCTGATGCATGGGATGGTGGTTATGGTTTACATTATTTGTGTGTTACTTGTCATTGGGTTGATAGTGAATGGTTATTGCAAAAACGTATTATTTATTTCAAAATGCTTGAATACCCCCATACGGCCTTTAATATTTCTAATTGTATTATGAGTGCTCTTGATGAATATTGTCTTAGGGACAAAATCATGTCCATGACGTTTGATAATGCAACATCCATGACAGCTAGTGCTAATCTAATTAAACCAAACTTGCATAATGTCATAATGGATGGAGATGCATTACATATTAGATGCATT
The DNA here is from genome assembly GCF_948465745.1 of Chenopodium album. Lineage (NCBI taxonomy): Eukaryota > Viridiplantae > Streptophyta > Magnoliopsida > Caryophyllales > Amaranthaceae > Chenopodium > Chenopodium album. Next base: position 37,953,746 of record NC_137855.1, read on the forward strand.
TGTCATGTTTTAAACTTGTGTGTTAAGGATGGACAAGAAGCAATTGGTCCATACTATTCCAAAATTCGAAATGCTGTTTTGTCTATTATGTCTTCTAGCAGTAGGTATCAGGAATGGAGGCGATATCTTAAGCAAAATAAGATAAAGCCTATTAGAATAAAAACGGATTGTCCAACTAGGTGGAACTCCACCTATGACATGTTGAGTCAGGCAATTTCGTATAGAGTTCCATTTTCATTGTTTTACAATAATAAGTATCCACAATTCATGATAGCAGACTCCGATTGGGATAATTGTGAAAAATATATGCAATTTTTACAATTATTATATAGTATGACTCACTGTTTTTCTTCTGTTTATGTTCCTTGCATTCATTCTTTCCTTCAAAATGCATGTTTATTTGCTCAACTTCTTTCTCAACATCGATCACAACAAGATTACAATGATTATGTTCCACAAATGGAGGCTAAATGGCGTAAATATTACACTAAGCTTCCTATGGTTTATATGTTTGCTTCTATTTTAGATCCTAGATCAAAGTATGATGGCACATTTATGCTAATTGATATTTACTATGAATGCATGCAACTCGGTGATGGTGCCGAAGAATATAAAAATCATGTGAAAGATAAATTTTTTGAGTTATATAGAGTTTATGAATCTAAATATGGAACCGTCACTCATTTTGCCCCTTCTCAAACATCCAAAAGCGTAAGTAAAACGGGCAAAAGTTTGGCGGCCCAAGCTGCTAACATGTTATCTAAGTTTTCAGGTAGTGGATCATCATCAAGGCGAACACAAAGCGATGTTTCGGAGTTGCAAATGTACTTAAACTACGACTTCATGAAAGGCTTGGACGAAGATTCGAGGTTGGGGATGGACATCCTAGATTGGTGGAAATCCCAAAGCACAAAGCATCCAATTTTGGCGGCAATGGCACGTGATATTTTCAGCATCCAAGCCTCCTCCGTTGCCTCCGAACGAGCTTTTAGTGCTTCGGGAAGGGTTCTAGACGATAGAAGAACAAGTTTGTTGCCCGAAACACTAGAAATGTGTGTTTGCTTGAAGGATTGGATGGATGCCCAAGAACGCATCCAAGATCGTACTTTTACGGCCAACGACAACATCGATGGTTCCGATCGTTCTGGTTCAACTAGCTCCTCCGCATTAGCTAGTGAACATGAAGCCGAAGATGAAGACGAAGAAGATAATGAAGACCTTGATTGAAGATTACCAACAACTCGAGAATTAATATTAATTAGCGAAAATTCTAGTATTTCCTATGTACTCTATTAATTAGTGAAAATGTTAGTATTTCCTATGTTGGCTATGTACTCTATTAACATTAGCCGTATAATAAAATAACAAAATAAGTTATTCATCAATTATTGTTAGTTGTACACTTGTACTTCATATTATCTTTTACTTAATAAATTTTTATGAATGAATTTTTTCAACTTTTAATTTTATGGAATATGTTATATTGTTATTTAATTTTTGTCTAATACTTATATAGTTATATGAATAATATGATATATAGTAAATTATGAATGAACAATAAATATTAATATAATTTAAACAATATTTAATATAACTTAACTCCATAAAAAATTTAATAATTATTAAATTCAAATATTAAATTGTATAATTATTCAATTCAATTTTTTCTTTCATAAAAAAAATTCAAGTTTTTTTAAAGTTTTTTTTAATTGTTTTTTTTAAAAAAGAAAAAGAAAAAAGGGTAAGCCGTGGGCCGGCACGGTGGCCGGCACGACGGGCGGCCCGGCACGGCACGACCGGCACGGTGGGCCGTGCCGTGGACAGGGGAAGCTTGAAGGCCGGCACGGCACGGCACGGCCCGCCTCCACCGTGGGCCGGCACGGCCCGGCACGACACTGTTCATGGCCCGCCTAGGCACGGCCCACGGTAGGCCCGGCACGGCCCATGCCCACCGCTAATGAATAGTGCTAAAGTCAAAACGTGTCAACTAAAAGGAAACGGAGGTAGTATTTGCTAGCTTAGACTTTGACATACTAAGCTTCAAGACTTCAAGTTACTTATTGTATCTTTGCATTTTGCGAAATCAATCATTTTTGTTAAGTATTATACTACATAAAACACAATATCTATCATGCATATTTATGCATGTTTTTTAATGTTATATTCACCAATAAAGTATCTTTTGCATTGCATGAACCTGAAAACTATTGTATTATAAAGAGATCTACTAATATTTCCTTCATCAATAATACATAGATTACATTATTTAGATTGTTCATACTAATTTAAATTCATTAAACAAATACAAAATAAGTGATTTAAAAAGACACTTTATGATTGAGACTAGGAAAGAGCTGGTGTAGAGTTCTCCTTAGTCAACTTCAAGCTAGGCTCATTCCAAGACCTTGGCTTAACTCCAAACCAAAAGAATATAAACTTTTCAAATGCCACAAAAACCTTATTTTCATCTAAAAATTTGTTCCAAATTCCACTTACTATGCAATAGTTACAATTAAAAGGAGCATGATGGTGGGCAGCATGTTGTGTGCGTGACACTAACACCCCCAAATCTTGCAAGGTCACAACTATTGGAGGTAACTTGCTCTTTGTTGAGTGAGACCATGCATGAAATTGCTGGCTAAATAAGAGGCAAGCCGATAAACATCCAACAAATGCCATTAAGATCGCGTCATTAAAAAAGAGGTTAATAGGTAAGAAAATGAAAGTCGCGGCTTGGCCTAGTGCATGAAGGTTGTTTGCTACTTCACGTCTTGTGATGTACCAAGGCATGTCATGGTGCCCTTGGAAGTCGTCGATTTGAGCTCCAAATATGGGGGTGTTTGCATCCCCATAGTTGTCTACGCTCCAATGGTAGACTCCAGACATGAGATCTGCAACAACGTACCCAGCCAAGCCAGCTATGATTGGCTCGACCCATATATGGGAATGGATCGAGGCCACTATTGACTTGGTTAGGGCAATTAGCACAGTTGTGCACCCGCTAACTAACCAAGCTCGGTGAACCCATGTGGATTTGAAAGCCGGATCATTGGGCTTAAGCCCCTCGGTGATCTTAGCTTGAGCCACCATTATGGGTTGAGTAGAGCTCGGTTCGACTTTTGTGGAAATTGACATTATTGGACACATTCATGTTGAAAAGTGTTTAACGGGTGGTACCTTAAATAAAAAAAAGGACATGGTGGACATACGTACACGGAAGATCAATAATAGAATTAATATAAACTAAAAAAAAAAAAAAAAAAATTGTTGCCGATTTTGGGCAAACTTGCCAAACTTGTGGAGGACAAAATAAAATTATACAATACTTCCTCCGTTTTCTTTTACTTGCAACACACCTTTTAGGCACGCAGTTTTAGGAGATGATCACTACTACAAAACTTGGAAAAACGACCCCTAATTAAAGACCCGTTATTTAACCAACGGGTCTGTTAGATGTAAAAGATCCAATTTTAATTATAACGGGTCTCTTATATGTATGAGAAAAAATAAAATAAAAATATGAGACCAGTTATCAAAGTTAACGGGTCTCTTCATTTTACTAGGTCCCACATCTCTAATGAGAAAAGAAAAATAAGGGGTCTGTTTCTTTTTTGATGGGTCTCTTAACTTTATTTGCTCCTTATTTATCATTATATTTCCCTACAAACCAGTTCACCTACTATCTCTCTCTTCAAAGCCTCCGTCCAAGCCCAACCCCAACCCCTAATAATTAAAACCCTCATTTTCTCTCTGGGAAGCCGCCGTCACTTCTTCATCCCTTCTCCATTGAATCAAACCAGTGCTCCTTCATCCCTTCTCGCTACATTTACTTTAAGAATGGTAAAAAGGGGATCTTTTCGATTACTCTACATTTATATATCTTTTTGAAGTTCGAGTATGTCGTTAAGGTCCGATTATAGTTCGATAATAGATCTAAAAATTATGAAGAATTGTTGTTTAATTGATGACCTAACTTCGGTTAAAAATTGAGGTAATTAATCTATCCATTGAATTTTCAGTTTAAATTTTCTTGATATTTATAATGTGGTTGTTATTAAATTTTTGAATTGTATTTAATATAAAGTTTACAACTGCTTCCATCTTCATTCTAGTTGTATTTTTGGATCTCTCCTTCGGGGTCATTTCTTTGCATAATGGAGGTTTCTTGGAGATTAATGTTGTTGTAATTCCTGGGAGTTATTTTTTGGTATTAGTTAAATTTTAAGTAAATCATGCAAACCCAAAGTGCTTACTGAAATTGGAGTTCTAATATATACCAATGCTCCGATTTAATCAGCTTTTCCACAGAGAATTTTTATAGTTGGAAATTAAATCCCTCCTTTGAATGAGCAATCGTTCGGTTTCTTCCAGCTTGCGCTTTTTCCAGCTGTAGCATATCATTTTCTTAATGAATGATTGTTACATAATTAATTAGCTTTTTTATTTATCTTATTTAAATTTTGTTGTATCACCAATTTGAGTGTCAGAATTTTTATACTCTTATCAATTTCATTAACATTAATTTGTCTTATATTTTTGTTTTGGCAGATTTGTGTGATTTCGTCCACTAAATCCTCAAACAAAGGACTAAAGGAGATAGAAAATGGAGTATTCAAGTCTGGTTGGTGTAATTATAATAGTAAAATTCAAGAAAATCATATACGAAGTATATTTTATATTGCAATTTTATGTTGGACGATTTTTTTTCTTTTTTGTATTACATTAATTTTAATTTAATCCATTGTTATTTTTTGTGGATCATTTGGACGAATGATCCGCCAATTTTTATGAACAGGGTTCAATTTCAAAATTCATATGAAAATCTTTCAAATAATACCAAAAATAAAAAGCAAAATTTTTTTTTTATTAATTTTTTTTTTTTTTTTTTTTTTTTTTGTAAAAATAAGAGAACAAAGAGACCTGTCGTTTGACATGGTAGGTCTGTTTGATATCACTAAACAGACCCCCTACCTCAAATAACGGGTCTCTTCTTTTTCTAAATTATTAAATTCATAACCTACATAACAGACCCGCTATCACCTACACCGGGTCTCTTTGTCTTCATAAACAGACCCCCCATGAACGGGTCTCTTTATCAAACAGACCCCTGAGATAGAGACCCGTTGTGAGGCGGTCTCTCAGGCATATTTTAACGGATCTCTTTGCCAATTTTTGTAGTAGTGGATTAGTGAGGGTAAACGAGCGATTTTATCAATATAATTTTGACACGAAGATTAGAATAGGGTTAAGTATCATTTGTAAAAATTATAATGAATAATTTATCCGTTTACATTACATAAACCCGACCTCAAAACACGTGTCACAAGGCTGTGTTGCAAGTAAAAAGAAACGGAGGAAGTATTACAGTTTATCTTGAATAAGCTAATCAAATCATACAATATTCATGTGGATATATATATCTCTAAGCTAATAGAGCCTATTACAGTTTATCTTGAATAAGTTAATCAAGTCGCGCATTATTCATGTGAAAATGTTTTTATTTTTTTTTTTTCCTTATAATTCTTTTTTTTTCAACCATTAAATTAAAATACTCCGTATAATATAAAGTATAAACCCTTTGTTCTAACCCTTTTATTTTTAACAAGATATTTGAATGTAAATGAATGTGACAAGAGATACTAGAGAAATTTATCTATAATGAATGTATGAGAGCATGAAATAAAAAACCATAACTTTTGATAGTGGAGTTTAGGACTAATGAGGACTGAGGAGGAAAAGGACTCCATTGAGCTTGAGGGTTTACTTTCATATGGTTCTCATTAGTAAATTAAGAAGTTGATTAAAAACGCGCTTAATTTAGGAGCTTTAATATTATTATCAGAGTAACATTCTCTGTGTAAATCGTACTATACTATTTTTTTCGGTTAATAGTTTATACAAATAAAATATCGTAGCTTACTAGATTTGCTTTATTTATTTATTTATAACAAAGAAAACTAATATCTTTTGCCCTTTCTATCACGTACTGTTTTTTGATTAATTCCTTATTAATACCGAGCACTTTGCCTAAGTCTTTAATGTCAAGTGTCTTGCATTTTTTTTTTTTTTTCAATTCTTAGAATTGTCAAAGATATCTGATACGCTCATATAATAAATTATATGCCACATCCGTTCAAAAAAAAAAAAATTTGTATGCCACATGTTTTTTGATCTATACATTATTTTCAAAGTGGAAAACATCAAAATAAATAATCTTGTCCTCTTCATTATTTTTGCTCCTTCAATACAATATTTTTATGTGATGAAAGAACTATAAGACTTATCTACCACGGTGGTGTATTGAAGTCAGAAGTGTGTATTCAAAATGATTGAATAATAATAAATAGCTTCGGTCCTTTATTATTATTATTATATCAAAAATCAAAACCTACAGAGTCAATCAATTTACAAGAAATTGGTGGGGAGCCGAGATACAATCTGGGCCCCCACCCCTCTAGCTATAGCGAACCCTATCCTGCTGAAGATGTGAGCAGCTGCACGAGCACCAATATCCTGAGTCTTAGCGAAAGCCTGAACCCGCTTTAGCAACGCAACAACATCCTTCTCTAATTCCCCCAACGAAGAAAAGGAGAAAGGAAGAAAACCATAGCCAATAGCCCTGCAACGCGTCCCATACTTGTCCCGCTTCCGCTGAGCCACCGCCGACACAGCACGACCAGGAACGAAGTCAGACAACCCCGATTGCGTCAAAGGTGAAGAGCCCGAACCTTATTATTATTAAAATTATTATTATTATTATTATTATTATTATTATTATTATTATTATTATTATTATTATTATTATTATAAAGTTGGTAATTTCATATTTGCCAATATACATTTTTATCATTTAAATATCTTAAATTATATTTTTGTAAAAAATATAAAATGTTGGTATTAAAAAGGGGGGAAAATTAAAATGGCTTATACTCGAATTTTCATATATTTTGGAGAAGAATGTAGTGAGGGTACAGGAAAAGAGGGGAAAAAATTAAAATTGCTTATACAAGCATATGGGCTTTCATATATTTTGGAGAAAAAGGTAGTGAGGGTAAAGGAAAAGAGGGGGAAAAAAATTTAAGTTCAAGTAGTAATATTAAGAGTTTAAGAAGGAATTTTTTTTAAAAAAAAGGCGGAAGATTGTTGATTTATTTACGAAAATGTCACTAGATAAACAAGTTTTGTTTATCATGAAGATAATCTTGTATTTTTCCGAAAAAAGGGAATAAATAAAATAAAAGGGCGAGGCTAGAAATCGAACCTCAAACCTATGAGGCCCAAGCGCACAAACTGAAACCCTTGCTACTATTGAGCTGCGCTTCTTTACCTATTTAACTTATGCACACATATTCTATTTATTCTCTTTTTTTTTCTGATTTTTTTTAAATAATTTTTTTTTCCTCAAAAAATCAGTGAGTTCAATGAACTTATTGTGCATCCGAAATGTTTATAGCTGTATACAATTAAGGGCTTTTGCTTTCCTTTATTTTGTAGGTATTGTGTATGAGATAATAAATGAACCCATACAATATTCATGTGGATATCTTTAAGCTAATAGAGCCTATTACAGTTTATCTTGAATAAGTTAATTAAGTCACATTATTTATATGAAAATGGTTTTTTTTTTTTCCCTTAAGATACATATTTTTTTTTTCAACTATTAAATCAAATACTCCATATAATATAAACCTCTATTCTAATTAATTAATTGTCGTATATTATGAAGGGTTGCACAAATTAAGTTTAATTGTAAGAAGATATTTTAATGAGAGGGGGCATGAAATTTGAAATTAAATCATAACTTTTGATAGCGGAGTTTAGGGCCTATGAGGCCAGGAGGAAAAGAACTCCATTGAGCCTAGTGGGTTCAAATGGTTTGCATAAGTAGATTGAGAAGTTGATTAAGAAAACAAGCATAATTAAGGAGTTTTGATATATTTTACGGAGTTAAATTCTCTATGTAAATCATACGAGTACTATTTTTTCGGTTAATAGTTTATATAAATAATAAAAAAAAAACTTAGCTTTGCTTCATTTATTTATAACAAAGGAATTCTTTTGACCTTTTCTATCACTGTTTTTTGATTAAATCCTCATTAATACTTTGTCTAAGGGTCTATTCACGTTTACTGAACTGAGTAAAACTGAACTGATTGGAGCTGATGAAATGAACTGATTGGAGCTGAATTAAACTGAATATTTTTTAGAGAAGAAAATTAAGAGATGAATTGAACTGAAATTAAGCTGAAACGAATAGACCCTAAGTCTTTAATGTCAATTGTCTTGCATTTTAAATTTTCCAATTTTTAGAAAATGTCAAGGATATGTGATATGCGCATATGTATGATAATATGCCCACATGTTCTATACATTATTTTCAAAGTGGAAAACATCACAATAAATCATCTTGTCTTTTCCATTATTTTCGCTCCTTCAATACAATATTTATATGTGATGAAAGAACTATAAGACTTATCCGAAATGTGTATACAATTAAGGGCTTTGCTTTCCTTTATTTAGTACTCCCTCCTTCCCTTAATACAATGTCTCTTTCTCTTTATTATGTGAGGAATAAATGCTCAAAAGAGGCATTGTATTAAGGGACGGAGGGAGTAGTTATTGTGTATTTGTGTATGAGATAATTAATTAGCATAGCTACTTGTAAGTAGAGCAAGAAACTTGGATTGATAAAGAGCAAGAGAGTACGTAGAGCTGGCTCCTTTTTAAGTTGGGCTTTTAACTATGTTGATTTTTATTGGGCTTGTACTGGCGGGCTAGACCATGATGGGCCACCTTGAAGATCTGCTCATAGCCAACTAACAATACATACAGGAATAAAAATGTCATGCTCAATGCATAAGTAATGAATACTTCCGTTGTCCCTTTTTTAAAAAGTGACTAAGGAAGTAGTAGACTAGTAGTTACCTTTCCCCTCTTTTTGGTACTACTCAACGATAGTTTAATTGGATTCTTATTTAGGTTTCTTCAAGCTATAGTGGACGGAATAAGGGTATGATCACATTTACTGAATTGAGCTGAATTAAATTGAACTGATTGAAGCTGAACTGAATTGAATTGAGCTGAAATGAATATTTTATGAGAGAAGGAAATTAGGAGTTGGAGCTGAACTGAATTGATTGGAGCTGAACTGAACAAGCCCTAAAACTGTACTTTGTATTTGTGACAAAATTGATTGGGCTTCACAGTTCACCATACTTTTAAGTAATTAATTTAAAGTTAATGTGCGATTGGAATAAAAAAGCATGAATCTATCTTCATGATAGTAATTTTTGTGTTAAAATTATTTTAAATAATGCTTTTTAGAATAAAGTCATGATCACTTTACCTATAAAAAATTAATATTTGGTTAAAATAATTTCAATTTAGTAAAAATAAGTATTGAAAGAAGAATTATAATAAAGAATCTACATAATAGGGCTGTAACGATATAACACTCTGTGTAGTCCGTAGTACTGAGACTAATTGACTTTGCTGGTTTCCTAATAAGACATTGTTCTTAAATTCTCTTCCTCAGCTATCAAACCTTTGAATAATCGATCTATACACACAAAAATTAAAGAATAGTTTACGTAACGTATGCAAAAAAATTTCTTCCATTATTAATTTCTTGTATACAATAGAATGGAGAAGATTTTTCACGAATTGTTGTACAAACTAAATATATTGGAGAACAAATGTTTAAATAAAAAGTATATGAACAGAAAATATAATAGAAATTTCATCATTAAGGCAAGGAAGAAGGTATAGAACTCTCCTCAGTCCATTCCAAGCTAGGTTCACTCCAAGACCTTGGCCTAACTCCTAATTGAAAAAATATGACCATTTCAAGTGCTTCAAGAATCTTATTTTCATCCAAAAATTTGTTCCAAATTCCACTTACTATGCAATAGTTACTATTGTAAGGAGAACGATGATGATTAGCATGTTCTAATCGCGATACTAGTACCCCCAAATCTTGTAACGTTACTACTATTGGTGGTAACTTGCTCTTTGTTGAGTGTGACCATGCATGAAATTGTTGGCTAAACATGATGCAACCCGCGAAGGATCCGACAAATGCGAGTAGGATCGGGTCGTTGAGGACTAGGTTAATGGGTAGAACCGTGAAGGTTATTATTTTGGCTAATGCATGGAGGTTGTTAGCAAATTGGCGCTTTGTGATGGTCCATGGCCATTTGTGGTGCCCTTGGAAGGCATCAATTTGGCCTCCGAATAACGGGGTTGTGGCATCCCCATAGTTGTCGATGCCCCAATGGTAGACTCCGGACCCTAGATCTGCCAAAACGTACCCGACTAAGCCAGCTAAAATAGGCTCGGCCCAAATATGGGAATCTGCTGAAACAGCTACAAACTTTGCTAGAGAAACTAGCAAAGTTGTGCACCCACTAGCCAACCAGGCTCTATGGCCCCACGTGGACTTTAAGGCCGGATCATCCGGCCTAGGTCCTTTAGGGGTTATTGGAACTTGAGCCGGTGTAGGTTGCGTAGAACTTGGTTTGACTACTAAACGGGTTGGACCAAGGTTTGGTTTTACCGGGGTGGCGGTGCAACGAACCCGAGTTCGAATGATGTGGATAATTTGGTAGTTTTTGTTAGCATGTTGGTAAGGACTCTTAAAGAGGTTCTTTTGTTGAGGTAAGATTGACATTGGACATTAAGGGAGTAGACTTGCAGGGGTGCCTAACGGGATCAATATGATAGAGGTTGGTATTTTATAAGTGGACAATATATTTTGTAAATGCATTTACTAGATCGAAAATAATAATTAGAAGAAAATAAATAAATTAATGTGGTTGGAGTTGATGAGAAGGGACTTGTGGTGGATGAGAAGATAGGAAAGATAAGTAATGTGGTATGGAGAAGAGATGCGTGGGACTATTTGGATGCCTCAATTTAGAAACTTTTAAGATGGTGATATGGGGGGTCACTTGTTTATACTACGTATTAGTTATGACTTATGATCATGTCAATTAGTTAGTACTTCGTATTAATTAGCAAGTCATATTTGATATTTTGGTATCAAGCTTGATATATTTTCGATTGAAAACTATTTGTAATTCATTAATTAATAAAAATACGTGGGGCTATAAAAATGCTTCAAATAACAGGATGGATCATATATACAAGTATTTTTACTTTTAGGATAAAATGAGGTTGGTAGAATGTAATGTACGTAGAAGATAAATAAATAGAATCAAAAGTTGTTTTAAAAGAATAATGTAATAATAAGTAGAATTCTAAAAACGTGTAGAAAATGAAAGTGAGTAGAAAGATTTGAATATGTAAACATAATTCTATCTATAAATTAAAATGTGAATGTCAACAATTTTAGTTAGTGAAAGTCTTATATATACGATAGTATTAAAGGCATAATAAATTCAAAACTAGTATATATCATAATCCCTTTATGGCTTTTTTCCAACAAATTGATAAAAAAATTGTATTAAGGGTTGAAGATATATAGAAGGAATCAAGCTAAGGAACAAGCTCAAAGAATTACTCCGTTGTTAGTATTCTGAAGTAATCAAACTTCCAACTCATTTCTTTTTCTCCTAATTATTTTCCTCCACAAATTTACAAGTATTGCATTTTGCAATTCAATATGCCAAAATTAAAGGTAGAAGAGAAAAATGATATACGGAATTGGTTGTCAAATAGCTCTTCTTTGTTAGAAAGGAGCTAGTGCGCCAAAATAGTAGGCAAATAGCCGTATATTCCAAGATGCTACTAAGAACATGAGGCAAATATGTGTTCAATAGTGTCTATGGAGTACCTTTTTTTCTTTTTCTTTTCAATTTCGATTCTAATTTCACTAATAATGGCCCTCAAAAAAAAATAATAGACTAATGGTGATGGGCTGATGGCTAATGGGCCCGGTGGCACAACTGGTTACGCACATAAATATAATAAACACCATCAAATTAAACACTCGAAAATAAAATAGACATGTTGATAAGTTATGACAATCTTTTTTTTTTTTTTTTTTTTTTGACACTAAGTTATGACAATCTTAAAACAAACTCTCTTTTCTCTCTAAATTTTTTTTAAAAAAAGAAAATTAGAGCTAGCAAGTCAAAAATAGTCAAAATTTATTCAACATTTTGGCTATTTCCAAGTTCCAACCCTATATATCATTTTAAAAGCGCAACTTGTATGTCCTCTATAGTGTATTTAATTTGTTCGAGTATAGTTGAATTATATGAGTTTAGTATTATACAAAGTTAATATTTTTGGTAAAAATTTATGCGGGATAAACTAAAGAGGTTAATTTTTAGATACAATAATTAGGTGAATTATACGAAATAATCATAAAGTATATAACAGATCGATTGACCTAGAAGAATGCTATAAAATACAAAAAATGTTAGAGCAAAGGTATAAAAAAAATTAAAAAAAAAAAAAAAAGTTGATATGCCACGGGCGTAGCTTTGCAAAAAAGGAGGTTTTTATTATTATATATAAAAAAAGGATAACACAAAGAGACTTTAATTTTTTTTCACCAACTTTTATATGTGGGCTGGCCACATTGTATGGCTAGCTATTATTAGGGTTACTTCGTCAGTGTTATAGGAGTTGCTCGATCAGTGTTATAGGGGTTACTTTGTCAGTGTTATAGGAGTTACTCGATAGTGTTATATGAGTTACTTGGTCAGTGTTATAAGGGTTATTCCTTCATTATTACATGAGTTAATCAATTAGTGTTATAGGGTTTAATTTGTTCTTTTACAAGCAGTCATATAAATATATAATGTAGCCAGCCGAACACAAGACGCATTGTAATATATATATATTTTTTTTTTCAGATGATCTTTGAGAAACTAAAAATAAAGGTAAAAAATCTAAAAATAAAATTTCTAGTCATTACAACAACAAGAATTCAGCCCTGGGCCAACCCTAAAGCACTCATCTTTTTCGCAAGGGGGGGAGAAAGTGCATCCGCTGTCACATTTTTGAAGCATATAACATCTCTGATGTTGATCGAGAATCTCTGCTTGAGGTTTCAAAGCCAACTCAGAAGGATCTAAATGATCTTGATTTGATATCCCTATAAATTAAAAAAAAAAAAAAAAAAAAAATCATAGTACAACATCTTAGTTTCAAAATAAATTGGCTAACAATCTAACATAAATCGTTAATGATAATAATAATAATAATAATAATAATAATAATATTATTATTATTATTATTATAATTATTATTATTACTATTACTATTTTTTTTTGTCGGTTGTGTGACTTTATTTTTGAGATATAATAATAATAATAATAATAATAATAATAATAAATCAAACTACAAACAACCACAAATAATGCTCTTTAAAACTTACCATGAGAAGCGACAAAGAGTATCACCAAAAAGAGGGACAACAATGTAGAAATTTTCATGCTCAAGAACTTCACAAACAAATTAAATGCTAATATTCAAAACTAAAAAAAAAAAATTGAACACTAATGAATGTGTGACGCGATATTCTATTAACCTGATTTTACATATTTAAATATACTTCTATTTTATGATTATTTATCTTATCTTATCTTATCCAATCTTATCTTATCTTATCTAAACTTATATGCAACCTTATTAATTTTTATTATAATTGTACACATAATTGATGGGTAACCTGGCCTAGAGGTATTTAACTACAGCCCGACCCACAACTCAACCCAATTTGGTCTAAAAATTGGGCGGGTTTGGACAAGCCTAAAAACACATCCATTATTAGATTAAAACTCAAACGTGCCCGAAAAAACCCCAAAACACACTTTTTCACGACGAATTTGCCACTTTTTTGCATGTTGTGCATGGGATATGATGTTAAGGCCCAACTTGGCCCAAATTTTTGATTGCCTCTAGGTAACCCTAATTTGAATATATTTTTTGTTGTACTTATCTAATCTAAATTTTACTAAAATTATCTAAACTTATTTGAACTTATTAATTATGAAATAAGTGAAAATATGTTGAACATAATGGGAGCTAGCTTAAAATGAATAGGCGATATTTTGAAAGTAAACTTTGTAAGGATTTCTTTCACATCTGCTACTGAATTGTTTCAATCGAATTCTCATGTACACCGACTGTTCTGTTTGATATCCCTGTTATCTAAGCTAGTTCAAGGTTTGTTCCTGTTTCTGCGAGATGGTTGATCTGTGATATCCAATTTATTATTTTGAGCCTTTCTGTGTGCAGAATTAGGAAGGTCCCTCGTCCTTGGGTTACCCCAGCTCGTTGGTTGGCCATGACAGCAAGATGCCGTCAACTTTTATATTTTTCCTTTTGAATTTTGTTTGTTTTACAGTTCTTCTTGTCAAATAAATAAATAAACAAATAAAGTATCAAAAAGCTTGACTTTTGTCTTATTTCATTTCTTTTTTAGAAGAAACTAGTTGGTCAATGTGTATAATTTATTACTTTAATGATTTTAGCTTTTGAATTTATTTTTTCATATTTATTACTCCCTCCGTCCCATAATATAGTTTCAATTCCTATTTTGGAGATCCAAAATATTGTTCATGTTCTATTCTGGGATAGTATGTAAATACTATTATACCTTCAATTATTTAACTTTATTCATTGTACTTCTTAAATAACCCTTAATTTTTGTACATGCCTTCATTGCCTTGTACTTTTTTCCACTTTCTCTCAAACTTTTGTCTACAAATAAGCATTAAATATCTTTTCTTATTTGATACAATACTCCCTCCAATATTAAGTACTTGCTCTAGTTTCCATTTTCGACCATGCTTGCTCCATGCATTTTCTTATTTGAATAGCTTTTACAATATTTAGGGTCTGTTCACATTTATTTAATTCAGTTCAGTTCAGCTCCAATCAGTTTAGTTTAGTTCAGTTCAGCTCCAATCAGTTCAGTTCAGCTCCAATTAGTTCAGTTTAGTTCAGCTCCAATCAGTTCAGTTCACTTTAGCTCACTTCAGTAAATGTGAACAGACCCTTAATTCATTTCTCTCAACTAGTGGGGCCAACGTAAATAATACTCCCTCCGTCCCCTTTATTACGTGCCTGTATTCCTTTTTGGAGTGATCATGTCAGTTTCTATTTATAGGTTGTACTTTTTGCCAATATTATTCTTGTTTTGATGATTTGTCATTATTTTTCTTTTTCTTTTTTGTACTTTACATCAATTCCCAATACTTTCTCTCTCCTAATTCTCAACCACCTTTTTCTTTCTCTCTATCTCTCTCTAACCCCACATGCATATTTGTACTCCCAATTTTTAGTTTTAAGGAATCTTTAACTTTCTTAATTCCCGTGCAAAAGGAGAAATAGACATGTAATAAAAGGACGGAGGGAGTATCTTATTAATTTCATATTTTCTCTTCTCCAATTCTCTCAACTACTTTCGCTTTTTACAATTTTTTAATTCTTCCACGTACCTACCCCACTACCTTCATATTTTATTACTTTCTCCAATTTCTTCTAAAACTCCGCGCATAAAGAAATGGAGCAAATATTTAAAAACGAAAGGAGCATTAGATTAGGAATGCATTACAAGATCACGCACAAATCAGTGTAAATTATGTATTCCATTGACATTTTTTCTCTTTTAGCTACTTATACATAACCCTTAGCCCCTTAGGATTAGGTACTTATGTATATCATTTTCCTTAAAAGTCATTTATGAAATATCAAATTTTACGAGATTAAGAAATCGTACCATGCATGGTTAACCGTAATATATTTATTCTTCTCTTATATCGTGTATTTTTAA
This sequence comes from Chenopodium album, assembly GCF_948465745.1. Classification (NCBI taxonomy): domain Eukaryota; kingdom Viridiplantae; phylum Streptophyta; class Magnoliopsida; order Caryophyllales; family Amaranthaceae; genus Chenopodium; species Chenopodium album. The sequence goes on from NC_137855.1 coordinate 37,969,497, forward strand.
TTTTTTGTTACAAACTTAATTAAGTAAAATATAATAAAGAGATTTGAAGGTATAAATTGTGAATTACTGTCGTGTTTATGTGGAATTATATCATATATATGATATACAAAGTAATATATACTTAATTGTTTCAAAAAAAAAAAAATATTATACTTAAAAATAATATTTATTCAAAGATATGAAAAATATGTGAATCAAAATTACTGTGAATAGTACTATCTATGTGTTTAGTGAATATATTGTGTATAATTTACAATAAGCAGTATGATATATAATTTTATTTTATTTATTTATTTATTATTTTTTTTTTTTTTGTAATTAAGAGCTAGGAAATCGAGTCATGGATAAATTAAACATATATATTACATATAATTGCTATTTGCTAATTTCATGTATTATAAGGCCAAAATATTACTCCCTCCGTCCCTAAATTACATTTTTGTTTTCCTCTATTATGTGAGGAATAAATGCTAGAAATAGGAATGTAATTTAGGAAGGGAGGGAGTAATACCAATAGTTCAATAATATATTATGAATTGGGCATTGTTTAGTTGTAATTAAAAAATAAATATATTACTCGTAATTGGTTCACTAAATTTTGTAATCTGTAACTCACATAATCACATGATTCATATCAATGTAATGCCAGTATACGAATATAATATCCAATATTATGTTAGTAATGCAACCAAAATTGCATTGGACTAACTACTCTCTCCGTCCTAAAAAAACGACCCATTTGGTCAAAACTTTGTCCAAAAAAGAATGACCCATTTGCATTAAAACACCCATCAATTTGCTACAATATTTGTGCAAAATTAGCTTCCCCATATAAAAATTTGATTTTCCATGTACTTTTATTACTTTCCCTCTCTATTTTTTTACAAACCCCATGTAAATTTATCTTAATAATATACTTTTATTTCTTTTTACTTAACTTCCTTAATACCCGCGTAATCAACCCAAATGAGTCGTTCTTTTTGGGACGGAGGGAGTAATAAACAAACTTTCAAAGATAAAAAGGCTATCATTTATTTATAATAGTATTATAATTTTGACATAAAAAGTCTATATCATCACAGCATAAAGGAATTTATAAGTGTTATTAATTTACTCCTTAACTACGGAGTAATTCTTTAATTTCCGGGAGGAACTAAGGGTGGAGATCTGCAACAGCATAAAAATGACCCATCGTTGTATTGGCGACATGTTGAGTCCTTGCAACTAGGATCAATATCACTGCAACGTCTATTGCAATCTTTAACCTTGAAGCAAAGTGGAGCTTTGATGCCTATTTCATCGGGCGATATCACTCTTGTACGTTTAGCTTCCACACTTATCATTGTGCCTGATTTCAAAACACATATTAATGGTCGAATATATGCATTAGATGACGTAAAAACAAACATAACAAATGAAAAACAATAAAAATAAATTATACAAGTACTAAATTAAGTGTTAGTGCTATAAAAACACAAATTTAATAATACATACGTATATGAAAGTTAAAGTATATATAATGCTCATGTTTATCACAAAAGGATGATAATTTGTAAGCAAATTAATCAGTAATTACCGCATAATATGGCGATCAAGAAGACTGAGAGAACAATAATAGATGGATTGGTCTTCATCGTGCTATGTTTTTTAAAAGTACGATTATAATGTAGAGTATTTTATGATGAAATAATTGAAGAAATACTTCATATTTATAGTAGTGTTAGTGGACATAGTTCTTGAGATCGAGTATTAAACTTTTAAAAGAAAGAAATCACACAAATTAGGTCTATAATGTATATTGGGCACGTTGGCATTTATCTCTTCCATTTATAGATTATAAAATCATTGATTTTAGCTTAGAAATGGAAAAAATATATATCAAAATTTATCGTGTCAAAATAAAAGAATGAAATTGGCCTGGTAAATGCACTTAATTAGAGTGTGCATCATTTTATCGAAATTTATCAACTTATATAATTAAGAGAAGAAAATCTTTATTAATTTAGCTAGAGTGTAAATTTTAATCAAAATTTATTAACTTACAAAATTAAGAGAAGTGAATCTTCATTATATTTCCCCTCAAAAAAAAAAAAAAAATGAAGCTATAAAGAGAATTCATATATAATTAAGAGAAGAAAATCTTTATTAATTTGTAAGCAAAAAAAATGATGTTATAAAGAGAATTCGGAGTATAAATTAACAAATTAAATGCTTGTATACTATCTTCAATTCATATATCTTTTACATTAAATTTTTATAGGGTAAACAAATTTTTTTAAAAAAAATTTAATTAAGAGAATATAATTTATGATTAATTCTGTTTGTAATAATGGTTAGTATTCAACCCCTTATAACAACTTCAACTTTTTTTTTTTGAAAGCTAACAATTTCACCTTTATGTTTTTTCAATAAAAAAAAAAAAAAAAACTTCACTCTTTGTATACTCAAATTATATCACAAATAATACCTCAAAATTAAAACTAAAAGTTAACGGAGTTAGTACAAGTATTTCGGTATCCATCCTTGTGTGATCCAGATGATTCTTTGTCATCACAACGAAAACAAGCCGTTATTCTATTCCAAACGAACCCTTTTTCTACATTAAGCTACCCATTCATGTCTCGTGGCACTCGTTCACAAACAAAAAAAGAAAAAAAAAATAAAAATCTCCGTATATTCGGATCCGTAACAAAGAATCTCACCAATACGTCACCGTTTAATCTCTCCAAACTTCTGAATCTTTCAATCTTACATCAAACTAACAATGGCGTGTTTGGATGAACCCAATTAAAACTACCCACTTTCACATTTAAATTCACAAAACTCCATTGATGAACTCAAGAAACCTTCAATTTTAACAACCATGCCAAACACGCCCTTTTCGATTTTCTCTCTCCTCTTTCTTCTCATCTTCTTCCCCACTTCAAACCCCCTGAAATCCCCATTTTACCCCTCTGATGTTCTTCCTCTTCTTCCTAAGGAGGTTTCATGGCAGGTTCTTAAAACCATGAACCGGGCGGTTGACCTTTTGCCGACTTTTGTGGGGGCTGCTTCTTCTTCTTCGAATAATAGCTTGGATTGGAAAGGGGCTTGCTTTTATGAGAATACTGCTTGGCTTGAATTTCATAATAAAAGTGGTAGTCAATTTGGTGGGGGTACCCTTCATATTAAGGTTTGTATCATAATTTTTTTTATAATTTGAATTTGTTTTCTTTTTTTGATCAGTTTTGAGTGATATTTGAGGTTTTTCTATGTGGGTTTTGTGAATTTGGACTTCAATTTGATTGAGTTGTTATTTTTTGAATGAAATTGATTTTTTTTTGTTGGTATGCGTGTATGTTGTGTTTTTGTTTGCATATGAACTTCAATAGGATTAATTTGTTTTTCTTCCTGAACTTCTGTTTAATATCGGCAAGTGGGTATAATGTTAATTTAGCTGAAATTGATTAAATAAGAATACTGTATAATTTTAGTTGAATTTGAATATGATAATTAAGGCATGTGTGTGTGTAATTTTACTTAAAATTATTTGATTTGTGAAGTTTTGTGGGAACTTGGTGAATGGAGTAGTGCGGTTAACGACGAGATGTTTGGAACTGTTTGATTAGGTTTAAATGGGGAAAAGAAGGGAAGGGGAATGGGTTATTGGCTGTTTGATGAATCCATGGAGTTTTGGTTGGAGAGGAATGGAGTTTGAATATTAAAGTTGAGAGAAACGGGGTGGGGGGAAGCAAAGCGAAAGCGGGGAGAAGTGGAATTAGAGCTAGGAATAGGGGAGAGAACCAATCAAATGCAAAAAAAATATTAATATTAGGCTATCATCTTTTCCTTATCTTCCTCGCCAGTGATATGTCCTTCCATACTGTGTTTGGATAGCATTTTTGGAGGGAGAGAAAGTGAGGGGAGTAATTTTGGAGGGAAGGAAAGGGAGGGTAGGGAAAGGAATGTTTTTCTTCCTAATCTTCTACTGAACACCACAGGTCATAATTAGAATTTCGAAAAGTTGTACGATATTATTATGAAATGTAGGGAATATACCATGCAAAAGAAGGATTATCACTCAATGAGTGAAACAATTTACAATTGTATTATGGCTTATTTAGCTGTAACAGTAAAGCAATTTGCGAAATATTATGGCATGTTGGTCTTGTAGTAGTAATTTAGTTGTTTCTGTGTTGTGATCAGTTGTGGCTCTATTCATACATATGTACTTATGCAGTTATATGAATGTTTTATAAGTACTGTAGATATGAAGATCTCACTTTGGATATGCCTGGAAGCAACCTCTTTATGTTTCTGCCACTATGAGAGTTTAGAGATATGTCCATGGGAACATAACCTCAAACCTTTTCCGATTTAGATTCTAAGTTCAGTGGCTACATGTGATTATAGCTAAGTTAGCTCTATGGCTCTATGTTATATGTTCTCCTGTATCACCTATGTCAGATATGGGTGTGACTCTTCAGACTCATTGGTGTCAATTGCTATATCCTAGTTTAACACTTTTGGTGGGTCCCCATACATAGGCTTTATGTATGTTTATGTACATATGAGGTGCAATGTATCAACAAATGATTTAGTGTAGAATGGATTGGCTTAGGTATTCTTAGAACTTTCATGTTTACTTTTATTTGGTTAGCTAATGGGAAATGAAGATAAAGAGATGGGTTCATTGGCTGTTTGGTAATCCCATGGAGTTTTGAGGAATGGACTTTGAATCCTTATTCAATTTTAATTTGGGAATTGGGAGTTTGGGTGGATGGCGTGCACACAAATATTGATAAACATAGTATTACAAAAACATATGTCGGGTGGGGTTTTTTTTTTTTTTTTTTTTTCCATGTTTTCGGTCGATGCTGCCAACAGTAATGAAGATTGAATAGTAAATGTGATTTACAAATGGTTGTGAAGCTCTGTTGAGAACTAGTTTTCTGATGTGTCTATATTCAGGAATCTAATAATAGGTATTGCTTGCTCACTAATCACTAAACTTTTAGTCTTTTGCACAGAAGTATTACCCTTCTCGGCTTCTCAGCTCCTCCTTATTTTGGAACAAGACTCCTAATGTCTGCTAGAGCATGGATGTTTTCTCTGATAATATTATATTTGTTGCTTGTACAGTGTCTTTTGTGTTTGTATGGGTGGAATCCTTCAACGGATATTTTACCCTCCTTGATAATCTCTTGATTTGTTGTAGACTTTTAGAAAGTAGATGGCTTTCTTTTTCTTTCTTTTATCTTCATGCATTATCATGGGATCATTTGCCAAAACCTTTTGATTATGGGTTTTGTCACTTTTTGGTATTTTGGTGTTGTAAGCCTTGGGATGCTTATAAATATGATCCTTGAAACTCTGGATTACATTAATAGCCTTATCTTTGTTGTTATGCAACCAGGTTAGCAGTGCCCATAGTTGGACCTGTATGGACATTTATGTCTTTGCAACTCCATATCGTGTGACATGGGACTACTATTTACTATCTCGGGAACATACTCTGGAGTTCAAAGAGTGGGAAGATAAAAACGAATATGAATATGTAAGTTCATTTCATTCTGGGCATTTCTTCCTCTCTGACTTGGTTATTAGGAATTCATTGACACTATCTTTATTTCAGGTAAAAGAACATGGGGTTTCAATTTTTCTTTTGCAAGCTGGAATGCTTGGTACTTTGCAAGCTTTATGGGAGGTCTTCCCTCTATTTACAAATACTGCTTGGGGTGAGAACTCTAACCTTGCTTTTCTTAAGAAGCATATGGGGGCTTCGTTTGAGGAACGCCCTAAACCTTGGGTTACAAACATTACCACTGATGAGATTCAATCTGGAGACTTCCTTGCTATATCAAAAATTCGTGGCCGTTGGGGTGGATTTGAGACCCTGGAGAAGTGGGTCACTGGATCCTATGCTGGTCATAGTGCTGTGTGCTTGAGGGATTCTGATGGAAAGCTATGGGTTGCAGAATCTGGACATGAAAATGATAAGGTCAGTGTAGTTATGTCTTCATTTTTGATACTTGAGTTGAAACTTGGAAACTGCTTATTTGTACTAATTGGCCCTCATTTGAACTAACCTTAATCTATTTGAATTTTGAACGTATGTTTAGTTGTAAATTGCAATTGATAGCCCTTATCTGAACTTATGGACTCTTATCTAAATTCACCTGAATTATTTGCCCTTAAATGAACTTATTTACCCAAAACTTATATTAAAGTTTAAATGCTGAGCATTATTGTATCTTATGCATGGTTATCTCAAGGCTACAACTTCATATGTACATAATTTTTTGAATTTGTGCACGTCTGTGTTTTCGGAAGTTGCCGGTAATGGAAAAGTTGACTAGTGATCAAGCTTCAAGGGGTTTAGTCACTTCTGTGGAGGATCGTTGGTTCTTGGTTGAATTTTTTATTCACAGAATGAACTAAATAGTGGTGTAAATTTTATACCTTTTCTATAGAAACATATTTTTGCTTCATTTATTAGTGACAACTAGTTAAATGTTTCTGTCCCACCCCCCCCCCCCCCCCCCTCCCAAAAAAAAAAAAGTATTGAGGTAATGAACTACTGGAAACTCTTTTTTTTAATAGTTGTATAAGTGCGAGTAGTCAAGGTAATTGTACATAAAGAAAAGGGTTTAATGCATTTTGTAGAAAATTAACCTTGAAGTTTGAGTACACTCCATACTTACCGAACAGCCAGGTTAATTGTTTTGCTGATACCTGGATTCTTTAAGAGAAGATCATGGCTTGTTCACTGATTGATTTGGACAGTCCTGTTTCTGGATTTCTAGAACTTGGCTGTGAAACTTGTGCTCCTTATCATCAACTTGTTCCTATTTTTAATACTATGATTGTAGGGATGGATTTTAAGACTGGAGAGGTTGAGAAATGTGGAGATCTTAAATCCCTCAATTCTTATTGTGCTAGGGGTATCCAGTATGGGAAATTTTCATTTATTTTCGCTTGCTTCACCATTTCTTTATCCTATCATTCCTATGTTATCCTCACCACTAACCTCCCTTTGTCATCTAGAGTCTAGACAACTTTTTCCTCCCATGCTAACTTTAATTAACTTAGAAAACTGCTTAATTGAGAAACATTGGTGAATTAGTGATGTCCTGTCATTTTGCTATGATTCTGCAGGGTTTTGCTATTTAATTGAGAAACATTGGTAAATTAATGATGTTCCTGTCCTTTTGCTATAATTTTACCATTTGCTGCTTTGTGATTACTTTATTTGTTATCTGTCTAGAGGTTTAGCTGCCTTCATTTGTTTTGTATCAGTTTGACTCTGAATTTTTGTAATTTCATGTTACAGGGAGAAGATGTTGTAGCTCTGCTTACTTGGGATGAGTGGTGGGAATATGAGTTGACTAAAGATAACGCTAATCCTCACATTGCATTGCTTCCCTTACATCCTTCTCTACGCGCCAAATTTAATGAAAGTGCTGCTTGGGAGTATGCAAGAAGTATGGATGGGCAGCCATATGGTTACCACAACCTCATTTTCAGCTGGGTAGACACTGTTGATAAGAATTATCCTCCTCCTTTGGATGCACATCTGGTATGACATATTTCTTACATTCTCTTTCAGCTTAGTCCACTTTATTCTGGGATTATTGAATTCCTAGAAATTGTCCTACCATTCATTCCAATTCATATTCTTTATACGGGTAACTTTTGGCTAATGAGTTCATCTTTCCACTTTACTTCATTATTTATTGTCAACACTATGCTTTATATCCTTGATGTCATATCACGATCACATGAATATTGTTTTCGATTATTCTCAAGAATATGTGTTCACTCTGTGGCCACTTTTAGCTGCATACACAGTTTGCTGTTAATCCTAGTACTGTTGTAACCATACAATCTCTGAATTGAAAATTTCCTGTAATTAAACATGATAAATGATGTTTGTGTACTAGTTATTAATACTTGTTAAGTGCCAAAACGTGAAAATTCTGTAAATTTTGTTGCAGGCACTGATAATTTTTGTTATATTTTTCTTTATATATATATATTATCTAGTGTAGATTCTGGCCATCCAGCTTGAGAATTCCATTCTGTTGATGCTTTTATTTTATTTATTTTATCAGAAATTAGCTATTATGTCAAAGCTTGAATAGAAGGAAAAGTATAGTGTCTGCATTATTAGCCACATTTTATTAAAAACCTTGACTATTCTGATTTTTTGCTACAGATTTTTTTTTTTTTAAAATTTTTTTTTGGAAAATAACTTCATGGACTTACAGCCTTACAGGTGGTAATGTTTTACATATAAAATATCTTAGATTATTAGTTATTACTATCATTATGTCAAAAGGTTATTTTCTTATGTGAAAAGTGGTAGCTCATCTTTTAGTGTCCTAAAAGTTAGAAAGTGTTCAGGTATTTCAGTTTGTTGGAGAGTTTCTCAATTAGTTTCAGTCTCTTTTTATGTCTTAATCACCTTTCAGCTAACAGATATTTCAATTTCACTTTTATGATAAACTTTAAAGGTCTTTTGATGTACAAAAAACATTATCTGATTGATGGTTTCTTATATAGTAGTACAATTTAGTTTAGTTATTCGTCTATTTGTTTCCTTTTTTCAGGTTGCTTCTGTAATGACAATATGGTACCAGATGCAGCCTGCTTATGCAGCCAACTTGTGGAAGGAAGCATTGAATAAGCGGTTGGGAACTGAGGTAAATGTTCCATAATGTCTCTCATTCTTAGTTTTTGTATTTGACTCATCTATTGTCCCAACTGATGATTGATAAGATGTGAATGGTGCTTCCTGATTAGCATGTTCTATTGAACCACTGAATTTCCCCTCTTGTGTGCTACCACCCTTTATTTTTAAGGAACATGATTTTATGATATTCAGGGAAGGAATGGAATGTTGTTTCTAATATAAAAAATTGTTACAAAAATATTTATACAGGGATTTGACTTTTGTAAATGATTTTTGCTTTTTTTGCGGCTACCCTTTCTCTATGCAGGATCTTGATCTTCCTGAAGTTCTTGTAGAAGTTGAAAAACGTGGCTCATCCTTTGATCAGTTGCTTGCTATTCCTGAGCAAGATGATTGGATCTATGAAGATGGATCGTCTGTCTCGTGTGTTGCTTATGTTCTTCAAATATACAAGGCAGCTGGACTCTTTGGGCCACTTTCTAGTTCCATTCAAGCAACTGAGTTCACTGTGAGTTTTTTCTTTTATCCTCGCTCTACTAATTTTTTAACTGGCCCTGTTTAATGGGGTTAATCGCTGTCCTCGTGCTTCATATAATTATGTAGCATGATTCAGGAACAGTGCCCTTGTGTACACCAAGATCCCCACAAGGCCCCAACGGTCTTCTAACAATACAGCATCACTTGAGATTTTTTATTTTTTTTTAATCAGTCAGCTACCTTACGATTTGATCTTCTTTTGATTGCTCCAATATAAACAGGCAGCTGAGCTGCTAATATTTAATGTAACTCGGGGCACAAGTTTGAGGACTTCTATTCTCACTGTCTTTGTGAAACCAAGGGTTGATATATTTTGCTTTGATTGCAGATAAAGGATGCCTACTCACTGAAGTTTTTCGAAGATGATCTAAGTCGGCTTCCGAGTTGGTGCAACGACAATGATCATGTGGAGCTTCCTTTTTGTCAAATCCGAGGAAGATATAGAATGGAATTGCCTGGTTACAATACCATTGATCCGTACTCACATATGAACGAAATGTGCCCATCCCTTCCTCCAAGATATTACAGACCAAACAACTGTTAATGAGTCACACTAGTTGGTTTTAGCAAAATAGCAGGATTTTTTTATACTTTCATGTTATTTCTGTACATAATTTTCGTGTATAACATCATAACATATGTAGGTTGATGTAAGGTGTATATTTGGTTCAGCTAGTCACCATAGAGAGTGTTGTCTGTACACATGATTAATCTAAATGCAACTTTTGTTGTAGCTTGATTCGACTCTGATTATACGTAGTATATAAGTTTCACCTTTCCTTTTAGCAAGTGGTATCTCAAATTGATTCTTCAATTATGGTTGCAATCAATCTTTTGTTGTAACTTGGAGCAATAGCTCCCACAAATTTTCCTACATATTTTCGCTGAGAAGATCATTCACAATTGATCAGTTGTATTTCACTATAGTCAGGAACTGTGTACGTCCTTGATATTGACAAAGTTTCCCCTGAAATCGACAGGCTTATAACAGCATAGAATAAGTTGCAGTAGTAGCATGGTTTTTAGTTACCATGTTAACAGTCACATTCTAATTCCACCTTATAAAGGTATAGAGTAAGTGCAGCTTGCATACTTCACGCTTCTGCATCCGAGCCCTCGTTTGTCTGGCTAGCAGTTCCAAGGTCTTCGTTTGAGTTCTTCTCGCAATGGCTAAGGATGTGATCCGGCCTGCTCATTAGAGATGTCCCGCAATCAAACATAGATTTGAGCATCTTACTTGATATTCTCTTTCATTATGCGGTGTCTTTCATTACCATTTAGCTATCTGATATGATGGTGAAATTGCTTCCTGTGTTCCAAAAACAACATATCTGGATAAGCATGTAGTAGTATCATACATTGTGGCGACATATATAAACCCAAGAGTTTTCAATAAGCTGGAACAAATCGTGTTTAAGATGGTGGTTTAATCGTCTTACCAAAATTACCCACAAATGTAATTCCATTCCTTGTCCCTATAATGAACCAAACATCCCCTATCTATATCTACTATGGCTTGAGCCTTAAAGGGAATAGTTGTCTACAACTTTATAGATACCGCCAAGTTTCATGTTCATGATTCGAGAACAATATGCAACACAGGCGCCATTAGATTGTTTCAAGGATTAGTTTTTGCTGCAAGTATTTAAGTGAATTTGAATGGAAACAGGATACTATTGGCTTGAGCAACAAACATTGAACTCATTACGAGTGTGTACTGTATTTGCTGCTGGTAATTGCTGCGACAAATCATACCCTCTTATATGGAGTAAAAGTTGCGGTTTAAAAAAACTACTATAAGCGCTGAGATCTGGGACTGAATTAGCTGAACTTGTTAAGCTCCAACATAACAGCACACAGCAGAATTGCATCTTTTTATAACAATTCAGTATGTAATAAGCGGTTGTCTAATACAGTAAGTTTTACTGATCCAAATTTTTGCTGGTAAAGGATTAACAGTTCATGAACTGGGGACTTGAACTATTATTCTGAAACAATTTTTCATCGTCTATAATTTTTCAATGTACATACCTTTGAAAAACTCTGATTGTTTGGGCTGTATGGGGCAGAATTCATCATACCTACAGTTTAAAGGCCAAGTGCCAAGAAAGTAGTAAATCTTTGACAATTCTCTGTTATGCATCTACTTCAGGGTTAAATCCGGCAGAGTTTTTATAGGATAACTTACTCTTCCTAAGCAAATATAAGAGATATTGGCAAAATGGCAAGGCAAATTGGCCATCTCTGAAGTCACTAAGAATGAAAGTTGTACGCAGAATCAGACAGTAGTAAATTAGAAATCAATTCATCATTTCATTTCTAAGAAAAATTAGTATCTCGGATACACATACATTTGTCATATTTCAATACAAAATACATCTTACATAAGTAAAAGCAGGCAAATTAGAGATCTTTTCGACTTGAAAATGGTATACTATAGCTAGGATTCACATAGCTAGGATTCACAGTAGCTGTAAGAAAAAGAATGTTACTAGTATGCAACAGAAATGTGCTGTAGGGCAGTCAACAGAACTTTTCGACTTGAGAATGGTATACTATAACATTACTCAGCCTTGGCCGGAAAATGGTTGCCACCACTTGCTACCTTGTAAGCGTAAAAGGCAGTCATGAATGCACTGCAAATAACAAGAATGAGAGATGGATGAGAATTTATCAGAAAAGGAAGAAATAGTATCGAGCAAAGGAGCTGGAAAAAGATGTTTAATTAACACATGCATCAATTAAACATATGCTAGCATAGCCTATGATTATGAGGTACTTTGTATATCATGGTTTTTTAAAGTGACTAATCATAGGCTCCGTAAATAAACATAATAAGTTAAGTATTCTAAACCTCATATCGTGAAATCTTAAGTGCTCATGCATGAAATCTTCCTGGTTTAACTGTTTAAGAGTACTTCATATGTTCCAAAATATAAGTCGTTTTAGCTACTTCATTTTGATCCAAAATATAAGTAGTTTATTATAATAATGCAATATTGTATGCCAATCAACATTAGCAATTTAACAATGTAGACCAATTTAGCACAACATACTAATATTAAATGTAATGCAAATTTAACCAAATTTTATTCAAATTCTTGATGTGTAAAAGTTCCTGAAACGACATGTAGATGGGGTAACATTTTGCCAATGATTAACAAGTGTAACATCACATAAGGCTCCTTTGAATATCATGGAGAACTCTTTATGGATTTAAACACAATGAAGATGCAAGGAAACCATGCTACTAATGCAAAGAGAATAACAGAGTAGGGTTTTCTAATCAAGGTACCTGATCATGGCAATTACTCCAGCAGGCATTATCTTTGATGTCTCCATATAGCGTTGTCCCATAACATATGTGAGTCCAGTTGCAGTCACTGTTGAGATAGATAGATAGATCAAACTTCAAATACTATGCTTCAAGATATTTCATGTATAGAATGAAAGCTGAATGGCCATGTTTTATTTGTCTGAGTTAAAGTGAACTTATGATGGTTGATTGGTTTCTTGACTTTCTTCAACTACCATCAGAAGTAAGCCAGCTATTTCAAACTTTCAATCCTTATTATTGTCTTTCTTGAATAAATTTATAGGCAAGGAAGTATGGACGAAATTGTATGCATTCAAGGTATGAAAACAACCACCAGATGCTAGAAGCAAAAATACATACTCGTATAAGTGCATGTAAGTTTTAGTGTTACTATTGCAAACATAAAACATCCAAATACAAAACTAGTTTCTTCTGCATGTTTGCCTAGCTTTATCCAGATAAAAAAGTATCATAGAAGTACTTGTAGTCTCAGAATACATCACAAATAATTCTAAACAGTTAAGGAACTGCAATTTTAGAAAGCCTGCAAGGATGTGTGCATTGCATTGGACAAGAACACTTTGCTTTACTTATCTATGATCAGGAATCATTTGCATTTGGAAGTTGAACTATATGCTAAATCTACGTGAAAATCGCATTGCTATAATCTTTAACTCAAAAGGTCTTGTTAAACATCTCCAATGTGTTCAAAAGGTCCTCACTTAAAATTTGGTACTCCTGATCAACGAGCTTCCAAAGGCCGAGATCTCTAATTTACAAGAAGTTTGATAATATATGGAATCTTTCAGAATCAGATTCAGGAAAGGAAAAAACTAGCAATCCCACTTACAAGGGTATAGTCGTATAGAAACCCTTCCATAAAGTTAGATCAACATTTCACATCAAAAACAACATATTGCTGTGTAGCTATCCTCTCTTTCATCAGCTAAATTTCGGTTACCTAGAGCTAAGAGGTGTACCAAAAGAGTCAGCACAAATTTTATCTATAGTTAGTACACAACTACACAGGTCATATTGCTTGCACAGTTTTCTGCCCTGCTTCTTGCAGTACCTCATATAACTATATAAATCTTCCCGCGAATTAACTTACCTCACAATACCTCTTAGATAGTCATTTCTGCTCAAAAATTCATTAGTCATGGCCAACATCAGTGCAAGGAAAAGGTTAAATACCATTAAACCTTATCATCAAGATTCAAGACAAAGATCATTTTGAACAAACCTTAAAATAGCAACAACACAATTCTTTCCCCTAAAATCTGAGGTGGCAAAAAACCAATTCAGATTATGATTCTTCACCTTAAACCATGGATCAACCAAAAATAAAATAAAATTATACATCCTACAAGCTGCAAAATCAATACAAGTCACAATTCTCACAAATCTAGCTAGGTTCCAACTTCCAAGAAGACATAGCTCTAAATTGTTAACATTGCGATGAAAACACACATGATCACATTATAAAAACCAACCAAAGATCACTTATGAAGAAATTCATCACAAAATTGCCCAAAAAAATAACTTTGAAAAGCCAATTGAACATAATAACATTTAATTAAGCATACCAGTCTCAAGAATCAAAGCAAAGTATGAATTTTTGCGCTTTTTGAAAGCATTGAGGCTCAAATAACCAGCTAAAATGAGCAATAAACCAGCACCAGCACCCCCACCAAGTGAAGCCAAACTGCCTTTCTTGGCGTACCCGATGAGCCCGCCCAATACAAGAACAAACCCATATGGGATTGTGAAGCAAAAATCATGCATTTTCGACTAATGGGTATTTGAGATTATTACAAGATTGATCAAATTTGAACTGGGTTTTTGGATTTGAGATCGATGAAATTGCAGAGAGAATTATTCGAGGAATTTTGGAAATGGTCAAAGGGAAAGTGGGTATTGGCGTGTGGCCACCTTGAGCTATTGCAATTTGGTTAGTTGTATTAAAAATTACGAAATGGAAGCAATAATATGGATTAATGGATGATGAGTAATTACTAATTAAGTAATTAGTTAGATGTCAACGACTCTCCGATCCTAGTTTTTCATTAATAATTTATGTTTGTAATAAATTGGTCATTATCTATGCTTTATCCAAATTGTTGAATGGGGAGAATGGACCACTGAATACTCGATTATCAAGTTTAACTCTACTAGTGAAAAAAATTGTACATCTTAATCTTGAGGTTGAGATTCAATTTCCACTATAGACACTTTAAGGATTGGACCCCTTACTCTTTCACCTATTTCCTAGTTTTATATAGGTTAATCTAATTTTTAGTCGTCATCCTATTCACTTAATTGATTCTATGTGGGTTTTCTTAGTCCATATCATTTCATCAAGATTATCATTGTTATTAGTGGTTTTAAACTTTTATTTGTCATTTAGACTTCTTCTTTTTCAAATGCATTTCAAAAATGATTTTGCTCTAAACAAAATAAGTTTATAATTGTTTTGAGCTTGACAATACAATACGGGAGTGAGAGTGAGAAATTAAAATGTAACAGAGGCTTGATGAGAAATGTAGATTTTAAATTTTCAGCTCAAATTAAGTTTATAACCGTTATGAACTCGACAGCTCTCGGCAAGAAAAAGGATGGGAAATTTGAGTGTAAGAATGACTATATGAGAAAGGTAGAGCTTAACTTCTCGACCATGACCATATTAAGTTAATAACCATTATAAGCTCGATAACCCTCTACAGAAGAGACAATGGGGAACTAAAGTGTAAAGATTGCTAGATGAGAAATGTATGTAGAGCTTAAGGAAGTGACATATAACTAATTGAGAAAACCATTACGAACAAAGCTAATTTTCTAAGATCGATTAGTAGGTGTACCAAATTATCCGTATTTACAAATAGACGAAGATGTAATTTATCTTCCTCTCTTTAGTCCTTACATGAGTTACATCCACTCCATTCCTTTACCTAAGCAAAATACAACACATCCATGCTAACATATTGTTAAAACAAAACTTTTAAGCACCCAAATAACACCCCTAATTGTGTACAAGCTTCATGTCTCAAGTCAAGACTAAGATCAGCAACTTCCAATGCACCAGCAAACTTTCAACATTTTTTACCAGAACAATTTTTTCTCTCTCTAAAATCCCAACTTTAAAGATGAAATCCCAGCAAAATTCCAAGAGACCCACCTGCCCATCTTGCTCTAAACCTCTTTCTCTCTGTCTTTGCACTCGACTGAAACACCCAAATCTTAATAACAAAGTTCATGTCACAATTCTTCAGCATAGCTTAGAAAGAAAACACCCTCTTAATTCTGCAAAAATTGCTAAATTGGGTTTGAAAAATGTCGATGTTTTCACTGTTACTGATGTTATGTTTGAAGCTCAGCTTGATATTCAGCCATTGGAGTTGGATGGTACAGAGATTTTGTTAGAAGACGAATGCACGTCAACTGTTTGTGAAAATGCCTCTGAGAGTTTAGAGGTTAAAATTTCTGGAAAGCGGGGTTTTGATCAGGTTACTGATCTTGATTCAGAAGCTGGGTACATTGAAATTTCAGATTCTGAGAGGCTTTCGGGTTGTATTCAAGAAAATGTCGATAAAATTTTCGAGTTCGAAGGAAGTGGTGGTGCATTGGCCAAGAAAGATGATCACTTGCTTAAGCAATGTGATGCAGAAGTTGCTGGTGTTTGTGATAATATAACTAGTAAAAATGTGAAATCAGAAATTCCTAAAGCTGTAATGAGTGTAACTATTGGTAAATATGGAGAAATCAGCAACATTTCTCATCAGTGGAAGCTGCAAGATGAAGGGAAAACACTCAGTCTTGAACATCTTGCCGCGTCACCAGAGGCTCTGCAGTCACTAACGGGAGGGTTCGTGGTAAAGAAGCTGCAAAAGAAGCAGATCAGTGGGAGTTTAGAACTAGAACAATTTGAAGAGTTTCAAATCACGGTTCCACCAGGATCAGCACTTCTGTTTCCTGCACAAAAGGCAATGCCAGCTGAGGCTGTGGACTTTGAAGTGAAGAACTTGATTGTTTTAGATGGAACTTGGTCAAAGGCGAATAGAATGTATAATGAGAATCCATGGTTGAAAATTATACCGTCTGTGAGATTAGACATGGAGAAGTTGAGCATGTTCAGTGAAGTTAGGCGACAGCCTAAGCCTGGATATTTGTCTACCATTGAGAGCATTGTGTATGCATTGGAGGCACTAGGAGGAAGCGAGAAATTAGAGGGGCTGGATAACTTACTAGATGTTTTTGAGTCCATGGTTAAAGACCAGAGACGATTCAAGGAGGAGGCACTAAAGAATCTATCTTCATATCGATGATTAGTGTACCAACACAATGTATCTGCATGAGCGCAATCTTTATATACACATATACGGAGTATATTTAAAACTTGCTGATTATTAATTATATTATTCTCTTGTCCTTCACTTTGCTAGAATCCTGCTTCAGTCTCTTTCATCTTGCTTCTTGCAGTATCAGGCTGTTAAATGTTTACTTCTACCATTTGCCTCGCTTCCGTAGAGTAAAACATAGAACTATATTGAAATGAGGTTAATTATGCCTATGGTGGCAATTTGAACAATGTGACTGCTGCTTTGGACTGTAGGCAGGCAGTATGCAACTAATGCAAGTAAACATATGAATATATGATAATGGCAGGTTGAGATTTCTTGCGACTAACCTGCCTAGTAG
Source organism: Chenopodium album (assembly GCF_948465745.1). Classification (NCBI taxonomy): domain Eukaryota; kingdom Viridiplantae; phylum Streptophyta; class Magnoliopsida; order Caryophyllales; family Amaranthaceae; genus Chenopodium; species Chenopodium album. The sequence continues at coordinate 37,986,719 of NC_137855.1, forward strand.
GTTCTTAATACAAGCTATTATGTTTGTTATATCTCCTTATTGCTTGCAAATGTAACTTCTATGACTTAACTAGGCATCATAAAGAATTGCATTATGTAACTAACCTATTTTAGTCTCACATTATTCAAACACAATAGTCACATATACGGAATATGGAGTACTATATAATATTGTCCTGTTGTATAGATGATTATGGGACGATGATGTTATCCAATTCTCATGCATAGTTTTTACTACTCTGTATTTAAGTTATCAATCCCTCGGCCAAACCACCTCTTCACCCAACAACGAAAGGGTTATCAAAATACCCTAAGCCAACAAAATCACAAAAACCAAAGTAAACCGAGAAAAAAAAAAAAAAATTTACACATTCGGTTTGTATGGGTACTACGACCTATTAGTACAAATCAACTTCTGAAATCAACCGTAGACCCGATTTGATAGCTCTATCTAAATTCAGTAATTTTTTTAACTCAAAACAATTATATCTAATCCATTGGCCTTGGTCACAACAAAAGAAAGCCCAAAGTTCTTAGAAATCCAGTCCATATTATAAATGGCTGAAATGCTGATAAAACCGTTCTTCTTCTTCAACTCTTTCAGTGAGAGTAACCAGAAAAAGTTAACTTCTTCAACAGCCAATGCTAAACCTCCTAATACGACGTCGTTGCATCCCTCTAACCCAATTCACTTCCTCCTTCTCTTCTCTCTCCTCCGACGCCGACGACCCACCTTTCTCTCTCATCCCAAAACCCCAAAACAAGAACAAGAAAGACAAACAACCCCACAAAAATACCCAAAATGCCCCCAATTTCCTGGTAAATTCCGACCTACCCTTCGACTTCCGGCACTCATACTCCGAATCCGACCCATCGGTTAAGCCCATTGGGTTCCGTGAACCGCCCAGTTTTTCTCCGTTTGGGCCTGGCCGGCTTGACAGGAAATGGACCGGGACGAATGCTCCGGCCCAAGGGGAAACAGAGGAGAGAGAAAAGTGGGAAATGGAGAAAGAGAGAGTTTTGGGTGAGCCGCTTTCGGAAGAAGAGGTTGCTGAGCTTGTGGAGAAGTATCGTCATAATGATTGTAATCGCCAGATTAATATTGGTACTTTTTCTCTCTCCTTTTATTCAATTCGTTTGTATAGTAGGTTCGTTAGAGGTTCCGGTCTGGTAGAGCGCCTTAAGAAAACAAAAAAAAGTCCATATTTTGAGATATTATCATTTCTGTGATTTTGGAGATGATCATAAGCTTTATATTCTATTTGATGGGGTTGAAATGTTTTGATTGTTTGATAGTTTGTTGTGTGATAATGTGGATAACTTGTGTATTTGCTAAATTTCATACCATTTAATGTGGATTGTATGTTGGTGATATTTGACAAAAAATAAGAATTCAACATGTCCTAGGGTGTATGGGTACACAATTCACTACCTATGCCAAAATGTGCACATATATGTATTAATTTGCTTTTTCAGTTTGCTGTTTGCAGGGGAATGAGTTATCTAGGTGACACGGACTTACAATAACTTTGTGTTCGTGTTACGTGTTAATCAAATACTATGTACAAACATATTTTTGTAATTTTGTTTCCTCTTTGATCATTGTAGCAGAAGCAGTGTTAAGTGTAGAAGAAACATGACCCTGCAATCTTGCATGAATAATGCTGTATGTTGACCTTTTGATGAGTATAAATAATTAAATTTACAGCATTCTAGTTACAATATATAGAGTATAATTTCAAGGTTCTGTCATGTGATAATGAACAAGTATATTTGATTTCTCGCACTAAGGAGATTGGTTGTCATGGCTTTGTATAATCCATGGTACACTTAGTGTGGTTCCATTATAATGGCTTCTCTATCCTCGTTAAGATAAGAGTTACTTGAAAGTGACTTGACAATTTTGTTTTATTGTCCCCTCTTCTTTAATGGGGTTAGGGAAGGATGGAGTTACCCATAACATGTTGGATGATGTCCACAACCATTGGCGGAGAGCTGAGGCTGTGAGGATCAAATGCTTGGGAATTCCAACTCTTGACATGGACAATGTTTGCTTCCACCTCGAGGTGCTGATCCGAATAGCATTTATTTTATCAGCCTTTTTTGGTGGGAATTATGGTCATTCAGAGATGTTGATATTCTGCTCTTTTACTTACTGCAGGATAAATCGGGTGGAAAGGTCATCTACCGCCACCTTAATGTTCTAGTTTTATATCGGGGTAGGAATTATGATCCCAAAAACAGACCTGTTATTCCTTTAATGCTTTGGAAGCCTCGTGCTCCAATTTATCCGAAGCTTGTGAAAAATGTTGCTGATGGCTTGACTTTTGAAGAAACCAAAGAATTGAGGAACCAGGGGCTTAATTCTCTTGCTCTCATGAAACTCAGTATGTTATTTCTCTTAGTTATCCCTCTGTTCTTTCAATTGCTTATGAAGTTATGATTCTATGAAATATTAGGCAGCATGAAAGAAAAAAGAGAGGGAAAAAAAAAAAACACTTTTTCATGATTGATGTGTTTCTTTAGCCAGGAATGGTGTGTATGTGAATGTGGTGCAAAGAGTGCGGGATGCCTTCGAGACTGAAGAGGTAGTGAGACTGGACTGTACCTATGTTGGAACCAGTGATTGCAAAAGGATTGGTGTGAAGCTAAGGGTAGATCTCTTTACTTAAGTTTGGGTTCTTTCACATTTTCTTTTATAACCATTGTTTTAAAATCTATGCAGGACCTAGTACCATGTATCCCAATCTTGTTCAAGGATGAGCAAATTATTCTTTGGAGGGGAAAGAGTGACCAAGGCAATCAAGCTAGCTATAAAAATGAGCCATCAAATTTGTAGTCATGAATGAGAGTCGCTCTGTGTTATTACTTATTACCCAACATCTTATCACTACTGTTGGCTTCAGGTTGGTCCGAGTCAGCGATGTACTCATTGATCTTCGTCACACTTTCTTATATGTCAAATGGGAAGATTGTTTCACCCAATCAGGAGGTTTCTCATGCATGAAGCTGCTGTATGTCATAAAGATTTGAAGCTGTACCATCATTACACATACTCTACATTTCTATTTAACGGCATGGATGACAGTGAGTCCTAGTGATTGCTGCTCTGAGTTCTGGTCGTGGTTGATTGGGAAGGTAGAGATGAGAAGAGACACCTGAGGATTCTTATGTTCATTGTGTCATCATGTTTATTTCATTTGAACCTTGATCAATATCTATGACAATTGACAATGGACAAGTTGTAGCTTCAATTGTTGTGGTTGTTGTGATTCCCTACCTTGCTCTACAGTTCGTACCCTGATAATTACAAACTCTAAATGAGATAAATCTTGTACTTGTATTTTTGTTTTTTTTATCAACAAACATGAGCATACATCTTATAACATATCTTCCTTCGCCTTGGCAATGTTGCATTTTTTTGTTTTTTTTTTTTTTTTTTTTGACATCCACTAAACTTAGCTGAAAAACTAATGAACCGCTAAATTCTGTTTGCAAGCAATATCCATCATGTGGCCTGCTGGGCTTCATTTCTGAAGACTGCACACAGCAATGAGAAGACGCTTTACATCTTTTCGTGTATGGTGGAGAGATGCTTGTTAGTCAACAGGGATGCACTTCCTATTTCTCAGAATTTCAACGAGTGAAGCCAAGTCTGATAGAATTCTAACTCTTCCCCAGTTATTTCCCGATCCATTCAAATAGCCAGCAGATGTGCATGAGCTCCAATTGTATTGCTGTTTGAGCCTGAATACTGCAGGGTTGTATATAAGGTATCCTGTTTCAGAAATGGTAACCTAAACTATATCAGCTCACTCAGAATCATTCTTCTATACCCCATCAGCCCATCTGATGTTAATCAAAATTGTGTTTCAATTACCAATTAGCTGCCCTATTTGAGCAACTAGAAACCCCGGCTGAAATCACAGTTCTGATTTTCTTCTACATAGAAGGGCTGAATGTGGATCTGTATCACATAAACTTTCTCCATTTGTTCTTACCAAACCTCTAAAATTTTAACTTTTTGCATTTACATAAATACTTGTAGCTTTATAAAACTCTCAAATGTGCGCTGTGGTGTTTGATTTCAAATCCAACATTACATGAAGATAAGTGGTGAAAGTATTCGTGAATGTATTTGACACTTTTACATTGGTTCACTGAAAATGGCATCTCCATGGCTCACTCATCCAAGTTGTTGAAAGTCTTTTTATAGAAAAACTCATTGACCCAGATATACAAATCATAAAGCTGTGTTGGAGGAATAACTGAAACAAAACTGCAACGCCTGCAAGTATACAGGAAAAGGTCCAAGATGAAACAGGGCGATATACGAGTACTTCTATATATATAAACATCTGTACTACAATGGTAAAATTTTAGATTACACCATGTAGTAACAAAAACAATAATAGCAACATAAGCTGTAGAGGACACAAATTCCAGTACAGAAGCAAGATACAAGATCTGCTAAAACCAAGACTGTCAGATATCCCTGTAGCGGCAGAGGTTCTAAAATAAGCTCTATAGCCATCTTTAGACAGGGTACAAACATGATTTGATGACAATATCTACAAGGAATCCTGCTAACTGATAACAGGAATAGTGGAATACGAAAATAGTTGCTACTATCTGACAGTCCTATGGCTCCAAAAGTATTTTCCTGAATTCAGGTGCCTTGTCTGCAAGGCATCCTGAACTAGCTAAAGAGGTTATCCAGACCTCATCTGATTTAACCGGCTCATCATCATCATTCCTATGCCAGCTCCAGAAAGCATGAGATGAGTTCACAATCTGGAGTTCTCCATGGCCAAAGCTAGCTTCCCGGAATACTGACCACTCAGGGTGCGGAGTTTGATACCTGAAGTCCATAGAAAACCAAAACATCAAGGAAGATCAAGGAAAATCAGTACAAACCTGATATTCATGAAGGAAATGAACAAAAAGGCTGAGAAAATTTAGAATTAACATCAAAAAAGGCGTGATCATTTATTCATAACTGATGAAGTTACCTTCATATATACTATCTACTCACAAGTCTATATCATTAGGATTTTATGCAATAAGTAGATGAGTATTCCTTCTACATGATCATCTAACAAGGACAGAATGTAAACACAAATGTAAAGTGCAAATGAAGAAGGTTCATGAGTACACACCTTCGAGCTAAACCCTCAGAGTTCCCACCATCACCAATAGTAATATGGACGGCACCACAACGGTCAGATTTACCTCCATACACTCGATTCTGTCAACATATGGGTAAATATTTAACATACAATTTCTTAAAAAGACCAACAGGATAAAGGAATTTAAACACTCATACCGATCGTTCATAAGCATGCACATGCCCAGCAAGCACCATGTCTACACCAGCAGCATAGAGTAATGGTTCCATATATGACATCATCTCATCTCCTTCACCTTGGTGAGCTGTGTTGCTATTGTACCAAGGGACATGGAATAAAGCAATCAACCAAGGAGTTCTCTTTCTGTCTACCTTATTAAGATCATCCTATAAATAAAACATGGGTTAAGTAATATCAAGCTACAGAAAGAAAAAAAGAAAAAAAAAAAAAAAAAAAAAAAAAAAAAAAACCAAATTGGGTTCCCCAAGTAACAACCAATCCATTCAATGATTCAATTAACAGAACAAAAGGCCTTAATTGGATTAACCAACTAACAATCATTACATTTAATGATTCAATTAGCAGAACAAAAGACCACAAAAGATGTTTCCCCATGTAAATTACAGAATATATCCAACTTATCAGTAGTGAGAGGCCATGCATAATACTTCCCTATACAAATGGAAAACACAGTAGACTGCGGTTAATGCATCCTCTAGCAAGTAGCAATTATTATCCAGGAAATTAGTGTCTAAGTAAGAACATATTCTATCAGAGCAATACCTTGTACAGTAACATTGAGAGGTATATAATTAAGAACAGATCTTTGACACAAAATTTGCAATCAGTAAAGTAATAAGGTCCAGATCACTAAGTGTCACAGGCTTTTAAAATCTCTACTTGTAAAATGAAAGACGGGTGAAGCAAACCCAATAACGGCACTAAACATATGCTTGAGGAAATATTTCTTGTATAAAGCATCCCAACCATCGGAAACAAGTAATTACTACCATATGTATATCTGCTAGTATAAAATACATGCAGCAATGTTTCAATTTGATCAGTAGATATGCAAATTAGATATATCTTTATCTCGATTCAATCTCTTTTTTACATCAATACCTCCTAGAAATGGGATCGCTATACATGTCAGAACTTGAGAAACTTTGCAAATGGAGTAAGCCTATATAACCATTTGGCAAAATACATGATAGTAACAACAATTCAGAAAGAATATTGTTAGTGATGAAGGGGTCCAAATGAGTTAAAACTGGAGAGAGGTCTCAGAATTGATAAAGGAGTAAAAACACTTCAAACAATTTGATCACGCACTATCTGTCAAAAGATTAAGAGTGAGAAATAAAGCTAACCTTTAGCCAGCTAAATTGCTCAGAGTATTCATCATAATCTGTATATGAACCAAGCATGATAACATGCACCTCCGCTACTTCAAAAGAATAATAAAGATTGGAACTTGAACCACTCTCCTCAAATGGCATTTTCCATCGTGCATTGTATGATTGGAAACCTTCTTTCACTAAAGGGATGTTTTCTTTTTCATGGTTCCCTTCCGTAACCATCCAAGGCCTTCTACTAGCTAGTGGTTGCACTAGTTCACCAAATGTGTCCCACCTATGCTGCATGTAATTAGCATAGGAAAGATCTCCTGGTAGCAAATGCATATCATACTTGCATAAATCTATGTGGTCCAACGTTGATTTTGTCCAGCCCGTTTGACCTAAATCACCAGCAATAGCAAAAGTAATCGGTAGTTGAGCTGGAGGAGTTTTCAGCTGGAACTCTGGACCTTCCCCTCCACAACGATAGAAGTATGCAGTGTCAGGGTTCAGTGGCCCAATAACAGTATGATGTATCTTTCCTGATTTGTATAGCATATAAGAGTAGGAGGTGCTCTCCCCCTCAGCTTTTGCAGAGTACTGTCCAGGTGATGTTCCATATTCAACTATAGAAGGAGCTGATGAATCATCCGTAACCCATGAAATTCGCATATGATTGTCTCCTGCCAATGAGATATGTACCTGAAAACAAAATAAATGTTAATAAGACCTCTAATACTTCAGTTTAAGATTGCCTTAAAACTCCTGCATTATTTGCTTTTCCTTCGACCCCTTAACTCGCATTGCACCATTTTGATGGGTGTCTCAGGCAACAATGTAGTTTAGCTCGCATTAAACAAAAACCTATTGACAAAATGTAAAGGAAGTATAGGCCCAATCCTACAACAAAGATTCACTAAGGGCCTGTTCAGATTTACTGAACTGAACTTAGCTGAACTGAACTAATTGGACTGGACTGAGCTGAACTGAATATTTTATGACAGTACAGAAATTAAGAACTGAATTGAACTGAAAACAAGCTGAAGAGAACAGGCCCTAAATGCAAGATACAAATATAAGCACTACTCAATCAAACAACAAATTTATGCAGTCACACAAAGACAACACCTTGACAAATAAGAAAAAACAGCGCCTTTGAGACTGGAAAGACAACAAAGAATTCACATTTTGCCATCTATAATGCATATTTCTAAGTTTAACAATGTAGAATCCTGATTGTTGAGTTTGTGCCACTTATGCAGTCATGCTTTAGCAAAGAAATGTCACTAGTAACATTCTAATTTCATCCCAACTACAACTTCTACTTACAATCACACAATGTTCCTTTCCTTTACATTTTTTAAGGGTTTAATTAATTTTGCATAATCAATTTACCTACTACAGAACAAGAATTAAGCAAAGTTTCTCTAGATATATGACCACATTCCACATATACTTCGATCACAACAAAAACAAAGCCTTAGTCCCAAATTGATTTGGAGTCGGCTAACACCCGAGTACCCGACTATGTTATCTAAAAACTACTCATGAGTCATGAAGGTCCTTTACTAGAGAAGACGTCAACTATCTTAGTTGATTAAAGTCTAGAGTGGTATAGTAAATCCGTGGGTACCCAAGACCTAAAATCAAATCAGGCCTTTATACAAGTAAAATTTAGGTCCTTTCCTCCATATAACACCAAGATCACCTCCAACAGGATTGATTTATCATAAGCAAACAGAAAAAAATAATTAAAAAAAAAAATTGAAACAAACTGAAGATAAATACACGAACCATCCAAAAATATATCAAAAATAAAACCCAATTCATAAGTTAAAAATCAAACCATAACCCAAAGATTATAGCAATCAAATTAACCAATTAATAAAATTTCAGTATATAAAAATGAATAAATGGAAAAAACCTGTTGGGGTTCGGTGGAGCTGCGACGATTCCATGGAAAATGAAGAAGTTGACGAGGTTTAGGCCGAATGTATTCAGTAGCATAAGAAGCAGAGATTAACAGAGTTACAGTTACAATAATTAGTTGCAAAATTTGACAACCCATGTTTTTGGGATTGAATTAAATGATACTTGTACTTGGAATTTAGGAAAGATTTGATTTTGTTCTAATAATAATGGGAAAAGAAAGAATCCCCCATAAATTTCGGGCCAGGTGGTGTAAATCTTCGGAAAGTTAAATTGGGAATGGTATGTTGTTTTTCTGCTTTTAGGATTGAACTACTTTTGTCATTTTTTTTGTTTTACTTAAGGGAGGTCATTACTTTACAAGCAAGTGGCTAACAAAAGTCGTAAAGTTTGGAGGCCAAAACTAAAACAATTGTTCAAGTCGGTAGATCATATTCACACGCCACAAGACAAAGTTACTAGTTTCGCTACGACTATGGGCTATTTCTTATTATTATTATTATTATTATTATTATTAGGAAATTTTGACATTTGCTACCAGGTAAAACACCTCCACTCACATTTGCTACCGTTTTAATTTTTTTTTTACTTTGTTACCACCAAAATCAGAGTTTGTTGGAAATTACTACCACTTAACGGAATCCGTTGGATTCCGTTAAGTTTATTAAAAAAAAAAAAAATTAAAAAAATTAAAAAGAAAAAAAAAAAAAAAAAACCCCAGCCACCCACTGCCACCCTCCCCCCACCCCCCTGCCAGCACCCAGAGCTTCGACCAGCGCCGGCGGCCCCACCCCCTCCCGTTCCCCCAACCAAATACCGACACCCCTAACCCAAAACCACCAGCCCGAAACCCCGAAACCACCCTAAACAGGTATTAGGGTTTCGCTTATGGTGGTTTTGGGGTGGTGATTTAGGGTTAAGGGTGACCGAAAAGGGTAGGGGAAGGGGAGGGGGGGTCAATTCCGGTGGAGGAAATGCCGCATCTTCTCCACTGCGAAACCACACATACGAATTCCACAACGAATTCATCTTCTCTGAGCAAATTTGGAGCAATTTTGGTTCTTCTCCGAGTTGATGCCGCTGCTGCTGCCACGATTTGCTGCCGTGGTGGTGAGACAAGGGAGGTGCGGTGCTGCTTCTAATGGAGGAAGGTGCGGTGCGTGGTTGATTGTTGATGGGAGCAGGGGTGGCTGATTGTTGGTGTTTTTCGGTGCTGCTGCCAATAGAGCGAGGGAGGTGCGCGGTGTCCGTGGTGGTTGATGGTTGGTGGTAGCAGGGAGCAGGAGTGGCTGATCGTTGGTGTTTTGCGGTGCTGCTGCTAATAGAGGGAGGTAAGTGGTGTCGTTGGTGGTAGCAAGGGTGGCTGGAGGGAGGGAGTGGTGGCTAGAAGGTGGGTGGACGTTGGTTGGGCCCCACTAACGGAGACAATAACGGAATAAGGCATGTGGTATTGATTTTTAACAAACTCTAATTTAGGTGGTAGTAAAGTAAAAAAAAAAAAAATAAATAGGTAGCAAATGTGAAACATGGTGTTTTTAGTGGTAGCAAATATCAAAATTTCCTTATTATTACTACCTCCGTTACACATTATTTGCAACGATGTGACATAAAGTAGAGAGGGAAAATGTCTAATCGTTGCAAATAATATGTAACAGAGGTAGTATTATTATTATTTTTTTTTTGACAAAGATACCATGGGCTATGTTTAGTTCACCATAAATTATGAGCAAGTTGTACAAAAGACATTTGAAATGGAAAAATGTTTGGGCAAGCATGTCAAATACTTCATCCGTTTCTATTTAGTTGACGTGTTTGATTTAGGCACATATATTAAGAAGAGGAGAGAGAGTGATAGAGAATGAAAAAGCAAGTGGAGTAACTTGTAAAGCAAGGTAAAAAATTTACCCAAAAAGGAAACGTGTCAACTAAAAAGAAACTTCCTAAAAAGGAATACGTGTCAACTAAAAAGACACGGAGGTAGTATAACCTTGGATTATTTTTATTTTTTTATTTTTTTATCAATCCTGATATTATCCTCTTCAACAGTTCAACTTAAATCACCTTAAAATAATTTGTATATTAGAGAAATTTTTGCATTTGAAGTTAGGTCTTTGCCTTTTCTAGTTTTCTCATTGATTTCAAGGCACATTTAAAGATACTTTGTGATTTTTAGCACTTACATGAGATTACAAAGAGTCAAAGAATATACTTCCTCTGTTTTCTTTTAGATGCAACACATACTTTTTCACGGTATTTAAGAAATGTGGGATTCACATGATATAATAGACTTTAAAATAGGATGAGTGGTGGTTAGGAGTGTAATTTAGTGGGCTATGTGCTTTAAATAAGGAAAACAATATAATTTTTCCCTAAAGTAACTTTTCTTTTATGGTGTGTTGCAAGTATTGTGACATTTTTTTAGGGAAGTGTTGCAAGTAAAAGAAAACGGAGGAAGTAATAAACTGCCGTGGGAATCCCCCCACCCCCCCCCCCCCCCAACTAGTGAATGCACTAAAAAATTTCACCATGTGAATCCTAGTATATTTTATTTTATTTTATTTATTTTTACATAGAGAACTAGTAAAAAAGGCAAAATCTAACAAAACCTAAAAAGACCAAAAAAGAAAATCACGATCACGAGCCTTCCCGGCCAACCAATGCGTCGGGGACACCCAATCCCTCAAAACCTTCTGAATCTTGCAAGAGTTAACAGTAGCCAAAAGAGCCCGAATGTCACAAAGTAACCCATAAAGCGAAATATCATCACGTTGTTTGTGGGCCAACGTCAGAAAAAGACATTCACAGTCTGAGAAAGCAAGGATCCGACGGAAACCTTTGGAATAGGCATGACGTAATCCCTAGTAAAAGGCCTGCAATTCAGAATGGAAAGCTGAAGACGAGATAGATGCACGGGCCCCTCCTCCTCGTACAATAGGTGAATCACAATATCGGATATTCCATCCCGCACCTGACCTATTGTCTGTCGGCGACCACGCCCCATCACAAACCAAACAAATCTCATATCCTGAAGATGAACCACAGAGCGTGGCAGTAAAACCCGTTTCAGGAAGGCGGACAAGAGGCCTAGAGCACAGTCGGCTACGGAATTCCTGAGCCTACAATCCCTGCACAGTCCACAGGGAGGCAAGAAGGAAAATGTCATCCGATGAAACTACTTGGTGCCGAAACCGGATACTGCTCTGAGAAAGCCAAATAGCCCATAAAAGAGCAAAGAACCGAACCAAACCCTTAGCAACTCTCAGCAAAGAGACTGTCGAGTTAAACCATTGAAGAAAAGGAAGATGGAGAAGTCCTGGACGATGAAACCGAAAGGAACTCTAGACCCATAAAGATGCAACAAAGTCACAATCTTGGAAAAGATGGGCTACCGTCTCCTGTTCCCTGTGGCAAAAACAACAAACTGAATCAACCGAAATACCACGAGCAGCTAAAGCAGCAACCACCGCAAGTCCAGACTAAATTAACTTCCAGTCGAAAATCTTCCATTTCGGGAATAGCGGGAGACCCCGGAACTTCCCCCACCAGGAAGAGTCTATCCCCTAGAGAAGGTACTAGAAGTCTTCTTGAGCAAGAAAGCATAAGTAGACTTCGTGGAGAATTCACCATCCTTTGTGAACTTCCAATACATGCACAAAATCATCCATGAGTTTCAACGGACGATCTAGACTAAGAATACGAGAAGTCGTCAGATAGTCAAAGAACTTGTGGATCCTCGAGGAATCCCGTGCGTTACACTACTAGAAAATAGCTCGATTCCGACGGAAAAATTCTGTCGGAAACACCCCAAAATTCGTCGGAAATGCCGTTTACGATGGAATTCTGCCAGAACCGGTTGTCGAAAAAGCCTTCGTAGGAAAAACGACATCTTTCGACGGAAATTCCGTCGGAAACCTTTCTCCGACAAACTTTCCGACGGAATTCTGGTGTCGGAACAGATTTTCTGGCTCCGGAAAAGTCCGTCGCAACTTCCGACCGAATTGTGTCCGTCGGGAAGTTGCGACGGAATTTCCGTCGGAAAATATTTCAATTAAAATAAAAAAAAACACGCCGCACCACCAGGGCACGGCGTGTCACCACCCTATCCCCAACTGCAGACCACCAACACCACTACCCCCACATCAGCCTTACCCTAACCACACCACCCTCTTCCCCAGCCTTACCCTAACCGCACCACCACCACCCTAACCCAAACCAGACCCACCCCCTAATCCTAAACGACCATTTCCACCACCCTAACCCACCCAAATCAATATCTAACACCAAAACAAACCCAGATCTACAACAAATCTGGCCGTACCACCACCATAAAAAACCACCACCACCGCTAAAAACCACGAATTTCAACCCAAAAACAATAAAAAAAAAACCACGAATTTCAACTAACAACCAAAATACAAAAAACAAAAAAAATTAAAACCAGAAAACATACCTTAACAACCGAAGCTTCCAATTTCAACCCGAATTTGGTTTAATACGGCTAAATTCGACCCTGAAACCTCTAGATCTAGAGATTTCATGGTCGAATTTGGCCGTAAAAACCATTAATATGAAATAGCAAGAGAACTAAGGCGCGGCGCCGGTGAGAATTGAGAAAGAGGAGGAGGAAAGAAGATGAGGAGAAAATTAAAAAAAAAATAAAAGAAAAAAGGGAGAGAGGAGACCGTGAGAACTGAGAAGTGAGGAAGAGGATAGGAGTAGAAACTCAGAGAAGATGGGAAGAGAGGAGAGGAGAGAGAGACAGAAGAGAGGCGGAGTGAGAAAAGAGGAGAGAGAAAGAGAAATTAGAATATATATGGTGGGAGGGGCGCCGTTTTTAATTAGGGTTTGGGGGGTTTGTTTGTTTTTTTTTTTAAAAAAAAATTAAATTTCGTCGGAAACTTATAATATTCAGTCTGAAATTTTTCGACGGAATATAATTCCGTCGGAAACTTTAATTTCCGACCAAATATTCCATCGGAAATTTCCTACGGAATAAAATCCGTCGGAAAACACTTACTTTACGACAGATTTTCATTTCCGTCGTAAATTTCAGACGGAAATTACAAATTCGTCACAATTTCCTACGGAAAATAAATCTGTCGGAAATTAAGTGTTTTCCGACGGATTTTCATGTCCGTCGGAACCGTTCCGTCGGAATTAGTCCGTTTTCTAGTAGTGTTAGAACGCGGATCAATAATGTCAGACACATGAGTCGGGAGATCTGACTGAGGCAAACCCTGTTTGAAAGCAACCGGCACGCTAGGGGCCCAGTCATCCTCTAAAACCCGAACACTCATACCACTACCAACCTTCCATCGAACTCCGGGAGTTGTTACCGACAATGCCATCTGTAAACCTTTACCCCCCATGAGGCTCGGGGAATTCTGGTGTCTGGAGCAGAAGCTAGTAAGGGATATATAGAAAACATGACCCTAGATACCAACAACTGAGGATTTTGAATCGTCCTCCACCCAGAACTAGCCAGAAGAGCATAATTAAAACATGCAACATTACGTAATATTCCCAGCCCTCCTAGGCCTTTCGGCAAATGCAGGAGAGAAGCCAAGCGCAAGGCGAAGCCCTTCACGAAACCAGAAGATCGCCACCAAAAGCTGGCTAAAAGACTATCAATTTGGGAAGTCACAAAAGACGGAATTTTGAAACTGACAAGATATGGTTAAAAGAAGCCACCAACACTGAATTTATAATTACCAATTTTGTTGCTGCCGACATGCGCAAAGAAGCAAAAGCAGACAAACGGTTAGCAACCCTGTCAATTAGGAACTTGAACTCCGAAACTTTACTTCTCCCCAGGTTAACAGACATACCCAAATAAGTCCCAAGAGAATCCTTCGACTGAAGCCGCAAACCCCGCGCTAGGAAATCCCTGTAATCAGGAGGAGTGTTAGGGCTAAACTTAACAAAGGACTTCTGAAGATTGATCATTTCGCCTGAAGCAGAACAAAAGGCGGCAAGAATGGCTAGAAAGAGTAAACCACAATTTTGGTTATTAACATCATTGCATTAATTCCCTAGATACCGTCCAAGTAGGATCGGTGTTGGGTGTTTTTTTATTAATTTAGTTCAGCTTAAACCGTGAATGACAATAGCGGTTATAGCTTTAAAACCGCTATTTTTGTTAGCGGTCTCAGAAAAGAGATAATCTTTTTCTATTAACAGGTCTCTTTTTCTCCTGACCTTCTGTCAAAGTAAGAAGGCAAATAGACCTGCCAACAAAAAAGGCGGTCTCTTTTCTGAAACTATGCCTTAGCCAACAGTAGGAAAGAGAGCGCCCACATTAGTATTGTTAAGTTCAAAGAGACTTGATTTCAGTAATAACTGGTCTCTTCGCTTTTTAATTTTTTATAAAAAAAATACAAAACCGCTAATGTTGCTAGCGGTTTTAATATAAAACCGTTAATAAAATTAGCAGTTTTAAGCCAAACCAAATTACCAATCCTACATAGACGGTATTCTGGAAATTTGCTTTTAAATGGGTGCATAATGGGAATTTGTTTTTGTTTCAACAATATTGAGGGAAATCGCTCTAAATCCATCTCTTCATACCATCAATGAATCTTGCTAAGTTGATTGAAAGCCCTTAGTACTACATGGGATGATACGTTGAGGAAAATTTATCCCCTTAGTGCATCCTTAATCCCTAATTATGTTAATTTATAGGAAATTTTAATAATATATTTCATCTGTTTCTATTTAGTTGACGCGCTCAATTTAAAAAAGAAATGTGTCAATAAAAAATTAACTTCAAGGGATATGTGTCAACTAAAAAAACGGAGGTAAGTTACATTTGTTACATTTGTAAATTTGCATGAATTGTTAGGAGCATAAAATAAAACAAATAGACTATAAAGCTAAACATTAGCTACTTTGTGTTCAGGAGCCATATTCTTGTCCATTGGAAATGTTGTCTAGGTGATAAATTGTTGTGTTTGCTTCTTTGCTCCATAGGCCATAGCCGCTGAAGGTTACCAAAGGCTTTCGTTCCACTAATATGTTCACGGTATCCTGTATCCATTAGTAGAGGTGATGTGAAAAACAGTGAATGATGGCAAGATCCAATCTAGAGAGAGAATCCTTTTTTTTTTTGCCCAGACTTAGCCTAAAAGCCAAACAAAACCTAACCCAATCACTTGCCTGGTTACCCAATTGTGGAAAATTATAATATGCACCATGGTGCATATAGTTCTATGTGAACCACCCAATTAAAATATACTCTTTCTTCTCTTTCCTCCTATACTTTCCTAATTTCTGATTTTCTCTCTCTTAAATTCTCTCTCCTCTATTTTCTCTCTTCTCTATTTTTCTCTCTATTTTATTATTCATTCTCTTGAATTCGTTCATCATCCTTTTAATTGAATTCCTTCATATTGTTGATACCATATAGTGAATTCCATCATTACAATAGATTATATTCAAAAATTGTTTCTCAACCTTCAATTTGAAGCTTTGTTAATGGAGTATTTACAATGAAGTAGTGAAGCTAAAAATGGCGTCGTCGTCGAGGAGAAGGTGGTTTAGACGATGGTGTGATTATTTTCCGATGAGATTTCATTATCTAAATCACCATGCCTAGGTTTGAATTTCGGAATATGTAGCTTTCATTAGTTTTTGATTTTTTTTAGTGATAATTGTGTATTTTGTTATGAGCAGTTCTATATTTGAACATTTTAAGTTAAAAATATGAACGTATGATGCGTTTTCTGTAAATACATAACATGTATTTTTGGAATTACGAACATCTTTATTATAATTCTGAACATGCGATACATTACTTATGAACTTATTTTTGTTTTAGATCTTTGTATTTTTAATTTTATTAAAAAATTTGGCATTCTCTACTTCATAGTTTATAAATCTGAACATTTGGCATTCGGAGTAGTGTCTTCAAGTGCAGAAGTTTTTGAAAGGTGTTTAGTGGTTAGTGGTTGGGTTCAGAACTTTTTGTAAGGGGTTCAGAGGTTTTTTAGGGTGTTCAGTGGTTTATGGTTGGGGTTCAGAAGGTTTTGTAGGGGGTTCAGAAGTTTTTGTAAGAGTTCAAAAGTTTTTGAAGGGTGTTCAATGGTTTGTGGTTGGGCTTCAGAAGTTTTGTAGGGAGTTCAGAGGTTTTTGTAGGGTGTTCAGTGGTTTGTGGTTGGGCTTCAGAAGTTTTGGGGGGTTTAGAGGTTTTTGGAGGGTGTTCGGTGGTTTGTGGTTGGGGTTCAGAAGTTTTTGTAAGGGGTTTAAAGGTTTTTGTAAGGTGTTCAGTGGTTTGTGATTGTAGTTTAGAAGTTTTTGTAGGGGGTTTAAAGGTTTTTGTAATGTGTTCATGCAGTGCTTTGTGGTTGTGGTTCAGAATTTTTTGTAGAGGGTTCAGAGGTTTTTGTAAGGTGTTCAGTAGTTTATGGTTGGGGTTTAGAGGTTTTTGTAAGGGTTCAGAAGTTTTTGAAGACTGTTCAGTGCTTTGTGGTTGGGGTTCAAAAGTTTTGTAGGGGTTCAGAGGTTTTTGTAAGGTGTTCAGTGGTTTGTAATTGGGGTTCAGAAGTTTTTAACAATTGATTTTTCTTAAATACATCATCTAATTTTTTCTTTTTTGGTGTTCATACGCTGAACATTTGATTATTTGTACTGTTCAAAAAATTTAGGGTTCAAGTTAGTATTTAGCTCTAAAAATTAAGAATTTAAAATCAAATTGCAAATTTAAACAATAAATTACTTACACATCTTCATCCCCTTTAATAGGAGCAGATAATTTTGATTTTCTACAAAAAAAAAAAAAAATTAAAAAAAAATTAATTTTAAAAAAAGTCAAAAAGACAATTATGTAGAAGAATATAGTTTCAATTTTACAATTTATTGAATTATATTAACAAATTTAACATAAATGTAGGAAAATCAAAGAAGTTTAAGTGATGTTTATCTTTTTGAAGGTGTTTTCGTGTGTGTTTTGTCTTTTGCCATGGTAGATTGCAGGTTTTTAAGAGAGCAAGATGGTGAGAGGAGAAAGAAAATACAAAAGAATTAATTAAAGAAGGTTTTTAATTTATGAGAAGAGAGAGAAAAATTTGAAAAAAAAATAAAAAAAAAATAGATGTGACAGTTTTTTTTTTTTTTTAAAAACTTAAATAGATATGACAATTGGAGAAAGGAGAAACTATTATTCTTATAAAAAAAAAAAAAAATTTAAACTTTGTGGGCTTCTTTTATCTAGGCTTCCTTTGTTGGGCACAAATTGGGCCAGGTGCACCTATTTCTAGGTGCACCATGGTGCACATAATACTAATTGCCCAATTGTGGCTAGGCCCGTATCAAACCAACCTGACACTTTGGTATACATATGGGCTTTGTTCACTTTACCTTATAAAAAATAATATTAAGTATAAATAATTTCAGTCCAATAAAAATAAGGTCACTTCAATAAAATTCAATAATTTTGAAAAAGAAATATCGAAAATCAGTATGAATAATTTCAATTCAGCCAAAATAATTTTAGTTCAGTAAAATTAATTAGTTCTTTGTCCGATTAACATTAGGATACTCAAAAGAAACAATTTTTTTTTTTTTTTTTTTTTTTTTTTTATAAATTACTATTAGTTTAATTTATACGAAGTATCTATTTATGTTATTGTAGACACCCATTTGTGTCTCCCCAAAACCAAACCCAGTGATGAATACCTGTCACGTCGAACCATAATCGAATGAGGTGAAAGTGTGAAAAGTCAAGTGTTGCGGTTAGTTTTTATTAAAATCCTTCTTTCTGTTTTCGAAAACCCACTCTATTTTATGAAAACGTCCAATTAAGTTTATTTTGGTCCATGATAAGGGTCCAATAATGGTGTAGTTGGATGAGGCTTGAAAAGACCTTTCCAACGATATATTATAAGCCCAATTCCGATGAATAATGAGGAAGTTATGGCCAAAATACTAAACTGGGCCCAAACCGGATTTTACCTACGACCCAATGATCATGAGGAGGGTCCAAAGGTTTAATCCTATTCCTAAACTAATTAGGATTGATTAGAATCTTCTATAAGTTTCTAAAATATCTTAATTATCCTTTTTTGAAAAGATAAGATCATAGAATTTGATTTGTATATAAACTTTTCTTTTTTAAAACTTTCCTAATTCTATTCGGATTTAAAAATGTTCAAAGATAGTCAGATATTATTTTCGTGCCTTATAATTTTTATCCAAATTTTATATGGTTGGATAGATCTTGAAATTATCTTTCCAATGATATATTATAATATTAATTCCGAGCTATAACGAAAAAGATATGAAAGGAATATGAAACTCTATCCAAAAATGACACCCTTTCACTATTTCGGCCATATCTTTTTATCTACAAAATATTTTAATCTGATTCCAATTGCACTGGAAAGTAGATTTCAAGATCTTTCCAACTACATATTATATGACTTATTTGGACTTCTAGATCAAAAGATATGATAAAAACAAAATCCGCAAAAATTGTCTCTGTCGCCAAACGACAGGCTTGTCGCCTCGCGACAGACTCTGTCGCCTGGCGACAAGATAAATTCTTGGCGACAAGGTCCGTTTGTTAGCGACAGAGTGGAGTTTTATTCCTTATCAAATTCTATGATTTTCCGGACTGTTTTCTTATAAATAGGGTCCGAACCTCTGTTTTTATTCATCAATTCTCTCAATCATCTTTCATCAACTATCATCATCAATCAACTTTCATCAACTCTCATCAAGAATTACTTAATTCTTAATCTCTCTCTCTCTTTCTAAACCAACCTTTTTACAATATTCCGCATTCACAAGACTTAGAGTCTCTTAGCCAAGTTCGAAGTTGCCTTCGCCCTAGACGTGCAAGGTTGATAATTTCTGAGGGTTTGGTCCAAATCTAGTCTAAACTTTATTTAATTTGATTTTAATTTAATTCTTTAATTGTTCTTTATTTATTTTCATTGAAGTTTACTAATTTGTGTATTTTGTTATTAGAAAGAGGTACGAGGCTTCAAAGTATGTAATCTTATTACTCTCTTTCAATATAGAAAGCATGTTTATTATTGATTTAATATTCCTAGTATCATGTTAGGATGTTTTTAATGCTTCCTAGTATCATGTTTAAGGTGCCTTAATCCTTTCTAATATCATGTTAGTACCATGTTGGGTTAAAGCTTTGATCTTTATTGTTTAGTGACATGCTAGGAATTGTTATTAATCTTGTTAGTATCATGCCTAGGATCTTGCTATTATACACTACAAAAAAATTCTAGCTTAAAAAATTGATGTATCAAGTTAAGTAACAAGTCTAGTAGGCTTGTAGCTAAGAAGATTAGTATGATGGTGGGTTGTATCTTTACATGTGGACGGTATAATTTGTAAATGTGTTTACTAGAAAATAGACTTAGAAAATAATAGATTAATTGAATGTGGTTGGAGTTGATTAGAAGAGTTGTGGTGGATGAAAAGATAGAAGAGATAAGATTAATGTGGTATGGAAGAGAGAAATGGAGATAAGTGGTATTATATATTTGAATTTTGGATGTACTGTTCAACGTTTTCGATGTTGATATGGGTTCACGCGTTTTAATGCTCAATTCAGCTTATCAATTACTGTAGTAAACCCGTTTATGCGATGTTGATGTAGCATATGGATTAATTTCATTACTACTTTGTGTCAAATAATTTCATTACTACTTTCCTATCAAGTGATAAATAAATTACTCTCTCTCCTCTCCCCTCTTTTGTCTCCATCGGTTTTAAGTTTTTAACTAGTTAGAAGAGTAAACATAAACCTTTTGAATTCCTTCAAAAAACAAAGTTTATCTCCTTTTTCCAAAGCAGATTGTCGTCAAATTATTTCATAGGTGAAAAATTATGCGAGATCGAAAAGATTTTAAAGTTTTGGAATACAATCAGATAAATCAGAAGGAAAACATCCATATAATTACGGGAAATAGTAAGATTGATTCTTCAATAAGGCGGTATTTTTCAGTGATATAAACAGGAGATACTCCACGGTTGAAGATCTACTCGACGAGTCGACGATCATAGTTTTTATGAATTTTTTTTTTATTTGATTCAACATATTATGTATATGTTAAAATCGAATATTTTTTTTTATATAGATGTCTTATGATTTTTATTATTAATGAATTTATTTTTCTATTTAAAAAAATAAAATTAGTAAGTCATATTTGATATATGAGTTAGTTGGATGTATTTTTTTAGAAGAAAAAAAAAAATTCACGTAATCTAAAATTTTAACACAAGTACATACATAACACATTAGAAGTAATTACATCGCAAATTCAATCAAAAACCGTCTTAATAAAACAGCTTTATCCGAAACAATATGATATGTGAGTCGGCACTAAGAGTTTGTTTACATTTACTGAACTGAACTGATTGGAGCTGAACTGAACTGAATTAATTGGAGCTGAACTGAATATAGATGAAATGAATATTTTATGAGAGAAGGAAATTAGGAGTTCAATTGAATTTAACTAAACTGAACTGAAATTAAGCTGAAATAAACAGGCCCTAATTCGGCTTGAAATCCACCAGTACATAAATTGGATTCCTCAAAAAAAATGAAGGAAGTATTACCTTTTACGACATGCATTTATTTGAATATAGTACACATTAAAATACATTCAAATCCTCACAAATTCTTAAATGAACCTGGTTCACACTAATTTATTATGGACTACTAGTATTAGAGAAAATATGGTTGTTTTATCAATAAAAAAAAGGTCACTATAATAAAAACAAGGTCACTATGTTGAAATAAAAGTCATTTTTGTACTATATAGGTTAGAAGAGGTTAATTTTTTTAATGAAACATTTTATATACTAGTTAATATGAATCATAAAGTCACTATGTTCAAATAGGTCATAACATCATATTCAAATTCATAATAATATTAAACGGTATATAAGTTTTAATAAAGGTTACTATGTTAAAAATAAGGTTACTATGTTAAACATAAGGGTCACTATGTTCAATATAATGTTAGTTACGTGTGTATAAATCTCGGGTCCACAATAATATTATTGTGGACCAGGTCCACGCAAGTCTTTCCGTCAAATCCTAACATATTACAATTAAAAGTTGTTTTTGTAAAAATAGAAAACAAAAACAATTATAAATGTTTTCTTTTTTACTTGACAAAATCAAAATAACTTTTTTTTTTTTTTTTTTTTTTTTTTTTTTTTTTTTTTGTAAAAATAGAAAACAAAAACACTTTTCTATTGACAATGATTAATTGAATGACTTAGGGAAATTTAAAAATTCTATAAGAGTCTTCCTTAAAATGATTATTATTATACTAATTTTTTATGTCAAAAATAATTATAAATGTTTTCTTTTTTACTTTTAAATTTTTCTCCTTGTTATATATATACTTTTTATTTTTTTATTTTAATAATTAATATATAAATTATTTTAATAATTAATAATTAAAATTTAAAAATTAGCTAAATGATTTTTAATTAATTTTTTTTTTCTAAAAATTAGTTAAATGATTTATAATTAAATTTTTTTCTAAAAATTAATCAAAATCAATCAATAAAAAATTAGTAAAATAATACTTTAGTCATTTGAAGGATACCTACCATATTTCCTAAAAAAGAAAATAACTACCATAGAACCATGTTGTGGAATTAAAGTAGTTTTACATTTCCAAGTCAATAATTGATTTTTTTTTCCTAAGTGTTTATTTAACAAGTAATCCACTGATAAGCAATTATGACAATTATCATTCGTGTTCCAAATAAGGAAGACTATTCAATAGCTACAATAAAATTGTAGCTATTGTATTAGTTTTAATCTTGACCCTTTATTTTTAATGACCAATCAAAAAAAGAAAAAAAAAAAAAAAAAAAACTGCCATTGATCCTATATACACATGCAATTTCTAAGTTCAAAGGAATCTCCAATATATATCCATAAAAAACTAACATTTGATTCTAGTTTATCAACAATAAATCTACTACGTAGTACTCTAGTATCTAGAGTATAATTTTTCCATTAAATTTATTAAATCATCCTCCATGATGCATAAAACAAAACCAAAAAAATGAAAATGCCAAGAATTTGAAGATAATAAAAAAATTGCAAGATTTGTCGTCTCTAATTACAAGAAACCACTTATTTGACATCATCCAATAAGATAAAAAGCATAGGTTCAATGATGAGACCAGATATTTCCAGTATTAACAAAAAATTGAAATCCCAGACCAATTAAGGCTAAAACTTTTAGTTTCCCAATCATTATGATGGAAACTACTCCCACCATTTTTATATACTTGCTCCACTTTTCTTTTCGGGCCGTTTTTAAATATTTGCTCTATTTCCTTATTTGAAAACTTTTTACAATATTTAATTAATTTCTCTTACCTAGTGGACCCAACAATATTAATTTCATATCCCGTCAAAAAAAAAAAACAATATTAATTCCATATTCTCTCCTTCAGTTCTTTCCCCTATTTTTGGTTTTTTACAATTTTTTATTTTTCAACCAACCTCACTATCTCCATATTTTATTACTTTCTCCAATTTCTCCTAAAACTCCGCGCATGAAGAAATTGAGCAAATATTTAAAAACGAGGGGAGTATTATGCAGGTCGCAGGTATATGTATTCCGACTATTGAAGCAATGAAATTGGGGAAAACTAATTAGTCTTCTGTCATGTATTATAGATAGATTTCAAATATTATTTTCATTGTTTGTATACAAACTATTAGTAAAGAATTTGCAGAACGAATTTTGTGAGAAATTCTACACTTCCTTTCCTCCTTCAGAGAACTCAAACAAGATTGAGGAGAAAAACCAAAAAATAACTACTCTAAATCAAGAGAAGCTGGCAGTTTTTTTTTTTTTCCTAATTTTTTTTGTAAATATAAAAGTTAACCATATCAACGGTTTATATTAGTCAATAAAAAATAGATGGTTATGACAATTTAATTCTAGCCATTTGAAAACTATCCTCCAAATAACTCAATTGATTTTTTTTTTCCAAGGCTCACTACGCGGTTGGTTGCGTTGCTCTTAATAGATGCAATATGGTGTTTACGCTAGAAGCCTAACATTCTGTGTTTATTTCATTGTTTAGATCAACCATGAATGTAAGCAAAGCTTCAAGTTTCAGCAACATAGAGGAGGAACTAAAAAAATCAGTTGAGGAGTTGGAAAGCTTGAAAAATGAAGTGATACAAAGCTTAGACCAGGCTAAAAGTGCAAATAAAGAGATACTAAATGAGCAAGATATCCAAAATTGGATAGAAGAAGTGAGTAATATTGGGACTTTTGGGTGTGTTGCTAGCAAAAAAAAATCAATCTGCTTGCCGAGATTCATTTGGGGTAGCAAGCAGTCGAGGAGTTTGGAGGAGGATGTTTTGAAAAAGAAAACAGACATTGCCAATCTTTTTGCTCAAGGCGAGAAATTCTGAATGTTTGACTATTGACCAACCTGGAATTGACATCATACCACTAACCGGTTATGTTGAATTTCAGTCCAGAGAATCTTCCTTTAACGAAATCATAAATGGTTTAAAAAATAAGGATGTCAGAATCATTGGTTTGCGAGGGATGGGAGGAATTGGAAAGACTCAACTAGTGATAAAGATCGGTAAGAAAGCTCAGGATGACAAGTTATTTGATCGGGTAGTCTTTGCTGCGGTGTCTCAAACTCCAAATATCAGGAATATCCAGGGGGCTATAGCTGACATGCTCGGCGTGCAATTCAAAAATATATCTGAAAATGATAGAGCAACTAAGCTTCGAGAGGGAATTTCTAATGTCAGAAAAATCTTGATAATCTTGGATGACGTTTGGGAGAAGATTGACTTAGGGAACATTGGAATTCCTTCACTATCAGATCACCTAGGCTGCAAGATCATCCTTACTACCCGTCTTTTGGAAGTTTGCCAACGCATGGGTTGTGAACAAGAAGTTAGTCTAGATCTTCTTAAGTGTGATGAGGCGTGGAGTTTGTTCCGCAAGTTTGCGGGTTTAAAACTGGTTGATGACCGTGATAAATTGGCGAAGAATATTGTCAATCAGTGCGGTGCCTTACCTCTTGCAATCTCTGTTGTAGGAAGTTCCCTAAGGGGTAGGAAAAGTGTAGAGGAATATGAAGATACATTTAAAAAACTTGAAAGATCAGACTTTATTAACGTCGGAAGTGCAGATGAGGAGATTTATCACCTTTTGAAGGTCAGTTATGATTATCTGGAAGATGAAGAAACCAAGAAGATCCTCCTATTATGTTCTTTTTATCCGGAGGATAGTAGAATCGATTTGGAGACGTTAACAAGGTGTGCATTTGGGTTAAGGCTATTTGAAAATGTTGATTCGGTCAGTGATGCGAGAGAGAAGATCGTTGTATCCATCAAGAGACTTTTAAATGCATCCTTGCTATCAGGCATTCAATATAGACGAAATAACTTATATATGGCTGGAAAAATTTACAATGCCTCCTTCAAATCATTGCTACCAGATATAGAGGATCATGATGAGGAGAGGTTTAACTACTTCCAAGACACGCTTTTCGTGACAATGCATGACGTGATTCGTGATGTTGCGTTGTGGATAACCAAGGCTAATGGTGCTCCTTTCGTCATGCCAACATCACAGGAGCTACAAAGGAAGTTCCTGAGTGGGAATAAGAATGCCACTGCATGTTATCTACGATTAAACTCAAATTCTGATCATATTCCCCTACAATTATTTCATTATCCGAATTTAAAATTTTTGATGATTGACTGTGATGAATTGATAAAATATAGAGGTAAGCTTTTCTAAAAGTCTTAATTAGCGAACTACTTGTATTATCTTTTCTAATGTTAAAATATTCTATTACATGTTTTTAACAGACAATTTTATGGAGCGTACAACTGACCTACAAGTTTTATTGGCTGGCTACACATTGGTGTTGCCAATTTCGCTGGGAAACCTCAATAGTCTGATAGTTCTTGACGTTGAATGTTCCAGGTATTAGATTCATACATTTTTTAGTGCTACTTTAATTTTGTTCCCAATCGATTTATGTCCTATTAATTAATTTAGAATCTTAACTGTTACAAATCTAATATATCATATAACTAATATATAAAGCTAAACTTTTAGTCAGGCGACGAGATAACGACACTTGGCGTTCCAACTTTTCACCAAGTGTCGCGCCACGTAGGATAAAGTTATATAGAATTCAATTTGTTAGATTAAAAAAAATTAATTTAGAATTCTATTTTCAATCAAATTTGGATAGAATTTTAAGATAAAATTGTTAATTTATAGTTTTATTTTCGATAAAGTACCAATATTTCATATGTACAAATTAAATTATAATTTTATTAAAAAAAAAATTGTAACACTCCTAAATTATCATATAAAATTATTTTTTGTATCATAGTATTTTTTTGGAGCAAAGGAATTAGCTCAAAATGCACCACATCCATTATTTATAATATATTCTAATCAATTAAAACAACATACTTTACAATCTAAT
The DNA here is from genome assembly GCF_948465745.1 of Chenopodium album. Classification (NCBI taxonomy): domain Eukaryota; kingdom Viridiplantae; phylum Streptophyta; class Magnoliopsida; order Caryophyllales; family Amaranthaceae; genus Chenopodium; species Chenopodium album. Next base: position 38,012,594 of record NC_137855.1, read on the forward strand.
ATAATTTTATTACTGTGTGTAGACCTGTCAATCGGGTCGAGTCACGAGTCATTCCGGACAGGGTCATTATTACAGGTTACGGGTCAAGAAATGTTTTTCACCAATGTTATTATTATTAGTCATTACATGTCTACTATATAGTTTAAATCATCACAAAAGCACATCAATTCCTAACTTATTTTGTCTTATGTTTTAAAATTTGACATATAGATTAAAAATTATCTTAAAATTCAATAAACAACCCGGGCATCGCACGGGCACAAAACTAGTATATATATAAAGGGGAGTTTTTTCCCGAGTTTTTAGACAGCCACGTAGGATCTAATTTTCTCAGTGCGCCATGTAAGATTATAAATCTTAGTAGTAGCCAATTAAATAAGAGATTATTAACTTCTTTTAGAATTAAATAATTTAAATGGCATGTAAGCAAAATTAGCGAATGAAATTTTTAAGTTTAAATTAATTAAATATTATATATTATCTTTTAATATTAGAAATTTTATCTAAATATATAACAAATTTTAGGCTCATAAATACAAAACAAAAAAAAATCAAATAAACCATGCATCGCACGGGCTTCATCTAGTCATCATATACTAGCCAAACTTTTAGTGAGGCGACGAGGCAGCGACACTTGGCGTTTCAACTTTTCGTCAAGTGTCGTGTCACGTAGGATAGAGTTATATAGAATTTAATTTGTGGGATCAAAAAAGTTAGTTTAGAATTTTATTTTCAATCAAATTTGGATAGAATTTTAAGATAAAATTGTTAATTTAGAAATTGAATTATAATTTTATTCAAAAAATAATTAGATTATAACTCTCATAAATTGTCATATAAATTTATTGTTTGTATCATAATATTTTTTTAGAGCGAATGAATTAGTTCAAAATGTACCACATCCATTGTTTATAATACATTCTAATCAATTAAAATAATATACTTCACAATTTAATATAATTTTATTATTACTGTGTGTAGATCTGTCAATTAAGTCGGACCACGAGTCATTTTAGACAGGGTCATTATTTCAGGTTACGGGCCAAGAAATATTTTTCACCAATATTATTATTATTAGTCATTACATGTCTACAAGTTTAAATCGTCATAAATACACATCAATTCCTAACTAAGTATCAATGATATGTTTTAAAATTTGACATATGATTAAAAATAGGATTTTTTGTAAATTACCACCCTAAAATTTAACATGTGTTGAAATAACCACCCATTTTGTTGAAATTAAAAATAACCACCTATATTTTACAAAACTGTAGGTTTTACCACCCCTACCTATACTTCGGCCAGTTTTCCGATCATGTGCCATTCAATTTCATTATGAAGAACCCTAATTTTCAATTCAAATTGAATAAATCAAACAACGATTACATCATTAAATTCCTAATAAAACACATTCCAAACAAAAAAATATCGTATAACTTGAATTCTACTTTATTAAACATTGCAAAATAACTAAAAAAATAAAAATAAAGTGCGATCGTCAATTACCTTGATGTAGAAATTGGTGTAAAAAAATTAAGTGCGTTCTTCAAAGGATTCGATTGTCAATTTGCAAAACTTGGAGTAAAAATTGGTAGAATTTGTGGAAAAAATGAAGAATTTTAAGTTTGGGATTAGTTTGTGAAACAAGGGAGGAAATAAATCGAGAAACAACTTTTATAAAAAAAAAAAATACAGCCGTTATGTGGGGCCCATGCTCGAAAAACTGGTCGGAGTATAGCTCGGGTGGTAAAACCTACATTTTTTGTAAAATATGGGTAGTTATTTTTAATTTCAAAAAAAAATGGGTGGTTATTTCAATACATGGTACATTTTGGGGTGGTAATTTACGAAAAACCCTTAAAAATATATCTTAAAATTCAATAAACAACCCGGGCATCGCACGGGCACAAAACTAGTAACTAATATACAAAGCTAAACTTTTAGCCAGGTCACGAGGCAACGACATTTGGCGTTTCATCTTTTCGCCAAGTGTCACGCCACGTTGGATAGATTTAAATAGATTTCATAAGATAAAAAAGTTAGTTTAGAATTCTATTTGAATAGAATTTTAGAATAAAATTGTTTACTTAGAGTTTTATTTTCGATAAAATACCAATATTTCAGATGTAAAAATTGAATTGTAATTTTATTTAAAAGAAATGTTAGATTATAATTCAGCGAACAAACCGGGCATCGCACGGGGCACCAAACTAGTCTATCTATAAACCTATACTAAAAGCAAATAAGTAATGACACTTGTCACTACATTATGAATAATTTTCCCGCCTTTTTATTTTTCCTTTTTTCTTCTCCTATCTTTTATTTAAGGAAATTAAAGTAAACAATTGGAAGGTGGAACATATTAAGTTAGTAACATACAATATAAGTAATATAAATAAGTCAATCATACCATTTACAAATCTGTACAAAATGTTAAATTTTTTTAAATAATTAAAGCTTGACAAAAATTGTGTTATACGGAGTACTAAACATTTTGCATACTACATCAATACTAGCTAAATATAACTTTGTCTTTACATATAAAATAATTAATAGTTTCATAGATCATACCAGGAAAAAAAAAAGGCTTTGGATATAGCTCGATATAGGGCTAATATAGCTAATCTATGTATGCATTTTTTAAAATAATTATTGATATTAATTAAATCATTTCAATAAGTATTAGAAAATTTTAATTGTGTAAAATATTATGAGATAATAGAGGAAATATTAAAGAGACATATGTATCTTTCAAAAAAAAAAAAAAAAAAAAAAAAAGTAGACATGAGTAAATAAGTCTTTGTTCATATAGTCGTCATACGTACATTTTCTAGCTTTTAATTAAGGAATAAGTAAACTATGAGGGAGTGCAATTTAAATTTTATTGTAGTAAAAACCGGTGGAAAGCAGGAAGTTATGAACCCAAAAGGATATGCATACAAAATTAACATTAGAATCTTCATTTAAGTTGTAGAGGCAGTTGGAAAGATTTTTTTTATCCATGGTTTTGATTTAAAATTTTATGAAGTAGTAGTAATGATTTCATTTTTCTTGAATGTATTTATCTTTCTGAAGTCTCACCAACTAATACGTCTTTCAAGATGGTATCCATAAAAAATATAAATAAATAATAATAAAATTGGTAAAGACATAGATTAACTTAGCCGAATTTAAGATGATAAAAAAACCAAAGGGAATGAAATAGTGATAAAATGTAAATGCTCCAATAAAGTCTAAAATGTCGCGTGTTTGAACTTATCTATTTAAATATGTCTAAAACCGAATAAGTTTATACATTGAAATATTGCTTTACTTTCATTTATTTATTTTTTTAATTTAATTTGTTACATATAATTATTTTTTTTTAATAAAAAACTAATTTAAAATGATTTTTTTAAAAAATTTATTAATGTGCATGGCACGGGATTTAAAACTAGTATAAAATAAAATCAAAATCAATGAATAATAAGGTCATTATAGTCTTTTTCTCAAAGTAGTCAAGGTTGTATGCATGCCAGCAATGATTAGCTCAATATTTTGTAATTCCTTCATTTCTATTTACATGACTAACATTCCTTAAATGGAAATATCCTATTACTTGATGGTAGAGGGATAATCGATCGTTGGACAATCACCCTAAAGCCAAACAATATTTCTACCTAATCCAACCTAAGACAAGTCTAGGGTAAGTAGAGGGTCGTATCCCACAGGGAATGGGTAAGTACACCGAGAGTATGAAACGATTGCAATCTAGTTCGGTTACAAATTGGGGGTTTTGATTAGATAACTTCTATGGAGACAAACACTAGGGGGATATGGGAACGACACCAACCAAACCAACGGATCAAAACAATAAGCAAGCATGAATACAAATTGGGTGATAGAAAGAGCACTCAATATTGTCTTCTTTCGAAGCCACAACACTAAGCATTCCTAAACCAAACTCAACTAACTAGATAGGCCAACCAAGTCTTAATGATGCGAAGTAGATTACTAACTCGGGTTTGTCTTTCGATCAGTTTAAGAAAGTATTAAAGCACAAGCAATTGAGATTTCTCACCTAATTGTTGCAACTAAGACTACTACATCATCCAAACAAGGAACCATAATCAAGAGGAATTTAGCATAATCATATAAGAAAAGGCTCACAACTAGAATCCATCTCTCAATGCAAACATAGGAGTGACTACATGAGCAATAAGTGGCCATCCAATTACACATGCAATTAACCAATTCTTTAACAATCAATCATTAACCCGGCCAAAATGAAAATGTAAGCACAAACATCAATCAACCCATGGCTTGGTTGGGTCTTCACCCAACCCCTAGCTAATTAACTACTCACTAATCATGGTAAAGAACATCATAACAACAAATTCTAATTCTAACATTAATCTAACAAGTTGAGAAAAGTAATAATAACAAGGTAGATTGAACATGCAACAACAATTAAACAAGATTAAGGGAGAAATTAGCAATTCAAATTTATTAATAACAAAAAATAAAGAACAAGAGATAGAGGAAAGATATTACTAATGAAGCTTCAAAGTTGAGGAAAATGTTAAAATCAAGATAACAAACTTCAATTAATCTACTACAATGATTGAGTTTGAGAGGATCTAAACTAATTAATGAGAGTTCTAAGAGATTAAGGGCCTAAGAAGACTAAGGGGAAGAAGATCCCAAAAACTGAAGTCTAGCGTCCTATTTATATGCCCAAAAATTACTTTGTAAAATCCGTCAAAAATCGGGTTCAGAACAGTAGGAGCGCCCGCTCCATCCCAGAGGAGCACCCACTTCATAGACAAGAGCGCCCGCTCCTAGCTTCTCTGCGCGCCCGCTCCTAACTGCAGCTTAGAAGGCAGAATGTTGGAGCACAGTTAGGAGCGCCCGCTCCTTGAAGGCTACGCGCCCCGCTCCTAGCTACACAGTTTGGGGCAGAATGTTGAAGTTCACTTAGGAGTGCCTGCTCCTCAAAGATTGCACGCCCTCTTCTTGAAGATTAGGTTTAAGGCAGAATGTTGGAGGTGGGTTTTGGAGTGCCCGCTCCTCTTGAGGTGCCCGCTCCTCTTGAGGTGCACGCCCGCTCCTTCCTGGTGAATGCTTCCTCGAGAAAGTCTTCAAGCTCATGATACTTAACCACATTCTCATTGCATTTACAAACACGAGCACACACATAAAAAGAAACGGAAAAGCCAAAAGATGAAAATTAGCACAAAGAGGAGTTATAAAAAGGGAATAAAGTAGGGGAAAGAGTACAAAATCATGTTTAAAATGCCATGATAAGTGGAAAAATAAAACTCTTATCACTTTCCTATACTATATGTAATATGTGGTAAGTTTTTGGGGGATATATTCTCTAAATTACCCTCAACAAGTGAACATGGGGGCAACTTTTGGGGGTAATAAGATAAGCCATATGCAACAAGAGCCTCAAAACAACAATTTCTCTCTCCTCTTCTTATATATTGTGCCCAAGGCTCTAGGTTAAGTAAATAGAAGCGGATGAAGTATTTCCTAGTACTGTCATGTATGTCATTGCTAGGAAGGATCCTGTTATTGCCGTTATTTTGTTTTCAGTGCATGTTTGTTTTGCTTGCTATTGTTGTACATAGGGTATTGTATTGCTACTTGAATGGTAATGAGAAGTGACTGAACATTCCCTCTATTGAATTCTCTTCTATATTTTTCTCTCTATCCTCTTACAACATTCGTTTTATTTTACTCTTTGTGGTATCAGAGCTAATATTGCAAAATCATGATAAAATCAGTAGAACTGAAGTAGCTTTCTCGTTTGAAATACACTAACTCAGTTGTTGATCTTCTTATTTCTTCTTCATCGTTTCTTCTCATATATGTTCTCCTCTTCTCTCAAAATGGCAACTGATACAAATAGTCTTCTTTATCTGCATCCGAATGATGGGTCTTACACTATTAGTGTTGATAAACTCACTAGAGTAGTAGAGTACAGATATTAGAGAAGATCTATAGAAATAGCCTTCACTATAGAAAATTAAAGAAGATTGGGTTCATAATTGAAATTGTTTTGAGATCTTCTTACACTGAGGATCCTGTCAAAATTGATCAATGGGACACCAGCAACTCAATGGTAATCACCTGGATCCATGCTTGCTTGTCTGATACAATTAAAATTCTGTTTTGTATGTTAATACTGGTAGAGAAACTTGGATTCAGCTAGAAAACCGTTTTTCTATGTGAAATGGATCTAGGAAGTATAACCTGAATAGAATTCTTTACAACTTAAGGTAGAATAATAACCATAAATGTTTACTACACTTGTATGACTAGTTTGTAGGAAGAAATAGATTATATGAATGTTATGCCTGTTGTGTTTGAAACCTCTATTGAAGTTAAAAGTTTGTTGAGTGTAATCTCAAAATATTAGGAGGAAAATAGGCTTTTTCAGTTTGTGAATGGCCTGGATGAGCATTTTGGTGCCATGAGAAATCAACTTCTCATGTTGACTCCTTTGCCAACTGTTGAATATGCATGCTCAATGCTTGAATAAGAGAAGAGTCAGAGAGAAAGGTCTTGAATCTAATTAGGTTGGAACCTAGTCTTTCGGCTATGTACAATCGTGATGGTGCACTGACATACATGAATGTTGCACAAAGTCGAGCAGCTCATTCGAGTAACTATGTATTGTTACTGATCTGAGTGTAGTTCTTGTGGAGGAAAAGGGCATACTTAGAACAAATGATGGACTATTATAGGGTATCCAAAATGGCATCATTAACACAAGTTTGAGCCAGTGTCAACTAATCCTAGATCCCAGGACCAGATTTGGAATTACAGATCTACACCCAAAGTGGCAGCTGCTGCTCAGGCTTGTAACAATAACTCAGGAAATGTTACTCTCACACAACAGTATTTTGAACAATTAATCAAATGTTTGACTAGAGTTAGTGGTAACAAATTAAGTGAGACAGATGAAGAGCTAGACAATAGCTTTTCTAGGATGGTTTCATGTCATGCTCCAATGCCCACTACTAATGTGTGGATAATAGACTCAGGAGCCTCATATCACATGACATCAAACCTGGATCTTGTGACTGAACCGAGAGAATGCAAAGAGAATTTCAAGATCAACTTGCCTACGAGAGCCACTACAAGAGTTTCTCACATGGGAATCATTGAACTTCCCAACTTTCTCTTATTGAAGAATGTGCTAATAGTGCCAAATTTCAAGCATAAAATTATGTCAGAAATTACTGCAGGACTCCTAATGTGAAGTCATCTTTCACAAAACACATTGTGTGATTAAGGATGTGGTGACAAAAGGAATAAAAGGGGTAGGAAAGGCTAGAAATGGGCTTTACTATCTTGTTGATAATGCTCTGGATATGTTGTCTGGTGAACAAAAGACTAAAGACATCTCTCATTCCACATGTCTCGCTGCAACTTCCAAATTAAAACCCAGTGCCATTTGTTGTTTGGCACCTAGATTGCATTGGATCATGCATCCTTGGAAAAACTCAAACACATCGAGTGTTAAAAGTACCATCAAGGATAATAATTAAATTTGTGTAGCTTGTCCTATGGTAAAATTCACTAAATTACAAATCTCATGCCTGTACTTTCTTTTAGCTAATCCATATGGATATCTATAAACCTTACAGGGTGAGCACTATAGGGAAATATAGGTATTTTCTTACAATAGTGGTTGGGCTTGTATTGGGCAGTTTACAAGGTTCTAAGGGTAAGTTTGAGAAGATCGAGGTGAGTTATGGAAGGTTTCGACTGGTTTTAGGGGTTTTCGGGGTGGGTTCGATGGGACTAGGTCAAGTGAGTGGTGGTATGGGTTCAGGGTGGTTAGTGTGTTTTGGGGTGAGTAAGGGTGGGTTTGAGGTGGATCGGGGTGAGTGGGAGACGATTTTCGGTGTTTTGAGGTGAGTGGGGGGTGGTTTGGATTGGTTTAAGGGTGGTTTGGGGTGAGTAAGGTGGTTATACGGTGGTTCAGGATGAGTGGTGGTGGTTTCGGGTTAGTTTTGCGATTGTTAAAGGGTGATGGAGGTGGTGCCAATGAGGCTGCGGTTTTGGCTATTATGGTGGTAGCCTAGTTGGATGACTGTTGTTGTTGGTGGTGGTTAATTATCTCCATTCTCTCTCCTATCCTTAATTACATACTCTTTAATCCATTAATTAACTATTATGAAATTTTATCTTGGGTTCCGTGAGAGCTCCAAAGTTGTGTATAATATGATTTGGAGGTAGTATTAAAATGAAGTTTTTTGCTAAAAAGGGAAGTGTAACAAATTGTGTTTCAATTGAGAGCGCTGCAAATACCTGTAGCTGTTAAATTTTTGTACATTTTTTTGTTGCGTGTTTATACAAATAATGCTGTTATTAACTCATTAAATGGTTAACTGGTGTTGATTAGTTATTATTTGCAGCGTTCAATAGATAGGTATGCTGCAAATAGTGTGCTAAAAATGACATTTTTTTCACTAGTGATTGGACGACTCACATGCTTTCTGTGTAATTATTGGATTTTTTGTAATTTTTATACTTTACAAATTGGTTTACATTTTATTTACAAAAAGTAAATGAAAACTTAGTAAATATTATTAAATAAATGAAATCAGTTAAACCGTAATTGACATTGCGTTAAAAGAAAATAAATGAAACTTTTAAGACATTAATGTCATTTTCATAATTTCCAGTTTTTTATTTACTTTATGATTGATTTCATTTATTTTTACTAAGTATTCATTTACTTTTTAAAAATGAAACTGAAAATTATTTTGTAAAGTTGAAATATTACGAAAATGTCATGACACGGGAAGCAAGTGGACCCTTATATAAATTTTGCCAATATGAGCTCAATTTGGTCCCTGAAATACTAAAATGACACCAACATCTCAACGGAACATTTTTGGCCAGGAAATTGAGGAAAATTTTGGATGGGAGGCAATGAACAATTTATTAGTACTTTTGGGCTGTAATTTGTAATTTTTTTAAATGTCTGCAATTTACGAAATATAAATTTTAAATGACTGTAATTGATAAATTTTCCTTATTATGTAGAAAAAACTTGTTCTTTTTTTTTTTTTATCTTTCATTTAGTGCTGATATAAAATAAAGTGGGTCCCACATTTACTTTTTAGGTACTCGTATGAGAAAAAGTTGTTGAATCCTTGTTTTAATAAGAGTTACACTTACCAAATCCGACCGTGTTTTAATAAGTGTTACACTTCCTTTTTTTTGGCAAAAAGCTATATTAAAATATTATATCTCTCTCCTTTCATGGTCCCCACCCAAACCCACTAATACTTTTTTTATTATATCTTTCTCCTCACATTCATTACTTTTCAATAAACTATTAACTCCACTATCTTTCTTTTACAATTTTTTAATACTCCAACTAATACCCCACTTACCTCTTATTTTATTTAAGTCAATTACATTGCCTTAAACTATGTGCCGGTTAAACTGTAACACTTAAACTATGTGCCGGTCAAACAGTAACACTTACAAAAAACACGGAGTAGTAACATTATTACATAGTTTTATGTGGACCATGTGGTTGGATAAAGAGTGTGATAAAGGTAGAAAACTTCTTTACCATAAAATGAATGTAGGAATTAAAAAAGAGTGGAGGGAGTATATAGTACTCTGTATAACTTATTTTAAAACCTTAAAACCAATAATGTAAACTATAATTGAAAATGTAGTACTCCCTACGTCGCCAAAAGTTTAACCCTTTTGGCCTAATTTTAGTCCCAAAATGATCGACCCATTTGCATTAAAATACCCACCAATTTACAACAATTTTTTTGCAAATTAGCTTCCTCATATAAAATTTTGTTTTTTCATGTATTTTTATTACTTTCTATTTCTATTTTTTTTACAAACCCCATATAAATTTATGTTTTTATTTAACTTTTTTTAATTAATACCTGCGAAATCAAGTCAAAATGTCGTTCTTTTGGGGACGGAGGGAGTATTCTTTTGAATATTATACTCATTTGATTTATAAAAAGTAAATCTAACAAGATCCCAAAGGGACACTAATTTTGGTGGTTTGTCTAAATGATAGGAATCTTTGCATAATCGGAAAATTGAAGAACCTTGAGATTCTCCAAATACGAAACCGCGGATATGAACGTGATGTATTACCGGAAGAGTTCAGAGAACTTTGTAACTTGCGAGTGTTGGATCTATCTCTCTGGCGGGAGCTGGGAAGTGTCCCTTGCAACGTGTTGTCGAGATTAACAAGGCTAGAGGAGTTATATGTCTCTTTTAATTATATTGTTGATCCGACAGTGCTTAAGTTCTTGCCTCGTTTGACTGCCTTCTCTGGCAGGTTTAGTGGTGTCATGTCTCTTCCCCATGATTTTATATTTGGAAAGCTGCAGATCTTTCACATACGTTGCTGTGATGAATCTGATGATGCTACTTTTTATCAAGACCCCGAGAGGGAAAGAAGCTTGGAACTGGACTATCTTGATGGCGATTCAGTAGAGATTTTTGAGCAGTTGTTGCCAACTTTGGAGTATCTTTGTATTCGTTCAATGGAGGATATAAGCAACATTGTTCCTCAACTTGATGACACAGGTTTTCAGAATCTTAGGCAACTCCATCTTAGAGGTTGTACGGATCTAGAGTATGTCATTGATAACACTGGTACAACACTAGGATTGCCACCTAATTGTCTGGGGAAGATAAAGGTTGTTTCGATTGACATGTGCCCAATGTTGGGGAATGTAGTTCCAGACTTGCTTCCAGTTGGATCACAATTAGATCGGTTGCAGGTACTAAATTGTGATGGACTGGAGAACGTGTATGATGTGCGAATACAAGTACTTCAGCATGCTAAACATGACCTCCCGCTGCTCTGTCCTACAATCATGTTTTTGTTCAACCTGGAGAAGCTCAAGAGTATTTGGAAGTTGCCTGACCAACTGGTATGAGCAAGCACAGCTTTTCAATTCGCTTAAGTTACTATCTATTGAAGTAGTGTATGAAAATATAAAAATTGCTTAATTTGAAAGTAACCAATTGGTATGGAGTATGATGGTCAAGGGCTAGCTAGGCCTAGGTTTTCTTTATGCTTCTAATTCTATACATTATTGCTGGGCTTTTGATTTATGCTATGATCTAAAGTTTGGCCTTTAATTATTGTAGGGAAAACAAGAGCTCATTGAGGAAGAAATTGAGCTTGAATTTTGTACCAAAATTCTTGAAGCAATGGTTAGCAGCTTCAATTCTCTGCGTAAGATGAAGATCCATGACTGCAATGAATTAGAAGAAATATTCACGCTTATTGAGTTCAACCATCGGAAGTATGATGGACTACTCTCAGAGTTGGTTGAGTTAGAGTTGGATAACTTGCCAAAACTGAAGTACATATGGAAGGGTCCTCACCAAGCTTACTCTCTCAACAATCTCACCAATATTCACTTGAACGAATGTAATGGTTTGACTTGTCTATTCACCTCTACTTCTGTTCGGAGTTTGGATAAGTTACAGTGTCTCAAAATCGTTGAATGTGGAGCACTGGAAACAATTATTAAGCTAGATGATCCATTTGAACAGATGAGCTTTCTTGGAATCAAAGAGATTCACATACGTTCTTGTGACAAATTGGAGAGCATTCTGCCAATATCCTTAGCTGTTGGGGATCGCCTTCCAAAGTTGGAGACCATGTTCATACAAAAATGTGCTGAGCTTAAGCAAGTTTTTGGTTATGCCGATGATAATGTGGCTGAGGTTGGGGTGATCAAGATGGACAACCTCAAGTGTTTATCCCTACTAGATCTGCCGAGACTAGTTCGCCTGTTGCCTGAGAACTACAATCTAAATTTCCCATCTCTGTCTGAATTAATTGTCAACACATGGTTCATAACCAAACAAGTCACTAAACATGCTGGTGGTCTCATACCAACGGAAGATAAAGTATTACTTTGTCTATTCTTAAGCTTTTACTGTCTAAATTATTATTTCGTATGTGGTCATGATGCTAACGTATTTTCAAGTCATAGTTAGTAGTGGTACATCTACCCTCTAAGCGTGAACAAATGAATAGGGAGTGTTTTATTCAATCCTTCCCCCTTTTGATAGTCCCTTATGGGCATTTTTCACGGGAATTAATAAACACAAATATGAATAGTTAAAGTACATTGAAAAAGTAAATTGACATTGGGTATGCAAAAAAATAGAGATAGAAAGTAATAAAAGTACGTGGGAAAATAAAATTTACATGAAAAGTTAAATTTGCATAAATATTGTTGCAAATTGGAGGAAATTTTGGTAAAAATTTAATATTATTGGAAAAAACAAATAAGGTGAACATTTTGGGACTAAAATTTGTTCATAAGGGATTATCAAAAGGGGACGAAGAGAGTAATTATTATTATTATCTGAACTTATTAAAACTTATCACGGAATATGTAACCAAACTTCATCGTTGACGTTAAGGGTACAACCTTTCATTAAGGATCCTTGCACACAGTCACGTACAACTTGAAAAACCATGCATGTTAATTGGCTATTTTAGTTTGTCATCATCCCAAGCTCAAAATTAACCTATTGGATAGATGGTAAATTGTGCAATAAAACATTTACTGCTTAGCTTTCTTTGTCCGTCATTCATAGAAAGAATCTTCTACCATTTGTATACTGAGTAACTCTGTCTCTGTTTGACAGACATTGCAAGAAGAAATGCCTGCTAATGCCCAGATTATTCTTCAGCCGTTATTCTTGCAAAATGATGATAGAGGAGTATTCCTGGTTGTTGAAGGATTTGATAAGTCGTCTAAGCACATTTTCATACAGCAGGAATCTATTCCTTCTGCATTGCGTCTCCCTTTTAACCATCCTGAATTTAAAAGCTTCAATAAACTACGAGTCCTCTTGACAGTTAAAATAGAAAACTGTCCAGAGTCAAAAAGCCTATTCACCCTCTCCATCCTCAGAGCTCTCCCTAAACTACGAGTCCTTAAGATTGATAGGTGTAACAAGCTGGAGCATATTGTTGACACCAATGATGAAGACTATTCAAGTGTTTCTGAATCCGCTTGCTTTCCTGGACTGGAATGTATTTCCATAAAAGATTGTGACAATTTAATAAGTATTTGGCCGCTTTCATTGGTAGAAGCTCTTTCATGCCTCCAAGAGCTGCTAGTAAGGGGAGCTGAAAAGCTAGAGTACATAATAAGTGATGACATAAGAAATGGAAATGATTGCAGAGAGTTCCAGGTGATTAAGCTTCCCATGCTTCAAACTCTGGAACTCTACAAGGTGCCAAGTCTTAGGAGCGTCACTCCAGACAATTACCATGTTGATTGCCCCTGTTTGCGAAGTCTAAGGCTCGATAATCCTTACGGACAGGTACGTGCATATTAAACAAAACTCGTTCATAACTCCTTTTTGTTTTTAGTTGATCAATACACAGTGTACTATCTATCCATATATATATATATATAGAAAATTATTACATTTCTGACTTTTTAAGATGCTAAAAGATAATACTTTGTATTTCCTCTAATTTTATATTAATTGACACATTTTATCTTGATGTTTTTGCAACTATACTTTAAAATTTCATAACTCCCATTGTTTTAAAATAAATATTCTAATATATAGATCTATTAATATTCAGGACACGAAGATTTGTAAAAAAAAAAAAGAAAGGAAAGTAAAAAATGGTTAGAAATATTTTAATTAGAACATGACAAGCGTCATGTCAGATTTACCTTTAGTATTATGTTATTGATATTAATTGATTGATGTGCCAAGTCTTAGGGGTATCCCTGTAGACAATTACCATGTTGATTGCCCCTTGTTTACAAATTCTATGTTTCAATAAACCATGGTATTATTCTGAACCATACTCATACATATCTTTTTTTAATTTTACCAAATTAAGTCAACGGTACAAATTAGATCAAAAGTAGTATTTTAAAACATTTTACCTTTTATTAGGTAGTTTCTTAAAACATTTTTTTATTTTGCATATTCTCACAAAATTTAGGTTCTATTAGGAAATTTCTCACAAAAAGTTCTTTAATGTTTAAAAAAAAAAAATTGCAACGTGGATATAATCAATATTATTGTGTGATTTTAATTTTCTATAATAATATTTAATTTACTTGAAAAATTCTAATTTGACATATTTATATATTAATGAAAGATAATAAAGATTATTATATTATTCATTTACTTATTAATATTGTTCAATATTAACCTTTTTTATTAATTTTGATCAAATTTGTAATTTATGATGTATCAAGGGCATTGCCCAGACCAATAACTATTTATCAATTAAATATTTAAATTAAGCAAAAGTGTGAGAACAAAGAGAAATAGAATAAAATGTGAGTGACTAACCATTAAAGAATACTACTCCTCTGTAGAATGGATTATATTAATAATATGAAATATTTAGTGCTATTTTTTCTTTTTTTTTATGTTTTATTTTTAGGGAAATCAAAAAGACGTTCATTAATTAAGGAAAAAATTGTCCATAAGTACATACGGGGCTACATCGTGTGGAACTGTAGATAATGAAACCCATGCTTATAAACTAGGAAATTCAATGCGCTCGTTATAGCTAGCCCTTTGAGAAGAAGTATTACCATTAGCCTTAATGCCTTATTCATGTTTGCATAATGTTTTTTTATTATAATTATTTAGGGGCGATAAATGTGTTGGATGTTGTGTACATCTGCAATGTTCAAACTTTATTAGAGCTTCTTTGATTTAGCGAAATAACGACAAACAAAGATCGATCGACACCTGAAATTATAAATGTTTTACAGATTTTAAGTACTTATTGGAACGAATTGATGAATATATATATGTGTGTGTGTGTACTAAAGTTAATTCATTGTCTCTTTAATACTTTATATCAATTAATGTTTAAATTCCAAATAGGAAAAACAAAAAAGAAATGGGGATAGTAAAAGATGGCTTCAATTATTGAAATAAGCACAATTTTAAAGCTTTTGAAATTAAATAGGGGGATATATGTAGAAGACCATATTTTAGGGATGTAAATGTCCATGCACTTTAGGGATAGATGTATTTATAAGAGTTTTGTTAAACTTTATATGGTAAGGAAATTGGAAATGGGTACCTATTTTGAAATGAACATGGGTAGTTTGCGTGACATTTACTTTAAAATATAGGAAGTAACAAAAATTATTAAATTTAATATTTGAAAAATAGACGTTGAGATTAATTTATTAATACCCCATAATGTGTGGTTGGTGCACCCGATTGCACCATGCACATTTGCACCCGGAAAGAACATTAAGTATATTTAAAAGAATATGGACCAAAAAAAAAAAGCATTATAGACATTTATAAACAACACGAGTATATAATATGTTCTTTGAGTTTGATTATTATGTTTTTTGACTTTGAACTATATGTTCTTTACATTATACAATATGTGTTTTAATGTATGTCCATGAAAAAAATATTAAATCCAACCACCTGAGTGACCATGAAAAAAAACATGTTGTTTAATGTATTATCATGTTCTTTTTGTAAAGAGTAAAGACTTTATGTTATTCACTTATTTGTTTGGGGGCGATCAAAGTTAGCCCGACCCGTTGGTCCGAGACGATTTTGGTTTGGTTTTGGGCAGAATATTTCCTCCCAAAATCGGGTTGGGCTTGGACTGAAAATTTACTTTTTTAGGCGGGTATGGGAATGCGTTTTTATGCATTTAGTTGGGTTTTTTTCCGCCCTAAAAAGCTCAGATGGCCCGACCATTTTGGGTAGGTTTGGGCACAAAAATTTCGTCCGAACATGTTATTTTATGTATTATCATGTTCTTTTTGTAAAGACATTATGTTTTTTGTGATGCCATATTCTTTGTCAAATTAAACACAAACATGTTTTTTTGTTAAACACATGTATATTCTCTTTCAAACACTAATATAGTCTTTTTTCGCTCATGTTCTTTACAATATGCTTAATGTTCTTTCCGCGGTACACTATACTATTTTCAAATACCCCACATGATTTTTATTTTGTTTATATAGAAAATTTAATCCTAATGCCAAAACAAACTAAAGTATGTGAATAGTGCATATAGTTACAATGTGTCAATTAAAAAGAAAATAGAGGAACTATTTATTTTGAATAAAGATAGGAAGTAATTTTTTTTTTAAAAAAAATGGATTAAGTATTTTTATTAGTATTACCTTCATTTTAAAGTTTTTCCTCCGCCCCCCTTTACTTTTTCCCTACTGCCACTTTTTGAGTAAAATTTTAAATGCTTGATCATATATTCTCATTAATCTATAAGATATAATAAAGTCATGTGCAATCTTAATTACTACCTCCTTGTTATTCGCAACAAAGGAATATTTTATGTCTCACAAATAATACCCTTTGTTGCAAGAAATGAGAGTAATTAAAACCGGAGGTAGTATTAGATTTGTGTTATTGTATATTTTATTAATATCACATTTTTTTTTATACGAGTAATTTTTAAATGTAGGAAAAATGAAGATATATGTGTTTTAAATTTCATCTTAGAAATCGTGAAAAGTCAAATGGAAAAAAAAAACAAGGATAAAAGGAGTAATAGTTACCCTTTAGGGCATGCTTAGATTGAGGGAAATGTATTACTATTAGGGTAATAAAAAGTCCAATTAAGCAAAATGAAAGTGAATATAAGGAAAGAGGATATAGTAATGGTGTGATTGTGAGGAATATTATGTAGTGGTAATGTGGTATAGTATGAGGTTAATAAAGGAGAAGTAATAGTTACACTAAGGGAAGGGTGGGTAAATATTACCTTTGTTATGAGGGTAATAATTCTTATATCCTTCTCTTTTCCTCATGGCACAACTACCATATTTCATTTAAACACCTTGCCTCCTATAACACCTCCTCTAATTACTTATGTTTTTCAAATTTGACTTTTTTTTACCCCCTTATTATATAACCCCAATCCTAGCATGTTAATTTTTAATTTTTCATAACCCATACAACAATATGATTGTAAGTTTAACACAGTATCATTTATTGCATATTAACTGTTAACAACTCTTTTTTATTTTTACTTTTTAGTAAATCAATAAACATATATAGCGACCTATAAATAGGGTCGGCTACCTGAACTAGCATGATATGATTAATTGGTTAGTTCTTCTTATTCTTCTTCTTGAACGCCTTAATCCCATAAATAGGATCAGCTACATAAATCAACATGAGGACTTCTCAGGAGGTCACGTACTCATCCTTAAGCTAATCTCAATCATGCATTGTGGTTCATGTTAAACGATGTGACAAAGTTTTACATTGATTGTCACTAGTCTACCGTAACCCTCCTCTTTATCCATACTTGGGACTGGTTAGATGATAGTATTCATTGTGTAGAAGATATCTTTTAGTGCATATGCTGGATTATGATAAAATAATCTTTTTACGAGAATTCGTGTAAGATGAGTGATTAATTGCACGCATTATTCATTTTTTGCATCTGATATAGTGAGATTGTGAGAGTTCACAATTTTTTTTATTTATAAGTATACGTTATTTTCATAATTAACATATAATAATAGTGTGAGAATTATACGTTATTTTCATAATTATCGATATTATTGTGAAAATATATACAAGAGATATTGTGAATAGATTTAGAAAGTTAAGATATTTGAGAATATTGCGGTCTCCAATTCTATTTTTTATTTCACTTTTTTTTAATAAACTAGGTTAAGTCCCGTGCCATGCACGATAATAATTAAACTTTACAACAAAAATTATAAAGAATGATGATAATTCAACAATAATCTAACCTAAAACAATATTTGTAACAAAATAATAGTCTCTAGTTAAAGATATTGATGGTCAAAGTTGTGTCTCGACAAATGTGCAAATTCAACTATAAATTTTAATCTATAAAATGATTTTGTTCAGTTGTTCTTATAAACGTTATGTATAATTTTCAAAGTAGGCTACCAAAATAATTTTTTCTATTTTTAATTGAAATAAATTTTAAGTTGGAGGAAAAAAAATTGATAGTAATATAATAATTTTGGATATTGATATATTTCAATACTTAATTTTAATCTATGTTAGTATATTTGTAACTAAAAGATTCTTATCATATAAAATATATGTTAAAAAAATAATAACAAAAAAATTACTCGTAATTGAGTATGATTGGATTAAATATGTTGTTAAAATGGAAAATAAGTATTATGAGAGGATTATAAAATGGAAGTCATTCAAATTTGGCAAAAAAAAAATAAAAAAATAAAAAAATAAAAAAGGCGGGAAATTTTTTAATGACATCGTGACAAGTGTCACTTTAGGTTCGCTTTTAGTATAGGTTAATACTTAATTTTAATCTATGTCAATATATTTGTAGCTAAAAAATTCTTATCATATAAAATATATGTTACTCCCTCCGTCCCTAAATTACATTCCTCCTTTCTATTTTTGGTAAGTTTTTTTTAGTAAATCAACTCTCTTTTTCTGTTTTATATTTAATGTTTTCTCACTCATCCTTACCTAATCTCACTCATAATCCTTGTGCCAAATTACAATGAATATGATTGGTTAAAATTTTTTAATTAGGAGCATGTGATTGGTCCTCTTTTTTTTGCAAAGGATTGATGACTTGTCATGAGTAATAACTAATTAATCTTTGTACTTCCCATTGCATTATCAAATTATTGTTATTTATCTTATTCTTCCCTCCTTAATTCTCGTGTAAATTTCCAAAGAGGAATGTAATTTAGGGACGGAGGGAGTAAAAAATAATAAAAAAAAAATTAATTGAGTATGATTGGATTAAATGTGTTGTGAAAATAGAATAAGTATTATGAGTAGATTATAAATGGAAGTCATTCAAATTTGGAAAAAAAAAAGAATAAAGAAGGCGGGAAATTTTTTAATGACATCGTGACAAGTGTCACTTTAGATTCGCTTTTAGTATAGGTTAATTGATTAACCAACTCAACTTATTTCCATACAACTATGTGGCGGTCAAGCCAACGCCATTGAAAAATATTAAAGGAATGAATACTCAACTTTTATTAGATTTGATAAGTTAGTACTTGTATAATTTATGGAATAATATAGTCATGTGAGATTCTATTATGTTTCCCCTAATTTGTAATATTATCAATTACGGAGTACTTAATTTTGCTAGCATCAGTGTTATTAATTTTCTTTCCTATCACAAAATCAAAATCACTTTTATTATGCAAATGTCAAAAGATATTTATGTTATCATTTGCAGGAAGAACTATGGCATAATTCCAAGGGACTTATACCAATTAAAGTGTCGCAATTACTGGATATAAAAAGTTTAGAGCTCAAGTTCATGAAAACAATACATGGAGACGATGGAGTGTTTGATCTTGAAGCAGCTCAAGAACCAGTCCTTGAAAAATTAGAAGAGTTGAAGTTACACCAGTTTTCAGATCTGCAGTACATATGGAAGGGACCCACTAGGTTCGTCAGCCTCTCTAATCTCCGAGAAATAAATGCATCCTATTGTGAGGCCATCAAAAGTCTCTTTACGTTCAGCATTGCCCAGAGTTTATGCTCTCTCAAGGATGTGACTGTACGTAACTGTGAGAAATTGGAACATATCATTGAACCTGGTGCTCTTCAAGAGTTTGAGCAGATTGAGACTTGTTTCCCACAACTGGAAAATCTTAGAGTGATCAATTGTGAGAATTTGCAAACTATATTCCCTCTCTCTTTGGTTTCAGCTCTCCCAAGACTGAAACAACTTGAAATCAATAGTTGCCCTAAGATAGAGACCATATTTGAAGATGATATTGGAGAGCAAACGAAATCAACAAGCTTGCAGCAGATACATCTTCCAAAATTAAAATGGTTAGAACTCATTGCACTGCCAAGCTTGAGAAGCATTGCCCCTCCAAGTTACCATGTGTTAATAGGCTCTTCCTTGAAAAAGCTCTGCCTTCTGGACACTGAATATTCCAGTACTGACAGTGAAGATGAGGTATACACCGACAGTGAAGATGAGGTAAAAATTTAATCAAATCTTGTGCTAAAATAAAACTATTATATCTTTTTTATTACACGTACTTGGATACAGATTACATAATATTCTACACAGGGATTTGGGTCCAAAAACTTTTGGTAGTCAAAATCTTGATTATTTCTGTGTCCTTAATTTTATCGACAGGAATTAGGAATACCTTTGCAGGGGCAAATCTATAAAAGGTATAACGGAATTTTGCCATTTAGAGTACTGAATGAAGTTGCCGACATACAGATTGAAAACTTTGTTGCAGAGGAAGTGTTTAATCTGGAAGACTGCAAAGATGAGCAAATTCAAGAATCCTCTTTTGCATATTTGGAAGAATTGAGGCTCAGCTGCTTACCCAATCTAAAATGCATATGGAAGGGGAGCATTAACTCCATGTATCTATGGTCACTTCGCCAAATCACAATAAACAACTGCATAGCCCTGGAAACCAGTCTTTTCACACATAAAATGGCTCGAACTCTAAATTGCCTTAAAATAATAGAAGTTTATAACTGCAATGAGCTAGAAAGTATTTTTGAGGCGGATTATGCTGAAGACCACGTTCAAGTTGGTAGCCTCTCGTGCTTGTCAAGACTGATAAGAATAACTGTAGAAGGATG
Source organism: Chenopodium album (assembly GCF_948465745.1). Lineage (NCBI taxonomy): Eukaryota > Viridiplantae > Streptophyta > Magnoliopsida > Caryophyllales > Amaranthaceae > Chenopodium > Chenopodium album. Next base: position 38,033,213 of record NC_137855.1, read on the forward strand.
TGAAAAGCTAAGAACCATCTTCCCACTTTCCGTTGCTCAACGCTTTCCAAGCCTTGAAAAGGTATCTGTAAAACGAGCACCCAAATTAGAGCAATTATTTATTGAAGATCGGGAAAGTTTTGCAACTGACAGTAAGGAAATTACCCTGCCTAACTTGAAGATGATCCATCTTGAAGAACTTCCTTGCCTCATTAGAATTTGTCCTACAAGTTGTGTTTTGAGCTGCCAAAAATTTCAACTGCTGATTAGTTTGCCTAATGATGTGCGCAATCTGGGAAATTATATTTGTGTGCCAAACTGCCAGCTTTTTCTCTCAAACTTCAGGTTATTGGCTCAGCTGATCAAGTGAACTGCGACTATGCATCTCGAACAACTTCCCCGGCTCTACAGCATCTGCCCAGCTGTTTATCCTTTCCGTCGGCTCTCTTATGGGAAATAATATTATTGTGTTGTTTAGTGCTCCCAAACTTACTGGAACAATTACGCGGGATTGAAATGTTTTTCATTCTCTTTGATTTTTGTTTATGAATATAAGATCCATTTCATACATTAATAACATTGGAAGCATTTTCATAATATTTGTTGTTTCAACCCAAATATGCATCATATATATATTTACACTTCTCCGTCCTCTGTTTGTTTTTTGTTCATCAATAATGGCACTTCAATTTCTAAATATCAGTGCACATAACGATAACAAAGGGATGCCCCAGTTTCTCATGGTGTTCTCACATAGCATTTTCGTGAATAAACATACGACTTTATTCAATTGTGGAGCCTACAATGATGAAAAATTTGTTGATTTATTCACGAAAATGCCCCCATAATAAACAAATTTCTCGTTTCTCAATATGAGAAACAGAGAGTTTCCCGATAACAAAATTAAATACTTTAAGATTTTTTGGCAAAAAATTACAAAAATATATATAAATTGGAAATGTTTCTCTTCACCAAAACTAAAAAATAAAAATAAAAAAATTGGGATGGTTTTTTTTTTTACCGTTTTTGTTGGTTATAATGGTTGGTTTTGGTTTCTCTCCATTTATCATCCCTGTCCTTGCTGACATTTGGAGAGTATTTTTCTCTCTCATCCTTCAATTGCATTTGGTATGTTTTAGGAATTATGTGTGTTGTGTTGTAGGAAAGAGAGAGGAACGACATTTGTGGTAGAAATGTTCCACTTACCATAAAGAAAAATAATAACTCAATACATTTAGACGGCTACTTAGTGTTTACAGTAGGAGCATTCTGTAAATATCCTTCCATCCTACAAGCAAAAATGCGGATGGAAGGAAGTAGAAGAAATTTTTTTTATCCTAAGTTACAAAACTCAATGTATAGCCTGATCTGATACTTTTCTTGTTAGATTTCAGCAAATTTTTATCCTAAACCCATAGAGCTCCGGCCTCTTTCAACATTGGCACAAGGCTTCCTTGAACCTGCAGGCTAATAATCTCATTAGCACCACCAACTAATGTTTGGCCTATGAAAACTGCAGGAATACTCGGCCTTAATCCTAGCCTTTGTAGTGCTCTATCTATTTCTTGACCGTTGGAAATGTCATCTAGCTGATGAATTGTTACGTTTGCTCCATAGCCGCTTATCAATTTAATTACTGAGTGGCTTATGCAGCAAGAGCTTCTGCTGAAGATTACTGTGAAGTAATGCTCTCAGCCACGTCAGCACACTTGCCAGCTCACAAGGAGTTAGTTAGAACAATTAAAGTTTGTTATTAAGTGCTATATTAACAGAGCATTTATATGCTACTGCTTAGTTTTCTGTATTCATTCATTCAATAACAACTTCTCTCTCCAAGATTGGGATTTTCCTCTCTTAGCTTTCTCTCTCTATATTCTCTCTTTTACAGTGTATAATCTAGAACTCCATTAATGGAAATTGGATACTTCTCTTTCTCAAATTGTTGATTCAATTAGTACAGATTTCATTTTCATAACATGGTATCAGAGCGGGCTTCTGATTTTTCTGGCGTTTCTTGAAGCTTTCGTCGAGCTGCGTTAATGGCGGATTTCTGGTAATTTCGTCGTTTTCATTTTCTCAGTTTTTGAGCGATATTTGGGCTATTTTCTAGTGATTTCTGGTTGATTGGTGCTGCATTTCTTAATTGTTTGTTGAGGAGATGTGATTAATTGTTCTTGTTGATTAATTGCGAAAATCTTTTGATACATTGTTGCATAATTGAATTTAATGGCTTCAGATAGAATTTTAGATCTTAATCAAGATCCTGCTTCACCATATTACCTACATCCTTCGGATTTTACTGGGATGAAACTTGTATCTAATGTGTTTGATGGGAGTAGTTATGGTAATTGGAAAAGATCAATGATAATAGGGTTGACTGCTAAAAATAAAATGGGTTTTGTAGATGGTTCTTTGCTTAAGCCCGATGATCCTGTTGTTTTGAAAGCTTGGAATAGATGTAACAGTATGATAATTGGTTGGATTATTGCTGTTCTTGATCCTCAAATTGCTGGTAGTATTTTGTTTGTTGAAACTGCAAGAGAGATCTGGCTAGACCTTGAGGAGAGATTTGGTCATGCTTCTTCAGCACAGCTATATGCCTTGCAACAAGAAATTTCAAGTGCAGCTCAGGAACTCATGTCGATTTCTGAGTATTACAATCATCTCAAGAAGTTATGGGATGAACTGGATAATCTGTGCCCACTTCCTACTTGCTCTTGTAGTAATTGTACTTGTTCTTTAACACAGAAGTTTGTTAAGTTGCAGCAGGATCAAAGATTAATGGTTTTTCTGATGAAGCTCACAAATAACTATGCAAATGTAAGATCTAACATTCTTATGATGCCAAGTTTACCCACCTTAGCTCAGGCATATAGGATGGTCTTACAAGAAGAGAGACATAAGGCATTAAGTGCAGCACCTGATAAGGCTGTTGAACTTGTAGCATTTGCTGCAGACAGGAGGAGGTTTGATGACAGGGGCAGTCATGGTTACAGGAATACTGGTTATGTGATAGCATGCTATTTTGTATGATTATAGAGTGGTTTTTAACGTTGAATATGTGAGGTATTGATGCCTTAGTTCATTATTCACTCTATTTTTATGCAATTTTTGTGTATCCTATGCTTCACGGGTTGTTAGTGTTTTTGTTGAGATTTTAGGTCCAAAGACGACCAATTAAATCCTATGGATGATGAACAAGGTTAGAAGCAAGAAGATGATGGAAAGAAGCCAAGGAAAAGGAGTCAAGTCAAGAATAAAGAGAGATGTGCAGTGGAGAGGCCTCTCCATAGAGTGGCGCGGCCTCTCCCTAGGAGCGGCCTCTCCAGGTCAGTGGAGAGGCCTCTCCACCCCGCTGTTGTAGCTACTGCCAAACTTGGCAGTTTCAAGGATTTTGTGAGGAGAGGCCTCTCCAACTTTATGTCGCGGCCTCTCCACCTGGAGCGGCCTCTCCACCTATTTGGAGAGGCCTCTCCACCTCGTTGTTGAACTTCCTGCCTCACTTGGCAGATTTGAAAGAAGAGATGCGGAGAGGCCTCTCCAACATAGGGGAGCGGCCTCTCCACCTTTTTGGAGAGGCCTCTCCACCCTGCTACGGAGCATTCTGCCACAATTTTCCCCAGTTTGGAGCGGCCTCTCCAAGACATGGAGCGGCCTCTCCAGACTTTGGAGCGGCCTCTCCAGACCTTGGAGAGGCCTCTCCTGACGGGTTCCGCGAACTTTCTATTGCGGAGTTTACTATGAAAGTTCGCGGAACCCGTCAGGAGAGGCCTCTCCAAGGTCTGGAGAGGCCGCTCCAAAGTCTGGAGAGGCCGCTCCATGTCTTGGAGAGGCCGCTCCAAACTGGGGAAAATTGTGGCAGAATGCTCCGTAGCAGGGTGGAGAGGCCTCTCCAAAAAGGTGGAGAGGCCGCTCCCCTATGTTGGAGAGGCCTCTCCGCATCTCTTCTTTCAAATCTGCCAAGTGAGGCAGGAAGTTCAGCAACGAGGTGGAGAGGCCTCTCCAAATAGGTGGAGAGGCCGCTCCAGGTGGAGAGGCCGCGACATAAAGTTGGAGAGGCCTCTCCTCACAAAATCCTTGAAACTGCCAAGTTTGGCAGTAGCTACAACAGCGGGGTGGAGAGGCCTCTCCACTGACCTGGAGAGGCCGCTCCTAGGGAGAGGCCGCGCCACTCTATGGAGAGGCCTCTCCACTGCACATCTCTCTTTATTCTTGACTTGACTCCTTTTCCTTGGCTTCTTTCCATCATCTTCTTGCTTCTAACCTTGTTCATCATCCATAGGATTTAATTGGTCGTCTTTGGACCTAAAATCTCAACAAAAACACTAACAACCCGTGAAGCATAGGATACACAAAAATTGCATAAAAATAGAGTGAATAATGAACTAAGGCATCAATACCTCACATATTCAACGTTAAAAACCACTCTATAATCATACAAAATAGCATGCTATCAAATCCCCCCAAGCTAAGCTTTTGCTCGTCCCGAGCAAAATAGTCATAACACACCATAGTGAGGAAAGAACTTACTAAAGCCAAGCCAAGGGAAAACAACAAGAGAGGGAGGAAAGGTAAGTAAAATAACTTAAAGCAAACACGAATCACTTTTAGCACAAGTAAGAAGCCATTTAAACCCACAAGTCGCCTTACGGGACGAGTTTTGATCTCGTGAGGGTTTCCCTTGAGCTTAACCCACAACTCACAGAAAAACCAAACACAAACCATCAATGGTTACACAATATTCCAACGTTTTTATCGCCCAAGTCAACTCATCTGGATAAAAATCACAAGCAAGACAAGTGAGCAACTTTCGAGAATTACCAATCATACAAATGTACACATGAGTTGGGGGTAAAGAGAAGAACTAAGCAAGATTGCACTACGCTACTTCCTTAGACCTTTTACTAGTTCATTAGAGCACATCTAGATATTCCAAAGTTGTAACAAGCCCTTTTTCAGTTATAAAATCTCAAAATGCTAGTCCACCTCCCAAAATGCACACCCAAGGCCCTTTAACTGTACTCTAACTCAGGAATTTCACAAGATATAACAATGTAGAAACGGTGTGGGAGGCATCCACAAGTTGACCTCTAAAGAAGAGAAAATAATTTTTTTTTTTTTTTTTTGAGAATTTTTGGGGGAGTTTTTGTTCTTTTTTCCTATGCTCTTCTTTTCTTTTTTTTTTTCAATTTCATTGCCCTCGTCTCTTTTAACTGTGAGCGGCTCTTTTTCTATTCAAAACATGTGGCTTATTATGCCACTTATTACACATGATACAAGTAGAACCAATTCCCTAATAGAGTTTCATTTTGGGGATGAGGAGGATGCACATCAAGGGCACAAGGGACCGCAATTCAAATCAAACATATCCTTCTTTGGGCAAATTTAGACAATATCCTATGCTAGATGTGCAATTGAGCATTCATCGGTTTTTATTTCACAGATACTAATGCAATCAAGGTTAATAATTCTCTAAATGACCCCAACTCTTGCATACACCCTTCTAAGAGAACTTCTACTCATCACACAAGAGTCAAGCAAGCAAAACACATAAATATCGTCATTTGAGTCTCATCCTTGGGCATTTTTTTCATTGTACACAATTCTTTTTTTTTTTTTTTTTTTAGAATAATTCACAATACTAACTAGAAAAGGGAAACTAATATTCACATTATAAGAATTTGGATTTCAAGGAAGCAAATTTGGATTTAGGGCCTTGGATATTAGAGAAATAATGAAACAACCAAAACAAACGCAACCAAAACAAACCAACATGTCAAGAAGGCACGCAAATGACTCCCCCCCAAGCTATCATAAACATTGTCCTCGATGTTAAGCAATAAAAGCACATAAAAAGGGAGAGAAAGAAGACTAACTCAAGGATCGGGTCTTCTTTGAAGCTTGAACCTCCTTGGTACCTTTGTTCTTCTTGGTTGTTGTTGGAAGACTTGCACTTTGTGTTGTTGTTGTTTTTTTTTTCGCTTAATCCACTACAAAAATACCCGGGTTGCCTCCCGGAAGCGCTTCTTTAACGTCACTAGCTTGACGCAAATTCGAAAAATATCCTCAAGGTGGGATAAAGTTCGAAACCAAATTGTCACCATTGTTTTCATTGTTACAACTCGCCATCTTGGGCAAAACCAAATTGTTTTCTTGACTAACACCTACAATAAATTCATTTTCATCAATTTTCTTTGAATCCTTCTTCTTCCTTTTTCTCTTTGACTTTCCCTTCCTCTTCTTCTTGGAAGCCTTGATGTCACCCTCTTCATCCTTGTGAGCATCGGACTCACCATCTTCAAGCATAGTCTTGAGGCAAGCAAGCATGGCAATCACCTCATCAAACCTATCCAAACTTTGCTTTGACTCATGGACATTGAAAAGAGGGTTAGTAGCACAAAGCATTCTCAACATATGCAAATCATTATCACTAATAGCATCTAAGGTCATGCAATCTTTCATGGGGGAAGGACATCCTCTCTTGGGGTCAATAGTAAGACAAAATTCATCATCACCCACATTTAATGTGAGTTTTCCTTCCCTTACATCAATGATTGCACCACCCGTTGCTAAGAAAGGCCGACCTAGGATAATAGGGGTGAGTACATCTTCCATCATTCCTAACACAATAAAATCAACCGGAATGGTGAAATTACCTACCTTGAGAGGGGCATCCTCAACCTTACCCTTAGGGAATTTGGTGGATCCATCGGCAAGTTGAAGAGTGACATTAGTGGGTACCAAACCACCTATACCAAGCTTCTCATAAACCGAAAAAGGCATCAAACTCACACTAGCTCCTAGATCACATAGGGCATTCTCAAAGGAAATGTTCTTAATTGAGCAAGGAATAGAGAAACTTCCGGGGTCTTTTAGTTTAGTGGGAGAGTGGTTTTTGATAATTGCACTACAATTTTCGGTTAAGCTCACCGTGGTGGACTCACTCATGACAACCATCTCATCCTCACTTGACTTAGACTCCTCACATTGTTTTTCTTCTCTAACCTCATCATTCTCACTCTCTTTTTGCAAGCTCATGGGTGGAGTTTCATCTATGCTAGTCCTACATCTAGTCATGATTGCATTACAATGTTCTTCTTGACTAGGAGAAGAGGTGCTAGAATTGTTACTTTTAAGTGCATTAACTAATTGAGTTAATTGAGTTTCTAGCATCTTATTGTGGACTTGCACTTGCTTGATAGACTCCTCTAAGTCATTGGTTTTCTTGGTTTGAGCATTAACAAATTTTTTCATTGTTGTTTCTAGACTTGACTTAGGAGGGGGAGCTTGAAGTTGGAGAGGAGGTTGAGGGATAGGAGCAAGGGTAGGTCTATTTCCTCCATTAAAACCGGGTGGGTTATGATTAGACGAATATTGACCTCTTTGGTGATACCTATTGTCATTTTGTTGATTAACTTGGTTGTTTGACACATAGTTACCATTACCTTGGTTCCTATAGTTTCCTTGATTATTTTGAACATTCCTTTGGCCACTATATTAACCTTGACCATTTCCTTGGGTTTGGCCCCCTTTCCAACCAAAGTTTGGGTGATGTTTCCATCCCTCATTGTAGGTGTTGGAATAAGGGTCATACCTAGGATTGGTTTGACCATTGTTGATTGCATTTACTTGTTCCATGGAAGGGGAAGGGGATCATGAATCATTTAGCAAATAGCATTCTGAAGTCACATGATCATCACTTCCACAAGCATCACAAGACATCATTTGTATCGACATGTTTTCATTTTCATTCAATGAACTAGATGCATGTGAATTTTGACGTGGGGAAGGGGATAGAGAAGAGGATTGCAATTGATCAAACTTAGAAGATAAAGCATCTAATTTTGAATTAATCATGTTTATAACATTTACCTCATACTTTCCTCCTTTCTTGGAAGTGCTTCTCTCATTGGGGCTCCAATCGGTGTAGTTTTGAACTACATCCTCTATGATCTTTAGTGCCTCCGTGGGTGGCTTGTTCATGATAGTTCCTCCCGATGCTCCATCCAGGAGTATGCGGTCCGATCTCAAGAGTCCTCTATAGAACCCATGGAGCAAGAGCCAATCTTCCATGCCATGGTGAGGGCATTGTTGTTGGTAGCTCTTGAATCTCTCCCAAGCATCATAGAGGGATTCATCGGGCTCTTGTTGGAAGTTAGATATCTTTGACCTCAACTCCGCCGTTTTCCCAAGAGGAATGAACCTCCCAAGGAATGCCGAAGTCACCTCATTCCAAGTATTCAATGAGTTCGGAGGCAACCTATCAAGCCAATCACTTGCCTTGCCCGTTAAAGAGAATTTGAACATGCTTAAGAGAATGTACTCCGGAGTCACCCCATTTGCCTTCACGGTGCTACAATACCGTGTGAATTGCTTTAGATGCGCAATGGGGTCCTCATGCTTTGCCCCGGAGAATTGATGACCCTCAATCAAGGTGATAAGGGCGGGCCTTATCTCGAAATTATTTGCTTCGGTAGTGGGAGTAACAATCCCACTTGCTTCTTGATACGGAGGAGGAACACCAAACTCTCTCAAAGTCTTATTTGGAAGAGCCATCTCAAATTGGTGAAGAGGTGGAGAAGTTGGAGAATTTGTCCTTGGTGACTCTAGTGGAATGGTTTCTCCACTAGTCTCACTAGAACTAGATTGATCGGACTCAACTACCACTTGTGGCTCACTTGATGTGGCACCACTAGCTTTCGCCCTCTTTTCTCTTCGATTTGCCCTTACTACCTTTTCAAGCTCGAGATTCAACGGCACAAGAGGAAGTGCCCTATTGCTGCGTTTGGGCATAAACAAAGAAGACTAGATGGGAGATTAGTAGGTTAGTCAAAGAAAACAACGAAAAATAAAGCTATACAAATGAACTAGTCTCACATATCTCATAAGTAACTCAATGTTTAACGCCATTCCCCGGCAACGGCGCCATTTTGGTAGGAGGGATTAATCGGTCGTTGGACGATCACCCTAAAACCAAACAATATTTCTACCTAAACCAACCTAAGACAAGTCTAGGGTAAGTAGAGGATCGTATCCACAGGGAATGGGTAAGTACACCGAGAGTATGAAACGGTTGCAATCTAGTTCGGTCACAAATTGGGGGTTTTGATTAGATAACTACTATGGAGACAAACATAGGGGGAAATAGGGATCGACTCCAACCAAACCAACGGATCAAATCAATAGGCAAGCATGAACACAAATTGGGTGATAGAGAGGGCACTCAACATTGCCTTCTTTCGAAGCCATAACACTAAGCAATCCTAAACCAAACTCAACTAACAAGATAGGCCAACCAAGTCTTAACGATGGGAAGTAGACTACTAACTCGGGTTTGTCTTTCAATCGGTCCAAGAAAGCATTAAGGCACAAACAATTGGGATTTCTCACCTAATTGTTGCAACTAAGACTACTACATCATTCAAACAAGGAACCATAATCAAGAGGAATTTAGCATAATCATATAAGAATAGGCTCACAACTAGACTCCATCTCTCAATGCAAGCATAGAAGTGAATACATGAGCAATAAGTGGCCATCCAATTACACATGCAATTAACCAATTCTTTAACAATCAATCATCAACCCAAAATGAACATGCAAGCACAATTAACAATCAACCCATGGCTTGGTTGGGTCTTCACCCAACCCCTAGCTAATTAACTACTCACTAATCATGGTGGAAAACGATCTAACAATTAAATCTAGGGTTAACATGAATTCAATTAAACTAGGAGAGAGATTAAACAAGGATGGTTGGACATGCAAGAACAATTAACAAAGATTAAGCAAGAACTAAGATTAATAAAAGATAAAATCAGAAAATTAAATAGCAAAGGAGAGAGAAAGAGATTACTAATTGATGCTTCAAGATTGAGAATAATTGTTGTTGAAATTGATAGAACAAACTTCAAATAATTCTTACAAAGATTGAGTTTTGAGAAAAACTAATCTAATTAAAGAGGGTTTAGAGAAACTAAGGGCCTAAGAAGTCTAAAGGGAATTAAGAAAGAAGAAGATCCTACAAATGAGCCACTTAAAGCTATTTATAATCCCCAATTTCATAGTAAACTCCGCAATAGAAAGTTCGCGGAACCCGTCGGGAGAGGCCTCTCCAAGGTCTGGAGAGGCCGCTCCAAAGTCTGGAGAGGCCGCTCCATGTCTTGGAGAGGCCGCTCCAAACTGGGGAAAATTGTGGCAGAATGCTCCATAGCAGGGTGGAGAGGCCTCTCCAAAAAGGTGGAGAGGCCGCTCCTCAGATGGAGAGGCCGCTCCCCTATGTTGGAGAGGCCTCTCCGCATCTCTTCTTTCAAATCTGCCAAGTGAGGCAGGAAGTTCAGCAACGAGGTGGAGAGGCCTCTCCAAATAGGTGGAGAGGTCGCTCCAGGTGGAGAGGCCGTGACATAAAGTTGGAGAGGCCTCTCCTCACAAAATCCTTGAAACTGCCAAGTTTGGCAGTAGCTACAACAGCGGGGTGGAGAGGCCTCTCCACTGACCTGGAGAGGCCGCTCCTAGGGAGAGGCCGCGCCACTCTATGGAGAGGCCTCTCCACTGCACATCTCTCTTTATTCTTGACTTGACTCCTTTTCCTTGGCTTCTTTCCATCATCTTCTTGCTTCTAACCTTGTTCATCATCCATAGGATTTAATTGGTCGTCTTTGGACCTAAAATCTCAACAAAAACACTAACAACCCGTGAAGCATAGGATACACAAAAATTGCATAAAAATAGAGTGAATAATGAACTAAGGCATCAATACCTCACATATTCAACGTTAAAAACCACTCTATAATCATACAAAATAGCATGCTATCATTATGGAAGAGGCTTTAATCAACAAGGACCTAATAAGTTTGCTGGGGGTAGGAGAACTATCAATTATTACTGTGATCATTGCCAGATGCCTGGTCATAGCATGGAAAGGTGCTTCAAGTTGAAGGGCTATCCACCTGGTTATAAGGGAAATCAGTTAGCTCCAGCTTCCAAGAAGTTTGCAAATTGTGTTGATGGTGGTCAAATTTTAGATGATGCTGCAAAAACTTCTGAACAAGCTAATGTGTTGAATTTAGCTGCTAGTTTCACTCTGGATGAATTGACTCAGATGAGGTCTCTTCTTAATAGACAAAAGGTTGATCAAGATGCTAATGCTATGTTTGCAGGTAATTACTGTCTTCTGTCTTCTTCTTATAGTAATGGGTGGATAGTGGATAGTGGACAGTGGAGCTAGTGATCATATGTGCCATAGATTGGACATGTTTGATTCATATGATTTAGTTCATGACCAGAACTGTTATATAACCATACCTGATGGCACAAGAGTCAAAGTGACACATATAGGGACAGCTGTGTTAGACACCAATATCACCTTGAAGAATGTCTTATTTGTTCCCAGTTTTCAGTTCAATCTTATCTCTGTACACAAGCTGTGTCAAGATGGTGGTTACACAGTGCAATTCACTTCTGATCAATGTATTGTCCAGGATCAAATGTCCTTGATTCCACCACTTGTTCTTGGTAAAGTGGGTAATGGTCTCTACTTCACAAAAACTTCTCACAGAGCTGTTGCTGCTGCTTCCAGTTCAGGTTCTGCTTCTTCTCCTATTGTTTGTTAGTCTTTTATAGACCAGGCTAAGTTGCTGCACCTTAGGACAGGTCATATTCCTTTTACTCATATGAATATGATTCAGATTAAAGTTGATTGTAGAAAATTGGGAAATGAGGTTATTTGTAGTATCTGTCCAGCAGCAAAGCATAGAAAGTCCTTTTCTAGTAGTTCTATTAAAACTGTTCATCCTTTTGAATTGATTCATGTAGATGTGTGGGGTCCATATCAGTCAAAAACTCATAATAATTGTAATCTGTTCCTCACTATTGTTGATGATTACACAAGGTGTGTTTGGACACATTTGATGAAGTATTAAACTGATTCTGTTGATATTTTAGTCAATTTTGTGACTTTTGTTGAGAAACAGTTTGGTGTCAAGATAATAAGGACTAATAATGCAAAGGAACTCTGTGAAGGCAAGATTTTATCCTTGTACAGTGGTAAAGGGATTTTATACCAAACCAGTTGCAGTGATACCCCACAGCAGAATGGGGTTGCTGAGAGGAAACACAAGCATTTGCTTGAAGTTGGAAGGGCTCTATATTTTCAGTCTAAGCTACCTATTTCTTTTTGGGGAGAATGTATAGAGTGTGCAGCCTATTTGATAAACAGAATGCCTTCTCAAGTTTTGGGGAATTTATCACCATATGAAAAGCTCTATAACAAATCACCTAATCCTGACCATCTTAGAGTCTTTGGCTGTCTATGTTATGTGAGTACAGCAAGGCAACACAGAACAAAATTTGAACCTAGAGCTGAACCCTGTGTGTTTGTAGGGTACTCTCCTACTCAGAAAGGATATAAGGTATTACACCTATCCAACATGAAGATCTCAGTTTCAAGAGATGTAGATTTTCATGAAAAACACTTCCCATTTCATATTTCACCACATCCTCAATCAACACCAACCCCTTTCTTTTTACCCTCTCATACACCTACTCCTTCTCCTTTCCTTACTATTGATATACCAGACATATTTCAAATTATACCTCCCAGCAGTCCTGTTCCCAACAGTCCTGTTCCCAGCACAACTGATTTTCAGTCTGAAATTTCAACACCTTCTGATCACCCTACATCAGTTGTTGATATTACTCTTGATACTCCTGTGCCTATACCTGTTGTGCAGTCTGTGAGGCATAGAAAACCACCTAAGTGGATGGGTGATTATTTTTGTGGGGCTTCCATTGTCTTCAATGATCACTGGTGTAACTTGGCTTCCCATTCTTCATTCTCCTGTGAGCATAAAGCCTTCATCTCTCAGACAGTCTCTATTAAGGAGCCTACCTCATATAAAGAAGCAGCAGGGGATCCAAATTGGGAAGCAGCTATGAAAAAGGAGATTAAAGCTTTATTTGATAATAAGACCTGGGAAGTGGTAGATTTACCATGTGGAAAGAAACCTATTGGTTCTAAATGGGTTTTCAAAATCAAGTTGAGGAAAGATGATTCTATTGAGAGATTCAAGGCTAGGTTGGTAGCTAAGGGTTACAACCAGAAATATAGGATAGACTTTAAGGAGACATTTTCTCCTGTTGTTAAGATGTCAACAGTCAGAGGTTTGATTGCTTTAGCTGTACACAAAGGCTGGACAATCTATCAATTGGATGTCAATAATGCCTTTCTGCATGGGGATTTGGTTGAAGATGTCTATATGAAAATGCCAGATGGTGTTCCAAACCCTGGAAATAAAGTCTGCAAGTTAAGGAAGTCCTTATATGGTCTCAAGCAAGCAAGCAGAAAATGGTTTGAGAAACTGACTTCTGAGCTAGTTGTTCTGGGTTTTGTTCAGTCCAAGAATGACTATTCTCTCTTTGTCAAGCACTCCAGTCAGAATACTACTCTTGTGGCAGTCTATGTTGATGATATTATCATCACAGGTACAAATCTTCTTCAGATTGCAGTTCTAAAGAAACACTTGCATGATACTTTTAGTATCAAGGATTTGGGTGTTCTGAGTTTCTTTTTGGGGATGGAAATTGGTTATAATGGTAATGCTGTTATTCTTTCTCAAGCCAAGTTTACTAGGGAGCTCTTGGCTGATAGTGGTCTCCATCCTTTCAAGACTGTAGCTATAACCCTGCCCATTCATTTGAAGCTTAGTTTTGAAGTTGGTGATTTACTGCAAGACCCTTTGCAATATAGATGTCTAGTTGGGAAACTTAATTTCTTAACCCATACTAGACCTGATCTGGCATTTACTGTCCAATGCTTAAGTCAGTTCATGCAATGGTCTCGTTCTTCTCATATGCAAGCTCTGACTCATACTCTGAATTATGTGGCTTCAACTGCTGGTCAAGGTATCATTTTTTCTGGAGGTATGGATTTGAAATTGCAGGCTTTTTCAGACTCTGATTGGGGTGCATGTGTTGATACCAGAAGATCAATCACATAGTATGTTATGATGCTGGGTTCTTCTCCCATCAGCTGGAAATCAAAGAAACAACCCACAACTTCAAAATCATCTTCTGAAGCTGAATATAAGGCAATGTCAGCTGCTTCTTCTGAGGTTGCTTGGTTGGTCAGGTTACTGGGTGATCTTGGTATCTCTGATTTGAAACCTATTACATTACATTGTGACAATCAGTCAGCCCTGCATATAGCCAAGAACCCTGTCTTCCATGAGAGGACAAAGCATATTGACATAGACTGTCATTTCACAAGAGAAAAGGTTCTTGAAGGCCTTATTCAGCTCACCTATCTTCCCACCAGTTCTCAGTTGGCAGATATTATGACTAAGATCTTGCCTTCTCCTCAGTTTAATATCCTGAAGTCCAAGCTTGGCATGTCTTCATCACCCCAAGCTTGAGGGGGGATGTGAAGTAATGCTCTCAGCCACGTCAGCACACTTGCCAGCTCACAAGGAGTTAGTTAGAACAATTAAAGTTTGTTATTAAGTGCTGTATTAACAGAGCATTTATATGCTACTGCTTAGTTTTCTGTATTCATTCATTCAATAAAAACTTCTCTCTCTAAGATTGGGATTTTCCTCTCTTAGCTTTCTCTCTCTATATTCTCTCTTTTACAGTGTATAATCTAGAACTCCATTAATGAAAATTGGATACTTCTCTTTCTCAAATTGTTGATTCAATTAGTACAGATTTCATTTTCTTATTCATAACAATTACTAAAGGCTTTTGTTCCACTAATCTATTCACAGTATCCATTGATAGTTAGCTGACTTGTTTTTGGAAGCTGTTGCTTGTTCTTTTTCTTCCACGCTGTAAAGCTCTTTCTGAAAACAAATGGATTTTGGTAATGGATTTTCTTGCCTTGGCTGTGAGTAATTTGAGCCATCATACATGCCATCTATTTATAGTATGAGTAGATCAGTGACATTGCTTCTCTATAATTTTATTTTAAATTAGAGTAAGGAATGATGCTCCATAAAAATCAGTTTATTCTACAATATATCCTCTTTTAGGCTTGAAATTTTGTCTCTATGTTGTCTCGAGGTTTAGAGAACTGATATCTGTGGACATGTTTAAGAAAGGGATCGGAATCTAGCTAGATAGAACTACAAATGATCAAATAATGAGTAGTGTTTTCTTTTTTGCTATTGAAGCACTCGAAGAGACTACTGATGAAAGAAAAAAGTTGATGCTCAAAGGTATCACCTAGAATATGGTACAGGCTCCATAACTTCATGATGCTCAGAATATATATCTTTGGAACCAATGCTACTTTTATTTACAGAACATCATGTGTCAGTGTCCAAATTCAATGTATTTTGAACTTTTACACATTTCATGACACCTAAGAGTTTTATTACATACATGATACATTAATCTCAATGAGCAACAATAATGGGATTAAGATGGTGCATGATTCCTGATCTCATATGGGAATAATCTTACTATAACAGCCGCATTAATAGGCATCTAAAACTCTGCTATTGACTTAAGAGATCTAACTTCAGTGTGTAT
Organism: Chenopodium album; assembly: GCF_948465745.1. Taxonomy (NCBI): domain Eukaryota; kingdom Viridiplantae; phylum Streptophyta; class Magnoliopsida; order Caryophyllales; family Amaranthaceae; genus Chenopodium; species Chenopodium album. The sequence continues at coordinate 38,048,720 of NC_137855.1, forward strand.
AAGAAATTTTATCATCACTTTGTGATGATTATAAGATATAGTCAAATAACAAATGTACAAAGATAACTAAGGTAAGGCTGTTCATCATTTTATTGTCTTAATTTTAAGGACTTACTGAAGTATACATGTACTGTTTGATAGCAGGGCATGCTGCAATACTGCATGGAGTACATTTTTTTTTCATTTTTTGAGCTAATGCTATAACTTAGCTTGTTAACATCTCATAAATAAGACAAAGAAGAATGTTGAGCTTGCATGGTACTAGTGTGAATGGAACGTCAACTCGGGCTTGTTCGATCATTGTGATATTCTGTGATCAAGCAGAAAAAGGTACAAAAGGGGGTGTGGCAGTGGCTTTATGGAAGGAAAAGTATAAAGGGGATGCAAGAATGATTCTTCCCACCACATCAATGTGTCAGATTAGGTTCTCTTGGTATTGTACTTTGTCCTCCTGCCTCTGCCTTCAAAGGATGACGCGCTGCTACTTGTGTATAGATTAATTGTATTAGCCTCATACATCTAGAAATCTCTGTTGATTGTGTAATTATGACAGATAACTACAGGTACTAGCACTCACAGAAAAGTCACATTAAATTATGAGAACCAAGTAAAAATGTGTCACAGCAAGAAGGTGCTACTAACTTTCCTTTATCTGAAGTTTTTATCATATGCTATACATTTACTGTTTTGTTTTTGCATGATCATACAGAAAATGATTCAAATGGCTGATTCTTTTTTAGTGTAAGTGGATAAGTGTTGGAGGTTACATATTAGTGTAAGGTAGTTGGTTACTTGTATTCCTTGGCTAATGTACTTAGTAGTATAAATATACACAAATAGTATGATGTAAGTATCTTTGTATTTTCCAACATTCTCATTCTAAAGAATATACTCTCATTTTCTCTCTCTTCCTTCAAGCTTCTCTCAAGTTCATCAATGGCAGCACACTCTCTTTTCTTTTTTCTTCCTCCTTGAACTCTCAAATTTAACATGGTATCAGAGCGGACGATCTTAGGTTCCTAGCTCCATAATTCCGCGTTTTTTTTTCTTCTTCAATTTCAAGATTTTTCATCTTATTTTTCTGATTTTTTTTTTGTTTGGAATTTCTTGCTCGTAATTTCCTTAATTCTTACTCGAAATTTAGCAATTGGAGGATTAATTCACGTAATTGTCTTCTATAATCACTTACAATTTGTTTTTCGAACCAAAATAATCAAACAAAATTTTTTATTCTTGAATTTTCCCCTAATTTCTAGGGTTCTTTCAATATTTCACTCTTTACTATTCGAATTTGAACAATTAGCCACAAATTGTAAGAGTGATGCTTGTTCGACCTTCTGTATTTGTGAAATTTCGACCAATTTCTGGCATATTTGATCAGTTTCCGGTGGTTTTATGGGTGTTTCGTTCTTGAAGATTTTCGATCGATTTACGGGTTTGCAAGTTTAGTTAATTAGAACCTTCAGTTTGTTTGGCTCGAAGATTTTCGATTGCTTAAGTTTTCGCTCTGGGTTTTGTTGCCGAAATTATTGTTCGTGAACTTCGGTTTCTAGGTTCCTCGGTTTCGATTGGAGACTACTAATTAGTGTTACTTGTTGATTGGGTTCGTGTTAAGCCCGGTGGTTGGTGGAGTTTGTGGCCTCCGTCGTCGTCACTGCGGGTTGTGTTCTCCAGTGGTATTGGAAGGAAGTTGGGTGTGTTCTGGTTCACTATTACTTCCCACATTCTTGATTGGCTTGAGACTTTCTGCGAAATCTGGTATAATTCTCATGCTTTCACTCCTTGCTAGATTGGTGATTTAGTGTTTTTGGTGTATATTGATTGATTGGAGGTGTAGTCAGAATTTGTTGATATTGGATTTGGGTTGTTCTTGATTGATAGTTGAATTGAAGTTTGAGTTGTATTAGTGATTGATATGTTTTGTGATGTTGATATTGCTCTGTTAGTTGATGGATGATGGTGAAAGTTTCTGGTTGTTTTTAGAGAGTTTATTCTTCTTGAGTTAAGGTAGAATTAAAGTGTGTTTTGTGTTGTTGGATGTTGATGATGAATATTGGTTTGTTGGATTGATTATACCGATTTAGGACTGTTTCAAGGTAGTTTGATTGGATGTTGTAAATATTGAGTGGTGGTATAAAGTGTTAGTTTGGTGGATTTTTTGTGTTGAATTGATGATGATTGGTTGAAGTTTTGGTGTGACCAAGAAGGTCATTTGTGAATCATTTGTTGCCCATAGAGGCTTGATTTTGCCCATAGTGGCTTGTTGATTTGCCCATAGAGGCTTTGATTTTCAGACCCATAGTTGGTCATTTTTCCCATAGAGGCTTTGTTTTTTTGAGACCCATAGTTGGTCATTTTATTTTTCCCATAGTGGCTTTCTTTTGTGATCCATTGTGATCAAATTTTATGACCCATAGAGGTCTTTTCTCAAGATCCATAGTGATTATTTTCTATCTCAAATTGGAGTCGTGGTGTATGAGTGTTATTGGTGGTTGGTCTTTGTTGATGGTGCTTCTCAATGGAATGGAAAGTTGGATTGTTGAAGATTGGTTTAGTTGTTTGGTGACTATATGGTGGTTATGAAGTGTTATGTTGGGCTGGCAATCTGGCATAGCATGGCAGCAGTGGTTTTGTGTTACTTATTAGTTGTTGATGGAAGGATTAACAGTTGCTCGATGTTGATCTTGATGGTGTTTAATGTCAAGTTGATGGAAGTGCATCATTTGCTGCAGGAAGTCTACAACTCGAGTTCAAATCTTTGCTACAATGATTGGTTCAAACTGGAAATGTGTTTCACCCATTTCCAGTTTGAGGGGGGGTGTTGGAGGTTACATATTAGTGTAAAGTAGTTGGTTACTTGTATTCCTTGGCTAATGTACTTAGTAGTATAAATATACACAAATAGTATGATGTAAGTATCTTTGTATTTTCCAACATTCTCATTCTAAAGAATATACTCTCATTTTCTCTCTCTTCCTTCAAGCTTCTCTCAAGTTCATCAATGGCAGCACACTCTCTTTTCTCTTTTCTTCCTCCTTGAACTCTCAAATTTAACAATAAGAAAAGAGCCTTAGGATTGATGTCTGAAATAATTGGCATCTTTAATGATTCCTTTCAGTTATTTCCAAATTGAAAGGTTCTGTTATACTTTTCAAACACCAGATTCTTTTGATGAGCAGAAGTCCTGATACAAGATAGCTCCTAGTTTTAAAAAGATAACTCTAGGAGATGCCAACGACCACTTATGTTATCGACTTCCCTGTAACGTTTAGTCTTTACCCCCTATCTAAGAACTGAGAGGGTGAGGACATGACTGTGTCAGATGAATAACCTCATACGTACGTGAAGTGCAGCTGGAATATCAGTTTTGGGTCGCGTATTTCTCATAAACTTATTGTGGGAAAGAAAGTCACGGCTCTTTATCCTAAAAGCAGGTTTTTAAACTGAGATTCCACCTTTTTATCCTTTACTTTGGAGGTCTTTAAAAGAAGGAAAAATACTGTGTTTTTTATTTAGATCAGATTCATGCAGTGAATGTGGCAATTAGACAAAGATTTTGTGTCCTTGATATGCTATAGTTATCATTAGTCCATATCCTTTTGTATGTCATCACTTTTCCTTACAAGAAGACTTGATGGTGTGGGAGATTTAGATTTTATTAGCAATGTATTAAAAACTCTGTACTCAAAACTTCCCAGAGAATGATAATGAAATACATGTGCAATGCCTTTATTAATTAAAAAAAAAATACAATTTTTGCACTCGATGTAAAGTTAGAGGGCGTGCCCTAGTTCCTCTTCTTGAGAAACAAGAAGAGTTTCTCAAATGGAATTTGTGTAATTAAAATGCATCAGGAATTGTAAACTAATGGTATTATAATCAGAAGAATTGATGACTGTAAAATCCACTATAGTTGATGACTTGGACTAAACTTGATGGCGTCATATTAAGTTTGCGTTTATCGTTAGCGGCGTTACATTGCAGTACCATCGGAGCTTAGTCTTTCACCTCTATCACAACAAACACCAACACATTCACCTTCCACTTTTGTCTCCACCTAAAACAACCACAGACTGTCCAACACCATCTTCTTCCTCTTTCACTAAATCATCTCCACCAACAACAACCTCCATTGAAGCTTCGCCGCAAAAGCTCCAATTCCTCCATTCAAACTCGAATGCCTCCATTAAATGGCGGCTTTGCCGCCAGAATTTAACGAAAAACCCTACAGAAAATATTGAAATTAAGGGTATGGTTAACCCCTAATGGATAGGTGTTTGACGCTTATGAGCTTTCCTTCTCCATTGAAGCTACTACATAATAATAGATTGTGAAATTGAAATTTGATGATTACCGATTAACACTAGATCGTGAAATTGAGTTTTTAATCTTACCTTAAATTGCTTCAATGGTGGAAAACTGGAAATAATGTACTCTGTTGAATCGGAATTTGGGAATGTATTTTTTCTTCTGAGCATCACTTTTGAGCATTGTTCAAAAGTAATGTAACATGGGTTTACCTTGTTAACGCCGTCTATGTCAAGTCCAACAGCTGTCATACCAGAATTACAGAAATACCCTCACGAGAAACAATTTATGTTAATCAATATGAGAAACTTGGGATTACCCGAAGTGAGATTATCCTTCTGATCCTTCTGTTCAACAGCCCTAGCAGGTGAAGATACAAAAAATGAGATGTAATTTCATAATTTGATTATAAAAATGTACATTATTTTTCTAGGATCACCCCATCTTTTCCTTAAAGGAAGAATTAAAATCTAGATTACCTAAACCTGTAAAGATTAACTATATCTTTTTCTTTGTTACAAGCCCAAATACTAGTACACTATATTTTAGTTGGCAGAGGGATATGAAGCACTAGCTGCTGGCTGCAGCACTATTGACTGAACGAGTTTTACTATGATGTTCCCTGGCACTGCCAGAAAAATAAAATTATAACAGTACGCTGAGGTTATCTGCTTGTAATGAACTTTTTTAGCTATTTTATCAAAACAGACCATTGTTAGTATTATGCACATAACATACAGAGGAATAAATGCTGACACGAGATCATACAAGTCAGTACAGAAGCAATGTCAACTTGAGATTTGGCCTAGCTAGAGATTTGCAAACTATAAGATTGGCTTCTAGCATAGCATCACTGCTCAGGCCGCTGTAGCATTAAACTCTCTTAAAGAAGGAAGAATATTTGTTGCAGTGACGTGCAGTAATGCAGTACAATGTAAGGGTATGAAATTGTTTGATTCTGATGTTAATCAGATCGATTTTATCTGTATTCTGAAAAATGGCAACCACCCAGTTGATTTTTGTATTTGAGGAATTATATAACCACACAATTACGTTTTTGGGATTGAATTTAATGATAGTTGTACTTGGAATTTAGAGAAGATTTGATTTTGTTCAAATTACGGAGTAATAAATAATACTACCTCCGTTAATAGTTATGTGCAACTTTTGCCATTTTTGTCCGCTAAGCATTATGTGCAACAAAAGAATTTCTTTCCTCTTTTAGTAAATAAAAACTAGTCAAATGTCATTTTTACCCTCATTTAAGAAATTAAAACACAATTAGTAACTTTAATCAGATTTATTAATCATTAATTCTCACCCAATTCTAGGGGTGTCCATAATTCGGATAAAAACCGAAATCCAATCCAATCCAAACCGAATTATCAATTCGGATCGGATCCAAACTTTGAATCGGATCGGATCGGATTGAGATTTTTTGGAAATTCGGATTTTCGGATTGGATCGGATTGACCCTAATTGTATCCAATCCAAACCGAAAACCGAATTATAAAATTAAGCTTGTATAAATATGGATTTTTGTATATTTTGAAGTTTAGCTTAAATACTTACTACTACATAAAATAAGTTAGAGAGACTTTGTATTAATTAATTAATGACTTGACGTTGAACTATTTATTTTAATCATGATTTTGAAGACTTTTATTTATAGTAAAGCTTTGTTTTTATAATTGTATTAGGCGCTAAAAAATAATGTATTATAATTCGGATTTTCGGATCGGATCCAAATAACCGAATTTTAATTCGGATTGGATCAAGAGAAAAATTCGGATCGGATCGGATTGGAAAATTGAAAACCGAATTATATTTCGGATTGGATCGGATTTGGACTAAATCCAAACCGAAAACCGAACGGACACCCCTACCCAATTCTCACCCCCAACCAACCTAATCTAATTTATCAACTCTTCATCTTCAATTCAAGAAACCCAAAACCATCTTCATCATTATCTTTCCCCATATTTTCTCTCTCCTCTTTCAATCACATTATCTCTTTGAATTTTTTTTATAGATCTTCTTTCTCTCTCTTGAACATCAATAATTTCTTAACATTTCTGGGATTTTGGGATGGTTTTTGTTTAGTATTTCGTCGGGCTTTTGCGGTGGGATTTCGTGGGGTTGGTGGTGGTTGGTGGTGGTGGGTTTTGTGAGAAGTGGTGGTGGTTTCGGGGCGGGATTTCGTTGGGTTTCGTGGTGGGATTTCGTGGGGTTGGTGGTGGTGGGTTTCGTGGGAAGTGGTGGTGATTTCATGGGGTTGGTGGTGGTGGGTTTCGTGGGCAGTGGTTGTGGTTTCGTGGGAGTGTTGGTGGTGGGTTTCGTGGGGAGTGGTGGTGTCGTGGTGGTTTCATTGGGAGTGATGGTGGATGGGTTTCGTGGGGAGTGGTGGTGGTTTCGTGGGGGTGGTAGTGGTGGTGGTGACGCCGGCGTTGAAGGCGGCAGTGGTGTTGATAAAGGTGGTATGGGTGGTGTTGGTTGGTCTTGGTGGTGGCAGTGGGTGTTTTATTATTATTTCTCCCTACCTTAATTACATACCCTTAGAATACATTAATCATCATTATCAAATTTTGCATTGGCGACCGTGTCAAGCCCCAAATTGCACAAAACTATTAATGGAGTAGTAACTGTTTTGAGGAACTTAAAAGAGTTCTTTTATTTTACAAGCAAGTGAGAAGTCTGGGAACCAAAAGTTGTAAAGTTTGGAGGCCAAAACAAAAGCAATTGTTACTGTATTATGTTATAGTGGGTAGATCACATTCACACGCCATGTCGAGCACGACCCGGTTAATCACCTGTATAACAAAATCTATTAAAATGATTATTCTTAGCAATTTTTCATTTAAAAAATGGTATTCTGAAAATATAAATTGAGACATTATTAAAATCTCCTATGTATGTCTTTTATTATAAGTTCATAACTAATTACAAAAGTTAGTCAAGGTAGTGATTATAAATGCTGTTAAAGTCACTTTATTTTGATTTGTTTATGTGATTTGTAATTATAATAAATAAATAAACTAGTCATGTAAAATCTTTTTATTAGATTATTGTAATGTATACTTCATAATATAACAACCATTTATACTCCATTTGTTCCAAATATATTGTTAATTTTTTTTTTAAGGAAAAATTTATTGTTAAATAAGTATTAATATAACAGAGGTCATACCGTGTGACTGCTTGTAAAAAATAATGGAGTAACCTCCGACAGTGTAACCCCTTATTATTATACTTATTGAGTAATCCTTTAAATAACAAAATAACCCCCTATTACAATGATAAGAGTAACCCATATATTACTAAGTAACCTATACTCGCATATTACTAATTAATTAACACCTATAACACTAAACGAATAACCCCATAAAAAGTTAATGTTAATGTACAGTTTTATAATATCTATTTTTTAATTTTTTTTTTGTAACTATTATTTAATAGGTATAAATTGTGCATTAACATGTGTATCAAGTTTGATTGTGTCAATAATTCAGATATAAAAAGAGTATATATATTAAGAGTAATTCAGAATATTCTTTCATCTTATAAATAATGCTATGATTTGAAGTGGATTTTGATCTAGTTTTATGTAGAATGCAACCACACGTGCGGATTAATGGCTTTGTAAATTTCTTCCTAAGCTTTTTTTTGAAAACCCGTTAGGGTGTCATTATATTGATAATTGATCCATCAATACATACGGAGAGACCTCACAAGGGCAATGGTTCTCCCAAATTTGCTCAACACCAAAAGGAATTAAGCGGGCTAGATTGTGAGCAACTACATTTCCATATCTTTTCACATGACACCAACTAACAGAATTAAAAGAGGTACTAGAAGAAATAATATCATCAAGAATGGAGTCAAGCTCGGTGAAGAAGATTGAAGCCTTGCACAAAGGCCTATGAGGACTTGGCTATCAGCTTCGAAGATGACATCCGAAAAGCCAAACTGATTTGCGAGCCTAACTGCCATAGCAGCAGCTTTAGCCTCCGCAACAATTGGTGGCCAGTGAGCTCTGGTGCGTCTAGTAGCAGCAAACAACACCTCACCCTTCCAGTTTCTAGCCACGATTCCCAAGCCAACCCATCCATCAATACAGAGCGATGCATCACTATTTATCTTGATTATACCCTCAGGTGGAGCCTTCCAAGTCTTCGAGCTGGGGCAAGCACATTTCTTAACTCCACCATAGATTTTTCTTGCATACGTACCACAATCCTCCGCGAGACGGTGAACTCTTTCAAGAATTATAGGATGGTAAGTTTCTTTACCTTCGAAAATCATCTCATTCCTCCTAGTACATAGATACCACATCAAAATAGCTCCCCGAGCCACCTTCTTCGAGTCGAGTTTACTTCATGATTCAAGCAAGTCTAGGAAAGACATACCTGTTGGCCATAGCGACACCTCTACGCAATCACATTCTACCCATAGTTCACGCAATGAGGGGCAGTCAAAGAGAGCATGTTGCACCATTTCGGAGCAGCCCGGGCACCAAGGACAGTCCTCCAAGTCAGTCATATGTCTGTATTTGAGGTAAGCTCTAACTGGCAGTGTCCCTGTACAGATTCTCCAAAGGAAATGACGAACTTTGGGCGTGACCTCCATCTTCCAAATATCTATCCATGACTTGTGAAAAAGGTCGAGGTTGCAAGACATTCCAATCATGTATGCTGATTTCACAGAATAACCACCGTCCATTGAGAAAGCCCACATTATGGAATCCGGATTCGAAATGGTGCTTAAGGGAATGGTAAGTATGTTGCGGGTGTCCTCGTTATTGAAGATACGTTCAATCAAGGGCACGTTCCATTCCCTAGTTTCATGATCGATCAAATCACTTACCATTGCAACCACGTCATTTATGGGGGTAGAAATAAATCTGGATTCCCCACAAATCATCCACGGTGAGCTCCATATGTTGACTGAAGTGCCATTACCAATTCTCCATAGCATACCCTCCTTAATTAACGTCTTTGAAGCCCATATACTTCGCCATGAATAGCTGCCTCCATAACCCAAACTGGCGTCAAGAAAGTTCTTTCCCGCATAATACTTTGCACTCAAAACCTTATTCAAGAGGGAATTCGGATTGCTTGCAATACGCCATGCTTGTCGACCAAGAAGAGCATCGTTAAAAACCTTCAAGTCTCTAAATCCCATACCCCCAATACACTTGGGAGTACAAAGATCTTTCCAACTCTTCCAGTGCACCCTTTTCTTGTCTTCCTCTTGACCCCACCAAAATCGATCCATCATGGAGTGGATCTCATCAATAATCTCAACCGGAATTTTATACACTCCCATGATATACGTCGGAATAGCCTGGATGACTGACTTGAGAAGTATCTCCTTTCCTGCTCTCAAAAGTAATTTTTCCTTCCACCCCATAAGCTTTTTCCAGATTCTGTCCTTGAGCGCCGAAAATACCATCTTCTTTGATTTTCCAATTATGGTCGGAACCCCAAGGTATTTTTTGTGTCGATCAACCCATCGCATAGCTAGAATTCCCAATTATTCCTCCTGTAAAGAGACACTGACACCGTTGCTAAAAGAGACCTCCGATATGTCATAGTTAATTTTTTGTCCGGAAGCTTGTTCGTATATGTTGAGTATATCAACAATCTCAGAACACTCCCTTCGGTTGGCTCTTGCAAAGAGAAGGCTATCATCTGCAAAAAGAAGGTGAGAAATTTCGGGGCCATTTCGGCTAGCTTTTGCTCCATGTATCGAGCCCTCAACTAAAGCTTTCCGCAACAAACCCGAAAAAGCATCTGCAACTAAAATGAACAGATATGGGGAAAGAGGGTCTCCTTGCCGCAGACCTCTAGAAGGTAACACAGAACCACTCACATTGCCATTGATGATGAAAGAATATTTTACCGTAGTCACAAAATCCATGATTATCTCCACCCATTTACCGGCAAATCCCATCTTCAAGAGTAGCTTTTCCAGAAAATTCCACTCTACTTTGTCATAGGCCTTACTCATATCAAGCTTCATGGACACCATACCCTTCTTGCTTTTACATCTTGTTTTCATCGTATGGAACAATTCAAGAGCAATTAGTGCATTATCCGTGATGAGTCTTCCCGGAACAAAGGCACTTCGGTTTTCTGATACGATGTCAGGGAGAACCGATTTTAATCTCATAACAATGGCCTTCGAAGCAATTTTATACAATACATTACAAAGAGCAATGGGCCTATATTCAGTCATCAGAGTCGGGGATTTTACTTTCGGGATAAGGACAATGTTAGTATTATTTACAGAGCTAATAGACTCATTACCCTGTAAAATATTACTAACCAATCTAGATACATCATCACCAACAATATGCCAAAATTTTGAAAAAATATAGCATGCATACCGTCAGGGCCCGGAGCCTTACAAGGATGCATTTGGCTGAGAGCGGCAAATATTTCATCCTTTGAAAAAGGGCGAAGGAGTTCAGCGTTGATATCAGGGCTAATGCATTGCTCTATTGATTCGAGTACTCTATCACACGCTTCTTGTGATGGGGTGCCAGCAGTGAACAAATTCTGGTAGTAGCTCTGCACAATTATTTCGATGTCCTCATCATCTTCTTTCCAAGTACCCGATTCATCAAAGAGGCCCTTGATTTCATTTTTTCGTTTCCGTTGGGAAGCCTTGTGGTGGAAATATGAGGTATTTCGATCACTATCTTTGATTTCCGAAGCTCTAGATCTTAGGAACCAATATGCCTCCTGTTTATCAAATAAATCATCAAGTCTCTTTTCAAGATCCGCACATAAAGCAAGCGACTCATCCGACACAGCCTCTCCTTGCACCACCTTCAGTTCACTTTCAAGCTGTTCAATCTGATGTTGCAGCCCCTGGAACTTGGTGCTACTCCACCGCTGAAGATCACCAGCAACATACTTCACTCGGTCCTCCACACTCCCCACATTACCTCTCCACGCACCATGCACAACCTCTTCACATTCACCATCAAGTAGCCAGCAGGTTTCGAAACGAAACCTCTTTTTCTTTTTCCTTTTCTTCTTTCTATGGGAGCCAAACTTTAAGAAAATGGGTGCATGATCAGATTTCATACGAGCAAGGTTCTCTACAGTTGTATTAAGAGAAAGGTCAAACCATTTACCATTCGCCACAAAACGGTCAAGTCTTTCCCTAATATGAGTTTTCACTGTCAACCCTTTTTCCCAAGTAAACCACTGTCCCTCATAACCCAAATCATGAAGGTTACAGTCTTGGAGAGTCTCACGGAATTCAGACATAGCTCTTCGTTCATTATCCACTCCACCTTGTTTCTCATCATAAGAAAGAATTTCGTTGAAATCTCCACTAAATAGAATCGGGCCATTAAAGTTTTCACACAAGTTTTTAATTAATGACCAAGTTTTGCCTTTGTTACTACTCTCAGGCCAACCATAGAGTCCAACAAAACGCCATACAACACCCGTATAAAGTTTGACATCACCACAAATATGGTTTTGCGAGAAAGAAACAATAGAGAAATTAACATTATTCTTCCAATATATACAAAGGCCCCCGGCCCTTCCAACACTACTAACACCAAAAGCATACGGAAAATCAAGAATAATTTTTTTTATTTTCTGCAAGAGTTTTATTAACTTTGGTCTCAGACAAAAACAAAATGCTAGGGGCTAAAGAGTTGCACCACTTACGAAGTGCTCGAACCGCCCGGGGGCTAGCCATCCCTCGGCAGTTCCAACAAAGTGTACTCATTGGAGAGGGCGGGGTTGATCCATGTCAACCTCCGCCGGGCTAGTAGAAAGAAGAGTCACCCCATGGATTGATTTGTTGCGCTTCCCAATAGATGATTCGTCTGTGTCCACCCTATTAGAAATTTCAGAATTTTCAGATTGTTTTCTTTTCCCTACAAGAGCAGTGTGCTCTTTCATTGAGATGTCAATATCTCTATCAAGCCTCCTCCAAGTCTTTTTTGCTATGCCCTGCTCCCCTTGTTCCCCTGCTATCACATTGCCTACACAAGCTGTGATTGGAGGATTTTGAGTGCCATGGTTGCTGGGCTGATGTACAGGGGTGATCACGCTGCTAGGGGGCTCAAATAAGCTTGATGCTTGTTGTTGATCAGGTTCGAAAGGCACCAAGGGAGTCTCAACACTACCTGACTGTAATCCCTTTTCCATTTCCTGCAATGTATTATCATTCTTAGGCTGTTCAACCTCCTTGCTCACAAAGGATAACTTCCTAGCCACCCCCGGGGGGCCCTTCCTTATTGCACCAGGGCTATGATATCCTGGTAGCTTGGGAACACTTGGTTTCTTGAGCTTCAACAGCCAAGATTTCTCCTTCTCACGATCAAGGACAGTGAGTCGAGTTCGTTTTTTGGGTGACGCCCCAAGCTAAGGACCATACTCATAGACGACCTCCTTGTGTAAGGTCGAAGCTTCGAAGAATTGGCACTCATTGTCAGTATGATCCATCCTTCCACAATAGTAGCAAAACTCCGTTAGACGCTCGTATTGAATGCCGCACCATTTCGAACTTCCTGATCCAGTAGCAATTTTGATGCCTCTGCGCAAGGGTTTGTTGATGTCAATTCGAACTTTAACCCGGAGGAATTCATTCCAACCAAGAGGGTCAGAATCATCATAGTCAATAAATCCCCCCAAATGTTCACCAATTTCAAAAGCAAAATCAATATTCCTTCTGTTGAAAGGAACATCCTTAATTCGAATCCAAAAGGGAGTGTGGGAAAATTTAACCTCAGAGGGTTGTTCATCACCATTAATTTCATTCAACAACAGCAATTTCTTATCAAAGAACCAAGGGCTACCTTCCATAACTCTAGCCTTGTCTTCCTCATCGAAGAATTGAAAGACAAATAAATTCGTTTCCACCATTCGAATTGCTACATTATTCTTGCAATTCCAGACATTCAATAAAGTTCTCTTCATTGCTTCAACATTATAGGGTCTTACCGTCAACAATTTCCCCACAAGGGTGAGCGAAATTCGAGTTTTGGTCTCCTCATCTTCTCCAGCAGCAGGGGACCCGATAACAGAGTTCTCTTCTTCGGTCAATCGAAGCTTTTCCCACTCCTCAATCAGTTCATTAGCCATGAGATCAGAATTGGGTATAAAATTCGGTCAGAAATCGAGTCAGAATCGAGAAAGAGAGAGATCATAATTTCTTCCTAAGCTTGTTACAAGTAGAAGATTAAAAAGATCAATTCTCTAAACACTCTCTTTAAAACCATTATTGACATACACCTACATTTATTATAGGGTGATTGCAAAAAAAAAAAAAAACATTTATTATAGGGTGAGCATATGCACAAACTAATAATCATATCCTAACATAAATAAAGAAACAAATAAATATCCTACTCGTAATAACTAAAACCATTAAATCCTAAAAATAGGAAAGATCATTTCAAGTGAGAAGGAAAAACCCATAAGCAAACTAAAGCATCGTACATAAATCATCGAGAAAACTCATATTCGACTATTACTCTCGCATCAAGATTTTAAATGAAAAAAGTTATTACGAAACGGATAGAGTAGTCTAAGCTATCTTATAAAATTTCCCTATGATCATATTCCTACCCTATAATTTTAAATGAAAAAAACTATTATGAAATAAATATTGCGATTAAAACGAAACATAGGAAGTAGTAGATTACTAGATTATTTAATTAGTTTCATGGGTTCCGGAAATAACGCGCATAGACGGCATATAGTCTGTCATCTACTCTCTTTACTTTGCTCTTTGCCTTTTAGGTTTCTTCTTTGCCCAGGAGACAGAACAACGGTTTCGTTGACCAAAAACTAAGAGGTACGATGATTGTTGCTCTTTTTTTTTTTTTTTTTTTTTTTTTTTTAAGGTTTTCTGATGAATGGGTGCATGTAATCAGTGACTTAATGTTTAGCAGTTTGAATTATTTTGCCTGATCTCGATTCAAATTCCATGTTGTCAAATCTTGAACTGTTATTGTAATTCAGGCATGATTATATAACAGGTGTATGTTTTGATTTTATGACAAATCAAACACCATTTAGTCGTCCATTACACTGAGTTACTGACGCAATTGTTGTATTAAGTTGTAAGTGCAGGAATAACTAAGTAATGGACTCTCTAATTTCGGTGATCATGAAAGTTGCCGAGTGTTTTGTGGATCCAATTAAGAAACGCGTTAAGCTCATTACTAACCACGAAGGCATCAAAACTGAGCTGAGGGAAAAGCATGAGCAATTACTGAGCGATCGAGCTGGAATCCAATGTCGAGTCAAAAGAGCTGAAAACAACAATGAAAGAATCCTAGAGCATGTAGACAAGTGGCTACAAGATGTTGAAGAAATAGAGAAAAGCTGGCCCTCTGATATCAGTGAAACAAGTAGCGGATCAACTCTCAACCTTTGCCACCGATACAAACTAAGCAAGGTAGTGTTAGACATAATAATATGTAAATATTATTGTCAATTTTCACAGTATATACTATATACATATGTAGCACTCTAGAGTTTAATATATTACAAGGCTAATATTGGCAATAATTTTTACATATTATTTTGTCTAACAGGTAGCAATAAAAAAGAAACATGATGTTGATTTATTGCTTGAACGTGGTACCAACTTCAAGGAGTTGGCGGAACCAATCACCCCTAAAAGACCAAACCCTGATAATGTCGCCGATCTTGAATCAACTCATTTGTCTATGGATAAGACTTTGAAGGCCTTGAAAGAAAGCAACACGAAAATCGTTGGTCTTGTTGGGATGGGAGGAATTGGTAAGACAACCATAGCTGAAAAAGTAGCGGAAGAAGCCAAGAAAACAGGTTTGTTTGATCTAGTGTTGTTTGCTGCGGTGTCTCAAGCACAAGAGATCAGAAAGATTCAAGGCCAATTAGGTGATACTTTAGGCCTAACATTTTCTAGAGAAGGTGATGCTGGCAGAGCAGATCAGCTTAGAAACAGAATTAATCGAGTCGGTAGAATATTGATTATTCTAGACGATATGTGGAGTACAATTAGTTTTGCAGAGATCGGGATTCCATTTAAGGATGATCATAAAGGCTGTAAGATTCTCCTCACCACTCGTCGTGAGCAAGTCTGCAAATCTATGGATTGTCAAAAAACCATCGAAGTTGAACCCTTGAATGAAAACGATGCTTGGAGTTTGTTCCAAAGCAAAGTTGGGGAAATTTTACTTGAGCCATCCCATGATCTTAAGGAGGTAGCAACCCAAGTCATAAAAGAGTGCAAAGGGCTGCCACTAGCACTTGTAGTTTTGGGATGTGCTATGAAAGGAAAAGATTTGGACGAGTGGAGATTGGTTGCTGAAAGACTTCGAAACTCGAGGCTTCCGGATATAGAAGCAGTTGAGCAGAATTTTTATGCGTGCTTTAAGTTAAGCTTTGATTATCTCAAGTCAGAAGCTACAAAGAAGTGTTTTTTGCTATGTTCTTTATTTCCAGAAGATCATGAAATTCAAGTGGATGAACTAGCCAAATATGTATTGGGGTTTGGCGAATTTCAAGATATCGACTCGTTTGAATTTGTGAAGTCTCGTGTGCAAGGTATTGTAAAAGATCTTAAGGAATCCTCATTGCTATTAAAAACACATGATATGACAAAATATGTTAAAATGCACGATGTCATCCGTGATGCAGCTCTATGGATCGCCAGCGAAATGGGAGAAAAATTAGTGGTGCCAATATCCTCGGGGAATAACTGGACGAAGAATGATAACTATAGGACTGCAGTCGCAATATCTTTGCTAGCTTGCCCTATGAATAATAATTTTCCTACTGAAGGAGACTCATTCTTGAGATTGAAATTTTTGATATTTGCTCAACGCGTACCTTTGCAACTTACTAGCTCGTGTTTTCAGGGGATGAAAACACTTCAGGTTCTTGATTTGACAGCAGAGAAGTATCGTTTGGAGCTTTTGTTGCCGCGTTCCCTGAAGGATCTTCAAAATCTTCGGACTTTGCTAATCAGAAGGTGGGAGCTAATAGGCGATATATCAATGATAGGAAGTTTAACTAACTTAGTGTTTCTTAGCTTTTCTGGAAGTCTTATCAAGCAGTTGCCAAAACAAATGGAAAAACTTTCTATGCTGAAGGTTTTGGATCTGTCTGGTTGTTCAGAACTTGGAAATTCCTACACCGTGGTACAAAGCCACTTATGCAGTATAGAAGAAGTTTATACCCCAAACAAGCCTTGTTATAATCCAAGCCTTGATTGAGTACTTTTCCTAATGTTTGAGCAATGAATATTTAATGTTTATTTCGATAAAATGGAAATGTGTTGTCATTAATAATATCAAATCATATAATTCAATGTTAGTCTTTCCTGATTGCATATCTAATTTTAATGGTGCATTTCCGTCAACTTTTTATTAGGAGACGAGCATGAAATGTTAGAAACAACTGGTGTTGCTATGAATTTAGATGTGGCAATATAGGATGTCCAAGGAACGCACGCGCTTACAAATTTTACGGGAAACTTGGTCTATGTCAAGGACGATTTAGTTCTTGACTATAATTGTAACTAGATTAGGTCTCGTACCATGCACAGTAATTTCACTATTATTCTAAATTTAACCCTGTATATATTAGCAAATAAAAATAAAACCATTTGTAGTATATAGCTTTTCTTCTTAGTTTAAGTATATAATGAAATAAAACCTGAATTATAATGAAAGAGCGAATTAGAAAAATAAGCTAGTGTTGTACAAACTTTAATTTGGTACGTTTTTTTCTTCTTATTAACAACATAAATAAATATTAAGGCCCTGTTTGGTAGTTAGCTTATTCGGGGTATATTAGCTTATTTGACTAATTTTAGCTGATTGACTAGTTAAACAAGCTAATATAAGTGTTTGGTAGTAAGCTTATTGAAAGAGCTTATTCCACTAAATAAGCTATTTTTGAAAAAGCTCATTTTAGGAGCTTTTTCAATTAGCTTATTCATTAATTATTGTGAAATGACACTTATAACCTCATTTAATTTAAAATCCTATCTAAACTACCTACCCCACAATTAACTTATTGGTCATTTCACATACTCAATCACCTTTAAGCTATCAGCTATTTACCAAACACTTTTATATAATCAGTCAATTCAATAAGTTAGTCAAATAAGTTAATAAAATCAGCTAGTCAAAATCAGCTAACTCAATCAGCTTCAGCTTTCAGCTTTCAGCTTTCTCCCAAACAGGGCCTAAGTATTTTAACAGTGTATATATTTGCATTCCCGTGTATATTAGAATGTAAGACATCTGACAGTTACATTCAAATAAATATGATATGATAAAATAAATACCTCGAAATAAAAATTTACATAGGTTGAAATCTTAATTAATCAATTTGTCTTACATGATTTACACGTATAGGGTATTGGATATACTCCATACAAAAATATATCGTATTGGACATTTAAAGGTATATATAAATACTACATCTGAAGATATTTAAATGTACAAAATAATATGCACTCCATATGCTATACAAAGTAAAAGATATAATAATATTTTATGCAAAAAAATATAGAATGTATGTGAATATTTTTTTAGGAAGTGAATCACCATTATATGATTTGGTGATTATATTTTTTAAGAAAATGAATCAAAATTAGGTAAAGAAGTGAATTTTTATAAGAATATTAAAAAAAAAAAAAAAGTTGGAGGGAAAAAAACAAAACCAAAAAGTAACACGTGTCATTCTTGATGTCTGTTTTAGTATTATGTTATTGATATACACCTGATGAATTAAATGTGAATGATCTTCTCGGTGGACAAAGTTAGGAAGATATTGGGAGCAATTAATTGCTCCTAGTGATTAATTTAACCATTTTGTAATAAATTTGAGATATCATTTTCTGTAAGGATAGAAAAACTTTTACATATTCAGTTTGACATGGTGATAAGATATTTGAGTTATCATTTTCATTAGTGACCTACAGGGTTGGGCAAAACTACCAGAAAACCCCGAAACCCAAAAACTCAATCTGTAACAGATACGAAAATTAGGGTACTCGGTCCGATAATCATCATAATAATCGTTTATATATCCAACCTGATAATTTGTTATCAAGTATGGTTATTGGGTATCATTTTAAAATTAATACGATAAACAAATTTTTTTTTTCCTACTTAAATTTATTTATCCAAAATCTAAACTTTTACTTTCTTTATACTCCGTATTATAATCACTTTATAATATGAATAATTGGTAACATTATTAATAATTTAGTCAAGATCACATAGCATTGTTGTGTTAAATAATACGAAGTATCATAATAACTACTTTATCAATTAGTATTATGTGCACCATGGTGCACCTAAAAATATGTACACCACTCCTACACTTTTGAACATTTAGGAAAAATTTGAACATTTTACAAAAATATAAACATCTATTAAAAAAATATGAACACATCACAAAAAATGAACATAAACATGCAATTTTTATGTTCATATTTTATAAAGAAATGTTCATTTTGTATACAATAAATGTTCAGTTTATATTACAAAACTATTGAATTATTATGAGTTAGACAAACTTCTTTCAAAATTTGTTGACTTGCAATAATTCAAAATTTGTGATTGTTCATATTTTTTTACTAAATGTTCAAAATTGATTATTGTTCATATTTTTTTTACTAAATGTTCGAAAGTATATGTGTGGTGCATTGCGATTGTTCAGATTTTTTTTTATTAAATGTTCAAATTTGCGATGTTCAGATTTTTTTACTAAATGTTCAAAATTCACGATTGTTCAGATTTTTTTACTAAATGTTCAAAGTATTGGTGTGATGCATTGCGATTGTTCAGATTTTTTAACTAAATGTTCAAATTTTGCGATGTTCAGATATTTTGACTACATGTTCAAAATTTGCAATTGTTCAGATTTTTTTACTAAATGGTCAAAAGTATAGGCGTGGGGCACCTATTTTTAGGTGCACCATGGTGCATCTTAAAATTTGCACTACTTTATTAAGTTTAATTCTTATTATTGGATATCACTATATGAAGCCCGTACGATGCACGGTTTGTTAGAATTTTTTTAAAAAAATATTTTTCATATTTATATCATTAAAATTGTTATTATATTAGTTTTAAAATATTAGATAAAATTCTTAATCTTAAAAGATAATATTTTGTATTTATTTAATTTAAATTTTAAAATCTCATTCGTCAATTTTGCTTACGTGGTATTTGAATTATTTAATTGTAAAGGAAATTAATAATCTCTTATTTAATTGGCTATAACTTAAATTTATAATCCTACATGACGCGATAAGAAAATTAAATCATACGTGGCTCTTCAAAAATTTGGAAAAAAACTCCTCTTTATATATATAAAATTACTAGACACCCAAGCTTATTGGTTCGATTTACGGTGATATTGGTTATCGATTATCCAAACCGCTCACCCCTAATTCCGACCAGGGCAACTACATAGCAAGTTCTCAACATTTTCACAGCATTCGACTTTTCTCACGAATTGTCTTTCCGTACAATAAGGGTATGTTCTCTTACGTTGAAATTCAGTTCAGTTCAGCTCAGCTCAGTTCAGCTCTTAATTTCCTTCTCTTATAAAATTTTCGTTTCAGTTCAGTTTAGTTTAGTAATTAGTTCAGTTCAGTTCAGTTCAATTCAGTCAATGAAAACAGGCCCCAAGTCAATAATGGTCGTAACTCGAAAAAGGAAGAAATCCGCGTCTCTAAGGCCCCACGGACAGCAATCCGCGTCTCTAAGGCCCCACGCACGCTTTTTGTTACGAAGCACTTGGTATCTTGCTTCCCTGGTCCTTGTCCTATACGAAGTACGAGGTATTATTTTCAAAAGGCCACAAACATCGATGTGGTTTTTACAGAATGTATCAGACGCCATTATGGCTTCTAGCTTTTGATTGCACATGTATGCACATATTCGATTTCTGTTTTTTTTTTTAAAAAAAAAATTTAATAAATATTTTGCATCAATTTGTATTTTCTTTTTAAAATTATTTTTATTTTAAGTGTTTAGGTTTTAAGAAGTATTTTTATGTGGTACCTTATTATTATTTGTGGGCCATTTATGTGATGTAAGTCATATAACCTTTTGTTTTTTGATGCAAAGTCATGTAACCTTTTGTATATCTAGCTGTTACATTTGTTTATATTCGTATTATTTTGGATGTACCACATGGTGAGGTATTGTCTTAGTTATTTCCTTGTTCGAATTTATTAAAGGGCAAAACATGGTTTTTAATGGAAGAAGGACGTTATAGGGAGGTTTGATGATAAGGTTGAGTTTTTGTTTTTGTTTTTAAGAAAAGAGCTTTTTATTTTTAAAAAAGTTTATTTATAAAATAATTTAATTGTTAAAATAATAAATCAACTTTTATGTATGTGGTTGGCCATATTGTGTGGTAAGTCATCATGGGGGTTACTTCATTAGCATTATATACTAATACTCCCTCCGTGTTTTTTTAAGTATTACACTTTGACTGACACATAGTTTTAGGTAATTTAATTGACTTAAATAAAATAAGAGGTAAGTGGGGTAGTTGGAGTATTAAAAAATTGTAAAAGAAAGATAGTGGGTTAATAGTTTATTGAAAAGTAATGAAAGTGAGAGGAAAGATATAATAAAAAAGTAGTAGTGGGTTTGGGTGGGGACCATAAGAGGAGAGATATAATATTTTAATATAGGTTTTTGCCAAAAAAAGAAAGTCTAACACTTAAAAAAAACACGGTCGGAAATAGAAAGTGTAACACTTAAAAAAACACGGAGGGAGTATATACTTATAAAGGTTATTCGGTCAGCATTACATGAGTTACTTCGTAAGTAATATAGATATTACTCTGTCAATATTATCGGGGTTAATCAGTCGGTATTATAAGGGTTAATCAGATATTTTACAAGCATTTACATAGTGTGCTTAGCCGCACACAAAATGTGCTTAAAAAAACTAACTATATTTAAAGACTTATTTAAAGATATCATTAATGTCATGAGCAAAAGGTACCAGTCTCTCTGTATTTTTATAAGTGTTTAATTTAACCGACACGAAGTTTTTGGCAATGTTGACTTAAAAATAAGAGGGTAGTGGAGTAGTTGAAGTATTAAAAAATAGTATAGTGGTGGAGTCCATGAGAAGAGAGATATAATATAAAATGTAAATTTTTACCAAAAAAAGGTAATGCACTATTTAAAAAACACAACCACATTTGATAAGTCTAACACTTAAAAAATACGGAGGCAATAATAATTTGCGATATTAAAGAAATATGATAAGATTTTTTTATAATTCACCAAAAAGAAAATTAAAAAGTAAAGTATTAGTAAAGATAATTTTCTTAATTTAATCCCTAACTTTTAACAACTACTCCCTCCGTCTCAAAAAGAACGACCCATTTGGGTTGATTACGCGGGTATTAAGGAAGTTAAGTAAAAAGAAGTAAAAGTATATTGGAAAGATAAATTTACATGGGGTTTGTAAAAAAATAGAGAGAGAAAGTAATAAAATAAGATGGAAAATCAAATTTTTATATGGAAAAGCTAATTTTGCACAAATATTGTTGCAAATTGGTAGTGTTTTAATGCAAATGAGTCATTCTTTTTGGGACAAAGTTTTGGCCAAATGGGTCGTTCTTTTTGGGACGGAGGGAGTATAAACAAACTCTTTAAGAGTAATGTGATTTTATTTATACCCCTAAAAAGTTTATATTAACCTATTTACCCCTATAAAGAACTTTGTAACTGAAATAATTAGATGATTTTTTTGATGTTTGATAAATGTAAGAAAATGAAGGGAAGAAAGTTCATTTTTCTCTTTCCTCTCAAATTCCTCCGATTTTAAGAGGAAAGGAAAGTGAAAATTTTGTAGACTCCTTCCTCTTCTTTTCCTTTCCTTTCCAATCAAATCCCAAATATTATAAGTAACTATAGCCCACTACCAGGTATGAGCTAGAGTTATCCACACCACAATAAAAAAAATATTAAAAATATTTTCTTTTTTATCCTTTTTTTCCCCTTCTTTATTTCCTCTTCATCTTCTTCCTCCTTTAAACCCTTTCCCCACCTCCATGGATAGCTCCCATTTGTCGACTAAACCTCCGCCCACCATACCTCCACCTCCGAAAGCACGGAACCCACCCCACCATCCACCACCTTTTTTTTTGAAGGGAAAGATGCTAAATTAATCATTAAAACCAAAGTTAGTTACAGAACCAGTAGTATTTGCTGGGACATCACCAGCAGAATTCAAGGTAATGTTTCCAAAGTTTGAGCAAAGCTCACTTTCAAAAGTGACATTACAGCATGGAGCAGGAAGATACAAAATTCTAATTTCGTGCATTGACTCCATGTTACATCTAGCATCCTTTGCAATAGCGTCTGCTACAGCATTTCCTCTACGATCCTCAAAGTGCAACTCCAGATGGGGCAACTCGCCAGCTCCCTTAACAGGTCCCTGCATTTCAGAATTATATTAGGAACATTTTCCACAATGGTGGAAGCTTTGATTTCTTCAACAGCTCTTTTTGCATCAGAGCAAAGGATTGTATGTTGCCAATTGTTGTGTTTTATCCAAGTCATGTTGAGATGGATTGCTTTTAGTTCAGCTTCATGACTAGATGGGGAGTACCCTTTCCACCTAAATCCCTGAATCCAGTTACCAAATTGATCTCTACACACACCACCCGCACCCATTTCTCTAGAAACATAATCAAATGAGGCATCACAGTTGATCTAAAGAAAAGGAGAGGAGGGAGGTTTGCAGGCATGGGGTGAGGGCTTTTGACTTTCTGTGAAGCTACTAGTAAAGTAACATTCAGAAGCAACCCAAATGCACTGGTTAATGAGTTTTTGGAGGGGGATATTAGATTTGCTGAAGATCCAAGCATTTCTTCTTAGCCATATGTGCCACAAGATGAATGAAAACAGTGTATTCCAAGGGATCAAGTTTGAGAAATGATCAAAGTAATTCAAATTTAGAGACAGCCAAGATTTCCAAAGGATGAGGGGAGAAGAAGCAAAGGGGGAAGGGATTGAATCCCACACTTCTTTGGCTCTAGAGCAATGAAAAAAGAGGTGTTCAAAAGTTTCAGCAAGAGAAGGGCAGAAAGGGCAGTGTGGTTGGATGAGGCTTATTCTTTGGTGGAGATTTGAATTGGTTGGAAATCTATCCCAAAGAAGCTGCCACAGAAAAAACTTAAGTTTGGGGGTGAGAAATAAGGTGCTTCCAAATGGTATTCCAGTTGAACTCATGGTTAAGGGGTGAACTGTACAAAGCAAGCTTTGCTTGGTTAGAGTCAAATTTATTTTTAAAGGTCCAGGAACAAAAGGCTGAATCTTGGTCTTCTGTAAGGGAGACTGACTGCAAAAGAAGAAAAAGCTCAGCACTAATTTGAAAGGAAATGAACTCTTCAAGGAGGTGTTTAGAATGAATATTGGCTAGGCATTGGGAGGTGAGAATGTTCTGCTTTTGAAGATGAATTGGACCAATTAGGAAATCCCTAAGAGGTTTATTTAGCAGCCATCTATCTTGCCAAAGGTTGATAGAGTTCCCATTACCAACATTCCAGACAAGACTGTTTTCAAAGTGATTTCAGGCCTTACCAATACCCTTCCCCACAATAGATCCTTTAGTAAAGGCAGTAGGGGCCGGTTTTCTGTCAATATATTTCTCTCTAAGGAGCTTAGCAGCCCACCCTTTATGACCAGCATAGCTTTGAAAGGGAGATTACATTAATATGCTCATGCTTAGTGAATCCCAAACCCCCCTCCTCTTTAGGTTTGCAAAGACTTTCCCATGAGACCCAGGATAGCTTTTTTTCTTCCCTTGACCTCCCCCCCCCCCAAAAGAAATTAGAGCAGATAGAATCAAGCTTTTTGCAAATGTACTGGGGAAAAGGAAGGACTTGCATGAAGTATCTGGGGATGGCCTGTAGAGTGGACTGAATCAGCATTGCTCTTCTAGCTTTGGTGAGAACCTTAGCCTTCCAAGAAGCCAGCTTGCCACCTACTTTGTCAATGAGAAATTGAAGGTTTTTTTTTTAGTGTTTTTTGATGGTTAAGGGAAGCCCAAGATATTTTCCAAGATCCTGGGTAGAGGTGACATTCAGCTCTTGTTCAAATTCATCAACCATGGTTTGTGAAGTATTTGGAGAGAAGAGGATAGAGCTTTTCTGATCATTCATCCTCTGACCAGACATAGAGAAGAAATTGGAGAGAGTAGAGGTAAGGGAGGCTAGGGTGTTTCTGTCAGTTTTACCAAAAAGGATGACATCATCCGCAAAGAGAAGGTGAGATATAGAAGTTTTGCCACCTCTGAATCTAAATGGACTCCACCTCTTACGAGCACACTCTCTGTGAATCATTTGAGACAAGTACTCAAGACAGATAATGAAGAGATAGGGAGACAAGGGGTCTCCCTGTCTCAAGCCCCTAGTTGGAGTAAAGTACCTAGATTGTCTGCCATTGATAATGATGGAAGAAGTGACTGTAGTTACACAGCTCATAATGAGATTTACAGAGTCATGATCAAAGTTGAAATGCAAAAGGCAGTGTCTAATAAAGTTCCACTCCAATCTGTCATAGGCTTTTTCTAAGTCTATCTTGAGAGCAAACAATCCCTTTCTCCCCCCTTTTTCTTTTATTCATTGAGTGAATGATCTCAGAGGCAATGATGAAATTGATATCAGTTCCCCTCCCAAGAAGGAAACTATTTTAGTTGGGTGAAATGATTTGATCAAGCTTGGGCCTTATCCTATTCACTAGGATTTTGGAAAGGAATTTGTATGAGGAGTTTACAAGGCTGATTGGTCTGTAACTTGCAATCTTGGTTGGGTTATCAATCTTAGGAATCAAGCAAATTATGGTTTTATTTATCTGAGGAGGGACAGCCTTATCAGAGAATATGTTAGAGAGCAATTGGAAGCAGTCATCCTTTAAAGTCTTCCCAGAAGTGCTGGAAAAAAATGGAGTGAAAGCCATCCTCTCCTGGGGCTTTAAGAGCACCCACAGAGAAAACAGCCTCTTTGACTTCAAGCAAAGTTGGAACAAAGGAGCAAGAAAGGGACTGAGAGGAAGAGGGTTCAGGGAGGAGACAGGTGGGTTCAGAAGAGAAAAGGGATGAGAAGAAAGACACTATATGATCATGGATCAAGGAAGGGTCCAAAATCCACTGACCCACATCATTCTTTAATGAAAGAATTATGTTTTTTCTTTTCTCGGATTGTGGCTGAAAGATGAAAGAAATGAGTATTTCTATCACCATTGAGCAACCAATCCGATCTAGCACGAGTAGCCCAAAACACTTCCTCTTGCTCTTGCAAAATGTTAAGTTCAGCATTTAGAGAACATTCAAGATCAAAGAGGAAATTATTATTTGGGTTTCTCTCTAGAGCCTTTTGTGCTCCATTTATTCTGGCTTTTAAACAGTTTATTTTTTTTGGACCGACCCAAACACATTTCTGGCCCAATCCGAAAGAGAGAAAGAAAGAAGATTTAGTTTGGAAGGAAAATTTCCCCTGTTTACAGCCCACTCATTCTTGATAAACGGGTCAAAGTTCAGATCCGACATCCACATGGATTCGAATCTGAAAAGTTTTTTACCGGTTGCTTCGACCCGTTTTTCAAAGTTGAGTAAGATCGGGTTGTGATCAGAGGACAATCTGGGTAAGTTCGTGACTGCCGCATCCGGGAACTGGCGGATCCAGGTATGGGTAGCCCAGAACCTATCCAGACGTTCAAAAATCGAATTTTTTTTTCTCTTATTAAACCAAGTAAATTTGTGACCCGTAAAGCCTAGATCCACTAGATTACACTTATCCATGGTCTCTTTATAACAGTTCATTTGGATAATCGGGTGCAAGTTACCCCCCCCCCCCCATTTTTCATGGTTCAAACAAATTTCATTAAAATCCCCGCAAACAACCCAAGGTAAATCCACAGACTGTTCTAATCGAATCAGATCACTCCACATATCTAGTCTAGATTTAAAGCTTGTGCTTTCATAAATAGAAGAAAGAAAAAATTTAGGAAAGTTTCTCACCTGAACCACGGCGTGGATAGCACGTGGTTCTTTTGACACCACTACGACACTGTTGACACCAGAGTTCCAGAGAATGAGAATGCCCCCCGATAGTCCCACAGGGTCCACCACTTCAAAAGAGTTAAAAGGTAGATTATCCACAATTTCTTCCACCCCCGACTTGTGCACCTTCTTCTCAGTAATGACGACAATTTCCGGGTTATGATCCTTTAAAAGTTGTCGGATATTGCGCTTAAACCCCCTTCGCGCGATACCCCTAGCGTTCCAAGTGAGAATCGACATTCCACGGTTTATGAACGGGAGCTTTGCAAGCTCCTTCTTGGACTCGTAAGACGCTTCGTTGTCCACCGTTATGTATCGTCCCAGATATTGACTGAATTTTTCGAGAGTGTTGACCTTGATCTTCACCCCGGACATCTGATTGGTTGTTCCCTTCTCCGTTCCCCAAGCACATTGGAGCTGGAGCTTAGTTGCTTCGCGGACCAGGTGAAGCCACTTGACGTTGCTTGTCCCTGCCACGCTTTGCACCAACAGCCAGTCGCTTGTAATCGACATTGCTTTTCTTTCTAGCGGAAGCACGGGTTCCGGGTCGGAAACAAACTGGAGTTCCCACGGCATCACAAGGCCCGAGTAATGCTTTTGCAGATCGCTTATCCACCAGCGGAGCACCACTCCTAGTGGTTCGTTCATCAGAGTGACATCCTTCGGTGAGGGTAATTGCACCGGAATCAGCACTCGAGGATCCACTGGATGTTCCATCTGTATATTCTGAAACATTGGGGGAGTTTTTTCCGGTTCCAGAATCAGCTGCCGGATTAGCCCCGGTGTTAGGGAGTTCCAGGTGCCGAGAATTCCCTGAGCAAAGAACGACTGAAGGTTTATCATTGTGTCTGGGTGGCTGAATTTTGGCTTTTTTCTGGTGATGATGTTTCGGTCGGTTACTGGTTTTACCGTGACCGGATAAGGGCGGGGTCTGGACAGAATCCTCGACGGAGGAGGTTTCGGCGAGCGTCTGGTTCGATTTTCCATTTCCTTTGTTTTTTGTTTGAAGTTTTTGGGGATATTTTTCTGGAGAGAGGGTGGTGTTTTGTGAGAGGAGAAGGAGATAATAAGGGATGTGAGGATGGCTGAAATTGAATTTCGCCAGATATTGGGAAGGGGAGAAGGGGTAAGGTGAAACGACATTTTATTAGACTGGACAAGTTTTGACGGCTTAGCTCTGAGACGAGATTGGAAAGCGAGAAAGGGGGATTATGGAAGGATTTGGAAGGAGGAGGGGTTTTTATTTTCCAAAGCTGGTCAAAATTAGTGGAGGGGTCCACTCCTTCCTAATTCTCCAATTGAAGCTGAGAGAAACTATTAGTTTGAAGGAGCTGATGTGGACTATTATTTTCTTTTGCCTGGTCCCACTTAAATCGCTCCGTAGAACCACCGTGTAAAGTTTTACCTTTACCTTTTGTTGTTACAGTTTTCCAAAATGAGCTTTCACGCTCACCAATGGAACAGTCACCAGCCTTTGGTCGATCTCCTTGCTGTTTATCCTGCGAATTTTCCGGTTTCCGATTTGTACCGGCGAAGGTGACAATTGTCGAGGGTTTGTTGGTTGGGGTTTTCTGCTGAACGTCAGAGTAGATTATGGTTTGCTTAATGTTGGCAATCCATATACTCTGTTTTCTTTGCTGCTCTTCATTGACAAGTACCATTATTTTTGCTAGCCGGAGGCTATTTCTCCCCGTATTTGTTTCAGCTTTTATGAACGAACCAATCGTGTTGCCTATTCCTGTGAGAATTTTTGTGGAGTGTAGCTCAACCGGAAGTTCCGGGAGCTCCACCCACATTGGCTTTCGGTGCATTTCCGAAACAGAGGGTCTGAATCCTGGAGTCCACTTGCTTATTAGCAAGTACGTGCCATTGATAAACCAGGGTCCGGACTTTAAAACTTTATCTAAGTCCTCTTGAGACTTGAATTTTGTGATGAAAAAACCTCTCCCAATTGGAAAGGAGGCAATGTTTTGTTTAGGCTTCCAAATCTTTGGGACTGTTTCAACAAAGAAATCAGTAGAGAATGATTTTCCGCAAGGTTTTGAGATAATGGAAAGGTTCCATTCCTTACATAGGGACGCGTACTCTGTTTCTTCAATTGGGAAGAAGAGATCCTTCTCTTTGTCAAAAGAGACCGGCGGTGAGCTAGAAGCCAATGGTAGGACAAAGGGGGTGGAAGAGTTGGTGAGGACATTTTTGAAGGACAGCGGAATGGGAGGAGAAGGAGTGGTGGAAGAGGTGGAAGAGGAGAGGGAGGCAGAGAAGGTAGCTAAGGAAGTAGCTAAAGGGGTTTGGAGGATGGATAATTGAGCAATTTTTGGAGTTTGTAAGATAGGGAGTGATGGAGGTGGAGCGGTGGAAGAATTGGTGGCGGAGCGGCTGCCAAGAAGGTGGTTTGAAGAAGAAAAAGAGGGGGGGTGGATTTTGCTTGGATGGGAAGGGGGGCGCTCTCTCTCTCTCTCTCTAGAACTCATTTTTCCTCAGGAACTGCCACACCATCCACCACCTTGGTTGGAACCCAGAAACACGCAACCACCTTCATTGAAATCACCGGAAACCACCCAAAAAACATAAGCCAAAAACAAAAGAGTGAGCAATGCTATGGAGTACTTCTGGTTGGAGTTTAATTCTCATGGGACTTATGGCTCTAACCATTAAAAACAGTGAGTTTTATGCTGGAAATTGTCTAAGTTCGGTCGAAGATTGACGATGTTAATTGTTTGTCGGTGTTAAGTTATTATTAATTTGTATACTGTTATTATTGAGTTGTATATTGTTATTTGTGATTTGTATACTGTTATTATGGTGTTGAATATTTTTATTAAGAGGAGAGAGCATGATAAGTAATATGCAAAATTACATTTTTGCCCCAATATGGGCCTAAAGAACCTATACCTGGTAGTGGTATATCACTAATTTATACTTCATGCGTTCTTTTTTACTTGACCCGCTTTGACTTTTATACTATTCACCACCCCTTCTTTGACCGTGTTTTGTGAATAATATGTAAGGGAAAACATATTTATGTTGGATCATTTTTAATTCGTCTCAATAAATGCTATCATATATATACCTTTTATATTTTTTTAAATTATGGAGAATTAAAATTATTGACCGTTAAAATTTTGCATTGCCAAGCGTGATAAAAGGAACAGGTCAAGTAAAAAAGAACAGAGGAAGTATTTATCATACCAAACATAGAAAAATAATAAAACTCACTTAGTTTCTTTTCTTTTCCAAGCCAAATCCCATCAACCACACAAAGCGTTGGAAAAATATATTAACAAAGACTATATGTGTTGACATTTAAAATCATCAAAAGAAATTTCAATGATTCGTCTTTAACCTAACCACTAAACAATGTTTTCTTTTCCCTCAAAAAAAAAAATAAAAAGTTTTTCTATTGTTGGCTGGCTTTTTGATTAATACTGCTTTCCAGTTTCCATTAGTTGTTATCAAACCAGTTTCCGCTTGAGCATTAATTTCGAGGTAAGTTTGAGTTTTTTTAATTTTATTTTTGAAAGAGTGCTCGAGTATAATTTATAAAACACATTTTTATCCGTTTTCTTGTTTAGGAATTTCGTAAATAAAATATAAAAGTGAGTTGATACATTTTTCTCCAAACACTGACTGTAATCAACATCAATTAAATTCCGCTCTTAACAATTAATATTTCGAATAAAATGGGTAGTTAACAAACTTTGTTCCCTTTCTGATATGATCTATAACAGTGGTAGGCAGACGCCGTTGTTGGGAATAAAAGAGAAGACTAAAGGGTGACAATCGAACGCCTCTGGAGCCGCCGAACTGCAGAAGTGAAGGCGCTAAAAGATTCAATTGGCGGAAGGTATTCTTTTCTTTTGCAATTTTCATACTTAATTCAATCCAGTGTTAACTATATTACTATCATTTTTCGCCAATTCAAATCTTTGACAAAGTTAATAAAACATTTTCTCATTTCTTTTAAATTCGGTTTTCTCTCATCCTCTCTTAACATTTTCTCAATTGTTTTAGGAAGAGTTTTAAATTTAGGATCGCAAACAAAGTTACAATAATATAAATAAATGAGTGCTCTTGTCTTTTTTTAAAGGCTTTTTTCTGGGAGTTTGATATTGTTCTTGGGTATACTTTATTAAGTGGTGAGTTTAATTCGTTTGAGTGGTCTCATCACTCTCAATGTTAAAAAAAGCGGCAATTATGAGGAAATGATTTTGGCACACCCTTAATTGATTTTGGCACACCCCTATGTGAGACCACAGTTTTCTATGCTCTTCTCACATAGGGGTGTGCCAAAATCAATTTCCGTAATTATGTTGCACACCAATGCACCATCTTGCTAAAGTATTATTGTTTGGTGCCCAACAACTTTGGGTCAATTATTGTTTTTTGGGGATTTCTCCTTAAATACTTTCGGACTCTTTGTCCCTTAATTAGTACAAGTATTATAGCTCAGTGCTTTTCCTAAAAGAAAAAAAAATGGTATGTTGGTATAATTGTAAAGAAAATGTTATACATAGTCCTTCATATAAGCATTAAATTTTGCACTTGAAAATCGTAAAAAGTTAAGAAATCATCAAAATATAAACACTAAAAACACTGATTTACGCGTGTTTTTGTCATCAAAGTATACTTTTTGTCCCTTAATTAATATTATAGCTTGGTGCTTTTCCTAATAGAAAAGTACGTAGGTATAATTATACTCTCGGCCTAGAAGGTCGTGCTACACTTTGAGAGTGGGTAAGAAAGGTACTCCCTCCGTCCCTAAATTACATTCCTCTTTCTTTCTATTATGTGAGGAATAAATGCTAGAAAGAGGAATGTAATTTAGGGACGAAGGGAGTAAGAGAATCCCCACCTAAAGTCCCTTAACATTAGCAGTAGTGGCCATAAAGATGCACATTTATGAGGATAATTTAAGGTTAAAAAATTTAAATTGGCGGAAGGTATTCTTTTCTTTTTCAATTTTCATTCTTAATTCAATCCAGTGTTAATTATTTTATCATTTTTCGCCTATTCAAATATGTGACAAGTTAAAAAACCATTTTCTCATTTCTCTAAAAATTCTGTATTCTCTCTGCTCCTCTATTCTAGATTTACACAAATTGGAAATTTTAAACACAGAGAACAAAGCAGAGTCAGCAAACCCATTATTTCAGTCCAAACCCCAGAACAGATTGGGTTTAGACTTTTTTTTCTTTCTAAATTTAATAAATTTTTTAATATTACTTCGTAGTACTCGCTCCATCCCTAAATAAAATTCCTATTTCTAAATTTACACGGAAATTAAGGAACTTGGAGTAATCTAAAACCCCGGATTAGAAAGTACAATGGAATTACAAGATATTTATTGTTGTCTTTGAATTAAACAAAACAGAATGATATTAAATGCTTACACATGTCATCAATCCTTTAAAAAGAAAAAAAGACCGATCATATTTGTTTATGACAAATAAAAGGACCAATCAAATTCATTTATTGTGCTGCATATGAATTGCAATGTTCACATGGACCAATCAAATTATAGTTTTTGTGCAAACATTAATTGCCAAACGTAAAAGTAATTAAAGTAATGTCACATCACACTAATTTAAGGATAATATGGGGACATTTTAGGGAATAAATTTGGAGAATAAGGATAATTTGGTAAAAATTCACTTACTAAAAAAAGAAAGTATGAGTCTAATTTTGAAACCCTATAAAGGAAAGTAGAAATATAATTTAGGGATGGAGGGAGTATTGTTTTCAGAAGAGTTTTAAATTTAGGATGACAAACAAAGTTTGAAAGTTAACAATAATATATAGGAACATTATTGTGGAACGAAACATGACTATATTTACTCTTATAGATTAAGAGAAATTTAGAAAATTCTCTCTTTCTTAAAAAAGTCAATGATTTCAAACAGGAACATCATTGTGGAACGGAGGGAGTATTAGAAATGGTTAGATGGAAAGAGAAATAGGGTTGTTTGTTTCCCCCAAAAATACAGAGAGATAGATGAGACTTGTTTTTAGGAAAAGAGATTAAACTGATGATGTATAGGAGGAATTTTGGGAAAAGAGTCGGTCTGCTCTTTCGAGGCAAACGAGTTGGGACTTCCATTGAAAATGGTAGATGTTCTTAATGGTTAGTTGCTGTAATTAATTTTAAAAAGTTAAAATAATGACTCCTATAATATGTCATTTATGACTTTTAAGATTATGTGGTTGATACTCTTTAACAAGCGCCCCAAGAGCACCTGTTAGCTTTTGCCTAATTTAAATAAATGACAGAAAAATAAGTGTTCTTGTCTTTTTTAAATGGCTTATTTCTCGGAGTTTGATATTTTTATTTATGACATTCTATCTTTAAGTAGTGAGTCTAATTGTGTTGAGTGGTCTCATGTTAAAAGAAGTGGCAATTATGTTGCACACCAATGCACCATCTTGCTAAAGTAGTATTGTTTGGCGCCAAACAACTTTGGGTCAATTATTGTTTTATAGGGATTTCTCCTTTAGTATACTCAGACTCTTTCTCCCTTAATTAATACGGAGTAATATAGCTTGGTGCTTTTCCTTAAAAAAAGGAAAAATTGCTCCCATTAATGTGTGAACTTTGCCTCATCCGCCGAAAATAATTCCAACTTCAGTTTATTATCTATCACTGCCAACTTTGGGGGGTGTTAATTTTCGTTGCACCCAACAGGTCATCTAACCTGATGTAGCAGGTTACCTAGACACGTGTCAACACGTGATAGGTCCAAAAAAAAACAAAAAAAAAAAATTAAAACAAAAATTAAAAAAAAAAGGAAAAATACCCAGCTCCCACCATATCCCGGAAAACACCACACCCCCACCTAAACATGGGCACGGGCCGTGCCCGTGCCGCCGCGGGCCGTGCCGGGGTGGGGGCCGTGCCGGCTCCGCGGCGTGCCGTGCCGTGCCTGAAATTGGCACACCCCAGCCCACGGCACGGCACGGCCCACGTGCCTAGCGGGCCGTGCCGTGCCGGGCCGCGGGCCAAACCGTGCCACCCTTCTTTTTTTTTTTTTTTTTAAAAAAAAAAATAAATGATAAAAAAACGAATTAAAAACAACAATGCATATAATAAAAAAAAATACGAGTGCGATAATCCGAAAACACAAAAAATTGAAGAATAACTTATTTTATTATATGACGGTAGCCGGTACGAATGTACGATAATTCAATAATACAAAATTACAAAATAAGTAATGATAATTAAAAATCGTACAATAGTGTATGAATATTGAATAACTTCATTTATTATACGGAATACGAAGTTCGATAATACAAAAAGAATACAATAGTGTATAATGTAAATATGTAATCATGTAATTATTATTGGTCGTCTTCGTCTTCGCCTTCGTCTTCATCTTCGTCTTCGTCTTCGTCTCCTAGAGGTTCAAGTTCATCCGCCAATTGAGTGGATTGAGAAGTATGAGAACTAAAAGAAGTCGACGTTCCTTCATCGTCGTCGTTTTGTGCATAAGTACGATATTGAGAACGAGTTTCGGCATCCAACCAATCCTTGAAGCAAACACACATTTCAAGTGTTTCGGGTTTTAGTCTTGTTCTTCTATCGTCTAAAACTCTTCCCGACGCACTAAAAGCTCTTTCGGAGGCAACGGAGGAGACTTGGATAGCAAAAATATCACGAGTCATTGCCGACAAAATTGGATGTTTCACGGCTTGTGATTTCCACCAATCGAGGATGTCGAGGCCAAACTTCTCTTCATCGTCCATGCCTTTCATGAAGTCGTAACTTAAGTACATTTGCAACTCCGAAACATCGCTTTGTGTTCTCTTACTTGATGATGATTCCGTACCTGAAAACTTGGACATCATGTTAGCAGCTTGTGCAAATAAACCTTTGGCCCGTTTACTTACATTTTTGGATGTTTGAGAAGGGGCAAATCGAGACACGGTTCCATATTTACTTTCATAAACTCTATATAAAGAAAAAAACTCATCCATCACCTTATTTTTAAAAGTTTCAACATCATCTTCAAAATTCATGTTACTATAATAAATATCAATTAATAAAAAGGTGCCATCATATTTTTGTCTAGCATCTAAAATAGAAGCAAAAATATAAATCATAGGAATATCGGTGTTGGAAAACGGGGGGGGAAAACTAGCCGTTTTAGAGCTGTTGGAAAACGGCAAAAAACGGCTAGTTTTCCAACGGTCAAGGCACGGGCCGTGCCGTGCCGGGCCGTGCCTGGCCGTGCCACGTGCCGTGCCGGCGGGTCGTGCCAGCGTGCCGGCCACCGTGCCACCCGCCGTGCCACGGGCCGTGCCCGTGCCAAAATCCAAAAAATTGTTCACGGCACGGCCCACGGCCCACAGGTGGGCCGCCGTGCCGTGCCGTGCCGCCACCCGTGCCGTGCCGGGCCGTGCTGGAGTCGTGCCGGGCCCGTGCCACCCGCGTGCCGGCACGGCCCGTGCCCATGTTGGCCCCACCCCCTACCCCGCCGGAAAAACAACCCCTTCCAGAAAACCCCTCCCCCGCTACCGGAAACCGCCACCCCTTCCCTTCCCCCGCCCCCGATAACCCCTACCCAGCTCCGATAACACCCCTCCCCAGCCGCGATAACCCCTCCCCAGCCGCGATAACCCCTCCCCAGCCCCCGATTACCCATCCCCAGCCCCCGATAACCCTTCCCCAGCCACTGATAACCCCTCCCCACCCTCGAAATCGGCGAACCCAGCCACGAAATCAGCGACGCCTATGCACGAAATCGGCCACAAACGGCCGGTTTAGGGTATTCAGCCCCAACATCGGCCATTTTCGGCCATTTGTGGCCGATATTGGCCATTTTTTGCCAACGGTGGTGGTGGTTTGATGTGCGGCGGTGGTTTTCGTGTGGTGGTGGTAATCAGCTGGGGTGTTCTATTTTTTTTTTTTTTTTTTACATTTTTCTTTAATTTTTTTTTAAATTTTCTTTATTTTCTCAACCAATTACATATTGACACGTGTGCAAAAAAAAATCACAAAGGTTTACCTGCTTTACCGGTTGCAAGAGGGTGCAACGAAAATTAATACCCCCCAAAGTTGGGAAAGATAGATAATAAACTGAAGTTGGGATTAATTTCGGCAGATGAGGCAAAGTTTAGATTAATGGGAACAATTTTTCCTAAAAAAAAAGTATGTAGGTTCAATTGTACTCCCAAGATGCTTTGGGAGTGGATAAGAAAGAAAAGAGAATCCCCACCTAAAGTGCCTTAACTTGCAAAACTAAAAATGCTACTCCCTCCGTCCCAAAAAGAACGACCCATTTGGCCAAAACCTTGTCCCAAAAGAATGACCCATTTGCATTAAAATACCCACCAATTTGCTACAATATTTGTGCAAAATTAGCTTCCCCGTATAAAAATTTGATTTTCCATGTTATTTTATTACTTTCTCTCTCTATTTTTTTACAAACCCCATGTAAATTTATCTTTCCAATATACTTTTACTTCTTTTTACTTAACTTCCTTAATACCCGCGTAATCAACCCAAATGGGTCGTTATTTTTGGGACGGAGGGAGTACAATAGTAAATTAATAACGATACTAGTTAATGTTTGGAGCTAACAATATCAGTTTCTTTTGCTGGCCACACCATGAACCGATGCGTAGCAACAACTAATACTATCCTAAAACGCATCACTTTGTATTTAGCTTAGAAACAAAAAAATAAGGCAAAATTGGTCTCAACACTCTAAGCTATGAATGGTGAAAAACGCAACTTTAGTGAGTTTTTCCGGCCACCATTCCGATGAATTAAATTTTTTATTTTCGATTTGTGTGCTGAAAAATGTCCCGTAAATATTTCAGAGGTCATGTTGACCGTTAAGGTTCCAAATTGAGCTAAAAAAAACTAGCGTTAATGACTTAATTCGGCTTAAAAAACAATCTAACGCAAATCAAGACATTTTTTTTTTTGACAAGAATCAAGACATTTTATAACACACTAAACGAATCACGTACACTATTTTTTTTTGCTTGTTTCTAGTTCAATTTGGATCTTTAAGGGTCACTACTAAAAATTGGCCAAATTGCGACCGGCGCAAACGGTCGCAAAACATAATTGCGACCGTCAACGGTCGCAAAACATAATTGCGACCGTCAACGGTCGCAACATGGCGGTCGTTATTATTATGGTCGCAAAAAAAATTACGACTGTTTGACGGTCACAAATTTTTAACGGCCGTTTTACTATTTTCAACGACTGTCATAAAAACGGTCGCAAATATTTAAAATTGCGACCGCCTTATGAAACGGTCGCAAATATCGAATTTAGCGACCGTCATAAGCCGTCGCTAAAAGTATTAAAAAAACAAAAAAAAAGAAAAAGACCCACCCACCCACCCTTAGCCCAGATCCATCCAAACCAGATCCCACCCAAACCACCACCACTGCTCACCCTAAACAACCACTAGCTGCCTCTGCCGCCCTCTACCCACCATCACCGTCGCCCACCAATACCTAGCACCACCCACCCATCCTTAACCCAGAAAAACAGTTAAAAAAATACCAAAAAAAGCAAACAAAAACGAAATAAAACATTATCAAACAATCAAACAATTTCGAACAACAATCCAAAAAATACATAATTCGAACAAATTTATCAAAACAATTTAACCCACAAATAAAATGCTCAAAAATTAAACCAAAAAAATCGCCCAAAAATTCAACCCATAATTATACCCAAAAAAATAAACCCACAACAATTAAACCCACAATTTCGAACAAAAAATTTGACAAAAAAATCAAAACAAAAACCAAATAACACCCTCATAAATCGAACCTAAATTCGAGAAGTTCAAGCTCAAAATCAAACCAAAAATCTATGAAATTCGAACAAACAAAGAACAAATTCGAACAGAATTAACAAAAACTCGAAATAA
The DNA here is from genome assembly GCF_948465745.1 of Chenopodium album. Classification (NCBI taxonomy): domain Eukaryota; kingdom Viridiplantae; phylum Streptophyta; class Magnoliopsida; order Caryophyllales; family Amaranthaceae; genus Chenopodium; species Chenopodium album. The sequence goes on from NC_137855.1 coordinate 38,086,005, forward strand.
AACCAAAATCTAAGAGCTTGTTTGGCATCGTTTTCTGTTTTCAATTTTCTGTTTTTTTAAAAACAAAAAACCAAAAACAAGAAACAAGAAAAAGGTGTTTTCACTTTTCTGTTGTCAGTTTTCAAAATTATCATGATTTAAATAAGTTTGACTAATTTTTGTTTAATTATATGACTTGTATCATATGAGTTTGAAAACCAAAAAACCAAAAAACAGAAAACCACAGCAATGCCAAACGAACCCTAAGGAATTAGAACAGAAACGCAAACAAAAATCGATAACAAAATCAAACAAACATGGAAATTCGAACGGAAAACGAATTCAACCACAAAATTCGAAAATAAACAAACTTTTCAGAAAATTAAACATACCTTTCATTATATATCTTCCTCTTTAGGTGAATATGGTCAAATTCGATCAAGAAAACTCTAGATCTGAAATTTTTGAGGTCGAATTTGACCATAAACACCAAAGTTCGTGTGTTGTTTTTAACGGTGGGCTTTGCTTGTAACGGTGGCTGCTCTATTTCGGGTTGGTGAAGAGAGGAGATGCGAGAGAAAGAGAAAAAGATGAGGAGAAGAGGATGAGTGAGAAGAGGGCCGTTCACTGGTAGGTGGAAAGAGGAAAGAGAAGAGAGAGACAGAAGAAGGGTGTGAGAAAAAGAGAGGAGAAGAGGATGTGTGAGGAGAGAGAAGGGATAGAGGATGCGTTAGGACTTAGGAGAAGAGGACGGCTGCTTCTAATATTAGGGTTGGGGTGATCTTGTTTTATACCCTTTTTTTTTTTAATTTGAAAAAGCACTTTTGCGACCGTTATGGCGGTCGTAATGTTGCGACCGTTTCTCAAACGGTCGTAATTAAAGCATTTTGCGACCACTACTAACGGTCGTAACAGAATTAATTTAATTTTGAATAAATTTTCACATGAATTTTATTTTTTAAATATATTTAAGTACCTTTGCGACCGTTTTATAGCCCAAAAACGGTCGCAAATATCAATTTTTGCGACCGTTTTGATGACGGTCGTAGAAAAACGGTCGCAATTTGCCCGAATTTTAGTAGTGGGTTAAATGACCCCCAAAACCTTTCCGGGACATTTTTGGCACGCAAATCGAAAATTAAAAATTTAATTCACCAGCTCCAGCGAGAAAGGTGGCCGGAAAACTCACTAAAGATGCGCTTTGCATCCAAGCCATTAGTTTGTGGTGTTTTGGCTACTACGCAGAGTACAGGGTGCTTGGGCACCCAAGCCATACAATTTTGTTCAAGTATTTAAATTAAATTACTAGTAAATTCATGGATGTATGTTGCCAAATATACACAATGATTTAACTTAATTACTTTGTCATTAAATTATTAAATTAATAATTAATTTATCAATCAAATGTAATCTATACTAATCTATTAAAAGGTGTTCCTAAAAATGTTGATGTGCCACATATACCCTTTGCACCACGTCATCTTTCCAACATCTCATGACGCTACCATCACTCAAACATGCCACATCACTCCATAAAAAAACATAAGGATAAGGGGGTTTGAACCCTCAACCTCTTATAACACATATGACTATTTAACCATCTAAGGGTCTGTTCTCTTACGTTGAAATTCAATTCAGTTCAGCTCAGTTCAGTTGAGTTCAGTTCCTAATTTCCTTCTCTTATAAAATATTCATTTCAGTTCAGTTTAGTCAATGAGAACAAGCCCTAAGCCAATATCATCTATGTTATTTGTATGAAAAAAAATTCATATAAGTGCAAACTACGAGGTTCAATAAAAAAAATAAAAAAATATTCGAAGAGAAGTTTAACAATGACAATTGTTGTTTTGAAAAGCCTTTTAAAAAAATTAGAAAAATTTGACTTTTGCTACCTCACAAACACATCAATTTCACTTTTGCTACCTATCAAAAGTTTTATTTTATTTTGCTACCTAACACCTGCCCTTTTTTTTAAGTTTTGCTACCACTTAACGGAATCCGTTAAGTGGGTCCTAACGACACGTGTCGTGTTATTATTGGCCCAAAAAAATAAAAAAAAATTAAAAAAAAAATTAAAAAAAAAAGGAAAAACCTAAACTACCCAGCCACCACCCTCGCGCCACCACCCCCTTCCCCCCACCTCACCGCACCCCTCCCCGAAACCACCAGCCGCGTCGCACCACCACCCCCTACCCACCGGAACCCTTCCCCTCTCTTTCCCGCAACCGCCTCGCCCCCAAAAACCACCAAAACTTTGGACAACTATTAGTTATTAACGTATTAGTTATTAGTTATTATATTTGCAATAAAATAGATTTCACAAATCTTTCTTAAGAAATTTGGACAACTATTAACGTAAAAAATCATATTTTTATAATAATTTGTGACCTATTTTACAAGAAAAATTAATGTTAAGATTTTTTGCCCACTTTTGTTTTAGTTGTGTATTGGAAGTTACAATTAAAAAATGCAAATAACAAATCAACATATCATATAATTTTATTATTCATCGACTAATTTATGATTATAATACTTATAATCATATAATTATAAATAACTATTGATCATTGTGCATGACATGGGATTTAACGTAATTTATGTAAATTTACTTCTTTTTCTTTCTTGAGTTGAAAGATAATATTTGTGTATCAATTGATCTATTGTATAATGCGTTTTCTGTGTGGTTGGTGTATTGGATTACAACTTGAGAGAAATCGGAAAATAAATCGAAAAATCCTGAATTAGACCAATAAAATTCTGTCTGCTATACTACAAAAAATTGCTTCGGACATAATGTGACTGCTTGTAAAAGAACAAAGTAACGCTAATAAAACTAGCAAAGTAATCCTGTATTATTGACGGAGTAACACATATAATATTGACCGAGTAACCTTTATAACATTAACAAAGTAACTCATGTAACACTGATCGAGTAATCCCGATTTCAATTTATTACTTTTGCTTTTAGGAGTTAATATGAATTAGGCAAGGCAGTTGGTTGCGTTGCTCTTATTGGATGTAATATACTGTTTAAAGCTTGATGCCTAACACGGTGTGTTTATTTTCATGTTTAGAGCAACCATGAATGGAAGCCAAGCTAGCAATATAGAGGAGGAACTCCACAAATCAGTTGAGGAGTTGGGAAGTATAAAAAAGGAAGTAACACAATGCTTAGAGCAGGCTAAAAGTACAAATAAAAAGATATTAAATGAGCAAGATATCCAAAATTGGATGGAGGAAGTGAGTAATATTGGGTGTGTTGCTAGCAAAAAAAAATCAAACTACGTGCATTTATTCATTTGTTGCAGCAAGCAGACGAGGAATCTGAAGGAAGATGTTTCTGAAACGAAAGCAGTCATTGCCAATCTGTTGACTCGAGGGAAGAAATTCATTTCTGAATGTGTGACTATTAACCCGCCTGGAATTGACATCATACCGCTAGGCAGTTATGTTGAATTGCAGTCGAGGGAATCTTCCTTGAACACAATCATAACCGGCTTAAACGATAAGGATGTCAGAATCATTGGTTTGTGGGGCATGGGAGGAATTGGAAAGACTCAACTAGTGAAAAAGATCGGTAAGATAGCTCAACATGATAAGTTATTTGATCTAGTAGTATTTGCTACGGTATCTCCGACTCCAGATATTAGGCATATCCAGAGGGATATAGCTGATGGGCTCAACCTGCAATTGAAAAAGTCATTTGCAGAGAATAGTACTGATGCGCTCGACCTCCAATTGGAAAGTTTATCTGAAGAGGATAGAGCAACTAAGCTTCGAGAGGGAATAGCTAATGTTAAAAAGATCTTGATAATCTTGGATGACATTTGGGAGAAGATTGAGTTGGAGAACATTGGAATTCCTTCACAGTCAGATCACCAAGGCTGCAAGATTATCCTTACTACCCGTCGTTTGGAAGTTTGCCACCACATGGGTAGTAAACTTGAAGTTTGTCTAGATCATCTTAATTATGATGAAGCGTGGGAGTTGTTCTGCAAGTATGCGGGTTTAAATAGGTTTCGTAGCCCTAACAACGTGACAAAGAGTATTGTCGATCAGTGTGGTGGCTTACCACTTGCAATAGCTGTTGTTGGAAGTTCCCTAAGGGGTAGGGAAAGTGTAGAGGAATATGAAGATGTATTAAAAAAACTTGAAAGATCAGACTTTATTGACGTAGAAAGTGCCGATAAGGAGATTTATCCCCTTTTGAAGGTCAGTTATGATTATCTGGAAGATGAAGAAACCAAGAAGATCTTCATATTATGTTCCTTTTATCCCGAGGATAGTCGAATCGATTTGGAGACGTTAACAAGGTGTGCATTTGGGCTAAGGCTGTTTGAAAATGTTGATTCGGTCAGCGATGCGAGAGAGAAGATAATTGTATCCATTAAAAGACTTTTAAATGCATCCTTGCTATCAGATATTCAATATAGATATAGCATTGGGGATCATGTAAATATTTTCAATGTTTCCTTCAAATCATTGCTACCAGATATAGAGGATCGTCTTAGCTGCTTCCAACATACGCCTTACGTGACAATGCATGACGTGATTCGTGATGTTGCGTTGTGGATAACCAAGGCTAATGGTGCTCCTTTCGTCATGCCAACATCACAGGAGCTACAAAGGAAGCACTTGAGTGGGAATGCTACTGCATGTTATCTACAGTTAAACTCAAGTTCTGAATATTTTCCCCTACAATTTCATTATCCAAATTTGAAAATTTTGATGATGGATGGATTTATAAAATATAGAGGTAAGCTTTTCAAATTGTCTTAATTAGCAAACTACTAGTATCATTTTCTGAAAAATATTTCTCTTATATGTTTTTGACAGATAATTTTATGGAGTTTACAATTGACCTACAAGTTTTCATGGTCGGCAATACATTGATGTTGCCAATTTCGCTGGGAAATCTTAATAGTCTGAAAACTCTTCACATTCCATGTTCCAGGTATTAGAATTATAAGAAGTATATTTTTTAGTGCTATTTTCGTTCCCGTTCTATTTATGTCCTATTAATCGATTTAGAAGCTTAACTGTTAGAAAGATAAAAGAAAATCAATATCAGAGAACACGTGTGATATATATATTTATAAGGAAAAATTGTCAAGAATAAGGAAAAATTACCGAAAAGAATACAATCTTTAACACATTCTTTTTTAATAATACAACCTTTTGATTATTTTGTAGTAATACAACCTTTAGGAGTTTTCATTTCAAATAAAACAAAATCGAATTTTTAGTTGGTTTTAAAGTTAAGAAAGGAGAGGGGATATTCCCCCCTTTCCCATCCCCATTCCCCACCACCAAAAATTCATCCCCTCCCTATTCCTAATCTATAATAATCGGTCTCTTTGATATCTTTTTTGTTTAGAAAAAAAAACTAAACATCACATTTTTTTTTGTACTATTGTGAGTCACGTGCACCGCTATGCACATGAATAGATCCTCCCTAGAGGGGTGGCTGAGGCTGTAGAGGAGGGTATAGGGTGGCTAATGCCGTGAAAGGGGTGGGTTTAGGATGGTCAACGTCGTGAAAGGGTGGTTTGGTGGGTGGGGCCGGGGAGGAGGGCAACATCGCAAACAAATTGAAAGGTATGACTTCACACAAACAAAAAACAAAAAAAAAACAAAAAAAAAACAAGAAAAAAGAATTTGAGTGCAAAAAAAAAGAAGGTTTTTTTTTTTTTTTTTTTTTTTTTTTAAGTGCTTTTATAAAAAGGTTTTAGACAATATTTCCTATATTAAATATAATATTACTTAGTTAATTCAAGTATACCTTTTAAGAATTTTTATGATTGTAGTTTATTATTATTATTATTATTATTATTTATTTTTATTTTTATAAATACTTTAATACTCTATTAATGAATCAATTACAGAAATGACACGTGTCATTCCTAATGCTATTTTTTTTCCCTTCAAAATTCTCTCATCCCTTTTTAGCAAAAATATTTATTTTTGGAATATTTGTATAATACAACTATAATAATATATATATTAGAAAATTTGCTAAGAATAATACCACTTTTCAGTCGTCTTCCTATAATGGAACCACCTTTTGTTTATTTCAAAATAAAACCACCTTTTTCCACTCCACTCTTGTTTATATGGAACGCGACCTGCTAATAATCTGTTTAATAGGTTACCTATGACACGTGTTACGATGTCAGTAGTTAATTTTTTTTTTTAATAATTTTTGGTTTTTTTTTTTTAAAAAAAAAACCTTAAAGCTATATAAACTTTTAAATTAAGTAAACCTTAAATTTTTATTCACAAAAAAAAAAAAAAAAAAAAAAAAACCCAACACCTTCTTCTACTAAACCACCTTCCCACCACCGGATCAGCGCCCAGCCAACCAACCCCGCTCCCCTCTGCATCCCTACCTGATTTCGGCCCTACCTCCCCTCCCCGTCTCTAATTCCGGCACCCTTTCCCTACACCGTCACGTCCCCGATTCTGATGAGCCCTCCCTTCTCCGTCTCAGATTTCGACACCCTTCTCCCCTTCACACAAGAGTGCAAGACCCTTGAAATCCCGACCTTTTCCCCTACCCTTCACCGGACTTGAGCCCCAATCAAAACCCCATTACTAAAGTCCAAACTCGAAAATCCTAAAATATCAAAGGGTGGTTTTCAGCTTCGAGATCTTGAAGAAGCGGTTATTCTTAACCTTGAAGAAGTGGGTTTGAGGGTGGGGACGAGGAGGGGTTATTTTCGGTGAAATTTTTATCATGGAGGAGGATGCACCATGCTCGGTGCATCCGGATTTCTTTAAAAAAAAGGCGGAATGAACATATAGTTGTTCGGTAAAGAACATATACTTGTTCAGTAAAGAACATATAGCTGTTTTGTAAAGAACATATCATTATTTAATAAAGAACATCACATATGGTTGTTTTGTAATGAACATGTATTTGTTTTGTAAAGAACATATAACTATTTTGTAAAAAAAACATCCACTTTTATGTTCTTTGTATATATTTAAAGAACATCCGTAATATTAATAAAGAACATGATATATAATGTAATGAATATTATTTGTATTAAAAAAAACACATACAGAACATAATACAGAGTAGTATTTTTTAAAGAACATCTAGCTTTTCAATCTTTAAATGAATTATTTGTTCCATAATTGAAGAGTTTTAGTAATTATTTCCCAATCTCAATAGAAATTTATATATTTCTTCATGTTTAATTTCACTAGTTTGAATATTTTAGAGAGGGGAATAAAAATCTTAGAGAGAGAATTAGAAAATTTACAGAGAAAAAGAAATTCTTCTAATAGAAGACAATGGCTGTGCATTTAGATCGAGTTTCGTGGTGCTTTTGATCATTGTTTGTTAATGGAGTAATTTTTCATGAAGGTGAATATGTGGATTTGTTAATCAAAGATTGAAGGTAATTTTGAATGAAGTCTTGAATTTATTTTTCTTTAATTGTGTTACTTTAGATTTGTATTAGAATATTTTGTGATCATAAAATTCATTGTTTATTTTTCTTTTTTAAATTTGATGAATCTGGATAAATGTTGAATTTGAGAATAATGTGACAAAGGTTGAAGATGATCTAATGTTCTTTATAAGATAGTGTTATGTTCATTTCTTTAATATTTACGATTCTATAACATGTTCTTTTCACTTTAACTAAATGTTATTTTCATTTTAGCTAAATGTTCTTTACATCTCTATACAATGTTCTTTCCGCTTTTTTTTGGGAACGGATGTACCATGCGCATGGTACATCCGCCTCCATGAACCACTAATTGTATTTTCGGTGAATTTTGGCTAAGTTGGGTGGTTTTTGTTTGCCGGAGTTTGTGGTGGAGGTAGGTGGAGGGGAGGCCGCTAACGGGAATTTAAGATGGAGTTTTATTTTATTATTTTAAAATTTGGTTTTTTTTTTAATTTAGTTTTAAGGTTTTTTTTTTTTTAAAGTCGTGGTTTTTAAAATTGTTATAATTAAAGAAAAAATTATTAACAACTTACAATGCGACATGTGTCAAATGTAACCTGTAAAATAGGTTATCGATTTTTTTGTTCCATTTAAAGAAGAGTGGTGTGAAAGGTGGTTTTATTTTGAAATAAATTGAAAGTGGTTCCATTATTAGAAGACAACTTAAAAGTGGTATTATTTTTGTCAAATTTTTCTAATTTATTTACACTTTTGCGTCGGAATGAAACTTAATTACGGAACTACTGTTCACGTAGGCTCGGATAAATATTTTTTTATTTTCGGAGTAGATACGCTACCTTAAGTAGTGATTTATGTACTAAAACCGCTACTTGAAGTAACGATTTTACCCTTTATAAATTGCTACTCCGTATCTTTACTTGAAGTACCTTGTCTCTAAAGAAAACTTATCCCAAATGTGTTGCCGAGCCTACGTGGATTGTGTTTCCGTAAATAAGTTTCATTCCAACGCAAAACCGTAGAAAAGTTTTTTAAAAGCTATATTTTTGTAAATCAGCCTTTTATATGGCTAGAAAATCTAATTAAGTATGCAACAAGTTAACAAGATTCCAAAGGGATACTAATTTTGGTGGTTTGTCTAAATGATAGGAATCTTTGCATAATCGGAAAATTGAAGAACCTTGAGATTCTCCAAATACAAAGCCGCCGCAGAGATGAAGTCAAAGATAATGATGAATATGGTGTATTACCGGAAGAGTTCGGAGAGCTTTGTAACTTGCGACTGTTGGATCTCTCTCTCTGGAAGGAGCTTAAAAGGATCTCTTGCAACGTGCTGTCGAGATTAACAAGAGTAGAGGAGTTATATGTCTCTTTTAATGTTATTGTTGATCCGAGAGAGCTGAAGTTCTTGCCTCGTTTGACTGCCTTTTCTGGCAGGTTTAGTGGTGTCAAGTCTCTTCCCCATGATTTCAAATTTGGAAAGCTGCAGATCTTTTACATACGTTGCTGTGATGAATCTGATGATGCTACTTTTTATCAAGACCCTGAGAGGGAAAGAAGCTTGGAACTGGACTATCTTGATGGCGATTCAGTAAAGATATTTGAGCAGTTGTTGCCAACTTTGGAGTATCTTCGTATTTTTTCAATGAAGGGTTTAAGGAATATGGTTCCTCGACTTGATGACACAGGTTTTCAGAATCTTAGGCAACTCCGTCTTTCACGTTGTACGAATCTAGAGTATCTCATTGATAACACTGGTACAACACCAGGATTGCCTTCTCCTACATCCCAGGTATTCCCCAATTTAGCTGAAATACAATTAACTGATATGCGTCAGCTGAGGAAGATGTGCAATGGGCCACCTCCACCTAATTGTCTGGGGAAAATAGAAGTTGCTCACCTTGCCAAATGCCCTATGTTGACAAATGTAGTGCCAGACTTGCTTCCTGTTGGATCACAGTTGGAACTGAAGATAGAATATTGTGATGGGCTGAAGAACGTGTATGATGTGCCAATACAAGTATTTCAGCATGCAAAACATGACCTCCCATTACTCTGTCCTGCAACCATGGAGTTAAAATGTCTGAAGATGCTCAAGAGTATTTGGAAGTTGCCCAACCAGCTGGTATGAGCAAGCACATGTTTTCAGTTTGCTAAAGTTACTATCTATTGAAATATCAAAATTGCTTATTTTGAAAGTAACCAATTGGTATGGACTACGGAGTATGGTGGTCAAGGGCTAGGCCTAGGTTTTCTTTATGCTTTCAGTTCTATTATTGCTAAGTTTGAATGGCTTTTGTTTTTTATTAATAAAAAAGTAAAGACAAGGAAAACAATATTATGCTATGATCTAAAGTCTGGCCTTCTATTATTGTAGGGAAAGCAAGAGCTCATTGAGGAAGAGATTGAGCTTGAAATGTGTACCAAAATTCTTGAAGCAATGGTTAGCAGCTTCCATTCTCTGCGAAGGATTAAGATCCGCGAGTGCAGTGAATTAGAAGAGATTTTCAAGCTTATTGAGTTCAACCATCGGAAGTATGATGGACTACTCTCAGAGTTGGTTGAAATAAAGTTGATTTACCTACCAAAACTGAAGTACATATGGAAGGGTCCTCAGCAAGCTTACGCTCTCAACAATCTCACCAACATTTACTTATACAGATGTGATGGGTTGACTTGTCTATTCACCTCTACTTCCGTTCGGAGTTTGGATAAGTTACAGAGTCTCAAACTCGTTGAATGTGGAGCACTGGAAACAATTATTAAGCTAGATGATCCATTTGAACAGATGAGCTTTATTGAAATCAAAGAGATTCACATAGAATCTTGTGACAAATTGGAGAGCATTCTGCCAATATCCTTAGTTGTTGGGGACCGCCTTCCAAAGTTGGAGAGCATGATCATACAAAAATGTGCTGAGCTTAAGCAAGTTTTTGGTGATGGGGATGTTAATGTGGCTGAGGTTAAGGTGATCAAGATGGACAAGCTCCTGTGTTTATCCCTACTAGATCTGCCGAGACTAGTTCGCCTATTGCCTGAGAACTACAATCTAAATATCCCGTCTCTCTCTCAATTAGAAGTCAGCACATGGTTCATAACCAAACTAGTCACTAAACATGCCGGTGGTCTCGTACCAACGGAAGATAAAGTATTTCTTTCCCTTTTCTTAAACTTTGATTGTCTATTTACTATTTAGCTTTATTTTCAAATCATAGTTTTTTGTCAAAAAAAAATAAATAAATAAAAATAAAAATCATATTTAGTGGTACATTGCTCCAAAGTGAAGAATAAGTATTTACTGCTTAGCTATATTTGACATTATTTATAAATGATTAATCTACCATTTGTATATTGAGCAACTTTGTCTCTGTTTGACAGATATTACAAGAAGAAATGCCTGCTAAAGCCCAGATCATCCTTCATCCCATATCCTTGCGATCAAAGAGAATTTCTGTGCGTGATAAAGGAGTATTCCTTGATCTTACTGAGGTTGTTGAAGAAAGTAATGATATGGACATGGAGACCCGTAAGTCGTCTAAGCACATTTTCATAGAGCAGGAATCTGTTACTTCTGCATTGCGTCTCCCTCTTGACCATCCAGGATTTGCAAGCTTCAATAAATTGCAAACAGTTAGAATAGCTGACTCTAACAAGTTGAGAAGCCTATTCACCCTCTCCATGCTCAGAACTCTCCCTCAACTGCGAGTCCTTAAGATTGTTAGGTGTAACAAGCTGGAGCATATTGTTGACACCAATGATGAAGACTATTCAAGTGTTTCTGAATCCGCTTGCTTTCCCAGACTGGAACGGATTTCAATAGAAGATTGTAATAAATTAAGAAGTATTTGGCCACTTTCATTGGTTGAAGCTCTTTCATGCCTCCAAAAGCTGCAAGTAAAATTAGCTAATAAACTAGAGTACATAATTGGTGATGACGTAAGAAATGGAAATGACTGCAGAGAGTTCGAGGTGATTAAGCTTCCCAACCTCCAAACTCTGGAACTCTCCGATGTGCCAAGTCTTTGGAGCGTGACTCCAGACAATTACTATGTTGATTGCCCCTGTTTGCGAATTCTATGTTTCGATAAACAATGGTATTCTAGAAAACAGGTACGTGCATATTGAACCATACTTGTACATATCTTCTCTTTTGTCGTTTTAAGTTGATAAAAAACATAGTAACCTATATATATAATTATTAAATTTCCGACTTTTTAAGATGCTAAGTAATACTTTGCATTTCCTCTATCTTATATTAATTGACACATTTTATCTTGATGGCTTGATACTTCTCCAACTAGACTTTAAAATTACATAACTCCCTCTCTTTAAAAATAAATATCCCGGGTCAAGTGGGCGTATAACTCCCTGACCATATATTAACCGACAATCGAACTAATCCAATACTTTTTGACCTGAACCGAACCTGCTCCCGACCTGAAAGTAACCGTCAACCGATTTAATCCAACCCAACTGTACCCCAACTAGTTCCCGACCCTATTAGAACCTATACCCGAGTAATGGAAGGTTTAATAAAATTTATATGCCTTTTGTTCAACTTATATACGGGTGCAAATCTGTAATCCCAAAATCCAATTCAGCTTGTATACCTTTTGTTTTCTATTACTCATATACAGGTTTTATAAAATCTTGATAAAGCTGATCAAATTATGGAAGGCGTAATTATATAGGTTCAATTTGAGCACATCGATATTTATTGGAATTGAACTTGAACCAAAACTCAACCCAACTCAACACTAACGTGAACCCGAATGTACCATCTATTTACCCACTCAAACTTGACTCACACACAACCCGAACCTGAAATTGAATCCGATCTGAATTTGGCTCGAATTAAACCCGGCATATATCCGAAAAGGTGAACGACCCAGAATAAACTCAACTGAAATTGACCCGACCCGAACTTGAACCTGATATGAGGCTAGATTGACCCGACATAACCAGATCCTAATTTAACCCGAGACATGATTTGACCCAACCCAAATCCGACTTAAATACCTGAATCGACAACTCCAGTAAATATTACCTTTTGAAAGACAGGAAATATTACCTTTATTATGAGGGTAATAATTCCTTTATCCCTCCCTTTTCCTCATGGCACAGTTACGTTATTTCATTTGAAAACATCTTGCCTCCTACAACACCTCCTCTAATTAGTTTTGTTTTTCACGTTTGACTTTTTTTTACCCCTTAATATAAGGGCCAATCCAAGCATGTTAACTTTTAATTTTTCATAACCACAAACAACTATATGATTGTAAGTTTAACACAGTATCATTTATTGCATATTAAACCGCACACAACTCCTTTTCATTTTTACTTTAGTAAATCAATAAACATATATAGTGACCTATAAATAGGGTCAGCTACCTGAATTGAACCAACATGATATGATTAATTGGTTAGTTCTTCTTCTTTTCGAACGCCTTAATCCCATAAATAGGGTTGGCTACATGAACCAACATGAGGACTTCCCATGAGGTTGCCCATCCTTAAACTACTCTCAAAGTCTCAATCATGCATTGTGGTTCATGTCAAGCGATGTGACGACTAATTAGCTAATCTAAATTATAATCCAAATAATCATTTATTATTTGGATGATATAATTAATTGATTGAATGTTATATTTTACTAGGTTAAAATACCGTGCAATGCACGATTGTTAAATATTTTTGACAATAACATTACAAAAATATAAAGTATATAAAATTATTCAGAAATAATATAAAGTATATCTATGGAATAGTATAGTCATGTGGGATTTTATTATGTTTTCCTAATTTGTATTTTTATCAACTACTTAATTTTGTTAGCATCAATGTTATTAATTTTCTTTCCAATCATTAAATCAAATTCACTTTTATTATGCAAATGTCAATGTGAAAAGAGAGTTATTTTATCATTTGCAGGAAGAACAAAAATGGCATAAATCCAAGAGACTTTTACCAATTAAAGCGTTGCAAAGTTTGATGGATATAAAAAGTTTAGAGCTCAAATACTTTGAAGCTGTACAAGAGGTATTTGATCTTGAAGCAGCTCAACAACCAGTCCTTGAAAAATTACAAGTGTTGAAGTTAGAGCAATGTCCATATCTGCAGTACATATGGAAGGGACCCACTAGATTCATCAGCCTTTCTAATCTCCGAAAAATAGAAGCATCTTCTTGCGGGGCCATCAAAAGTCTCTTCACGTTCAGCATTGCTCAGACTCTTTGCTTTCTCAAGGCTGTAACCGTACACAACTGTGAGAAATTAGAACATATCATTGAACCTTGTGGTCTTGGAGAGTTTCGGGTTGAGAGTTGTTTCCCGCTATTGGAAGAGACTTGTTTCCCGCTATTGGAAAAACTTACAGTGAACAATTGTAAGAATTTGCGAACTATATTCCCTCTCTCTTTGGTTTCAGCTCTCCCAGAGCTAAAACTTCTTTATATCGATAGTTGCCCAATGCTAGAGACCATATTTCAAGATGATATTGGAGAGCAAATGAATTCAACGAGCTTGGAGCAGATACATCTTCCAAAATTGGAAACGCTCTGCCTTCGGGACACAATAGATCAGGTAAAAATTCAATCATATTTGTGGTACAATAAATTTGTTATTTCTTTTGTATTACACGTAGTTGGACATATATAATATTCAATGCACAGTCTAAGGGATTTGGGTCCAAAACCTTTTGGAAGTCAAAATCTTGATTGTTTCCGTGTTCTTAATTATATTGACAGGAATTAGGAACACCTTTGCAGGGGCAAATCTGTAAAAAGTCTAATGGACTTTTGCCACTCAGAGTACTGAATAAAGATGCTGATATAGAGATTGAAAACCTTGATGCAGAGGAAGTGTTTAATCTGGAAGACTGCGAAAATGGGCAAATTGAAAAATCCTCTCTAGCACATTTGAAAAAATTGAGGCTCAGCTGCTTACCCAATCTAAAATGCATATGGAAGGGGGGCACTAACTCCATGTATCTATGGTCACTTCGCCATATCACAATAAACAACTGCATAGCCCTAGAAACCAGTCTTTTCACACGTAAAATGGCTCGAACTCTTGTTTGCCTTGAAGTTATAGAGGTTTGCGACTGCAATGAGCTAGAATATATTTTTGAGCCAGGTTATGCTGAAGACCACGTTCAAGTTTCGTGCTTGTCAAAACTGATGAGCATAACTATAGGAGGATGTGACAAGCTAAAAACAATCTTCCCACTTTCTGTTGCTCAACGCTTTCCAAGTCTTAAAGAGATATCTGTAAAACGAGCGTCCAAATTAGAGCAATTATTTATTGAAGATCGGGAAGGACTTGCAGCTGACAATAAGGAAATAACTCTGCCCATGTTGAAGCTCGTCCATCTTGAAGATCTTCCTTGCCTCATTAGAATTTGTCCTACAAGTTGTGCATTGAGCTGCCAAAATTTTCTGCTGCTGAATAGGATGGCTATTGAGCACTGCCATGTAGATGTGATGCACAATGTGGAAAAAAATATATTTGTACAAAACTGTCAGCTTCTTCTCCCAGGTTGTGCATTGTCTCAGCTGATCAATTTTTCCAGACTACGCCTTATAGCAGTGAACGATTTTCTGATCCTGTCAAAGAATCTCTTCGCGCACAACATGGTTCAACGTCTACAGTCCCTTGAAATTTTAGAATTATTTAACTGCAAGGAGTTAGTGAATATATTTGAGCCCACCAATGATCATGAAGCCGCTGCATCACAGGGTGTAGTCCAGGCGAAGTATTGTTCACCGGCATTGCCAAATTTGAGGGCTCTCCTTGTACAAGGATGCGATCAACTACAAACCATCTTTCCACTTTCCGTTGCTCGAAGCTTACCGAGACTCGAAACAGTGTATGTAAAAGGAGCTCATCAGCTAACTCAAGTTTTCAGTGAAGACAAGGAAGAACATGAAGTGCACAGAATAATTACACTTCCTAAATTGAGACTAGTGCATCTAGAAGAATTGCCCAGCCTGTCTCGCATCTGGCCAGCTAATTATCAACTGAACAGTTCATCATTTGCACTGGAGTTGAAAATGTGTGCCATTACAGAGCCAGAGAAGCTATTGTATCTGCCTTCTCTGGATATCGAGAGTTGTGCCTTGGAAGTGTTGTTTGATTTTGAACAAATTCCAGCACATAATCAAATCAAGTATTTATGCCTGGCCCACTTGCCCAACTTAACTTGCATATGGAAGGGACCAGCTGAGTTGATCAATCTTTCCCAACTTCAGCATATTGTGATAGAGGATGTCGAGAGCTTGGAGATGAAAAATCTCTTCACACATACCACCGCAGCTCACTTTCTATGTTCTCTTGAAACCATAAAGATTGTAGACTGGAGGAAGTTCGATAATCTCATTGAGCCCGGTGAAAATGAACAAAGTGCTGCATTGCATCACAATAAGTCTTCACCCAAATGCTTACCTAAGTTGACATCTCTCCATTTAGAAGGATGTTACAGATTACAGAGCATTTTTCCTGTCTCTGTTGCTCGATGCTTGCCAAGTCTCAAAAAATTGTTTGTTATAGGATCACCCAAGTTAAAGCAAATTTTTGTTGAAGATCAACAAGTATGTCAGGGTAATGATTCAATTAAGCTTCCTGTATTGGAGAATATGCTGCTTGCAAATTTGCCCTGCCTCACCCAAGTCTTTCCAACAGGCTATGTTATGACATGCCCACCATCAGCATGGCTACATTTGAAAGAATGTGCAATGAGAGAGCCAAATTATTTGAGGCATCTGCCTGATGTGCGTGTTACGAATTGCAGTGTAGAAGTGTTGTTTGATCTAAAAAATATTGGTGAAAGCCCAAGGCCTATTAATCTTCCGTTACTATGCTTGAACCTTAAGCAGTTGCCAAATTTAACATGCATATGGAAGGGGCCTACTGAGTTGATTTGCCTATCGCGCCTTCGCTCCCTAATAGTTGACAATTGCATGGCCTTGAGGAATGGTCTCTTCTCAAGTACCCTTGCTCAAACTCTTTGCTTGCTGGAAACTATACTGGTGGTCAACTGCAAGGAGTTGTTGAATTTGATTGAGCCGTCCGCTATTCATCCAGGTAACATTAATTCTGCAGTCAATTGGTTCCCTCGATTGGTCTGTCTCCAAGTAGAAGGATGTGACAGATTAAGAAGCATATTTCCAGTCTCCGTTACAGTAAAACTTCCCAGACTAGAGAGAATGATCATAAAAAGAGCACACCTACTAGAGGAAATATTTGCAGCAGATCAGAGGGCTGTAGGATACAAAACTTTGATTGAGCTTCCCGACTTGAGGACTATGCATCTCGAAAAACTTCCCCGTCTCTACAGCGTCTGCCCAGCAGGTTACTCTTTGAGCTGTCCGCCGTCATCTGTAAACTTACAGATACGAAATTGCCCCTCGCTGGACTTCATAAAGTATTTTCCTGAGCATTCAATCCGTACATTGATTTATGATGAAGAATCTCAGGCCAAACAGCATGATCCCTCAACCTCTTTTAGTAAATAACATTATTGTGTTGTTTAGTGCTCCCAAAATTACATGTACATGAACAATTTTTCATACATTAATACATTCAGAGGCATTTCCCAGATATGCATCATCTGGAAAATGTTTGGGTGATCCGGAGGGTTCTTTACTCATCAATAATGGCACTTCAATTTCCAAATCCATAAGCACCTCCTTCTAATCTTCCAAAAATGTCATTGAACATGACGACTGATCTAATTATAGTGATAAATTCAAAGGAAACTATAACAACTAAATTACTACGTATTAAGAAATTATTTAACAATAATTGATTCGCCTCTACTATGCGGAGTACTCCGTATACTGTATACACTAACATTGAAAATGGTTCATTTCACCAAAATAAACAAATAAATAAAAATTGGGTATGGTTTTTCATTACCGTTGGTGTTGGTTATAATGCTTGGTTTTGGTTTCTCTCCATTTATCATTCCTGTCCTTGCTGACATTTGGAGAGAATTTCTCTCTCCTCCTTTAATTTCCTTTTCGGTTGTAATTTGGTTTGTCGATTTTTGCTTTGGTTGAAATTTGATAAGATTTCGCCTTTCTGTATTATGTTTATAAAGATGTCAAATTTGTGTTTATTTTATGTTGCGGGATTGTATATAACTTGTTTTTGTGATCATAAATTGGAATTCAATATAGCTTTGGATAAATTGCATTTGGTATATTCTAGGAATTATGTGTTTGTTTGTGTTGTAGGAAAGAAAGAGTAAAGAGATTTGTGGAAGAAAAGTTCCACTTACCATGATGAAAAATAATAACTCGATATCCTTCCGTCCTAGTAGCAAAAATGCGGATGGAAGGAATTAGAAGAAATTTAATTAACCTCCTAAGTTACAAAACTCAAATTTATAGCATGATACTTCTATTGTGTGATTTCAGTAAATTCTAATTCTAAACCCATAGAGCTCCAGCCTCCTTCAGCATTGGCACAAGTCTTCCTTGAACCTGCAGGCTAATAATCTCATTAGCACCACCAACTAATGTTTGGCCTATGAAAACTGCAGGAATACTCGGCCTAAGTCCTAGCCTTTGTAGTGCTCTATCTATTTCTTGCCCATTGGAAATGTCTTCTAGTTGATAAATTGTTGCGTTTGCTCCATAGCCACTGATCAGTTTAATCACTGAGTGGCTTATGCAGCAAGAGCTTCTGCTGAAGATTACCAAAGGCTTTTGTTCCACTAATCTGTTCACAGTATCCATTGTTAGCTAGTTATTTGACTTTTTTTGCTGAGTTTTTTTGGAGGTACTGTTTTTTTGGCTTTTCTTCCGCGCTGTATAGCTCTGTCTGAAAGCAGAATGAAGCAGGCAGATCAGGATCAAATGTGTTAATGCAGCTGAGTTTTGATAATGGATTTCTTGCCTTCGATTTGAGTAATTTGAGCCTCATACATGCCATCTATTTATAGTATGAGTAGATCAGTAACTGACATTGCTTCTCTATTATTTTATATAAAAGTAGTGCAAGGAATGATGCTCCATAAAAATCAGTTTATTCCACAATATATCCTCTTTTAGGCTTGAAATTCTGTCGATATGTTGTCTTGAGGTTTAGAGAACTGATCAGTGATCTGTGGACATGTTTAAGAAAGGGAATCTAGCTAGATAGAACTACAAATGATCAAATAATGAGTAGTGTTTTCTTTTTTGCTATTGAAGCACTCAAAGAGACTATTGATGGAAGGAAAAGTTGATGCTCAAAGGTATCATCTAGAATATGGTACGGGCTCCATAACTCCGTGATGCTCAGAATATATATCTTTGGAACCGATGCTAGTTTTATTTACAGTACATCGTGTGTCTATATTCAATGTATTTTGTACTTTTACACATTTCATGACACCTATTGACTTTTAAGAGATCTAACTTTAGTGTGTATAAGAAATTTTATCATCACTTTGTGATGATTTTCTGATATAGTCAAATAACAAATGTACAAAGATAACTAAGGTAAGGCTGTTCATCATTTTATTGTCTTAATTTTAA
Source organism: Chenopodium album (assembly GCF_948465745.1). Lineage (NCBI taxonomy): Eukaryota > Viridiplantae > Streptophyta > Magnoliopsida > Caryophyllales > Amaranthaceae > Chenopodium > Chenopodium album. The sequence continues at coordinate 38,104,924 of NC_137855.1, forward strand.
GGACATACTGAAGTATACATGTACTGTTTGATAGCAGGACATGCTGCAATACTGCATGGAGTACATTTTTTAACATTTTTTGAGCTAATGCTATTACTTAGCTTGTTAACATCTCATAAATAAGACAAAGAAGAATGTTGAGCTTGCGTGTGAATGGAATGTCAACTCGAGCTTGTTCGATCATTTTGATATTCTGTGATCAAGCAGAAAAAGGTACAAAAGTGGATGGTGTGGCAGTGGCTCTGTGGAAGGAAAAGTAGAAAAGGGATGCAAGAATGATTCTTCCCACCACATTAATGAGTCAGATTAGGTTCTCTTGGTATCATATTTTGTCCTGCCTCTGCCTTCAAAGGATGACGCGCTGCTACTAGTGTATAGATTAATAGTAGTATCTTCATACATCTAGAAATCTTTGTTGATTATGTAATTACGACAGATAACTACAAGTACTAGCACTCATAGAAAAGTCACATTCAGTCACTGAGAACCAAGTAAAAATGTGTCACAGCAAGAAGGTGCTACAAATTTTCCTTTATCTGAAGTTTTGAGCATATGCTATACATCAATTGCTTTGATTTTGCAATAGAAAATGATTCATATGGCTAATTCTTTATTGGAAGTGGTTAAGAAAATAACCTTAGGATTGATGTCTGAAATAATTTGGCATCTTTAATGTTCCTTTCAGTTTTAATTAAAAGGATCTGTTGTACCTTTCAAACACCAGATTCTTTTGATGAGCAGAAGTCCTGATACAAGATAGCTCCTAGTTTCAAAAGATAGCTCTAGGAGATGCCAACGGCCACTTATGTTGTCAACCTCTCTGTAACGTTTAGTCTTTAACCCCTATCAAAGAACTGAGAGGGTAGGAGTCTGAGGACATGGCTGTGTCAGAAGAATAAAAATCATATGTACATGAAGTACAGCTGGAATATCAATTTTGAGTCGCGTATTTCTCATAAACTTCTATGTGGGAAAGAAAATCACGACTCTTTATCCTAAAATCTGGTTTTTAAACCGAGATTCCACCTTTTTATCCTTTACTTTGGAGGTCTTTAGTAGAAGGAAAAATACCGCGTTTTTAATATTATTTAGATCAGCTTCATGCAGTGAATGTGGCAACTAGACATAGATTTTGTGTCCTTGATGTGCTATAGTTATCATTAGTCAATATTCCTTTTGGATGTCATCACTTTGTCTTACAAGAAGACTTGTTGGTGTGGGAGACTTAGATTTAGTAGTAATGACGTATTAAAAACTCTATTCTCAAAAGACCTGTTTAATGCCTTGACTAAAAAGTACAGTTTTTGAACTCGATGTAAAGTTAGCCTTCTGATCCTTATGAAATTTTGATCAACAGCCCCCGACAGGATGAAGAAACAGAAAATGAGATGTAATTTCATAATTTGATAAAATCTTTACATTTTCTTTAGTGTACTTTCACTTTCTAGGATCACACCCTATCCTTCATTTAAGGAACAGGTAAAATCTAGATTACCTAAACCTGTAAAGATTAACAATATTTTTCTCTTTGTTACAAACCAAAATACACTGTATTTTAGGAGACAGGATATGAAGCAGTAGCTGCCGGCTGCAGTACTATTGGATGGTGCAGAATGCAACTGCTGACTGAACGGGTTTTACTATGACGTTCCCTGGCACTGCGAGAAAAATAAAATTACTAGTATAACATTAGAACCATGTATAATTTCATCATATCAGCTAAAAATTATGAATATGTTTTCTTACTAGTTAAAACACGTAAAAGTAAACCTTTGTATCAGATTTTGGTTTGTGTCCTTCAGCATAATTTTTTTCACAGTAAACCTAACTATTCAATTACTAGCAAGGACGATTGCTCTAATCAGAGATAATTAGCATGTACTGAAATTGAACTAGCAACTAAATGTTATTTCGAATATCACTAGATTTAAGTTATGTGTATCAATCTAATATGCTGCTCAAATGTGGCCAGCCCTATCTATAACTAATATGAAAAAGTAAAAGCAGAATACAAGTCCATGCTGCAAGCACATGGAGGAATTTTATCTAGAATCAACAGCTCTAGGTGTAGTGAAGAGCCAAAAAAGGTTTTGTAAGCCAATTCTACAGTACACCGAGGTTGTCTGCTTGTAATGGACTTTTTTAGCTGCTTTATCTAAATAGACAATTGTCTGAATTGTGCACATAGATTACAGAGGAATAAATGCTGACATGAGATTGTACAAGTCAGTACGGAAGAAAGGTCAACTTCAGATTTGGCCTAGCTAAAGATTTGCAAGCTAAGGTTGGCTTCTAGCATAACATGACTGCATGATACAGGATGTAGCATCAAATTCTCTATAAGAAGGAAGAATATTTTTTACACAGTGACGTGCAGTAAGCAGTACAAACAAAGTAAGGGTATGTTTGGTTCTGATGATGATCATATCAGTTTTATCTGAATTCTGAAAAAAAGACAACCAGCCTGTATTTGAGGGATTATATAACCACACAATTATGTACACTTAATTACTTATACTGTACTAATTGATCTCAAGCCTATAATTGTTTGCCAAAGTAGAACTTTTTTAGCGACAGGGCAGGTAATTAGGGAAGATGATCATAAAGCATGTTTACAGTAAGTATTCCATGCTTAAACAAGTGTTCTTTCAAGTATATTCGCTCTGTTTCAGCCCTGTTTCTTTTTGCTTCCTCACAAACAACTGAACAAGTTTGAGGCTCAAACATAACAAGAACTCAAACTAGTAATCTTTAATATTTCTTAATTCTATGTTCTTAAATAGCTGATATATTTTCACAAGTGGTACAGTATATTTATTATTGTCAGAACAAAAATAGACATTAGTCCAGGCTCATTTTACAACAAACACCACACTTCAATCCCTACAAGTTAACTTATGGAACTTTGTGATATGCATGGAATGATTATTATATGTTTGATATGACAAGCACAATGGCACAATGCATCACTTCTTCCTCTACATGTTCCAGATTTTCCGGTCCAACAAGGATCAAGTTTTTGTTTATGACATAAAATTGTTGTACAACCAACATTTCTCTCATTTGTTACTGCCTAAAAAATAGTTCAGATATGTCAAAAGAACACAGGAAAAAATCATAGTAACTAGAAAGACGCTTTATTCAAATATGAAGATCAAATGTTCAAGCAACGACTTCTGGCATATGTTAATTAGCACACATAACTATTGTATTCTGCAGGAGTGAAGGTGCGGCACTAAACAATTTAGCCTCATCTTAATACAGCTAAAATAAACAAAAAACCACTCTCACAATCATCAGAATTAAGTAGACTATTGATAATATTAACTACTGGTTTCTGTTCCAAAACCATATGGCTCGTGCATCAATCAGCTTTTGCACTAGTTCTCCACGAACTTGAAGGCCAATAACATCATTTGCCCCACCAATGAAGTTCCCTCCAATGAAGATAGCTGGCACACTAGGAGCCTGCACTGCCACCTGATCAAGGGCACTTTCAACTTCTTGTCTATTCGGTAATTGATTCAGCTCATAAACTACAGGATTTGCACCATAGCTAGTAAAGAGCTGCTTCATGGAATGGCTCACAGGATCAGAATTATTCCTGCTGAAAATAACCACCGGTTTTTCATCCACCAACGGCCTTAAGGTATCCATTAAAACGATGATTAGGATGAAGAAACCTCTGTTGCCCTTATTGTTACTAAGCCAACCTTGGATATGTATTTATATAGCGCACAAAGAGGGCTGTATCTCATTGTCATTTTACTGAAAATGCGAGGGATATGTTATTATTCTTAACTATGAAGGCAAAGGAGCTTTTTGTGATTCTGTTATTGTACCTAATTATTTTTCTCGTGACAATCAGATAGATCATGCAAGTGTATAATATGCACCACTAAAACCCTGAGACAAAGGCAAGGATGTAATTGAGCTGCTAGTCCAATATACTTATGCCTAGTGTCAGAAAGATTGCCTGTATCATCAATTCTTATTGATTAGGAGAGCCAGTGCCATGATTCACAGCATTGGACAATTATGATTCAGTAGGCAAAACTGTCACTCGACAGATGAGAAAGTAGATAGCATGGTGCTTGATTAGCCACAGCAGAATTATCCTGCAACTTAATGAAGTGACCAAAGGTATTTTGTGATGGGTATGTGCAGATTCTTGGTGAAGGGCAAAATGCTAAGAGGCACCAGTATTTTCAAGAGTGCTCGAGTTAATTGTATAAATGGCTCTATAAGAAGGGAAGGGTCGTTTCCCCCCCCCCCCCCCCCCCCCAAAAAAAAAAAAAAAAAAAAAAAAAAAAAAAAAAAAAAAAAAAAAAAAGAAAGAGCAGATAAGGTTTCAAAGATGTGCATTGAAGAATATATGAATCTGAGAGGTTGTACAAATAAGAAGTACGGATGCAGATGCCAAGTTAAGTCTAGTCATATAACTTATTGCAAGATTTACTCCTCATATCTTACAGTAGAGATCATCTTTAAAGTTGCAGTCTAAATTCTTCTGCAATATTCTTGCGTGGAGCTGAGATAAAGATTAAAATGATTAAAATAAACACTTTCTCTCTTCGCCTCATATTGTGTACATGCTGACTGGAAAAAGGAATGTACAGCTTTCTTATCCTAGAAGAACAGAGTTACAAACCTTTTTGAGCAGCAATATCTTATCCTTTGAATAGAAAAGAAGGGCTTTATCATATTATACCTTCATTTTACTGAATGCAAAATCATGGAATATCAGTTGCCCCTACAAGCCAGCTGTGCTAAGGCCAAAACTGTCTTCACCGGCTTCCTCCATTCCCTGACAAGAGAATATTGGTTTTAAATTCACCTTGAAAATTTTACACATGTGTCACAGGATTGGCACCATGGCTGATAAAGTGCTGTTTCACCAAGTGACTACAGAAGCTGAACTACTTAGAGTTGAATACCAGAATTACACACCGCTCCTATTTTGTTTTCATTCTTTTATTATTTTCATGAGAAATCATATGATGAACTGCATTAAAGTTCACTAAGCTGTGTAGTAGATGAACTTATGTGCCTACTGCCTAGGCATGAAGTATTTAGTCATTGACTGAGCATGAGGGCATAATGCCAACAGAGTGACAATAAAGTAAGCATTGGCACATTTCCCTTAATTTCTTTGTTAGCAATGACTAATCATGTAGATAGGATGGATATGACTTAGGAAAACAGCCTAATCCCAGATCTTGAAAAAAAAAAAAATAAATAAATAAAATAAAAAATCAAGTTGATTATACTACTATGGACATGCTTAAATGAAGCACATTATAAAAAACAACTCCATAAGCTTTAGCCTCAAGCAAGAGCTAGGCAAGATCACCTAGGGGATGAAAACAGCTACTTTCACATTTCTGCTGTTAAGAATTTTAATTTGGACGATGCAATAAACTAGTATTACACAGTCTCAAAAAAAAAGAAAAATATATATATATATTGGGTGACTTTGTACACATAATAGGTGACCTTTCACAATTTTATTTTATTTTTTTTTAACAGAAATTCATTGCTAAGTATCTCATCTCATTGAAACCTTTCTGTGAGAAAAACAGGTTAAAGGCCATACATGGAAAATTTTCAGCAATAGTATCTTTGTTTAATATCTTAACTGACTAGTCCTCCATTCATCAGTTTGGAAGTGATCAAATATTCGGTCAATTTCCAGCGTAAAGCAACAGTTTTGTTGATATTGCAGTATGCAGTATTGCTGAGGCTAATCCCACAGTAACATGTATTACAATCCTGACCCATTAAATGATAGACAGAAATTGTTTGCAAAGCAGAAGAATGTAAAAGTTTCAAAGCATGAGTACTAAAACAAAAGGAGAGAGAATAAAAGAGTGCACCATTGGGCTTCTTTTTTTACAACCATTTCTAGCCTTAGCCCAACTTGGATGAGTTAGATAGCCCAACGTAACCATGCCTTGCTTTTTTGGGAGGAAGAGAGCATAATTTATGTTTCTGGAAGTGTGTACTTTCGTTGTAAGGGCTTGCTTCTGTACCTATCACAGAGCATCTTTGTGAATGAGAAAAGGTTTGCAAGAGTTATCCTTGCATCACACATTGAGATTCTCATCCCTTTACAGAAGCAAAATGTAAAAGGCAAAATAAATTCGACGATAAGATTATATCAGTAGAAGTAAATGTTTGTGATAGCTTATGTAGCACAAAATTAGTTCTGACAAGGAATGTCTGCTTGCATTTTTTTTTTTAAACTACAGTATTTATTCATATTATTAGAGAAAATTAACATTACATTTCAGAATCGATTTTTATTGTTATAGCAGCTGAAATTTTACAGTCTAAAGGAATAACATGTAGAGTTTTACAGGAAGGTGATAGATATACTTCAGAAAAGATCATCAGAAAAATCTGCAATGGACAAAATACAAACATTTGCAGTTAGGATAGCACCTGAACTTGATTAATTCTAGGATCTTCAAGAGGCTGAGACATACTCAAACTGAACATGTCATACAGATTATGTTTTTAGGTAATGCCATCAAAATCACATCCACGTATTGGCATCGAACCTCAAAGAAAGTAAATTCAAGCACAATTTTATAGATTGCTTTAAAGGTTCTTCTATTCTTTCCTTATCACAGAACCAGCAGACATCAGACACCAACTATAATTTCTGTTTTTTATGGTTTATAAAAAACAAGGAGGTGTCAACTTCACCCATTACCCATGTACAATATATACTTCTTTAGCCACTAAATGATCAGAATAATATATGCCCACTTCCAAAAATGACAACTCATGACTAAAATCTTGTGTAGAGCACATGCTGATTTATAGATTAGTTCTCTTTCATCCTGGTTGTAAATCAGATTTACTCAGTTCTTGCTTTCAGAGAGCAGTTAAGTATCAATTTAATGAATAAAATGACAGATTGATTTTGGACTTTAAGCTATGATCTCTGACATGGTAGTAAACTAGTAACTATCATACTTGGCTTCTTAAAAATGATGAGATGACATTCAGTACTTTAATCACCCTTTATTTCTTACAAGTATTAGCAACTTCTTTTCCTGTTTCACTTGTAACAGTTGAAGGTTCACTATTTCTGCATTTTTATTTCAGAATGGACTTTGTGTAGGTAACTTGATCAAAATACATTCACTAAATTAACTTTACTCGTACGACAAAGTAAGTACAGGAAGAAAAAAAAAATGGTTGCACAGTTAAAATAAAATATCTTCAGCTGCAAGCCCTGTAATCTGAGCAAATATGTAATGTGTACACACACTTAGAAAGATCAATGTAGGTTTTCAAAATAAATAGCGGAAAGGTTTACAAGAGTATTAAATAAAATAAAAGAGGTCCATAATGTGTACTGATTTTTTTTTTTTTTTTTTTTGGTAACATCAATGCAGGTTTTCAGGAGCGGAAGCCTGGTTTACATCATTAAGCTTCAAGATCATCCAACCTATAACCTATCCTTTTAAGAAGGCATCAAAACAAAGTGTACAAGCAAAAAATTGATCCTTTGAATAAATGAAGCCATGAAGGCTGCGACTAAGGGCTGCAACATACAGAGCTAGTAACTGTAATAGGCGTAACCACAGAAAATGTAGGCATAGTTAAGCTTTACATTTCTAATTAAAAGGAAGGCTAGCACTTTATTCAAGAAATTCGAATTAGTTCTGAGAAACACTGAATTAACATACTACAACATAAAATCATTGGATAGATTGCATATAGAGGCATATACATGAACTTTTGTCCAGAAATCTATAGGCTTCACTTAGGTTGATTTAATAACGTATGATGTTTGCATGTAAATATTATTCGTTTGAGTCATGCCAGTCTATTGTCTATACTTTTGTGCAATGTTCTAAACAAAATCTTACTGACTTGGTATTTAAAGATAGTAGATCATTATTTATCAAAGCATAAGCAACTGAATACCAGTCTATCATTTTATAACAGTAAATCAAGACAGGTAATAAGGTACAGAAGAGTGCATTATCAAAATGAGAATGCAGCTTTCACTAGTATTTGACTCGATAACAAAGGCCAAGCATTTACTCAGAGGATATACTCTGTTTTTTTTCTTTCTTTTTTTTTTGGTAGAAGGAGAATAAGACTGTCACTGAAAAACACTAATTTTCAGTCACCAAAATATAATTGTGCTTAGAAAAACAAGGCACTGCAGAAGACGCATTATTTCCCAATCAAGTCCTCTATATAATATAACCTAAAACTTCCCTTATTCTACTTCTAATTGCTGAGACTGGAATATTTAGCTAGTTTCTATTCCAGACCCAAATAGCTCCAGCGTCCATCAGCATTTGTACAAGTCTACCTTGAACCTGAAGGGTGATCACATCATTAGGTCCACCTACAAAGTTTCCACCAATGAAGATGGATGGTACGCTTGGTCTGCGTCCCATCATCTGCAGAACTCTCTCAATTTCCCGTCCATTTGGCATTTGATCAATTTCATATACAGTAGGATTAGCGCCAAAGCCACTGATAAGCTGTCTCATCGAATGGCTCACAGGACAACTAGTCTTACTGAAAATAACCACAGGCCTGTCTTGCACCAAACCCTTCACAACCTCCATTATCTTTGAAGGAAATTCCTTTGTTTGGGAGATGAGTGGGAGATGAAAAAGCTGAAATACAGAGAGCTTTTGTGACACTAGGTGGAGAGAAGACTCAAGGTTTGGGATGAGGAAAATGCTTAGAGCACAGGTCTATTTATAAGCCCATCCTAAGGTGACGCAACTCAAATCTGCATGCAAGAACTGATACTGTTCAAAGGATAAGTTCCAAGACTTTCAACAAAAAGAGAACTTTCTATTTTCTCTTTTTGATCCACAAATTGTACTCGAAAATGACCCTTTACATCGTCTATGTTCTTCATATTCCGTAAAGAAACAAGGACATTTGTTCTATCGAATAATTTCACTAAGACACAAGAGAAAAAAAAACAAAGGGCATCTAGAAAAATTGACTTTGCAACACCTAAAGAGTAAACAGAATAATAAAGAGCCATGCTCTAAAACTCCACTAGAAGTCCTCTTTTATTTGATCTTCTCCTAAATCAAATACTCGAGCAGCACAAACTCTTTCTATTAACAGACACGTGGATGTTTATCGTACTTTAACTCAATTGAACTCGAAGAGCCAAAAGAAAATCAAGAGCACGGAAAATATGAGATTAGGCTGATCGAAGAAGTACTGTTTTCTGCATTCGTCATTCTTATTAAGATGCAGTGAACATAACATATTGTGACTTTGCGTACCTTTCATATGAATGATTTGGAATTGATCCTGCTAAAATATCTTCAATACAGAAAGAGAAATAGTAATGTACATCAGAATGTATCAAACATGACATTACCTTAATCCTTAGCATTTCTAACCAGGCTGTAATTGACCATTTATAAATCTCATGAGATTCAATAAAAGATTTATTATACTTGCTTTTACATTCTTATATCAAATTGGATTATACAGCAAGAGGCCTGTCCAGCTATATGCATAATTAACAATTTAATCTTGCAACTTGAAGGACATACATCTCTGATGAATACAACTAACCAGTAAAGTGTGCTATTAGAGGACATTCAGCCTCAATTACCTTAATATCTATTGTCGTGTACTGATAAACACATTGTTCCGGAGTTTTTGTATAGTTGTCAACTGTGTATGTATTGGGTTCCATTACCCAGAACTGGCAGCTTAATTATATAAAGCATGCATAACACGCCTCTCACAGAGGCACTGACCTTTGTGCCTCATGGAGCAAAGTGAGTACCTCAAATTCACAAATGTGTTTATATTCACATCGATTCAATCTTGTGAGTTAGTAAATACTCAATATGAAATACTAATGTAACATTAATGAACTATAGATGAAAAAATAAACATGAAAAATTTGGGTTACACATTATGTAAATTTCTCAACAAGGATTGGATTTGTATTGTTTACACAAGATTGCAAAACTTATGTTGCACTAGATGAGAATGCATACCTTATGCGTAAAATATGATTATGTTAATGTTAAATGCTACTCCATAAACATCTAAGGCTTAAACATTTGAAAAGAAAAATCTAAACCTATTGTATGTAGTCCATTTTCAATAGAGTTGACTCGTGCTCTAATTTAAATCTCTTTTCTATTTAATACGTATCATTTAAAACATTGACCAAACCAATATAGTTAGACACTTTTATTGTTCAAGCCTTAGTTGATTTGTGCTCTATTTTACATCATACTGCTATTGTACCTACTTGCGTACAGACATAAAAAAAAAAAAAAAAAAAAAAAAAAACTAAAGAGATCATACAAATTTGACGTAATGCATGCAGAATAAGGCAACTTCGGCTCCTCGCATCACACAAAATGGATTTTATATCTGACATAAGAAAGCATAATCCCCACCAACTTTTTCTCTCTTCTTTCCAAGAAATTCCATAAAATAGTGGGGCTTTGCCTTTATAGAAGTGGCCAATTGCAAAGAATATATGTCCCCAAAAAAAATATTGTGACATATCAAATTTGCAGTACCTTAGCTAATGTCATGATCCTAATTGATTCTCCAGAACTCTTTATTGTTCTCAAAATCTCAGGTTTCCTGATTCTTAATAAAACTTTTTTTTTTTCAGGTTTCTAAGGACATTTTAGTATATGGTAAGAACACGTTTTTCAGTTATTAACAGTACCATCAACATTAATCGCTTTCAATGGGACTAACAATCATATCTAGAACGATTCGGATACTTTGTTAGAATAATACTACAATTACACTTAATTTAATCAACATTTTTTCTTAGGAATTTTTTAAAGGGGTTTCCATCAGGCTATAAGTGAAAAATAGAAAATAACAAGGGTCGTTTAGTGTAATAAATTATCCATAAGCCACTTACTGTAGCTAAGCTACAGTATTTGGAGTTGTATTTTTAAAGGTTGTAGATTAGATTTATGGGAATATATTAAGTCTGTAATACATAAAAAGCTTTGAAGCCTTGAAGGGATACTTCAACACTTTTAATTATACAGGAAAGATTGTTTCAGAAATAGACCAAAAAAAGGGGAAATTCCATGTTTCTCATATTGAGAACCGAAATTTGTTTCTCATGGGGGCATTTTCGTGAATAAATCAAGTAATCAACAACTTTTTCATTATTGTGGGCACCACAATTAAATAAAGTTGTTGGTTTATTTACGAAAATTGGGACATCCCCCAAAAAAAAGTTTCCCATGCAATTTGCATTCAAATCTAAGATTTAGAAGCCGTCATTTGAACCTCTTAGCTCAAATATGGCTAACACATGAGGTTATTTTTTATAATCATGCATATTTTTAATATACATGTTTTACAATCATGACATGTTTAAAGACCTGTAGAGATTTTTCTTGACACATAAGAAGCAATTTTGCATAAATTAGAACTATTGGCCAGCTTACCAATTCATAGAGGTTTATAGGAACCACCATGGCTCGGGTGCTAAATTGCTAATAGTCAAGTTTTTCATGTAAATAAATTATACAAGGTATATCTAGCAAATAGGCTTGATCTAATGTCATATTACCATCCAAAACAGGAAAAACAAGCATAATTGTTGATCTCTGTATTACTATTTGCAACTGTAAAGGATATAAATATGTAAGCAAGGAAATCGCAGAATGTATATATTTCCATTGAATGTGAAAGAAAATTTTTTACTCTTATTCAGCTAGAGTCTAATGCACTCTCCTAACTCACTAATAATAGCCCCTAAACAATGAAAATGAAAAAAGCTGGAAAAAAAAGAGAAATATGTTCACAAGATTGTAGGGATAGCTAACCTATTTCACTGTATTTTGAACCACAGAATTGTAGCGCTCACCCAGATTGAAGGCGTGCCTGTGGTATGATAGCATGATGCTAGAATTCAATGATGTGGCAGCATCATCAGTCTTGTACTCCTTACCCACTTCAACATCAGGGAAACACCATGAAAAAATCATCATAAATTTATAAGTATCTTTAAGCAAAGAGTCAAAGTGCCAAGCTCCAATTGCCCACCCCAAGCCACTGTTGATTCCACCTCTCTGCAGTAATTCTCAATCTCTGCACCAGAGAATCATCTGACTCATCTTCAACCACATCCTCTGACAAGAAATATGGGGAAAATTCTGAGGCATGATCACGCATATAAGAAGCCACCATCTCTCTAAACTGCTGAAAACTATAAGGTGAAGACCCTCCAAACAAATAAATCAGTTGATCCTCAACAGCTCAAGGCAGAGGCCATCTGGTTTAACCTCATAAATAGCTAATCCAAGCGGTTCTAGCTTCTTCTCAAAAATCTCATCTTCAACCACTCTGTCACTAATGGTGTTCCTTTGTTCCTCTTTTGTTCTCTGCTCCCTTGCAGCTTCTTGCTGAGCTTATATTCTCACATACCTAAATGCTTATACTAGGCATGTAATTATCAGCTTGACTGCCAACAGATACCCCTGCTATGACCTTAACAAGGGTGTTGAGGTTTCCCTTATCGTTTCCATTGCCATCTGTACTGGTATAGCCCAGGGATGAAAGTTCCGGTGCATGCTTATTTTTATGAATTGTGGATAGTTCATTAATTTGGCTATTTCCTCAACTTGCTTCTTTTTTGCTTACTGTTCTGCTTGCTGCCTTTAGCTGCAGCTTTTTTTTATTCGGCCTCTTTGTTCTGTAGTTGACCAATTTCCTACCTGTGGCATTGAACAGGAAAAATCAATGATACATCTAGATTAAGGAAAATAGATAAAAGTATGACATGATTTAGAAAACTCAGAAAGACATTGACCCTTACAAACCCAACTGCAATATATGAGCTTAAAGACATTGTCTCTTGTTTCATATTTAGAAAAATGTCAAATTGGAGCAACGCTATAAGAAATAAAAAGTACGTGTATCCACCTGATACATCATGTCTTCGAAATTTATGGAATGTCCTAGATGATAGTCCACAGTAATATTTTGGATTGTCCCAAATTATAGTCCACTATCTAAATCAAGGTTTAATATATTCAACTTATCCCTAATAGTCTAATACCCTTAATGATAAGCTAAAGGACATACTACTTTGTGGCATTAAAAAAATGTAAAAAGTTACATAAAGATGGACAATCATGGTCTTTCAATCCAACTCCTTCAAATTTATCTTTAATTAGCTTATTTAGGGACAGAGAGAGTAAGTGATCTTTACTGACAAATTTTGTTTTGGTACCCAGCATTAATATCTTTAAGGAAGATGAGAATTTAGGGAGTAGAGTTAAAATAAAGTTGTTGTAGCTTGAAGGAGAAATTAGTTAGTGTGTTAGGGAAATGCTCTATAAATAGAGCTAATTAGAGAGAGATAATTATGTAAAATTTGTTGAATGTTTTGGGTTAGCTTTAGAGGGATAAATTGGGAGAGAATCCACCTCTTGAAAGTGGAAAGAGGAATTATCATACAAAAGTGCTGTTATTCAGTTTACTCAAAAACATCATCTTCCTATTTCTGCCATTTAGGATGCTCAAGCTATGATAATTCATAGCACAAGGTCCTCCTTTTTTCCTTTAAAACAGCCCATACCATTTTCATTCCATATAATCAATATCTCCTAGTTCTCTTGCATTTATTAGACTGATGCACAAGCTAATCGATCCTTTTAGCAAGCATTCAAGTGCCCCGAAAAAGAAAGTTCCATTTAATCAATATGTCCAAGTTACCTTGCATTTATTAGATGCACAAGCTAATTGTTCCTTATAGCAAGCATTTAAGTGCCCCGAAAAAGAAAGGCAATTCCCTCAAATTCACAAGTTTTTGTAACTGTTTCAGGTCACAAAGAAAATCATTACAATGATCATCAAAAGACCATCCTAGTTTCAGGTTCACACATCTGTCGCATATGTTTGGTAATCATAGCTTTCACTCAGTTACATACTAAAATAGTTGCCCTTCACTTTTTATCCACAATACAGATTATATAATTGTATAAACCAAAATTTAAAAGCTTCTATTTCACCCTTAAAGCGTTACCATCAATAGGGCTAACTACGGCATTTATAAAACAACCCAAATAAGCATCATTCATGAATATCTGAGCAATCCTACCAGTTGCTTTTACAAAACCTCCGTTGTATTATTAAACTCACCCAATAATACAACACCAACATAATTCGATTCCAAATTCAGAGCAATACCAATTGTCCCCTCTTCAACTTCTACTTAGTCCATTTTCTATTAGAATACAGAAGAATTTGAGACAATGACAATTCCCAATTCATAAACCATAGTATATTATTAACAAGAAATAGTTGTATAACCATGAAAAACTGAGTGCGGTTGTAATGACTAATATGCCACATGCAAATGTCTTATACTAAGAAACAATGACAATTTCCAATTCACAACACTTTGTGCTTATATTAAGTGCACGATATACCCGGGTGTATAATGGCAAAGTGCTTCCATTCTTACAAAGATAACAATTTGGGATTTCAGGAAAAAGGGTTATTTCACATTCCTAATAACAAATGCATTGATCATATTCCAACCCCAAAATTTCTAGCAAAGAACAGACGAATTCATTACACATTTCTATCAAATGATAACAAAATTCATCAAAAATTAAAAATGAACTGCTCAATCAAACACTAAATTTCTGAATATTACAGTAAAACAATTTAGAATAAGATAAGATAATGATATAGAACTTGCCTAGTAAGTAGTAACAGTTGCTACCGTCGGCTCCAATTGCCGCGCTCTTCTTTCTGTCGCCATTTTCACTCTAATTATTTCTTCTATTCACTTGTAAATTTCGAATTTCTTTGATAACCCAAATGATAAAATTGAATGAAAGATTGACTGGTAAGATAGAAGATAGAATTTTTTTTTTTTTTTTTTTTTGAGGAAAAGATAGAATAAAGTATATAGAATTATAGAAATTTTAAGTTTCGTGTTGTTCTATTCTTGTGTTCTTCATAATTGGTCTTTTGTCTCTATTCTGGGGATTTTGATTCTTATTACAATGAGGTGTAATAAGAGTACGGACCATCAAAGTCGAATAGTAGACCTGATAAAAATGACTCGAACACGATTATTACTCGCTACTCGATCCAGATTGTATGATCCAATTTTGGACTACAACCGGTTATTGCATTACTCATATTAGACCTAAGCCATAATTAGAGCCGAGCAGATTTAGAAACTGTTGTGACTAGTATTGATTTGATTTTGTGTATGGTGACTTGGATGTGATCCAATCAGAATATGACTCAGACCGCCACGGAATAGAATTGAATGTCACTTCCGCATTTGACTCGACAACACACCAAACCATGAGTGTGTATCCGGCATTTGACTCGACAACACACCAAACCATGAGTGTGTATCCGTGAGACGAGCTCCGAACTCTGCTCACCTAGAAATTGCAAATGCATCTTGTTTTGAAACTTAAATCAATGTATTAATCAAAAGCCAAATAGTAAAAATAAACTAAGGAAACCTGTTAATAATAGGTATTCTGAAATGGGCTTTCCAGCCAATTAACTTCTTTCATTTAATGTGGAAAGAATACAAGTTCTCTGTATGATTCTGTAAAGCTACAACTAGCAAGCTACAAAAAATATGTACAATTAGAATATGGACCTATAGTAAACATGTTATTCTTTTAGGAGGTTAGTTCTCTCCCATTCAAATAATCCTGAAGATTCTAATTCTTGAGGGGATAACAACTCGTGTTCTGATGATTTCTTTTCCAACACTCCTGAGACTATAACCAGGAGTTTTTGACATGCATGTCTTTCATCTAATTTTTCCAAATCAGTGTGTTCTGTTGCAAGATCAGCCCATGGCTGATCAAATGACCTGTTAACAAGACACGAGGCACTTCATTAGTTTAGCTCAAACAGATATCAAACAATACCACAATACCCATTATACACGACTACTTGTTGCACTCGTGCTTCCTTTAAATGAAAGGGGAGGGAATGTCCCAATGGGTTTGCCTGGTATTACTATTATAAGATACAGATATTGGGTTGAGCTACAGGAGATTAACCTTATAAACAAGGATGGATTTTTGGGAAGGACTTATATTCAGGATTGAGAATAACAGTACATGTAAAATGAAAACAAGATTTCTGAAACCAGGAAGGAACATGAAGAAAAGAAAAATCTGATAAAGAAGCATAGTATCTTACCATCTCCAGGAAGGATTAGCTTCAGGAGGACAGTATATCTTTGACCAGACAGATGACAAAGAATTTTGAGGGTTGACACAGGTGGCTTCGCCTGACAATTCACCTATATAAAAAAAAATTAAACCAGAACTCAACAAACAAATAAAAAGGAATGAAAATTAATAAAGCCCGTCTGAGTGCTATGCATATAATTGTTATATGCATTTGATTTCAGAAATCAATTATCGAAAATTAATATCTTAATGAATGTCTATCAAAATACAACTGCAGTATTTGCATTTATTAGTCCCCTTATGTCTCTCATCTGACAAATTGTTACTCATTTTGGGTTTTTATCTTTTGAGGATGAGTGAACATGATTGGGTTATAGATGTTATGATTTCAAAATTCCAATAATCAGACAGGCTGCAGTTTTTTATTGCTTATTGTGATCATTCCATATGTTCAGTGATGTTGTGACTTCTGGTACATACCTGCAGCAGCATATGACCCATCACCAAGGAGCAAAATTGAGAGTGCTGCAACCACTGAAGGCAGCACCAGACATTTCATGCCAAGAAGCTGTTGAAGGTGAAAAATTGCTGTAGCTAAGATTTCTTTAGAACCAGACACAAGTTTGTCTTCTCCACCTTTGCTTTCAAGGAGTGTTATTAATGATTGCAAAGTTTCACCATTTTCTCCCCTCGGGAGAAAACTAGGGTTGAAGACACTATTGCTACATGAAACCCTCCATAGAATTACAGAAGCAACAAGCCAACGTAGAAGTGTTGAAGTTAGAGACTCTTCTTGTATGTGTTCTGCATCCTGATTACACACTTTGTGGGGAAAAAATTGTGTTTGCTGCAACGTCTTCCGAGAATCTGTATGTAGAGCTGTAGAAACTGCCCACGTAAGAAACTCAGAGAGCTCTTTCAAGTCCTTCAGGAAAAAGAGGTAACATGTTAATATATGCAATAGCAATTCTACAGATGCATCTAAAACAAGATGCTCAATTGCTCATCAATATCTTCAGCACAATTCCAATTCTACAAATGCATCTATAAAGAAATAAGTAACACATCTCATCCATACTAGTATTCAAAATATAAACACTTATTACACAAGTTGTCTTCCTTTAACAGTCACAATAAAATGGATATCCAACCTTAATACCACTTTTTTCTCATCTTCTACCATGATCAATTTTAAAAACAGTATAGAACCAGTGCACTATACATGTCAAAAATACTAGTCTAACCAGTTATTGTAATAGAACTTCTACACGACTACATGTGTAGATGCATCTAAATTAAACAACATTTTACTAAAATCTTAAAAGTCAATTTCTAGCAAGAACAAGTATTTAAGAGAAAAACACACACACAATCATGCACAAACAGAAAGAAGAAAGGGAAGGAAGCCTTTCCCAAAGCACATATCAAGGAGACCAGATAAACCAAATTATGCCCCTGCATGCAATAAAAATGTTAAGCAAAGTTGCAGCCCAATGAGCTACAAAATACAGATATCCATTACTCATTCAGACCATAACAAAACAGTTCTACTTTTATATAATTAATTCCATAGACAGTCCTGGTGCAAATGTGGGAGTCATGCAATGGCACAACCAAGGTTGAAGGCTGGAGGAAAAGTGCATAAACAAATGCAGCCACCCACCCCAATGACCCCTACCCCCAAACCAACACACGCATAAAGAAAGGAAAAAGATGAAGATGCTACACAGGCAGAGAGAATACCAGGTCAAAAATAGTTGTTGACGGTGCACTCATAAGTATAGCTTTCAGCCCATACTCTGCTAAATCACCAGATCTATTATCATGCACATCAACAGCCTGATATATTTGATATAAACACCGCATGGTAGGCGTAAGAGGTGGTTGGTACATGTTCCCTTTTTGTGACATCTTCAAGACTGCCACAATTATTTCTAGAATTAAAGTAACCAATGACTTAGTCTGCAGAGCCAACTTTGAGCATCTAACTAACAGATTTAAAAGTTGACAAAAAAGATCAGAAAGCTGCTCAATTGCATGCTTTTGCAGCCATTCCATTGTGCTTGTGGATGAGACGGTCTCACGCGCTACCTACATAATGAATGAAAAAATGGAAATGATCGATACTCAGTTTCAATAGTAAGGAGCTAGTGGCCAATAAATAGCATCATAACAAGTAACAAATTAAAATGATTGTAACTATCAAACTTGAGTTCTTAAAAGATAAAAACCATGTGCATTCTATTTGGGAAGTAAGCTTCGTACTGCCTTAACCTCAAGAACAATTGCAAGTAAAGGTAACAGACAAGAGCAAATCATCAAAAGGGCAGCAACACAGCACACTGAAAATGGCACCTGGGGTAGGGACTAGAAAGACAGAGCATATGATAGCAAAAATAGAGCCTTGGTCTCTTCAACAAACAAATACTGAGAAAAAGGATTAAGTAAGCTCTAGAAAACAGATTCAATGAAACAGATTCAATCCAGTCAGAAAAAAAAAAAAAAAAAAAAAAAAAAAAAAAAAAAAAAAAAAAAAACTGAGCCCCAAAAATCCAAAGTAAAATCCCTAAGACTAAAAACCCAGCACATGGATGTGAGCCCCCCTCCCCCTTTCTTTTCTATTAACAATCTGATCTGCTCCCACGAATCAGTCTATTATTGATTTAAATGACCCAGTACAGTAACATCTATGGTTTTCTGATCAGGCACATTTTAAGGGCTAATAATGTTTCTGTTTTATGAAATGATATATATACTCCCTATACCTCGACCTATTTTGATTCTGTAATCAGTTTCCTCAAGATCATAAAAACTCCTGAACCATGTAAATCTGTGTGGTATTATTTGTTGTTTTTTTGTTTAATTTTCAAGCATCCATTATAACATATACCCATTGCCATGTGAACAAAAGGTACATGATTACACCACCACTTGTGCAACCACTTGATCCAATAATCCAAAATCTGTTGAGTTCACATGATGAATCAGTGCAAACACAACAAAAATTGGTTGCTATATTGGTGACTCGGTGTATAGTCAATATTTCCTCTACCAACTGACCCAGATAAAATTCTGTCCTACTTTTAGGCTTCAGAAAAGACGTAGATAAAGTTTATAATATTAGGATTTAGCTAAGGAATGCTGTGAAGTAGGACAGAACTGTATTTGGGTAGCCATTTATGTGTAGCCTTACCCCCTTCACTGACCAAAAAAGATCATGTCCAATTAACCCTTATTTCAATACAAAATAACCATCAAGCAACTTTACAATATATAAGAAGTACAAAGAGTAAACTTGAAAGCGTTATTAATACATTGGCCCAATCAAAATCACATCATATTCAAAGAATACAAACTATGACTATACCATTACATCAAACATGCCACCATATATACAAGCTCAAAAATGTGAATAGAGTGAATAGATAATCTTAAAATAAAAGGTTCAATGGATAAGAAGAAATATGATTAGGGACAAACCTCAAGTAGAACTAGCAACTGCTTAGAGAAAAACATATCTTCACCATCAGTATGAATCATAGATAAGGCAAGAGCTGAAGATAGCCAGGAAATCAGACAACAATTATCAACTAAATAGCAGGCTGTCTTGTGCAATTTAACACACTTCTTCACCACCTGCAAAATAAAAAACAATAAAGCAGAAGTTCATTAGATAGCAGCAAGACATTCATAATATTCTGATCAGGATATTGAACAACACAGGGCTGAAAGATTGAAAGAACACATGAAGTTTGATAAAATAAAAAGATGGTGAGCACAAAGAAGAAAACAGCTTCTAACCGACTAGATTCACTAGAATAGCTACCGTACTAATCAATGTGCTTTCAATGCTCATATATTAAATGCAAAGCTACTCACTGCAAAAATTAGATCAACAAAGGATCTACTGCTCAAAGTGAGTTGTCAAAATGCAAATGAAAACCTTTTGAGTGAGTGGAAGATGGGTTTGAAAAAAAATACTTTAAACAATTAAATTAAACTCATCTTCTTAGATAGATCCCAACATTTGATTATTCCGAAGAAAAAGATTTTTTTAAAAAAATATTAGCTATTAAGGACGAATACAATAATACCCAAGATTTATAGCTTCAAACAATTGTCCCACAAAATGCAAATCTCCTGTCAATTGGGGATTTTTTGAGAGTAAAACCCTCAAAATTGGGATAATTAATAATACTAGGCTAGCTCCCGTGCCATGCACGGTAATTTTAAGTACCCAATATTTTCTTTTGACAAATTAATTTATTTATAGCATAAAATATAAAAATTGTTAAATATCTTTAACAAAATTGAAGTAACATGGAATATATGATCAAGATCATATTTCTTAAAATATATTCCACCAAAATTACATTTCCTTAAAAGGATTATATATTTCTTTATCATTCCATAATTAATTTCGTATCAACATAAAAATGGTAAATATTATTGCTCATTTATATAGTTGACAAAAGCCAAAATAACTTCCTTTAAAAAAAATTTGTAATTAATTATTAAAAAAATATACTAAGGACACACCAGAAATTGACATGTGTCATTACCGGTGTGTCTTTTAGTATATAGTTATTGATTTTGTTAAATTCAAAGTTGAAATTCTATAAGAAGATGGTCAACAGTTCAGATTAATTTGAATACAAAAGGGATATAATGGTAATGGAAATTAGAAACATAGTGGAGAACCTGCATAGTCAATAGCATTTGGGAGCACTCCCATATGATGTACAATATAGCGTGATATATATTTTTCAAATAAAAATGAATATTATCATAAAGTGAAAATAAACTGCAGAAAGAACAACCAGAATACCCCAAGAGTCAGCTACTGAGTAAAATTTATCCCTCATAAATTCCACTGTTTTTTGAGCAAAGCAGTTCCAAACTTTGTCCCAAAATAAAAAGAAATGATAAACAAACATATAAAAACATGCAAGAACTCATTCACATCACCACAACTTACCCTAAGAATCAACTCCTTCGATTCAAGATCTGAAAGAGGTGAAGCATAAACACTCAATAAAATCTCAGGCACTGAGTTCCTAACGCATATTACAGCATCATCTTCTAAATTTATCCCTGCATAGAGTAGACGAAGCATCCACAACCTGTCTGTTCTGAAGTTCACAGAGCTGCTCCAGATAAATTCATGAAACAAAGGTATGGACTGCAAAAGAACAAAGATTAATGAGCAAGGAGATTTTGAATTTATAATAAAAAGACATACTTAAAATATGTTGACATAAATCATTAAGGAAAACTAAGAGTCAAGTAACTTCTGCAAGTTATTACCTTCAAATTTACACGAGGAGATTGCAACAAGAACTTGCTTATGACTGGATAATGCTCGTGCGAGGGATCCAATAAAACAACAGAGGCTTCGGCAACAAAAACAGCAAGAATGGTTGGAATTTTTTGCCATGGTTCTTTTATTCCATTCTGTAAATACGTCAGCAAAAGCTTAAGGCGTGTCACCTCCCTTTTTTTCTCACATCTCTGCCATCAGCAACAAAGTACAGTTAGAATATTTAATACACAACTTATGATCAAATAAAAGACATAAAAATCAGATAAACAACAAAAAACAACCCGGCCAATTAATAGTCAACGTTAAATAAGCTCTTATAGTCAGAGTGTACACTCTACTTCGACCTTTTGTGCTCATTGTCTCAAAATAAGGCTCGTGCTTTGCATTCTGGGTATAATTGAACTAATCAGGTTTATATTTACAGTAACATGATTATTAAATGAACTATAAGAAGAGAGCCAAAATGATGTACAAGATGGATAACATAAAATCTTCAAGGGCACATCAAGGGCACATCATGAACAAGCTAATCAGCCATTAATCAAGGAGAAGCTAAAAAGACAAGGTTGCCTGGGACTAACATTTGGAAAGGAGTCTCATTATAATATACTGCTGTATCCATCCAATAATATTGAAGATTGGGATTGGTAAGGAATATATGGCACACTTCCAAAGGATTTTCAACTACTATTTTTCACCTTTTCAGGCTCCCTCCTTGCCCCCCCCCCCCCCCCCCCCCCCCCCCCCAAAAAAAAAAAAAAAAAAAAAAAAATCCCTGAGCGTTTAATCTAGAGCAGAAGCTATGCCCAACAAGGCCAACATTCAAAGAAATTGGAGAGAACAATTTAACAAAAAGTTTACTAGCAACAAAACTGAAGAAAATGCATGTTTTCCAAAACGTATCTTACAACACATTTTTAATCACTCAAGATAACTATATGCAAGAAACAAGATACTAAAAACATTTTTCAATGATTAGGAGTCCTGCTCCAGCATGTGAAGCAAGAGAACTTCCCAAGTATACTAACACTTTGACACAGTAAAGCAGCCTGAAACACACTACTCCCATCAGCCAAAATTCCAGGGTAATAACTCCAACCTTCTTCCTACCTCACTGGATTAAAAGTAGGATGTACAAACAGACCAAAAGTATTTGATCATTGATGCCCGAAATTAAACCTAGAAAGGGAAAGCCAAAAAAGATAAGTAGATTTGATATTTTAAGACAAAACTAGCAAATTTAAGCTCGTCCTTCCATTATAGGAGTATATGATCACACCAAGAATTGGAAACCAGCTCAAGATGGATGTAGTCAGCTTTAAGATCTCATTTGAGCACTAAATACAGCTACGTACTTATCAATGACCACTAAAACTCAAGCTAAAAGAGGACATGTTCCTCTCTGATGCATCACCAAGTCAAAGAACATGAGAAGACACAACTGTTCGATCTTTGGTAACAGTTCAGTAGTTCACCAAGTTCAGGTTCTCCATTTTGCTTCCATTATGGGAGTAAATGGATTTGTTTTGCTTAGAAACCTAAGAGAAGCAACTCAAGGCAATTACTAAATACTAACACCAAGAAACAACATAATTCCCCAAATGAGATGGCCATAAATACCAGAAGCGGGGAGGATTAGATAGCTTTACCTCCACACAATTAAGCAAAAGATATTTCTGGAGCACCCCCAAAATTCAAAGAAGAAAGCAAAAGCAAACAAATTGAACACTCACAGACTGTGAAACAGTATGATAGACAATTTTTTCTTTAATGCAAGCTCCATTTAAAAGCATACCTTAATACAAGATATGAATTTAAAAAGAAGCTTGTAGTGTATCCTCTTTTTCTCCCAATAGAAGCATAATCTTCCATTATATTCAAGTTATCAAATTAAGATATTTGAACAAAAGACCCAGCAAAACAAGTACAAATAAAAAAAATGAAAAAAATAAAAAAGAAGAAAGAAAAAAAAAAAGAGGTTAAATTACCATCAACGCGTCCTTGAATCTCCAAACAACCTCGTAAGCTAACTTCCGTATCCCATCTTCAGGTGATCCCATGCTAACCAATGCAATAGCAAGCAAGCCTAAGGCAGCAAGCTCTATGGGATCCAAGAAGCCCATTGTCAAGCTATGAATGGAGAAAGATAAAATAAAGATTGGATCATAACGCTCTATTCTTCCTATATCTGTAGACTGCTCCTGTACCACAAAAGAGGGGGGTGGGGGGAAATCAGTAAAATAAAAAGATGGTGATAACAGGTAAAAGAGAATAATATAGAACCATCATATATTCATATATGATGCCAAGATTGAGCCATGTAAATTATTTAAATATATGTGATAGATACCTCCTTAGTATCTCTGACTCCACCCTGATGAACATCATCTATGAATAGCGACTTTGCAGATGTGGTCCTTTCATAAGGAAAATATAGGACAGTCTGAATCACCAACTTAGGGTTAATAGGAAAATTATCCCTGAACTGACTTCGTCTACAGTCTTCCACATCTGCCGTGCCATCCTTCATAAGCACATTATTCATTGTGTGTCCTTTTCCAACTTTGAGAGCACTTCCCCACAGGTAATCTTGATCAGAAAATATTTTGTCACCTATCCCCTCGTCAATATAAATTTCTGACAGAAGGCTATGAATCTCCAAATCAATTTCACTAACCGTGGCGCCATAAGTAGTCAATAGTAGCAAAGATAATTCTCTTAAATTTATACCTAAGTCATCCTCAGAAACTGAACCGCATCGAGTAGCTCTTAAGTGAAACAGTAGTCTAAGTAACTTGATTACCTCCAACTGGGACTTGTATTTTTCTGATTTTTCTGAATTGCATCTTTCTAAAGGAACAACTAGTGTCCTCAAAAGGCTAGACATGGGCTTTATAACCATCCCAGATGAGGCAGAAGTAGATGAGTCAACAACAGTAGCAACAGTTGAGGCCAACTGAGAATGCCCAAGAACCAGCTGAAGAATAAAGATTATAGGCAACTTCCCATCAGATAAAGATGATAAAATGTGCCGGAGATATTCAAATGTCACAGGGTCCCCAAATCTATGAAGAAGAGAAGTCTTTACCATCTTTTCAATAAAGGAAAGAGAATTCATCTGAATCAAGATACTATGTATATTTATGATCAATTTATAAATGCATCTCAGCGTAAACATTTCAAGAGATCTCAACAACAAACAGATGGGAGTCTTTAGGCCGGGATTATCAAAGGCAGATGGATTTTTTTTCACAACAAGTTGCCAAACACAGATCAGCATATCTAAGAACCTTAATCCTAATAAGTCTTCACTATTAGAGCCGATACAAGATTCCCGCTCTACATCAAGAGTTTCATTTGTTAAGCACTTCTTACCTCCCTCTGGGAATAAAAGCACCAAACAAAGAGAAATTTTAGCGAAAACTCTATTGATTAAGTTTGTCAACTGTCCAACAGAGTATGAATCAATATCTCTGACATCAAAGTCCATAAAATCATCTAAAGCTTCAGAAATAGGGCAAAGTGAGCCCACTATTTTCAATCTCTTATTTTTATCATCCCCACTTGAGGAGAAGTACCACTGCAACATTTGAACTGCTTTATGAAGGAGACTGCTGTTGAAAAGATCATGAATATTCTCAACAGAATACGGCAAAACATTATCAAATTCCACCTCAAATACAGATTTAGCCACAAAGTCTTTCCAGTTAGAAAAACCATCCAAGAGAATCTTTGAATAAGAATCCAGAATGAACTTAATATTCCTAGAAGGGTGCTCTCTGAGTTTTGTCCAAGAAACACTTATGTACAAGGCTGCAGCAGGCAAAAGCATCAAACACTCCGCATCTGAAAGAGACTGACTACAGATCTCTTTTGATGCATTGACAATTGAAACAGTATCTTCATCCATAAAATCTGAGAGCAGCTGACCAAAAACTGATAAATGTAATGCACTCATCTCAATTATTAGAAATAATATATTTGCCTTGGTATCATCAGTTCTGTGAAGACAGTGGGAAACAATTCTTATAGGACTGCAGGCTGTCAATCTAGTTATTTCAATGCTGAATGGAAGACAATCCTGCCTATGAATCTGGCTGCAAGCAGCATTGAGAGCCTTAAGCAAACATATGTCTGCAAAGTCAGTTTTGAGACAAGTTGCAAAGGCATAAGCCTTAAAATATATGCTTTTGAATAATGTAGCATCAAGACTTCTCAATTCGGTAGCTTTGGAAAATTGTGGCACCATCCCAGAATTTGGAGATTGCATACATTGAAACAGAATGCTTAAAGCTCCACAAGCAATAGAAAATGCCAAACATGAGCGAGAGACATTTAAGGTTCCAGGAATTATGGAGTCAGTAAGTTCCACACATGAAAGCATCCAATTTGCCAATTCAAGCAACTCGATGGGTGAGCTAAATCGCATCAAAGCAACAAAAGCACATAAGATTGGAAAGAGGGCCATATCACCAGATCTATACCACAGTTTGAACTTCTGCTTAAAAACTAAAAATATCCACTGCACCAAATTCCTAAACTCCTTGACAATATTTTCCTTGCACTCAATATACATGGATGAAGAAAGTTCTTTGTTACACAGAGCTAATAAGAATTCAGAAGTAGTAGTCAATAACTCCAGAATATGAAGTTCTGTCTTACAAATACCTTCTCCACTAAGATGCAGAACTCCCTCTGAGATATCCCTTAAAAATTCTTTGGTGAGTTTACAACCACGATCAAATGGAGACGATATTGCTGCAGTTACTAAAGGGTGGCGAAAGACGGTTGTAGATACTTCTTGAAGACATAGAGAGAGAGGAAACACTGCATTAATTGCTAAAGAACCAGAATCAAATTTCAAAGTAGGTAAAAGAGCTAAAATGTGTTTCGCAAGCACATAGCATAGTTCAACTTGCAATTCCTGCTTTTCAGATGGTTTCTTTCTATACGAAATCTGTATCTGATGATACCAAAAAAGGACCAGCCTCAGTGAAGAAACAATCTGCTCAATTTCTAAGATAGACACCTTAGCTAAAAGCAACTCTTGGATTTCTGGATGATGTTCCCAACCACAGAACAAAAATGAAGGGAATAATACATAGAATGGTGCATCTTTCAGTAAAGAACCAAAAACAGCAGAAACATATTCTATCTCTACAAAGTTATTCTGCAGAGCCTTTATTGAAGTTTGTTCGTGATTTTCTTGAGTCAGTTGACTAGATGCTAGGACACTCAGTTTAAGACCTGAACAGAACATTTCCGGCCAAAGCTTAGACACGTGTTTCATAAGGTTCTGATCAAGACAAAAGCAGTCCATCACTGAACGGTTAAACCCAGGAAGTTCACCAGAAACAGCCAAAACTGATGGTAAATTATCCACTATATCATCAGGGTTTGTGCACACTATTGTGGAGCATAATGCTTTAGATATTCCAAAGACGCCAATGCTGCCTGCACTCAAAAGCCTTTTCACCTCAGCAAGCGTGTCCATCAATGAGCAGTTTTCCTTCCGAGAAACCCTATCAGTAGAGACTTCATTGCAAGTTTCATGATATAAAATGCTCCGTGAAAACAGAAACAATGAAATCATCGGTCTCCACTCACAGCAGGAATTTTCAATTACGGCTACTGCAGAGATATACTTCTCGATTCTATTCAATAACTGCTGATGAACAACTGCAGCTAATACTCTGGCATCAATCTATCAAATTAAGAGTGTCATGTTATAATTCAAACAGAAACTTGCAATGAAAAGCTACAGTGTTAACGATTACCTGAGTTTCCATTAGATATTTTAATGTGTTACAGACATACAACGATATCACAGATTTCTCAGGCAAAGTGAATGTCTCTGATCCAGAGCTGAGCAGCCTCAAACACTTTTCCAGAACACAGGCTACAAGTGGGCTAAAATCAACACTCGCTTCTGCCATGGGAAGAAAATTTTCAACCTTTCAGAAAACCAGTCATGTCACTCATGTGCTCGCATCACGATACATTCTACTAGTTAGGGACCCTCGTAAATTATCTTCTAAGTGTGCAAATCACCATCGCAGTTAACACGTCATGATTTAAGGCAAGTAAACAACTGTAGCTTAATACAACAATATGTCAATACGTCCTCAATTCCACAGCTGGCAATGCAGAAAGAAGTAGCAATTATATAATACCTTTATAACAAACCGCATAGTACATTGGTCCTTTTCTAAACCTCTTCTAGTTATAAACTTTTATTTGCCCTATGAGGTGCTTCAGCATAGCAATAATTGTAGCAATGAGAAATGCAACTTGTTACATTCGCAGATAGATAATAACATATCAACACTTGCAGCACCAAAACTTACTATATAAAACAAGGAATAGGGTCAATCAATCATCCAAATAACCCGGAAATCTCAGTAATGATGAAAACATGAAAAACTCTTATATAGAAAATGTGTAGTTTGACTATGTGCAACCAGAATACAAATTACTACAGACCAATATATTAGACTAACAAACAGCATTAGACAAAGACACTGTAGCTGATCGCAAAGTAAATGGAGGAACTCTAAAGATATAATAGCGTTAGTCATATAGGATTTTAACAATTTCCATTGGTAATAAATTGTATTTAGATAGTACCGTCGTGGTACCAATATAGTTCTTCATAGGTACCAATAAGAATTTTTGCTTTGTTGGTATCATTTTATTTCTCAAGTAAATGAGCTACTCCATCTTAATCAATGCATTGAGGTGAAATGCACCCCTTCCTTGCCCCCATCTCCCTGACCTTCCCTCCATCTTGAATTCTAGTTTGTGTTTACTATAGATCCCTGTCAATTGTAAGACTAGTTTCTACACTGTAGTCACTACTCCGGATCCCCCCTCCCCCACCAGCTCCAACTCTTACTGCTGTAACAAAAATGCTTGCTGAACTTTGCTTTTAAGAGACTTTTTTATTGTACATATTGGGTGCACAGTAAGGTTTAGATGAGTTTTTGTGAGAGAAAGCATAGCTTTATAAATGACCTTTAAGAGAACAGGGGAGCAAAGTGAGAGTTAAGAGTGGGTTTTATTAGACAGGGGTGATTGTGACTTTGCCATTGCGCACAAACTTTTGCATTATTCATTTTATTACATCCATTCCAGAGTGCGTTTACAACTGGTGTTTAGGAAACAGCCTTTTCACTAGACTCAATTGGCTAGAGGTAAGGCTACATATTCCAGGGCTTGTTTGGCATTGTTTTATGTTTTCAGTTTTCAATAATTTTGAAAACAAAAGGCCAAAAACAAGAAACAAGAAAAAGGTATTTCCACTTTTGTGTTGTCAGTTTTCAAAATTAAATTGATTTTAATAAGTTTGACTAATTTTTTATTCATTATATGACTAGGGATGGCAATTTAATCCGAGTTCGATTCGAATCCAATCCGATCCGAAGGAAAAAGTCCGATCCAGATCCGTTTAAAATTAGTCCGAATCCAAATCCAATAAAATAGATCCGAATCCGAATAGGAGGCGGATCGGACTTGGACCCTACGCAAAGTCCGATGGAGTCCGATCCGAGTCCGAATCTGAGAGTATGAGCATATGCTTTATAACTTGGGACAATTGTTTGCTTGTGTTTGTATCAAAATTTTGTTATGTAACTAAGTTCATAATTTAAGTATGTTATGTTTATACTTTACTTGGTATGACAATACAAACAATTATAGGTATATGACATTACAAAAAAAAATTAAAAAAAAAAAAATTTCTGATCATTTCGGAGGTTCGTATAAACGGAGCGGATTCGGATTCGAAAAATACGAGTCGGATCGGATTCGGACTCGGATTTTTCGGATTCGGACTCGGATTTGCTAGGGTCCGGATTCGGATTTCGCTAAATCCGATCCGTTGCCATTCCTATATATGACATATATCATATGATTTTGAAAAACAAAAAACACAAAACCACAGCGATGCCAAACGAACCCTAAGTTATTATTATTGTTGCTGGACATACATATCAATGACATAACTACTCATAAGCATACATTTTTTAAACCTCTTCCCCTTTCGCTTCTTCTAGGTGTAAAATGTCTTTGAAAAGCTATAAAATATATGCATAAAAGTAAACAAATTTAATCACTTCTAAATAAAACGAATAACATGAATGACTACTCAATAATTAATTACTTTATTATGTAACATCTTGCCAAAGTAACAAGTCCATTGAGCTTGTTTTTCTCATTGACTATGTATGTCACCATTTCTCAAGGCAAGAAACAACTCAAAGTACCTCCCCCCCCCCCCCCCCCTCCAGCTGAAGCAATCATGCAACATAGTAGAAAGTCTAGGCTCCAAATTTCGGTTCTACAAGAAGCATAAAATAGTGTCTGATGCTTAAATATATATTAAGACCAACAAAAGGTAAATAAAAAAGGAATTACGGAACCAGTGCTTTGTGTGATTGTGCAACATTTAGTTAGACATTTTAGAATGTAAGCATTACCTTTTGCTAAAAGCAAGATTACTAAAACCAAAATAAAAAAGCATAAAAAAGACAGAGATCATTCCAGTTTATTACTCCGTATTACCTTTTGTACTTTCCATGTCCGACTGTTGGCACTTCAAAATACCTTTTGTAGTCTCCACTTCAGAAAGCTGAAACTTCATAATATCCCAGTACTTGACTAAGTTATTACCGACGGTGGATACAGCATCACAAAGAAAAGAAACAACAGGTAAAGACAGAGAATGGAGTAGTTTTTCCTCTTCCTCTTGGCATTTGCCACTGTCATATTGTCCGACATCACCAGATAAAAACAAAAACCATGACCCAATTTCACATGGGTTGTGGTCAAAAGCACCAGTACTCGTCATTGCTGCTTTAGCCAAAACATATGCATGCTCTCTTACATATCCAAAAGGTGAATTTAATGACAAGTTAAGAAAAGGTTGCAGATGCTTGTAGATAGGAGGCAGTGTTCTGGCTGAGAAACCTGACTCTTTTGAACAGCCAAGGTGTTCTATCAACATGGACAACAACGATTGCAAAAGAATTCCTGGCAACTTTAGCGGATTATTTGGCAAAATTTTAAGAAAATCATATGATGCTTCCAAAATAGCTCGAAAGGTCCCCTGTATAAAAAGAAAATGAAAAGCAAGTTAATCATACAAAGGATATTTAGGATACAAAGAAAGCCAACAATCAGTTAATCATAATTCCTGACAATTTCTCTCTAAATTGCTAAACACAGAATTCCTTACTCTATAGTGTATTCCTACTAAGTAAGCCAAGCAAGTTCGGAGACCACAAAACCAAGCAATCTAGTCCTTGATTTTCTTAACAGGCTAGGCAGAGTTGGTCATGACATTCGTGGAACAACTCCCAAACCCAGAAAAATTTTCATTGGAAAGATAACATCACAACTTACAAGGTCTTAGTAGATGTGCAATGAATTAATACAAAATTACAATAAATATAAATAAGCAAATCAATATATACATATATACAAAAAGTACAGCAAAATAAAGCATACTATACTACTACAGTGATTTGTTTTCATCAAGATGTGTAAAGGATGGACGAGTCACATACATCAGAGTATGCTGGTAAGAAGTTGAAAGCAAGTCATACACTCATACTACCATGGTATTTAAATTTTTAGAAAGTCCTCCAAAACAAGAAACACTTGCTGAAGTAATGTTGAAGGGGAGTAAGATACATAAAGAAAGATGCAGAGATCCACATGAATTCCTTTTGGGGCATATCTAATTTCATACCAAGCTCCTGATCCAATCCCCCCCCCCCCCCTCCCCGCAAGCCCAAGAAGTCAGTAAATATTTATTTATTTATTTTTGTTGATGTAAGTAGCAAGAGGCTTCTCCCATGTCACAAATGCAGGTGTAGAACCGTTCATGTCTTCAAGCTGTCAAGTGTCGAGTATAATTTTATCTATAAAGTGCAGGAGTTAACTAAACTTGATGATCATAATCTCTCAATTGGTGAAATTGTGACAGTCCAGTTATATTATTAGGTGAATGTAGGTACACTATTCAATGTTTGGATCCCCAATATGGATCTTGACTATCAGAATTTCAGAAACCTTATTGCCAAGTTACTCAGGTTGAAGCAAAAAAATTAAAGCACGTACTACAAAAGACTTCATCAGTTTACAACTCTAAGTAAGTTAGAAGATCAGGTTGGTTTCTGGCTGCAGAAAAGTGAAGGAGATTGAATGGAATGCTTCTGTATCAGATGAAATTCTGCATTCTAACCCAGATATCCACCACAGAATGGCCAGACAGATCAAGTATACATGAACCAATTAGCAATAATTTATGGTTACAAGAGCTAAACCATAGAAAAAAGGCCCTGGAAGATAGTAAATGATCAAGGGTTGAAAAAAAAAAAGTATAATAATAAAGTGGACGGTCTAGGGTATCTAGGTATGACACATTGCAATAGAAAATGAATCAAATTATATTAGGCACAAGACATAATCACATTGCAATTTGCAATTGCCTCTCCAAACCTATTCATATGTTATAGATGTAGTTACGGCCTTATGGGAAAGGTTAACCTACATGCATATTAATGTTAGATTTCTTAAATAAATCCTAGCCAGGGAAGAAAACAAACAGAATAAATCCTAGCCAGTGAAGAAAACAAACAGTACAAAAAGCAGGCAACACACTTTTGTCAGGTAATTTGAGTGTGGATTTTAGATTACATTGTAATTGTAATTCATGTGGCGGGCCAAATAACGCTTAAAAACGATGTCAGAGAGAAATTGATTGACAATGCCCTAGTTTACCCCAATGTAGGCAAGTTTCTTCTCCTCTGAAGTTATGTGCACAACACTATCTGACATGACACTGTAGAGAAGCATAATTGCCACTGTTTTGCAAAGATAATAAAACCTAACAATAACTACATGCATTATCTTTGAATTATAAACAGCAAAAAACTTACATGATATATTTTGAGAGCTTCAAGTACTTTGCAATAGAAGTAAACTTCAGCATTTTTTACAATATCCAAAGAGAAAGAGCTTTCATAAGAACCCCAAATTTCCGTGATTGACTCATGATCATTTCCATCCTCAGAGATCATAGCTTGTTCCGGTGGTTTTACACCATCTACTGGTACAATGCTTTCAGCACTTGAACTTAACCCGGTCACAAGAATATCAATGTCTTCATTAACCTTTGATTTCTTTTTAGCAGAACCTTTATGACTGCCAATGCTTTCTGAATCAGCTGCTCTTTTCAAGGAAGGCCCTGACATCTGATAAATACTACTAACCGAACTCAGTAATGTAAACAATACTTGAGGATCAGGGAGCAGGATACGAACTTCATCTTGAATTTTCTGCTTGAGTGAAGACAATCCTTTCAAACTTAAAGCATCAATGAAGGAGCTTAACAATTTTAGAACCTCTAAAAGGAGCCTTAAGGTACCATGTTTGATCAGAAAATCAGAATGAAGTAAGCCTTTGTTGACTACCAGACGACTGAAAGGGCGAAGACAGACACATTTTATAACACTTTGTACATCTGACGTCTCAAAGGCCAGCATATTTTTGGCTTGGGCATCAAGAAAATCCCATGAAATCCCACCCCTCACCGAGGAAACCACATTTGCTGCCAAGGTGACAGCAGAGAGCCTGAAAGAATTTCTAGTTACAGCCAAAAAAAAAAAAAAAGGAGTAATGTACTATCAAATGACCAAACACTAGATTCCAATGAAAAAATCTCACCATGTGGATGATGTATGATCATCAAGGTTGTATGGGAACTGATCCAAATACATTGAAGCTAATGATGGTCTCCCATTGACAATTGCCAAAAGCAGGCTCCTGTGGTATTCAACTTCCGTAGCTTTAAGCTTCTTCATTAGGTCAACAAGCCGCTTTGGGTTACCCTTTGCAGGCGGTTGTCTTTTTAAGTCAATCATCAATCCATTGTCAGGATCAATGCAAACCATGAGAAGAACCTCATATGCAAGCTTTGCAGCAAGTGCGCCATCTTTCCACGCAGAAATCTCTACTAACTGCTCTAATGTAACACTCCCAAAAAGAACACTTCGAAGACCCGGGGGAACCAAGGACTCACGGGTAAGAACCCGATCACGCAATGTCGACAACACATACACCACAGTCATTTCATCATCATTCCCAATCCCTCGAAGGATCCCAGAAAAAACCTCCCTCAGCTGCAAAACCCACCTCAACAATCCCGGCTTACCCACCTCCAAAAACGACATTGCAAACTCAATAAAGGAATCCCTAGTAGAGTCCTTCCTCTTCCTATCTACTTTCTTCTTCCTATATCCGGACAACTTAGGCAATATCGGCAACTTAAAATCGAATATCTTCGCAACCTCAGCAGCCAACAACGAACCACGCCTAACAATCGACGCCATTAACAACAATGCCGCATTTTGGCGCTTCCCATCCTTACTATTAAGCTCCTTATAAACATCATCTAACTTCTCTTCAATAATCAATTTCGCAAACTTATCTAATTCTCTACTAATTGCAATCCTACCAGGAACATCAGACCTAAACTTCCCCTCAGGATGCCCCAAAATCACAGAAATAACCGACATTACATAATACATACCAGGCTTACCTCGCCGGCGATTCCAAACTTCTAGAAGCTCCGAGAACTTCGACGAAGCCCGAACATACTCGTGCAAAAGCTCCCCACCTGAGCTTCCCCTCAAAAGCTTCATGAACTCCTTTGAACCATCAGAGCAAAGCTTGGGCTCAATTGAAGTAATATTCCGAAGTAATTCACGAATTTTCGCCGCGTGTGACGGCTTCGATTCGAAATTTAGGGTTTTTGCTTCATCCTCCATTGCTGCAACTTAGAAATGCAGGGTTGTCAGAGATTGAGTGAGTGAGAAAGAGGGGAGAAAAGAGGGTGAGAGAGTATTACCGTGTTCATCGTATTCAAATTCGTTGTCTTCTGTGAATGTTGTTAGGGTTTCCATTGGTTGTTCTTCGTCGGAAAGTGTGTCCTCCATTGGAGAGTACAGGTGAAGCTCAGAGGAGGCGAAGTGAGGGCTTTTCAGAGGTTTTGGGGTTTTGCAGTTTAGGGAAACAGAGCAAGCAGAGAAGTCTTCAAAAGAGACTACCTTTGAAACATGACCAAAGTCATGCTGGCCCGACCCGATCCGAAAGTGATGTGTACGACCCGGCCCGATATTTTTGGAAAAAAAAAATGGGCTTTTAGGCAGCCCAAATTACGTTTTGGTTATAAATTAGGCCCATCACATCATCACCTAAAGGCCAATTTCTTTTGGTCTCGCCCGATATTACTTTAACCATTGTAACTAGAGTTGTCAAAAACTGATCCGACTCGAGAACTCGACCTGAACCGGCAATGATTTGAACCCAACCTATACCCGGATAATGGGGTGAAACTAGTGACTTGTAACTCAACCTGAACCTGAGCGTATGTTAACCGACAACCGATTTGATCCAATACTTTTTTACCTGAACCCGAACTTGCTCCCGACCTGAGAGTAACCGTCAACCGAGTTAATCCAACCCAACAACAATCTGTACCTGAACTAGTACCTGACCCAATTAGAACCTGTACCCGAGTCATGGAAGGTTTAATAAAATTTATATGCCTTTTGTTCAACTTACATACTGGTACAAATTTATAAACCCACAATCCGATTTAGCTTGTATACCTTTTGTTTTCTACTACTAATATATAGGTTTAATAAAATCTTGATAAAGCTAATAAAATTATGGAAGGCGTAATTAAATAGGTTCAACTTGAGCACATCGATTTTTATTGGAATTGAACTTGAGCCAAAACCCAACTCAACACTAACTCGAACCCAAATGTACCATCTATTAACCAAATCAAACCTAACTCAAACACAACCCGAACCTGAAGTTAAATCCGATCTGAATTTGGCTCGAATTGAACCCGACATATATCCGAAAAGGTGAATGACGCAGAATATTAATTTTTTGACCTTTTCTCGCCCAGAAATAAAAGTTGTCGAGATGTTTACCATGGTCCCTAATATCCTCCAAGAATCCAATTGGGTCGGTGCAACCGTCCAATATGCCTTTAAACGGTCATTTTACCCGTTCATAACTTGCAGTGATTTCGTAAAACTCAAGTTTACCACACACGTTTATGACAACGTATAATGATCATATATAGTTTCAAACGGCATTATATGACCCCGAGATGTATCCCTTAGGGTTTCAAGACTTTTCGCCACCGTGCCCCGAAACCTCAAAAGTTCCACAAAAAGCGTGGAATATAACCTTCAATTTTGTAATTTTTTTGACCTTTTTTCGCCCGTAAATAAAAATTGTCGAGATGTTAACCATGGTCCCTAATACCCTCCAAGAGTCCACTTGGGTCGGTAGAACCATCCAAACGGTCATTTTGCCTGTTCACAACTTGAAGTGATTTCATAAACTCAAGCCTACCATGCACGTTTATGACAACATATAATGATCATATGTGGTTTCAAACAAAATTATATGACCCCGAGATGTATCCCTTAGGGTCTCAAGGCATTTTGCCATCGGGCCCCGAAACCTCAAAATTCCTCAAAAAGTGTGGATTATAGCCTTCAATTTTGTAATTTTTTGATCTTTTTTCGCCTAGAATAAAAATTGCCGAGATATTTACCATGGTCCCTGATATCCTCCGAAAGTCAATTTGGGTCGGTGGAACCATCTAATATGTCCTTCAACAGTCATTTTATCCGTTTACAATTTGCAGTGATTTCGTAAACTCAAGTCTACCACAGACGTTTATGACAACATATAATAATTATATATGGTTTCAAACAGTATTCTATAACCCCGAGAAGTATCCCTTAGGGTTTCAAGGTTTTTCGACACCGGTCCCCGAAGCCTCAAATTTTCCTAAAAAACGTGGATTATAGCCTTCAATTTTTTAATTTTTTAACCATATTTCGCACGGAAATAAAAAATGTCGAGATGTTAACCATGGTCCCTAATATCCTCCGATAGTCAAATTAGGTCTGTGGAACCTTCCAATATGTCCTTAAACAATCATTTTACCTGTTCACAACTTGCAGTTATTTCGTAAACTCAAGCCTACCACGTACGTTTTTGACAAGATATAATGATCATATACGGTTTCAAACGACATTATATGACCCCGAGATGTATCCATAAGGGTTTCAAGGCTTTTCGCCACAGACCCCGAAACCTCAAAATTTCCTCAGATAACGTGGATTATATTCAATTTTGTAATTTTTGACCTTTTTTCGCCCGGAAATAAAAATTGCCGAGATGTTTACCGTGGACCCTAAAATCATCCGGGAGTCAAATTGGGGCGGTGGAACCGTCCAATATGCCCTTAAACAGTCATTTTACCCATTCACAACTTGTAGTGATTTCGTAAGCTCAATCCTACAACGGACGTTTATGACAACATGTAATGATCATATGTGGTTTCAAACAACATTATATGACCCTAAGATGTATCCTTTAGGGTCTCAAGGTTTTTCGTCACCGGGCCCCAAAACCTCAAAATTTCCTAAAAAAGCGTGGATTATATAGCCTTCAATTTTGTAACTTTTTGACCTTATTTCGCCCAGAAATAAAAATTGCCGAGATGTTTACCATGATCCTTAATATCCTCCGGGAGTCAAATTGGGTCGGTGGAACCATCCAATATGCCCTTAAACGGTCATTTTAAATTACCTGTTCACAACTTGAAGTGATTTCGTAAACTCAAGCCTACCACGGACGTTTATGACAACATTTAATGATCATATATGGTTTCAAACGGCATTGTATAATCCCGAGATGTATCCCTTAGGGTTTCAAGGCTATTCGCCACCAGGCTCCGCAACCTCAAAATTTCCTAAAAAGCATGGATTGTAGCTTTCAATTTTGTAATTCTTTGTCCTTTTTTCGCCCAGAAATAAAAACTGCCGAGATGTTTACAATGGTCCCTAATATCCTCCGGGAGTCCAATTGGGTCGGTGGAACTATTTAATATGCCCTGAAACGGTCATTTTACCCGTTTGCAACTTTCACCGATTTCGTAATCTCAAGCCTACCACGGACATTTATGACAACATATAATGATCATATATGGTTTCAAACGGCACTATATGACCCCGAGATGTATCCTTAGGTTCTCAAGGATTTTCGCTACAGGGCCCAAAACCCCAAAATTTCCTCAAAAATCTTGGATTGTAGCCTTCAATTTTGTAATTTTTTGACTTTTTTTCAACCGTGTGTGCCTCGTGTCTAGCAACACCACATAATTCGAAATATGTTGACGCATGTACGTGCCAGATGTGCCTTGTCGAATATTATTGAAGCCTCGTTGAGGCACGAACAACGTGCCTTATCTTTCTTCATCACTCCTTCGTAGAGGCACGACGCCCATGCCTCCTCTAGGCATGGACGTGTCTTGCTCCACTTCTTCATAGTTTTCAACTCCTAGTTTCCGACTCAAGACACATTCCTTACATTACAAGAGGGCATAGTGAATGGTACACATATTTGAGACAACAAATTTGAGCCCCACCACCCTAATTACCTCTTATTATCCCCATACCTCTAAAAACTTTTCATTTTTTTCATATCTTTTATATATCTTTCATTCCGATTCCTCTAAACGGTCAAGTTGTGAGGTAGTCTAATTTATTTATTGATCAAAACTATAGACCACGTCAAAATACAATTTGTGATGCATTTAGTTTCACAAATTTCGCAAATCGCTTATAAATAATAATAAAAAGCAGTTTAATCAAATTTCAAAAACCGCACTGCAATTTCCAATTCAAACCACTTCAAATATTAATTTTATTTTCTTTCATTTACAATTCTAACTGTATTCAATACAACCTTAATCCTTTCAATTGACCTTTATCTTTTAAGAAACAATCCTTTTTTTTGGGAAACTCGTGTACCCTTAAGTTTTAAAAAATGCACCGTGTACCACTGAAAACTTTCAAATGCACCGTGTACCTCTGAGGTTTGTAAGACGATCAGGGTTTGTGGTGCTTTTATTATTATTTTTTTTTTTTTACAAACCTCAAGGGTACATGGTGTATTTGAAAGTTTTCAAGGGTACACAGTGTATTTTTCAAAATCTTAGGGGTACACGGAACAATTTCCCCTTTTTTTAACAACAAAATATTTCATTACTTAAAAAGTCATTTTAAGAAACAATTCTAAGGGCCTGTT
Source organism: Chenopodium album (assembly GCF_948465745.1). Classification (NCBI taxonomy): domain Eukaryota; kingdom Viridiplantae; phylum Streptophyta; class Magnoliopsida; order Caryophyllales; family Amaranthaceae; genus Chenopodium; species Chenopodium album. The sequence goes on from NC_137855.1 coordinate 38,143,636, forward strand.
CTTATACATTGAAATTCAATTCATTTCAGCTCTTAATTTCCTTCTCTTATAAAATATTCAGTTCAGTTCAATTCAGTTCAGATCAGCTGAGTTCAGTCAATGAAAACATACCCTAATTACGAAGTAAATTAAACACTACTCGATAGTAATTTACATCTAACACCTCATAAAATTCTCTAGCAAAACCTTGTTAACTTTTTTCCAAATTTTCTTAATCCAAATAAAGTCCCAATTCTTTAATTTTGATATCAAGAAGAGGTAACCGATCTATGATTTTGAGAAGCATCCTAAGTGAATTTTGGGTTTTAATTGTCTTGATTGTGAAATAAAATCATTTAATTGCCTTGATTGTAAAATCAATTTTATTAAATACAATAATTGAGATGATTATAAATTAGTTGAATAAGTAATCGTTATGAAGATTGTGACTACAATATTTTCAATTTTTGACTGACTAAATTATTCAATCATTTAAAGAGTAATAATTTGAATTGCCGAAAAAAAATAGACTACACTATTGAATTGCCCAGTTAACAATTCACTTTTTTCTGGCTAAATTTGTGGAATTAATGGCTGAATTAATATGAGTGACATTAGTACTACTACTCAACCTTTCACTATACAACTAACCATATTATGCCGCAAAGTTGTAAAAACGTTCTAAAAGTTTACATACTTGTATTTCATTGAATTTTGTTTGAACTTATTGCGGTCGAGTAATCAAGCAAAGGTGTTTTGCTTTGAAAATATCCTCATTTTATTGATTTGTGGTAGTAGCTATTGTTGTGGAGTGATTAAAAAATCACCTAAATGTTCCATTTTTTTTAAGGGGTTGTCAATTTCTTAAATGTCAACTTATGAGGCACGAACAATACGTTTAAAGTTTGTAAAGCTAATAATACAAATGAAAAACCTATTCAGACTAATCCCAAAACCACCCTAACTTAAAAACTTGATCAATAGCATCATTTGTTCTGTTATTTTCATTAATTTCCTTTTTTATGTTGGAATTTGCAGAGTCGTCTGAGGCTAATTTCAGTGGTCGACACTTGACACTGCATTTCAATAGCCTAAGGTATTTTCTTCTTATTATGCAAATCAATTTATAAAAAATGTAAAGCGTAATTCCGCTTGGGTGTCTGTGTAATATTATGATTAAAGCTCGGTTTACTCTGTATAGTTGGTTAATCTCTCATTGTCACTTGTGATAAAGTGAGATTCTAGCTCAATTATCACCCTTTCATGTATGTAATTACATCAATTTATTTTTATAAAATCAATTTCTGAGTTCTTCATAGAAGGAATGCTATGGGCTTCAGACTGTAATGTCAGTGAATAATTTCAAAGTAAGTTAACTGTTTTAGCTTAGTACAGAGGGCTTAAACAATGTAGTTTTGTAATTTAGATAGTATGTTTCATTTACTTCCTTAAAAAAAGAATATTAGTCATGGTAATTAGTTGGCATGTAGTTCAGAAATTGCTCATAAGTTACAACTACAGGCATATGTTAGCTACATATTGTTGATCTTTTTAATTTTATTTACCAACCTTTATAATTTTCCATATTCACACACACAACAATTGATTTACTAACTTTGTGGAATATGGAGAAATATTCTAACAAAATTATAAGCTTGAAATATCACAACATCTACAAACAACAAAGAAACAAAAAAATCGGGGCATCGCCCGGGTCACTAACTAGTTCTCTAGCAAAACCTTGTTAACTTTTTTCCAAATATTCTAAAGAATTTTTTTATTTTAATAAAAACTTCCTTTATTACTACTCGTAGGTTATTTTATTCATTCATTCATCCACCCACAGAAAAACAAATTGAATTCACTCCACAATCGAGGAGTTTGACATCACATCACAATATCACATCTCAATAAATACACCGCCTCATCTCCAAAAATCCCCCTCTTTCTCTCTCTAACCTGTTCTGGGATTACCCAAATCCCTACCTCCCCTTTCGTGCACCCATTTTCTCTCTCCTCTCTTCTCCTCTAGGGTTTCTTCTTCCCTTCCTCAAACCCTAGCTACCATGATGCAGCAACCATCTTCCGGCGTCGTACCACCGGCGATGCAGCAACCTCCGGTCGATCCCAACCAGCAGCAACCGCCGGCTCAGTACGGTCAGCCGCAACAACCGTGGATGATGATGGCGCCGCCTCCTCCTCAGCCGCAACAACCACCGTATGCGCCGCAGATGTGGCCTCCTCAGACTCCGCAACAGCCTGGTTTGGCTCCTCCTCAGCCTCAAGCTCAGCCTTATCCTTTGGCTGCTGCTCCTGCTCCGACGATTCCTGATGAGATTCGATCGCTTTGGATCGGTGATTTGCAGTATTGGATGGATGAAAATTATATATTCTCGTGTTTCGCTGCTTCTGGAGAGGTATACCTAATTTTTCCCTTTTTTGAGTTATTTTTTGAGTTTTTTCTGTAGTTTATGTAGATGTTGGTGATTTATGTTCTTGAAATTGTGTTCAATTATGTTTTTCTTTGGAGTTTTCTTGATTATATGGAAATTTGTTTGAATAATTTGGATAATGAATGAGGTGTATGGCTTGGAAGTCAGTATTGATTGTGATTTAGGGTTTTGTTGTGCAAATATGATTTTGGATTCTTTGTCGATTTGTGGCGAATTATATTTGATGAATGAGGTGGATGTTAGGAGATTACAAGTTGATGTTAGGATGAGTGATGTGGTTTTAGTGACAGAGGAGAATTAAAGCATGCTCGTTGGATATGTTGTGAAACTGTGAAAGACTGAAAGATTATCGGTTTGTGAAGTATAAGGCAGTTTGATGACAAATTTATGGTGGTGGTGTGTCCTTTTCAATAGTGTTTGTGTACTTGTTTTTTTGGTTATATTAGCTATGTTTTATCAAGCATGTTCTAATTTGGACTTATCAAGCATGTTTTTTTATTCAATGACTCACGCGCGAGTAATTTATGGATCAAAGCTGATTTGTGTCATTGTGTTAGATACAAATCATTGTGTCAGGTTACACCTAGCTGACTGATGGTGCAATGCTAAGCATAGGTAGATTGGGATAATCTGTGTCACATGCTCACTCAGGCTATTGTGCGAGTGATGAACTTGTGGTCAATTAGGATGCTATTTGGTTGATGATATTCAGGCAATGCTTTTTTGTAGGTAGGATTGCTTTGTAAATGATTCAAGGCTTAATTGTTGCTAGGTTGTTATGTATTAATATGAAATGATAATATGTTGTTTCTATTTAGAAGCCATGATGAATCCGTAAAATGTTATGGATGTGGGTCACTGCTTAATAATGCTTGTGTATGAGTGATATGGAGTAAGACTTGTTTGATGTTACTGTGCTGAGAATTTTCAGACATGAGCAAAGGTTTCTTCATTCTTCCTGAGCTGATGAGAGATGCCAACTATTCTTAGTTGTACCTTTTTTAATGTTATATTTTTAGACCTTCTAATATCTTGTTTGCATGTGGTTTATTTCTTCATTGAAAAGGTGATTTACTTTATTTATTATGTCAATTTTTTGTTCTGCAGGTTGTATCTGTGAAGGTAATTCGCAATAAGCAAACCAATCTCTCAGAAGGTTATGGGTTTGTAGAATTTGTTAACCGTGCCGCAGCTGAAAGGACATTAGCTACTTACAATGGGACAGTTATGCCACAAACCGAACAAGCTTTCAGACTGAATTGGGCCAGTCTTGGTGCTGGTCAGAGGAAGCAAGATGACTCGGCTGACTATACAGTTTTTGTTGGAGATCTAGCAGCCGAAGTTTCAGATGTTATGCTTCAGGATGCATTTCGTGTTCATTATTCTTCTGTTAAGGGAGCAAAGGTTATCACTGATCATATTACCGGGCGTTCTAAAGGGTACGGGTTTGTGAGGTTTGCAGATGAAGGTGAACAACAGCGTGCCATGACTGAAATGAATGGAGCTGTTCTATCAACTAGGCCCATGAGAACTGGACCAGCTGCCAATAAAAAACCAGCTGCTGTTCAGCAGAAAGGTATGTCTGTTATTAGGCTTGTGTGATGTTGCCTTGCTCTTGTTTAGATGTTGGAATTGCTTGAAGTTGTTATGATTAGTTAATGTTGATCCTTTTCTGCTTTGTTCTACCCTGTTGTAAAGTTAATTTGTTAGCTTATAGATGGATTCCTATACGAACCCTTCGATACTTTTACGAGTCCTTTCATTCTAGTTTACCTATATAACTTGGGCAAGATAATGCTATGAAAAACCTGCGGAAAACGCTTATAAAAACTCATGTTGTCTCAAAGCAGGACACCAAGAGGCTCTCGTATTAGGGGCCTGGAACTGACTTCAGCTGAAATGATTCCACTTTAGTGCGTGGCCTCATTTTAGGTCAGTCATTTTTAATGCCAGAAATTCAATATTTTTCTTTCAGTTCTTGTGGCATTTGTTATGCTACATTCGCAAGTTAGTTTTTCAGTTACTTTTTCTTAAAGCACATTTACTCTTTTAGTGAGGTTCAAAAGTTCTTGTTTCTTACAATCCCTTTGTTTAGTTTTTGTAGATTTAGAAGAATACTTGGTCCTTATAACTAGTCTTGTCTTAAGCTTTCCATTTTTCTCGTCCCGTATGGTTGTTTTTTTTTATTATATTATTTTATTTTTTAAATACCTCTCTCAAAATTTGTTGGGGATGAACTGTTTATTTCCGAAGTGTTGCTTTCCTTTTAATCTCAGTTATTTCGCTTTTGTTGTCTTTTTTCTGTCAAAATTGAATTCTTTGGCAGTTGAGGCAAGTTGCTAATTAAATCCTTTCAGGATATCCAAAGGGCTATATATATATAAAATTTAATTTACTCTGCTTTACCCATTGAAGAAGGAAAATACATTGGATGGAATTAGATGCATGGGTTATGTTATCTTGTCATTGAATTTTTATCACAGTATTGTTTGATTGGAATGAATTTGTAACTCATGTATTTGACTAAAATGAAATGGGTTGGGTTGGAACCATTCAGTACATCAAGAACCTGTCCCCAGTTACTTCATTTTAAGTTTGTTCACTACCTATAGTTGTGTTTGTGTATCCTTAATGTATATCTGTCTATGTTTTGAGTTATTTAGCTTTTGGCTGGATATATTTATGTTCTTTTTTTTGCTGAATTTGTCATGTCACAACAGTGCATTGTGCAATGCCCTCTCTCTCTCTCTCTCTCTCTCTCTGTTACGGGTGTTTTTTTTTTTTTTTTTTTTTTTTTTGGGGGGTGGGGGGGGGGGGGGTTAGTTGGTGCTGGGAAGAGGGCGCTCTAGCCATGTCAGTGTTGGTTTTTTTTAGTCATGAAAAGCCTATACATGTTATCACAATTAATTGCACATTGCTGGAAGTTGGCCATGATGATTTCTCATTGTCTGCCATTTTTGTATGATGTGTTTTCTCTTTTGATTTATGCTATTAATATGTTCTTATGTGAAAAATATATTGTTAATTTTAGCTGTAAATTTAGAACCCAGTTTGGATTTCAGTTTATATCTGTATTGTTACATTTTTTTTTTCCTGTTTGCCACTTGCAGCTTCTTATCAGACTACTCAGGGAAATCCAGGCGAAAATGATCCAAATAACACAACTGTGGGTAGTCTGTTGTTTAATGCGGTTGTAGTTATTCTCCATTGCATTCTAATCTGCTTTCCTGTTGCTTGCAGATTTTTGTTGGCGGTCTGGATCCCAATGTTACAGATGACCAGCTAAGACAAGTGTTTAGTCCTTATGGTGAGTTAGTTCATGTGAAAATTCCCGTGGGCAAGGGCTGTGGTTTTGTACAGTTTGGTAGCAGGTGAGCAATGTGCTTTTGTTTATCTTTTGCACTATATTGTGATTTTACTGCTCAAGTTTGATCATCTTGACTTATTTTATTATAGAGCTGCTGCTGAGCAAGCATTGGCAGCATTGAATGGAGCTCAGATTGGATCTCAGAGTGTTAGACTTTCATGGGGTCGTAGCCCATCAGCTAAACAGGTCTGCTTGTTTTCCTGTTGCTGAAACAATCTAAAGCAATTTATTTTGCATTTTTGATTTGTGTTATTTACTAGCTTATCTTGTGTGCTGATTCTTCCAGGTACAACCTGGTCAGGCTCAGTGGAATGGAGCATATGGATATGGATATCCTCAAGGGGGCTATGATGCCTATGGATATGCAGCAGCTGCTCCTCAGGACCCTAACATGTATTACGCAAATTATGCTGGATATGGGAATTACCAGCAAACACAGCAGGTGAATTTCCTTTCTCTCTTTTTTGCTCTTTCTTGTCATGCGTAGGTTGCATGACCTTTATCTAAGTAATGATCTGATGTGTCAAGCTTAATCTTGATGAAGTTCTGCTAAATCTTTGCTATTGGTTGGTGGCTTTGTTAATCTAAAATTACAATCTTCTATGTCCATTCTGCTGTGTTAAATCCTGGGTTGTATGGCTTTGAATAGTTTGGTTAGTATTCAAATGGTTTATTTCTCCCCAAATAATTTAGTCAGTTTATTAAAATAAACCACCACTCCTAGTTGAAATATATCCTTGTATTGGGAAGGACATCATAGACTTGTTCTGCATTCCATGTCCATGATTGATTTCTCTGTCAGTGTTATCATTGCTATCGTGATTTAGTAATTTATCTATATGTGCTTTGAACAATGTTTTCAAGGTATCTTGCCTATGTTTTGCAGTGATTTATTGATATGCTGGCTGTGAAGTCCCGGGAGATGGTGATGGACGTTCTACTTCACTGAGAGATTTGTTAGATGAATTTTCCTGGGATACGTGTATTTTATTAGCCCTCTTCCCATTCCTAGGAGTCTCCCTCCCCTCCCTTCCCCATCTTTTTTTTTTCCTTTCTTTTTTCTTTTCTTTTTTCTTGGTGCCCTGAGAACAAACCTTCCTCCATGTTGATGGATGTGAATTTCCGACTCTAGTGTTCCTCTGGATTGGTGAGGGTTAGTTACAACCCCCATCCTGTGACCCCCATCTTCTGGATATTTAAACTATTTTGCTTATTCTGAATGGCCAACATGATGCTTTTAAACTATTTTCATCCAACTGTAGCAATTTAATCTGCTAACTCTGGTCCTGGATGAATAAAATTTTGCAATTTAGAGAAGAGTTTTTGTTTAACGTCAACTCATGCCTTTAAAGATGCAAATGATGTTTGAGATTATAGGCATCCTATAGGTGCAATGATCCAATCGCTTCACTTCAGCCCTGCTAAATATCGGCAAGCTGAATGCTTAACCTCACTTGGTAATTGTTACTTGTTAGATCTTCAGACATCTACTAAGATTTGCTGTTGTAAGAAACTTTTTGAGTCATGATCATCAACCACCAGTGTTTTAGGTAACTATGGGTTGTCATGAGCCCAGAAGTATACGACTTATGTGATGGACAAATATGCTGTATTTTGGGAATTCTTAAATAAATTACTTGTTTTAAGGAAGCAGAAAAAAAGCTTGGTGTGACAGCAATAGAACAACCCATAAGCTCTACGATTGTCAAAATTAGGCTCGTGAGAATCGCCTATATAGTATTATCTGATCAGCTGATACTAGTTATCGAGTTTTATTTTTCCATCCTTGGGCTGGTGGCCGGTCATGCAATGGAATACAGATTTGGAGAAATTGGATGAAGACATGCAACTCCAATCATAAATTTATAATCTCACTAGTGCTGGGAAGGAAATTATCAGAACATGAGTTGCTATCCCCTGAAGAATTATACTCATCGGGTTATTTTATTGGAAGAGAACTAAACATTAAATTTGATAACATCCATAATCTGATTGTATATTTTTTGTAGCTTGCTGGTTGCTTTAGCAGTCCTGCTTGTATCCCTTTAATGAAGTAAGATTAATGGTTGGATGGCCCTATAAATATCAGAACAACGAGCCACGCAAAGTGATCATGACATAAGCATATAATTTACCAGCAGTAAGCCACAATGACTCAATGAGTACGCGATTACGGGAATCAAAGCACCATTGAAATAAATGACTACTTAATTTTGTTCATATAGATGGGTTAATGACTACTTAATGTGCAATTACTCAAAGATGTACTTCCAACTTGGAAGGATCTTTTGGCTTCAGTGTCTCCATGTTAGGCCGTCCTAGTTTCTCAGGGTCCTACCTCCCTCAGCATTTAAGAGCAATTTTTTTTTTTTTTGGCGAGGGGTTCAATATTTAAAATCCTTGCATATTATAACAATTCTTGTCCTCTGCATTATTGTGCTCTTTAGTTCTGAGAATTCTGTATGGATACTTTAACCTCGAGGACTTTGGGTGACATTCAAGCTCATGAAATTACAGTATCCCTTCGAGAAGTAGCTACTCCCTCATGGTTATCGATTATAAGGGCACTCAGAGTACTTGTTCGATGGATTAATTCATCAATAAATTCGAAGCATGGTAATCATCAGATACTCCCTTGCTTCCACATGCAATCAAGCATTTAGACTGATTGATCACGAATCTCCAATGTGCTGCTTCAGCACTTTTACACAACAATTATCAGCCACAGTTATATTATTCCAATAACAATGGTTCCACTGTATTTTGCTCATGACTTTCCAAGGTACATTGCTGGTGTATCTCCCAAAGAATGTCATGAATTGCTTTAGCCTCAGGATGTGAAATTGCTCCTGCAGCGAAACTACAAATGCAATTGTTTAGCTCAACGGAGCTTTCACCAGGCAACTTCTTTACACCAGAGCTTCTCATTGTTTTCCTCACCAACCTAGCTTCGCTCCAACGTCCAACTGATGCATATGTATTGGAAAGAAGAGCGTAGTTTCCACTATTATCAGGTTCCAAAGTTGCAAGGTGCTGCAAAGCTTTTGCAGCAAGGGACGAATCTTTATGCATCTTAGCAGCAGCTAGAAGAGATCCCCATATAGCAGCATTAACGTTGAAGGGCATCCTCCTGACTAGATCCTCTGCCTCCTCGAGGCATCCAGCTCGGCCTAACAAATCCACCATACAGCCATAGTGTTGAATTTTGGGTGTGATCCCATACTTGGAGCTCATAGTCTTGAAGTACGAGTTCCCCAATTCAACAAAACCAACGTGTGTACAAGCAGACAAGACTCCAATGAAAGTGATCTCATTCGGCCTACATCCCCCTCTTTCCATGCGAGAAAACATCTCCAATGCTTTCATTCCATGCCCATGAAAGGCTAACCCCACTATAATTGTAGTCCAAGACACCACGCTCTTGTGCTGCATACTCTCAAAAACTTGCAAGGCCTTTTCTATATTTCCTGATTTCACATACATATCAACAATAGAATTGTATAGAGGGACCGTTCTACGCAATCCACGCTTCTCAAGGAAGTCATGTATCCACTCCCCTAACTCAAGTGCCCCTGAATCAGCACAAGCTGAAAGAGCAGCCAGTAGAGCAACCTCATCAAGCTCCACACCCTCAACTCGCATCCTCCGAAAAATTTCAATCGCCTCTTCAGGTTGGTTCACATGAACATAACCCGCAATCAACGTAGTCCACGAGATCACATTCCTCTCAGTCATACATTCAAACAATGCCCGCCCATTACACATGTCACCAACACCAACATACCCAGCAGACATCGCATTCCACAATGCAACATCATTTGAGCTAGACATTTTATCAAACACCTTACGTGCATCCTCCAAACACCCACAAGATGAATACATCTGAACAATGGCAATCACAACATGAATATTCAACTCAAACCCAGATTTTATACTCTGCCCATGAATCATTTTCCCTGCATTGCCATCACAAACCCGGCTCACCGCCTTAAGAACAAACGGGAAAGAGTACGAATCGGGGAAAAGACCGAAAACCCGAATTCTGTTAAAGAGAAAGATGGCTTCTGGAGCAGAAGAATGGTGGGAAGACAAAGATTTGATCATGGTATTGTAAAGATAAATACAAGGTTGAGAATTTTGGTTGAAAACAGAGTACCCATAATCTGAAAGATTGATTCTTGAACAGGATTCAATGAATTTGGAAAGGAGGAAGTAGTCATGGTGAAGTCCAGTAGAAAGAAGGAATCCATGAATTTGGTGAATGTGTTTTGGTGAAGAGCAGAGTTTGAGCTTGGAGATTAGGCTCCCAATTGCAAGCATTTAATTTGCATGTAATATGAAGATGTTCTATATCATATTCTTGCATCACATATTTATGGGTTTCATTCTATTCATAATGGTACTTTGATCAAATTTTTGCCTTTCTTTTTCAGTTCAGTCTTGCAGAAAGTTTAATTTGTTACACCATTTCTAATAAATTACTACACTATCAACCTATCATAAACTAAGCAAGTTATACGAGTATGAAATTACGGAGTACGAGTCTGTCCGCTTTAGCTAATGAACACCCTATTTTACTGTGACAATAATTGAAACAAACATAGGGTAGTTCTTGCAAATTGCAACAACCATCAAATTCTCATTCATGAATGTAAATAAAATAGTAAATTTTAAATTCAAACCTCCTCAATGGTGTCAACATAGTAAGGAGTAAAATACAATATAGCTGTTACAAAGGCGAGCAAAATTGCATGTACACTATAATCTACCAAAAATCTCATAGAAGAACTAATCAAATCCGGAACTCTTCAAAACTTTTGGAATTTCTTCAACTTCAAGTAATACTCGACTATCCAAGCTTTCATATCTGTATGAGCTAGGATGTCAAGAAGTGCAGTGAGCAGTTGAGGAATATATGAGATGAATGAAGACCCCGTAGACATCCTTTAGGGGCTTTTGTGTGCTTTCAAACGAATGTGTGACGTACATGTATAAATTTAGGAGTTCATTGAACCAAGCAACTTGAGAGCCAGATCCTCTTGCTCTGCCAAAGATATTTTATTAGTGTTGATATCCACCATTTTCTTGTCTTCTGTGTCCATGTCACTATCACTGTCAAAATATATTTTCGACTTTTTGTTGGGTCGTCCTGCAGTGGCTTCCTCTTCTGACTCAGAGCCATCTTCTTCTTCATCTTCAGCCCTGTCCCTCTTCAACTTCATCTTCTGCTTCAATCTTTTCTCTTTGCGAAGCTGACGAGCGTGGACCTTGTCCACTTTATCCTCTTGCTTTAACACTTCCCTCATCTTCTGATACCTTTCTTGCACTGCAATGTAAGTCGACAAAAGTGTTAATAAATGTCACAAGGATATTAATACACCAGCAACTAAAAAATGTTGCAAGGATATTAAACAACAGTAGAAAAAAAAGGCACGAGACCATAAAGCCCTCAAACTTATAAATTGTAGTATAATAAAACTATCCAAATATTTTAATCATACGAATTATATTAGATAAGTGTACACATTAGTAACTTAAAAGGTCTATAAAAGGCATGATAAACAAAATCCCAAAGCAAATGACAATGGATATAAATGCAACAGTTATGCCTTAATGGTTTATGAAGAGATTACAAATATTGGGTTGACAGTTGGAATAGAAAAGATAAATAAGGCGGTAACCTACAAGGTGAAACAAATTCTTTATTTTTCACAATGATAATCTAGTAGTGCATCACATACCTTTATCGACATCAATTGCAGATGAATCATTTGTCCTATCCGCTAAAGTTGCAAGGGGAGGAAGAGTGTTCCCCTCTTCATCAAAGACAACCCTTGAGCCAACGGGTCTATGGACATTAATTTTCAGCTTTTTTTTCTTCAAAACCCTGGTAGCCGGCCTACAAGAACAAAGAACTAGAAAAACTGAGTGATTGCCCAAGAAAAAGAAAAAACCTTGCAGCAAAAGGGTACATCTTAAAAAAGAACTTTTATAACAAGTAGATGAGCCATACACAACAGATTCAATTTCAGTTATTGCTGGCTTCACTTCAGATGGAATCTTGTCCCCTAAAAGATCATTATCTGATTCATCTTCATCAGATTCATCTTCATCAGATTCACTACTCTCTGCCTTGGCAGTTTCCAACAAATATCCTGTTGCAGACTTGTCTATTTCCACAGTTTGACTTAATTTTGAAGAATTTTTGCCCGTGATTTTCTGGTTTAGGAAACGGATTTTTGGCGTCAATGGTAAACCTATTGATGCTGAGAAATCATCAATCCCAAGTTTCATCACATCAAAAACTTCTTTATCCTTTTCTTTACAAACAGCCTTGAGATATGTGATGAATGCTCTTCGGGCCAATTGCTGCATATCAGGATACTTCACTAATAAAGACGCTAGCAGAGGAGAAACAGGCTGCAATTTCTCTTTGTTTATCTGCAAGTTTAAAGAGAGCATAAATAGGTCACATCAGGTACTTAGGGGGTGTTTGGTTCATCAAGTTGGGTATTTGGGGGGGGGGGGGGGGGGGGGGGGAGTTAGAACCCCTTAGGTCTGAGATTCCATTACTTAAAACCTCAACCAAACAAAAAACTAGATGGAATGGATTCTAACTCCATTCTAACCCATTCCAAATGATCCAACCAAACGACCCCTTAATTGGTGATAAGTCCCAGAAGAAAGCATCTGAGACAACAGTATCCAAGTATGTCACAAAGAGACTTAAACAATAACTCCAGAGAAGATTACCGTTTTCGCAATTATAGGAATCTTTGCCTCTTTTAATTTTTCAAGCATTTTTACTTCTGATGGCTCCACAAATAGAACAGCTTTCCCGCCAGTAGTGTATCGAGCAGTGCGACCGACTCTGTGTATGTAAGTTGCAACATCTGATGGACAATCCATCTAAGGAAAAGACAGAATGAGTTGAGCACTTAATCAAATGTACAGCTGATAGACATGAAACCAAAGCTCACCTGAACAACCCAGTCAACTGACTTATCAAAATCAAGACCTCTTGAACTGACATCAGTTGAGAATAAAACAATACGTTTTTCACTAAACTGGGAATATGTTCCCAACCTTCTCTCCTGATTCATCTTTCCGTGTAAACACTTCAATGGAATACCTGGGCGCAGTTTCTTGAAGGCCTCAAAAACAAATTTCACCTATACAGAAGTTAAAGGACCATAAGGGAGTTCAACCAAAGTAATATAACATAAAAGAAATATATAAAATTAAAAGTTGTGTTACAAATCTCAACCAAACTGTCTCCAAATAAAAGAGTAAAAGAACCATACATGTCTAAGCAAAACAAAGAGCTGTAAAAATGTTGAACTATGACAACTACCTGCTTGCGACTGGTAAGGAACACTAAAATCCTCGAATTCAAGTGAGACTTTATAAAACTCCACAAAAGGTCTAACTTCTGATGTAGAGGGACAACAGTAGCAGTCTGCAGCAAGTGCTTGGGAGTAGCAGTAGTAGCTTCCGCATGAACACTAAGATATTCAGGGTCTCTCAAACTGAGCCTTGCGAGGTCCTGAACTGATTTTGTTTGTGTTGCAGAAAAGAGCAAGGTTTGTCTTTTCTTTGGAAGCTGTGATACGATTGCATTCACTTCTTTTTTGAACCCTATATCAAGAATTCGGTCTGCCTCGTCAAGAACTAAAATCTGTTCCCTGGAAGAAAATTAAAACCCTCAAATACTCACCATATAGAGCCTAATACAGAGTTACGCAATAAGCTATAGACCTACAAACAAAGATAGATTGAAGCACTACTTAAAAGTCGGGGATTGTTTTTATGAAGTTTAAGAACACCCATACTCAGATTCAAGAGGAGCATGCATCAAAGTAAAGAGACTAAAGACTAAAGACTAAAGACAGATCAAGATACCATTAACCATCTATAATAAAATGTGGGCAAACCCTACTTCAGTAACTTTGTATAGCTCTTCCCCTTCTCCATTTTACTGATATGAAAAAAACCCACATTTTGTACAATTAATGGAATTCCTACTATTATCAACAACAAGATTGAAATTAAAAGAAAATGTCTCATTGCAGGTTAGATTCTAAAAAAGTAAGAATCTGTAAGTATCAATACTCATGCTTGCAAGCACTACAGAATTTATGAAGTGTCTACAAATAGCATGACAATTAGACACCATCTATTCCCTCTGATAATCCTACATAGCCTAAATATTATGAAAAGAGTAAAAAAAAGGAGTAGAGTATAACCATCACTGTTTTGTTACATTTGAATAGCTCCATAAACTAAAAGAGACATAAAATTGAATAGTACTCCATCCAAGTTGCAGATAGCAGAAATGCTAATTTAGGGTAAAGGTCACTATTAGACAGTCATTTAGACAGCATTATCGGGGGTAAATAACACTCGTTAGCTGCTATTACTTATAACTTATTAGGATACAAAAAAAAATCAAATGGACTCTTTACCTATGAATACCAGTTAAGGCAGTTATTGCTTTTATAGTCTATTGCATCTTTTATGATATTAATATAAAGTAAAATATATGCTTCAAAAAGAAAATGGATAAAGTCTTATCAAGGATCCAAAAATGTAGAATTAAGATATTATTTAGGGGCTAAGGAAAGCAATAACAGAAAAGTTATGGCAAATCACATATCACCTAAACTTGTGCCATAGAGGATCAAACATTTAGAAGAGAAAATGTTATGCCTAAAATAAAATAACGCAGTAAGGATGTGAAGATCATGTGGACCTGAAGCTGAGAGCATTCAAAATTTGGTGTTTCATCCATGTGTTGAAGCAGCCTTCCAGGAGTACAAATCAAAATATTCAATTCATTCACACGTTCCTTTTCTTCATCAACACCTTTACGACCACCAATTAGCAGACCGGCACTGAAGCCATGGTGCTTTCCAACTGCCTTCAAAACACCAAAGATTTGACTAGCTAATTCCCTAGTAGGAGAGATGATGATGCAGCCCACACCATCCTCTGGACCCCATCTTTCCTTGTATAGCTTCTCTATAACCTGTCAAGACAACAATAAACTTACAACCACAGTCCAGTCCACCACAAAAACATTGGCAAAAAGCCATAACGCTAGTCTTTGTTACTAAGAATATTTGAATATATTGGAGATTATAAACTAAAGCACAGATCCAAGTCCAACACGGATAAGAAAGCTATATTTGGTTTTTTATATTTGAAGGAACAAACCTAAGAATTGTTATACACTTTAGGTGTCATATGCATGGTGCACACAAGTATATTAGGGTAATCAGCAAGTTGAGGTAACAGACATGGTAGCTACTAGCTACAAGTCTATGACCGTATGACCTAGAATATACATCAACGGATGTAATCTGAACTGATGACCTCATGCTAAGTTCATAATACTGGATATTAGACTATTACACCAAAAACTATTTTGCATCAATAAGTTGACATCATTAATATTACTCCCACAACTTTTGTGCTCTAATAAACAAGACGAGCTAAGAAAAAGGAACAAATAGGGGGGGGGGGATTCATATACATATATTCTTGTTCCTATAATGGTCAAGGAAAGACAGTCTCATGGACCTGATACTTTCAGCCATATTTCTATAATTGGTCAAACTAAATTATTAGCCTTTTAGAGTTAATCCAAACTATGAGCTGTACTAGCCACAAGAAAACACAACTAAAGTACTCAAATTCAATAACAAACCGCAGCTAAAAACTCCTATAAAATACAGTAAGCAACATAGTGTTCTTAACAAAAAAAAAAAGTACAGAAAGAAATCTCCTGCTCCCAACACAAGGAAATGAGCTTTTTGGCGCTTCTTTGAACATGGCTAAATAGAGAAGAAACAATCAATCCACAGCTGGCTCTTAAGAAAAAGTTGCCACTTAAAGAGATCAAGCAGAAAGATAACCACTTTGAGAGATTTATCAAGGCACTTTGTTTTAAGGAAAAGCTAAACAATTTGACATTGTGAAGCACTCAGTGTAAGAGAACATTCACTTTATTCACAATCATGTATTGGTATCAGTTATTTTAGCTATTAAATAGACGAAATTTTTTTATATCCCTGAGTTTTGAGTTTTTGTACTCGATTTATTTCAAATAATTTATTCTGTTAAAACACAATTAAATCAATTAATAAACAAAGTGTCACACCATGCGCCCTTCCTTGCAGATTGCAATTAAACCACAATTTATACTTGGGAATTCACTGAACGCATTCTCTCTACCAAGTTACCTCTAACATTAAAACAATGTGTAAGGATGCTGGCCAGTAAATTTTCGGATCCTCAAACAAGAAACAGAGCAAGTATAAGAAGATGGAGGGATCAAGTTCCCCCCAAACCAAATTCTTCCAATGTTGGAAACTTTCAGGAAGGAATATGCTAGCTCACTCGTGCTCTCCTCCCTTCCTTCCATCCTATCCCTTCCTTTTCGCTTCTGAAAAAAATTATCTCACCTCTCCAATAGAGAAAAACTCTCTTCAATTCGGACCCAATGGCAGCTAATCCTCCCCTACCCACCCCACCCCCTCTAACCCAATCAATCACCCAACCCAAATTCAAAATCAAAGTGAAATGCACCTCCACACCTTCAATTATTGCTAAATTCACAAATCCAAACTATAAAACATCTATATTATCAAATCCAAAACCTCAAAAGTAAACAATTAATCAAAACCAAGAAAAGAAAAAATCAAAAAACTTACAGGAATAACAAAAGCCAAAGTTTTTCCAGACCCAGTTTGAGCAGCACCAAGAAGATCACGACCCGAAAGAGAATGAGGCAAAGAAGCTCTCTGAACATCAGTCATCTGAGTAAAGTTGGAAGCTCGCAACCCATCTTTAGTTTTCTTTGATAATGGCATTTGCTTGAACAATTCACACCCACAATACCTTGAGAAGGTATCATCGTTTAATTTACCCACCGGAGAATCGCGGGGCAGTGGAGGAAGCGATAAGGGGTTCGAACCCGAGTCGGGTTTTCCGAATTCAAGCCATTTTTGAAGGAATTCGATTTCTTCGGCTTCTTGTTGGCGCCTTTGCTTGCCCAATTGACGGCGTTGGGGCTTGGGCTTTGCCATGGTTGTTGATTTGAGAAGAAAGTTGGAAGCTTTTTGATGGGAGAGAGAGAGAAAGAGGGGTTTTAGGGAGGTTTTGGGAGAAAGGGAGTGAGGAAGGGTGGTGCTGAGGGATTAGGGTTTGATAAATTTGGGGAGAGGGGTAACCGAAGGTAAACCACCAAAAACAATACAAGAGTACCGAGTACACTATAATTGTTGGCAAACGTGACATAGGAAACACTACAATATGTCAACTAAAAAAACACAAATATTGCCTTATTAAGCAATGTTTTGGCTTTAGTTTATGCTCATAATTTTATATGGTACGTGAGATAGGAGGTTAAAGCAGTTGGTTAGTTATTTGACATTTAGGCACGGGGTTACGGGTCAAATACCAATCTCACTGTAGAAGAAATCTTCCTAGTCAAATCACTTGGGATGGAACATGAGCTTAACAATACAAGGGTTTACGTAGTTGGGCCATATTATACATCTAATGCTGAAAAAAAAACAAAGAAAATTGATTTTAGGAAACTTTCTTAACTCTGTAACTAGCTTAACAATGCCGCCAAGGCTCTATATGGTTGAGCTATAGCTCACTCACCTAGAGCCCAAAGCTATATATCCTTCATGCCAAGATGATGCGTGAGCTATATGTTACGGGACGCGCGCAGATCGTCCGTGCGGTACTTGAATTCCCAAGACTTGATGCAACCAATCTTCCCCATATGCGCAACAAGCTAATAAATAGAGGAAACAACATGCAATGACACTTACCTACGCCACCAATATATATTTCAGTAAAGGCACATAGGGATCGAGAGGTTGCCTCATTTAGCACTTGTTGTGCCAAGCATCGGGGATAGCTCGCTTCCTCATTGCAATTTCATTGCTTACGCACAACTCCGAGCTACCTAGTGAGCTATTACTCGCTACTCCAAAACACTGTTTCATGGCATATTCCTATGACTTTTTTTAAACAAAGTATGAGTATAGATGGATGATAATTTTTAGCTTTTGAAGTAGTGCTTGTCAATTGCTACTTCCTTTTAAATTAATCCCTATAAACTTCTATTATTGTGTTAAATTTAATTTTATTATTTTAATAGCCTATTTGTGCCGAACACTTTTAGCAAACACCTATTTCTAGCATCTATTAGAGACCATTATTGAGACGGCATATACTAATGTACTTACAAAAACTAATTTTTCCAAACATGTCCGAAGTTTAGCCAGCGACTCTAGTCACATACGGAGTAATAACCAAAATGCCCTTAACATCGTTTACTAGTCTACGACTCTACGCCGAATAAAAAAACACACTCGTATAAAAAAATCTTGGTGCATAATTCATAGGACGAGGGAGTAGACAATTTATAAAATTGTACGTCAAACAAGAAATAAGGCTTCACATTTGAACATATTGGCAGACCTCGAAGCGCCACCCAGAAAACAGCGAGAGGTCCCCCGATCTTTGCTGTAATCGTAACTTCCCCCCTTTTCTCTCTTCTCCTCACTCACCAAAACAGAGAGAAACACAGAAAAAAAAAACCACCATTTTTCTGAAAATGGGGAGAATCAGAGAATTCACAGAAGATGAATCAACAACAACAACAGCATCACTTAGCGAAGCTCTGCTGTTCACCACCATGTGCATCATTGGTCTTCCTGTTGAAGTTCACATCAAAGATGGTTCTATCTTTTCTGGAATCTTCCATACTGCTTCTGTTGATAAGGGTTATGGTTTGTTTCTTGCTCCCTTATTTGATCTTCTGTAATTTTGTCGATTGATTTTTTTTGAAATTTTTAGCATGAGAAATGATGTTTATTTTCTGGGTTTTGTTTGTTGTTATGTATTGCATTTGGGTTTTGCTTTTTGTGGGGAATTGCTGTTAGTTGTGTAAATAGTTTATTTCAATTGGATCATGGTTGTTTGGATCTAGGTTTGTTGATTTCTGGGTTTTGATTGCTTTTACATGCTGCTTATGGCTTTTAATTTCAGGTAGAATTTATGGTGTTATAATGTTATGTGAGTAATTTATGTGGGATTTTGTGTTAGCTTTGATCTAGGTTTATTTACTCTTGCTGGATTTGGGAAGAAATTGAATGTGGGATGTAATTTGATTTGCTTGGTATTGAATATTTATTTCGAATTCCGACTTTGTTCAATGTTTAGGTATCGTTTTGAAGAAAGCAAGGATGACAAGGAAGGGCACACAGAATTCAAATGTGTCAAATGGTGGCCTAATAGATACTCTAGTTGTTCAACCTGGAGATCTTGTTCAAGTTGTTGCCAAGGTGTTAGTGTGTTACAAGCCTCTTAACTTTGGATGTAATTTAAGGTTTTCAATTGGTGATAAATCATCGAATTAAGTGATTTTATTCCTTCTCTGTATAGGGTGTCATGCTTCCAGCTGACTATGCTTCTAGTTGCGCTAATTGTGGTGATGAGGAGACTGTTTCTGGAACAATTGAATCTTCTCAAATTTCTGAAAATGGAGCTGTTTTGACTAATGGACGGCGGAATCCGGAGAGGTAACTATTTTTTGGTTAAGTATGGCTTAGAGCATTTGCATTTATTTCCTTTTGCCATTCTAGGACAGTTTTTTTTTTTTTTTTTTTTCACTCTTCATCCATTACATAATAAATTTACTTTGCTTCTTACGACCTTTAAAGAATGGAAGAGAAAATTTCTGTAGCAACTTCAGCCCTGAAAAATTTCTAGGTGTGAGGAAGCTTAGGATGAATGTTTAGTAGCAGATTACAGGGTTTAGTTTTATTGCTAATATGAGAGGACATGTGCTCAAACTGTGGAGGTGTTGCTATAGTTGTGAAAGCATTTGATCACATTTTCTTGACTCCTGAGACAGTTTGGGTGTACATGTACATTAGGTTAGGCTAAGATTAGTGCTTAGCTCAAAAGACTAGCTGGGTATATTTTGAGGGGTAAATAAGGTAGATTTTCTTTAAAAATAAGTTTGTGGTCTCAGATTCATGATTTTTTCCTTCTTTTGGATGGACAGACAAGTTGGTGTAGTCATGCCTCATGAGGAAGAAGATGGTTACCTCCATCAATCTAAGGCCTTGAAGGAAGTACGTATTTATTTAGACATATATAATGTTCCCATTTTAGGTTATATTTACTTTCTTATTGCTGTTTGTAACTAAGTTACCATTCTCTTATGCAGGTTGCCAAAGTTAATGGTTCAAGTAAAAGCTGTAAGTGCATTATATATTCCAATCTTTCCTCAGTATAAGCTTCTCTCTTTTCTTCTCCAAAGAACATAGTATGATATTAGAGACTCTGTTGTGAAAAAAAACCCTTTAGATTGCAGACCTTTTTTTGATTCAACAAAGCAGAAATTTTATCCTGGAACACTGGATACTGATGCTTGGATTATTACACTAGGGAGGGAATACTTGGCTTGGAGCCTTTACTTGATTCCATATGAATACAGATAAGGTGATGGGGGTAGCTTCTACCAATTTACTATTATAATTTTTTCTAGTACTATTCTTGCAGTTAAGTTTTGTTTTAATCATTCTTAAAAATAACTTTTTAGGCTGTGTTAGGAAATTTTAAATCCCAGAATTTGATACTGGAAATTGAGATTCAGATGTCCATTTTCAAATATGATGTTTCGCAATTATTAGGAATTCTTTGGCATTTCAAATTCATCTGATAAATGATGGAGTTTTGATGATGAAATTCTTTTCAACTTTTTTAAATAATTTGATTAATTTTTTTCTGTATAAATCCATTTTTGACTATTAAGTTCCATTATTTTTACAATTTGGAAAAATAGGTAGATAATTGCATAGAACTTAAGATTATGGAATCAATCAGATAATAGAAAAAAAAAAAATACTGATTCATATACAAGGCTGCCTCACGCAAGCACGGAGTGAATAATACATGATTTAATATTTTATGAATGGTGGCTGAGGCTTCTTTTGGAGGCATTGGTTGTGATGGTTGAGGGAAGAGGAGTGGAGAGAGTGAGTTTAAGGGTTGAGAGATGAAGAAAGTTGTGAGGTGCACATGTACTAGAGCAATGCTAAATGGAATCATGAGGGAAAGATCACAATAAATGAATTTGAAATGAGCATTTCATGTTTCATTTGAAATTACACCAATATGGCCTATATGGGCCTTTGAAAATGTTGTAAGTATTGGCCCAATTCCAGAAATATAAATTCTGTGAGTTACAAATTCACTTTCAGAATCTCAAGTGAAATGGTTTAAACACACCATTATAGAATCTAGCATTTAGAAAAAAAAAATCTGAGTTATCTTTGATTGCTTCACAGTTTCACTGACCAAACACTATTACATTTGACCTTTGGTGACAAATGTTCTTGCTCTTTATTCAACTGCTGGATCTTATTCCTTTTTCTTTTTCCCCTTGTTATTGTGTTTATCTCTCCTTACGTTTTGCAGTTTGTCTCATTTTTTGGTCCTTATTGGTTCTTGACTGAGTGTCTGAGTTATTATAACATTTGGTATAGTTTTATCTTTTCAGTACTTATTACTGGTAAATTATGGTAATGTTTTGATACAATTCTGTTTTTGGCACCTTCTCTTTTTCCTTGTGTGACAACTAATTTCATCTGTTATGCTCTACTATCAGTGAATAAAGCCCACAACAAACTGAATGCTCACAAGGAGATTCACGAGAGGACTGTAGTCAACCAATTAGCCAATGGATCACTGTCTGCCATTGATGCATCTTTGGATGTCAATCATGTAAATCAGCTCCCTGCTAAAGAAATGACATGTGCAGAATCTGTTGCTTCAGAGGTTTCTACTTCTTCCAAAACAGATTCGGATGCATCTCGTACTCCTTTGGCAGTTCCAGTGGAAAGGGCTCTTCAAAATCCACTTCCTAGTAGGACTGCTAAGGTAAAGATAATGATACATTTTAACTTCTCACAGCGGAAGTCATTATTCTGTTTCACTTTGCCTTTCTTACTGCTCCAGAAGCAGTTTAATAAATTTGCTTGTATGCCTGTTACTTATGGTTTTCCGTTTACTGCTATCCTGTTTGAAATAGGGATTTCACAATTTTTCACAAAAGTATTGTATGTGTGTTATTCCGACAAGGTCCTTTTCATTGTTGAATTGTGCTCTTGGGGTATTAATAATTAAATACATATGATGTATGTAATTCATGGGTCTTATTTTCTTTGAGCACCTCTAATACTATCCGTCTTCTGATTTACTAATGTTACATGTATACTTCACAATATGATATATCCTATTTTATGCTATATTTCAGGAATCCAAGCTCAATCCAAGTGCGAAAGATTTCTCACCGTCTCTTCCTAACTTCAGATCAACACCACCTTTGGTGCCAACAGTTCCAAGTGTTCCTTATGTACCCAACAACATTCCTGCAATTCAGGTAGCTGGTGCACAGCCAGAAGTTGGAAACAGATCCATTCTACCACGTTCATCTTGGCCTGTTAAGTTTGTTCCTTATGCTACTTCAACAGCAATGAATGCTGATAATGGTCTTCAATATAATCAACCTGTATGTACTATCTGGTCTTCTTGATTCACTATAAGTCCCTGTTCTTTCATCCTAAAAAAATATTCAGTAATAATCAGCTTTAATAGATAGGAAAGAAAAAAGAGTTTAAAAAAGGTAAAAATCAATTTAATCAGTGATAAGTTCAGAAAAAATCAGTAACTCCAAAGAATAAATATAAAGGAAATTATTAAACAGCTATCTTAATCTGTAAAAATCAGTTATTGATGAGCAGGAAATTTTTTTTTTTAAAAATAAATTTACTTTGTAATTTCAGTTAAAGAGAATAAGGCATAAGGAAAGGAGTTACCTGAATATTTCTTGGGAGTGTAAGAACTAAGAATTGCATTTGATATTGCTTGAATTTCATTAACCTTGTTTATCCGTATTCTGCAAGCAGATTGCTGGTCATATGGTAACAAGAGCACAGCCTATTAGACATGGTAGACAGTACCAACCGATTCAAGCCATGCCTTCATTTGTACATCCTAATTCGCAAAATGTATGTAATATTTGAATTATCTCACAGTTAATCACAAATTTTGAATTATTTTTGCACTGCTGCTGGTTCAGCTTTGTGCAGCAACATAAGAGAAAGCCTTTTGCTTTCTTATAGAGATTTGCTCACTTGATCACCTAATGAATGTGTCAGCTCCTGCAGGGTATATTTGGAAGGCCTGGACAGGTTGTCTATATTCATCCAGTTTCTCATGTGAGTTTTAAAATCATGTTTGTTATTTACTTTTCCTTTCATTTCTGCTGGGCTGTTTGATCACTTTCATCCATTTTTAAATGTTTGCTTTTGCTACTTACTAAATTGGCTAACTTTTGATTTGAAGGATGTGATTCAGGCTCCTGGATCTCTCTCATCACAAGCTCCACACCCCTTATTGGCTTCACATCCAATCCATGTTGGTTTTGCCAAGAATGAAGGTATGATAATAATGTGTAATTTGAGATGTTTGGTGCAATACGGCACTGGTGAGTGGTGACGAATGTTAACATGTTTGTACAGAACTATGTCGGTCTATTTAAGTTCTCATCTCCCAAAGCCTGCACAAGTTAAAATGTCTATATCATTAGAGTTTGGTGTGCCTGATGTTGCAGAATTTAAGACAAGAAATTGTATTCAATGTGGCTCATATTGCTTCTCTGAAGTTTAATGCTGAGTTATTCTTTTTCTTCCCAATTACCAATCCATGTCCCTTGAATGGAATCTAATCGATATTTGGCATGTCAGTAGTCCCCTCTATTATACATCTGTTGGTGGAATAAATGTCCTAAGTCAATTAACTTATCAAATAAGGAACAAAAAGTTTCCTATCTATTCAGAAGTAGAGATGTGTTTACAACTGTAAAGTTCTTGTGATTGAAATACAGATACTCATTGCTTGCTGTAAAATGACACTTCATATAATGCTTTGGTTTTCATTTGCAGGTGTTCTAGCTGGTCCGGCATTGCCAATTTCCATGACTTCACCTTTAATGGCAAATGGACCGCAGTCATTTACAATGCCAAGTCACATTCATCGCCTGTCATCACCTCATTTTCCTTCCATGCATCCTATTCCAATCTTAGGTCCTAATATTCCTTATAATGCCAAGTTTCCATAAACAAATATCCTTAATAGAAAATTTTCTTCGCTTTTCTTTGGAGCTGGTCCCAATTTTTTTATCGACATAAATTTTGGCATAGAGCATTTTTTTTGTTCTTGAGACTAGGTTTTGAGTATGTCAAGAGTGCAGTTTGAAGGAAACATTTCTCCACCCATGTTTTAGAAGAGGGAGGGGTGATGCGTCGATCTAGAGAATTTTTTGTCGTCAGCATATGGTATCAAATTTTCCGTTGGGTTTTACAGTTTTTCAAGATCTATTGACGGGTATTTGCTTTAACATCAATCATTAAATTGGTTTATCCCTGAACACCCATGTAAGTATTTTGATCATTTGACAGAATATAGGAGCTTATATTCACCTATTCTTCGTTCATGTTTTGTTCAATTAGTAATATCATTTATTGCTCATGTAATTTCTGATTTTACCCAAGGATTGCAAATTTGCAAATGTGCATGTTAGCTGGTTAATTGTGATTTGTGAACTAATCAAATGTGAACTTGTTTAACAAAAGCAAATGAATAGGAAATGTATTCCCTGCCTCCTCTGTTTTGGGTTGTTGACCAAACTTATAAATTTGAACGATGAGTTTAACCCATTAAAAGCTGACCTGGTTTGGCTGTCCATATGTATTCCCCATACTCTAAGCTATCTCAATACCCACCTGACAGTCGGTTGTCTCTGCTCGGAAGCAGTATATACACGGATATACCGAACTTTGATAAGAAGGTAACCTTGAACAGGCCACCGTGGTTGTTAACAAGTCCTCTGCCACCACTCACCAGCCAAACCAGGACAATCTCTCATCAGACGAGTTGAACAGCTAGTTCAAATTCATCTCATTAGTAAACTACATAAAGCAAATCTCGTTGGAGGCAAGAGAATTCATTTCCTGTTCCTTTGAACAAGGTTGCCTATGAGTTCACAAAACTTGAAAAATAATCAGCTTACAAGCCTTACATACAAACTACGCAATTGAACTTGATAGATAATCAGGTAAATCACGCCAAATCTAAAATTATTTAAGCAATGTCTTGCATTTAAGGCTTGATTTTTCAATAAGCAGCAGATTGAGGTGCTATCGTACCTCATCAGGTCAGTCCTCTACCCAAAGCATCTGCTGTTTCATTTATGTTAAGATACAACACAAGTACACAATAGTTTTGCTTCCTATTGCACCTGTCAATTCCTACAAAATCTCCAAAGGGACTGCTTGATGTTAAGAATCCAACTTGGAACCCCATTGAATATATCTTTCAGCTTCCTGAAAGTGACCAGAACGAGTAAGCAGTCCAGCCATGACAGAGTATTGCTCTTTAGATGGCTTGATTCTATATTTTCGAGTCATGAGCTGGAAGATTTTACATGCATCATCTGCGAATCCAGCTTGATCACAAATAGCTAAAACCACATCTAAGGTGTCCGTATTAGGAGGCTTACCTTCAATCAACATTTCGTTAAAAAGAGCAAGCGCTTCTCTAAAACAGTTGTTATATCCATAAGCCAACATCATGGCAGTTGTTGCTACTGAACCATCGCAAGGGTAGAGATCAAACAACAACTTTGCTTTCTCAATCATTCCACATTTTCCATACAACTTCACAAGTCGTGCTAAAACCCAAGGAACATACTCAATGCCCTTCTTCAATACTTGTCCGTGGAGTTCTTTCCCAAGTTTCAACAGTCTCAGTTCGTGGCAAAGCTCTAATATTCTGGCCATTGTAACTGAATCTGCCCTGTGCTTCGATTGCTGCATTGACCTGAACACATCAAGGGCTTCGACTGGATGCTCGTTTTCAATACAAGAAACCATATAAGCTGTCCAAGCAATCACATTTCTTGCTTCCATGCCATTAAACAATCTACGACTTATCTCCAAGACACCACATTTCGAGTACATCACAATCAATGATGTTATCAATGATACATTAGGCAGAAATCCATTTTTCAACAAAAACCCATGTATCTCCTTTCCTTGCCTCAACGCCTTCAGCTTAGCACAAACCGGAAGAATGGTTGCCAACGAAACGACATCAGGCCTAAACCCTTCTTGCTGCATCCATATGATTGACCTTATAGCCTGATCAAGCTTACCATTCGAAATATAACCAGATATCAAAGCAGTCCATGAAACAGTCGTCCTATCACCGGAATTATAAAACACTTTCCTCCCATAAGTCATATCCCCACACTTACAATACATATCAATTAAAGCCGACTTCAAAAACGGCTGCTCAACATAATTTCTTCTCTTGATCACAAAAGCATGAACCTCCTTACCCATCTTCCAAGCCCCAAGTTCCCCAAGAATGGGAAGCATTGTAGTTAACACAACCGAATTCGGCAATACACCTTCCTTAATCATCCACCTAGCATACCTAATCACTTCTCTAGGCAACTTATTATGAGCAAACCCTGCAATCATTGCACCCCAAAGAACAACATCTCTCTCAGACATTTCATCAAACAGGTGATAAGCAAGCTTAACTCTACCACATTTAAAGTACATATCAATCAAACTTGTCTTCAACATCTCACTACCAATAAAACCATTCTTAATCAACAATCCATGAATCTTTAATCCTTGCCTGAAAGCCGCCGCGCCGCCGAAACTCTTGATCAAACAAGAAAAACTATACACATTCAATTCAACTCCAGTTTCTCTCATTCTAGCAAAAGTATACAACAAATCCTTGTACTTTTTCCCACCTGCAACAACATTACCTCTAAGCAATGCATTCCATGAATAAACACTGTTAGATTCTTCATTTTCATCATCACCAAATACCCTTTTGGCATCATCCACTAACCCACAAGAAACATACATTTGAACAATCTTGGGTTTAAGGAATTCATTGTTTTCAACCCCATTAATCCTGATATGGGCATGAATCTGTTTCGCTTCGGTTTTCGATTTGGAACGAATACAAGCAGCAATCAAAGCAGAGAAAGTTGAAGCATTTACAGGGATACCCTGTTGCTCTAAATAATCTAGAATTGTGAGAGCTTCTTTGAGCTGGTTTCTTCTTGCAAATCTCTGAATATCTTTGTAAATTGAATGTGGGTTTTTCTTTTGCAGTGGAAATGACCAAGGGTATGTTGATTTTTCTCGTTTTGGAGCTGTTTTCCGGGGATTTTTGGGGGTTTTTGGTTTTTGCGGAATTGGTGAGCTCGGAGTTTTAATGGAGGTTGAAAATGGAGGAATTTTGTTAGGGTTGTTTCTGTGTTTGGAGTTGGCGGGAATGGAGGAAAATGGTGGAGGTGATGATGCAGAAATCGATGTTGTCATTACAGCCATTTTTCTGTTGCTCTGTTGTGTTCTGAAGTCTGAATTAAGCGCATCATCTTCTACGGTTTACCTGTTGGGCTTCTTTTGGGCTCCCGGTTTTGGTAATAGAGATAGTCACGAATGACAATGATGCATGAGTTTATATATTGGTTTAAGACATGAAATTTTAGCAAAATTAGTATGAGTATTTTTTTTTTTCCTTGAGTTGTTTGTGTAATGGGTTTAGGGCATCTATTCTTAATCTGATATTCACTTATCTCCATACAATGATACAATATTGTTACAAGTTTGAGAAATACTTTCTTTGTTTTTCTAAGTGCAAGTGTGCAACACATAGGTATGAAATTAGATTTTATTCAGTATTCTGTTTCTGTACTAATTATTAGGGCATTGTAAGAGGGGGTGGGGGGGGGGGGGGGGTGGGGTGGGGTGGAGGGTGGTTGGGGTTGGATTAGATACTATCTCCGTTACATATTATTTGCAACGATTTGACATAAAGTAGAGAGGAAAAATGTCTAATCGTTGCAAATAATATGTAACGGAGGTAGTAATTTACATAGTATTAATTTTGCAGCATTTTGAAATTTTGGATCAGGTAACTGAAATTTTAAGGCACGTCAGACAAATTGCCATTGTCTAGTGTCTCACCACCTTTGAGGCTTTGACAGCCATCAAATTTCAATCCACCAAATAAGACCAACCCCACTACCATCAACCACCACCGCCTTACAAAGCCACCACCAAATGGCTAATATTATTGACCATCGCAAACCTTTAAATTCACCGCATCAACATCAGAATTACAGGAGAGAGAGCCTGATGCCTGGCAGATCATTATGGAGTAAATTTAGCAAGAAAGTACTAATATGCTAATCTAGAAATGAAAGACCTTTTGAAGACTAAGACTTTAAAATGAATACAAAAGCCCACTGAGCTTCACAAGAACCAGTCTTCAAAAAAAAAAAAAAGCTTCACAAGAACCATAATTTAAAGATGTGCACTAATTACTTTCGAAGTGTTGGGACCTCCCCGTCTGGAATTGGATCTTACTTAAGTCTAAAAAGATCCTATCCATTATCGACGAGTCCAACATACCACACTAAACAATTCATGTATAACTTGAAACTAACCACAACTGTATTATGATGGAGCTATTCATAAACATATTCATACAGTTCTTTCAAAAAACATACAATGATTGAAAAAACTCGAACCCCATGCAAGCTAAGCGCAACCACCTTGCCTTCACCTTGAACAGGATACTGCGCTTGAGCAGCTTGGAAAAATGCGCAGAGTCTAGATGAAATTTCTTTCATGGCTGCTCTATGACATACTGTCTTAACCAACCAGAAAGTAGTTAGAGATTCGATTGGTCTTCCTGTACAAGATAGCCAAACATGGAAACTTTGTGAAGATATGGTCTTTGAGCAAAATTGTCATCCATTCTGAAGAATGATTTTCCAAGTTCTTTCGTTTGCTCAGTTCAGTTTCCCGGGCTCTTGAAGTCTTGATGTTGACCATCAGAAATTTGCCTCTCCATTAAGTTTTCTTGCTGTACAGCCTTTGCAAAGCAGCAGAGCAGTTATGTTCAGTTAGCGATTTATATAAAATAAAATTGATACTTTCAGTAACATAGTAAGAAGTATTTCAAACGGTCAAACCTAAAACAATCATCCAACTAGTAAGGTAGTATAAAAATCAAAAGTTAAAAATAAATACTTGTATAAGGTTGCATAAAAATTGAAAATTGACATAAAAAAACCTCTTACATGATGAGAATTAAAGTTTTGACTTTCACTCACCATTAGCAGTTCTGTCATCTTGCCTGCTCTTCTCTCAGGAAAAGTGGGGGGTATAGATGCAGATTGATCTGGGGGCTCTGAGCGAATGGCTTGTAGGGGCTTAACCAAAAGGGGCTTACTCAAGTCCTGGACTTGTTCTGGGGTAAGCCCCGGAGTATCTGGCAACACTTTGTTTGACTGTCCACTATTGTTTTGAGTTTCTGCAGACTCAGGTGACCCTTGTACTCTCTTAGCAGCATCGACATGGTCATCAATTGGTTGCGAAGCAGAACCACTATCTGTCTGAGATCCTTTAGGTGTTGCCTCCTGGGTCAAAGGAGGCAACCTGCTTTTCAAGGCTGCTAAATGAGCAGGTTGAGAAGCAATGGGAGGTGCTTCAACAACAGGAGTTGAACCATTTGACAAGCTCACTGGTTGCAGAATCACTGGTACCACAGTGCCTCTTTCTCCAACTGGGTGGGTAGGTTGCGCTGCCACAATAGACATTTGTGTAGCTCGAACCCTAGCCAATTGATTAGAAGTAGGTGAACCATTTGATGGATATGCAGCATGGTGGTTACTTCTCTCTCTCCCCCGACGCTTGTGACCTTGGTTCCTTGATGGAAAAGGAACCTCATTCCTTCTGATCATTTGCAAACTAGGGGCCACATCATTTTCGGCTGAAACAGGAACATAATGTCCTGGCTTGAATACAATACCTCTCAGACTTGTGTCAGAATCACCAACACGAACTGACAACAAATATCCAGCATCAAATACTGCCTCAATCACACCTGTAACTATTTGGCCAATCACTGAATCCTCTTTATTGCTCCTAACTGTATCAGCTGACGGCGGTTTTCGATTCCCATCTACTTCTTCAAAACCTGGGGGCACAGGAGCACCTTCACCATGATTTTGGTTTTGATCCCTTTTACGCGGTAGATGGGTTTTTCCAGGGTTTTCACTTCTTTCTTTTCGAGGACGACCTCGCTTTCTCTTCACAGAAGCATCTGACAGAGGGACAGAGCCGCTCATCTGCTGTGGTTGATTAACTTGATTTATCTCCATGTATAACAGCCAAAAACACTGAAATTTCACCTGCAAGACATCTGGAATCATGTCAAGCTAAATGCAGCTTAAGACAATCATGTGTTATGCCCTTATTAAATTATCTGAATATCAGTAATGCTGTTTTCTCCACTTCAGGAACTCTTTTGAAATATAGCTGCATCCTAACATAACATTGACAGTACTTTAACACGAGGAGTAATACATGAGAAACTAGATGCTCATGAGAAGCAACATATTCATCCTATGGTACATTTTAAAAATAAAGATAAAGGAACCATAAGACTCCCTAATACAGTCTGTGTTTGGCAAAAACTTCTCAAACACTCCCTCCATTTTCCTTAGCACCCACCTTCTTCCGCATCTGGTTTTTAGAGTTACTTTTGGCAAGGCATTTTTTTAGAGTTATACCTACCTTTTGTTTTATTCCTTATTTGATCACTATTATTCCTCATCAACCCTTTAATACCCTAAACATGGGACCCAACCCACACATGTTACCTTTACCTTTTCCTCTAGAAAAGTATCCAAAAAGGTTCATTTTTCAAATCATCCTTGGTTAGATTCCACTGGTTCAACACGGGAAAACCAAGGGGATAACAATTCGCATCATCATTCAATCAAAAGTCTACTATGTTAGTATGTTGAACGTTTGTATAAGTACCAAACTAGGGTAGCAATTCAAATTTATTTTTTGTTTTGGTGAAGAGAGAGTCGCAAAGGGCAAATGCAATACACAGTCTGTGATCCCAGAAATTGGGTATCACCCCCAAAACTTTAACTAACTACGATAATCGGCATCAAAGTAGTTCAACTTAAAATAGCTTTTCTCAATAGCAATTGGAGCTAATATAGCTAGGTAGTGTAAGCTGTGTTATTTAACATGTTATAATTCACAATACACCCAAAACTAGTTGAATTGATCACTTATTTTACAAAACCAACTACCTTAATAGCTAATCTCTGACAACTAACACTAACCCATTATTCACTATTAGAATAGCAATAGCTAATTTTGCCGAATACGCCCATAAACCCGTAATCGAAATCGGGTAATACAGAAAATTCAAATCTTGCCAAAACAAGAAAGAATATTTTTATACAAAACAGGAAACAGTTATTTGAACTGTCCTTAAGCAAGGGCAAGAGGGGAATATAGAAGGGTGATATACAAAAGCCAGCAACACAATAGTAATAAAATTTGACTTATTTATCAAATTAGGCACCAAAAACCACACATAATTCTTCTTGCTTAAAAATATCAACAAAATTGCAAGTTCTAATTTTTCATAACTTGAGTTAATTATGAGTAATAGTTCAATAATCCATCTTAGAAGAACCCTAATTTGAGTATAGTGACAATTAGTTAACATAAACCCTAGATTATGAAATTAATTGAACTTCAACGAATTAAATAAATAAATAAAAGATAAAATCTTTACCTCAGAAGTTGAATTTAAATGGAGGAGAGGAAGCCTGATACATGCTTCAATGGAGAAGTGGGAAGAATACGCTTCAATGGAGGAGAGAGAGAGTGAGGTGCAGTGTAATAAAAGTGAAAAGTGAAAAAGGACTAAACAAAAATTGAAAACATTGGAGGCAAGATTAGTGGCACGTATACATTTTCAACAGTCAAATTTCGATTATATCAACGGTTAGAATTCATTCTCAATTAACTTTTGTTTAATTCTATAACTGGTGTGTACTTGTGTATAGGGGTGTACATAAATGAACCGGACCGGACCCGGGCCGGAACCTTCAGGTCTGGTCCCGGTTCTAAAAAAAGGTCTATTCCGGTTTTTGTTCTGGTCCGGGTTTAACCCGGAATTTCCCGGTCCAGACCGAAAACCCGGTTTGTTTTAAAAAAAAAAAAACAAAAAAATATTTTGGGTATAATCAAACAGTTCATTTCAATTTCAACGTTCATTTTCACTCTCTCTCTCCTAAAAACCCTAAAATCACTTCTCTCTCACGGCGATCCTCCCTCACCGGCGTTCTTCCTCACCGGCGAATCAAATATCTCTCTGCGACTCCTCATTCATGGTTAGTGTTTTTTTCTCAATTACATTTACTTGTTGATGTTTTGCATGTTGATTTTTTGAATTGTATTACATTCTTTGAGTGCATTTGTGTGGGTTTTTGAAATTCTCGATTTTGCTGTAATTAATTTTATTAATACTCTGATTATATATGCTGTTTGGTGTTCTGTTTTCAATTTCGTGTTTATTGGATTGATTTTGGTATTTTTAATATGTTTTGGATTTTGATTATCCTGTTTGATGGAAAGAAAACTGGATTAATTTTGGTGAAGTTTTGAGAATTCCGAGGCAAAATTGGGAAAAGGGTAATGTGAAATTGAAATTGGGGCTTCGGTGTTGCTGTATCTTTGAAATTTTGATGGTTTTAGTGTTAATTTGAGATGAAGGGTTTGTTTTTAGAATAATTAGCTAAATTTTGTACTCAGTATAAATATACAGTTCAAGAATGAATAAGTCCATTACATTCTCCATTGGGTTTTACTAGTCTGGTTGCCTGATAGGAGTTATGGATGTTTCGGGGTGTTACTCAGTATAATTATGTTGTGTACTTGGTGTAGTACTACTAAAGAACGGGCAGGGCAAGGCAGAGCAGAGTAGCTCTAAAGAACGGGGCCTTAGTGTGTGTAGTGTTTCGGGCATTGCCTTGTTTTTAACATCATATGTGTTTATATTTTAATCTTGTGAAAATAAATGAATTATATTACCTCTAATTTACTTAACAAATGAAAGAAATATTATACTATTATGTGAAACTTGAAACATTAATAATAGTTGGTTGAGATAGTAAAAGTATATACGTTGGATGATGACGTGACATTGTGATATAGGCACACCTACTTTGAAGAGTGACACGTGACACTGCTTCTGTGGCACCGTTTCTTTAAAAGGAACGCTTTTTAATATATTGATATTGACTAATATTGATATTGATTGATTTTTTCTTAAGTGGTACTAAATGCAAGGACAATTATGCCTAAATGCAGAATAAGTTATTTTTTTAAAAAATATTATATTCCAATTTTGTCCTTGTTTTAACTTAATCCTTTACATTTTTTTTACAACTTACCATATTCTAACGTTTTCAATCTTGTATCTTATTTAATATTCAATACTATACAAATTCATAGACAATAATAAAGTGCACTACGCCATTTTTTTTAGGTATGAAAATTATGTTAGGTAAGCCTATAATAGAAGAACAAACAAACAAAATAAAATTTCCACCTTATACGGCTAAGATTTTTGAAGGTCTCTAACACCTCTCTTATACGATTTCCGGGGGTCTCAAGTATCCCCCGGCTAAGATTTCCGGGGGTCTCTAGTACCCCCAGGATAAGATTTCCGGGGGTAACTATAATACCCCGAAAAACGTAGCTGGGGGTACTTATGATGAAAAATTACAACAATTATTCAACAAAAGAAATTAAACGAAAAAAATACTTAAGACCGGATGGTTTATGAGCAATGAACGATTTCTTTGTTTCTAGGGCTCGAATTGAAGAATTTTAAGGGAAATGGTGAAATGAAATGATTTGGAAAAAAAAAAAAAAGTTTGGTGACTGAAATGAAAAAAATTGGCGAGTAAAATGAATTGCAAAATAAAAAAATGTAAAAACAAAAAGCCTGGTGAAATGTCAAATTAATTTTTTCATTTAAAAAAAAAGGGTATTTAAGTCATTTTATTATTTTCATATCATTAATTAATTTCTGCATTTAGGTTATTTTGTACAACATTTTCTTTTACCTAATAAGCCGTTTTGTTTGTTTTTTTTAAAAAAAAAAATCCGTTTCTTTTCGATAATATCAAGTACCCTAATTATTATTTTTATTTTTTTATTTTTTATTTTTCCATTCAGACTTAAAAAACAGAATATCGACTGACCTCTAACCTTTTCGCACGACTGACCAACCACCGTGGCCACCGAGGTACCGACCGGCGACTAGGGACCGAGAGTTCGAGTTCTTCCGTTCTTCGTGAGTTTGTGAGTCCTCTTATTCCTCTACCCCTCTTAAATTTTAAATCTTTATTTGTTTGCTTCATATTTTTTTAAATTAGTGATAATTAGATTAATTACTAGCTTGTTTAATTGGTTTTGATATATTGTTGTTGAATACTTGAATTTTTGACAAATTGAATGGTAGAAACTTAGAATTTTTAATTTTTACTCGGTGCACAATAGATTATGAATGATGATGATATTTGTGAGAAGGAAGTGTTGGGTTTTTTTTGGGAATTCGGTTATCTTGGATTATATTTGAGAAATAGGAATTGGGTTTTTTTTTTTTTTTTTTTAATTGTGTGTGTGTGTGTGTATGTGTGATTTTAATGGATGTATTTTGAGAAAACAGGAGTTGGGTATATAGAGTAATTGGTAGGTGATTTTTTTTGCAATATACACAAATTTTTGTATGCGGCTGGCCACACGGTGCGGCAGGGGTTACTTGTATGGTGTTACTATAGGTGTTACTTGTTTCTGGGATTACTTGTATGGGTGTTACTGGTTTTGTCAGGGATTATTTGTAGGTGTTACCTGTATTCTAGGGTTACTTGTATGGGTGTTACTAGTTTTGGTCAGGAGTTACTTGTAGGTATTACTTCTATTATGGGGTTACTTGTATTGGTGTTACTAGTTTTGGTCAGGGGTTACTTGTAGGGTGTTATTGGTTTGGTACGAGATTTTGGTCTGGGGTTACTCAACCCATTCAAGTGTTCCATACAAGTAACCCCAGAATACAAGTAACATTCTACAAGTAACTCCAGAAACAAGTAACCCAGAATACAATTTTTTTTCTCAAGAGTTACTTGTACGATGTTACTGGTTTTGGTCATGGGTTACTTGTAGGGTGTTATTAATTTTGGTCGGGGTTGCTTGTAGGGTGTTACTGGTTTGGTATAGGGCATAGGTACAAGCAACCCTTGAACAAGTAACCTTGAATAAGTAACTCATACAAGTAACCCATGCATACAAGTAACCCTTAAATAAGCTAGTAACTCATATAAGTAACCCTTGAATGATTTATCATACAAGTAACTCTTGAATTAACTCATACAAGTAGCCCCGGAATAAGTAATCCATACAAGTAATCCCTTTAAAAAAAACAAGTAACCCCTAAAAAATACAAGTAATCAGTAACTCATGAAAAAAATAAAAAAAATAAAACAAGTAACCCCTGAATGATACAAGTAACCCCTGAATAAGTAATCCATACAAGTAACTCTTGAAAAAAAAAAAAAATAAGTAACCCCTAAATAAGTAATCATACAAGTAACTCCTTAAAAAAAAAAAAAAAATACAAGTAACACCTGAAAAATACAAGTAACCCTGACAATACCAGTAACTCCCATTATGTTTGCTGACTTGGCAGTAGGCCACACCATGTGGCCTGCTGCACCAAAAAGGCACTGATTATGAGTTGGGTTTATAAAATTTGCAATAATATATGAAATGGTTAATGTGGATTCATACAGTACGTACCTTGATCATAACTCATGCTTCTTGACTTGTTCCATTAACTTCTAATCTAATATCATCTCATGCATGGTTTTGTTTAAAAATAAACCAACTATTTATTCTACATTGTAGTGGACAATCCTTTGTACTGCAAGTCCTTCCGTCCTAGTGGCGACGTTTTTTAGGAAGTGATTTAAGGGTGTAAACGAATAAGTTAAGCAAAATGGTTTTAAGACAAGCAAGGATGCGATTATAGATTACTAATCTTAGCTTTATTTTGATTAATTTGTTCGTTTACACCATTGAATTGCTTCCTTAAAATACGTGCAAATTCGATTGTTGAAATTAATATGTTACGGAGGGAGTACATTGTGGTGGATAATCCTTCATACCCAATTCCCTGTCCTAGTGACGTTTTTTAGGTAGTGATAAGTGGGTTATCTTCATTTGAGGTATTTAGCAAACCTTTTGTAGCTGAAAATGGGTGATTAAGTCTCCTTTATCTGCTTCTCTTTTTTAAGGCTATTGTTTACCAAGTTTGATTATGTTATGTATGTATGCAAGTAAAGTTATTCAATCCTTCAATATATCATACATACATGCAAGTAGATAATGAACTCTGAACATTATGAGATATGAATGCTCCTATATATAGTAGGACTAATGTTAGTTCTGCCCATAACCTTCAATGTTACGTACTCTTTGTCTCCTTTTCTTTTTCTTTTCTGTTGAAGAAAGAAAAGTAAAACTATTGTACAGGATTATTGCTAGATAATTTAGAGAATTATAAATATTTTTAGGCTCTTGTTTTCAGTGCTTAATATACTGCATCAACCTGAACCTATATTTTATGTATACTGTTTTTTTCCTTGTAAAATTCAAAATGTTTTGGAATGTACTAAACGGAATAAGATTAATTATTAACTCGATGGTTCATCTTTTTGTTAGAGAATTGATAATGGGGCGCCGTGCTAATTATAAAAAGGAACAGAAAAAGAGAAGGCAAAAGCGAAAGCAAAAGGAAAAGGATGATCCGTTTTATGAGATTAGGAAATTGATTCAAACAGTTTCCGATGATGACGCGTTGTGTTACCGTTGTGACGCTCCGAGTGACGAGTCCATGGATGAGATTCCATTCCCAAATGTTGAGGTGGTTGCTCCTGATCATGAATGGCTAACTAACAACTTGATGGCTGGGGTTGATGAATGGGGAATGGCGTGGTATAGGGTGCTACGAGAAGATGGTTTAGTTGACCCTTCTAACAATGACTATGACAATTATTCAAGGTTTTCAGAGCAAGAGAAGCAAAGTTATAGGGAGAGAATGATAGATATTGTTAGGAGAGAGGGACGAAGTACGATGTATTGTAAGTGGATGATTGCGAAAAAGAGATTGGGGTGGGAGAAGGTGTGCGAAGGGAAGAAGAAAGTTGGCAGGGAGGAGGAAAAGGGGGGCCCTAAGGCAATGTCATCGTCGGAATGGAACACATCCTGGGGTGATTGGGATGACGATGATGTGATGGTGTCCGTGGGCGGCGAAGGTCATGGAGATATGGGCAGTGAAGAGGAGGAGCTTAAGGCTGAGAGCAAGGGAGATACATGAGGCGCTGAGAAGGAGTTTGAGTATACTATTAACTCGAATAATTTTTTGTTCTAATAGGGATTAACCCTCAGCCTTATTATTATTGGAAGAATTTTTTGTTACCAGGCCATTAGACAAATACGGAGTACTTGATCGTCATTTCTACAAGTATTTCTAAGGTACACAATTTTTGTTTATCCTATGACATTGTCGTAAATAAGTGAGTCCGTAATGTCGATGATTGGATAAAATTGTTGATATATTTACCAAAATGTTCATGTGATATCTTAGAGATTCCGTTTGGCTATCTTTCATTAATGAAATCCTTTCTCTTCTTGTCAAAAAAAATCTTAGAGATTACTATAGGATTCTTCACTCTTTTTTGTAGAGTGTGATATATGTGGATAACAATAAATACTAAAAAAGCGAGCCCTAGTTTATTATTTTGGTAAACAAAATTCGTTTATCATTTATCAAGTTACTTAATCGTAAACAAATTAACAAAATGTCTATTTATTATGACATTTTGTAATGTATCAACAATTGTGGGCCTATATTTAAATAAAAAATATTGATTTCATACAAGTAATCGTAAAGATTTTGCATTGTCCTAACTCCTTAGGATAGGGACGAGTTCACCAATAGAAACAAAGAGCTAACCGTGATAAGATTGATTGATAATAATCAACGAGACAGCGATGTATATAATTGAACTTTGAGTGGTAGAGTTATCAAATTTGAAAGATTATCGTTTACAAAAAAAAAAAAAAAAAAAAAAAAAAAAATTGAAAGATTATCAAACAAGACAAGTCAATGAACTTGTCACTTTTTACTTTGACATTAGTAGACAATATATCTTCGTCACAATTATAATCAGATAAAGGGATAAACAATTTAATAGAGCACACACCTTTTCTAGAAAATTGCTAGTCCACAAAACACATTTATTTGTATCATTCGTTGTTTTTTGTTTGTCCCATTGAGAACATCAGTTTCAGGAGACTGAGACCACTTCACTACTAATATTAGTCTATAAATGATAGTTTTAAGTAAATTTTCAAATAGAAAAAAAATACCAATCTATTAGTGCATAGACTTCTATAAAGAAAGAAAATGGAAGCAAAGGCAAATAGTAGTGGAAATAACAAACGATGGTCACTTCAAGGGATGAATGCTCTTGTCACCGGTGGTACCAAAGGCATTGGGTATACTATACCATTTACAACTCTTTTGTGTCTTTTATTTTTTTTTATTTTTTTTTTAGATACGTTAAACATTTATATATAATAATTGCAATTGATTGAACAAGTCAAGTTTTTGTGTTTGCTAATTACTTAATTTATTGGTTCATTTGGATTTTAAAATATGCACATAAATGATTGATTACAAATTAGGTCATCACAATTTAATTCTTCAATTACTTTATTAACAAAACTAGCTGAACAACAGTATATTATTAGTATGTCTAATTCACAAATATTTTATTAAGTTTTGGTCCATAAAAATGTTAAAATCATTGTACAAATTGAAGTTCTACGGTTTTTTTTTTATTAATATTTTCTTAGTTTTACTACATTTATTTTTCATGAAATTTATTTGTTCAATGGAATTTTTTATTCTTTTGTCTAATATTATGATACAATTATTATTGAGTTATAAACAGGCATGCAATTGTAGAGGAACTTGCTGAACTAGGAGCAAGTGTTTATACATGCGCTCGCAATGAAGAAGAGCTTAATGCTTGTTTGGTTGATTGGAAGAATAAAGGTTTTCAAGTGAGTGGCTCAATCTGTGATGTTTCTTCTCAACCTCAAAGAGAGAAGCTTATGGAGACTATCAATACCATCTTTGGTGGAAAATTGGACATACTTGTAAGTTCGAGTTCAAAAATTTTCATATATAGATGGTCATTTAATAATATTATAAGATATGCGAGAATCATGAAGTGGAGATAGATGGAGGGACGGGCCTCCATCTCCCCCAGGAGTCACCTGAGTTCGATCCTTTAATTTTTCTGTATCCAAGTTCAATAAACTCTATATACATATATATGGTTATCTGATCTTTAAGATAAGTATAGAAGAGTCGCCTTTGTCAATTTATTCATTTGTATTTCATAATAATAACAGATCGAGAATCAATATAACTTTACTCTTGGAAATCAAGCTACCTTAGTTGTTGAATTTCAGGTAAACAATGCTGGTGGCTGTAGAATGAAAGAAACAATTGATTACACAAGAGAGGATTTTTCATATGTAATGGCCCTTAACTTTGATTCAGCATACCATCTTTCTCAACTTGCTTATCCTATGTTTAAGGCCTCAGGTGGAGGCAACATTATATTCCTTTCATCAATTGCTAGTTTCTTTGGCATTAATGTTGGCTCCGCTTATGGAGCTGCAAAAGGTACACTCTAACGGAACAATATCTTAATTTTGTCCTACTTTCCGAGCTTTAATAAAATTTATATGAATTATATATCTTTTTTACTGAAAAATGTTTAAAAGAAAATTTTAGAGTAATGAATTATTATGATTTTTTTTAAAAAGTTTTTTATTGTGTAGGGGCATTAAACCAACTAGCCAAAAATTTGGCATGTGAATGGGCCAAAGACAATATTAGGGTGAATTCTGTTGCTCCTGGGTACATTAAGACACCTTTGGCTGATGTGGTAATATTCTTTACGACTTTACTCGTACTTAATTATCAATTTAATTGATCATATACTTTACAAATCACCCCTTTACAATGTTATATTCCCTACATCCCTAATTATATAATTAGCCATATGTATGCTTGTAATTCATTTTTACAAAATACTTGTGTAGTCAACATACATAGAATCGTGATATAAGTTATAAAAATTCTAAGCTTAATTAACGGTACATTATCATCTATTAAAATGTAAGAAAATTCAAAATTTAACGTACTATGTAATCATAAAATTGACAAACTTTTGATCCGTCTTAATAATTAATTAGGTCTCTTTATCATTTTTCTAACGTTCCAAAACAATATATGCTGCTATGTTACTTCGACACCTTATTGTATCTCAGGTGTTGCATGCCGGATAGATCTTCTATCACTTCACCAAACGTGACCCTGTAGTTGCCTTCTATTAGATCATCGTGTCGGATAAGACACCCAAATTCGAGTCCAAGCAACATAGATACTTCAATCCGTACTTTTCATTCTACTAATCATACTCTTTATATTGACAGTTACTGAGTAAAAAGGAGAATTTGGAGGATATCAAGTCACGAACAGCTCTTGGACGTGAAGGAAAGCCTCAGGAAGTGTCAGGACTAGTGGCTTTCCTTTGCATGCCAGCATCTTCCTACATTACTGGCCAAACTATATTTGTTGATGGTGGAATTACTGTCAATGGTTTTCTACCAATCGTAAACTAGGATAATTAACAACTCGTGTTTTATTATTCTCTCTGTTCCTTTTCATTTGTTGCGTGTATTGTTTTGGTTTCGTTTTATATGCGTAATGATTGAACTTTATAATCGATTTAATTATATCATAAATTTTGGACACATTTATCCTTTCTATAATCTTTGATGTTCCAACTTTATCCCTATTAATTAGTGCACACTAATAATATATGCATGAAAGTGAAGAATAGCTTAAGTGGTTATTCCCTCCCGATTCCAGGAGATCTTGACCTCTTGGGACCAATTCTCACCCCCGCTCTTATGGCTCTCTAAACACCAAAAAAAAAAAAAAAAAAAAAAAAAAAAAAAAAAAAAAATAATGATCTATGCATGAAAAAAAATTCGAAGTAGGAGAGATAGGTATGAGGCTATGAGTGGGGCCGGCACGATTGTTCAATCTCACCATATGGTCCATATCAATTGGAAAGCCAACCATGTAGCAATGTACTTGATAGACCCTTTATTTTGTAGATATAAAATATTTTTAACTTTTTTTTTTTTTTTTTTTTTTTTATATAAGTTTAGATTATAATGTTGAAAGAAGGCTGTTATATAAACTTTGTTTACCTTTCCTATTTCTGTACAAAAAAACAATGATAAAAAAAAGTAACAAACGGACTTATCAATGGTAGATTGTGACAAAATAAAAAGTCACTCCCTACATTTCGAATTAATGGTCACCATTTTTTTAGTTTATCTTAAATTGGTTGCAACATTATTACTGTTCAATTATGATAATGTTATTGTCGTCTCTACTTCTCCTACGGTTGCTCGATTGGCATCCACTCTTACCAATTATTTTTTTTACCTTTTAATTTTTCATACGTGTCAAAAATATGTAGAGAGTATACCGAAATGATAATAGATTAATACGTATAGAGCAAACACCTCTGTAGAAAATTGTTATGTCCACGAGATTCGAAAAACAAAAAGACTTGCATGGACCTGGTTCACA
Organism: Chenopodium album; assembly: GCF_948465745.1. Lineage (NCBI taxonomy): Eukaryota > Viridiplantae > Streptophyta > Magnoliopsida > Caryophyllales > Amaranthaceae > Chenopodium > Chenopodium album. The sequence continues at coordinate 38,185,258 of NC_137855.1, forward strand.
ATAATATTATTGTGGATCCGATGATTATACACACGCAACTAACATTATATTGAACATAGGACCTTTATCTTTAATATATTAACCTTATTTTTAACATAATAACTTTTATTAAAACTAGTTCAACGTTTAATAGTATTGTGAACTGAGAGTGAGGGATAGCTTAAGTGGTTAGAGCTTCTCTCCCGGTTCCAAGAGATCCTGGGATCGATTCTCATCATCGCCCTTGTGGATCTCTAAACACCAAAAAAAAAAAAAAAAAATTGTAAACTTGAAATACGACGCTATTACCCTAATTTTTTCAGTAAAATTAATTTCAATTCAGTAAAAATAATTTCAGTTCAGTAAAAATAAGTTCAGTTCAGTAAAATTCAGTTTTCTTAAAGAAGAATTATAATAGAAAATCAGTAAAAATAAATTCAATTCAATAAAAATAATTTAAGTTCAGTAAAAATAATTTCAGTTCAGTAAAATTAAGTTCAGTAAAAATAAGTTCAATTCAGTAAAAATAATTTCAGTTCAGCAAAATTAAGGTGAATCAAACAGGGCCTTAGGCCTATATATTACCAAAATGACTTTTATTTCAACATTGTGACCTCTTTCTATAATTATAGTGACCCTTTTTTTTTTTATTAATTAAACAACCATAGTTTCTCTAATGTTAGTGGTCCACAATAAATTAGTGTGAACCAGGTCCATTTAAAAATTTGTATTCGACAAAGAAGCAAGTACATATATACACTCTTAAAAGTCTTAATTATAGTAAGTCAGTAAGTAGGTGAAATTAAATTCTGTTTAAGGATAGGGCCGGGACACATAAATTCACCAATAATTGTCTACCTATACATGGTGGAAGCAATGAAATTTCAAAATTAGAATTTTAAAAAAATTCCATAAAGAAAGAAAATGGAAGGAAAGGCAAATAATAATAATGGAAATAACAAACGATGGTCACTTCAAGGGATGAATGCTCTTGTCACCGGTGGTACCAAAGGCATTGGGTATATTATTTACATTTCTCTCGTGCTTGTTAATTTTTAATAAAATTTTCTATTTTATTTTTGATACGTTGAACATGTATAATAATCGATCGATTAATATTTGTCTTTTAATTATTACTTAATTCATTGGCTCCTTAAGATTTTATAATTTAAATGATTGATTGAAATTATGTCACAAATAATTCTTGACCATAATTATCTATTAAGTTTTGTGCTACCTCAATATCAATTGATTCTTACAATCATAGTCTTGTTTTGCTAATATATAATTCGTAATTAGGAAATTGTGTATACGGAGTATTATTTAAAATAATAGATGATCAATTACGTACACAGATATGCAATCGTAGAGGAACTTGTGGTACTAGGAGTAAATGTTCATACGTGTGCTCGTAACAAAGATGATCTTGATGCTTGCTTGGTTGATTGGAAGACTAAAGGCTTTCAAGTTAGTGGATCGATTTGTGATGTTTCTTCTCGATCTCAAAGAGAGAAGCTTATGGAGACTATCAATACTATCTTCCATGGAAAATTGAACATACTTGTAAGTTCGAGTTCGGTAGTTTTCGTACATTATTATATATATAGAATCTATCGAAGAGTATTAGTTAAATATTGATTTACATAGTATAATTGAGTCAATTGTTTGTTGTTTTTGATGATGCAAAAGGGTATTTGTGCCTATCTAATTTGTTATACAAATGTTTTCTATCGCCCAATCTAATTTTCTAATTTAGACGTAGTGATAAAAGAAAACATGTGGTTGAGAAAGGTCATGAATTCAGTAATTTCTATATATGTTCATCTTTAATATACGAGTAACCATAGAAGAGTTTTCGTCACCAAACAAGGTTTGGTGTAGGTGATTAAGAATATATAATTACCTTATATCGAATAAGTTGTAACCTTAAGTTCACTACATCAAATCATCTTATAAGTAGGTACTTAATTGGGAGTAAGGATCCATTATTACTTGCTCTCCCCTAACTTCCAAGTGCGCGGACATAAAAACACTTGTGAGGATTGAGGTCTTTAAGGTCTTCATTCTTATTTTAAAAAGATAAAATAAAAGAGAACGTCTTCATCATCAATTATCAATTTATAATGTTTTGTTGGATCACGAAATAACTAGTTGATTTTCAAGTAAACAATGCAGGTGGTTGCATATTTAAAGAAACAACCAATTACAGAGGAGAGGATTTCTCACATGTAATGGCACTTTGCTTTGAATCAGCATATCATCTTTCTCAACTTGCTCATCCTATGTTAAAGGCCTCGGGGGAGGCAACATAGTATTCATTTCATCAATTGCTAGTATCTTTGGAATTAATGCGGGTTCCGTTTATGGAGCTGCAAAAGGTACATTCTAACGAAACAATATCCTTTGTCCATCTTTCTAAGTTTTGTTTATACGAAATACTCCGTATATCACTTTTTACAAAATAATGTTTATTAAAAATTGCTAGCACAAAAGTGTGACTGAAGATTTAAATATCTTTATTTTTATACCTTGTTTATAAAACTTTTGTAGGGGCAATGAATCAATTAGCCAAAAATTTGGCATGTGAATGGGCCAAAGACAACATTAGGGCTAATTCTGTTGCTCCTGGGTACATCAACACACCTTTGGCTCAAGGGGTAACGTCCGCCATTAAATCTTTTTAATTTACCATTATTATACTCCCTCAGTCCCTATATGAATGATGCATATATTATATTATAATGACTCGAAATATTAGAGACTGATAAGGTATAACCGTATAATAACTTTGTATGATTGAATTATATTTGACAGATTCTTAGTAATAAGGAGTGTATGGAGGTTATCAATTTCAGAACAGCACTAGGACGTGTAGGAGAGCCCCAGGAAGTGTCAAGTCTAGTGGCATTCCTTTGCATGCCAGCATCTTCTTACATAACTGGCCAAACTATATTTGTTGATGGTGGAGCCACTGTCAATGGTTTTCTACCAATTTCCTATATTTAGTCTGGAGTAAAATTTTAATTTAGACAAGGAAATAAGGTAGTGTGCAATATGGTCTTATCTATGATGGACCATATTGCACACTACCTACTGTACAATAAGCTTAATTTCAATAGTACGAAGTATTCAACTTCCTTAATTCAAGTTTTGTTATTAACAATCATATTCTATAATCAAGTTAAAGAATTAAAAAAAATAAAAAAATAAATAAATAAATGGAGGTAACTAGTGCAAATAACAAGCGATGGTCACTCCAAGGAAAGACCGCTCTTGTCACGGGTGGTACAAGAGGCATCGGGTATGTACCAAGCAGATATATAAACTCGAGCTATTTAATTTCCTTTATTTTTTCGTATTTCATTATCGTAAAATAATATATGCTGATTACATTTACATATTAACGGGTTGCATATTTGTAATACGAGTATTTACATATTAGTACCCTGGAGTTCAATTCAATTGTTTGATTATAATTTTAATTTGCATAAATGATCTGATCAAAAGTTATTACAGTATAATTTTTGTACTTAATTAAATAGAAAACTGAGTAATGAAATATATCTATATGTAGGCATGCTATTGTAGAGGAGCTTGTAGGACTAGGAGCAATTGTACATACATGTGCTAGGAATTCAGCTGATCTTGATGCTTGCTTGTTAGCTTGGAAGGCAAAGGGTTTGCCGGTAACCGGCTCAGTTTGTGATGTTTCTTCTCGACCCGAAAGAGTGAATCTAATGGAGACTGTAAACTCCAATTTTAATGGAAAATTGGACATACTCGTAAGCATGTGTACAACAAATAACTTATTACTCGGTAAAGTCTTAGGAGTGGTACTCGAGACTTATATATGCTTACACTAGTTACATATGACTTGTGGGTTCAGGTGAATAATGCTGGTAGTTGTAAGAGAACTGAAACTGTGGATACAACGCCAGAGTATTACACTAATACAATGGCGACGAATTTCGAGTCAGCTTACCATTTATCTCAACTTGCGTATCCACTGTTAACGGCCTCAGGACAAGGCAACATCGTGTTCATTTCATCCATGGCTAGTACCATGGCATTTGATATTGGATCTGTTTATGGGGCAGCAAAAGGTACAAAGCTTTTTAACTTTGTTACTCGACTTTTCAAGGATTATTATATTGTTCATTTATATATCAATTTCAGTTACATTTGTTCATCATTTTACAGGAGCAATTAACCAACTAGCAAAGAATTTGGCATGTGAATGGGCAAAAGACAATATCAGGGTTAATTCTGTTGCTCCTGGAGTGATTTGGTCTGCTTTGACTGAGGTACTATTTTCATTTCCGAAGTAACACAAAATTTAGGAAACGTGACAACTTTTTCTGAACATACGCATCATGTTAAGATACTCCGTACATTATAAACATATTTAGTTGTGGTAATTGGCAGGAACTTAGAAACCATAAGGAGTATTTGAAGGCATTCGAGTCTCGAATTGCTCTAGGACGTGTGGGTGAACCAGAGGAAATTTCATCAGTAGTCGCGTTTCTTTGTCTGCCTGCAGCTTCTTATATAACTGGACAGACTATAACGGCTGATGGTGGTTTTACTGTTAATGCCTTCATATCAATTCCGTAACAGAAAGAAGTTAGAATTTCTGTTTTATGGTTGGAAGGTTGTTTTCTTTGTCCTCGAGTTCTAATTCACCACAGCAGCAATGTTACTGTGAATAGACGAAATTCTATGCTTGAGTTGTACTTTTTACTGTAATAAAATACTTGTAGTCTGATAATTGTCATAAGCATTTGTATCTGTTTGTAATAATTATACTACATCTTGAAATACTTGATCACATACAATTGTACTTAACTCATTTGATCACAAATATTGTGATACTAGCCTGCAGCAAAGTTGCTAATCTTCGATTTAGTTTTATTAAGGCAGAGAAATTTATCATTATAGCTAGAGTTTATGACCTCCTTCAACTTGGATGGACAATTCTGTCACTTAATTTTCTCGATATACCTAATACAAGTATATGATACCGAGTATTATTTAATCTTAGAGTTGGCTGTATTTTTGGCCCTTAGAACCTGCAATAAGTTAAAGTCTGATGATAGATGTAGGCAGCTAATGCAGATGGTCACATGTCTGTCCTTATCACTGGTGGTACTAAAGACCAACTTCAAAGCAATGTGATTTATGTAGGCATGCTATTGTAGAGGAGCTAATTGGACTAGGAGAAACTGTGCATACGTATGCTCGAAATGAATTCTAACTTGATGCTTGATTGCTAGATTGGAGATTTGGAGGGCTAAAGGTATCCTTGTAGATTCATCCAATTAAGACCAATTAGAAAGAAGATTATAAGGAAAAGATTTATGCCAAACTTTGCTGCCAATAACCCAAGGATGTGCAAGCTAAGACAGTGAGCCACTTTATTTCCCTTTTTTGTAATTTAAGGCCTATCAAATGAATGAATGGACAAAAACGAATTTGCAAGCATAACAATGTCATCTAGCATGTAGTAAATGGAGAGAGCTGCAGCCTTGCTATTTGTTCTTAATAGCTGTTATGACAGTCTCATTATCGTTCTCAACCACCACATCAGTGCATCTCATTTCCAAAGCTAGCTTCATCCCTGTCAAGATAGCAGCAGCCTCGATCCCCACACTTTGGGTTCCACTCCCCTCTCTTCTTCGCGCTAGCACACCAGGCCACAACAAATTCCCAGCAGCATCCCTACAGCCGGAGCAGCCCACTGGATCACATGTAAGTGGACTTGCTAATTAACCCCTCCTTTCTTCTCAACATTCATCTCGAGCATCAATCTTTCTTGCATATTGAACAATCTCCTTTGGATCAGTCCAATCATTCTCAAAAACCCCACAGTTTCGCTCCCCAAATAGCCTAGAAAATCACCATCACCATCACCCATACCCATTTCCTATCTTCCTCGCTCAATGGCTTTATACACAGCATAACCACATCCAAATAAGGCTTCCAGCGTCCCTGTAACAGTCAACCAAACCCACTCTCTTCCTACCCTCCCTCAGACCTTAGACTATACTCTGCAGTATTGCAACTTGACAAGTGAGCAACGATGGAAATTCGGAAACTCTAGTGCTTATCAAACTGATGGCATGACTGAACAGATAAATGATGTTCATCAACCAGTCACACCAACATCAAAAGCAACTGGTCAGACCTTTTTTTTTTAAAGGCAAACATGCAAAAAATATTATTGCACCAAACCACTGCCAAATTACCAATATGTAGCTGAAAGTCAATAGAGATTCCATCTATGCCAACTCTAATAGGGTGCCATGAAAGAAGAGAACATATATATAGTACAAAATCATACGTTCAATTTCATAACAGGTCGCTTAACTCGATAAATTGATGTAACCGCCATCATTTCAAATAAAAAGGGAACTAACAGGCTCATACTTTTTTTTTTTTTTTGGGTTTTTCTCATTGGTAGCCATATACATTTGCACATTCTCATTGGTAGCAAAAGTTTTTCAGATATCTCATAAATAGCATAAAAATTATAATTTTTCTCTAATATAACATTATTTTTGTAATTTTAACAATAAAAAATCTTAAATGGCTTACTCATGGTTAATTACAAACCCTCACCATCAACTCTACCTTCACCATTTCACCACCCTCCTCCCTAGCTAAACCCCACAGTTTAATTTAAAACAATCAGCCACTGTCCCCCTCCCCCTGTTCCCCTAAAATATCTTGGTCATCGGTCCCTTTCACCCCCCCCCCCCCCCCCCCGAACCACCCAGCCAAGCACTTCCCGCCCAATCCTGAAACACCTTAGCTTGCCGCCATCCCTTTCACCTCGAACAACCTAGTCGCATCTCCCCTCAAAACCCTTAACCACCCTTTCTCCGCCTCCTTTTTGAAATCCTTTTATGTAGTACCCACTTTGTATTGAATTTAGGAATTTAATGGAATTGGGTCAAAAAATTACCGAGCCCACTTTGAATTAAATTGAATTGTAGTTGTTGACAATGCTATTGTGTCTGTTTAGACAATGTTTGTTCGGCGGTGAGGGCGAGTTTGGTAGGTGGGTGATGTGTGCTTAGTGCTGGATACAAGGGCAGTATGTGGGGGGCGAGGTGGGAGCTATACTGTTTGTGGTTGTTGAGTTGGATGGTGTCGGGTGAGCCAATGAGAGGCGAGTACGGTGTGGGTATATGCGTGTGTTTGCAGGAGTGTGTTGGTGGTTCGAGGGGAAAGGAAGGGGCGGCAAAGGAAGGGACATGAGGAGGTTAGGTGTTTAAGGGGAGGGTGATGATGGTGGTGCCAACGGTGGTGGTAAGGGTATTAGGTATAGTAGTGTGGTGGTGACTGGTGAGGATTTGTAATTAACCATGGTTAAGTTATTAAAGGTTAATTATGTTTAAATTACTAATAAAGCTATATTAGAGAATAATTGTAACTTCTATGCTATTTATGAGATTTCTAAAATAGTTTAGTTACCAATGAGAATTTGCAATTGTGTATAGCTACCAATGAGAAAAACCCTTTTTTTTTTTTGGAGATATCATCAATTTAATTCATGTATTTGATTTTATAATGTACGTAAATCTATTTTACGTAATTTGTTAATTCTTATATTATTTTAAGTAAATTATTTTTTATTTGATTTTATATATATCTGTCAAATAAATTAATATGAGCTAATGACCCCTTAACTTTACCCAAGTGTAAAGTATATATGTTGAAAAAATAAATTATATTTAATTGAAGTGGATTTATAAATAAATAAATTAAGTAAAGCTAATGACCCCTTACCTTTACCCAAAAATAGAGAGAGCGAAAAAAGAAGCCACTGATTATGAGAGCACTTTTTATTTAATTATTATTATTATATTAACTATTATTATTATTATTAAAAATAAATGTATTTTTCACCAACCACCCCACGCCATTGACTAGTTAATGGAACTCATCACCACCAAGCTCGTCTAAACCATAAGAACCCACCACTGCCACCAACTAGCCACCAGAATCCACCACCACCAACCTCGCCTAAACCTTGCGAACCCAACCCCATGTCGTCGACTAGCCACCGAAATTCAATTTGCACCCGATGAAGCTTATTGTCAATTGAGGAAAAATCAAAGACCCTAAAAATATAAAACAAATATTGAAAGGCTAACGAGGAAGCAACAGATCGAGGAAAGCGGAATGGAAAATGAAGAAATCCTAATTGAGAAATCGATTTGGGGAATTACAAAAAATAGCAAGATATTTGATGGATTCTAAAAATCGTCAGTGACGGTTAGCTGCCATTATTGAAGGGGTTTTTGGGTTACGGTGAGGGTAGGGTGGATCTGGGGGGATTTAGGCGAGTAGGGTACGGTGGTATGATCATCGAGGGTGGTGGTGGGTTCCGGGGGCTAATCGACAGCTAATCAGCGGCATATGGCTTTGTACTTTTTATTTATTTATCTTTTAATTTGCTAATTATTGTTTTTTTACAAGATTTTTTTTTTTGAAGACAAACACGGGGAATCAATTTATTAAATCAAGATCCGCCAAAGTTTGAACGCTTTGGGGAATAGAATCCGTACAAATGCATTCCATACTAGAACCCGTATCCCTTCTAGCAACTAAGTGAGCTATAGTATTCCCCGCCCGTCTAACATGAACACAATTAAAAGCAACAAACTCAGCACTCATTCTATAAATACTTTCATAGAAGTGAAAGATCGGAGCTGCACCCTCTTGCCTATCTCTAACTGCACGCACCACGTTCAAAGAGTCACCTTCAAGTATCACATTTGTGAAGCCGAGCCTACACGCGAGCTGGGTACCATAGCAGGCAGCCGCAGCTTCTGCCATCTCAGGAGGCCATCTGCAACGAGTTCTCTTCGTAGCAACCAGCAGAATCTTCCCCCATTCATCCCTTATAACCACGCCTAGGCACACACCACCATTGCTGGGGACATATGCATCAGTATTAACCTTAACAAAATGAGCTTGTGGCGTAACCCAACTAGCACAAGAGAAAGAAATAGGAGCACTTACACATCCCCCAACTCTGGCATTGTACAAACAGTAATCCTCGCACATTCTGACGAAACTTGCAGCAATCATCACACCATTGATCTCATCCGTGTCGCCAAATATAGCCTTAATTCTGCAGCACCACCCCGCCCAAGTAAGACATAAAAAGACCCGTAGCTGTGCTTTATCAAGCCTGCTCGACACCCAGCAAAACAAGTCTTGAAATGAGGACATTGGAGCATCATTTAATAACTCCAGAAACTCACTTTGCTGCCAGATACTCACAGCGTGCTTACAGTAAAATAATGCATGGATTATAGACTCACTAGCCTCATCACAGATGGAGCACCAACTTGAAGGTTGTATATGGCGAAAATGTAGCATTTCCATCACTCCTAGAGACCCTTTGCAGGCCCTCCACACAAAGTGTCGCAGCTTTAGAGGGGCATTCAAACTCCACACCTCCCGCCATAATTGATTTTCATTATCTCCATGAAGCAATTCCCATGACTGTATCTTGCCTAATCTGCCAAGCCAATAAGCTGATTTAACAGAGAAAAGACCAGATTTAGTGGGCCACCAGAACCTCCTGTCCTCCACCCAAGCAGACGGTAGAGGAGTATCAAGAACTCTCAAGCAGTCCTCCTCACAAAAGGTGGCAGCCACCTTCTCAGAATCCCAGCACATATTATCAAAATCAATTAATTCACTCACCCGCAAATCAATGTCACAATGCAATGGAGCAGCCGGGGTAGAAATTGAACCATCAATACCCATCCAATCCTCTTCCCAGACCTTAATTGAAGAGCCGTTTCCCACTCTCCATTTTAACCCCTCAAGGAGCAAAGATTTTGCCCCCCAAATACTCCTCCACGAATAGCTCGGATCAAATCCTCTAGAAGCACCACAAAAATCAGAATATTTAAAATATTTTGTCTTGAGAATTTTTTGCAGCATTGTGTTGTTGTTAACACATAACCTCCATCCTTGCTTCGCGAGAAGTGACAGATTAAAAATTTTAAGGTCTCTAAACCCCATTCCACCCTTTGCTTTAGGTAAACAAAGGTCTTCCCATCTATGCCAATGAATCCTCCTGTTCGAATTATCAGAACCCCACCAGAAACGGGCTAATTAGTTACAAGATTATTAATTAATTATTGTTACTTATTGTTTAATTAAGCTAATTAGTTACTAATTGTAAAAATATTGTCAAAGTAGAGAAACTTTTTTTTTTTTTTTTTTTTGAAGGAAAACGATAGAGCAATTTTATTAAGTGAAATCTAATCCCACCAAAGTCAAAACACTTTGGGGGAAAGAGTCAAGTCGTACATACTCCAAACAATCACCGGTATCTCCTCTAGCAACTAGGTGAGCAACCGTATTACAAGACCTCTTAACATGAGTAATAATACAACTATCAAACCAAGCTCTATCGTACCTAATCTCATCATAGATAATAAACAAAGGAGAAAGCCCTTTAAAGCTCGAATTCACCTGCTTAACGACATTAATCGCATCACATTCCACCCATATATTTTTAAAGCCTAACCTTCGTGCAAGTCTCAGAGCATACAATACCGCCATAGCTTCGATATACTCTGGCTGAGCACCCCACGCCTTCTTCGTGGCTGTGAAAACCAGTTTTCCACTCGTGTCACGCCCCACCATGCCAAGTCCAGCAGCACCACTACTCGGTACATAAGCATCCGAGTTAAATTTGACACAGCCCAGTGGGGGAGGGTGCCACACATCACTGCTCGTAACCCCTGCATTACCAATAGCTGTAGGAAAGACTCTTGATGCATACACATTATAATCCTGAACCAACTTACAAAAACCTGCAGCAAGCATAACAAAATTTGGCCTTTCTTCATCAAACACAAGTAAATTCCTACACCTCCACGCTGCCCACATGAGAACGGCCATCGAGCATACCACCTCTTTGCTATATTTATTTGTTAGCCACTCCCACCTAGATGCAAAAGAATCAGCAGGAGCATCAAACAAATTAGCTTGTAATTCACTCTTGTCCCATATATCCTTAGCCGCCTCACACTCAAATAAAGCATGAATAATTGTTTCATTTGCAGCACCACAGATTTGGCACGAGCCCTCATTCACAATATGACGATATCGCAGCCTATCTTTCACAGCCAAATTCCCCTTCACCGCACTCCATATAAAGTGCTGCAATTTAGGGGGACCATGAAGCTTCCAGACAGATTTCCATACATCTTCACTAATGCTTTCATCAAGACCCTCCAAGCCACCCAATTTTGCAAGCCAATAACCAGATTTTACCCTATACAAACCATCCTTCGTTCCACCCCAATACCTCAAGTCAGCAGTAGGCACTGATGGCAGAGGAGTAGCAAGAATCGGGGCACACCATTCAGCTCCAACCAAGTTTATGATTTTTGAAGTATCCCAATCACTCCTATCCTCGTGTAAGAGCTCGCAGACTTTCAAACCTCCCCTATTCACCTCTCCCATGGGAATTTTGCACGGTTTACCATCCACCAATAACCATGTATCTAACCAAACATCAATACTAGAGCCATTGCCAACTCTCCAGACCAGACCATCACGCACAAGACCCTTCGCACCCCACATGCTTCTCCATGAAAAACTCGGATCGAAACCCCTATTCGCCTCAATCACAGAAGAATTTTTGAAGTATTTTGCCTTCAAAATTTTGTGAAGCAACAAAGACTCATTTGTATGCAACCTCCACACCTGTTTTGCAAGAAGAGCATTATTAAAACACTTAAGATCACGAAAATTCATGCCCCCCTTAGCCTTAGGTAAACACAATTTTTCCCAATTTTGCCAATGTAGCTTTTTCTCATTTTCCCTCGAGCCCCACCAAAACTTGCATAGTAGAGAGTGAATCTCATCAATAAGACCATCTGGTACTCTAAAAATACTCATCATATATGTAGGGATAGCTTGTGCCACGGCTTTGATGAGAACTTCTTTCCCCGGTCTCGACATCAACCTCTCTTTCCACCCATTCACCTTCTTCCAAATCCTCTCCTTTAAGCAGGCAAAAATCGCTTTTTTAGACTTACCAATAATAGTCGGCAAACCTAAATATTTCTCATGATTCTCCACCTCTCTAACACCAAGAGTCTCGATAATCAATTTTCTCCTTTCCACTGACACACACTTGCTAAAAGCAACCTCCGTCTTATCTAGATTAACTTTCTGACCAGACGCTCTTTCATACCTACTGATAATTTCAGCAATTTTCGAGCATTCCTGCAGAATAGCTTTAGCAAACAAGATACTATCGTCAGCAAAAAACAAGTGAGAGACACTCGGAGCAGACCGGCAAACTTTCACCCCACTTATCATCTTCTCCCTAGCAGCCTTCGTAATTAAACTAGAAAAAGCATCAGCACACAGCAGAAAAAGGTACGGAGAAATAGGGTCCCCCTGTCGTAATCCCCGGGTAGGAGTCACCTTTCCTGAAATGTAATGCTATTTTAGAGAATTTGAAAACATTTTGTTACCATTGAGAATGGGAAAAAGTTCATTGCTACCATTGATAATTTCCCTAAATTAATATGAGCTAATGACCCCTTACCTTTACCCAAGTGTAAAGTATATATGTTGAAAAAATAAATTATATTTAATTGAAATGGATTTAATAAAATTGTTTACTAAGAAAATAATTAAATAAAATTGTTTACTAAGAAAAGTTTAGCCCTTTGAAAAGAAAAGAGGTAGAGTAAAAATGAATTAACCTTAATTAGCTAGGGTTAAATTTAACAGAACTTTGACATAAAAGCATCATTAAGGTTTAGTTTGCCAAAATCACTACATTTTGTTCACAATATAATTAATCTAAAAATTAATGCCACTAATTCATTACCTTTGTTTGAATTAAGTTTGAAGATTTTTAAGTAACACCATATAATGTTCAAAACGCATTACAAAATTATTTATAATGTTGTTTCAGAATAAGTCCTGTCAGCTGTCATCACTCCAATGTCAGCTACATGCCATCACGGTGAATAAACAAAAAAAAAACAATTAATTTATGTTTCAAATTATATTTTAATTTTCATATAATTTTTTTTCCAATTACCAATGTTAAACTTGAAATTATTAAATATATCAAATATGGCCTTAATGATAATTTTCGGTTAAAATTCCATTAAATTAAACCTTATAGTGTGGTTGGTTTCATCAACTAACCTTGTAACAATTTTGTACCATACTCAAAATTGACCCGCAAACATTGACCAAAACCCAAAATTGACCTGACCCATACTCAACCCGAAAATAAAATTGACCTGACACCCGAACTGACCCAGCCCAATTGTACCAGACCCAAAGTTGACCTGATACCCAAAATGGCCCCACCTGAAATTGAACTGACCTAAAGTTGATTCGGATTGGAAATTGACTCACACCCGTTTAACCTGTCAAAACCCGAATTTAACCCGACTTGTTATAAAACCGACCCGAATTTAACCCGACGTGTTACTAACACGACCCGAATCTCACCCGACCTATTATTAACCCGATCCGAAATTCAACCCTATTTGTTACTAACTTGACTATACAACTAGTTATTGACCCGAACCAAATTCAATCCGAATTGTTCTTGGCCCATTTCAAACTCAACCTAACATGTTATTGGCCTGACCCAATTGCAAATTACCTTAAATTCAATTAAGACCACCTTATTAATATTGATAAAAGTATTGGTATATAGTTACTTTGTCACTTATTATATAGAAGTACATAATAAGTGAAAAGAATCCCTTTATACTCGTAATCCCTTATAAAAGATCAAAAAAGATTATACACTGTAGTACTGCAACTTGACAAACGAGCAACGATGGAAAATTGGAAACTCTCTCGCAGATCGAACTGATGGCATGAGTGAACATGTAAATAATGTTCAGCAGCTAGTCACACCAGCATTATTTTTTTTTAGGAAAAGTCACACCAACATCATAAGCAACTAAATCATTGCCAATATTTAACTGAAAGTCAATAGAGGATCCATCTATGCCAACTCTAATAGGGTGTCATGAAAGAAGAGGACATATATATATATGTAATACAAAATCGTACGTTCAATTTCATTTGTTATTATTTAAATTTTATTGATCATACATGCTCTTTATTTAGTGACTAATTGAATCTCACCGGGTATTGATGAGTAAACAGTATATTATACAAAGTTATTTGTTTATGTCAACAGCCTTAGCAAGTGTAATCAGTGCCATTTCTTACCCTAGTGCATCACATGTTACAAACATGTCCATCGTCTTTGTATCAAAGACAATAAATAAATTTAAGAACAAACTTTGTTAACATTTCACACCTCTCAACATAACAGGCCGCTTAACTCGATAAGTTGATGTATTTTCGTAACAGCTTGCTGACAGGAAGGTGATTATAACAAGTTGAGAAGGAAAAATAACGCAATGATTTGACCATCTTATTTGTCAGGTGAAGCTCCAAAAACACATATGTTGTTGCTTATATATTCTTGCAAATAAAATTTATAAACTTGAAATTAAAAATTATGATAAATACATTAAATAAAAATAAATTATAATTAATAAATCAATAAAAGTGCAGCAAATTAACAAGCATATGTAGTGCAACTAGCTAAACCCAGCAACACATTAACGGTTGGTTGGTACCATACAAATTCTCCTTTGAATCCCCACTCCCTAGAATGTGATACATCTTAGTGTCTAGAGAGTAAAACACAATATTATTCCCTTCTATCTTCGGAAGGTAGATCCTGTTTCTCATCGTAGGATCACTTGATACTATAAACAACACGATGTCTTGCTAATAAAGAAAATAAGATTTCCTATATCATCAATTACAACCCAACTCTTGTTAATGTCGTTGAATCTAAACACTTGAACCCGACAATTTTCAATCCGGTAGACGAATACGATGTAGAGTTCTCCTTCACAATCAACTAGACGACACGACTCGAAATCATCATCCACATTGTCCGGCATATCATAAACTTGACAACTTAGTTCGTCGTTTACTATTTCAAACACATCGGGATTTCCCGAGCAATCTAGGAAGTAGATAGCTCCCCCGAGATAGGTAGGAGCACATATAGTATGCCGAAATTCCATGCCTTGATCATCGTACATGTCAATATCAAATTCTTCAATTCCCATGTCTCATCCCCTGATTGAAGGGAACATAGGCTCAAAAACGCGGGGATACTTCAACAATGCAACCGTCAAACAATCGGAGCTTGTTGGATTCGATGAGAATCCAATGCTTCTGGTGGCAAATACTCTATTTTTATCGATAAGTGGTGGAAAAACTCCTATGACCCCTGTGAAGAGGTTGTAGAGTTTCAAATGGCATTTAGCAACTAAGCAAATTAACCGCCCATTTTTAGAGAAAACGATCTTGAGAGAATGAAACAAGGGTGCTGGAGCATATAACATCACTTCGACACGGGTCCATAAACTTACACAATCCAACTTCATTCTTAAAGAACAAGAATGAGAGAAAAAGAACAAGAATAAGGGAAATTCATTGTTGGTTCGCCATACAGGTTAAGCGATTGTTTTGTTCCTTTTGTCATTCTGACTCAGATTCCATCGACCACATATTTCTCATTGTCCATTCACTCGTCGGCTTTGGGTATGTGGTCCTTTGGGTTTTCGTCCTCTGGTTCAAGACAGCCCTTTTCATCAATGGTTTATTGCACTATTACTATCTGTTATTTCTCTTAAGAATTGGAATGGGTTGGATTCGATTCTTTCCTTCACATGGGCAATTTGGATCCTCCGTAACAACATCCGTTTCAGACAGGCGATCTGTTCCCCATCTTCTGTTTTTCAGATAGCTCAAGAGTGGACTGAGCGTAATTCAGCAGCCAGGGATTTGTTTTCCTCCGATACCTCTCCACCTCCAGGTTTCGGCTCTCGTTTGAATTCTCTTCATCTTGAAGGGAATAGTTGTACCCTTCCTACTGTCGCTCTCATCGTTGATGGAGCTTGGAGTTCCCAGGATTGTCGGGCAGGTATTGGTTGGTGTTTTTACTCTTTAGATTCTAATGTTAGCCTTGGTGGTGCAGCTCGTGCATGCTTTACTCTTTCTGCTCTACAAGCAGAGTTATTGGCCTGTCTTTATGGTTTAAGAATGGCTCTTCCTCGTGGCTTCTCCCGAGTTCTTATTCGCACAGATTGTCAGCTGTCTATCTCTATGCTTCGCAACTCCTCGGCGGACATTTCTACTATCTGGATTCAGCAGCAACTTCGACACATCCTTTCCTCATTCCGAGTCTGTGTTATCCAGAAGGTTCCTAGAGATGGTGTTCATCCAGCTCATCTTTTGGCTACTTCGGCTAGACGTCGTCAGTTAATTAGTTGTTTGTTCTAAACTGTCTTTTGTTTCGAGTTGTCCTTTGTTGGTTTGGATTTGGAATGTTCTTAAAATGTATTTTTAGCATGACTACCCAAACCGTGAAACAGGATTGTCATAGTAATTATGGCGCAAAACTCAAAAACTCAAAATTTTCATTACCACCTCAAAAACTTTACTCTCTTTTCTTTCCCCCCAAAAACTCACTGAAACACTTTCTCTCTCTCTAATGGCGGACATTGAACCTCCATCATTCTCCTTAGGCCTTGACTTAGACTTCGACTTCGACTTCGAACCCTCTCACAGCCCTCCGCCGGAAATACCTCCGACCCACAAAAATTCCAGCGCAATTGATCCCCAAGGAAAAGGAAAACAAAAGGTAAACGAATTAGAAGACGTCCAATTTGAGTTGCGTGTTTCCGATTCCGAACCCGAATCGCCGGAAAACACTCCCCGGCATCGATTCCGGCGTCTTCGTCGTGGTGTGCCCTCCTCTTACAAGCCTATTTCTACCCCCATTTCGAATTCTATTGATGATGATGATATTGAGGACTTTTCTGATGAGGAAATTGCTCGAACAAGTAAGTTTTTTGGTTGGAATTTAAGTTTTGTCGCTGAATTTGAATGTTTTTTTAGTGAAATGGTTTCTGGGTAGTTTTAATTTGGGTGTTTGATTGTTTGTTTTGGTGGGGATTAGCTGGGTTTGAATTTAGGGTTTATTAGAGAATTCAGTAATTGGACCCAATATTATTGTTTGATGAATTTGTGGAACTGGAAATTAGGGTTGTATACTTGTATTTGGCTGTATTTTATTTCAAAATTTATGAGAATTATTGAAGTAAGGTGATATATGCTGTGTAATTGTAGCTGAATATAAATTAGACTCTCTGAATTGTTTGGTATTAGACTATTAGTGCATATCTTGTACATTGTGCTAGGCATTGAAAAGAAAGTCTGAATTTCCTGCTAAAGCCAGCTCAAATGCCTTGTTGTAATTGATCTAAGTGTAATATCTTCTAGAATCATATCATTTGGGTTTGATAATTTCAGTTTGATTCATTACCTCCTGATCCTGATTGATAGGCAGTTTGTAGTTTCACTTGAATACTTGATTTTGTAAAGACACTTATAAATGAGTGTATAGTTTCTCTAGTATGAGGATTAAGGTCTAAATTGGGGGATTGCTGTTAAGTTTGTGTAAGTTTACAAGGATTATCTCATGTCAATTTCCGTGATAAAATACATTTTTATCAGTATTGGCACCCTTGTTACAGGCACACATTTTTCTTCATTTCATTATTACTACCACTTAACGCCTACTCACCTAGAGTAGTGGATGTAACTCTTGAAAGGAGGTGAAAGAAACAATGCTTATTTAATTCGCGACCTTGTATTGCTGTATCTAACAAATTGGCAGTGTAAGAAGTTGCTTTATATATCTATGATTGAAAATTAGTAGAAAATGGATGCTTCATAATATGTCATTTTTGGTGTGGCTTACTAGCTTTTAGATGGGTTTATTTTTCAAACCACTTGGGAAGAGTAATTGTAACACTTACAATGTGTTTGGTTAGCATTTGAGAAGGGAAGCAGATAGGAGAGAAAATGAGGAGTGAGAAAAGGAAGTGGAAAGAGTGAGATCTCGATTTTCTTAAAAAACTTTCCTATATTGGATTTGTTTTGTTTCTAATAAATGTGAAGGAAGATGGATCCTTCAATTCCTTTCCCCTATGTCATATCAAAACCAGGAAAAATTAAATCTCTCATTTCTACATCCCTCTGTTCCCCCATCTTCCTGTCCAAACATACTGTTAGAATAAGTTGGTTGTGTTACTCATGTAAAATATAGTACTTTTGATTGAAAGAATTTTCTTGCAACAGTCCTATGCATTTGTGGTGGTTTTGTTCAGATGTATCATGGTTTATACTTTGAGAACTCTTAATATGTATTGTGTATGTCTCATCAATTTATTTTGCTTTGATGATCAGATGATTTTGTGGCACCTCAACACCATTCTTCATGTAGCAGTTCAAAGTTACCCTTATCTGGATGTGGGATCTTGATGAGACAACAGGAAAATGCTAAACATAATAGAAAAGGGAAACAGGATTCAAGTTGTCCTTCTACAAGTTTGGGTTCAAGCAAGGGAAAAAATTTGTTTTCAGACTTAACTGCAAGCCCCCTAAGAAGGTTTCAGCTAATTGATTCTGAATCAGATCCTGATCATCCATCAGATGTACGCACTGAGAGGAAAGCTAGCGGGGTTGGCCTTTCAAATAGCGATAAACAAAATGAATACAATATTCAAGCAGGATTCAAGCTACTTGATTCCGAATCAGATCCTGATAATCCATCAGATGCTCACAATGACAGAGACGCTAGCGCAGTCAACTTTTCAAAAAACAATAAACCAGATGAATACAATATTCAAGAAAGATTCAAGCTACTTGATTCTGAATCAGACTCTGATGATCAATCAGATGGTGAGCACATTGATAGGGAATCTAGTGGGGCTGATTTTTCCAAAAACAATAAACAGAAAGAATCCAGCCATGGAAGTCACAGAAAATCTCTTGGCAAAAATGTAGATTTGCAGCCTCACATTTCACAGCAGCAGGATTTGTGGAAAGATTTTTGTACTAGTGATAAGTCTAGTGTACAGACTCCGGCTTTTGATGAATTCTTTACTGAATATTTTCAGTCTGTAAAATCAACAAAACCAGCCCCAGGTTCTCACAAGCTGTGCTCAAGTGAACAGGAAATAAGCATGAACAACGCCAATAATATATTCCAGAATCAAAATTCAGGATCTGCTGTTCCTCCATCTCACCATTACTTTTACCATAATGATATGAGGATCCAGAGATTAGTCCGTAGTCGTTTACCTTACTTTTTTCCATTGACTGCTACTGATGCAGGGTCGAAATCACATAATGCATCATCTATAGATTACATGTACTGTGCTTTTCTTTGTTAATTTGTGTGCCTCTAAACGCTAAAGATTTTTCTAAGATCTGGAGTCTGATGATTCCTTGCTGTTTGGATCAGGAGTCAATTTGGTCAGGATGGTGGTAAACGGCAAACTAGCAGACAAGTCACTTTAGAGAAAAGCTCCAAAAGGGGAAGAAAGAAATCTAAGAACTCGGGTGTAGAAGGAACATCACTTGGTTCTGGAGACTGGATTAACCCTAAACAGACAGCTAGCACTCCAAAAGATGCTGGCAGGAGAAGGGTTCATGCTGATGGCCAATCTGCTGGTCGGTGGCTTGTAGCAGAAAATGGAAGGAAGGTAAGGATGTGATGGGCCAGAAGTTTGCTTGCTTAATCACAGCTGACTGTTTGATCCAGCAATTAGGATTCTCTTGCTGATTTCAGTTTTTTGACTGCTTTTAATTTGCTGATAAGCTTTCTTACTGGATTAAATAATCTGTGCTAACTGGAGGTAGATATATATTTTGATAGGGAAGAAAAAATAGATTTCTTACACTGATTTTTTAATATAGCTAAGCTATCTTGTGTAGCTGAAAGAAAACCTGCGTAACACTCCACCTTGTATATGTGGACCATCCTTGTGTACTTGATCACTTCCGAGTTCCAATTTTTGTGCTACTTCAGGTTCACAATATTGACAATTCAGGAATAGAATTACCAACAGCAGTTATTTGTTACTACTCAAAAGACCCTATTTCCTAATGGTGATGTATTTTTATTTTTATTTTCATTATTTCATCTGTGTTACTAGCTTTTGTGTGTTGTATACTAGTGTCTATTAATGGCAATTTGGTTAACATGACTTTGTAACATTAGCCACAACTATCTGATTATGAATTTATGATTAATATCATTGTGATCACCTCTTTATTCTGCTGCATTACACTTTTTCAGGTGTATATCAATAAAAATGGACAAGAACTGACAGGTCAAATTGCCTACAGACAATACAGAAAGGTACCTATGATCAAATTGTTCTGATATGTCACTCTGCTCATGTTACTAAACATTTTCCGCTCTGCGATCATATATCTTAGTACCATGAAACTTCTCCCTTATTTACTTCCTACTAGAATTCAGTAAGAGTGAATGAAACACCACAATATTGTCATTTGTTTCTATTTGCACTTTAGGGAAGATGACCAATGCTTGATTTTGTTCTTGACAGGAAAGTGGAAAAAGTTTTAAGAAGTCTAAAAGGAAGGGTGCTACGAAGAAAAAGTGAAAGTTTCAAGCTGCTGAGATAGCTATGTAGAATACTAGAATTAGTCTTCTCTATGATCTTTCCTCTTTGTTAAAAAAAAATTAAAAAAAAAAAAAAAGTCATGTTCTTGAGTTTTTAATGTACTAATTACTGTCATTTTAGTCAGTATGCCTGTGAATAAGATAAAAACATTAGTCATATGTTGCAGACTTGCAGTTTTGTATAATAGAGCTATTTTTTGTTGGTACAAGTGTTCATTCAATTCTGAAAGCTACAAACATCTCTGGAGTCTGGACTGATTTTATTTCACTGCTATCCTAATTTGAGTTGCTGTGTAAAATTCTGAAGTCAAAGACTCAATAAACTTGACTCTTTGCTTCCAATACCATACCTTCTTTTTTTTTTTTTTTTTTTTTTTTTTTTTTTGACATAACCATACCTTATTCTCAGCATTAGCACTTTTCCCATAAGTCTCCAATCAATTTTAGACCATTAAACGTTTTTAAAAAAATGATTTGCATCTCCCTCAAAAAAAAAAAAAAAAAATGATTTGCATCAATATAAAACTAAAATAATTTGTTTAAATCAAACCTTTTTTATATATATATATTTTCTACTAGTAGATGATTTTTACATCAATAGAAAACTAAAATAATCTTTTCAAACATTAAGCTAAACACTAGTATAAGATTTAGATTACCATGCAAAATTTGTTTTTGGCTTGGGCAATGCCCCGAATCATTTAAAATTAAGTGAAGTATAGATATAGTTTAGTTATATTATTTGAAACCGATGTT
The DNA here is from genome assembly GCF_948465745.1 of Chenopodium album. Lineage (NCBI taxonomy): Eukaryota > Viridiplantae > Streptophyta > Magnoliopsida > Caryophyllales > Amaranthaceae > Chenopodium > Chenopodium album. The sequence goes on from NC_137855.1 coordinate 38,206,613, forward strand.
TTTCCAAAAAAAAAAAATAATAATAATAATAATAATAATAATAATAATAATTTTTGCAAATATTATTGAGCATCAAAACTTATTATCCAATATTTTTAGGAACCTACCTTTTATATTGATTTACTTAATTTATCAAATACTAAATTTATACCCGTAGCTCTTTAGTTACAAAAAAAATCTTGTAAAATCAACATGTTTTGTAGCAAGAAAAAACAACATTAACTTAAAAATTGCAATACATTCTTGGTTACATATTTTAAATAGCTAGAGGTATGAACAACTGAAAAAATAAAAAAATAAAAAATATATATTGACCTTTGTCATCATAGATTGTTGTAAAATTACACGATTACATGTTTAAATCATTTATTAGATTTTAGTTTTATGAACACGATTAAATATTCAACTATAATAGAAATAGATCATGGGTTCAAGTATTGACGATAACAATTGTTAATTTTAAAGGCACTTAAAGACTTGAACACGACATAATAACAAATCGTTGATTATCTGACTACAACAAATCTGTATTCAGTCTTCCTCCAAACTCTGATAACAATCAGGCACTGATGCGCTTTGATAACATAAACTAATTAGTTCGTGGCCAAAAATCCAATATTGGAAGAGTTACAACTTACAAGACATAGGGTGTTCTCCTATATACAGTTGATTTAAATAACATTTTCCAAACTATTGATGTCAAAATTCCTAATCACCCCTATTACATCAAACTTTGATGTATGAATGCCCATTAAACAAACAGAAACTATAAGTGAGCAGAAAATTCCCCAGGTAACAATCTAACTTATTCTAGGTATAAAAAAATCGGGCCTCTGTTCGTGTCTTTGTTCTCCATTTAACTATCTTATAATCAGCACTCAATTCGAACAACCCCATTATCTGATGATATGAACTTGGGCTTCCGTCTGATTTCCTCCAAGCATTGGACCACATCACCGATCTGAAAATCAAAACAATCTTGAATCACAACACCACATTCTTTTCCCTTGATAACCATGTCCACATCTTGCTTCTCGTGTTTGAGGGATGCACAAGATCCCTCAAAAACAACTTCTCCGCTTCTTAAAAGCCTCATTGTCGAAGACTTAGCTATGTGACCTGTTACCACCTTACAGCCCGCGATCTTAACATCAGCCCCTTTGGCCTTGCTTCTACCAGTGATCTCAAAAATATCAAGCACTTGTGCTTCCCCAGCCACCTGTATCTCAGCTGTTCCTGGGGCTTTCTCTACTATCAAAGCACCAATGTCGTTCAAGAGGTGGTAAATCACGCGATGTAGAACTATCTGAAATAGAAAAGGAATTCAAAACAAATTATAACGAAAACAGTCAGTACAGCAGAAAAAGTATATTTGCAAATTACAGCACCTCAAGATCTAGTTATAAACACAACAGAACTGTCTGTACCTTTATCTTGGCTCTCTCGGCTTCTTGATTGATGGAATTAGGTGGACTACGAATATTGAACCCGATAATACAAGCTCCACAAGCTTTAGCTAAGTCCAGATCAGATTGTGATATTGGGCCGACTCCAACATGAACCACATTCACAAGGACCTGACAAGAAAGGTTTTCAGAATACATGCAGAAGAAGACATATACGATGTATGAAATAAGAAGGCCCACTTGGGAATGTGTAACTCTTTATTATTAATTGTTCACCTTCTCCATGTTACACTATTCACCAAACTCACTTTGACCATGTGTTTTTTTTTTTTTTTTACTAAAATATGTAGATTTACAAAAAAACATACATAAAATATTATGGAATTCGGTTAATGTATATTTTCAATTCAGGTAACAGCAAAGCAAGCTAATGAGTATTCTTGAGGGTTCAAATCTAACCAATAGTAATAGGGTTCAGACTTCAAGACAGGCGAGGAAATATTGTTATGAAAATGAGTCATCTAAAAAAAGTACATACAAAAAAGTCAGCAGGCACAACTCATTTTCATAATAAATTTTCAGGATTATTTGGGGAGGGGGTTTAGGGTTCGCAAGTACATAAAATAAAGGAAACAAGGACTAGAGGAATGCTGAATTGGAAACTACTGAATAGGGGAGCAAAAGGACACCAAATGATATCAGACACATCATCTCACCTGAGGGCTAGTCAAACTTCTCAACGAATCTGTAACAGCTTGAACAGTTCCCTGGACATCTGCTTTTACTATGATAGGCAATTCAACTTTTTCAACTGTTTCGGGTTCCTCTTCAGAGGGCAAAGCAATTTTCAACCTCTCCTGTTCAATCTTCAGAAGCCGGTCTCTCTCTAGCTGTTTCTTTCTTCCTGCACTAAGCATCTTTGCTCTCTCCTCAGACTCTACAACAACAATATCATCGCCAGCCATTGGCAGACCTTTCAGTCCCTCAATCTCGACGGGCATGGCAGGGTTTGCTTTCTCTGTTAACTTCCCTAGCATATCCCTGATAGCTCTTATACGACCCCATTCTACACCCACCACTACATACTGACCACAAACTAATGTTCCTGCCTTGATTATAGCAGTGGCCAGTGGACCACGGCCTTTATCAAGCCTTGCTTCCACCACATAGGCTTGCGCGGGTCCATCCACACGTGCTTTAAGTTCCATCATCTCAGCCTGGAGAAGCAAAGCCTCCTCTAAAGTGTCCAGCCCAGTTTTTGTTGTTGCAGATACTTCAATCACCTGAATATCCCCACCCATCTCTTCTAAAGCCAAACCCTCCGAGGCAAGCTGTACTTTAACTCTTTCTGGGTTAGCACCAGGCTTGTCACATTTATTTATAGCAACTACAATTGGAACTTTGGCAGCTTTAGCATGTGACATGGCTTCTAGTGTTTGTGGCATCACTCCATCATCAGCAGCTACCACCAAGACAACTATATCAGTGACTGCAGCACCTCTAGCTCGCATAGCACTGAAAGCAGCATGGCCTGGCGTATCGAGAAATGTTATGAATGCCCCTGACTGCATGCTCACAACAAAGGCACCGACATGTTGAGTTATACCACCAGCTTCTTTGGCTGCCAGGGATGTTTGGCGTAATGCATCCAAAAGGGAAGTTTTACCATGATCAACATGACCCATTACTGTCACAACAGGGGGCCTTGGCAAGATTTCTGAACCTTCATTTGAGTGTAGTCTCCTCACGTGAACACCAACTTCCTGGAAACGAAAATAATCACACCATTACTTTTTTCAGTGCATATAACAGATACAACTGAAGAGATCAGCAAAAGCAGTATGATCTAAGATGGCAAGGTTGCAACTATATACAACATCATATTGAACCTAATGTTTCTAGAATGAACACTGCTCAATTTTGTTTCAAAACACCTAGTGTGAAGCAGGTTCCACAGATTAATTCAGTAACAGGTAAAACACATACCATAGCAACCAATTCAGCAACATCAATGCTAAGGGAGTCAAACTCTGAGCAAGCCTTCTCCCCAACGTTTATCAGGATATCCTGTAGATAATGTATTTTTTTCCCGGTGCGCTTGGAAAGCTCAGCAATTGTCATACCTTCAAAAATGTCAATTGTCTTATCTGGCATAAGTTTGATTTTTGTTTTTACTGATTGAGGCACATATGGGGCTTCAACAGGAGGTTGTGTCCTGCCGTCCTTCTTCACATAATATTTTTCTCTCCTGGCAGTCTTCAAACCAAATGACTCATTGTTTTTTTTAGCCAATAAATGGAGGCTTGCATGGAAACACCTGGCAAATTTTCAAGCCACATACAAATAGCTTTAGGTGTTAGGATTGTTATGACACATTTTTTTTCTGAAATATATCTACCAAAGTAACCATTGATTTCCCCTTTATATAAAATGGAAAGGAAAATTCACGGTATTTAAGAGCAATGGATCTCAAATAATTTAACACACTTAAAATGAATTGTGAGATTGACAGGAGTATAATTAAGTGGGCCATGAGCTTTAAAAAAGGGTTATAGTACAAATGTACAACTTTCACCAAAAACAAACTTTCCAATTATTATGTGTTGCAAGTATTGTGAAAATTCCATTTTAGAGAAGTGTTGCAAGTATTACAAAATTGGAAGAAATATTACTTATTTGCTACTGCTAGCAAGAAAGCATTTTGATGATTTTCATATACAGATTTATAAGGAAACTTATCATCAGATTGAAAATATTATGAAACTCATAGAATTCAACAAGATAATCTCCCATCATTCCATCAAGACATTGACGAATTAGTACTTAAGTACAACAAAACACCATATTAATCTGGGCAAGTGGGCAATCTGGGATGACGAATTAGTACTTAAGTTGCTTGAACAAAGTTGGTTTCCCCTCAATCAATAATCTCTCAAATTATTAGTTAGAGTCAGAGAAACGAGTACAAAGTGATTGAAATTTTAAATAATTCTTTATTCAGTATTCCAAGAAATTGAATATCTTTATCATTGTTAATAACTACTAACTGATTTTTTTTTTTAATGAAAGAAAAACTATAAATGCTCTAATCATTTAAAAGTAAATTAGAGAATTATTCTAATAAGAACAATAAAAATAACTAATCTTTGTTGAAACTTTGAAAGTCTACTATATTTACTAGTCACAGACCATTCAGAAGACCAATGCACATGTAGCGCTCAACCATTGTCACCCTATCTAAACCCTTTCCTCCACATCTCCTGAAGACTTGTTTCCCCTTATTTTTCAAAAGATAAAATGAGAGATTTATAAAGCATACAAGTGCATTGGAGGCGCAGAAAAGAAGAAACCCTCTCACAAAGACATCTCCATACTTCCGCTTCATAGTAAACAACAATTCAACTGAACCACCATGATAAAGTATGTAGGAAATTAGTTACTTGCACAAGAATCAACATTGTTTAACAAATAGATAAAATCATCCAGAATCTCCTCTCACCTACAAACATTGACCTTGGAGTAGCTAAATAGCTGCAGTGTCTTGTACCATAAAGACAGCAAGATTAGCAACCACTCAATCAGCAAAAAAATTTACATACTAATTTGTTAATGCTTATTTAAGTTCCTCAACTGATCTCTAAAGCTATACTATGTACTACTTATTGTTGGGTCTAGGCTACTGTTCCAACTGTCATTATTCCAACATCCATCCAGTAGTTTGATTAAGTTAAGACTTCAAAGCCCCTCCACATCTACAAAAGAAGGTTCCATATGTAAGGTAAAATTGACAATATGGTCCTAAGGACTCCCAAGTCCCAACTATATCTATCCTATAAACAATCCATACTTTTTATATGTTACTCAAACTAGGGTACCCATGTCAACTCGGCTGTTTTATAATATCAAGAGTCACATTGTCTTACACATGTACGGTGTTGAGGATTCGACACGGGTACTTAAGGTGAAATAAAGAGTCCGCGTGAGTGCGTGACATAGTTTGAATAACTAGGAATAGACCCAACTATATAATCTTTTATGTTCCTCAGCAAACTTTACCATAACATATGGCACATGATACTTACATGACCTTAACAATTATCTCCATTTTTGGTCATTTGAGTTTCATAACCACCATAAAAGAATCAGGTAATCAATAACCTCCACCCTTTAGTCCCTCACCTCATCAACTGTCATTCTGCTACTCCTTACCAACTCCAGCAACCACCAAGACCCAACACACATCTCTCCTAATCCTTTTCCTAGCAGTCCCCTCACCTTCTCCACCACCCATAAAAAGTTAAAAACCCTCACCTGCCCAATCATCTGCCCACCAATAGTCGCCGAACAAACTGAAAGGAGACTCAAATTATTTACTTATTTTACTTTAATTAAAATATGGCTGATGGGTTTGAATTGGTGAGTTTGTGAGTAATAACTAATAAGGGTCTCACATATATTAATAATATGATTCAATCAATTTAAATATGATCCCACGTAAAGTCTAATATGTCAACACACAAGAAAAAGGAATTAAACTGCAACAAAATGACACTAACTGTCTTGAGACTGCAGTTTCATCTTGACTGAGGCGGCTCTATTTCTCTTCTAGCTGCCTGAATGCTACTAAAACAAATATTATCAACTAAACTCCTGTGAGGTTTTGGGTTGCCGGTGAATCCTATGTGTGGTCAGGGGTTGTTGGAGATGACCTAAGGATGGATAAGCCATGGGCCACAAGAGAGAGAAAGGATAGGGAAGTTTATTTTTATATCTTTTAAGGGAAAAAAGATCAAGGGAACCAATGAAATCACTCCACATGGCATAGTAACTTTCAAAGTACAAATTGTTCAAGGCATAGGTCACCAAGGACCAATTGGGGAAGGCATCCCAAAATCACGGGACTGTTCCTGGTTATAGAACAGAACCCAATTAAACAAATTTCAGATGGACTCATGGACCCTATTTAAGGATGACATAGTTGAGAGTCTTGAGACAATTGTCAATTTTTCCAAATTACAGAATCACAGACATACACAAAGGGAAGAAAAATTATTATTCAATAGGCAAGATGTGTAAGCATATGATATAAAAACAAAAAACAAAACAAAACAAAAAAAATCAGCTCACCGCACTAAAGGCCGTCTAGTCAAAGACTTGTGATTGAGACCACCAAGAAATTGTAGCTTGTTTAATGACCCTGTCACAGCAAAAAAATAACAACAAAAGCAAAGTTTAAACAAGATTGTCGATATTTGAATCAAATTAAGATCTGTCTACCTAGTTTTTAAAAAACCTTTAAAAGAGCGAACCATATCAAATTATCAAGTACATGTCATTAGTTCCAACTTACAGGTTATTAAACTGGCTCACTGGCTGTACATAAAACTCTAAAAAAAAAAAAAAAACTAAAAATTAAAAAAAGAAAAACACAGCCTCCCTACCTAGTCAAAATACACAATCACACAAAGGGTAAAAAAATCGAAAGAAAAAATTGAAAGGAGAAGGTACTAGTCATTAGAAAATTAGAAGAATCATCTTTCCATAATATAATACTGTAATATATAAATAAACCCCATTAAAGGCCAGTCACAATTAAACCGATACACGAGAGCAGGACTAGCAGATAGGAAAAGCACATTTTGACTTTACCTGGCATCCATATCTCTGATTCTAAGATTGACCTGATAGCATGCTTGGAGTAAGATCTTGACACCGATGCACCTCCAGGAGCTGGAATAGCCAAAGAGTTTGCTAGACTTGCAATATAAGTTACCTACAATAAGCAGGAAGGTATAAACACAATATTGAAACCTTTTTCCTCACATAATGAGAAAAATGTACATAATCAATAAACACAATAATTAATATTCCAGTGTATTCTTTTATGCAATCAAGCAGAACCAGAACAATGATGCCCACAGTCAAAGTCTCAAAGATGATGGAAGAAGGGGGAAAAAAGGTATAACAAGACTCTAGAGCTCTTTGTTCGTGACAGAGAAAGTTCTGAAATTTATATACTGGAACCAATATCTGGCATGGATGGTCAAGCTCAATCAGGGCCTGGGATGGAGTCAGACAAACCTAAATCCAGAAAACTAGGATATGTCATAACAATTAACAAAGGTGGTGGGTGGATCATTCATAGACCTGGCCAATGGGATTGGACCAATTCAGGATCTTAAACCGCTAGAACAGGTTGGTTTCATGAAAGTAGAACTCAAACTTGATTAGGTTCATAGTCTCCGTGATAACTCAGCAGTCCAAAATTAAGTAAGCAAGAAGGTTATGGGTAACACCTCCCTTGCATTATCAATTTATTAATGTCCAGCTTTATCATTGTATAGTATCAAAAACGTCAATTAATCTCAGCCCTACTACTGTGCAAAACTGCAAATGAACACGGCCAACTTGAAATCAAGAATTTCAACATTAATCACGCTTTTGAAATGCTTTTCGTTCAGAGACCAAATTTTCATGTTCTTGCTTTTTTCTCCTCCTAAATTCCTGGCAAACCAGCAACAAGTGCATTGTCTTCGAGAGAAATATGGTATTCATTGTGACCCATCCAGTACTAAAGTTCATATCTCACTTGATTAAAGATTGTATTCATTATCAAATTTAGAAAAGAGGCAACTAGGGTAGAGTCATACTAGGAAATAAGTTTTTCCCAAGGCATCTCCGACATTTCAGGTCAGTACCCTCACCATGCAAACGAACAGGCAAAGGAGCTTATATAGCAGGACCTTCAGGAATAAATGACTAAAAATATTTCTGAGTGCAGGTGTTAATTTGGTAGCAAAACCACTGAAGAATATGCCAAACCAGGAATTTAAAAATCAAAACTAAATCATCATCATCTTAATGATCACTCTTATAAACAGGAAAATAAGAGTATTACCATCAAACTTAATATTTAGCTCAAGGCCATAAACAGAACTGGCATCAAAAGGAATGAACCCTTTTTTTTTTTTTTTTTTTTTTTTTACATATTGACATTGTAACCATGAATCTATAAGGACATCATATTCATTCACAACGACATCACAAATCCTAAGCTCGATTTCCTTCTCGGTCATTGACTCTATATCAATCAAGCAAAAGTATAAGGTTCCCAATGCCAATTTAGTTGTCAAACAAAGGAAAGACATCTGGTCCTGACCCATCTCTAATCACCCACTTTAAGATGTGAAAATCCCCTCTAAAAGCTTCACTAGTTCCGAAACAAAAACATATTTTTGAAAAATTCATTGAAATTCAGTTGTCTAATTGAGTGAATAGTTTCCAACAAGTTCAACATTGTCAATTGCATATAACTTCTAACACCCCAAAGGCCAAAACCCCTCTATCCTCAGGGTTTAGAAAACCAAAGATCCGAGTTAAATTAAGAACATTACTAAGCTATGGAATCAAGTTCATACAATTCACCCATACTAAGCACAAAATCAATAAAATTGAAGGAAAAAGAAGTAACCTTTCGGCCACAGACCCTCCTCCAAGCCATCCAAATGTAATTCAGGCGATTCCCCAATTCGTTAACAGTCAAAAATTCAAAGACCCTGAAATTAAAATGCAATAAGATCAATAACATCCTATTAATTATTTTAAAATAAAAATAAAAAACAATAAAAGGTGCAAACTTCACCGCCAAATATGTTGTTCCTGTTCACACACTCCTACTCCGGAGGATGGGGTGGTGGCCGGCGGTGGAGAATGTGGTGGTGGTTTTTATTTTGGATTAATTTTTTTTTTTTTTCCCAAAAAGTACGAAGAAGAAGGGTTTATAAATGTTGGGAGGAATGGATTAAGAAATTAATGGGTGTTTGGTTCATGAAGGGTTAACGGAATGAAATTCAGAGAGGGAAACAAAGGACAAGAAAAGGATTGACCTTGATTTTGCTTAGTTGTGTAGTTTTGATTTGCAAATATAATGAAAATCTAATTTTCCTTCGAGATTTTTTGGTTCGAAATAGAAAAGCTGAATGAAATGAAATGCAAACATTACAATGTTTCAATTAAATGGGAATAAAGGGATTAAAAATACAGAATCTTTGTCATTGTTCAATGGTCATAAAAGTAGACAAGACATGAGAACTTATTTGTCATATTCTTCTCGATCGATCTAACCAAACAAGGACCCGTCATAGTCACACAAGTCATTCTAAATAAAATCTGTGTCATTGGTCAATTGTCATAAAAATAAATGAGGCATGGGATTTGTCATATTTTTCTCAATCTAACCAAACAAGGAGGCATAGTCACACAAGTCATGATCAGTGTGTGTGCTGAGCTAGTTTCATTGACTTGACCTTCCATACTTTGTAACCCTTATTTACACGATTAGGTAGAAGATAAAATACTTATTTAATTTAACCTACTCATCCATAATGTCTAACCCCTTAAACAAGGCTCTGTCATAGTCTCGTAGAAATGACTATATGAAGTGGGATACGAAGAAGTTCTTAGCCTTAATTGTTGGTTTAGACTCTTTATCTTCGATAAAATACTAATGCGTAGTAGTAAGTAGTTTATAGGTACAAATTGAGTTATAACTTTATTATTTAAAAAATTAGAAAAAAATAATCTGAACTATTAGATGTTTTCTCATAATAATCACAACTATTATCTAACCTTGAATAATCCTAATTATATACTAAGCCTTTCATAAATAGTCTTGAATAACCCAAACTATATTGTTGGGTTTGGTAAGCCCAACACTACTACTATTGAGAAGAAAGATGAGCCTATTTCTCCTTGTCTAACTAATAACAACGATGAAGGTTTAAGCATTGAGGAGGGAGTGAAGTTCCTACGTGAGACTATGCTACCACTAATATTGCTGAAAAGTTCCGTGGGATCTAATGAAGATGACTTCATGGCTTTTAAACCCGGCCAAGTGCAATCTTTTCTCCCACCCCCTACCTTCATGTTCTAAGCCAAGACAATGAAACATAGAAGGTTGTACACGTCAAGGGTGAAGAACAAGAAAGATTACGTAGTACAAATATCGTTTTGAGGCTTTGAGCAAGTCCAAGAAGCGTAAAGAAACAAGCTCAGAGCATCTTATGACTAGTTTTTGTAATGGAATTTGTCAATCACCTTATTTGTATTGTCTAGCTGATCGTGAATGTTGTATCCCAAACCCAGTTTATGTCTTTTGTTTGTATGTCCTCTTGCGTTAATCGTAATCTCTTGTTAGTTGGGAGCTAGTTTTCTTTAAATTTTTTTTTAAAAAATTTGAAGCAAAATAAAAAATAAATTAATTAAATGGCTAAGGGCCTGTTCTCTTACGTTGAAATTCAGTTCAGTTCAGTTTAGCTGAGTTCAGTTCAGTTCAGTTTAGTTCAGTTCAGCTCCTAATTCCCTTCTCTTATAAAATATTCATTTCAGTTCAGTTCAGTTCAATTCAGTTCAGCTATTTTCAATCAATGAGAACAGGCCTTAAAAGTACTCCCTCCGTCCCTAAATTACATTCCTCTTTCTAGCATTTATTCCTCACACAATAGAGCAAAAAGAGGAATGTAATTTAGGGACGGAGGGAGTATTTGGTTTTTTTTAAAAAAAAAATTTATTACTCCGTAAATTATTATACTCATAAAATTTCTCTTTTTTTTTTTTTTTTTTTTTTTTTTTCGGATTAGGACACCAACTTTCTTGCAAAATAATTTGTGTACATTTGGATATGAAAATTTAAGTAAAAGAAAATATTCTTTTCTTCCTTCATCAACCTTTCTTCAAATGGTAGGATAGTGGGACCCAATCAGACAGCCTACAACTTAAAAATGACAGATTTCTCAAATTATATTTAGACACCCAGATTACTTTCTTCTATACGAAACGTTTCCCAACAAATCGGTGCAAAATTTGTAGAGAGAATTTCGTTTTTCCAGCTTTTAGTATTCAGAACAAGAACAGATTCCAAAAATTGTGAGTCTTTCAATAAATAATTTGCTGCAATTTTGATTTCTTTCATTTTTCTGCTGCAAAATTTATCTGGTTGTTTTCGATGGTGGATTTACATTTTTTTGTATGCATAGTTTATGATGCTTCAAGAAGATTTCTGGGTTATTTTGCTAATCTTGGATGGTTTTAGTGCTGCTGATAATGGGTATTTTATCAGTTTATTGTTCATGGTTTTCTTATAAATCCCATCTATAATTTATTATTTTTGAGAAAAAATATTGAAATTCTTTGCTTCTTTGTTCAGGGTAATAGGAAGAATTACTCAATTTGATTTGTTATACTTTTTTACTTTGTTGCTGGATTCTAGAAGCTAAACTCCCCTTTGTGTCATTATCATTGCTGAATTATTTTTGTTTAGTTCCCCAAATTCGAAATTGATACTGTGTTAGTTTCTTTAGTTTACATGCCTAACATTGAATTACAGTATGCTATGCAATGTTCATTTTTCTTGAAGCACAATTCGTTCCGAATTCTTCAATATCGCCTTTTAATCCTTTGCTCTTGTTTATCCTATGCCTTCAGTATGAATTCTGATGTGTGGATTGTAATTTTGTTTACTTACAGGTGTAATATTGGTTCTGTAATATGGAAGGTATTATTGTTAGGCGTGTAATCCCGTCTGATAACAGCTGTCTGTTCAATGCAGTTGGGTAAGTTTCGATCCAAGGATAGCTATATTTACTTGGCATACTGCGCGAGGTGTTTACAGATTTCACATTGTTCATATTTTTGCAGATATGTCATGGATCATGATTGTAAGAAGGCTCCTGAATTAAGACAGGTGAGACTCCTGATCTGTTTTAATACCAGTAAAAATTTTCAAGGGCTAAGTTGTTAGATTGATTAGAATGGTGAAATATATAATATGGTGTGTATCTGCATTTATATGATTCTTCTTCGTTTTATCATCTAGCCTTTCTGTGTCGATTAATAATTGAAGTTGTATGTGGTAGTATGTCACATTCATTATGAGGGAGGAAAATATGGAGTTGAGGCTAAATTGTTTGTGGACTTCTAACAAATAAATTATATTATGCACAGTATAAAAGATTTGGCTGCCTTGTTAAAATGATAACAATCGAATTGTGGGAATATCTGGCTTTTTTCCTTATGTACTCCTTTGTTATTTGCACAATGTAATAGCTGCATTTGGGACAATATGTTACTTGCTAAAGAATTTATATGTTAGTTTTGATTTTGATTTCTGTCAAGTATAACTTCCCATCAAACAGATGATGTGAAATAACTATTTATGATTGGACACTTGGATGTTTATAGGATTTTGTTCTGTTGAATCTTGGCTTCTTGTATAGATAGTCTGTTTCTTTCTTTTATTTCCTCTTTACTAAACAGGAAAAATAATATCTGTTGTTATTTTTGGAAGGTTATAGCTGCTACTGTGTCTAGCGATCCTGTGAAATACTCTGAAGCTTTTCTTGGGAAAACTAATGAAGAATATTGCGCATGGATTCTTGATTCAGAGAAATGGGGAGGTTTGTTATGACTCCTTTTATTTTATTTTTATTCTTATTATTTTTTTTTTCGTCTTTAAAATTCGAAAGAGTGATTATTAGCTGGTGGATCTTTTATATTTATAATTGTGATTCTTGTATAGCTGGTGGCTCTCATCCTATATCTGCTGAAGTTGCTGTATGTAGTCGCATGCATGTGATTCCAAATTGTTTACCTAATTCTCTAATAGAAATAAGAAAGTGAACTCTTTATAGCCTTCTTTTGTTATATTAGGCATGGTGGCTTGACCTGACCATGAACAAGTGATGTAATTCAATATACTCAATACTTGAATACAATTATGAAGCTCTCTTTTTTAGGTCAATTAAGTTCAATGTGTCCTGTAAAAGCATGATGGCTAACAGACTTGCTGTATTTGAGCCTTATTGAACTAATTAATCTAAAGCATATAGCCATGGCAAAACTGAATTATTTTTAACTCACTGTGCTAAAATTGAAGTAGGCTCACATGTCCTATATACCAATTCTTCTCTATCATATTCCGGCTTCTTAATCCAACTTTTTCACCAATGTTCGAAAAGAATTGAAAGTATAGCCCATCTGCTGATTGTTAAGTAGGTACTAGATCATATAACTTAAGGAAAGACCTTTTGGAGCTAAATTGAAGTATTGGACTGGCTTGTGGACTCCCTGCTGTTGGAAGAAGAAATAAATTTTATCAGGCTATTACTAGCAATGACTCAATGTGCATGAAGGAGTTCTAGTTGCGAATGTAGCTGTGGGTCTTTAGATTTTAATATAAATATATAATTCTACGTATAGGGTCTACAATGGTGGAGCTATCTGACTCCGTGACTGCAATTCAGGCTCCATGAAGTGCTCTCTCTCTTCTTTTTTCCTGAATTATAAGGGGTTTTTCCTTAAAAAAAAACAAACAAAATAAGAGTCTGTTGTCAGCTGAATACCTCTTGACTTCCTTTTATCTTTTGTGTCACAGTACACACTTACTTTTATGGATATACTTATTCTTTCTAAGTAATCTTTTGGTGGTGTTACCTTTTTTGAAAAGTGGATTCCTTAGGAAAGATTAGAAACTTCAACATCAATATTAAATGTTGTGAATCATATGACAGTCTCTTAAGTTGCCATGTTATTCTTTATTTCATAGTTATCTCTTTGCTGTTGCTTTGCAAAATTTATGAACCAAAGATGATTATATGTAATCTGTTGATTATTTAAACCAATCATTGTAATGTTCAGACATCATTTGGCTCCATTTTTGCACCAGAACAAATATTGCACCATGGCTCATGTTTTCCACTTTTGCAATTAATATATAGCTGATACTCGTACCTTTCAAAAGATCAGCTGGCTTGTTTAAGTGTGTGTTATTTGCTTAAACACTGCTAGATGCACAAGTTTCTTTTGAAATAAATGCTTCCATTGCTCAGTTAGTTGTCAACCATCTGGGCATTGATTACTTGCCAATTTTAACTGTCGCTAATTCTGGCACTAATCTAGTTCTGTTGCTCTAGCAAAAAGAAAAGAAAAGTGATACTACTACCCAATACTATGATAACTATCAGTCAATTATTTAATAACCTATAAGTTAATCTGCTGATGATAACTTGGTTGAACTCTAGCCTTGACAGATTATGGTACAACCTCATGCTATTCTTTTGGTTTGTAAATATCACTGCTTATAATCTAATATTTCTCAAAGAATTTATGCTTTCTAAACTTTCATCTATGTTGCAGTTTAGAGCTTTAGGTCCTGATTAGATTTCTCAGATTACATCTCTCTCTTATGTTCTATAAGATTAGTGAATTTATGTGCTATAGTTGAGAAAATCCTGAAAGCAGTTTATGAGCAAGTATATGTCAAAAAATTTAAGGCATATAAATAACGAGTATTTTTTCTTTTTCAATTTGTGTGCCAAGGGGAGTCTTGTAATGATCATGATTAAACTGTTGATACATAAAAAAAATTAATGATTATAAGGAAATATTTTTCACGAGTGGCCTTTTTCTTCGGATTAACTTATGAATCTGGGATGAGTAACTAATATGTTATGAAAGGTTTCTTTGGTTAGTGGGAGATTACTCCAACATTAACCTAGTATAATTTCACCTGAGATTGAATCTGAAACTGTGCCTTTATAGACTCAAACGAGTGAGCTTACCTTGGCATTTCATGTAATTTGCCTTTCTAATTAAAAGTTACTGTTTATTTCTTTTGCATTAGAGTAAAAATGATGGAAAGTCACTCAGTAACTTTCTCAATCGATAAATTGTAGCTCTTGTTGCATATCATGGTCTGTTACTCTGTAAATTTCAAATACGAAAACTTCGTATTATCGTGTATTAACTTCTTCTATAAATGGAATATGATCTACCATAATCTAACAGTGAATTATTTTCAGTCCTCTATATCTATTATGGGGCTTTTCCATAAACTGGCTATCTTGTTTTTCCTAACCTATTTGTGATCGATTTAAAATTCCTTTATTTTTTATGCTGGCCAAAGAGAAGGATTAATTTTATGAAATTGTTAACCCCATTGTTTACTATAACATAGTTCGTTTACCCTTTTTTTTGCCCTTCTCTACATTCAACCCAGGCTTTGAATTATAGTTTGAACATTTTTAGAAAATCATGAGCAAGCGAAGTATGAGGTGGATATATGCTGTGTGAGGGGTCTTAACTTGGATTGCGTGAGCATGTCTAGGAAAATTTAATGAGTATATTGCCTCTAATCATGGATGTCCTGTATGATTATGCTATAATTGGCTTCATAATTGCTTGTAAAGAGGTCATGATTTAAAAAACAAAAAAACAATGGTTTATTATATTCCAATGTATTAAAACAGTCCCCTGTAGTCCTCAACTCCCAGGATTTTTGTACTACCTCTGTTAAATGTTATGTGCAACTTTGGAATATTTTATATCTCACAAATAATAACCCAAAGTTGCACATAACTATTAATGGAGGTAGTATATTTTTTGCACTACATTATCTTTTATGTTTTGTTAGTGCAGTTGTGGGTTTTTTTTTTCCTTCTTCTTAAGCATTAGAATATAATCTTCTTAGGCTGTTGTGGGTGTTTTTTTTTTTTTTTTTTTTTTTTCCCTTCTTCTTAAGCATTAGAATATAATCTTCTCCCAAAATCTAGAGTTGTTTGTGGTTCTTGACAGCTTGTATTGTATTTTATTTAATAGGGGCTATAGAACTTTCAATATTAGCTGATTTTTATGGGCGCGAAATAGCAGCTTATGACATTCAGACAACTCGATGTGATTTGTATGGTCAGGTCAGTATGCTTTTTATTCTGTATTCACTAAACAATATCCAATTCTTGATACTAAAGCCTTCTGTTTGTTTATTCTTGTTTGTTTGGGTATTAAACCAGGATCGTAACTTCAGTGAAAGGGCTATGCTTCTTTATGATGGGCTTCACTATGATGCTTTGGCTGTAAGCTCCTTAACCTTTTAAATGCTTTTGTTGAGAGGGGAAGAGGTGGGGGGGGGGGGGGGGGGGGGGGTGGGGGGGTGGGGTGGGTGTTCGTTTAACATTGCATTTCTCTTTCAGTCCTGCACCTTGATGATTCCATTGGATGTTATTTAGAAATTTTACATTATTTGTGGTTGTGTTAACAGATATCTCCCGCTGAAGGTGCTCCAGAAGAGTTCGATCTAACAATATTTGCTGTAAGCAATGACAGAACCATAGGGCCTGTTGAGAGCCTTGCTCAGAATTTTGTGAAGGAGCAGCATAGGTAATTGATCCCTTGCATAATTTTCTTGGAGCTAGTTATTGCTTTAATTTTTTTGCATGTCAAAATACTGCAGTTTAAGATGATAGACAACTGACAATGACTTACTGAGTCTCCGCTACACCAATTAAAACTTGAGCCAAGCTTCCTGATCCTAGTAATGTATGACTTAGCTGGGTAATAGCTTGAGCTTGGATCACAAGCTCCATTTAATTTAATCAAATATTCTTAAAAGCTGTGATATTCACATTTTCTCGTACAAATGTATTATCAATCATAAACCATAACTCATATGTTCTCTTTGATTTATATTCGAACCTACTCTCAATCTGAATTCAGCTTTGACCGACCCAAGTTCAAGTAGTATATGAATGTAAGCCTATTAGGCTCATTATCAATTCTGTAGATGATGATGCCAACTTTTGAGAATGTTATTCAGTTGAGACTGATGGTGCTACTCTGTCTAATTTCACTTTGTTGCACTTCAGGCTGAGAAAGTTTACTGACACTGCCAACTTCACATTGCGTTGTGGAGTCTGCCAAATCGGAGTTAAAGGACAGAAGGTAGGATCCCTTACATCGTTTGTTTAGTGGCATACTCATATAATATTTGGTGTCGTCTCCGAATGCAAATTATGATGATGCTCGAATTTTGTACTGTCACTGCAGGAGGCTGTGGAGCATGCACAAGCAACGGGTCATGCCAACTTCCAAGAATATAATTAGATAATACCTGGAAAAGAACTAAAGACCCATTTTAGAAAGATACATTCATTGCACTGTTAAATCATTGAACATTTTTTTCAATAAATCGAGAAAGAGATGTAACTAAGGAAGCTCTTTGTTATAGAATATCCCTGGTGACTGGTGCAGCAAACTGTTAGTTCAAATATGCGAGACATACAGTTGACATTGGTGCTCGAACTTTACCGATTACCTTCGTAAAATTTGTCTACATTGCAATGTATTTTTTGAAATTATCATTCCTTTTAAATCATCGATAATTATCTATAATTAGGAGTATGAATCATCATCTCCGCAACGTTTTGAGTGGTGGACCTAATTAGTTGAGGTTTATCTCAGGCCGAGAAGGCAGTGGCAATGTAGCTTACACGGTGCTCCGGCACGAAGCAGAAGTAACACTTGCATACATAAAATAACACAGGTATTCATTTTTAAAATTTTAATTCTGTGTAAGGTTGTTGAATTTATGGTGGGAAGATAAATTTATTTTGCCCTCCTAATATGATTTATGCGAGTAAAAGATAATATCAAGATCTTTTTATTTTTTTTTTGGAAACGATCTAGATTTTTTTTGACAGATCTTTGGAATTTTCTTTTAAAAAAAATAAATCTTTTGATTATAAAATCAAGAAGATTATCTCTACGTGATTTTGTTTCCTAATTTAAGGATATGTTTATGTTAGCTAATTAATTAATATCCTAAAATAATGTTGCCCTCTTACGTTTGATTAAATTTGTTTCCTAGTTTAAGTATGATATGTGAACAGCTAAAAAGTTGTATAAATTTGCAATTTGTTTTATGAAGAAGCCACAACACAATTACAAATTACAGATACGGAGTAGTAATCGTAAATTCCTAAGTTTGTGTGATCCTCTATTAGGTTGTTAATCACCGATGAATCAAAAAGAGTTTGACAAATCATGGCCTCTCTCTCTTGAGGAAACACAAACACCTTGGCTTCTGTATACCCATGACCACGATGATGATACTGACTCTAGTGAGTGTGATAATGATACCGACTCTAGTGAGTGTGAACAACTCCATGCTTTTTACTCACCCGGTGACTCGAAGTCGTACGTGAAAAGTATCCCTGAATTGTGCCACAAGGACACAATTGCTTTTTTTCATGGCTGGTTAATTCTACGCGATATGGACGATCAAGGGACGAGACATGGGAAGAATTTGATATTGATATGGACGATCAAAATATAGAATTTTGGCCTACTAAATGTGCTCCCACCTATCTTGGGGGAGCATTCTACTTCCCCTCGGG
Organism: Chenopodium album; assembly: GCF_948465745.1. Taxonomy (NCBI): domain Eukaryota; kingdom Viridiplantae; phylum Streptophyta; class Magnoliopsida; order Caryophyllales; family Amaranthaceae; genus Chenopodium; species Chenopodium album. The sequence continues at coordinate 38,225,244 of NC_137855.1, forward strand.
AAATCTTGGTGTGTTTGAAATAGTTAATGACGAACCAAGTTGGCAAGTTTATGATATGCCAAACAGTGTGGATGATGATTTCGAGTCGTGTCATCTAGTCGATTGTGAAGGAGAACTCTACATAGTATTCGTCTACAGGATTGAAAAATGCCGGGTTCAAGTCTTTAGATTTGACGGCTCTAACAAGAGTTGGATTGTAATTGATGATATAGGAAATTATATTTTCTTTATTAGCAAGACATCGTGTTATTCAATAGTATCAAGTGATCCTACGATGAGAAACAAGATCTACCTTCCGAAGATAGAAGGGAATAATATCGTGTTCTACTCTCTAAACACCAAGATGTATCACATTTTAGAGAGTGGGGATTCAAAGGAGAATTTGTATGGAACCAACCAACCGTTAATGTGTTGCTAGGTTAAGCTACATATGCTTATTAAATACTCCGTAATAATTTTTATATAATGAATTTATAATTTTCACACTAATAATTATTTTCAAAGTTATTTTCCTTGTCAACTTGACAGATAAGATGGTAAAATCCTTGAGTTATTTTACTTGTCAACTTGTTATAATCATCTTCCTATTACGAAAATACATCTGCTTCTATTCACAAATTTGAGTTTTACCTTTCAATCATTGTTTGTTCTTAAATTTATTTATTGTCTTTGATACAAAATGATGGTTGAAACATGTGATCGATGCACTAGGGTAAGAAAGGGTACTTGTTGACAAATTAAAACAAATAAGGGCCTGTTCATATTTACTTAATTTCAGTTCAGTTCCAATCAGTTCAGTTCAGTTCAGTTCCAATCAGTTCAGTTCAGTTCAGTTCAGTTCAGCTCTTAATTTCCCTCTCACATAAAATATTCATTTCAGCTCAGTTCAGTTCAGTTCCAATCAGTTCAGTTCAGTTCAGTTCAGTTCCAATCAGTTCAGTTCAGTTCAGTTCAGCTCAATTCAGTAAATATGAACAGGCCCTAACTAAGTATAATTTACTGGTTCTATTAGTTACTAATTAAAGAGCATGTATGATCAATAAATAAAGAGCATGTATGATCGTCATGGTCAGTTTGGGTGTCGGGTCATTTTCATTTTCGAGTTGAGTATAGGTCGGGTCAATTTTGGGTTTTGGGTCAATGTTTGCGAGTCGATTTTGAGTTGGGTCATTAGTTCTCATTTAGAATTGGCAGGTCTAGGTTTATAGATGTATTAATTATTTAAAAGTACTCTTTAGTATGCTTTCTATTATAAAATTAATCAATAAATAAGTCAACTATATTATGAACACTTTATTTGTATCAACCGTTTTACAATTATAGTAGTGTGCATCGAATGTGGCTCTCAAAGTAGTAAAAAAAAAAAAAAAAATGAAAAGTTGAATAATAGGACAATGAGTTTTAATGTAGTTACTTTTATTCACTTATATTGTACAGTAATAATTTAAAGCAAATGACTCTGATTTATTTTGGGTAACTTTTGATCTATCATTTTAGGCCGACTAACACCTTTTTTATTTTAAATATGTTTATGTTATGGGACAATAGAGTATGTTTTATTATATTGATTAAAACAAAAATGCACATGAAAAGTATGTATAAGATATGTGATTGTCCATGACTAGATATAAATAGGTAAAACATGACCAAGACATTTATAAAGGTTATAAATCTTTACGATAGATGATTAGATGGGTACATGTTATTCATTATTGTAACTAAAATTATTATACACTAAAAGCTTTCAATATAACAAGTAATAGGCTAAAATTTCTGAGATTTAATTTTTGAAATTTTTTGCACGGGTACGATACCAATTGTTACTAAAAATGAGCTAATATTGTAACTCAAATTTTAACCAAAATTAAATTAACTTGAACCAAGGTCTTAATTAAATCCAAAATGACCGAAACTCTACCTCGGTACCAGGCTTAACACGTCTAATACGGAGTATTAAATATTAATAGAGTCTTGTGTATGCCACTTTGCCTAGCTAATATCTCAAAAGAAAAACAGATCTGATCAAAAATGGGAAAGGGGAAGGATAAGAAGATTGGTGACGAATATTGTCACACTTGTGGAGTGAGTTTCTTGGATTGGGATAAATAGAATCAGCATGTTCTTAAATGTAAATTCACGCATCCTAAGGTACAATTATTATTTTGCTTCAAAAAAAAGGTATAATTATTTTCCTTCTTCTCATCCAATTTGTGGCTGATTAATCGCTTATTCTAGATTACAAAATAAAGTTTGATCATAGATCTGGGATCTTACCTGTTGTACATTTTTTTTGCTCTAATTTTTGTATTTGAACTCGTTATAAAGCTAGGATTGTGAATTGTGATCTAAAATGGGAATAATACTGAATAAATCAGAAGCATAAATGGGAATAAAATACAAGCTCTCACAATATTTGGGAAAAAAAGAGTAAAATATTATTATTACGTATATAAAAGAGCTCTCATGATAATAATACTAAGATGGTTTGTAAAAAATAAAAGAGTGAAATGGGAAAAAAGAATGTTACGTCTGGATCTGGGAGTAAGATCAGGGTCATCCCAACAAATCGAATTTCTAGATTCTGATGCATTTACTAAGCATGTGAGAAATTGTATTAAAACTCACCATAAAAAAAAATACATCAAAAATGGGAAAGGGTAAGGATATCACTCTTACCTTGAGCTCACAAGCCCCTCTACTTGTGAAAATAAGCTAGGGTTCTGTGAAAAAGAAATACATCGAAAATTGAATTATTTATGTATAAGGTAAATAATTAAGTTAACAATTAACAAATTACGTGAAACAGATTATGGCGGTTTGATAATATTTGATGGCAGTATTTAACAATCCACTATCATAAACGTCATAAGAGGTTATTTTTTCTTACAAAAGTTTTAATATAGTAGCTAGTATGAAGTGGCTATAAATGAAGGTTTGTATGGAAACTAAGAAAAAATAACATCTTATTTCACCCATATGCTTCACAGTTGGTATGTGACCGCATCTAAAAAATATCGTGATAAATCCCAACAAGTGCGCAACTTGTGGGAAATATTTTCTGGATGATGATCTCTTTATTCGGCATGTGAATCGTTGTATCAAAATTCACTCTGATGCAAAACAAAAGGTATAACCTTTCTTATACTAGTACGTTTTTTATTTTTGCTAGTATTGAATTTAATACATTGATTCAATCATGGAATTGTATGCAATCCAATCATTTTTATTTTTACTGACTTGAAAAAGTGCGCAATTTCATATTCATGTGTGCAATTCAATTCATTTACAGTATAAAGGATATAGGTCAAGTCACTGTCAAATTACAATAAAGAAATACAAGATTTTGAATGTGTAAATCTAAGATATTTGTGAAGCATTCTTGAATATAGTTCGAAAAACTAGGGCCAACAGTATCCCAATTTAAGAAGCTCCTGGTCAGCAATCTGCATATCTGAATCCATTCTTCCAATCATTCTAATAGTAGTTTCCTTATTTAGTTTCAGTTCGAGAGCAAATTATACGAAAACTTAAATTGTTTGGAGTTTGGACCAAGCTAAGGCTACTCCTATTCTCTCTATTTTCTTCTCTCAACTTAAATTGTACTGAAAACTTTCTAATCTCTTTCCTTATCTCATTAACTGGTGCATATGACTGAAGTTCGGCTATTGTTAAGGATGTTCACAAGCCAACTTAATATCTCTCGCTTTTCGCAAATCACGTCACTCCCCAAACCCTCGAAAATCAGTTCCTAAACACACTAAATATTCCTGTAACCATTCCTTAAAACACCAGCAACAAGAAGCCCTCAAAACACCTACGAAACAGGTACTATATATAAACCCTAGCTATCCCCCAAAAAGCAGCCATAGGCAGTTAAATACCTATGAAAAAACATTTGTCAACAATCTTTTTGCTTCTGATGTATAAGCTGTCTTGCTGTTGGGGTTATTTTTAATCTTATTAGGCATACGGCAGGAACCTAGACTAATAGCAGCATCTTGGTCTATGGACTTGGGATACCGAAACTTAGCAAGAAGCTCCTGGTCAGCAATCTGCATATTAGAGGAGAAAATATTATCAAAATAAGTCATGGCAAGGTCTTTTAGCTATTTTGATCATGAATCCATTCACCATATCATCTTTCAGACAAAGAATTTTCCCTTTAGATCTTTTGATTTTAGCAGAAAGGTGAAAGAATTTAGTGTTATAATCAACATATTTCCTCCAATCCATCCATGCTTTTTGAGCCCAAGAGATTCATTCATTGTTGTAAATCACATTTAACTGATGAATGAAATTTTTTTCCAAATGAAAAAGAAATGAAAATATCTTTTGGAAAGAGAATATTTAATACCATTAATACATTTAATTACATTATTTTTGATTCTATCGATATTACCATGAAAAAAGGATTTAATTTGTTGCATTTGTATAGCTTAGAGAGGGCTATGAGCAGAGATCCAAATGTTGCATTAGCAGGGGAAAGGGAGAGGAATTTGGTCAGCCAGGGAAGGAAGACTAGGTTTGGGGAGCCCCAGTTTCAGTCAACCTAGTTGATCAAACTTGGACCATTGTTTCTCCCTCCCCAAACTTGGTAAGCCCTGATACATACGGCGACAATCCTGTTTGGATCGTCATACCAAGGTTACAAGTCAAGAACATTCCAAATCCAAACCAACAACGAATTCATATCGAACACGATGATGACAACATTAATGAAGAAGCACAAGAGGAGGACATTAGTTTTTGGTTTGATAAGCTGTCATTAGTTGTCGTGATACAATCGCTTCCAAACTATATGCATTTGTTTGAATATTGGAAAGTCCGCGCTAGTTGTAAGATGTTTCATACAAGACTCCCTGAACCTCTATGGCGAACCAACAATGAGTTTCCCTTATTCTTGTTCTTTAAGAATGAAGTTGGATTGTGTAAGTTGATGGACCCGTGTCGAAATGATGTTATATGCTCCAGCACCCTAGTTCCATTCTCTCAAGATCGTTTTACCTTGATATTCTCTAAAAATGAGTGGTTACTTTGCTTAGTTGCTAAATGCCATTTGAAATTCTACAACCTCTTCACAGGAGTTTTTCCACCACTCTTCGATAAAAATTGGGTAGGTGCCACCAGAAGCATTGCATTCTCATCGAATCCAACAAGCTCCGATTGTTTGACAGTTGCATTGTTGAAGTACCCTGACTTTTTGAGACTATGCTATCGCCAATCAGGGGATGAGAGATGGGAAGAAATTGATATTGACATTATGGAGGACGATCCAGATTTAGAATTTCGGCCTACTGAATGTGCTCCTATCTATCTCGGGGGAGCATTCTACTTCCCAGATTGCTTGGGAAATCTCGGTGTGTTTGAAATAGTAAACGACGAACCAAGTTGGCAAGTTTATGATATGCCGAACATTGTGGATGATGCTTTCGAGTCGTGTCATCTAGTTGATTGTGAAGGAGAACTCTACATAGTATACGTCGACCGGATTGAAAATTGTCGGGTTTCAGTGTTTAGATTCGACGGCACTAACAAGAGTTGGGTTGTAATTGATGATATAGGAAATCATAGTTTCTTTATTAGCAAGACATCGTGTTATTCAATAGTACCAAGTGATCCTACGACGAGAAACGGGATCTACCTTTCGAAGATAGAAGGGAAAAATATTGTGTTCTACTCTCTAGACACTAAGATGTATCACATTCTAGGGAGTGGGGATTCTAGGGCGGATTTGTATGGTACAAACCAACCGTTGATGTGTTGCTGGGTTTAGCTAGCTGCGTTATGCTATTAATTTTATGTACTTTTATTGATATTTTATAATTTTTATATTATGTTTATAATTATTTATTTTCTACAAAGGATTTTGATGTTTTTATAATCATTAGTTGTATTTTAGAAAATATATTAGCTTCATATTTTACAAGGTAATTAAGATAGATATGTAATCCGTGGTTTATACACACGGGTGTACAATGCTCATCCTACACCCCGGATAAATAAATAAAAGGCGGAAAGAACATCTAGTGTTTCATAAAGAACATACATGTATTTGACAAAGAACATATTTGTATTTGACAAAAACATGCATTACCAAAGAACATAAAGATATAATAAAAAGAACGAGATAAAAACTTAATAAATTTTTCTGAAAAATTACACATTATTAACGGAAGAAATTTAGAGGTGATAAAAACTCGAGTAGGGCCGGGCCATATCATAATTTCTCGTGCCCAAACCCGTAGAAAAGTAGCGGTTTCGGGCTTTTTTTGAGCCCGGTCCAAGTTTTAACTAAAAATGCATTTTTAGGTTTGCCCAAACTCACCCTATTTCGGGTCGGATCGGGTCGAGATGCGAGTCATGCCAATGTTGATCACCTCTTAAAAAATCCTTACCAAAGATATCATTCCCCCAAAAAATAGTTTTTTATCTCTCCAAAAAAAATTCAACATCCCATGATAATTTAGTTTTTTTACTTTAATGTTATTTTCAATTAAAAATAATTTAGGATTTCAATATCAAATTTCAAAATAACATATGTTAAAAGAACATAATTTATATTGTAAAGTACATATAGTGAATACCTAAATAACACACTAATCAAACTCAAAGAACATACGATAATAAAAGTAATTTAAATATAACATATGATAATAAAAATAGAGTCTGGGCGTCACTATGAGCTTAAAGAAACATACAAACCATGACACCAAATTCAAAGAACATAATTTGTATTAATAAACCCAAAAAAATATATATGTTTATCAACATATGTTAAATAACATAAGTTTTAATGTAAAGCACATATAATTTTACTCAAAGAACACACTGATCACATTCAAAGAACATATTAAAGGTATGTTCTTTGTCAAATATAGGTATGTTCTTTATCAAACACTATATGTTCTTTCCGCCTTTTTTTGTTTACCCGGATGCACCATGAGCATGGTGCACCCGGGTGTATTATCTAATTTTCATAGATATGTGGTGGATTACAATACAAATTTGCGATTCTGAGAGAAGCCATACCTGATTTCTCGTAAACAAAATTTGTGAAGAGTAAAAGAATAGAAAACTGGTGTAGTTTTGAACTCACTAAGAACCATTGAATTATTTTTGGCTCTAAGTTTTATCCTGCATAACCTGAATTTATATCGGTAAGCACCATATTACTCCTATTAAACACTAAAGTGCTCTAAATCATTTTGTAATTAGCACTCTAGCAGATTTACATGGCTTAAGATCGAACACTTCCATTGAGGAAAAAGGCGATTTTTTTTACTGAGAATATACTTTCCTCAAACTGTTTTTTCAAGAATTACAAATATAGATATCCTACTGGTACAAATACAAAGAGAAATCTGCTCTGCTAGCACACTCTGATAATGACAATGTTGCTCCTTAAATTAAGCGACATCAGTGTCACCAATTACAAAGAATATTTAGTAACACAGTAGGTCTTACCCGAACAGAAGCCGTCATTATTCCCATCTTTAAGTGTGTTGCAAGAACGATTAAACAAAATTCCTAGCTGGAGCATTTCACTCCAGAGCTTGGCGGAAACACCTCCCCAAAATCCATGAGACTGCTCATCAAGTATTATTACCTATGGTTTTTCTGAAGTCAACCTCATCTAATGGCGCCTCTAGAGATCAGAAGTTTACACGGGCTGTGGGGAGATGAACGGGAAAGGTAGTCCCTTTTGCTTCCAATGAGATCAGATTTTCTGCTTTAAAACATGGCGTAATTGGACCTTCTGAGACTCCATCCTTGCCTCCAGGAGCTTGTGCTTCAAACTGCTTTTATGTGCTCCACGAGGCCATTCAATGCAACCTTTCATCCCCCGATTAATATCAGGTGAGTTCCAACCAACCATAGCTGATGGGCTAATCCCACTCTTATTGGATCCATGATCAGGTGACATGGTAGCTCCGTTTGAAACCCGTCCATTTGAAAGCCTTCCGTTCACACCATCCACAGAAATTATTTTGTAATTATCACCACTATTGGGTCCTGATCGCCAAAGCCTTGTGATTGATTTCACCTTTTTAAGCTGCTTTGAGGGAACTGAGCAGACTTCGCTGATCTCAGTAATGGGGGTCTCATCACCGCCCTGTTCTTCCCATTCAGTGCAGCTACCTGAGGCATTACTATCCCGGTACATTCTATTAATCGACATCATACTTCCATCAGGTGAATAACTAGAGCCTTGATCTTCCGCATGGCTGACAGTTTCCCATCCACTCCCATCATCATCCATGTCAGCGCTCTGATTGGCATATACATTCGAAAGTCTCTGAAAACTCTCTTTGCTATGGTTGTTGGTTTCAGGGCTCACGGCATGAACTTTGGAAGAATGGCTTGCTGGGCTGTATTCAGCACAAGGTTCTATCTCTCTCACATTGCTTTCCGCCATCACCAGTTCTTCAACAACAGCGAATATATCATCTGGGTTTGATGGCTCATATGTAAACTCTTTAAGGTCTTGAATGTCAATAGATGCAGCAGCCCGTGTAAACAGCTCAGCTTCCCTCATCTCGTTCATATCAAGGTTCACACCCTTAGACCTGAGAAACTTGTCGAGCTCTGATACAAGATAGTTCATCTGCGAATATTTCTGATCAAGAGCTACTTTTGCATCAACAAGCTTCATCTGTACACGTTCTTCCCGCCAGACCTCTGCCATCTGCAGCATTTTCCTCTCTTCTTCAACTTCATCCCGGATCTTCATGCACTCCTTCTTGAGTGAGTCAACTTCAGCCTTGTCCTCCCCAATTTCTTTTGCCAGCTCATCACATACCTCCTCGATTAACTCTCGAGCTTTCCTCTCTTTCTCGTAGTCCTGCATATATCTCTTTGCTGATAATTTAACCTCTGCCATCTCATTGACCAACTTAGAGTTGACAATCTCAAGTCTTTGGCGATTCTTCCTTTCTCTGCTTAAGTCAGCTTTAACATCATCAATTATTGCACGAACTTTCTCATGTTCTCTGCTCCGCCAAGTTGCCCTTTCCTCACTAAGCTTCTTCAAGAAGTGTTCAAGTTTCTTCTTCGAGGATCGTCTTTCTGCTTCCAGCTCTTCTATGCGACCCCTAGCCTGTTCAAGTTCCTTCTCTAGAGTAGAGATCATTGAGGCAGCATTTACTTTTTGATCAAGTGACTCCAAATCATCAGGATGTTCATCTGCTTCCTTTGAGTAAACTGGGTCCCACTTTGTTGCCCCCTCCATTGCGTAATTAGTAAAGCGAAATGGAGATTGCCGCTAAGACAGGAAACATAGAAATGTAGTCCACATTAGATCATGCAAAGAAGCATATTACTCTAAAGTGCATCAAAAAAAGGATGCCAATCAATTTTCCAAGCATCGTATCAGCGTAACATTGTCAATTAATTTTTTGTGCATACACCATACCAAAAAACCTTTCACTAACATCAAGATTCTTTCAAGAATGGAAGAATATGCAAAGTAAGATCTTAACACTTAACACTATAGATTAACAAAACAAAGATTGATTCATTTTATTGATCAAACTAAAAATATATACCTCGCAATGATATCCATTGGTTGGACCATTAACAGAACACGGGCTCCTAAGCGGTTCTTTCGCCTCAGAACCACATTCTCTGCTAGCATGATGGTATGATAACCGATCACCTCCATGCCCATTTGCAGGCTGCAAAACAGAACGGAAGATATCAAGCTACAGGTACATGCTTACTATCAATTTTCAGAAACAACACCCAAGTAAACCTTCACAATGGTTCAACAACATCCAATTAATCTATCATTCATTCATTCCCGTTAACATCTATTACAACGTCAACATCAAGTGATCAACACAATACACAAGGTCTCAATCGAGACATACAACGATCCATAATACTCGGGATAACATTACATGTGAGAAACCACGACGTTTTCCATCAACCATGACAACTAAGACCGAACTCGATACGCAAAGGGATAAAATCTGCATTATTAAGCACCTACTCAACTCCAAAAAGCATTGCAATCACACAAAACACTGGTAGGCCAACCCAGTATGAAATCATAATAATTCATAAAGTTATCAACAGGACATCCTAAATTTGAATCAAATAACCCTTAAACTAGCTTCAATCAACTTAATTCCAATCTTAAACACATTCCATACACTTCAAAACCATACAATTTAATGAAACTAGCAAATTAATGCACTGGTCCAATACCTAAGTACAACATTAATTACCCAAAAATGATTGGTAAAATTCATACCAGAAAATAAAAATTGTAACATTATCCACCAATTAAAAGTTCATTTTAGCTAAGCTAAGCAATTAAATCATCAATACATTGATTAATTTCAATTTTTTAAAAAACCCCAAAAATAGAAATTTTATTGGGAAATTTTTTTTAGAAAGAAAAACAAAAAATGAGCAAACCTTCAAGTTCAGATCTTGAGTCTCAAACAACGAGTTAAAACACACCTTAAACCCTAATCGATCTTCACTCTCTTTCTTCTCTCGCCGCTTCTTCACTTGCTCGCCGCCGTCTCCTCCGCCGCCTTCGCCGCCATTTTCAGGAACTACCAATTGCATCCTCCATAGAGTAGCAGCAAGCTTCCTTGCTGAAACTGGGGGACCCACTTTCTCTCTCCTCGATTTCCGGCGACATTCCGGCGATTTCTCTTCGGCGGCGACATTTCCGGCGTCGCCATCATCATCATCACCATTATTATTGTTGTTATTACTATTCTTTACACCGCCATTAACACCGCCATTTTCTCTCTCCTCGTGAAACTTCCACCGGAGAAGAGGGGTAGGAGGGCCGGACTTTTTGGACAAACGAGGGGTATTCCGGGCGGTTTTCCGGGGAGTTTTACGGGTGGTTTTTTTGGGAAGATCTGGGGTTTTTTGCGGTTGAGGTGGGTTTTTCGAGGAGAGTAAAGCGGAGAGGTCGGTGTTAGGGGTGATCTTCATTGTTTCAGCAAATGGGTTGTTGTAAAATCCGCCATTGAAGTGAAAGATTTGAGCTTTTTAGTGTTTTGGAGGAGAGAGAAAATGGAGAGGAGAGAGAAAGTAAGCTGAAACTGGAAATAAAGGATGTTTTGATGTGAAGAGAGAGAGAAGATGAAGAAAAGGGTGGTATGAATATGTATAATTATACGAGTCAACGTATATTTCTACAGTAAAAGCATTGGATTCTGTGAATGGTAAAACGGTGTCGTATGGTCTGATGGGCGTGTTAAAACGATGTGTTTTTGTTGTTTTTGCTAGTTTTGGAGTATTTTGACTGGATGTGGATTTGGCCGTATAAACTATAAAGTCTTGAAGTGCATTGATGTTTTGAAGAACGAAATTGGTGGGCTTTTTAGATAGTTCATTGTTGTACGAGTACATCAATCTATCATTATAAAAATTGACTTAAATTTTTTCTTTTAATTTTGTGATTATGATAAACCCCTATTTTTATAGTTTAAATATCAGATTGGTTTTTGCTTTATTTATATAACTATTTTAATCGTATTTTCATATTAATATATAAATACAGTATTAGATTATAGTGTATGAGGTAAAATATGTTGTTGAAATTACTACAAAGCAAATTTTTCAAATATAATTATACTTTCTCCATTTTTAAAATTGCTACATTTCGATCTGATTTTTACGTTTGTTAATGCATAACTTAAATCCTTAATAATTTTAATTATGTATTTATTAAAAATATATATTAAAAATTAATTAATAAAGTATACATTAAGACGAATCCAATAAAGTATATTGTAGAATTGTTACAAGTAACAAAAAAAATAGAAGAAAACTATGTTCTTGCTAATACAAAATTGCATGAATAATTTATAGTCATACTTGTGCAATAACAAAAATATCAATCAAATTTTTTTTCTTCAAATATTTAGAAACAAAGAGGTTATTAAATAGTGCATTGATATAGAATGCTTTGTTTGTAAAAACATTTTAGATTTCAAGCCTATAAAAGACAAAAACTAAATATGATAATATTAGTCTACACCTCTAAGCTCTAGCGCAGCTAAGAATAAAATAGAATTACTCTAAGTTCCAGCTAAGAATTTAGATTAAATGAGCGCTTAGGGTTAGTTGAAACTTATTAAATCCTCAACTTGTGAATTGTTTACCCAAACATTAAAATACAAAACAAGGTTAACCATTCTAAAGCTCTAAAATAAGGTGTCAGATCGGGTAATATTAATACATGTATGATAGCTCACACACAAATAACATGAATAAACCCACTCAAATGTATGTATTTGAGTAAACGTAAAGAAAGGAAGAAAAATTTGGGAAAATATAAGTTAATCTGCTAGATAAACGAATTTTTGTTAATCCGATGGCATTTTTATAAATATATTCAAAAAGTACATGGTCATTTATTCAGTATTTTTGGTGAGGGGTCCAATTACTGTTTGCTTTTTGCTTTTACTATTTGGTGATGAAATTACATATGTATCCCTCAACTAGTACATGAAAAGACGCATATACCCCTCCACTGCTACTTGAAAAGACAATGATACCCCAATTTGTTTATCTGGGGAATTGACTGGGTATCCCTCGAAAACTTTGAAATGCAAAATCCTATGAAGTATGGAGTATTTGACGCACACACACTCTAATAAAAAAAATATATATATAAAAATAAAAAAGACTTGCTTGCTTAAAATAGTTGTAATATTTGGCTTTACACATTTTTCAAAGCATGTCGTTGACCTTTAATATATTAAAGAGCATAATAATATATAGATGAATGCCAAAATTTTGACATGTTCAAATTATACATTAAAACAATACAATCAAATTTTACATACTTCAACCATAAAAATTCACTTATTACAAATGTATTGAAACAGATAAAGTAAAAGGAAAATTTATTTACAAATCAAAATATTGCAGCATGCATGGTCTTAATGTCTTATGGTACTTTTAATTAAAGAGAATTCAAAAGTATTAAAAAAAACCAACAAAATGTTGGGCTCATGGTAATAAAATTGACTTCTTTACCTTAGGTATCATAAGATTTATTTAGAGTAGGAAACTTTGAATCCCCTTGTCCTTGTTCGATTCTAAAAGTGTCAAATTCGTTAATCAAGTCGAGTTAATTCATGAAAGATTAGACCGGTATGAAAGATTGAAAGTTGGTGGAATATAAAAAATCCTTTATAAAAAAGGAACTAGGTAGGCATGGATCCCACTTGTATAAACTGTTAAAGCACAATCTTACAGAATAGAGAAAAAATACAAAAAGAAACAAAAATTAGGCCCCGCTCTTTAGAGATGCTTTGCTTTGCTCTGCTCTGCTGAAATCTGCTCTGCTTTGCTCTGCTCTGCTGAAATCTGCTCTGCTCTGCTTCAATCTGCTCTGCTCTGCTTTGCCCTGCCCTGCTCTGCTCTACTCTGCTTAAAATTAATACTTAATATTGAATTATTATAATAATAATGTATATTTAATAATAATAATAAATAATTAATACTTAATGATAATTATAATTAATATTTAATAATAATAAATAAATAAATAATATTTAATAATAATAATTAATATTTAATAATAATAATATATAATTAATATTTAATAATAATAATAATTAAAATTTAATAATAATAATAATATTAAAAATTAATATTTAATAATAATAATAATTAATATTTAATAATAAAATTTAATGATTATAATAGTAGTAGTAGTAGTAGTAGTAGTAGTAGTAATAATAATAATAATTAATAATAGTAATAGTAATAATAATATTAATAATAATAATAGTAATAATAATAATAGTAATAATAATAATAATATTAGTAATAACAATAATAATAATAATGAAATCTACTCTGCTCGGCTCTGCTTTGCTCTGCTCTGCTTTGCTGAAATCTGCTATGCTCTGCCCAGAAGCTCAAAAGAACAGGGTCTTAGTGAGCCATCATTCATGCTTTGCAGTTTGCACAGGCTCCACCGGACCGGACTGCGACCCCGAATTCTCAACTCATAGCCTACGTGACACCACTTACCAGCCCATGCCCATGTAGGTTGGGCTTTATTAACCACCGTCAACAAACCTGTATTATACGTGTATTTACTCTCTCCATCTTAATTGAGTTGTTTCTATATTTGACTTTTTATAATTAATTAATTTTGACTAAAATTTTCGATATAAAACACAAACATAATACTATTATTTGTACAATGCTTTTTTTATATGGCTAGTCATCCCATATGACTGGACTGGTCAGGTTACTTATTCAGGGGTTAGTGGGTTACTTATTCAGAAGTTATTATTTTGGGGTTACTCGATCAGTTATCGCGTTTTCTGTGTGGCTACATGTGGCTAGCTGACACACACCAAACACTTAACGAGTAACCCCTAACGAAGTAACCCTTGACCGAGTAACACATGGCTACATAATCTTTAACCGAGTAACCTCTGACGGATTAACCCTTGACTGACCGAGTAACCCCTAAATAAGTAACTCGACTCGACCAAGTAACCCTTAAATAAGTAACCCCTGAGTAAAACCCGACCATATATAAAAATTTGTATTACTTGTATTATTTCTTTAATTTCTCATTAGTATTGATTATATATTTTTCTTTGGTGATTTATAATATTTCAGATTAATAAACATTGTGATTTTTGTTTTGACTTGTACTTTTAGCATTATAACTTTTTACTGTATTACATTAAGGTGTAAAGTTAATATTAAATATAAGTATTACTAATGATTAGACATGCATCTTTGACACGGTAATAAGAGCCTGTTCACATTTACAAAACTAATTAGCTGAACTGAACTGATTGGAGCTGAACTAAATTGAGCTGAAATGAATATTTTATGAGAGAAGGAAATTAGGAGCTGAACTCAACTGAAGTGATTGGAGCTAAACTATACTGAACTGAATTGAAATTAAGTAAATGTGAACAGGCCCTAAGTGCATGGATTGGAATTAAGCAAATATTTAGAGATGGAGGGAATTTTAGTTCTAATCCGCGAATAATATTAAGGGGTTGTTAAATACCATAAAACTCCAAACTTTGTTAAACAACCAATTATTTTAAACAAGAGCAATTTTTTCCATTTCATTTTGCTTAAGCATTTTTATAGTCAAACAAATAAGTGAACAAGATTTATCATTAAAAGTTTAACAACACAATGGCTACATTTTTCATAAAGCTATTGAATAGTCTTCTATAATATGTAGTGTACAGATAATTTGGAAAAAAAAAGGTTAAAGTTTATAATAGAAGTAAAACGACGAAGGGGTACGTTGTTATAAGACACCAATAAAGTAATCCTAACATTAATCTCAAAGTAAGGGAAGATTATTTAGTGTGATAATGGCTAAGCACTAACACAAATTTGGGCAAGTAAACACGTTGTTTAACGCTATCCAAGTGAGCACGAGTGTATGGGGATGATGAGAAATTTTATTAAGCAATTTGTCTGTTTGTTTCTGCAACGTATATCTTGGGAGTTTCTGCGAAAATGTTCTTGTTTTGTACAATCAAACCTTTTAATAATGTGTGAGAGATCTACATTGTCTACTTGTATAATGATTTCCTGCATTTCTTTGTTACTTGCATTATTTTAGCCTGATTGGAATAAAAGTATCCGAGGAAAATCCCACGTGGCTTCTGACCCATGTTGACACGTGTTGGTTTTATTGTGTGAAAGATTTTTTTGGTACATTATTATTACTACGTATTTCTAACTAAATATAGACTTTACCACAGTTTATCATAGAGTACTTCGTATTTATTTAGTGTAAGGTTTCTAAGGTGTAAAACTGTAAATTCAGAAGATATCTTACAAAATTCTCTATTACATCACTTACATGTACTACTCTACTAGCCAAAAAGAACTTTGATATTGCAATGGCTTTAGAATTTTTGTTAGTATTCTCCTCAATTCTTAATTAAGTGTGATTATTATCTTAGCAAAAGTAACAATTTTGAATTTTCGGGTACGTATATCTTAAAATGGAATAAAATAGATACCACTAGTTAATTTAGACGTCATGGATACAATAACATTTATTAGTTACGGGCTTATTGTCGTAAAGATAAGTATTCTCTAAACATATTTGTCCCAAAATGTACATGCAATATAATGCATGGTCCATTTCGCTTGGGAAAAGAAAAGACAATTATTATTTCCTTAGAATTGTTGATCTTCAGGTGAAGGATGAAACAATAACTGATCTATTTTCCCATGTCATAAGAGGGCAATATAGTGAGGATCTAAAACGGGGTAAAAAACTAGCTAGGAGCCATACATATATATCAAACAAAAGATATTGCTTCATGTTGTATAAGTTTAATAATATTTAATTACAAGTAACAAAAAAAGGGGTAATTGAATTGAAGCTAATATTAGGCGATGATTTATGGTTGTAGCAGTAATTTTGATGGACCATTTTAGTTTGCTAGAAACTACAAAGTGGTCC
The DNA here is from genome assembly GCF_948465745.1 of Chenopodium album. NCBI lineage: Eukaryota > Viridiplantae > Streptophyta > Magnoliopsida > Caryophyllales > Amaranthaceae > Chenopodium > Chenopodium album. Next base: position 38,241,697 of record NC_137855.1, read on the forward strand.
TAGAAAGCTAAGGTATAATCTTTTTGGAATATGCAATATAATTGTCTAGAAAGCTATGTATCCTTCATGTTGTAGATCGATTAGTGATTGTTAGTGATTACAACAATACAACTGACCCATGCTTTCTTTCCCTGGCATTTAGGATAGACGTGTTCTCTTCATCTGAAAACTCAATTTTATATCTCCGTACCGTACCACATAAAATCGTTGATAAGTGTTTTGCCAATATCATATATTATAATTCACTAGTAAGACATTGTTTCTATAGGGAATTATTTACCTTTAAGCTAACTATTAGTCTATCGATCATAAATTCTAGAGTTTGTTGCCAATTTTCTAGTACTTCATGTACGTATATCTATATGTCACTAAATGACCACTAAGTTGCAATTATCAAGTGATTTAATTTGTTCAAATTCAAGCACACCCGAGTATATTTTAAGGAATATTATTAATCAATGAAACAAATAAAAGTGGGATCTGGTTAATTAACACGTGATAGATTTTCATTACAAATTTCAATAACATAATGCAATTTGCTAATTACTACGTATGTACGTATTTAATAATTCATCGTAGAGTATGGAAATGTAGATTAATACGTAATGCACGTTTCCATGTCTAAGGGAAATGAGTGCATGCATGGTATTCTTTCCCATGTATACGATTCGATCGTTTAAACGTACTTGTGATCCACTACTTTCCCTTAAACCTTGGCTACAATATCTTTCTAGGTCGGTAGCCATGACACTAGTTTGCAAGATGCATGGGGCGGCTATACCCTAATTCCAAACAGAATTGATATTGTTGTCTATATTATACAATCAAGTATAAAGAAACAACTATACGGCCCGATCTCTTCACTACCATTTAAGGTATCGCAAATTTAACCAAGCAAACATACAGTACGTCATCGATTGACAATTTATATTTTAGAGGAATAATTTTTCAATACAAACATACAGTACGTCATCGATTGACAATTCATATTAAAAATCCATCTTACCTTAAACTTAGTGTACTTAATTAATATATATACAAAGCACCTTAATAAATATGCACAATTTGAAAATAATTGACCAACTTTCTAAGACAAATAAAACAAATTAAGAATGTACAAGTATCTCTATAAACAAATTCTTTTTTCAAGGAGTCATCAAAAAAGGTCAATTTTCATAGGGAGCTAAAGGCTTTATTTGGATTTGGAAGCAATTTCTAATCAATGTATAGTAGCCCACTAATTGTTTACATTAATTAGCAATGATTTAATTTCTTCATTATAACACTTTTTATTTAAGATTTATGGATATGTAGGGCAGTACTATGTAGTTCTCCACTACTCCGTAGTTATGGACGTAGGGTGAGGAGCTTCCTCTTGCGGACCCCACCTTTTTCAACCGTTGGAGTCTTGAGTTGGAGCTGACCAAAAACGTACTACTCCGTCAATCTCTTACAATAGCCCCATTTATAATTTTACTACTTACTAATCGTATATAAATTTTATACTCCGTATATGAACAATGTATTCTTTCCATTATTTCAAAATACATATTAATTTCCCGTAAAAAAAAAAAAAAAAAAAAAAAAAACTTCGTAATATTAATTTTAATTTACAAATCTTGATAAATTGATACTCTATTATTATAATCTTTGTAAAATTTATTACTATGCTATAATCTTAAATGTGAGTAGACAATTCGACATAGAAAGATTATGAAATAGATACAATAATAAAAAACTTATTATTAAAAATGTATGTCATAGGAAAAGAATTGAAGATTTTAAATTTTTAATTATTTATCCTTCAATCATTAGGTTAAATTATTTTCTAATTTCAACAATCATTAGACTAAAAATCTTATGGAAAAAAATAGTTCAAAGTCAGCTACCACCTTCCCTTTCCCACTAATAGAAGAAATAAAAGAAATACAAGTAACTAGCTAGACTAATATTAGTGTTGTTTTGATACATTGTATCAAATACTATATCAATTTTCCTCACTAAAATAAATATAGGTGGTTGGGATCCTATTGAAATAAAGAAAGGCAAAAAGTTGTTTGTCTAAATTGTGATCTCAAGAATTTGGACATCAAAGTTTCTTTGTCTCTCTCTACAGAAATTCATGCTCAAATTATTACAACCCACATCCCTAATAATGCAAGTATAGATTATGTAAAAACTATAGTTTTGGTGATAGAATGCCGGCCCATTATTAGACGCGGATATCTAGCATTCTAGCACTCTAGCCAGTTGTTTATGTGCGTGGATACACCAACTACATCTTGATGTAATGGTTAATACTAATCAAAAGTGTACTAGTAATTTGTGTGAAAAACGTTAAAGTCAAAGTGTGTCAACTAATAAGAAATGGAGGAAATACTCCTTTCATTGTTTCTTAAAAATTGTCTCATTTGACTTTTCAGAGTTTTTAAGTTACGACATAATACTTTGTATAAAAACAAAATCGCAGCTTGTAGGTATTTTTAAAAGTTAAAACCTAAAGAGTTGTTAAAGGTATACATCAATATGATCTAGTAATAAGAGTGCAGCAAAAATAGTCTTATATTAAGTTATGATGAAAATGTATATATATAGCATTTTTTTATAATGAATAATTGAAAATGAGAAAGTTAATTAGCAATTGCAAGTGAATGCATTAATTATTTAGTTAGCATGGGGAGGTTAGCTCATATGACTAGCTTGTCAAGGTCACATGACATGAACATGAACATGAGGAATCCCCTTATTTGGTGTCTTATATCCCGTGTATATCTCCTCGAAAAGGAAGGTTTGCTTTCTATGTGATCCCCCAAAAGTATGCTCAATTGCACATGATCTTAACAATCTTCTATCAACTTATTTTATTTATTGATTATACTTAAAAGTATATTTTAAAAAATGTTTAGTCATTTATTAGAAAATTAAGGCCATATGTTTAGCTAACCGTCCAACATTCATCAAATTAAACTCCATGTAATTTCTCTTCCTTTTATGAAGATCTTGAGCTTTTGGTAATGTGATAGAGTATGATTTTGACTTTTAGTATAAGATTTACTTTTTAACCTAATTAATGTCCCGGACTCCCGGGTTATTATAATAATGAATTCGAACTATTGTTAGTTTTTAAATTCTATGTGTTGGTAATGTAATAGTTGGATATTATAACAACAACAAAATCAAGTCATAGTTTGACTGAGCCAATTATCCGAATAGTTTAGGAGCAAGCTTGACTCATTAACAACACCCCTGCTTATGACATAAATGGTTAGTTTAAAATATGTCTGTATTTCGTCACGTATAGAAACACTTTTAAAAGAATAATTGTGTACCATATTGTTAATTGATAATTTGCGATGTAGTGGGATTGAAGACGGTGCATAAAGAGAAATCGATTGTTTCATACGTGTTTACTTAAATACATTCAACTTCCTTTCATACATCAATCAGAAGTGACTAAAGTTGGATCGTCAGCTGATAGCCTGATATTATACATAGGGCGCATCGCATGTGCTGGCAACTACAAACAAGGCTAGTTTATCGCCTTTTAATCGTTTCCTATAATTTTGTGTTTAGTTCAGATTTTATTTTTAGATTCATTCCCTTAATATATATATTTATTATTTAGTAAGTATTTCGAATTATATATTGAGACGAATATATCAAGAAAATTTTCGGTTTTCACTCTAAACTCTAAAAAAAAAAAAAAAAAGTGATCAAAGCATTTTCCTCAAAAAAGAAAAAAAAAATGATCAAAGCATTATGTGTTTATTGTGGAATAAAAGTTGCCATAAAAAAAGAGTGGAGGAAGGAATTACAAGTTTACACATTATCAATTTATCATTAGGTTCATTAGTTCATGGCATCACTATTCATTAGTTGTCCCACTAGAATTCAATCATGTAAATCATGAATGGCCCAAAACTAAAAGAGGTGAGATCCAGGCCCAATTCAATAGGCCCTAAAGATAAGCCCAATTCTTCATCTTCTTCTTCTTCCCGTTACTCCCAACACCAGAATCCTGCAATTCAGCTTCATCACTCTGATCAAACCATCTTCAAATACTTCATTTCTTAACTTTTAGAGAGAGAAAGCGAGGAGAGAGAAAGTGAGGAGAGAGAAATGGTGACGCCGATAACAAATTCATGTCCGTTCTTCGCGCCATCTGGTAACTGTAATTTCATTTATTTTTTCCTTTTTTTTTTCAATTTTGCTCAAAATTACTGATTTCTTGCTTTGATTTTTAATTTGATTGATTGATTGATTGGATTTAGGGCAATTTACAATGCCGAGATTAATTTGATTGGTGCCGCCATTAAAGCTCCTTGATTACCTCCAATAAACCTTATTAGGTAACTACATTTCTATAATCTCGTTGCATTTTCCCCCAATTTTTCTTTTTTAGGGATTTCACTTGAGAATTAAATTTAATTATTTACATGAAATTCTAATTATACTAGTATTACATTTGTTATTTGTTATCCTCTGAATTTTATTGATGTTTATAATTGCTTAAAAATGGAAGGTTGAATGAAACTAGATTTTGAGCTCTGATGTCAAAGCTGATAAAATTGGATTAACAACTGAAGCAAAACTAGTGTGTGTTTAAAAAGGCATAATTATGCAAACACCTATTCACATTCCTCTTAATTTATTGGGTAAATTCAAGGTTGGGGAGGGTAAGACGGGAGGTAGACATATGCTATAACGGTAGCACGGTTCCGTTTATTGTGGCTCCGTTTATAGTGTCATTTAGATTGAACTTGTATGAAAATTTGTTAGAAAACCAACTCAACCAAAAGCTTAAGTTATTGGTTGAAGCTCGGGATTGAGTTATATACTCTATTAGCTGTTCAATTATGAATTTATGATACTAGAACTTAGAGAATAGGTTGCATTCTAGGATCATAGGAAATATGATTGGGAAATATGATAGTTTTTGCTACCGTTTTGTGTTTTGGAAAATATATAAAACATAGAAAAGCGAAAGAAGAAGAATAGATGAGGGTACTAGTGGTTGGAGGCTTTCTTGAAAGAAGAAAAATGTGACAGAAATAAAATGAAACTAGAGATTATCCCCTCATGATTCATAGGAAGCAAGACTAGAGAGCAGAGAGCAAAGGTGGAGATTGGAAAAACGGATACATAGAGGAGATTGCCCTGCTTCGGGTTATTGTGGATGAGAAGAGAGGGAGGAATATGTAGAATTGGGTAGAGGCCCTAGAGTGTTTAGCTTGTGAAAAGGGAAGCAGATGTGTGCTATAGTTGTGCCTGATTTAAAGACGCGGTATAGTGGAAATTATGTATGCAAATGATTTCACTTAAGCACAGATGCTCATTCAAAATAATTCAAATATCCTTTATAGTTATATGTTTGCATTTGATAGTCTATCTTGGTTTTAAAAAGCGCGTCTCGGACGCGCCTAGGCGTGCCTCAGGCCCAGGCTCAGGGAAATGGGCTTTAGCTAGTCGAGGCTCAGACACCTACGGAAGGCGCGCGCCTCGTGCGCCTCAAAGCGCCTTGGGTAAGGTGCGCCTTTGCGCTTCAAGGATAATAACTAAGGTTTAAGTTATAATTTGAAGAATGGTGGACATTTTTTCAAATTTAGACTACCTTAGATATACATATATCATTATTTAATTTATTATGAATCTTTTTAATTGGTATCAAGTACAATCAAAGTAAAATATAATTTGAAATAAATATATAAATACACGCACCTTGCATACAAAAGACGTGCGCCTTCGCCTTGCGCCTCGCGCCTAGGCTGCAAGGACCATTTGCGCCTTGGTGCGCCCTGCGCCTTTTAAAACTAAGTAGTCTATGTCTTATGGTGAATATAATGAAGGAAAGCATCCAAATGCACCACCCCTGTTTTATTTACTCCTCTGAAGATGCTGAACTTGCTGATTGTTATTTGATAGTCCATGCTCATGCTATTTGCACTGTGAAGGAGGAATGCTTTCTTTAATTTGTGACGCTTTATGTTTAACCCACTCCATATTCCTTGGAAATCACTCATATGTTACAATGTTTAGATTTTTCCCTTACTAGATTGAGTTGGGTCTCTTAATCTCTCCTATTCTTTTTACAATAACCTTCTCTCAAATACTCAGTGTAGAGCACATACCCTATTCATATGTGGTTATTGCAATTCATATTTGTTCATGGAACTTCCAATTCTGCCAATGCTATTATTTAAAAAAGTTTTACACTTGTAGTAATATACTATACTAATACTAGTGTAACATTAAAAGCCATATACAGCACATATATGCACCGTTGACTATGTTAAATTTTTCTCATGAATTCATCATCAAAAGCTAGTTACTCCATATATTATTGGTCACACGACTTGTTTAAACACTAAGTAATTTAGTTAAATCCAACAATAGTTTAATGGAACTGTTGTATATAACAAATCATCCATGGAATTTTCACTACTCGTGACACCATACTTGCAGGTTTCCAAAGAGTAAAATACCATACCCTTACCTTTAAACCTTGGAAGGTAGATCCTGTTGCTTATCCCAGTCTCCCTGGTAGTCAAAGCCGAAAACGAAGAAAAATGGCTGATAAAGAAACAGTGATTTTCTAGCCTTTTAACTGGAACCCAGTTCTGGTTCAATATGTCAAATATAAACACATTAACCCATTTTCCCCAGTTTCCAATTAACACTGAATACAATGCTCCATTGCACTTGACTAGATGACATTTATTTAACTCACAATCCTTCATATGATTCATCTCACTAGGCTTATTATAAACTTGCCACCTTTTGTTTCCGTTTGCCAATAATTCGAATGCTCCAAGTTTTCCATCTCTGTCAATGATGTAAAAGACTCCCTTGTAATAAACCGGACTGCTTATGCTAGGATAAGTGCAATGATGCCAATGAACTGTGAAGTAAAATTGCAACTCTTCCATTCTTCATCTCCATTTTGATGATAAAAATTCTTTAGATTGTACTAAAAATCGTTATTGATAATGCAACAGTCACAAAATCGGTAGAAGTTGGATAGGTTGAGAATCCGATACTTGTAAGATCCCTAAGCTCGCGATTAGGTGGGTATACACCCCACTCCCTTGTATAAGGATTATAGTATTGTAATGAAAATTGGGGTTTTTGAACTGTGATAAGTAGCCATCCATCCTTGTAAAACTCAATGATGCAAGAATCTCGAAATGGTTGGAACATGATGGAGCATGAATCATCTCGAAATGGGTCACTTACTTGACACGACCCGCTTTCATCCTTACAAGAGAGAAATAAGGGTAGAGATTTATGATAGGTCCGTTGATGCACAGTTTTAGGCACTATGTATTGAAATAACTTGCAGGTGGCTCGCAAGTTCAAGTAATCAAACAAGTGCAGTTTCATCAAAATTGAAACTAGGTCATCCAAGGGAAGCTTGTCGATCAATAACATGCTTTCCTTAATTTTTTTAGGCAGTGGCCTCATGGTTTGCAATAATGGTATTGTTTCCTTGATCAAAGTTGTCGTCTCTCTTGATTGTCTGTTTCATTGCTTGCCTATCTAACAGCCTGTTATTACCAACATGCAATATTTAGAAGATGATCTCATGCTCTAGTCTACATTGAGTTAAAGAATACATAGGCATCGAAATTAGATTGTGCAATTCAAGTTTCTAATCAAGATGTTTAGATCTATAATTCTGAGGTTCCATTTTAGATATGTGTTAAAGATTAGCTTAGAGATATACTCATATACCTGTTATGTTAATTTTTCCAAAAAAAAAAAAAAAAAAAAAAACATCAAAAAGTTAACACTTACCTTTCTTGATGCCGTGGCATAACCCAAGCAAAGTTAAGGACACTGCTGGTCAACACTGAACCAGTGGGAATTAGCATCAAAGTACTGCTGTGTAGGTTGAAAGAGTACAAGTTGACATTATTCTCAAATGTCACAATATAGTAGATACAATTTCCTGGGACATCGTTGCTGCCTCGCGTACAGTCTGATCCCCAGCACCAGGTGCTACAATTTTTCCCAATGAAAAAGGTACGATTATCCAAGCTTTGTACTTGCTCCCATTTCTGTTCTTTCAAATCCATCTCCCAAACTTTTATCCCGGTGATTCGACAGTCATGAATGTGGCGCATATACATCTGGACACTATATATAACACCACAGGATTCAACCAGATGACAGACAATAGTCCCACAGTGGACACTAATTCTAGGCAAACTTAACTTTTAAGTTCTTAGACAAGGGAAATAGATGCATCATTCGTTTCATCCACTTCGATACTCATTAATTATTGTCTCCTCTTCTCTATGGTCGTCAAAACCAATTATAGCATCGGCGTATATGACCTTACCAAGAACAACAGTATTAAATACAATTACAGTTTTTCCATCAAGCTTAAGCCTTTGCTCAATCCAAGTAGGATCACTCCTTGAAGGCCGACAACAGAAAGCTTTGCCTTCAAAATACACTATAAACACACAATCATTTAAATCTGGGGTCGATATAAGCGCGTATGTGTCTGGTAACTCTAATGCACCGTCTTCATTCCGAGGTACTTCAGGGAGACGCAGGGACTGCAAGGTGACTGGATTGAACAAAGTATATCTCAAAATGAAGGGATCGCCTAGGGTTGCGCAATCACGTAGGATTAACCAACCATTGTAGGAAGCTTCTATCCTTTCCAATTGATCAGGAAATCCCTTAAATAAAAAGGATTTATTTTTAAAGGGTAAAGGTGAGACTGTGCATAATATGTGACGTCTATTATTATCTGAAAATATAAGCCATGGTGTTTCGCCTGGTGAGATAGAGCATTGGTTAATAATGTCATGCTTCTTCTCCTCCATTGAAAGATACTAATGAATAATGATCTTCCTAAAACTCGGCTTATGATTTATAGATGTTTATTCTCTTTGTATAATTAGGGTTTTTTTGGGTTAATTAAATACTCAATATATTTTTTTTTTGGTGTTTAGAGAGCCATAAGGGCGGGGGTGAGAATCGATCCCAAGATCTCTTGGAATCAGAGGAAATATAAAGATCATTACTTGAGCTATCCCTCACTCTATATATATGTATCTTTTACTAATAGATAATCAAAGATATATATATATAGATCATTGCTAACTAGTAAAATCGATGGTATTCCAAAAGTTGTAATAGGACAATATACAATTCTTGATTTGTTAGACATGCAACATACATTCTTTACTTCATAAGTTGGATAATCCCTAACTTAAAGTATAACCAACATAACTGGACAAACACGCACTGCTGACATCCTAATGAAGTATGTAGTTTCATAATTATTAGCGTAAATTATATACTACTTGTAATAGCCAAATAATATTGTATTTTATACTAGTACTAGGTTAAGTCCCGTGCCATGCACGGTAATTATTAAAACTTAATACTTATCATTAATTTAGCATTATTATTTAATTATAAAAAATTAAACCTAATAACAAAATAGGATAAAAGTTCTGTAATTACAAAAAAATTTAAAAAAATTGATCACACTAAAGAAAACAGAGAGAATGTGAGTGAGGGATAGCTCAAGTGGTTAGAGCTTCCTCCCGGTTCCAAGAGATCTTGGGATCGATTCTTACCCCCCGCCCTTGTGGCTCTCTTAACACACACAAGAAAAAAATAAAAATAAAAGTAAAAAATAAAACAGAACGAATAATATATACACAAATAACTATGAATTACATCATTAAGTTATAGATAGAAAACAATTATTGCATAATATTGTATAAAAAAAAATTATATATATATCTTTGTTTGATTGTGTACAAATGGAATATACTTATAAAATAGGAAGTGAAATATTATTGAATAGTTTGTATTAAAAACTTCTCTAAGAAGCTTTGACCAAAAAAAAAGAAAAAAAAAAAAAACTTTTGGAGGGAAAATTTTTAACCAGGAGATGACATGTGTCATTCCTGGTTTCGCCTTTAGTATAAAGTTATAGATTATTCCATATACAAAGAACTGTTAATGTTATTAGCTAAAAATGAGTAAGCAAATTAATTGACAACTAGTTGCTTAATACAAAAGATTGCTAATACGACATCCAATAATTGGCTGTATTGGCTGTATAGATAGTGGCAAATATAAACTTGCCATGTGGTACTCTTTCATGTCCAGCCCAATTTCATTGTTAAATAGTCACTCCTTAATAATGTACTTATTTATGTAATGTACTACTCCGTAGATTATATATAATATATAATATGCTATATACTATATATTAGGCCTTAATTATATATCAAACACCCTCCAAGAAAACAAAAGATAAACTTAACTCTTTTTGATCTAATTAAATTACACAACAAATAAAAATATTAAGAAATGGGGAATTGCATAGAGCATGAATCATCTCAAGTTATATGGGGAGGGGAAGATTGGACGTCGTTGTTGATGAGCAACGGTGAAAAAAGAGCAATGAAGATGGAGGAAGAGGAGCTACTAAGGAAGATAAGAGCAAAATACTCGGTATCAAAAGAGGTAAAGGTGAAGATGACAAAGAAGCAATTTGAAGAATGGCTAAAGAAGATAGATGTGGAACAAGAAGGGTTGTGTGTTGAACAAACATTGGGAGAGTTGATGAAAGTTGGTGTTCAATGTAAGGTGCATGAGATTTCTTGGAAGCCTAGATTGAAAGTCATTCCTGAAGCTAAGCTTAATTAGTTTAATTTGCTCATTATTTCTTCTTAAATGTAATAATTTATAGTTAGGTTTTTTAACAAGCAAGGGTTTTAGTTGCTTGATGTGGGTGTACGTATAATGGATTAAATTGCCATTTTTGATCATTTGTATATATTGTTGAAGACTTGAAGCCATGTTTAATTTTGGGAAATTAAAAATTGGTTAAATTTTTTTAATGTTCATCATTAAGTGTGAATTGAATGAATTAATATTTATTAGAATGTTTTACAAATGAGTCCAATTTTTTTTACGTACCATCTCACAAAATTACATAAATAGTCTACATTTAAATGTAATTATTTTACGCCCTTGTATAATATGCTCTCTTCATGATCACGTACAGAGAACACATGGGTCGTGTAATATTAGAGGATGTAAAATTACGCTTAGTTGCACATAGGATGGATCCTAGAAGGACGCGGATTTATATTTTGTACTTTCATTATGCTATTCCATGATAAGAGATTATAGTAACCTCTCCCTCTCTCTCCGGCCGGCCACAAACTGTCATGTTGTTGCCTTCCTTCACATCTTAGAGGATGATCAGGTGCTCCCACGTTGTCTATATATATATTAATTACGAATTGGTCGAAATACTTCTTAATTAAATAATTTTCACTTAATATTTCATCATTATTGCTCCTAATTTAACAATTAGTTATGGTTGCATGCATGTGGTGGTGGTAGTGTTGAGACTCTTGCATTTGGTGGTGGAATGGCATTTGACGGAGTAATCAACCTCATCGTTGCTCGGTTATTCACATTATTGGTGTTGAGAGAGGTAAATACATACGTAGTATCAATCGTGGACATCGTTAGAATTGAAAAAAGTAAATGGACACCGGTTTCGAACTGGTGTTGATTTTGGGGGGTGCCCATATCACAAGTTATTGGCACCCATTCTGAACCCAGTGCCCATTTGTTATAAAGGGCACTGGTTTAAGGGTCAAACTGGTACTAGTATTACCCTTAAACGAGAGGGAACTGTGGCTTTTGTTTTATATCTTCAAACCTGAGCTTAACTTTGTTAGCCACGATAGCATTATACGAGTAGAAAATTCAAAGGTGTGTGGGGAGGGGGGGAAAAATTCCTCAAATGAGCCTTTTGAGATTTGATCCCTAAATCATAGGGATTTGAGGTGAGATTGAGCAAAACCACTCGAATTTTGTTTGATATTTTTTTTAAAATTTAATTTTTGATTATTTTTTTATAGATAACAATTATGGCAGTTATCCAAATTTTTATTTACATTTGTATTACTTATATGACATGTAAAACCCACAATACATACCTATAAAAAACCCTTTACAATTCACATTGAAATCAATCAATCAATCCCCTAAACTTACAAATTACAATATAATTATCCCATAATATAAACACTTTTCCAACATGTACATAAAAACGAATTTAAGTAAGTCATAAAATTTGTACAAGTCATAAAAAAATAAAAAAAAAAAAAAAAAAAAAAAAGTAGAACCATTTTACACCAACCTTAGCATGTTGTAAAACTCAAAAATTTGTACAAGTTAACAAAAATATATAGCACTAAACTTCATATATTGTCTGCAACATAGGCCTCCAAGACCTATGATATGTCTTACAATGAACACTAACTTTGATCAATTGAGCTAAAGCTTGTTCAACGCACAACCCTTTTTGTTCTACATTCATTTTCCCTAACCATTTCTCCAATTGTTTCTTTGTTACCTTCACCTTCACCTCTTTTATTTTCGACGTCGTTGAACTCTTTGTTTCTTTGCTATCATATGTACGTACTATTTCCTCCTCTTCCTTTTTCATGGCTGATTTTTCGTCTTCGGTCATCATTGCCGGCGTCCAATCTTCCCCTCCCCATATAGCTTGGGATTGTGGCTTTATACAATTCCCCATTATTTCCTTAAATTCGACAATCAAACTTGTGTTACTTTTGTACGTGCTAGTGTTGTTGTATTTTTAATCTTAGAAGTTTTTTTTCGTTTTCTTACTCAAAATATGTTTGATAAACAAGGCTATAATTTGGATACAATTATCCAGTTATTTGGGAGCCTTTTATACATGGATAATACACTGTTTTTGAGAAGAGAAGGTCAAAAAAGTCGTCAAACCAATCTAACAAGTTAATTATTGTAAATTGCCATGTAATTAAGAATATTAATATAGGATTAGGACGAAATAGTCTTGCCTGGTAGGTAATGATAAACTTTGTGTGCGTAAAAAAAATGAGTGTTGACTGACTTGCATATCTACTGTATGTATGTACAAGTTAAGCATTATTTGGAATTATGTATAATTATGAATTGTAAACTTTAGAATTTTTGGCCAAAAGCAACTTAGTAGTTTGCATGTGCATGCTGACTCATTATTACTTGTATATTTTATGTACTTTTATTCCGTTCTTATTTGTTTGTTTGTGTAAGATTTTAGGGAATCGCGAAAAATAATTACTACTCCCGTTATATATTATTTGTAATGATTTGACATAAAGTAGAGAGGAAAAATGTCTAATCGTTGTAAATAATAGGTGGAGTGTGAAACCTATAATTCAAAATAATTAAATTAAAGAACAACATAGATAAATTATACCATAGGGAAACAAGGTGTATGAATGGAAAGTTTGAAACTTAACATCCCGTCATAAAAAGAAGTTAGGGCCGGAAATGATTGATCGAGCTACATAGTTTGGTTTTAGGTTAATTAAGTTCTTTATTCGATTTACAATATAGCACTTTCATCTTGAGACATGTTCAAGAAAAAAATAATTATACTTTGATAATCTTAAAAATATTAAGACAACCTGTCTTGAAATAAATTGAACCATATTATTTTTATGATACATTATATGATCGGCTCATATTTTTACGTTATAAAATGGCCACAATTACCCCCACTAATTTCCCTCCAACTCTCTTAATTTAATCTTCCCCACTTTTCTTCTAATTTCTCTCATTCTTCTCTCTCGTCTCTACTGTTCTCTTTCCTCTATGTTCTCTCTCCTCTGTTAATACTAAGCATATACAAAAGGAAGTTCGGATTATATCTAACACACCAAACAAAGCAAACATGCAGTCTTAGTTTCATGTTCCCAATAGATAATTGGAAATTACTTTACTTTAATCTAAGAGAATTAATTAATTATAAAACCCTAACAGTACTACCAATTGTTTAATCAACTTCTCACAATTTTTAAATTGGGGTTTAACTTTGTAATTGGTCCTTTTTAGCTTCTTCGAACACGACGCAACTCCAACACTTGCCTCCTTTCTTGCTTTGTTCTTCGCCATTGAAGAGCAAATTAAAAAAAAAAAAAATTCAGAAAAAACTTACCCAAAAAAGGAAACCCACATCAATATATACAAAGCTTTAACTAAAGTTAATATTTAGGGTGGGTGGAAATTAACTTCTTTGATTGAGGGGTGATGCCATGGAAGAAGGAAGCAGAGAAGAGGATTAATTACCTCGTTAGATGAGAGAGGAGAGAGAAGAATGAGGGAAACTAGAAGAAAAACGGGGAAAGTTAAATTAAGAAAGTTAGAGGGAAATTAGTGGGGGTAATTAGAAGAAATTGGGTGGATTAGTAAATAATAGGTCATGTGACATGCACATGTTCAGTCAACGCCGGAAAATATCCGGTCAATGCCGGATTATGACCCTTGGTTGTCTTCAACAAAAAAATTTGTAATCTGGTTTCTTTGTGCCAAAAAATTTTTATAAGGTTTTTCCCAACAAAATAGTTGTTATAAATGGTTTTTTCTGACAAAATTTCCTAAAATAAATACTATTTTTGAGAAACTATAAAATAAGAATAAAAATTACATAAATAAAACTAAAAATTTGATAAATCTAAAAAATGTTGATTATACTATTTAATGCCATTAATAAGTGATATAATTAATTATATAGTTAAAAATGTGTCAATTATATGAACTATATAATCATTAAAACATTATGGTAGTCTAATTTCAAACGACTACTGTAAAATTTTCAATCATTATATGACCATACAAGAATGAGAGAAAATTGGATCTAAAACTTTCATGAGGAAGAAGATTGGATTGGATCAACTCAACATAAACCTAATGGAAACCATTCATACATGTATTAAACACTAGTTATTTTCCTTTCTTCTCCTTATATGTTCTCGAATCTCGATCTTAAACTATAGCATGAACCAAGAAAAAAAACAAAATCGTTGTTCCTTTAAAAAGTTACAATCAATATATATTGTCTCTGTTTATTAACAATTGTAGTGCGTGTTAGGTTTTATCTTTTGCATGTTTGATTCATATAAAATCAACTTTTCATATTATTTTGCTATTAAATGGGAAAAAAATTGATAACATGTAAATGGTGGTTGTAGTATTTTGATTTCAATATATATTCTAAAATATAAACATAGTTGTGATACTTTTTTTTTTTTTTTTATTGAAAATAGAAGCTACTATAGATCAAAGTTATAGATTAAATTAATTAACATGTGTGAATCATATTGTACCAGTGTATGTATACACCCGGTGCACCGTACACCCAACTTACTCAAGGTATCTTCATTTTATGATTAAATGAAAAACAATCATCAAAATGAGAATAAAGTACTAATGGGTGTATGGTGCACTCAGGTGTATATATATAACAATTTCTCATTAAAGAAGTGAATAATTAATCTGAGATAGATTGATACACAAACCAAGTAATCTTTCTAGCTAATTTCCATTTTTTTTGGAGGGTCCGGGAGGTGTGGGGGCAAGAGAGGGGCAATCCCTTTTGTTTTCTTAAGTTCTACTTACTTTTCATTTTCTAAGTCTTCTATATGTTTTGGTCCTTTTATTATAACTTTGTATTAATTTTATTTTATTTATTTATTTATTTATTTTAATATACACCTCCCCGCATTGTGGTAGTTTATTTAATTAATCTCCTACTCTCACTATCTCTTCTCTATAATATAAAAATATTCACATGTATGGTCTATTTCAATTTTCCTTGGGTTACTTGCAGTTCAATAACTGGGTAGGACTCAACAAAACGGAGAGAGCGGGCATTTTCAGAACAATTCAATTAAACAAAATCAATGCCTTTTGTTAGTGTCTACGTAAATTAAACTCGTACCTGATCTGAAACGTGACAGTTGAAAATTATAATACATGCATGAAGTAACACGTTGAATATAATCGAGGAACAAGCTGAGGAAAGAAAGAAAAAGAGATAAAGAGTTGAACAGCATATCAACTTTGAATGTTTTCTCTCCATACCAATTGCATCTGAAACTATTCAAGCACATTTTTTTATAACTAATAAATTGTTCAATATTTAAATAATTTTGTCTTATGTATATAACTAAAGTGAGTACACTTGCTTTATTTAATTTTTTAGTACTGTAGTAAATTATTAAGATTCTTCAAAATTCGAGGGATCTCTCTCACCAACTGCATCTGATCTCATCATATATTCAATAATCTTCTTTTTCCCAAGTTTCAAAACATTATGGCCACCTTACTATAGTAGGTTATACAAAAGTGAGACCAGTGACAATGACAATAATGAAGCTTGTATAAATAAATAAATGTAAATTTCAATTAGATTGTATCCGAATTAATGTACAAATATATCTTTGTATCTTTAATTTAGATGACCGATATAATATTTAGATATAATTTTATCCCGTATTTCAAAATTTTAGGAAAAACTTAAAAAATTTCATAGTAAATCGAGTCTCATACTTAGATAGTTAGTTTTCTCTAGAAATTGCTATATAGTGATGTGAATTCAAATTGATTATTGAAGTTTCATTTTACTAAGATTGGAGAATATTTCCACATGAACTTCGATGCCATCTTAGTTTTCTTTAGGTTTTTTGTTGTTTGCAATTGTTTGTTTGTTTGTTAATAATTGTCTTCGTTTTATGATTGTGATTTTGTATATACAATATACTCGTAATATTTTGACGTGTTATTTGATTGAGTCAGTATTTGTTTTCATTTGTTGTAGATTCAAGCTAAGGGCCTGTTCTCTAGCTTATTTTCAGTTCAGTTCTTAATTTCCTTCTCTCATAAAATATTCAGTTCAGTTCAGTCAATTAAAACAGACCCTAAGTGATACGATTTGCAATGTTCACATCATAACATTGGTTTGGTGGAAACTACTGCGTAGTAGCTATATGCAGTCTAAGGACATGCCCATTATGGATAGTGAATAGGTACAACTTTGGAAATAATTTTAATTGTTTAAATCGAGTAATTAAATATTTTATAATATATACAAATTTATTCAATGTTTATGAATAAACCCCTTTATCTCATCAGAGCAAACATTATACGAGTAATTCATATCCGTATGTTAACAAGTTCATAACACAACAAAATTATTGTCAAAATCGTTAACTTTTCTACTTTATACTTCTTATATATTTCGCTTTGACTCACTCCCCTTCATATCATTACAATCTCGTTTTATTAGAGAACCAATATATAATTAATATCGGTTATGATTTGATAATAGTATAAAATCTTCTATGATATCCAAAAAAAAAAAAAAAAAAAAAAAAAAAAAAAAAAAAAAAAACCATTTTACGCAAAATTTGTTAGCATTTGATAATGTAGAATTTGGAGCTTAAGGTTATGTGCTTATTTATTATATGTGATAGAATTGAAATTAACTTTCAACCTACTTGAAGCTTACTTGCAACAAGTGGCTTGGCTCAAGGCAAATCTAGTCAAAGTTGTCAAATTTTAGCTTCTTAATCAGAATTAATTCAATTTGGATGACCAAAAGCAGTCATTTACTTTTGATTCTTGCATAATTTTATCAATTTGGTCAAAGAGCTTATTTACCCCACGTGTATTCAATATATACTAATCAAAATTCACTAACCTTTTGCATACCTCTTTTCTAAGTTTATGGGCAAAATTTGTCATCGTCGACCATTGATTTGTTTTTGTTATATATGGACTACATTATAATTTAAAATTAGTAGATATTCAACTTAATTAATGAGCGATGGTACCTGGTAGGTTGGAGTAAATCTCGTCTACATCTTTGCTATACGCCTCTTTGCATAAGAATATAAATATTATTATTCGATTATACTTTGTATTTATCTATTATAAGATGAATTTAAAAGCTAGTGACCTCATTTTAATTTTATACAAAATCAATTAATGGTTTGACAAATTTATACGTAACTTAAATGAGTAGGGATTCTTAGTGGTCGATCATTATTTCACCAAAAGAAATATAGTATATATAAAATATTCTAATAAAAATACAATTAATAATGATCAATATTAATAAAATTGTTTAAAATATTAATAAAATTGTTTAATTGACAATAATTGTAGTTACTTGAAATATATGGAATCTATAATCTCCTCAAGATAAGTGTAACCGATGGATCCGATCCTAATTTAAGGATGTAATAGAGCTTAGTTATTGTTAAACAATCAAAGAATGACATTTAGCACTTCTAATAAGTTACTGGCTTGTTGAGATTTGTAATTTTGCAACTTTGCAAGACGATACAATAATGTTTTTTCTTACATCTCTATCTAACCAAATAGCCACTTAGGAGTTAGGAGATTCAAATTTATTCACATACTCTATATAATATGAAGTATTACTTATTATTATTATTATTATTATTATTATTATTATTATTATTATTATTATTATTATTATTATTATTATTATTATTATTATTATTATTATTATTATTATTATTCCTATACTCTATTATATATTCCATTAAAAGTTTATAGATTTTTTTTTCAAAAAAAAAATAGATACCAATAATAAAGTCCTAAGAAAAATAAAATCAAACTTTGATGAGTCTTTCAACCAAGTATATGATTTACTTTGATGTATATATGTATACAAATAGAAAAAGTTCGTCATTAACTATATATATGTACATCTTTACAACCTACCAAAATACCAACTTGATCAACTATACAATAATCAACCCTTGTTGGATTCACCTAACTACCAAAAATAACCAAAAAGGAAAAAAGAAAAATGATAGAAAGTAAAATAACTCTCTCCGTACCACGTACTTGACTCGTTTGATAAAAAAAAGCTCTCAAAATTTTGGATTAAGTAGCTAGATCATATGAGACAAGTAAAATGAGATGGAGGTAGTATAATTAAACTTCGGGAATACTTTGCAACCTAGGCTTCCAAGACTTAAGATGGGTTGTCTCACAATGAACACTAACTCTCACCAATTGTCCCAATATTTGTCCTCCATGATTTTGTACGTCCAAATCCATGCTTATCTTCCCTAGCAATTCTTCCAATTGTTTTTTTGTTATCTTTACCTTTACCTCTTTTATCGTTGAACAATCCTTCTTGTTTTCTTCCATTGTTTGGCCTGATTTATCGATGTCGTTCATCATTGCCGGCGTCCAATCTTCCCCTCCCCATTGAGCCCCAGAGTCATGCCTTAGGCAATTCCCCATATCCTTAGATTTTATAGGAGAAGTAAGGTAAGATTTTTTTTTCTGGGAGGAAATAAAGTTTGATGATACATAAACTCTTATGATAAGGGTTTATAATGTTTAAGAAAAAGGGTGAGTGAACCCCTTTTATATTGTGGAGAGAAAAAGTGGGTCAAAATAACCAAATAAAATTAGTGGACATGTAGGATTGGGAGGAAAGAGTCCCACCTGGCTGCAGGTATTAATGTTATTATTAGTCTTTGAAAAATTAATAAGTGGTAATGGAGTGAGTTGACCTCATTGCATGACTATGACTATGTTCAATGACTATATAATACTCCCTTCGGTTCCAATTGTTTATCTTCAAGTAACTTTTTACTTTGTTAATACTCCGTATTAATTAAGTGGTATTAGTAATAGAGAAAATTAATAGGATCGAAAGTAATTTTGTGAGTTGGCCTTTTAAAACAATTATTGCATATAATTAATGGGAAAATATTTTAGGTTCGGCCTTGAAAGAAGATGAGCTCGACTGTAATGGACTGGTGAAGTAATTGTCATGGGTTATTTTCATGGGACAAGTTAGGCAACAACGTAGCTAAGTTTGCATGTGCTGGCTCATTTATTTTATTGGTATGATACTAGTAAGTACCATCTACTTTTCTTGCTGTTTGTTGAGTTGTGTGCCTATATATATATGTCGTAAGCTTTGGCTAAGCTTGTTATGTATTCTGGCTTAATTGGAGTTGTTGGCTAGCAGGCTAGGCGCGAACTATCCATATTAGCAGTGAAACTCTCTCGCAACCCCTTATTTCTTATTCTGGTGAAGGAAATTATTTTGTTGTACCGCACATGGTGCACCAAATAATACAAGTAGCTAGACATATTTTGGTGAATTGCATACATTGTAAATTGTAATAGCTAATTTGCCTAATTTTTTTGTTAGATGCTACTGTACGCAAGAGTGTTAAATTGGGGATGACTGAGCTTTAAAGATATGTTTTGTTAACACGATAAGATAATGTAAGTTGAAGTGACATACGTATAAATGAGATGGAAGACTAATCATAATAGAATTTTTTTATAATTATTTTATTTTATTTTTAGTTGAAGATGTTAAAAGAACACTAAGGGCCTGTTGTGATTGACTGAATTGAGTTTAACTAATAAAATATGTATTTATTTTGTGAATTCTAGGCTTTTTTCAAAAAATAAAAATAAATTATACTATAGCGTTTTCGCTTCATGTCCAAAATTAGTGTGTTTGCCTAGTAATTAAATAAAGAAAAATAAATAAATTTTTTTTTAGTTTATTACTTTATTAGTAATCATTTATAATTATCATCTTACAAATAAGTTGTTGGATCACTTGATAAGATGACTCTTGGTTAATCGGTTTAGATCCTAGAAATCTAGGGTTTAAATTGTACCAACTAGTAAAGGCTACTTAGAGGTTAAAAATTAGGAATTCTCATGTGCTTGGCTTGCAAATACTGACCCAAAAGTAATAAATTAGATGAATTGGAGTTAAAGAAACCAATGATACTTTATAAGTTCATATGATCAATGCAAAGTTAAAATTGCTCAATAGTTAGCATTGCATATATGCAGATTAAATGTAGAATGAGTCTTTGAGAGCAACATCACCTAAAATTTGAATAAAGTTTTTTGATGGAAATGATAAATTCTACTCAAGGATTAATATACTCATTATATATACTTGTACATTTTGCATATTTGATTGTTCAATATTTTCTTAAAAATACTTATCAGAGTAACTTATGAATAATTTAGTCTTCTATCACACCTTGAAGGTCTTCACTTGACTATTTTGATAATAGGAAGGGATGAACTTTCAATATACTTCGTATTAATTATATAAATGGTCTACGGTGAAAATAGCTAGTCAAAATTGAAAACCCTACTTGTGAATTGTGATGTCAAAATTTGAAATGTTTCAAATGAACTCTATTGTTAGTTGTGCCTTGTGCATGTCCTTTTCTTTACAATGGAAGTCGTTGTTTTATCTTCTACTGTAAATATTTGTCTATAGGAAGAGTTGATTGGGTTTTTTTTATATACATCTTGATCTAGTAGTTAATGTCTTAATGATAAATTATATTTATGATTGTGCTATGATGCATGAATGAAAGCAAAAATAATGCCATTAGAAAAGAGAGTTAAACTTCATATTAAATAGTCTTTAAAATTCCATATGAAATTTATAGTAAAATGAAGATGACCATTTAATTATTCTAAAACAAAACATGATGACAAGTTCCATTCATTTATGTAATAAAATATACTACCTCCGTCCCCTTTTGATAGTCCCTTATGGGCATTTTTCACGGGAATTAATAAACACAAATAAGAATAGTTAAAGTACATTGAAAAAATAAATTGACATTGAGTATGCAAAAAAGAAGAGAGAGAAAGTAATAAAAGTGCATGGGAAAACAACATTTGTATGAGAAATTTAAATTTGCACAAGTATTGTTGCAAATTGGAGGAAATTTTGGTAAAAAATTAATATTAATGGTTGTTGGAAAAAACATATAGGGTGAACATTTTGGGACTAAAATTTGCCCATAAGGGGCTATCAAAAGGGGGCGGAGGGAGTACAAGTAAATATAGTTAAACGATAGTTTCATCAACATCCCGGTTAACTGAAAGTAGATATAGTAAATGTATGGTAACATCGAATGTTGTACAATTTTGTCGTGAATTCCCAACTTCACGATCATTACTTAGCCGAGCCATTTAGCCGAAGAGCCATGGAGTTAGAGGCCAGCCATATGGAACAGGTAAAACTTCAACAACTTTTTAAGGTGTGAATGCAAATAAAGGGAAAAGGATCTTTAGAATTTGGGATACTGGAGTGGGTGTGAACACAAATATTACAAGGAATCTACACCTAACATTACGTGTGTGCTTACTTGGCCTTTAAATAATTTTTAATTTATTTTTTCTTCCAATTAATGTTGTACGGTCTACCTAATTTATAATTAATTACTCATTTAGCTATCATTACAACTTTACAAGATTTGGACCATCTTTCTAGGTACTTTCGTCCACTTTTGGAACAATGAAAGTGTTTGTCTAAGAAAATGGCTAAATTGCAAACTACACGTAGATCATTCTCATAAGTTTCATCCATATATAGAATTATTGAAATATTATTCCCTTTTGATGTTTTTTTTATACTCATATAATCAAATGGTTTTTCCTATGTAACAAAGATTAATTTAATAAAAAGCACGTGAATTAAATTGAAGCAATAATGCAATCAAAGAAGTAATTGAGTACTCAAAAGAAAGAAAAAGTAAGAGACAACATTAAACAGCATATATAGCAACTTTATTTGAATGTTTAAAGTTATAATTTCAATATAATATATTAATATACTAGTAATACTACGAAGTATAACATAAAGTTTGAAAAATATTTAGTTAGTGTATACATATACGAAGTAGTATATAATATACACTTGCATGCTTTTGGTACAGGTATATATAGACGTATAGTTAATAAGTCCAATGACTGACTAGTGAGTCTAATATTGGAACCTCACTTTTGTAATAACTACTCCAGGTTAGTTGAGCTCGAAGAAGACCCTTCAACGAACTCACTATACTCATTAATAAATTAAGGACATGCCTGTTGACACCGAAATTTTGTTGAATATTAGGTATTAGATATATGTGAAAAAAAGGAGATAATATCGAAAAATATAAGATATTTATCTTCAAGATCTTGTAGAGTATTTAGATAGCTATCTTGTTTACTACTCTACAACACTCTATATAAAAAGGGTCGTTTTTAGGGTTTAAGGAGGCTTAGACGGAACAAGTCACAAAGACCCCATTTCCTTCCTACTACCAAACATTGTAGGTACATATCAAAACCCTAACTCTTTGGAGAGAGGAATCAAGAGATTTACGAGAGTTGTATTCAACAAATCATTAATAAAATAGTTGTTTTCGTATATTTTCTACCCTCTTTATTTGTATATAGCAGGTTTGAATTTTTATGGTTTACAATGCCTTATGATTAACTTAACTTAATTACTAGCTTTGGCACTAATTGAACAACATCTTTAAATGGCTTTTCTAAGAAAAATAATTTATCTTCTGGAAAAAGGTATGCATTTCCAATTCTTAAAGTATTCTCAATTTGTGTTGTTGAAAAAAAAAACATTGTAGGAGTCAAATTGTATGACCTAAATAATGATTGGTTGTTTCATAAAACAACATTTGTATATGATTGATTGAGTTTTTTAATGTAAATCTTCTATAAAGTTTTGGGTTCAAATTCTTTCTAAAAGATACCTAAAATACTCCAAATTTTTTTGATGCAAACCCCAACCCTAACCATTTCCCAATTTGGAAGGACATCGATCCTTCAAGGTAGAGACTAGAGACATTTAGAAAAAAAGATTAACTATCCACATTGGTAACGGTGAAGACACTTCTCTTTGCCAACACACTCTATCTAAATGGCTAGTAGTTACTTTCAAAATATTTTCTCTTCCTCCATTTCTGAATTTAACACTAATAAGCTTGCTGCCTATTCTATTGATGCTTTATTTAATAGCTACTGACCTTGGTAATCCTCCTCTCAATTCCGAGATAAAAAATAATTTATTTGTCATGAACTCCACTAATTCTCCTGGTCCAGATGGTATTCAAGCCATTTTCTACCAAAAAAAAAAAAAATTGAAATTTATTAGGGAATATCATCTCTTCTTTCATTCAGGATTGTTTTACTCATGGACAAAACTCTAATGGCAGACCAATGTTTAACCCCAATTGGATCAATTAAGGGGAAAAATAATGGTTCGAGCTGTGCAGAGTATTTATCACGATATTCTTTAGATGCAGTCACATACCAACTGTGAAGCATATGGGTGAAAGAAGAGGTTATTTTTTCTTAGTTTCCATGCAAACCCTCATTTAAAGCCACTTCATACTAGCTACTATATTAAAACTTTTGTAAGAAAAAATAACCTCTTATGACGTTTATGATAGTGGATTGTTAAATACTGCCATCAAATATTATCAAAACGCCATAATCTGTTTCACGTAATTTGTTAATTGTTAACTTAATTATTTACATTATACATAAATAATTCAATTTTCGATGTATTTCTTTTTCAATGAACCCTAGCTTATTTTCACAAGTAGAGGGCCTGGTGAGCTCAAGGTAAGAGTGATATCCTTACCCTTTCCCATTTTCGATGTATTTTTTTTATGGTGAGTTTTAATACATTTTCTCACATGCTTAGTAAATGCATCAGAATCTAGAAATTCGATTTGTTGGGATGACCCAGACGTAGCATTCTTCTTTCCCATTTCACTCTTTTTACAAACCATCTTAGTATTATTATCATGAGAGCTCTTTTTTATACGTAATAATAATATTTTACTCTTTTTTTCCCAAATATTGTGAGAGCTTATATTTTATTCCCATTTATGCTTCTGATTTATTCAGTATTATTCCCATTTTAGATCACAATTCACAATCCTGGCTTTATAACGAGTTCAAATACAAAAATTAGAGCAAAAAAAATGTACAACAGGTAAGATCCCAGATCTATGATCAAACTTTATTCTGTAATCTAGAATAAGCGATTAATCAGCCACAAATTGGATGAGAAGAAGGAAAATAATTATACTTTTTTTTTGAAGCAAAATAATAATTGTACCTTAGGATGCGTTAATTTACATTTAAGAACATGCTGATTCTATTTATCCCAATCCAAGAAACTCACTCCGCAAGTGTGACAATATTCATCACCAATCTTCTTCTCCTTCCCCTTTCCCATTTTTGATCAGATCTTTTTTTCTTTTGAGATATCAGCTAGGCAAAGTGGCATACACAAGACTCTATTAATATTTAATACTCCGTATTAGACGTGTTAAGTCTGGTACCGAGGTAGAGTTTCGGTCATTTTGGATTTAATTAAGACCTTGGTTCAAGTTAATTTAATTTTGGTTAAAATTTGAGTTACAATATTAGCTCATTTTTAGTAACAACTGGTATCGTACCCGTGCAAAAAATTTCAAAAATTAAATCTCACAAATTTTAGCCTATTACTTGTTATATTGAAAGCTTTTAGTGTATAATAATTTTAGTCACAATAATGAATAACATGTACCCATCTAATCATCTATCATAAAGATTTATAACCTTTATAAATGTCTTGGTCATGTTTTACCTATTTATATCTAGTCATGGACAATCACATATCTTATACATACTTTTCATGTGCACTTTTGTTTTAATCAATATAATAAAACATACTCTATTGTCCCATAACATAAACATATTTAAAATAAAAAATCAGGTGTACAACACTAAATATATTAGTTGAATAGTCGGCCTAAAATGATAGATCAAAAGTTACCCAAAATAAATCAGAGTCATTTGATTTAAATTATTACTTCCTCTGTTCTTTTTTACTTGACCTGTTTCTTTTATCACGCTTGCCAATGCAAAATTTAACAATGAATAACTTTAATTCTCCAAAAGTAAAAATTATGAAAGTTACATATTATGATAGTACTTATTGAGGCGAATTCACACTACTAGAAAACGGGCCTTTAGTATCGGAAATTTTAGTATCAGTAATTATTATTGATACTAAAAATGTCAGTAGTATCAGTTATTTTTTTTCTGATACTACTTCCGTGGCTTGAACGGTAGGCTAGTATTAGACTTCATTATAGTGTCGGAAAAATATTGATCCGATACAAATGACAAAATAGTATCAGAAATGTTCCGACACTAATAAGCTTTTTACCATCAAAATTATTTCTGATACTGTTAGATACTTACAGTAACAAAAGTTTCCGATACTAAATCACCTTATGAATATCTCATGAAAAAATTGGCGCTTTCACAAGAAAGAAAATAAAAAGATGGCGCTGGCGCCACATTAAAATATTAGAGAATTTTGAAACATTTTCATTTCTAAAATTTCACCTCGGTAATGTAACCAAACCCAAAAGAAAAGTCCTTCCTTTTATCATTTCATCAGTAAAAACAACAAAGAACACTCTTATTCTCTCTCCTCACTCTATTTCACAAAGCTAGGGTTCTAACAAAATCTGCTCAAATTTACAAAAATTATCATTCATCTACTCAAATTTACAACAAAAAATCATACATTACGCTCGAAGGTGTTGCTCATTTGTAAAATATAACAAAATTGAACCTCGTATATATTGTTCTCTAATGGTTGCGCATCAAGCTGGCCGGATCTGCTGGGTTTTGCGATTGAAATTCACTAGCGGTGATTATTTTGTAAGTTCATAGTTCTTTCTTTGAATTTTGTTTATTTTTAGCTTAATTTGTCAACAATTTTTGATTTAAATGTGAAAAACGTTTAAGGATTTGGTCTGAACTTGTTTGTTCATAAATTAGTGAGTATTTATATGGTTAGATTTAATTTGGTATCACAATTTCAAAGGATTTTGTCAAAATTGTTAAGAATCTAGTTGGTACGAAAAAATATAGTAAAAAAATACCGAAAGATTGTGTGATGGGTTTAGTTTACCCCATATTTACTTTGTTAGTGAGATGTTGCAACAAAGATTACTAATGGGCCTACTCCTTTGTAATTGCTTTTTAATTTCATTGTTAAGGGCACAAAATCCGTTCAAAATTTGACTATTTTTATAGTAACACTAAAAAATTTGTCTCTATAATTTTGTATTGGTGATTTGAGTTCTCATTTTTTCCCTGTTTGAATTGGAAGTTCTTGCCTTTTATCTATAATCGTGAATTTCTATTGATTTTATGATAATATAGAGTAGCATATTTTAATTAAAATAATGTAGTTTAAATGGCCACTAAATCTAAATTAAATTGAAACATGCTAGCTAATTTAAAACTACTTTGATGTATATGGGTAAATTAAACACAAGAGTTGTGACATTAATTTTTTTTCAAATGTATATAACAAGTTGTTAAGGTTAAAAATAATTAGTATTTTACTTTTTTTCTATACTTGGCTATTGTAATGTGATGATTAGAAGGGTAGTGGATAAAAAGAGGGTAGATTGGTTATCTTAGGGTGGGAGTAAGTTTCTATAATTCTCATTATTTTGGTAATAATTATCCATCTCGTTGTTTTACTCATGCTACCTGCCTACCTCTATCTTAATAATTTCAATTGTTAAATTACCACATTATCTCTTTTCGTGCAGCTTGCTATTTTGATATTATAAACGATCAAAGGTGTTAAGGTCATATCAACCGGTGTTATTGTTATATTACTGGTAGCGTTGGTGAAAATCTATACTTTGCGGATTGAGTTCTTGTTGGTACTATATCTTTCCACTATTATAATTATACTTTATTCCATTATAGTTAAACATTGCTATTGATTTTACTTCTTTTTTTTTTTTTGTTAATAGAGTAACTTGTATGTTGTGTAAGTTGTATGATTAATTATTACTTTATTGATGGGGTGTAATGTGATAGATTTGCATGCATGTCTACTTGTTATACATATACATATACATATACATATACATATACATATATATATATATATATGTATATATATATACTACTTGAACAGTATGTGGATATGGCTCTAAGCCTTTTGCTTTCTGTTAATTGAAATTTTAATTATGACTTAATTGAATATGGCTTTTAATTGGGCTTGTTAGGTGTGTAAATTTGTATCATGGATATTGAAAAGAGATGGGTTCATATGCCAAGAAATTGTCCAGAATATAGGGAAGGAGTAGACCAGTTCATAAATTCTGCTGCAAATGCCTCAGCTTTAAATGGGAGGATTAAATGTCCATGTAGGAGATGTTCTGTTACTGTGTATCTTGATCCTAAAGATGTTCGTGAGCATTTATTTTGTGAGGGTTTTGATAGAAACTATGCTAATAGTGTATGGGTTTTTCACGGGGAAGAACCTTCACCATCAGGCTTGTTAGATGATGAATCTCATAGTGATGAGGAGTCAAATATTAGTATTGATGATATGCATGGATTACTTCATGATGCTTTTGGGTTTCCTAATTTTGGTGATAGCATAGGTGAATATCCTGAACCTGGTGAGGGGGGGTTGAATTTAGAAGCTGAAAAGTTTCAAAAGCTTATGGAAGATGCTAAAACTAAATTATATCCTGGATGTGATAATTTTACTACTTTGTCATTTATTCTTCGACTTTATCACATGAAATGTTTGCATCGTTGGAGTGATACATGCTTGAATGGTATGCTACAATTCTTTAATGAGCTTCTTCCTAAAGGTTCAAACTTTCCAAAGAATCTTTACCAAATGAAAAAAGTACTAGCAGACTTAGGTTTGGGATACACTAAAATTGATGCATGTCCAAATGATTGCATGTTGTATTGGAAAGAGAAGGTTGATGATGAAATTTGTACTATGTGTAATGTTTCGAGATGGAAAGATCCTTCAATTGGAAAGAAAAGTGGTCCAGCAAAGGTGCTACGTCATTTCCCCCTCATACCACGCTTAAAGCGTCTTTTTATGTCATCTAAAACATCCAATTTAATGAGATGGCATAAAAAGGGACGTAGTAAGGATGGGAAACAAAGGCATCCAGTTGATTCTTTAGCTTGGAAGAGTTTTGATGAGAAATATCCTGATTTTGCTAAAGATGTTAGAAATGTTAGACTTGGTTTGGCTAGTGATGGTTTTAACCCATTTAGTAATATGAGCACTAATCATAGTACTTGGCCTGTTATAATTATGGTGTATAATTTGCCTCCGTGGTTATGCATGAAAGATTCATATTTTATTATGTCACTCCTTATTTCTGGTCCTACATCTCCTGGTAATGACATAGATGTTTATTTGCAACCTTTAATTGATGAGTTAAAGGAATTATGGGATGGTGTGGAGACTTATGATGCTTCAACAAATAACACTTTCATGTTACATGCTGCATTAATGTGGACAATAAATGACTTTCCTGCCTATGGAATGCTTTCAGGGTGGAAAACTAAAGGCTACTTTGCTTGTCCTCATTGCAATGTTGATACATGCTCTCATTTTTTAAAAAGAAGTAGGAAGTTATGTTATATGGGACATCGTCGTTTTCTAGACCTTAATCATGCATTTAGAAGAAGCAAGGCTGCATTTAATGGTAAAACTGAGGACAGATCACCACCAAAGTTACGATCTGGTGTTGATTTGCTATTTCAAATGCGTAAGACTAAGGTTATCTTTGGGAAGCATAATAGAAAGTCTGATGGTCTGAAGAGGAAGAGAAAGGGAAGTAAGAAAAAAAAATTGAGTTCAGGTTGGAAAAAAAAAGTATATTCTTTACTCTACCTTACTGGAAAGACCATCTTATACGGCATAATATTGATGTCATGCATACGGAAAAAAATGTGTGTGAAGCTTTGCTGGGAACTTTACTAGACATTGATAGAAAAAGTAAAGACACATTAAACTCTCGCTTTGATCTTCAAGACATGAACATTAGGCATAATCAACATCCCAGAGAGGTAGGGAAGAAATTTGAAAAACCTCCAGCACCATTCTTTCTTGATAAAAAAGCCAAGGAGAACTTTTGTAAAGTGTTATCTTCGGTGAAGGTTCCAGATGGTTGTGCCTCCAATATTTCTCGTCGTGTGGATATGAAAAATGGAAAAGTATATGGTTTAAAGAGTCATGATTGTCACATTATAATACAACAGTTGCTGCCACTAGCTGCTCGGAAAGCATTACCGAGAGATATAAGTGTTGTATTGATTGAGCTGAGTAATTTTTTTAAAGAGTTGTGCTCTAAAGATGCTTCATTGGAAGATTTTGAGAAATTAGAGCTTAGTGTTATATTGACACTTTGTCGTCTAGAAAGGATTTTCCCACCATCATTCTTTGATATCATGGTACACTTGGTGAGTCATTTATCCTATGAAGCTGCCATTGCCGGACCGGTTCAATATCGTTGGATGTATCCAATTGAAAGGTGTACATTATTTTACTTATTCTATACTCTCATTTATTTTTTATGGTAATTCTGTCATGATGTTTTCAGTTGAGGCTAATTTTTTTTTCCTTTTTCCGAATAACAGGTTTTTGTTCAAATTAAAATCATATGTACATAATAGAGCAAAACCAGAGGGTTCAATCGCCGAGGCTTACATTGCTAATGAATGCATGATCTTTTGCTCTCGATACTTGAAAGAAGTTGAATCAAGCAAAGGTGGATCTAGCAGAAATAATATTGATCAAGAACGAAATGGGTTATCCATCTTTTCAATAATCGGTCATACTTTAGGGAGTGAAGAGACAATTCATTTGAGTCATCATCAATGGATTCAAGCCCATCAATATGTCTTGTTTAATTGTGATGAAGTTACAAAATATGCAGAGTAAGATACTTTTATTTTAATTCATTTTTATCAGATTAAACTCGCATAAATTACTTACATTGTAACCTTTTTTTTTTTTTTTATTTCTGTGAGTATGATACAGAGAGCATAAGGTTCTTAGACAACAAAATTTGCATATGGAACAGTCAGTTCTTGAAAATCTTCACAAAGAAACATTTGTGAAATGGTTTCAGCTTCATGTACGTATTTAGTTTGAGTAGTTACTTTATACACATATATCTTTTTTGTAGTAACAATTTTTATTTTTTGATTGTAGGGTGAAAGCATATGTCAAGAGGAAGATGACCAGATTAAAAATGATCTTCGATGGCTAAGCAAGGGTCCCAGTAATTTGGCAAAGCGTATAAAGAAAATATACTACAATGGATTAAAGTTTCGTACAAAAGATTCTGAGAGAAATTCCCCAACTCAAAATAGTGGGATATGTGTGAATGGTGAGGAGGGTGTCACATATCATGGTGTTTTGAAAGACATTCTTGTTTTGGATTATTATGAAGGAAGAAAAGTGTACTTATTCATGTGCGATTGGGTAGATTTGAGAAACGGGAGAGGAACTAAAGAAGATGTCTTGGGATTTACTCTCGTAAATTTCAAAAACCCATGGAAAACAAATGAGCCTTATGTATTAGCTTCTCAAGCATTACAGGTTTTTTACACACCTGATCCAGTTGAGAGTAATTGGAATGTTGTGACCAGGGTACAACCTAGGGATGCATATGACATGGATAATGATGCGCTTGAAGTTGACATGAGAACTTATTATGGTAGTGAGCCACACAAGAATGAATTGATGAATAGTGCAAGAACTGATCTTGATAACTTTTATGTGAATTTAGCAAATGAGGATGATAATATTAATGAGGAGGAATCTAGTGATGATAGTGAAGAGGAGGAATATAGTGAGGATAGTGAAGAGGAGGAATTTAGTGAGGATAGCGAAGATGATGAGGACTACACTTACAGCTTGATATGACTTCAAATAAAATATGTCTTGTGTAATGATGGCTTAGAAAAATTTCTAATGACTATAAATTATGTCGCTTATTATTAGTTTCATTGTTGCTATTTATATATGTATGCTGAATATTTTGAAGGAGTATTTCCATTGTTAACTTAATGTGCATGCACTTTCCTGTTTTTTCCTTGCTTGTTGTGTATGTATATACGCAGGTTACAATGCTATCAAGTTTGAAAGGAAATTTACAGAGTCAGAAAAGTATTGCTTCAACTTCAGCACAAAGAAAAGAAGATTATCGTGTCTGTAGAAATGACAGAAGTTCAAGCGATGAGAGCTCAAGTGATGAGGACAATGGCCCAGAAGACTCTAATAATGGACAACAAATTAATGACACTAATGTTCAAGATCAAAACATGATCTCCTCTCATGAAACAAACGGTAGTAGTTCTTATTTTCTATCTGTTTTTAATTATTTTCTTCTATTATCATTGTGCTGACCAATTAGTTAATTTCTGTTTTTATGATAGAGAGGCCAAAAGTTAACCCTCCTAGGGGACCTAACAAGTGCAGTAACCTGTCGAGTAATGAAAAAACAATCGTCACCGTTAATCATAACGGACAACCAATTGGGAAAAATGGCAGAAAGTTGTCATCATATCTTGGTCTACTTGCAAGAGACCCTAAATTGGTACCCCTTGACCTTAAGGATTGGAGAAAGTTTAAGACTACGGAAAATGTAGACATGTTTTGGAAGATCATCTTGGTAATATACTTCTAATTAACCACTGTTGAGTGAATATTTAATGTTGACTTCATTTAGATGACGTTTTATCTGCTTTTAATTTATTTTTTTGCAGACAAGATTCACATTTGAAGGTCTGACTTCTCCTAAAGATTGGGCTTTAGACAAGATGAATCATTGTCTGAGATCATGGAGAAGAAAACTAAAGAAAAAACACTATAAACCTGGTGAAAAGTCTCTGGCTGACTTATTAAAACCACCTAATAACAGAGTAGATCCTGAACAATGGGTGAATTTAGTGCACAAATGGGAGTCAGAAGCTGGAAGGGTATGTAAAATGCACAAGTTTCAATCAAAAATGGAATTTTTTTTCCCTAAACATGCCATCTTTTTTTTTTTCAATATGACAGGCTAGCAGTCAAAGGAACTTTGACAATCGCATGAAATCTACAATGGCACACCATTTGGGCACAAAGAGTTTAGCTCGATTAAGAAATGAATTGGTAAATTTTATTAGAACTTTCCACTGTTATCTAAATGTAAAACCATTCTTCTTCTATATGACTATTCTTTTTGTAGACAAAGGATGGAAAAGAACCTGATCGTCTCACTATTTTTGAAAATGCATATGGAGTTGCAAAAAAGAAACCAATTGATCTAGTTTCTGAAAAGAAAATTGTATGTAAAAATTGTCTATGTATTTTATATGTTAATTATTGTCTAATGTATAAAGACTATTTTAACCAATTTAATTCATAAATTGTAGGCTGAAGCAAAAAATCACATTCAACAGCTTCCACCAGAATGTGATATTGTTATTGAGAGGGAAAAAATTTTTGAGCTTGTTGTTGGAGAAGAGAAGCGTGGCTACAAACGAACATATGGAATAGGTGTGAAGGCGTCGACTAGTTATAGTTTTAAATTGAATAATAGTGAAGCTTTTCAAATGGTTGAGCAAGAAATGCATAAAAGACAAGCCTTAGAAGAAGAAGTTGCATCTGAAAAACAAAAAAGAGTAGAATTAGAACAAGAAATTGCAACTGAAGCAAATAAAAGAAAGGAGCTTGAAGAACAAATGTTAGGTGAAAAAAGAAAAAGGGAAGCTTTAGAAGAACAAATGCGGAATATGAAGGAATTGTTAAGTAAGATACTCCCTGGTATGTTTTAATCATTTTCCTCCTCTTTTGTGTGCATTTTTAACATTATTTCATTGTTGGCTAATATGTTGAAGTGTTAATTTCTTTTTACCCTATGGTTACCATTTGGACATGCTTGCTTTGATTTTCTACTGGTTATTCTTATATATATTTATATAAATAGCATTTTCATGATATTCTCTTAGTCGACCAACTGCTATGCTATTATATCTAGATTATGATTGCTTTTTCCTATAATTTGTCTTAACAGGTTCAACTTTGAGCTGATAATCAGATTTTAGTGCAAGAAGCCCAATTTTATTTGGTCGCGCATATGTTTTTGAAGAATACGAGATGAGATCATAACCCTTTACATTTTGAAGAAACTATCATGATCAATGTACATTAACTTTTGAATTGTGGTGATATTAATACCCTTAGAATCTGCATTATACATCAGCTTTTTGTACTCAAATTGTGATGAGAAATGAAATATAATGCAAGTTATCCTTTTGGTATTTATATATTAATATATCTTTTTTATTAGTTTATTGAATATCCTTCTATAACAAATATTTCTATTACTATTCCTTTGGAAACAAAAATTTAGATGTCAATGATACCTTATTAGTATCAGAAATTTTCGAAACTAAAGCCATTTCCCAAAGCTAATAATATACTTTTGTAACAATAACTTCTGACACTATAGGGATTGTTTAGTATCGGAAACCAATTTGATACTAAAGATCTAACTCTTTTGTATCAAATATTTCTGATACAATAGTATGTATATAGTAACAGAAGAATTTTGATACCACAGGACATGATAATTGCATCAGAATTTCCGTTTCTATTTATCTGATACTATTGATTTTTCCGATACTATAGGCACCCCTTTTTAGTATCGGATTGGAAATCTGATACCAACCCATTAGCCACGGAGGTACTAGTATCAGTTGAGTGTCGGAAATTATTTCTGATACTAATGACCTTTGGTATCGGAAAACAACACTTTAGTATCGCTTAATTTCTGATACTAAAGACTATTTTTCTAGTAGTGTCAAAAAGATGTCACATGAATTTGTTATCCCTTATATATTATTCACAAAAGACGGTCAAAGGAAGGGTGATGAATAGTGTAAAAGTCAAATCAGGTCAAGTAAAAAAGAACGGAGGAAGTACAATATAAGTGAATAAAAGTAACTACATTAAAACTCATTATCCCATTGTTTATTAACTTCAAAATCACATCAGGTTAAACATTACCCAAAATAACTAACAAGTACATTATCCTATTATTCTCTTTTTCATTTTTTTTTTAACTCTTTCGAGAGCCACATTCGATGCACACTACTATAATTGTAAAACGGTTGATACAAATAAAGTGTTTATAATATAGTTGACTTATTTATTGATAAATTTTATAATAGAAAGCATACTAAAAAGTACTTTTAAATAATTAATACATCTATAAACCTAGACCTGCCAATTCTAAATGAGATCTAATGACCCAACTCAAAATTGACTCGCAAACATTGACCCAAAACCCAAAATTGACCCGACCTATACTCAACTCGAAAATGAAAATGACCCGACACCCAAACTGACCATGACGATCATACATGCTCTTTATTTATTGATCATACATGCTCTTTATTTAGTAACTAATAGAACCAGTAAATTATACTTAGTTATTTGTTTTAATTTGTCAACAAGTACCCTTTCTTACCCTAGTGCATCGATCACATGTTTCAACCATCGTTTTGTATCAAAGACAATAAATAAATTTAAGAACAAACAATGATTGAAAGGTAAAACTCAAATTTGTGAATAGAAGCAGATGTATTTTCGTAATAGGAAGATGATTATAACAAGTTGACAAGTAAAATAACTCAAGGATTTTACCATCTTATCTGTCAAGTTGACAAGGAAAATAACTTTGAAAATAATTATTAGTGTAAAAATTATAAATTCATTATATAAAAATTATTACGGAGTATAAATTAATAAGCATATGTAGCTTAACCTAGCAACACATTAACGGTTGGTTGGTTCCATACAAATTCTCCTTTGAATCCCCACTCCCTAAAATGTGATACATCTTGGTGTTTAGAGAGTAGAACACGATATTATTCCATTCTATCTTCGGAAGGTAGATCTTGTTTCTCATCGTAGGATCACTTAATACTATTGAATAACACGATGTCTTGCTAATAAAGAAAATATAATTTCCTATATCATCAACTACAACCCAACTCTTGTTAGAGCCGTCAAATCTAAAGACTTGAACCCGGCATTTTTCAATCCTGTAGACGAATACTATGTAGAGTTCTCCTTCACAATCGACTAGATGACACGACTCGAAATCATCATCCACGCTGTTTGGCATATCATAAACTTGCCAACTTGGTTCGTCATATACTATTTCAAACACACCAAGATTTCCACGAGGATTCAATAAAAAAGCTCTGCCATTCAAACTCTTCAACTCCATCCAATTCTTTTCCTCTAAATTCAGTTCCCATACCTTGATAGCGACAATGTTGTTTAATTCTCAATGGTAATTGAT
Organism: Chenopodium album; assembly: GCF_948465745.1. Taxonomy (NCBI): domain Eukaryota; kingdom Viridiplantae; phylum Streptophyta; class Magnoliopsida; order Caryophyllales; family Amaranthaceae; genus Chenopodium; species Chenopodium album. The sequence continues at coordinate 38,277,627 of NC_137855.1, forward strand.
ACAGCGCTCAAGTATCTTTGCATAGTAACAACAGGCTATCACAGATATCACTATCAATGGATAATAAAAACATACAATTATCATCAGCAGGGGATGGGGATGATGTTAGTAAGCACACAGGCAACCCTCCAACAGGTACATCATCAGTTGGTAATCGCGGAAGACTTGTGGTCTGTAAAGTGGTAATGTTGAACAAAGAATAGATGCATCTGTCCTCCTGATCGCGTAGAATTAACCAGCCATGATTAAAAGCAATTGCGTCCTTGTGGCACAATTCAGGGATACTTTTCATGTACGATTTCGAGTCACCGGGTGAGTAAAAAAGCCTGGAGTTGTTCACACACACTAGAGTCACTATCATCATGGTCATGGGTATACAGAAGCCACGGTGTTTGTGTTTCCTCAAGAGAGAGAGGCCATGATTCGTCAAACTCTTTTTGATTCATTGCTGATTAACAATTTTAATATAGCACACAAACTTAGGAATTTACGATTACTATCTGTAATGTGTAATTCTATTGTGGCTCCTTCATAAAACAAAGTGCAAATTTATAGAACTTTTTAGTTCACATATCATAATATTATCTTTTACTCGTTGATGGATTATTATGTTACTTGAGCTGAAGCTGTTTGTTATATTCTGATCATGGCTTGTGTTGCTTGCGCTTATACGGAGTATTAGTTAGGGCCTAAGACTCATTCGATGACAGATTCATAGCGTTGTAGTGGACTAATTTCAGAATAGGAATCGGTTTCCAGACATTATCATTGAAGATCAAAATCAATCTACGTAGTACAATAGATACTTTGTTGTGTCGTCCCAATGCTACTAGATGGTTCAAAATCAGCAAATGCATAAACGGATCGCTAATCCTGGTTTGCAGATGCCAACCATCATATGCTGATTAGGTACAAATCCATCCTACTTGCATTGATCAATAAACATGTTACCTCAAGCACCGGTGTGATACATACACACCAGGTTAGTGAACATGAACCCAGGACTCCAGGAGCACATAATAATCTGCTAGTTACCAAGAATATACATAAAAGCCAAGGTGTAGTCTTCTAAAGGAGGCCGAATAGGTTTGACTTGTTTCAAAATCTGGTGGGGAAACCCGAAACCACAAGGCCTAAGGAACTGATAGGTTCCAACAAATTATTGATCACAGATTTAGCCAACGTATCAACAGATTCTCTATTGAACTCCCTAAAATAAGAAATGGGATGGAAACATGAATCCAATAGCACCCTCACTGTAATATTCAATAAGCTCAAGGGTCAAATTTCGACATAAAGTCTTAACAATGTCTACAGAATCATACATTGAGTGGAGAACATATATCATGTACATCCAACAGCAAGTCAAAGAAAACTAAAGCAACCATACTCCGTAGTAGGAATAGAATGCTCAAAGCACCAAATTGCTGCACAGCCATGATAACTTTATTGATCTTCATAAAGAAATTAAAGTCAGACATAACCTATAGTGCAGCAATGCACTCAATCTCAATCCTGGCATCCAAAGGCAATGCTGCAACCTGGTAAGTTGATCGAGCTGGAGGTACAGATGAAAAATCTGCAGAATAAAATAAAATTACAATCCATAAAATTTTCAAAACACCTTTTTGAAGTGTATACCACAAGTAATAAAATTCTGCAAATAACAATAGGTTAAGGGATACAAATTCACTCACACTTAGCATATATCTCATTCACTTTCTTGAAGTCTTTCAAGTCTGCCAACCTAACGTTTAGATCAAACAAATCAGTAAAGCTCAGATTACATGGCTTCTTAGAATTTTAAGAAGGAAATTTGAGAAGCTAACGCTCTTACATGATGGTTGTTTTGACTACAGAAGAGTAGCTTGCCCCACTAGCTTTCAAAATTTCACCCATGTTTTTTAGAACCTGAAAATGTAAGATGACTTGACAAAATTAACACCTCTCTAACTTTAGGGTCCAAAATATGGGAATATATTGAAAAGAACTAAGAGTAATAAAGGTTGAAAGTCTAGATATGCCAAACTCACGAACTATATACTGCCCCTACCTCGATACTGTGCTGGAAGCAAGAACACTAGAGGTCTACAATAATTGTAGAATGCCTAAAAGTTCATTCAAAATGATAATCAAAATGCATGCTTGGCAAGCTCACTTGCATACATCAAACTACAGTTTGTAAAAGGAACATGTTTATCTTCATGGCAAATGAAAGCCGACCAACTTATTCACATCAAAGGCAGTATTTTTGAACCAGTTTGCTACAGTTTTAGGCATTTCATTGACCACAGAAAAACAAATTTTGGGTTTACAATGCAGACAAGTGAGAAGCATTTGATACTACTCAGCCACTGAAGCCAATTTAATATGGGCACTTTGACAGTTTGACTCATTGAGCATCATATTTGTCTTAGCTAATATTGCTTAATAGGAATAAGCAAATGACCCATTGTAGAGCATTGAGATATGCCTTTACTAAGCATATATTATCAGCACAATATAGTTTAAAGAACTTCTCTTTGGCAAACAGTACCCCACCTCCCAGTCTCCCATCCTAACCAAAAGAATGATGCACAAGTAGAGTAGTTAGCAGCGATAAAGGAGATGCATTAACAAGCTCGTCAAGGCAAAACTTCCTTTATTAAATGTATATATAAATATATAATTACACTCATAAATCCGTCATTCTGTCAATCCACTATCCAGTGGTTGAGTCATTACGGGTCCTTATCGTGTCAGTTTGCAAAATTTTTAATTACCTGCTCAGTTTGTTCCTCCACATTTTCTGATACAAACTTTCCCGTCTGCATTCAAACAGGTATTGTACATTAGTAAGCAAGAACAATTACAAGAACACAAACTGACAAAATTAGCTGGAATAATCAAATTTGAGACTCAAACCTCAGGCACAAGACCCAGAACACCAGATACAAAGAGCATGTTGTTTGCTTTAATGGCTTGAGAATATGGTCCCAATGCCGCAGGAGCCTTGTCTGTTTGAACAACTTCCTTTAAACCTACATATGCGGAAATGATAACACACTCATAAATCATCACTAGTTAAGAAAATGTGATCACAAATTCACAATTCATATAAACACATATTTGGAAAGCCTAAAGCCAACTCCTCCTTGAGCCTACTTGATAAGAGGAAGCCATCATCCACTCAATTTCTATTTCATGTTGATTAGCTGATAAAGGTCAGTCCCATTTCCCCTTAGTCTCTAACCACCCAATGTAATATGAGCCTCAACTAGTCAAAAACTTGGATTAATTGCAAAGGCGTTCAATATCCATCATATTGAAAGAAATTCAATTTTCAATATTGAGTCTTTTCTATTATATTACGCCATGGTCAAAAGTCTCAAAACTTGATAACCAAAGTTTGTCAAAATGCATCTTTAACCCAATACGAAAGAATACGAAGTGCATACATTCATTAAGCTAATACTCCGTATCATCTTATTAAATAAAACTTTTTCTCAAAAGATCATAATATTCTATCTAATAGCATGAGAGAAATTAATGGCCTAAGTGGACAAATGTTTCAAGGTTCAAATTTTTTGATACATTATGCAAAGTTGAAGTTGCAAACTGCCTCAAAATTGAATAAATCAAGTAATTCGACATTTACGGCCCGAACTCTCCACATGCTCATTGCTCAAAACTACAACCAATTTCAAACAGAAAATACTTTCCCAAAACTAAAACAATGTCTTCCTCTTGAATTTAAGTATTACTCAAATCCTTTTCCAAATACAAATTAACAAAACAACATCACCAATTCATCCCAAAAAAACATCAAATTTCAATAAAACATCATTCAAAATAGTAACAAACTCCAATTACATTACAAAAACCAAACAATAAATCACACCCCATTTTAAATCCAAATTCAATTCAACATTCAAACAAACATAAAATGACACAAAACCCAGAAACCAATAAAAATAGAAATAACTAATATAAAGAAGGAGGAGAAAGAATACTGGCATCAGTAGAAACAGCACGACAAGCAAAGGGTTTAGAGCGAGAGGTAGAAGAAGAAGAAGAACGCCATAAATTGGAGCCGGCGAATGAAACGCAGCCAACTCCGGCGACTATTTGGCCTTTGACGCGAAGTGCGCCGGTGTCAATCGCCGGCAATTGGAAGGTTCTAGCTGCGCACCACGCCATTGTTATGCAAAAGTGATTCTCTGTCCTCTAAATTTCTGAGTGAAGTTGTCAAGTGACTGTACACTGTACTACTACTACTAGTAGTAGATTTCTTTTCTTTCGTTGTTTTGTTTGGTTGCTTATTTTTGGGCTGGTTGGTTTTATGATGTTGGTCCATTGTTTATTTTATGTATATGGACCTACACCCTCAACTTTAATTGGTCTTAGCCCAAGGCCCCAAGCCCCCAAGTACATACTTTTTTTTTTTTTTTTTTTTTTTTTTTTTTTTTTGGTGCAACCCAAGTACATACTTATGAGTTATGACTAGATGTGTCCCTTTTTTTAATGGAATTTTGTACAAATTGAATTATAAAGTACAGGTCTGTTCTCATTGACTGAAATGAGATGAACAGAATTGCACTGAACTTATTAGAGTTGAACTGAACTGAACTAAACTTAACTGAAATGAATATTTTATGAGAGAAGAAAATTAGGAGTTGAGTTGAGTTGAACTGAAGTGAACTTATTAGAGCTGAACTGAACTAAACTGAAGTGAAAATAATCTGATGAGAATAGGCCCTACATGTATTATTATTTTACGAAATATCAATTATTATGAGTATAATCTTTACAGAATGAATGGATAATCCTTTTGTCGCTAATAAAAGTCTCATTTGTCTTTAACAAATGTGTTTTAAAAGATGATTAAAATAGTAATAGTAGTATTTTGTTAGTAAATAATCCAATTGGTGCGTGACCTAGTTCAAATCCAGCTTAGTCAAATCTAATAGACTTTAGATTAATTATTAATATTATTTCAAATAATATACAAGTTTACAACTAATACCAATATTTAAAATAAAAATTACTGCAACAAAGACCCAAAAAATGGTGGCTTTTACAACATTGTTACTACCTTACTCGTACTATTTACTGCCCTACAAACTTATTCTTGTTCAAGCTAATAAATGTATGAAATCAATTAAATTATTGTCACTGTCACAGTAGCTGGTAACATACTCGCTATAAAGTCAAAATACCAAAAATGTGGAAACCATTATTATTTGTACGCCATATATGAATGGTCCTTAGAAATAGCATTATACCCCAGCCCCACGACCAACAAATTGAATAAAAACGAACAAGTGAAAGCGATTATAGGAAAAGCAATGCTTTGATCTTCTAAGCACTTATTATTATTTGAATGTTACGTCGGTTGCCCATTAAACACCTACAATAAGTATTAATTTCATCATGTCAATTTTACTTCATTTGGATCCATTACTTGGCCGGTGACCACCTATAGACTTGTACAATGCACTATCCATGTTTTTGTTTAGCCGTTTTTAGTATCGTTTTAGGGTGTATTTTATTTTCCTAATTTTCATTTATCTGAATTTATTAGACCTTATTAAAACTTATTTTAGTTTTAATTTGTACTTGATTAACCCTTATCAAAACTTATTTTTCCTAATCTGAACTTATTATACATCTGAATTAAGTGAAAATAAGGTAAACAAAACATGTTTCTTTCAATCAGTTTTTAATATAAATAACTTACGTGACTATAATGTATTGTACTTCCCTTTGTTCTTAATAATTTGTTTTTATTGTCCATCGGATTCAACATTCAACTATGAATTCTCATTGATATATAGAGTAATGTAACAATTATTATTTGACGACACAAGTAATAATCGACTATATATAAACTATGGAGTACAAACAACTAACATATAAATAACAAATTAAACGAGTCAATTTGGAGAAGTTGTAATAGACAAATGGAATTGGGGTATGAGGAATAATGACATTAGTTTTCTTTAATGATTTGGATAAGGTATATACGTACGTAGTATAATTTATGTAATTTAATGAAAGAGAGTGTCGACTGAACAAATGAATTCCGAGTGATCACAAAAGTGATATTCTTCTTAATTGTCAATTGGGCATATAAAAGCCTTCCAATAATCTTGAAGAACATTTGGAAAAATGATAGATTACTCCTTCATATTCCCTTTTTTAGTTTAGATGATCATTATACATTGTATGCATATTTTCTAGTGGTAGATCATGATGAACAAAACAAAGTGGTGGCACTACCATAATATTAAGAGTAACGAGGGAAAAGTAGTCAAAAAGTAGTGAATAAATTAAAATAGTGAAGGCTAGAGCTACAAGATTTCACCTAACACGTTGCAAAAACGAATTTTAAATTTGCGTACTTCGTATAATTATTTTTCGTAACAAACAAAATCATGTAGATAAACTTTTTTAAAGAGTAATTTTTTTTTTTTTTGACAGGAACAGAGCTTAGCATGTTATTAAGTAATCAAATTAGCAAGATCATTACAAACCGCCTCTTGAATTTCAAGAGGGTACTCCTCTAACCAAATACGACTTTCATTAAACTTGCTACTAATTTTTGCTAAGCTATGAGCCACCACATTGCCCGAGCGTTTGACAAAGGAAAAAGAAACAGAACGACAACCCCTCACCAGCCTTCTAATATACCTTAGAACACTGCCAAAGTCATTAGGTGAGGATTTGCCTTTCTTCAAGTGATGAAATAGCTTGATATTATCTGTCTCAAGCACAATATCGGTGAACCCAGCTTCCCTTACAAACAGTAGGCTCTGTCTCATGGCAATTGCTTCCCCCACATCCACTTCGAAGACACCATGAAGGCACGAACAGCAGGCCAACACCACATCTCCAACAGCATCCCGCAAAACACCACCAATACCCAGCACTTGCTGTCCAAATAAGCCAGCGTCAGTGTTGAGTTTATACATCCCACTATAAGGTGCTTTCCAAATAGAATCTAACTGCAAACCCGGGGGTGAGATTGCAGCCTTCTCCAAAGCAACAACATACTCCCCAACCATACTAGCCGCCTTGTGAATAACTTCAATGACAGGTTTCAAATTTCTTTCAAAAACCCACTTATTTCGCCTATTCCAAACCCCCCAAGCTAGAGACCAAAACTGATCCCACCAATCTGAGTCTTTGATCTTGTCTTTCATGACATTGCACCAATTTCTGAAACCACTTACCTCCATCATGATTGTATCAAGTCTGAGTACAGAGTATCTCCAAACTGCAGCAACTGTCGGGCACTCAAGAAGTAGATGCATCAAAGTTTCCTCCGATTCACCACACATAGGACATCTGACATCAATCTGCATACCTCTTTCCACAAGCACAGCCCTCACAGGTAGACTTTCTTGGACACACCTCCACACAAAGAATTTGATTTTTGGGGGGAGGAGAGAGTGCCAAATTGATTTCCAATTGAAAATCTTCTGCCTACCTGAACCAGATGCTTTAGATCTTTCTTCCTCTTCTATCATAATGTTGTATGCACTTTTAACATTATAACATCCATCTTTTGACAGATGCCAAGACCACCCATCCTCATCATCAAACAAGGGAATAGGGATGCTGCAGATTTCCCTCACTTCACGCTGAGTAAATATTTCATTTAAGGTGTTCACATTCCACTGCCTATCATCCCACAGCTCTTGTACAAGTTCAGGAACATCAGCTCCCTCACCCTTAGGAGTTAAGACACGAAAATCAGGAAGATTTGGTACCCACGGGTCTTCCCAAATGTTTATGGTATTACCCTTACCTATGATTTTCCTTGCTCCTTTTTCAATGACAGCCCACACTCCCAATATAGACCTCCATGTGAAACTCGAGTTTGAAGCTAATTTTGCCTTAAAATAATTGGTCGAGGGAAAATATTTGCCCTTTAATACACGAGACATAAGAGATTTTTCATTTGTCACCAATCTCCAAGCTTGTTTGGCAAGCATTGCTTTGTTAAAGAGTTGCATATTCCGAAATCCCAAACCACCATTATTTTTTGCCCGATACAACTTATTCCAAGCCACCCAACACATTTTTCTTTCTTCACCTTTTTGACCCCAAAAAAAATTCCGGCACATTTTTTCCACCTCCAGTAGTATACTACTCGGAATTTGGAAGCATTGTATCGCATATGTGGGAATAGCTTGGGCCACCGCCTTTATAAGGATCTCCTGACCTGCCTGAGATAAGAAATTCCCTTTCCAACCTTTGAGCTTTTTCCAGACTCTGTCTTGAATACTCTGAAAAACGGCTTTATTAGACCTCCCCAATATACGTTGGGAGACCTAAATATTTTTCGTGCCCCTCTACGGCCTTAAAAGATAACTTCATCTGAAGCAAATTTTTCTTTTCTTGGTCAACATTTCGGCTAAAAGACGCCTCCGATTTCTCCATATTCAATTTCTGGCCCGACGCTATCTCATAAGTCGTAAGAATATCCATAACTTTATCTGTTTCATCCTCATTTGCCCGAACAAAAAGAAGACTGTCATCTGCAAAAAATAGGTGAGAGATTGGCTCAACATGTCTCCCAATCTTGACTCCGTGGATGATCTTCTTTTTCTCAGCATCCCGCAGGAGAGCGGACAAACCCTCCGCACACATAATGAACAGGAAAGGGGATAGAGGATCTCCCTGTCGAAGCCCCCTACTTGGTCTAAATTCCCGAGACGGCTGACCATTCACCAACACATCAAAAGAAGCTTTAGTCACACAATTCATGATATTCATCACAAATTTCTCCGGGAAACCAAATTTTATCATCATTTTTTCCAGAAACTCCCACTCAACTCTGTCATATGCCTTGCTCATGTCTAACTTTAATCCAAGATAACCCTGTTTGCCCGTCTTTTTCTTCCGCAGATAATGAAAACATTCATAAGCCACTAGTATATTATCAGTGATCAATCGCCCTGGAACAAAGCCACTCTGATTCTCACTAATAATAGTAGGAAGAACTTTTTTGAGCCTATTTGCCAAAACCTTCGACACAATTTTATACAACACATTGCATAAACTAATAGGTCTATAATCAACAGGAGACTCACACTCTTTTTTTTTCGGGATTAGAACAATGTGAGTCTGATTAATAGCACCTACATCCCCTACATTATTCAAAATATTCAAGGCTTTTTTCACAACATCACAACCAACAATATTCCAGAATTTTTGGAAAAAAATCGCAGACATACCATCAGGGCCGGGAGCTTTTGTTGGGTGCATTTGAAAGAGTGCTTCACGAACTTCCTCACCCGTAAAAGGTTCTGCCAAGTCAAAGAATTGCGTTTCTGAAATTGCATAATCCACAAAATCAACTACATTTTCTGCTTCCACATGACCACCAGACGAGAATAACTCGGCAAAGTGATTAACGAAAACCTCCGAGATTTGCTCTTCTTCTTCGTAAACATTCCCAGCAGCATCTCTGATCTCTTTTATGTGATTTCTTGCCTTTCTTTGATTGGCTTTTTGATGAAAAAAAGATGAGTTTTTGTCACCATTTAAGAGCCAATCTTGTCTGCTTCTCTGTCTCCAGTACAACTCTTCTCTATTTTCAAGTTCATCTATCCTGTCATCCAGAGCACGCATTTGTGAAATAACTACATCGGTTTGATTTTCCCCCATTAACATTTCCATACGGGCTCTGCAATCCTTCAGCTCATTGAAAAAATCACCAAATTTGTTACGACTCCATGCGCTCAAATTAATCGAGGTGTGTGCAATTTTTAAGCAGATGTCACCATCTTGACTCCAAGTATTTGCAACAATGTCTCCACATGATTCATCCCTGAGACACATTTCCTCGAAACGGTATAACTTCCTCTTTTTTTTCTTCTTCTGTTTGCCAATCTCCTCACTAATACACAAGAGAAGAGGTAAGTGGTCAGACTTGCGCTTCGACAGGTGGGAAACAAAAGAAGCACTGAACAACTCCTTCCATTCTTTGTTTGCAAGAAAACGATCAATTCTCTCCTGTACATTCTTATCTCCCCCTCTATTATTAGTCCAGGTGTAATTATGACCAACAAACCCCATATCTTCAAGCTCACAAAAGTCTACTGCTCTTCTTAAAATTTCAGCTTCTGCCATATTAAAATCTCTCCCTCCCTTTTTTTCATCTGAAGTGAGCATAAGGTTAAGATCACCACCACATATCCACGGCCCTCTATGATTATGGTGTAAATTCTCAAGTAACAAGCCAGTCTTATGTTTGTTTTCCTCTTCTGGGAACCCGTACAGCCCTGTGAACCTCCATTTTCCTTTCTTTGCCAATTTCACCCATGCATCAATGTGGTTAAGGGAATAAGACTTTATTTCCACATCCACCCCGTCCTTCCACATCAACACCAAACCTCCACTTCTCTTCCTCCCATTCCCTTCACAGTCAACTACTAGCATATTGCAAAATTTGAGCTTTTGCTTTATCTTCTCAATCTCATGCCTTTTTAATCTAGTTTCACTCAAAAATATCATTTGGGGTTTTTCAAGAATAATTATATTTTTAAGTGCCGTTACCGCCGAGGCATTCCCCAAAACTCTACAATTCCATGAGAGGATGAAATTCATTGGCCACCGAGAGCCCAAGATGTGGGGCCCGCCACGTTTTGAGAAGAGGCAACTGTCTTGCATTTCTTGATCGATTCATCCATAGCATCATTGTCAACCATCATATCCTCATCATTCCCTTCCATCTCTCTATCTCCCCTTTTACTTCCTGATAATCTCATTCCTCCTTCACCTTCTTTTTTCCTATCCCTCAAAATCATCACTTTCCTCAAGGATCTCCCAGGAGAACCTACCACTCCCCCCTTCTCTACCTTATTATTGTTAATCTGCCCTTCCTTGTCAACTACATCCCCCTCATTACACTCACCCCTATTATTGGAACCTTCCTCACCTTTTTCATCAATATGAGACCCTCTTTCACCTCCACTTCCCTTTATGATCTCCCTTATTCTTTTTATCCCTTCCATACTAGCATTCTTCCCCTGTCCTACTTCTCCCTCCTCTTCGAGCTCCTTGTCCTCCCTCTCTAAATTACCACCCTTATCTTCTGCTTTTCCGATTAAACTCAAGACTAGATTCATACTACCTTCCCCCTTCACTACCCTTAGTTCAGCTTCCCTTGTCTTCACTGGGCTCTTAGGTATTTCAGGTTTATGATGGGCCATTGTTGTCGAGAAAACAAGCTTCCTCGCTGCACCAACCGGTCCCAATTTGATGACATTAGGATCGTTGTATGATGGAGCCTTCTTACTGCCTGCCGACTGTCTGAGCTTTTCAATCCAAGCTCTCTCAAACTCCCTCTCAGCCGTATCTACCTTGGTTTTCTTTTTTGGAGAGGCACGAAGCCATGGTCCGTATTGATAAACCATCATAGATTCACTCCCTTCTGCTTGTTCTTTATATTGACACTCCTTTTCTGTATGATCAAGCCTTCCACAGAAAAAACAAAAATCTGCTAATCTTTCATACTTCACATCAATCCACCGAGAAGAGTTTTGGCCAGTTGCTAGGAACAATCCCCTTCGCAGAGGCTTTTTTATATCCACCAGAACCTTAATCCGCATGCTTTCACTCCATCCTAGAGGGTCCGATTCATCTAGTTCCATAAATCCTCCTAGGAATTCACCAATGTCATACATAACTGATACTGATCGTTTGTTCAGAGGTACATCCATCAGACACACCCACATTGGAGTATTTTTAAAGCAGATTTCAGAAGGTTGTTCTTCGCCATACACTTCCTGTAATAACAGCAATTTTTCATCAAAAAACCAAGGTCTGCCTTCCAGAACACGGTCTTTGTCTTCCTCGCAAAAGAATTGAAAGGCGAAAAGGTTTGTCTCAACAACCCTAATTGCGAACTTCTCCTTCAATCTCCAAACGTTCATTAAAGTACGCTTCACTGCTTTCAGATTATACGGTTTAACGGTCCACAATTTCCCCATCAAAGTAAGATTTAATTGCGTTTTGGTATCTTCAGTCACCGTCTCGACATCGTCACCTCCTAACACTACACCTTCGTCCTCTGTCAATCGTAATTTCTCCCAATCTTTCACAAGGTCGTCCTCCATGTTCGAATTGAAACAGAGCACAGGAGCAGGATCAAATTATTGACAAAATTATTGGAATTTCGATTGTTTTTTGGTACTCACTCACTAACCCTAGAACGGGACTAACTCACCCAAACGAGGGACTCTGTTTGAATTGATGTTAAAAGGTTAAGTATTTACGAGTAATTATTAAGGCTTGAGAAAGCTCCAATTATAATGAACTTCGTTAATACTATGTCTTAAAGAAATTAACTAGAAATGATATGTACAAGTATTAGATTTTATGATTGATGTCCTTCAATACATGTATATGGTTTGATAATTATCGTAAATTCCCGCTTGTTAATTTAAATGTGAAGAACTGCTTCTATTATCTTTTTATAACTCTTATTTCTCTCCTTAGGTTAACTATTTTGAAACTTTAATTGTAGTGAGTCAGTAATTATAAAATAGCCTGGCCTCTTCTATCTACTTCAAATGCTTCACTCTAATACCATTATTAACACCGATTCATCAATATACCGTCAAAATAAATTTTTTTACAAAGTTACAAATAAATTCATTTTCGAAACTGTCTTTATAATCGGCACAAAGTTATAGGCAAAAACGATAGAATTGAATAATGTTGATTTAGATTTTGTGCATTGCCCCCTAGTCACTATACATATGCATATTTGCATATGCATATTATTATGCCCATAATTAACCTTGGAAAAAGACAGACGTACCTCCCGGCCGCTGTTCAATAAGGTTGGTGCCCTAGCTAATTACTTAAGATGGTTTAGCACTTTCGGTGCATGACATATTATATGGTGTAGACTTTAACAATTACGTACCAAGTTTTTTTTTTAAATATTGAATGCATAATTATTGCCAAATTATGAGGAAATTTCACATGAATTGCTACGACGTGGACATGCTTAGAGGACTTAAACAGAATCTTATCTGTCAATTAGTTACAAATTACAAAATCTTTGCCTCCATTTTTATTGTAAAATTTATTTTGTAAAGTTTTTTATTTTTTTTTTTTTATTTTTTTTGCCGTGAAAGGTGGTTGTCGTGACCTTAATATAAAACTATAAATACATTATTATTCAGTAGAGTGGTCCTTGAATATATTTTTGGTTTATTCTTAGTTTGTAGGATAGTAGTGCTTATCACATTTTTGTTTACATGAGTAGTTGATTTTGTATTCGGTGATAGGTTGTTAGCCACCGGACAACATTAATAATCCATATAAATAAAATCGAAAAAAATAGATGAAACTTTTAATTAATACTACCTCCGATTTTTATTATTTGTAACTTTAGTGTATTATTTGTGAGATATAAAATATTTCAAAGTTGCAAATAATAAAAATCGGAACAGTAATATTCATAATAATATCAAATTCTTGAATAAAATGTATTGTAATTGACTAATTGTCGAAAACATATGATTTATTAATAATGATAATAATATCAAATACTGTATCAAATACTGAGTATAAAATGGTTTGTAAATGTCAGAAAAATGGAGCACATATTTTTAATAGTGTCATATCACATGTAAGTTAAAAAATTATTGAGATTAGAGAGACGTAATGAAATAGACGGGATTCGATTTTGTTTCTTAGAAATTAATTAGTGTTTAGACTTTATCAACTAATTAATTACTCTAGTTGACACCTACTTTCTTGTTGATAGATATTAAACATTTTGTAATTAGGATTTAATCATGTCATGTGAAGACTAGAAAAATCAATGTGTTTAGATATCATCTGTTGGGCGTCTATTAAATAGAATTTATTTTACATACATACGAAGCATACAGTTGGAGCTTATAATTGAACTTATGCCTTGGAAGTCTTATACTCTTACGTAGTTGATAAAATGTTTATACGAAGGATTGAAGTTTTAGTCAATGATTTAGATGAGCTGTTTTTGGCAGGATAGACTGAATTTTGGAGATAACTTAAACTATATATAGTAATAATATGGTGCATTATTATTATTGTATTAATTATATATTTAATTAAGTTCATACAATATGTTATGGCTCAAAGCTAGGTCAGTCATTTTAATTGGGTTTTAGCTAGCTATACATAGGTCAACGCTTAAGAGCTGAGTGAGAAGATAAGAAATCCTCTACTCCTAGCATAGGTATTTAAGGTAGATAGTGAGCGAGGCTCAAACTTATAACCTTTAAAGCATGGTGAATTGATGATGAGTTATCCACTATCTCCAGTACATATACTAACTAAGGGGTCGTTTGGTTAACATAGGAAGTGAAAATTCTCACTAGCTTCTAATATATGGATTAAATTCCGTAATTTTAAATTCACGAGAAATTCTTAAAGTTGTTTGTGGTTAGTAATAAAGGAAGTAAATCAAAATTCCATAGCAATTTCAACTTTCTTTGGGGGGACTAGGTAAGTACGTAAAGTCCTACGTACATTTTGTGGAAAAATCCTAGGAAATTCTACTCCCCCCATTTCCCCAAATTTTATTCAACTAAACAACTTACTCATTTTGCAATTTCTAGTAGCTCCCAATAGGCCAATAATTCCCATGTTTTTTATATAAACAACACCTAAGTTTTTGTTTGGTGACATCACTAAAGCATAGAATGAAAGTTTCGATTTGTTCCCTTATAAGTTATAATGACACTTGTATTGTCAAAATTATGGAAAACTAGAAACAATAAAAAGTTTAATTAGTTGAGATATTTCTCACTAATTAAGTAGTGAATAAAATATCTAGCAGGAAGACATAAGCATGCATGCTTATTGTACGTGTTTTCATTAAGACATTTGCTTAGCGAATCATGTTCGGTTATTTTAACTGAAATTAAAATTATAAATAAGTTGGGCATTAATCAACTGATTAAACTCTAATTTTCAATGCAGTCATTTATCAAAGTTTGGAATCTTGCTGAATGGCAGGGGTCATAAGCTCATAACTCATAAGTATACGTACGTGTAAAGCCTTGAGATGAGTTATTAGGATTTAATACTTTAATAATTACTAAGCTACTATACATCGTAGTATTAGCTTTTTTTTGACAAGACATCGTAGTATTAGCTTATAAGTAAAGGGAAAAAAAAAATTGTCTTAGTTGGTATACAAAGTTGCATAAATAGTTGCATTTTAATTGCAGTGTCTTTTCACCCCCACCCTTTGTGGCTCTCTAAGCTAATTGCAATGTGTTTTGTGGTTTGTAAATTGTTAAATTCTCTAGTACAGCTTGTTCACCTTTATTTCACTTATCTTAAAACATAAATAAATAAAATTAGCTTAGAAATATAAGTTTTAATAAGTGAAATTAAATAAACTCAAAAAAAATAAGTTTAAATAATTTAAGTTAGAGGAAAAAAAAAACAAAAAAAACTAGGGTTTTCAAAATCATTTTACAATTGATAGAACTCTAATAAATTCTATTCAATCTACCTCACATTGTTTGAGTAACATCTTGATGTTATACGGAGTATAAATGTATATTATTCCTTCACATCTATTACCTAAGATGGGTAAAATTGCTTTAAACCCATCATCCACATAAGAATATATTATGATTGAACTTAGATACTCCCTCCATGTTTTTTTAAGTGACACATATTGACCGGCACATAGTTTTAGGCAATTTAATTGACTTAAATAAAATAAGAGGTAAGTGAGGGTAGTGGAGTATTAAAAAATTGTTAAAGAAAGATAGTGGGGTTAATAGTTTATTGAAAAGTAATATATGTGAGAGGAAAGATATTATAAAAAAGTAGTAGTGGGTTTGGGTGGGGACCATGAGAGGAGAGAGATATAATATTTTAATGTATTGTTTTGCCAAAAAAGGAAATGTATCACTTAAAAAAACACGGCCGGAAATGGAAAATGTATCACTTAAAAAAACACGGAGGGAGTACAAGGGAAAGAAAGCCAAAACCGGATGCAAGTAATTGAGATGCTAGGATGGTCCTATTCAAATCTTACATTGTAAATTACGGATTACCTATTAAATGAAGTGATCACCTACTATTCTACCAATTACGTGTTATATAAGGCGATTCCCGTACCTGCTTAGCTATCTTTCAAATCATGCTAGGTTTTTGAATGAAAATTTTCAAAGAAAACTATGTTTGTAAATTTCTGTGACAATGACTCATTGAGTAATGACTAATGACTAGTGACTAAACTCACTAAACCTCACAATTTACAATCGACATGTATTATTTACCATATCCATATAAATATATAAATACCGTTTGTGCTCCTAATATGTTGCATTAATTAATAATATTGGAGAAATAATGCAAAATAATGCAAAAAAAGCAATGAATGTGATAACCGCGTAAAAACACGACCATAAGTCCATGACTGAACAGATAACGAACT
The DNA here is from genome assembly GCF_948465745.1 of Chenopodium album. Classification (NCBI taxonomy): domain Eukaryota; kingdom Viridiplantae; phylum Streptophyta; class Magnoliopsida; order Caryophyllales; family Amaranthaceae; genus Chenopodium; species Chenopodium album. The sequence continues at coordinate 38,294,080 of NC_137855.1, forward strand.
GAGAAGTCAATAAACTAATCCATTTCTCACGTTTTCAGCCGGAACTTCTACTCACGTCCCACGTGGCTATGCGTACATTTGTCTCTTTTGCTAAATGTTTGCTGCGACACGTACATATCCCGTAGTTGATTAAAGTCTTGAAAATGGTATTCCAAAAACCTCGATCTCACAATCTATTTATATTATAATATTATATTATGGTTGTTTTTATTATATACTATTGATATTTGTGACTCGGAAATTAAATTTTGTCTACTTATATATATAGAGTGGGGAAAATGGATACCAAAGATTATATAGTGTTAGTACCACAACAAAATGTCGTGGAATTGGTATCTTGCAAAAATAAAAGTCCAATGACAAAACGACTAAACAATCTTATCTAAATAATTTTTTTTGAAGGAATAATAATAATGGGCATTAATTAAACATATACGTAGGAGGGACATAATTAAGCGAATTGTAACATGCAATTTGGTGACGATTTGGACAGTGGTTGATAAACAGTTCGAGAACTAGTTATTGTTTGTGTAATGGACATGAAGTGATGAAACATGATGATTAGATGTGGAAGATCATATTTAAATAATGATGTTGCTTCTAAAGTTTGTTCCTTTACTTTACTACTCCACTTGTTTTGACATCACTTCAAGTGTTTTTAAGAGACGATTTGATACTTTGATTGGGAAGAAAACATTTTACACGAAATTTATTTTCGTCCTTTTTATATTGTATATTGTATGTATACACGAAGTATATCTTTAAGTTTGTGATGGCCAGTAGTAAATAGTTTTTTCAATAATGATGAATAATTCTCTCAAGGAAAACATTCCAAGTACTTGTATTAGAATACTTTAATTGTTTTGATGTCACTTCCAAGTGTTTTTAAGAGATTGTTTGATACTTTGATTGTTAAACAGAGGGAGTAAATATCTTATCCATAGAAGGTAAAAAGTAGTAGTAAGAGGGGAAAAAAAAAAAACAATTTTTTTTTACTGAAGAAGAACATTTATTTAAAGTTTTTGTTTTCCACCTACAATATAAAAAATTGCATTATTTGTTTCATGAAATTACCAATACAATGATTTATTATTAAGAAAGTGCATTTCACCCTATTTCATTGCTTGAAAATATCTCTCCCTATGATTTTGACCTACTAGCTAACCCTCTTTAATTACATGGACAAATCTATTCTTATTGTTTAATGGACTAAGTAATTAGCTATTATAAAATAAGGGGAAAAGGGAGAATATGAGAGAGATATAGAGAGGTAATAGTGTTATGTCTATATTCATCCATTTCATTAGTCACCTATATATATACATGATAGAACATTGTAACCTATATGGACAATGAAGAGTCCATTCATGAGAGGGTTAATGTGACCTAATGACAAAGGAGGATTACAAGGGTGCTATTACAACCATACTTAAGATAGTCATAAAAGTGATATTTACAAGCTATAATGACCATCCACTATTAACATATTTTATAACACCCCCCCTTGGATGGTCATTATCTTAAAATAGAATAATGCGCATATATGCTGCCTCATTAAAAACCTTTCCAGGAAAAACCCTGTGGGAAAAACCATGGATAAGGGAAAAAGAGTACAGCACGCAATTACTCCCCCTCATTATTATATCACTGAAGATCTCTGAGACGACGCAATCCAATACGATAAACTAACTTTTTAAATGTTGCGGTCGGAAGAGCCTTAGTGAATAAGTCTGCTAAATTCTCACTTGAACGAATCTGCAATACTTTTATATCTCCATTCTTCTGAAGATCATGAGTGAAGAAAAATTTGGGTAAGATGTGCTTTGTTCTGTCGCCTTTGATGTATCCTTCCTTAAGTTGAACAATACAAGCTGCATTATCCTCATATAAAGTTGTCGGTGCCTCCTTCCCAGATGATAAACCACAAACTTCTTTTATGTGTTGAATTACCGACCTTAACCATACACATTCACGACTAGCCTCGTGAATTGCTAAAATCTCATAATGATTGGAAGAAGTAGCTGCAATGGTTTGTTTTATGGAACGCCAAGAAATGGCAATACCACCATATGTGAACACATATCCAGTTTGTGATCGACCATTATAAGGATCAGATAAATAACCTGCATCTGCAAAACCAATCAAATTTTCTTTGGACAACTTTGGGAAAAATAAACCCATATCCTTCGTACCTTGAAGATAACGAAGTAAATGTTTAATTCCATTCCAATATTGATGAAATCTTTAGAAGGTATGTAACCACGATATCATGATATAATATAATTCCTAGCATCATATTTGATATGTGTTAACTAATGATATAAAATAAATACCTTTGGACTTTTTTTTTTCTTGGCTAGTATACTTAAGGAGTGATCAATGTAATAGTTTCGTTTAGAGTATGGTGCTGATAACGTATTATAAAACAAGGGGAAAAGGGAGAATATGAGAGAGAGATATAAAGAGGTAATAGTGTTACGTCTATATTCATCCATTTCATTAGTCACCTATATATATACATGATAGAACATTGTAACCTATATGGACAATGAAAAGTCCATTCATGAGAGGGTTAATGTGACCTAATGACAAATGAGGATTACAAGGGTGCTATTACAACCATACTTAAGATAGTCATAAAAGTGATATTTACAAGCTATAATGACCATCCATTATTAACATATTTTATAACATTAGCCTTTTAATAAATCCTTAAAAGTAGAGAAATGTAAAATATCTTCATATCGAAAGGAGTCCTTAAAAAAAAAAATCTTACATGAGCATGTTTATTCCCATTGATTTTTCAATAAAGCATTAGATTTCAATTTTTTTTTGAAGTTTTAACTCTACCAATTACAAACAAAGGAAATACTATTTTATATAAGGGTGAAAGTTTTATTGGCAAAACTTATTAAAATCACTATCGATTGCATCTAGACTCTCATGGACAACTCAAAGCTTACAAGTTTTGCACCCAAACTATTGTGGACTACTCTAATGACTGACAATGTGCAAATTGTGAACATACTTCGTGTAAACATTTTTGAATTGTTAGGTTACCACCCTATCTGAAAAATCTCCCCTATCGAGAATGACAAGCAAAATGGTTGATGTCTAACAATTGTTTGATAAAGACTTGCTCTTCAATATGTTGACCAATTATAGTAAGTCCGATTTAACGATTACGTATTAAACACGTATCAAAAGACTACTTCCACTTGCACTTCATATTAGTAGTATAACCACCTCAAACCATAACGATACCAACTTATCACAACCCTACCAATTACGAGTAATTAATCTTTTGACTCTATTCAGCCACAACTCTTAACTTCCGGCCCGTTCAATAGGTGGTAATAAATTTAGTTTGCCCGAGGGGTGAACAAAGGTGTCAAGGTAAATAAACGAGACAACGAGTATAATTCCGCAGACAAATACAAAATCAAACCCTATATATAAATTATACGCCAAAAAACCAGAATTTTATAAAATCAATCAATTACTGTAATACAATTAGCCCGATTTGCCGGCCCGAATATTTGCCATTTTCATACAGATTACAGATACAGCAGCAGGTACTTTCTTCCTTCCCTTTTCTCTCTCCTCATCTACCATTTTGACAGTTGCCTGAAACATTCAACTCTCCATTATTTCAACACATTATTCAGCTGACTATTTCTCCTTCAATCATCTCTCCACCTTTTTCTTTAGTTATATTTCTATTAACACTATAACCCTTGATCTATTATTCCTTAATAAAAAAAAAAAAAAAAAAAAACATAATTTAGAGTTGAAATTCTTAAAACCCTGTTCAAATCACAATCTGGGTATTGTTCAATTCTACCCTGATTGTTCAATTCAGTGCTGAAATTCATAATAAACCCTGTTCAAATAACCAATTGGGGTTCTGGGTATTGTTCTTTTTTCCCAAGTAGTTGAATTTAGTGCTGAAATTTGATCCAAATCTTCTGATTTTTATAATTTTTTATTTTATTGGAAGATTGAAGGGGATTTGAAGAAATGGGTATTTGTGCAAGCAAAGACAAAGATCCAAGACCAGAGCAAAATGGGTATAGTAGAGGAGTAAATGAGCAAAATCAATCAAAAACATCATCAGCTGGGCAGCAAAATCAGCAGTATCCTCAGCAGCCGCCACCGGAGAGACCGGTTGCGCAACCGCCTGTTAGAGTCCCAAGCCCTGCTAAATCAGCTGCAAGAACTGATTCAAACACAATTGTAGGAAAACCCTTTGAAGATGTGAAGATGCACTATACAATGGGGAAAGAATTGGGTAGAGGTCAATTTGGTGTTACCTATCTTTGTGTTGATAAACAAACAGGTCAACAATTAGCTTGTAAGTCAATCTCAAAGAAAAAACTTGTGACAAGAGCTGATAAAGAGGATATGAAAAGAGAGATTCAGATCATGCAACATTTGAGTGGTCAACCTAATATTGTTGAATTTAAGGGAGCTTATGAGGATAAGACATCTGTTAATCTTGTCATGGAATTGTGTGCTGGTGGAGAATTGTTTGACAGGATCATTGCTAAAGGGCATTACAGTGAGAAAGCTGCTGCTACTATTTTGAGGCAGATTGTTAATGTTGTTCATGTTTGTCATTTCATGGGTGTGATGCATAGGGATTTGAAGCCTGAAAATTTCTTGCTTTCTAGTAAGGATGAAAATGCTGCTTTGAAAGCTACTGATTTTGGGCTTTCTGTGTTTATTGAAGAAGGTATACTGTGTTTCTCAGCTGTTTTCCTGCTTAATTTTGCTTGTTTTCTTGATTGTTTTGGTTTGGGAAATACTGATTAGATGGTTTTAATATGAGCATATAGATCATGTTTTTATGCTAGGTTGTTGCAGGACATCAGAAATGTTAATCTGTCCTGTTTCGCGGATCCATTGACCTATGAATTGATGGTGGATTGTTGTAGAGAATTTTTATGATGCTTGTTATGATCTTGCTTAGGAACTTGTTGATTAGAGCTGTGGAGTTGACTTTTTTATTTGTTGATTAGAGATGTGGGGTTGTCTTAACAATGTGTTGATTAGGGATTGCCCATATTCAATGTACTTAGGAGACTGATCTCGATTGCATTGTAGTGTAAGATTGCCCATACATTCTTTACTTCTGACTGTTGGCGATGCGAAAATTTGATCTGATTGTTTTACTCAGAGCTGTAAATCTTTTTTTTTTTTCCCTTTCAGGTAAAGTATATCGTGATATAGTAGGTAGTGCTTACTACGTTGCTCCTGAGGTATTGCGTCGTAGGTATGGTAAGGAGATCGACATTTGGAGTGCTGGAGTTATGTTGTACATTTTACTCAGTGGTGTTCCACCCTTTTGGGCTGGTAAATTATCTTTCTTATATTTTTTTTATCTATTACAAAGATTGTATCATTGGTGCTTTTGTTAATTACTTCATTGTAATTTTGTGATATAGAAACGGAAAAAGGGATATTTGATGCTATACTGCAAGGACATATTGATTTTGAATGTAAGCCATGGCCAACAATCTCTAATGGTGCCAAAGACCTAGTGAAGAAGATGTTGACACCAGATCCCAAGAAACGAATCACTGCTGCTCAAGTTCTTGGTACGTAATGTTTGCCTGTTGCTAATATGTAATGATTAACGCTTCATTGTTTACAACAAACTTTGCTGATGAGTGAATTGGGTTCTATGACTTCTCTCTTCTGTGCAATAAGTTTTCATTTTTGCACAAAATGATACTGAAATCCAAATCTTCCTTTGTATTGATTGGGGCTCAGAAATCTTTGAATTGGTATTAATATAAGTGGAAGAAGGAACATCGAAGTCAAATAGCAGGTAAGTATTGCTTTGGGAAGTGTCAGGGCAAAATTTCATGTGATTGCCCCCAAAAAAATCTCCTGCTGTTGGGTGTCATTCATTGATGTATCTTTGGAGGTGGCAAGCATCCCTTGAATTTTAATATTTTCCCTAAGGGTGTTTTTTTTTTATTTATTTTTTTTTCTTTATCATGATTGTCTAAGGATTGATGTTCCTTTGTTAACTGTGGTACTATGTAATTTGCATCTACATCCTGAAACTCAAAGGTTCATGTCAACAATGCAGATCATCCATGGCTCAAGGATGGTGAGGCCTCAGACAAGCCAATCGATAGTGCTGTCCTCTCCAGGATGAAGCAATTTAGAGTCATGAACAAGCTCAAGCAACTCGCACTGAAGGTTTTAAACCTCGTCTCTGTTTTTGTTTTTCATATTCTCTTGACACTATAAGGTGTCTAAACTTGAACATCATGTGTGCTGTACAAATGTCAGAAATAACTTCAAAGGATTTAAATGTATTGGCTCTTTTTGTTGGGCATAGGTCATTGCTGAGAATCTTCCTGCAGAAGAAATCCAAGGGCTGAAACAGATGTTTGCAAACATGGACACTGATGGCAGTGGGACAATCACTTATGAAGAATTGAAGGAGGGATTGGCTCGACTTGGATCAAAGCTTACTGAAACTGAAGTGAAGGCACTCATGGAAGCTGTAAGACCTAGATTATATTTAATAAAAGCAAGGAGACTTTGTTATGGCATGCACTTGTGCTCTGGCTGACTTCCATTTTTCTTTTTAGGCTGATCAAGATGGAAGTGGATCAATTGATTATATCGAGTTTATCACAGCCACAATGCATCGGTATAGGCTCGAGAGAGATGACCAACTTTACAAAGCATTCCAGTTTTTTGACAAAGATAATAGTGGGTGAGTGGCTCCTTCTTAACCCTTGTCTACCCAAGTATCCAGACCCTTTTCCTGTTCCGCTATAAGCTAATCTCCACTACTTTTAATTATATAATTTAAACTATAATTTTTATGTTCATCAGCTCCACCTGTCTCAGAGAAAACTAGAGGAATCATGATTTAGTCTTAGAAAAAGTCTTACTGGAAAAAAATAATAAAAATAAAAATTCCAGGTTCTTGTAAGAAATGTCAGATTTACAAAAGTACTTCGTGGGTTTTATACCGCAGCATGTGCTGATCATGAACATTATGTAGACTTGCGCTATCATATCAACTTCCACATGTATACAAAAGTACTCTGCGTGTTTACCTCCAAGATGATTCGTTGTCCAGCCAATAGTCACCATCTGAAATTAGACAAGAATATGTTCCTGTCCTTTAAATCTGTAGTTTTGATTGTTCACTTTGTGGGTGAAGATTATTATCATCTCATTTGCTCATACTTGTCATTTTGGTCAAATGTCTCAGGTTCATCACCACAGATGAGCTAGAAGCAGCAATGAGGGAGTATGGGATTGCTGATGAGAACTGCATCAAAGATATATTGACGGAAGTCGACACTGACAATGTAAGATTTGCTCAATCCCTTGAGTTCCCTGGATTATCTAATCAATAAAATGCCTTTAATCATGCGTTGTGTTAATCTCTTTGCAGGATGGAAGAATAAACTTTGATGAGTTTGTTGCAATGATGAGAAGTGGTACCCAGAATCCAGCTGCTAAACTCTTTTAATGCTTTTTATTCTGTGTGATCTTACCACCTATCTACTGCAAGGTGATGTTCGAGGGATACTGTTGATTAGAAAGACAGGCTTGTTCCCCTAGATCAAACGACTAAGTCGGATGAGGCCCATCATTGTAACATGGCTGAGTTTTTTGTAAAAAGTTTGTGCATACACAATATCCCTTGAGACTTGGGAGTGATGTTATTTTAAATTTGAGTTGGAAGATTTTTGGACATGTTTGAAGATTTCTGTAATGCGCTCGGAGAAACTAATGGCTCTCATCTGTGTTAATTTTCTAGCTGTTGGGCGACAAAACAACCTTAAAGAGAGTTATATATGTGTTTTCTACAAAGCCTCTCAGATGATCCATTTGTAAGCTATCTATTCAAGAAACCTTTTTTACCCAGAGTTCATTGTCCAGTGCCACTCCAATAATAGTACGAGTAGCATCTTTTATCAAGTTTTTAGCTGTCCGGACAAGAAGCATAGATGCCGGAATCAGAATTTTGTACTCCATAAAATCCAGTTGTGAAAATGCCGTTAATGCTGCTACACAATATGCTTGCCTCACTTCCTGGCTTCCTGCCCCCTCTGGTTACACACTTGTGAAGTCGTATAGTTAACAGCAAACAGGCCATTAGGTCAAGCTTGCTCGACCTACTGTCCTCCCTTCGTTAATCGTTATGGCATTAAGTAAAGCTGGATCAACTTACTGTCCTTGCTTAGTTAGCTTTAGAAAAGAGCATTAGGAGTGCAAGGTTCAACTCTCTTCAGTGATGGGTAATTTGATTTTGAAAGATATTGGACTCCATGATAGTGTAGCCTCCGTCATAAACTTCTCACAGAGTCAATCATCTGTGAATTGATAGTTTTACTTTCAAGTGATGCTCATGTCTACATATCAGAGAAAATTCACTCTTCTTACTACAGAAAACTCAGTTTTTATCAGGGAAGAAATTTTAAGCTGGCGCAAGAAAATCAGACCCCATTTCTACAACAACGGTCATGAATACAGCCCAGATATTAGTCTTTGTGAAGGCTGAAGAGGGATAAAATTGCTACATTGCTTTCATCTCAACATTACAAGGCTCTTTTCTGGTTGAGTAAATAAACGCGATGACTCTGAATTGGAATGACTATACTTCCAGATTAAGAGAGTAAAGAGTAAATTATAATTGTATGAAGTACGAAACTAGGATTCAAAGAACAGAAAAAGAACACGCTGTTTAAACCAACAAAACATCCAATTTTATTCATCAGTACCAACTTCGAAAGCTGATTACATTCCACACTACTATCATCCATGGATGCATTAAACTAGAACAAATTACAAAGAAAATCAAGTTCAAACCACAAACATCAAACTGCAATCAAAAACTTCGAAAAACAGAAATTGAACTTCTAGTTCATCAGCTGAGTAGAACTCAAGGCTTAAAAACCATGAATCTTGATCCGATCCTTCTTAACAAGGCCGGCCTGAACGAGGAAATTCGCGACCTTCTTACGCTGATCACCTTGCAGTTGGATAACCTTTCCTAGCTCCTTATCCTGCACAACATTCCCATTACAGCAAAATTCTTTCTTGAGGTCCTTGAGGATTTTTTCGTAGCTGAAATCCTTCTTCAGCCCTTGAACAGTCGTCAAGCTTTTCTTTCCATTCCTTTGCTGAATTCTAATGTGCACATACTCCTTAGCTCCAGGAGCCTCCGACTCGGCGTCTGCAAATGGGTCAAGAGCTGCGGGGATCTGAATGTCTAGATCAACCATGTACCTTGCTTGTCGAAAACTCGAAAACGGTCCTAAAAGGGTTTCTTTTGTAAACGCGAAAACTGCAATCAATCCCAATATACAACAATCAGTAAAACATAAACTAATCATGCATATATTGATATATATGGTATCAAATTCAATTGATATACTCAGGTATCAAATTCAATTAATAGAATCAAGTATCAAATTCGAAGGCAATATGATCGTTTAATCAGCGCAATTGAATCATCAATTGCATATTATCAGCAATTTAATCATCAATTACAATTCGTAGAACATAAGCAAAATCATGATCGGCAATTGAATTATCAAAATCAGGGATCAAATACCAATTAAATTTGTTAAAGAAAACCCTAACATACCCAAATAAGCGCAATCAAACAAACACACCAAAATTAAAAAGACAAGAACAGAACAATCTCATTCGAAGTATATTATAAACATGATGAAATTTGTAATCAGCGATCTAAACCTAACAAATTTCTTGAGTAAATTCACAAATTTTGGATCAATCAAAATCATAATCAACAATCAGAACACACTTAATTACCCAAGATCAATCAAACAAACAAAAATTAACTTCAAATTAATCCGAAAAAATACATCAAAACATCATAATTCCAACAAGTCAACAATCAATTTCGTAAAGAATATCGAAATCAAGAAAATAATACAAATTTCAACCCAGAAATTATGAATTACGAGTACAAACAAAGCAAAAATCAAAAGAAACCAAAATTTAGGAGAGAGAAAATACCTGAAGATATTGACTTGCTTCTGCAAAAAAATTAAACCAAAGATTTTCTAATAAATTAAATCAAAGTGTAATTGGAGGTCTATATATAGAAATTTTTAATTTTATTTTTTTATGTCGGTTATTAGCCACAAAAATAATTAAAAATAAAAAAGAATAATTATATTAACTATAGTTGCGTTATAAGTAATCATGGTTAAAGGGGGTGAATATTCTTTTAGAGTCGGCCAGCTAAATCGACGGTATGACGTGTACAAAATAAAGGGCTGAGATTGAATGTTGAGAGTTGACGTGTTTAAGTGAATATTTATTACGGAATAAAAGGGAATAATTACGTCATAATTAGGGGGCAGGAAAATCTAAAGAAGGAAGGTTCTGGGAGAATAGAGTAGGGCCCAAGGTAGAGACAGGAAAGGGTTCAGATAAGGCGTAGACTCAACGCAATCCGAAGAAGAATTATACTCGTATTTATTTTTATTTTATTTAGTACTCCGTATATTGTTTTTTTTGGTTAAATAATTGTTTTTTTTGTTTAATTTTAGTGAAGAAAGTCATGGAAGTTGGGTATGTGGGTCCAATAAATGAGCATGAGAAATTGAGAACAATCATGAAGAGTTTTTAGGTGTTGTGTTTGCCACTTGAAAAAGTAGACTTGACACAACTAAAGGCATGTTCCATACAGCTTAATTTTATTTCAGTTTAATTAATCAGTTCCAATCAGTTCAGTTCTTAATTTCCTTCTCTTATAAACAATGACTTTCAACTTACTTTCGTTTAATTCAATTTAACTTCAGCCCTAATCAGTTCAGTTGTTTTCAGTGAATCAGAATAGGCCCTTGATGTCTTGGATTGGTTCGAATTGAGCAATTAGTTTTGAAATTAATTACGAGCAATAAGGGTATAACTGATATTATTTTCGAAAGCGGGATAATACTTAGACTGGATCCAAAATGTACCATCTAATTCGAAATCAACCAATGCAAATAAATGAACTAATAGCCCAGTTAAATACACTTATATGTTAAAGTTCCAAATTCAGTTATTTGTATACTTTTAATTGTATCCCACACGCGACACAATTTTTGTTTTAGAATAGTGACAATAACTTAATCTAGGTTCAATAACTTAGACAAGGCTCAAACCTTTTAAATTTTTATTAAATTAACTTTTTACTCGTAGACGCTTTGATTTAAATAACAGTCCTGCGACATGATCTAAATTAAAGTCGTGAATTAAGGTTTAAAGTATGGAGTACAAAATGTGGTTTGTTTCCGAGTTCACTTATACAAGGTGTATCTTTTTTTCTATTATATTTTTTTGGCTCGTCTTGTTAGTTTGAATGTATCAAAGTTCTTTAGTTATGCCTAGAATATATAAAAAAAATTCTCTAAATATGCTTTTTTATTCTCAAAAGTTCCAATCTATGTATTAAGTACCATTAATCATACTTATTAGTTTCTCTCGAAAGGGACATAATAATGACAAATTCAGAGAATATTAAATTCCATAAAATAAAACTCATAAATTATTTCCAACATGAACATGGTCTTGCAAAAAATTTCATCTTTTACAAATTACTAGGCAATATGATGCAACTTAAGTTAATTGTTTGTGAATAAAGTGCAAGGAGATATATAGCTTGTGTGGCTTGATACGAGCCCGATACAATATTAAAGAAGTATAGAAATTGACTAACTAGAGCCCTGTTCTTTTCACCTTAAAAAAATAATATTAAGTAAAAATAATTTCAGTTCAGTAAAAATAAGTTCAGTTCAGTAAAATTAATTTCAGTTTAGTAAAAATAATTTCAGTTTAGTAAAAATAAGTTCAGTTCAGTAAAATTCAATTTTCTTAAAGAAGAATTATAATAGAAAATCAGTAAAAAATTCAGTTTTCTTAAAGAAGAATTATAATAGAAAATCAGTAAAAATAATTTAATTTCAGTAAAAATAATTTCAGTTCAGTAAAATTAAGTTCAGTTCAGTAAAAATAAGTTCAGTTCAGTAAAAATAATTTCAGTTCAGCAAAATTAAGGTGAATCAAACAGGGCCTGGGTTGCTCAAGAATGGATACTGACACATATACAAGTATGTCAATTTCTATACTGACTAACTAGGCAAACCGTTTAAAACCTATCATGGATGATCTTATAAGTCCCTTTCAGTCTAGCTTTATTCCTAATAGGTCTATAGAAGAGAACATTATTATCATTAAAGAGGTGGCTCACCATTTTAATAAGGCTTCTAATAAAGCTAACCTAATGGCTCTCAAAGTTGATCTTTCTAAAGCTTTTGATAGCCTTGAATGGGATTTTATCAAGGACACTCTAATTAATATTAACCTTCCTCCTAATATTGTTAATTTAATTCTAAGTTGTATTTGTACTCCTAAGATTTCTCTCCTTTGGAATGGAGAAATTACTGATTCCTTCTCTCCTTCTAGAGGTATAAGACAAGGCGACCCGTTATCCCCCTATATTTTTGTTCTTTGCCTTGATCGTCTTTCTTGTATGATTCAAGATAGGGTTAATAATGGCTCTTGGAAACCTATGAAAATTGCTAAAAATATTAATATTTCTCACTTATTTTATGCCGATGATGTTTTTCTTTTTGGTAAAGCAACTACGGATAATATTACTAATATGATGGAAGTTCTTGAACACTTTGAGAAAATTTCAGGCCTCTCCATCAATATTCTCAAATCTTCGGCTATTTTTCCTAAAAAAATGAATCATAATGTTCGAAAGTCCATCTGTAATGTTTGTAATATTACTAATACCACCAACTTTGGAATATCTTGGTATCATTATTTCTCATAAACGTCTTAATCAACTTGATTATTTTCCTCTTCTTGATAAAACTTGCTCAAAAATTAAAGGGTGGCAAGCTAAGCTTTTAAACATGGCCGGTAGATGTACTCTCATTAAATCTGTTCTTAATTCTTATCCGGTTTATGCTATGCAAACTAATGTCCTTCCGATAGGTGTCATTAATGATCTTCAAAAAAAATGCAAACAATTTCTTTGGAATAGGGTTAATCGATCTAGATATATTCCTAGAACCAATTGGAATGTTGTTTGTGATCCTATGGCCAAGGGAGGTTTAGGGATTAGGGATCTAAAGAGGTGGAATTTATCTTTCATGGCTAAGCTAGGATGGAAAATTCTTACTCAAAAGAATAAGCTTTGGATCGATATTTTAAAGAACAAATATCTTAAGTATTCTAATTTTTTAGATTACATTCCCAAAGTTATTGATTCTGTCATTTGGAAGGATATTCTTAAGGGTAGGGATGTTCTTAAAAAAGGTATAATTATCAACATCGGTAATGGTCAAGACACATCTCTTTGGTTTCACCACTGGATTGGGGATTCACCTATTTATCTCATTCCTAATATTCGTATTCCTGACTCTAAAGGTCATTGGCGTGTTTCCGATATTATTAGGAATAATGAATGGTGCTTAGATAGTATTATCCATATTATTCCTTCCTCTTTATGCTCCTTAATCTTAGCCTACCCTTTACCTAAACTTGTTAATGTTTCTGATAGATTGAATTGGTCTCTTCATAAATCTGGTACTTTTACTATTAAAACGGCCTATCACATTACTAGTCCTCCTGCTAATCTTAACTCCTCCTTCCTTTCTATTTTTGCTTGGAAAAGTCTTTGGAAAATCAAAGTTCCCTATAAATATAAGATGCTTATTTGGAATTTAGTCAGAGACATCCTTCCTGTTGGTTGCTCCCTTAGGAAAAAAATTCCTTGTTTTGACCCTATGTGTATGAGATGTGAAGCTCCTTTAGAGGATAGTATCCATGTTTTTAGAGACTGTCCCAACTCTTCTGCCTTTTGGTCTTTGGTTTTTAACAAATTTCAGTTTCTAAATATTGATTTACACTGTTTTTATAACTTGAATTTTACAGATTGGTTAGACTTTAATCTCACAAATTCTTCTTCATGGAAAACTGTTTTTTTGTGTAGCCATATGGCACCTTTGGAACACCAGAAATGTTGCCATCTTTGAACAAAAAATGGTTTTCATCCAAACTTCTTTTAACAGGTTTTATATTGATTACTTTTACTGTTTGAGAATTAATCAGGTACTTCCCTCAGATTCTCCTTCTTCTGCTGCTGCTCAGAACCCCAGACTCTGGGCTCCACCTCAGAAGGGTTATCATAAATTGAACACGGATGGTTCTTGGATCTGTATGGACAATGCTGGGGGAGGGGGAGTTATCAGATGTGATAAAGGCCTTTGGGTCACGGGTTTTGCCACAAAATTCAATGCAATGACTGCTGCAGCTGCTGAACTTTTAGCCATCAGGGAAGGTCTTTTAGTTGCTTGGGATAAGAGGATCAAGTTTCTTGAACTTGAAACAGATGCTGACAGTTTATCCAAGATGCTGAAAGACCCTAAGTCTTTTGAGGATGGTGATTTGGGTAACATAATTCGTGATGTGGCTGCTCTTTTGAATAGGGATTAGGAGGTTAATGTGTTTCATGCTAGCAGATCTGTCAATTATGTTGCAGACAGATTAGCTATGATGGGAAGGACCAAGTTTAAGACAGGTGAGAAGGTGCCATTTTCTTACCCTCCTCCTGAAGTGCACCAGACTTATGCTATGGAGATCCTAGAAATGCAGGAAGCTCAGCCATGAAGTGCTGTACTGCCATAGCCATGCTGCTGTTTTACTATGGAAATCACTGATATGCAGGAAGGTCGACCTTGATGTGCTGAACTGTTATACTCATGTTGCTATTTTGAACTCTATCTTGTTTTATGCTCTAGTTTATGTTCTTATCCTTTGTACTAAGTTTAACTTTGATGATCTGGTGTGGTTTGATCTACCCACCATTTATCACCTTTTGTATCTGATAATTTCGATCATCAGATTTATCATCATCTAATATATTAATATTTCCCCTTTGTGTTAAAAAAAACTAGGCACACCGCACACCTGTGTTTCCTCAAGAAATTGATACATTTAGGCCACCAAGAAATTAAGTCATGTATAGGCGGCCAAGCCTGCTTCATCTATTTGGGTGCGACCTCAATAGTTTTTGCTAGCCACCCATCAAAATTAAGCCCAATACAAACACTCAAAAAATCAAAAACCCAATAATACAATGCACACCAACTTTCACAGCTTTTGTGGCTATTAGAAGAATTGGTAAAATCGATCAAAAAATACACAGTAATGAAAGCACAAACAAAATTCCAACGTCGGCGATGAACACCTCGTATATAAATTGGAAAATTTAACCAACGTCGACCAAACTTATCTCCTCTGATTCATCTTCAACATCTCGAGCTTCACTTCAATGGAGGAACACAAAGCTCCGGCAACCGCCATTGCAGCTTCTCTTCAAAACCTTGCTCTTGATTCTTCCGCCACCAACCCCGCCTCTTTCTTATTCCCAGGTTCTCACTCTCTCCTTCTCTCTTATTCTTGAATTGTTGATGTTCGATTGCAAAAGACAATATTGGGTGTGCAAAAATTGTAACTTTGGACTTCTTGTTGTGTAATAAGGCTTATAATTTGTTTGATGACTAAATTGCTTAAGAGGGTACTAGTATAGACAAGATTTGATCTCAGGTCTCGGGCCGTATGCCCTCAATTGACATTGGTATAGTCTAATTGCCGCAATACTGCAATAGACAATACTGAAAGTTGTAACTTTGGACTTCTTGTTGTCTAATAAGGCCTAGAAACTGTTTGATGAATAAATTTGTTTAAAGGGTATTAGTGTGGACAGAATTTGATCCCAGGTCTCGGGCTGTATGTCCCTAATTGATAATGATATGGTTTAATTGCCGCAACTGACAATACTGGGTGTGCAAAGTTGTAACTTTGGACTTCTTGTTGTTGTGTAATAAGGCTTATAAGTTTGATGACTAAATTGCTTAAAAGGGTACTAGTGTAGTCGCTGTGTAGACAAGATTCGATCCTAGGTATCAGGCGGTGTGCCCCTGATTCACATTGGAAGTAAAAGGCTTAATTGGTGACTGAATGGATATCTTGCACTGTTGTTCAGTTAGGTAGTTGAAAGCCATGATGAGTGGTTTTGAGCTTAATAGAGCTAAGTGATGTTGAATGTCCTTGGTGCATCAACTTTTTTTGCTGATTGTTTGTTCTCGCATTGCACCAAAGTGCGATTAAGGGCATGCGTGTAGACATGATTACACCCAACCCCATGGATTTACCAACTAATTTAGTTGATATTGTGCAAGGTTTACCAAATTTTCAGTATCTTTCATTGTTAATTAAGTTAGATAGTTGCAATCCTTGACTAGTGGCTAGGTTCAATAGAACACATTGATGTTGTTTTTCCTTTCTACATCGATTATAATAAGATATGTTTTGATTGTAAAATGTGAAATGTCGATGGCTGGATGCTAAAGCAAAACCCTAGTGTTCTTCAACTCTATTTCTTTTTTGATATTTTTTTTTTCTTAAAATTTATAGGGATATGATTGTGTACATCTGACCCTCACTAATTGCTAAAGTATATGGCAATGTGTATGATCTGAGCTTATTAGTTTAGTGTGATTTATTGCAGTCCTTCCAATTAGAAGAACTAAGCCTCCGAGTTTGGTCAGCTTATGCATTTCTGTCATTGGGAAGAATTTGGAGGATCTCATTCCCGAGTTGGGCGAGATTGCTATCGCTTTTCCAGCGCACATTAAGGTTCTGTTCTAATTCTTCTTCTTTAATTTTTAGTTTAGAAGATGATATCGAGTACTATTTCATGTGTAGAGTCTGTAGACTTATAGGCCTATAAAGGGAAATTAGAAATTTAGATTTAGCTATTTATGTCCATTTGAGCCTTGAGGGTTTTTTTTTTTTTTTTTTTTTTTTTTTTTTTGGTACCATTTGTTGTTTGGATCTGAAAGGTCATGTTATGATCTCAAATCCAATGGGTTGCAGGCTCATTTTTTGATTGAACCAAAGCTGTAAGTCATGATCAGTCATTTACGTGCAAAAATTATTAATCCAATGTGCGCTTCCATAGTATCATCACTTCGTCAGTTTACTTGTACTTTTTGTTTAAACAGTTCTGTATATGGTGTTGGAAAAGATCAACTGCAAAATGTAATAGGCTTAGATATCATATTGTGGTCCTTGTGAACAAGCTGTAGGAAGGTTGTAAATGCTACATAAAGAAAATTTACCAAATTCTTGTAGTATCCTCCGTATCTCTTCCGATAATAAGTAGGTTACTTGTGCACTTAGCTTCAGGCTTCATCCCTAGTCCAGTAGGTTGAAATCTTTGTAGAACTCTACAGCAAAGATTCCCGTGCTTGTAGTCCTTTGTATTGCCTCAAGTTGAGCCGTTGACTCTGCTTGGATAAATATTTCAGCTACATAACTGTGTTAAACTTCCATCCAAACTGAAAGTCTAATCAGTCTCCCCGCTTGCACTATACCACCCTCTAGGCTCCCAGTCCCTGCTTACGATCTCACATTATCTTTTCATATTTTTGTAAGCTCTGTCAACCTAGATGATGAGCTGCACCTGGAAACTGCCCTCCCTTCCAATTTAATGATGGTGTAGAAGGCTGACTTCAAAAAGAGCTGAACTATTGCTTTGCGTGTGTCCATAAGTTCCCCATAAGATCCCTCATCTCCTATGTTATGGGTGCTCCTGCTGTGGTCTGAAGTATATTGTTTCTATCTTCCGTTAGTGTCCGGGGTTTTATCCCTCTTCCTCTGAAAAGTAGCAAATTAATATTATGGACCAAAGTGTTGCAGTTATCAGCATCATTATTCATCTATTATAATTGTCTTTCATTTCAATAAGTAGCTACATATCCAGATTTCTTTGTACAGCTTCAATAAGTTTCATTGTTTGTAGTCTCACCAATTGGTTAAAGTTTTGAGTTATCTCTCCTTTGCTTCTTCTACTACTTATAAAAACATCAGCAGAGAATTCTTATATGGAAACCTTAAACACTCTGGTTGGGTAAATAGAAGAGGAGTTGTGCAGTTTCATACCTAATATAGCTATCAGGGCCTCGTTAAAGGCACATTTATTTCTTAGCCTCAGCCCACCAAATCTCGTAAGTAATTTGTACTTTTTTACTCTACTGATGCATCTTCCATACCTTAAGCAGTGATGAACTTGTTTTCGTTCTTCCTTGCCGTTAGAGCATAGAGATTCAAGGCTGTAAAGATACTCTCTAGGAGCCCTATTTTGCCTGATTGTACTGGTTTTCTCGTAAAGAAATCTTCTTCAAGACCCAGTGGACCATAAAGTTAAAATTTGCTGTACCATTGCCCATAACTGAGATTGGAACCTCCAACTAAGAGTCCACTGTGTTTATACTCTATGGATATACTCCAGCTCCTTTTCTAAGGGCTGGTTCTAAGTGTGGATTTATATACCAAAGATTTTTAAAATTAATCAATTCACTCAATTTATTACATAATCAAGTGGTTGTGTTTGACAACTTTTCACATAATATTTTTGTTTCCTCTAGGATAAAAAGAGAATTATGTGTCTCATCTGAGGAAAAAAAAGATCTAATTTCAGGCCACCCATTGCCAGTTTTATCCCCTAAGTAGAAGAATTCAGCTTCCTTATAGGTGAGAGCTATTGATAGATATCTTTGAGCATCAGGAATAAATGATACAGGGGATGGGGATCCCTTTGCTGTTAGACAGTTGAGTTTTGGCAAATTTGTTAAGAGTAAATTTACATCTAAAACTTTTTTTTTTTTTTTTTTTTAAATTTTTTTTTTATTATTATTATTATTTTTTAAGAAGTATTTGGTTTAACCATATGTAATTTGATCACTCTCCCGGAAGTCTTTAGCTTTGTGAATTACACAATTTTGATAGTTTCAGATCATACTAAAAAGAAAATAAGTAATTTTAGAAAAATAAATAGAAGGATAGATATACTATAAATAGAGAGTTACACATCTGTGAGCATTCAAGAATCAAGAGGCTCACTTTTGTTCCAAGCTATGGGTTACAACTCCCTAGTTATAGAAATTATTAGGCTTAGGCCTATGCTGAGCATTTCCACCTGGAATAGTATTCGAACTCCGTATGCCCCTTTTTTATTATACTATCTCGTCACCAGATTTCCCTCACATTCCCTTCCAAGATGATTCCTCCTACACCTCTTACAGAAGAATCGTCTTTCCCTATTGTTTGGTTTAGACTATCAACATCCTGTTTACCCTTCTCACAAAAGTTTCCACTTCTAGGCTTCTTAGAGTTGCTTTGGTCACCAGAATTCTCAAAGTCTTTCCTCCAGAATTACTACTTTCAAATGCGTCTTTAACATATAGACCAAATAAATGCGCAGCTCTTTTATGGAACTTTCCTAAAGTCTTAAAGACCTTCCCTGCCAAATATTTCTGTACTTGCTTAGTCAACCCTTGTTCAAATATCTGAACTTTCAAGGGTCATGAATCTATTGTAGTGATCTAAAATTGAGGAACAAGTTGATCAACTCCAGAGCCTTCTGCTTTTCCAGGAAAGAAGGGTAAAATTTATCTATTAACACAGTCTTAAAGGTTTCCCACACAAAGTTTGGTTGGGCTCTAGTCGTCTCTGCCTCATCTTTCAAATACATAGCAGCCTGAATGCCTGATTAACCTTCATCCCTTCTTCAGCGCTACAAACAACTCTTTAAGCTCACATACCCAATTCTCCAAAAAGGTGAGGTCAGCACTCCCTTTATAAACACGGGTGGTCTCACTTTGGCAGTTGGTCGGTTTATTTAAAATTTCAGTGGTGGATCAGGTTGTTCCACACAGTTCTGGTTCAAACTTTGAGTTAGCATTCTTACAGCATCGTTACGTGCCATATTGTCCCTACACCTGAAAGCAGTAAGCAAGCATTCACTCAGGCTTAAATTGAAATGGGAAAATGCTAATCAGGCATAGGCGCTTAGTCACAAAATTGCATTTATAGCACATAAATTGGTCCAAGAGAGTATTTAGTGATGCTATAAGGATGCTAGCCCAGAATTTGAACCAGAACGTGTGGAACTACCTGATCCACACGATGAATTAGTTAAGAAACTGGCCCAAGTGCGGCCAAAAGGGAGTGTTGACCCCACCTTTTTGGAGAATTGGTTATGCGAAAGGAAGGTACTCTCCCAAAACGAACTTCTCTATTAATTCCTTTCATGCATTCCCCTTGACCCCAAACTCCTATTAATACCCAAAAATGAAGCAACAAACTAGAAGCAGCTAGCAAAAGGCATCAAAATAACAAACTCAGTAACTAACTTATTCATGAATTACTACTTTACCCTCTCCCCAAAACTGATTTCTTAACAACTTCCCTCTCATCAATTGTGAGTATTCTTGAGCCTTCTTGCCTAAGCAAAACGGATACTAGGCTTGGGCTGATCCCTTGCAAAAGATTAGGTGGAGAAGGTTTTAAAGACCTTAGACAAGGTGTATGAAAGAGTTGCGCATTTATATGGTTTGAATGTTAAAGACGCATCTGAGAGTAGCAATGTTGAAGAAAGTGGAAAGACTTTGGGAATTTTGGTAACCAAAGTAACTCTAAGAAACCTAGAAGTGGAAACTTTTCTGAGAAGGGTAACCAGGATGTTGGTAGTTCGTCTAAACCAAACTTTTCTCTGTGTATGTGAGTGTTTGTGTGATGGAGGGTGAAGAGACATAGTTGGCTGACATTTTCTGTTGTTACTGTTATCAAATCATTGATGTCTACAAAATTGTGCTTATTCTGAATTCTTTCTCAGGCTTGTGTACTTACAAAGTTTTTATTTTATCATTGTTATAAACTACAGCTGTCAATTGCTGCAGTTGCTAGGAGAAAAAAGCTTCTAAATGATGAAGTAATCATCTCTCTTGCTGATGGCACCTGGGAAATCCTTGACGTTTCGTGTTCAGATGTCTCAGATTTTGGTCTTGTGAAGGTGGCAGAGATGTGTCCAAATTTGCGAGCAGTGAATATAAGGTTTGAGTAATTGTGTTTTGATCGG
Source organism: Chenopodium album (assembly GCF_948465745.1). NCBI lineage: Eukaryota > Viridiplantae > Streptophyta > Magnoliopsida > Caryophyllales > Amaranthaceae > Chenopodium > Chenopodium album. The sequence continues at coordinate 38,315,081 of NC_137855.1, forward strand.
GATGGCTGATAATTTGAGTAAAATGAATAACAAATTGCAGGCCATTATAAAGTTAGGAATTGTACATAATTTATTGGGGCTTTTCTTTGATGATTGCTGTGTCAAATAATTGTTTGAACTGACGAAAAATTTAAAACCATTTGTAATTTGTTGCTTGCGTTTAATGCTTTATGAAATTCAACCCCCCCCCCCCCCCCCCCCCCCCCCCCCCCAAAAAAGAAAGAGGGAGGGGGGGGGGGGGTTTCAACTTTACAAAGTTGTGGATACTTTAGGTCAAAGATGATCCTGTCTATGGATGCAATCTATAACATGTTCATTTTAGGTTACTGTAATAGATCAACCTAAGGATAGTATAGGTATTCTACTAATATTAGCTCACTAGGTTAATAGTCCTTAGTATAAATAGAGAGGTAAGGAAACTAGGAAAGGAAATAGGTAGGCAAAAATTGAATGAAACTTGTTGAGAGTTGTGACCTCAAGTCACTTGGAGAGTGGTAACCTAAAGTTACTGATTGGGAGAGAATCAAGCCTCTCGAAAGCTTGATAATCTATCTTACGAGTAGTTTGTTTAGTGTGTTAGTGTGTGTAATTTCATCTCATCAATTATAATATTTCACATTTAGCTTTTATTATTCCTCCTTTAATCTGCAATTTTCTGCCATTAGTTACTGTTTAATACTTAGCCATGTCGGTACATGACAGTTACGTGGATAGATTTTGACTGCTCCTTTCTATTATTATTGTACCTGTTGTATGAAATAGCTAAGTTGATTCCCTTCCTACACTACAGCCAATGCGGCAGAATCACTCCTAATGGTGTCTCTCAATTGGTGAAGCATTGTCAATCGTTGGAGGTATTAAGATGTGGGTATGCACTTGTTTCTTTGACTAACATCTGGGCTTTAAATTTGTTGTTTTACTGAGAATGGAAGTACTAAACTTTGTGTAGATGACATTTATATTTGATGCTGCCTTTTATTATAATTTCAAGCTTCACTTTTAAATTATTAAACATCTCATTTATTTGTCATTTTGTCCACTCTTGTTCTGATATGTACTCTTTAAAAGATAGGATAAAAACACTGCTAACCAAATTTTTTTTTTTTTTTGGTTTTTTCCTGTTGGCTTGGGTTTTGGGGTAGGGTGGGGGGTGGGGTGGGGGGTATGCAAATAAGTTGTGGCAATATCATACTTGTTTTTTAGTCTATAGATTGCTTAGGCTTTAAATTCTGTTTTGTGAATTGTTCTCTATCATTTTAATTGACATCCCAAATGATGGGGTTGTCCAGGATGTCGGTTTTTTAATTGCAACTTGGAAGCGGCTATGAACCAAACTTAATTTTGCAGAGGGTGTCCTCGGAGTGATTACACAGCAAGAAGAATCTTACACTTATTTAAACCAGATCTGAACAGTTTGGAAGGAGATTCGTGGGAGGAACTTGATACCACGGAGTTTACTCATGGTGGACAATCCCTGAGGTGGCTTGTGTGGGTATGATCATTATCTTGCTTCAAATTTCATTATTGCAATATACTTCATATATCTTCTTATGGGTCATGACTCATGGCAACAGTTATTGATCAATCACTCGTATACTCCTCTCCGTGTGCTATTCACCTCCTCTCTCCTTCCCTGTGCTCTTCTCATAAGCATTTGGAGATTTATGACAAGGTGTTAAATAAAGCAGGCCACTTTTAATAACAATTATTGATCAATTACTCACAGTTGTCCTCACAAACCCTTTAGTGTACCTATAATGAGGTAGTTGTTTTACGGCTTTTACCGTTCTTGTGTTAGTGACTGATTATAACTGTTATCACCTCGCAAATTGTTTAGTGTACCTATAATGAGGTAGTTCCTCATGTGTAATCATGCAGAAATTGAAAACAAATTTGTATAGTATTTGCATTCATTCTTGATGTCATTTCAACAAGTGTTCTTTCTCTTGAGCAAAACTTTCTGTGACATGTGGCTGCCTACTTTTGTATAACTAGTACATAATTGATTTACACAAGGTGGGTAGATGTTGTACATCAAATTTTCTTTAAAAGTCTTGCTTTGCCAACATACCATTGCTGCCTTTCTTTCAATTTTGTACTGAGGGTGTTTTGGCACGTCTTAAAATAGAAACGTGACCTTACTTGTTCACATGCCTAAATCTCAATTGCAATCTCTAATACTGATGCGTAAACTAAACACTATTTGTGCTGTTAATTTTTTGTTTAAATACCGGTAATTGGAAAATGCTTGATTTTGGAGTTAGCAGATGTAGGTCTGCATCCCTGTCTACTTTTTGAAGACCTTTTATTCACTGCTAATATTTCTTGTGCTATTTTCAGCCAAACATTGATCCTGATTCTTTGGAGAATTTCTCCTCCGAATGCCCTCGTGTTATTGTCAACCCAAAGCCTTCACCTTTTGACTTCAAGGAAGTTGCTGTCCCCAGGGAAGCTCTGCCGAACACAGTTTTGGATGAACATGCTGTTGAGGATATCGACCCCACTATATGGGCATCGAGTAGACCAACAAAAAGAATTCTACCGATCATTTCTAATCCCAGCGAGTTGTCCATGGCTGAGAAGTTTAGGCTAGCATTTGTTGAGAGAGATACAAGGTTGGCTCCTAAACGAGCCAAGAATGCAAGGCAACATCAGCGTCGTGCAGAGAGATTGTGGATGATGACCTCAGAAGCCAAAGCTATATCTCACGCTTCACAGGCAAACAAATCACGTGGTAGAATCTAGCATTGGAATTATGTTTGATGGCCGCTTTTCTTTCTTTTAGCCACTCAGTTTACTGTTGTAATTTTTCTGATATTAAGTGTAAATTAACATATATGAAAAAAATGTGGGGGAGAGAAGAACACTTGGTACCTTACTATCTTGGTCAATTGGATTAACTTTAGTGGTATGCTTGAGGAAGTTACAGCCAGGGGAGGCTATGTACTTCGTACATATGACAATGAGAACATAATAGCTCAAGTTTGTATATTGTACAGTTTTACATTAGTGTGCACTTGCCACAATTTTTTTAATGTTTGAATACTTTAATAAGTACTCTGATAATCCGTGTCTCTATTGTTTGTTCAAAATCGGGGCAAATGTAAAATGAGGTTGAGTAAATTCCTGAATTCGGGGTAAGAACAAGGATGAAGAAATGTACTCATGATTCATGAACTCTGACAAATTAAGATCTTGTAAACACATAAGTGAGCTGGATGGATCACAAGTACGATGTTGATTTTATAGAGTTGTTGGCAGCAAAGTTATTTCGCATCACTCGTATATAAACTATTTCCCGTTAAGCTCTATGATCCAACTATCCAAGATGCCTAAACAATAGACATAGCTTGTCAAGTTAACACAAAGTACTCAAGTAAAGAACATACGTTAAGGTATAGTTCTGATCTTTCATGAGGTGGGACTGTTAACTGTATTTGTAAAATCAAATAGGCTCAAGTAAGGCCTATCTAAACATGCAGACATGCATTCATGAGCAAGGGTCGAATTCTCCAACAAAATTATGGTGTGCATCATAATTCTATTTTTGGCAAGTTGGGAGTTTAAGATGGTTAAGTGCTATTAGCTACTGATTTCTTGTTCATACATAAAACGTCGTTCCTTGAACAAATGACTAGAACACCTTTTTTTTTACTTCTTCCTAATTCTCCTCTTTATTCAATATTTTCAAAAGTGCCCATGGATGCAATTATCAGTTTGATCTGATCAGTTGACAGTTTATGAGCACATACAGTTCAGAGTAATACTTTCAGCTTATTAGTTTCAAAAACTCGTCGTAGCACTCCTCATTATAAACTGGTGCTGGAGTCAAAAGTAGGTCCATTGTGTCTAAAAACTGAACTGCACTAAACAACCAACAAAAGGAAGAAACTTGGAGCAATAAACTAGTCATGTCAACCAGCAAATGCCAATCTAATCAAATGGTACAAGAGCTTCAGCTCCAGCAACAATCTCCAACAGCTCTTCAGTAATCTTCGTCTGCCTTTCTCTATTATACGCAATAGAAAGTGTCTTCTTCAACTCCATAGCATTCTCATTTGCATTGTTCATGGCATTCATCCTCGCTGCTAGCTCACTTGCCAGCGACTCCTGCAAGGCTCTCAGTATCTGGCTGTTTAAATATAGAGGCATCATTGCATCAATAATCTGAACTGGGTCCTGCTCGAACTCCAAAAGAGGTTGCACTTCCTGCTTCCTTTTCTCAACTCTCAGTCTTTCAACTGCTAACTTCCCTTCCTTACTCGTCAACCTAAAGAATTCATCCTCCAATGCATCAACACTATTCCCATAAGCATCAACAGCCTTCCCCTTTGGCGAAAGAGGAAGCAAGGTCCGAACCACAGGATCAGACCTTACCAATGACACAAACTTAGTATACAACAGCTCAACCTTATCAACCTCCTCACTCACAAAAAGAGAGAAAACATCATCAGCAATCGTCTGCGCCTCTCTAGCAGTCGGAAAACCCTCCCCCTCTACGAATCGATCCACAGACACACTAGACACCCGCCTCGAAAAATAAGCATTCCCCTTCTTCCCAACACTTATAATTGTACAACCTAACCCAAGTTTCTGCAATTCCTGCATCCTACTTTCAGCCTTCCTAATAACTGCACTATTAAACCCACCACAAAGCCCTCTTTCGCCGGTAATTACGACAAGGGCAACTCTTTTAACAGTCCTAACACTAGCTAAGGGAACATCTACATCTTCTAATTGAACACTTTGATTAATATTGTACAACATATCAGCTAAACCCTCAGCAAAAGGTCTGCCATTAATAACAGCTTCCTGAGCTCTCCTAACTTTAGCAGCAGCCACAAGTTTCATGGCTTCTGCAATTTTCTGGGTATTCTTCACAGTATCAATTCTATCTCTAAGCTTTCTAATGGTACATCTTATTTGAAATCGGGAACTGGGTTTTAGAGAATTGGGGAATTCATGAAATGGGTTGAATTTTGTTTCAGAAAAGATTGGAGATTTGGGGTTAATTGAAGGGTTTAATGGTACCCGAAATACAGAATTTGAAGAACAAAACATGGTGTATGTAAAATTTAATTAGTCAATTCAATCAATGTTACATAAAATCAAATTAGAGACTTAATACTCACCAGCAGAGAAGATATAGTTGATCTTGTTAGTGGCTGCTTGCAACAGTACTTTGGAATTCTCCGACAAAATTACGTTGATTTTTGGTGGAATAATTAGGTTGGAAAATTGGATACTCCGTACTATGAACTATGAATTGAACTCAATGTAAAATTATTTTTTTTATTTTTATTTTTTATTTTTTTTTTTTTTTGAAACATTGTATGTTTTTCTATAAAAAAATTATGGGTTTTTCAACTTGGTACCCCTGAGTTCTTGCTAATTCTACATTGTGCCCTTCTAAGTCAGGAATTTTATACGGTGCCCATGAGTTTAGTCATAGTTGTAAATTGTACCTTAATTTTAACAAATTAAAAACATAAAGCATGGTTAAATATTAACCACACTCCCTATAACGCAGCTCATCAACCTTAGTTTGCATAATTAATTCCAACAACTCATCAACATAATAATACTCATTATTAATTAAAGCCGTATCCAATACCAATTTTAGCACTGGTGAATTTTGTTGGCTCAACTTTATAAGCTCACTTCTAACACATTCCATGAATTTGTCCCTTATTTCATAGAATTAGGTTCTCTCCCACTTTCTGCAGTAACTAAGTTTGCAATGCAAAAGAATTATGATCCAAATGCAAAGGGAACCAAATCTTATAGTCGTATGAACTGCATACTCTTTTCCAGGACTTGGACAAAATGGAAGTTCTTACTGCATCTTTTATGGGAAGAAATGACACTATTTAGTGCATGTTACTGTCTCATAATTGCGAAATCCGGTTCATTTGCACTTTGTTGTTAAGAGTGTTGCCCACTGCAACTTCAATTCCAACTTATTATAGGGAGTGTGGTTAATATATAACCACGCTTTAGCTAATATTTCTAATGCTGAAATTAAGGGTACAATTTACAAAAATGATTGAACTTGTTGTTTCAATGAATACTACAAGAAGGGGGGGTTGAATTGTAGTATAAGAGTTTAGCCAAACTTTTTGCGGAATTAAAATTAAGCTAGCTAAAGGAACTGAGAGATTAACTGAAGGAACTAAAGAATGCAAGAGAGATTTTACGTGGAAAACTCCTTGGCCCTAACAAGGAGAAAAACCACGACCACTTGGGATTTTGGGAAAAGAATCTTCACTAGAATAGGGCAAATGATCCTATTACAAGCTAAAGACTCACACTCAAGTTCCTCTACGAACTTGAGACCCTGAGGAACAAGTCACCCAACTTGTTACTCTTCTCTTCTCTTTCTCTCTTCTCACTTCTCTGTTCTCTCTTCTCTTTCTCTGTTCTCTGTTCTCTTTCTCTGTTCTCTCTTCTCTTTCTCTTCTCTTTCTCTTTTCTCTTTCTCTTCTCTTTCTCATACACAAATGTTCACTCGAACTTCCCCATTCCCCAATTACAACTCGAAAGGAAAACAAACTCTAGTATAAGAACATTAAGAACACTCTAATCAACTTATGTGGAATTGGACGCTTGACTCAATTAAAAGCTTGAAAACTTATGTGAGCAAGGACAAGTTTTTCCAACAGAAATCAAGAGCTATTTATAGATCACAAAACGCCTTGGAAAAACTTCATTGTGCTGCAAACCCATTACGCCACTACTCATCCCCACTAAGAAGATCATGTCCCTTAATTTAAGGAACCATGAACTCCTCAATTTTGCAGAACCACGACTTGATGAAGAACGTGGGAGAGTAGGCCGCAAGTTTTGGAAAACATGGTGATTTTATTTTTTCAGAAGATATTTTCGAAAATAAGAAAATAAAATAAAATCTTTTTGCACAAGATATTTTCGAAATTCAGAAAGAGATAAAATCCCTTTCAAAAGATAAACGTTTTAGAAAGCAACCGTTTTCCTAAAAACTAGCATGCACAATTTTATCTTCTTAGACCAATTCCACACAGATTTTTCGAGTGCCATTTAATATCTTATACTTACATAAATCCTAAAATATAAAAATATATTTAGTCTTCATGTTCTCTGATGAAGCTTCTACTCCGAGGCTTCTGTTCCTTGGAAGGAACTTCTCTTCTCTGGTGATGCTTCTTCTCTGAAGCTTCTGTTCCCTGAGGGAACCTTCTCTTCTCCAGTCTTCATTTCTGAAGCGTCAGTTCCTGTGAGGGAACTCTTCTTTTTGGATAACTTTGTTTCTGGCTTTCCTGTTCCTCATGGTATCTTTGCTCGACACTTAATTCTCCTAGTCTTTGCACTGATCACATACTCAAACAATCAAGCCTTTATTAGTATGTAAGTAAGTAAGGTTGTGTCATCATCAAAATCATTAAGTCCAACAATATTCCCCCTTTTTGATGATGACAAACAATCCAAACTTACTTACAAGGAAACAAAGATAATCCACCCTAAACTAAGGAAAGAAAATGCAAAAATATAATGCAATGCAGAAAGGGAACTACTTAGTAAAAATAAAGACAGAAGAAAAATTGCAAAAATGGAAAAACTTGTATTTACATATACCTGCCTGTAGAGATGTAGGCTTGCTGAGAAGACTTCGAACAGAGACCATAGAATGATTAAGTTTCCTTGGATAGTTTGCATCTTTTCCCCCTTTTGGCATTATCAAAAACCAACATACAAGCATAGTATACCATAACACAGCACCATCAAGTGGTCTAGTGTTAAGACAAGAAGCATGCATATATAGAGAAAACATTCACAAAGCATATAGTCAAAAGCAGTATAGACATTCATCATCCAAAACCGATTTAAAACATCGGCCAATGTACCAAATTTGCAAGTTCACAAAAAAAACAGAGTGCCCAAATATTAAAAATTGTTTCCCAAAAACAAATAAACAGAAGTTTCATCAACATAAAAAGGCTGCAAGGAAAGAGAGTTTAGGAAGCAGTGCTCTGGTCATCATCAACAGCAAGATCCTCAAGCTTCTTGCTGATTTGAGACACAATGTCCTTCACTGTGGACAGTCTCCCCTGTTCTGAGCTCTGGACCAGTTTCTTCAGCTCAACATCAAGAGTGAGCACACTCTTCTTCAGTTCCTCCATCTTCACCGTTGACTGCTCTTGTTCCTTCAGCACCTTCTGGAGCATCTCCTTTATCTCCTTCACATCTTCGCTGGGAACTTTCGGTGGGGAACTGAATGCTGCAAAACCTGAAGTAGATGCATACTTGCCCGAAGTAGGAGAGTTTGTGCTTTTCTGCAAATCCTCTTGCACCCCTGAGATATCAATGCAAATGGGGGCAGAGGTCTCCTTTTTCTTCATCAACCTCAAACTCTTCCTTTTCTTCCTTCCCCCTGTCTCAATAACCTCTTCCACCTGCCTTTCCTCTTCCTCCTCTTGTTCCTGCAACTCCTGAACAACATTCCCTATGGCCTCTCTTGCCTGATCTTCTCCTACTTCCCCCTCAACTGGACCACCTACTTCTTTTGGCCTCCTTTCTTCCTGCACAACTTCAAAACACCCATCTACAACTTTCATCTTATGGTTTTCAAGGAAAATGGGTTGTATGTATTCAGTGTTTTTGAGGGGCAGGGGTTCTTTGTCAGTAAAGGAGATACCAAAGCTTTCGAAAACATAGGTAAGTAGGTTACCATATCCAACCTTCCAGCCTTTAGGAACACAATGAGATAGGTGTTGGATCATGATAGAGGGAAAGTTAATTTGGATCTTTTTGGCTAGGCAATAGATTAGGACAGAATCAAGCTTGTTTGCACTGTCTCTCTTTTGAGAGCGAGGGATTATGTCATTGAACACAAATTTTAGCAAGATTTTGTCAAGAGGGGTTAGGACATTGTGGTTTATGTAGGTTTCCTCCGGGTCTCCACCTAGATACTCCACAATCTCATCAATGTTTGCATCAGGTAGAGGGTTCCTTATCACATTGCTTTTAAAATACAGGTCATATCCAGTATTAGGAACATCAAACAACTCAGCCAAGTACATCGCATCAAACTCAATTTCTTTTTCATACACACAGCAGCGAATAACACCTTTAGAGTATTTGAAACTTTTACAAAAATCCCTCATAGCATCAACATACATACTCCGATTAAAGCATTCACTCAACAAATTCACCCAATTTTGAGCTTCAATCAAATCAAGCAGTTCATACAATTTAACAGACTTACACCAAGGAAGATTAATAGCCAAACCTGTCACAAAGTGATCACTGATCTTCTCTTGCCTTTTCATGGCTGCAGGCTTGTCTCGGTAATTGACCCCTAGTTCCGGAGCGCTTTCTTCTTCTTCTTGCATGTCATCGGACTTCCTTTTTCGAGAAGATTGGGATTCGGTGGTTGAATCCACTTTTGGAGGCTCTTGGCTATCAATGGGGTTAATTGCCGGTGGGATTTCCATGGTAATTTCTGGAATTTGGTTAGTGTTGAGGTCGGCTTCAATTTGGGTTTTTGGAGAGGTAGACATTGGAGAATAGTTTTGATCGGAGTGATGAGAGAGAAGGTAATTTTTGTGTGGTGTAAATTTGTGTGAGGTTGACATCTTTTATGGTGGAGGTAACTTGAGTGAGTGAGGTGTCGTTTGGGAGGTGAGGTGAATTTAGTTGATTTGACACTCCTATTTATTGCTTAGGGAAACGTAAACCGTGTTTCAAGAGAGTAATGGATGTGGGCAACTTTTGAACAAAAGATAATGATGAATTTTGATATATTCATCCGAATTTAGTGTTTAGAAAAAAAATTGGAATTTTGAAGATCAGATAAACACAACAATTTTATCTTTTGAATTCAATGAAATTGCTTGCAAATACAACTTGATACACGGAACAATTCAACAAGGCTCATGCAATCAATTTTGGACTTCTAATATCTATGACTTTCAAATTTACATGCCCATTAGTAAATGTTACTCCTGCTCACAACTTGCCTTAACTATGTAATTAAACATATAACACTTGTGCACAGTATACAATAGTTTAAGCACGTCAGTTTGAGTTTCATACCTGAGGGAACTTGATGCATTTCTCTTAGTATAACTTAATCATCCCAAGTTCCATTCTCATCTTCTCATGCCTTTCTCTATTTAAGGGCTTAGTTAATATATCTGCAATTTGATTGTCAGTTTGGCAGAAATCTAACTTAATTAAACCCTTTTCAACATTATCCTTAAGGAAATGATGCCTTATATGAATATGCTTGACTCTTGAATGATGGACTGGATCTTTAGATATGCAAATTGCACTAGTGTTATCACAATAGATAGTAATGCAATTGAATTTAATACCAAAGTCACGCAACTGTTGTTTGATCCAAAGGACTTGAGAGCAACAAGCAGCTGCTGCTACATACTCAGCCTCTGCAGTAGACAATGCAACAGTATTTTGTTTCTTGGAACCCCAAGAAACTAGACAAGAGCCAAGGAACTGAACCATACCTGAGGTGCTTTTCCTGTTGACTAAGTCACCAGCATAGTCAGCATCAGTAAATCCTCTAAGTATAAAGTCATCACTTCTAGGATAGAACAGACACGGGTTATCTGTTCCTTTGAGGTATCTCAGAATTCTCTTAACAGCCGTTAGATGAGATATCTTAGGGTTAGACTGAAATCTAGCACACAATCCAACACTAAAAGAGATGTCAGGCCTACTGGCTGTTAGATATAGCAATGAACCAATCATACCTCTATAAGTCGTTTGATCCACACTTGTTCCTTGTGGATCATCATCAAGTCTCGTTGCTGTTCCCATAGGTGTGTGATTTGTCTTGGCATTCTCCATGTTGTACTTCTTCAGAAGTTCCTTGATGTACTTCTGCTGGTGAATCATTATTCCTTCTGTTGTTTGCTTTATTTGGAGTCCAAGGAAGAAATTTAATTCACCCATCATGCTCATCTCAAATTCACCACCCATTAGCTCAGCAAAGTACTTGCACAAACCATTGTTAGTAGCACCAAATATAATATCATCAACATAAATCTGTACTACCAACAAATCAGTTCCTCTAGATTTAAGAAAAAGAGTTTTATCAACCTTTCCCCTTTTGAAATCATTTTTCAGGAGGAACTTTGAGAGCCTTTCATACCAGGCTCTTGGTGCTTGCTTAAGCCCATAAAGAGCTTTATCAAGCTTGAAGACATGATTTGGAAATTTAGGATTTTCGAAACCTGGAGGTTGTTCTACAAACACCTCCTCATTTAAGAAACCATTTAGAAAAGCGCATTTCACATCCATTTGATAGAGTTTGAAACCCATAAAAGAGGCAAAAGCTACTAGAATTCTAATAGCTTCTAATCTAGCTACTGGAGCAAAGGTTTCATCGAAATCAATACCTTCCTGTTGGTTATAGCCTTTCACAACCAACCTTGCCTTGTTTCTTACAATGGTACCATGCTCATCCAGCTTGTTCCTGAACACCCACTTGAGCCCAATGATCTTCTTTTCCTTAGGCTTTGGCTCAAGGTGCCAGACTTTGTTCCTTTCGAACTCATTTAGTTCCTCTTGCATGGCTACTATCCAGTCAGCATCTCCCAAGGCTTCTTGATGATTTCGAGGCTCTAGGATGGATAGAAATGCTTGGAACGCACAGAAGTTCCTCATTTGTGATCTGGTTTGAGTTCCTTTCCCAATGTCACTGATTATGAGATCAGTAGGATGGGAACCTCTATACTCCCTTGCTGGAACTCCAATTTGAGGAGCTTCTTGTCCTGTTCCCTCTGCTTGTTCCTCTTCAGCTTGTTCCTCATTCACCTGTTCATCTTGGTGAGGAACGTCTTCATTCTCTTGAGGTTCTTCTTCTGCTGCAGGATGCTTTTCTTTGGCTTGCTTTTGATCTTCTTCTTCATTTTTGTCTCTGATCAATCCTATTTCAAAATCATTATCTTCTTCCTGTTCCTGTACACTCACAAACTGGTTAACTTCATCAAATATTATGTGAATGCTTTCCTCAACACACATTGAGTTCTTATTGTAAACTCTATAAGCTTTGCTGTCAGAGGCATATCCAAGAAATATAGCCTCTTCACTTCTCTCATCAAATTTGCCTAGAATTTTCTTACCATTATTATGCACAAAGCACTTACAACCAAAAGCCCTAAGATGAGATATGTTTGGTTTCCTTCCCCTGAAAAGTTCATAGGGAGTCTTGTTGATGATGCTTCTGATTGTTACTCTGTTAAGAATGTAACATGCTGTATTCACGGCTTCAGCCCAGAAGTTCCTTGGCAATCCACTTGCAATCAGCATGGTTCTAGCCATTTCCTCAAGGGTTCGATTCTTCCTTTCCACAACCCCATTCTGTTGGGGGGTTCTTGGAGCTGAGAAGTTATGGTTCATGCCATTTTCCCTGCAAAACTCATCGAATCTTGAGTTCTCAAATTCAGTTCCGTGATCTGATCTGAGATGGACTAGTGAGTAACCACTGATTTTCTGTATTTTCTTAGCAAAAGCAACAAACTCGTCAAAAGTTTCATCTTTACTTGCAAGGAAAATAACCCAAGTGAATCTGGAGTAATCATCAACAATAACCAAAACATATTTCTTGCCACTCCTGCTTTGAATTCTCATGGGACCACACAAGTCCATATGGATTAGTTCCAAAGGCTTTGTAGTGCTCACCATTTTCTTCAATTTAAAAGATGAACGAACATGCTTGCCTTTCACACATGCATCACAAACTTTATTCTGTAGGAACTTGATAATAGGAATTCCAACAACCAAGTTCCTTGACCTTAGTTTGTCCAGTAATGAAAAGCTAGCATGTCCAAAACGTTTATGCCATAGCAGGGGATCATCTTCAACAACACTCAGACATGTAAGGTTGTTCCTTGGGATTAAGTTGAGGTCTACAGTATATGTATTCCCTCTTCTTGTTCCTTCTAGAACAACCTTTCCTGATTTGTTGTTGATGATGTTGCAAGAATCAGAAGTAAAACTTACAGAGTTTCCCTTATCACAAAATTGTGATATACTGAGCAGATTGTGCATTAAGCCCTCGACCAGGAACACATTATCAATGGAATGAGATTTTGATCTTCCAATTTTTCCTTTTCCAATGATCTCGCCCTTCTTGTTATCCCCAAAGGTTACTGTTCCTCCAGGGTAGTCTTCTAGTGAGAGGAATTTTGATTTATCACCTGTCATATGCTTTGAACACCCGCTGTCGAGATACCACGAGTTGTTCCCCCTCACTAGAACCTGCAAGAAAACTAAGCATTAGAATCAGGAACCCAGGTTTCCTTGGGTTCCTTTGACGTGGATGCAATATCAGTTTTCTTGACCCACACTTGTTTCATATTCCTTTGATTAGCTTCTTCTCTATTCCAACATTTACCATAGAGATGTCCAGTCTTACCACAAAAGGTACACATCTTCATGCTAGGAAGCTCAACATATTTCTTTTGTTTTCCTTTTCTCTTGGTCATATAACCAAGTCCTTCTGTTCTTTTTCCTTGAGCTTCAGCAATCCATTTGGGTATAACTTTTGGGTCAATACTCCTATCCTTTCTAGCATTCAGTTCATTTTCAAGTTGATCCTTTTTATTCCTTAAAGTCGAAAGTTCATTTTTCAGATTTTCAAAATCAACATTGAATTTTAGCAACTGATCACTCGAGGAACTGCTAGAACTGATATCAGAATTCATGAGCTTATACTGAGTTAATTCAACATTCAAAAGAATACTTTCATTCTTGATTCTATCAGCTATCTCTTTTATGTGTTTATACTTAATATTCAGCTCTTGCAATTTGCTTTGGGACTTGGCATAAGCTGTTTCAAACCAAGTGCCATGTTCCTTGCAAACCTTAAGAGCCTTCTCACACTTATTCAGTTTCACACAAGTTTCTCTAAAGAATTCTTCTTCTTCTAGACACAAATCTATTAAGACATCTTTAGAGAGAGTTTTAAGCTGTTTAGGATCAAGAAATACCTCTTTGTGGAGTTCCTCAAGGTAGGCCTTTTCATCATCTGATTTGGCCATCAGACACAAATTGGCTGTCTCCTCTTCTGGTTGGTCATCCTCATCTTCTTCACTGTCAGAATCACCCCAAGCTGCTACCATGGCCTTTCTCATGTCCGACTTTTGAAAGTTTGCTTTGCTGAATTTTTCCTTTCCTTGCTCCTTGCCCTTTCCTTTTCCTTTATCATTTTCCCAGAGGGAACAATCCCTGATAAAGTGATCTGGGGATCCACACTTGTGGCAGCTGTAGTCAGGTTTGGCATTGGAGTTCTTTTTCCCGAAGTTCCTTGAGGTGCGGCCTTTCTTGAATATCCTTTTGAACCTTCGAACGATCATGGCAGCTTCATCCTCGTCCACTTCTGAGTCTTCCTCCTCCTCTGTTTTCAGAGCCAACCCCTTGTTCCTCATGGTTTCAGTGTTGACTCCAAGGTGTAGCTCATGAGTCATGAGAGAACCAGCAAGTTGTTCTATGTTGAACTTGGTGAAGTCCTTAGTTTCCTGTAGGGCTGTCACCTTAGCTCTCCATCTCTCGTCCTGTGGAAGACTTCTGAGAACCTTCCTAACCTGCTCATCTGTAGGAATCTGTCTACCAAGGGAAACCAGCTCATTTATGATGTTAGTAAAGCGAGTTAGCATCTCCTGGATGGTTTCCTTAGGTTGCATCTCAAATCTTTCATACTTAGACATAAGTAGATCGATTTTTGAGCGTTTAACCTCGTTAGTTCCTTCGTGAGTAATCTGCAGCAAATCCCAGATTTTCTTAGCGTTCTTGCACCCCATAACACGATTGTGCTCATGAGGTCCAAGCCCGCAATGGAGCAATTTCACAGCCATAGCATTGATTTCCATTTTGTCAAAATCCTCTTTCTCATAATCAGACATGGGCTTAGGGATTACCTCATTCTGAGCGTTTGTCTTGGTGACTTCGAAATCACCAACTTCAATGACCCTCCATACTTGGTAGTTCTCCGCCTTGATAAAGATCTCCATACGGTTCTTCCAGTAGGTATAGAACTTCCCGTTGAACATAGGAGGTCTCTGAGTTGAGTATCCTTCCTCGAGCTTTTCGTGAGTATTCATTTTCTCCAAGACCTTTCTTCTTCAGGGTTTCCTGATTCTCTTAGAAGTTAGGCTCTGATACCAATTGTTGTTTCAATGAATACTACAAGAAGGGGGGGTTGAATTGTAGTATAAGAGTTTAGCCAAACTTTTTGCGGAATTAAAATTAAGCTAGCTAAAGGAACTGAGAGATTAACTGAAGGAACTAAAGAATGCAAGAGAGATTTTACGTGGAAAACTCCTTGGCCCTAACAAGGAGAAAAACCACGACCACTTGGGATTTTGGGAAAAGAATCTTCACTAGAATAGGGCAAATGATCCTATTACAAGCTAAAGACTCACACTCAAGTTCCTCTACGAACTTGAGACCCTGAGGAACAAGTCACCCAACTTGTTACTCTTCTCTTCTCTTTCTCTCTTCTCACTTCTCTGTTCTCTCTTCTCTTTCTCTGTTCTCTGTTCTCTTTCTCTGTTCTCTCTTCTCTTTCTCTTCTCTTTCTCTTTTCTCTTTCTCTTCTCTTTCTCATACACAAATGTTCACTCGAACTTCCCCATTCCCCAATTACAACTCGAAAGGAAAACAAACTCTAGTATAAGAACATTAAGAACACTCTAATCAACTTATGTGGAATTGGACGCTTGACTCAATTAAAAGCTTGAAAACTTATGTGAGCAAGGACAAGTTTTTCCAACAGAAATCAAGAGCTATTTATAGATCACAAAACGCCTTGGAAAAACTTCATTGTGCTGCAAACCCATTACGCCACTACTCATCCCCACTAAGAAGATCATGTCCCTTAATTTAAGGAACCATGAACTCCTCAATTTTGCAGAACCACGACTTGATGAAGAACGTGGGAGAGTAGGCCGCAAGTTTTGGAAAACATGGTGATTTTATTTTTTCAGAAGATATTTTCGAAAATAAGAAAATAAAATAAAATCTTTTTGCACAAGATATTTTCGAAATTCAGAAAGAGATAAAATCCCTTTCAAAAGATAAACGTTTTAGAAAGCAACCGTTTTCCTAAAAACTAGCATGCACAATTTTATCTTCTTAGACCAATTCCACACAGATTTTTCGAGTGCCATTTAATATCTTATACTTACATAAATCCTAAAATATAAAAATATATTTAGTCTTCATGTTCTCTGATGAAGCTTCTACTCCGAGGCTTCTGTTCCTTGGAAGGAACTTCTCTTCTCTGGTGATGCTTCTTCTCTGAAGCTTCTGTTCCCTGAGGGAACCTTCTCTTCTCCAGTCTTCATTTCTGAAGCGTCAGTTCCTGTGAGGGAACTCTTCTTTTTGGATAACTTTGTTTCTGGCTTTCCTGTTCCTCATGGTATCTTTGCTCGACACTTAATTCTCCTAGTCTTTGCACTGATCACATACTCAAACAATCAAGCCTTTATTAGTATGTAAGTAAGTAAGGTTGTGTCATCATCAAAATCATTAAGTCCAACAGAACTCATGGGCACCGTATAAAATATTTTATTTAGAAGGGCACAACGTAGAATTGGTAATAACTCAGGGGTACCACGTAAAAAAACCCAAAAATTATTTAATTGAAATTTATTTTATTAAACTAAACTTATTTGGACAAGGGAGAGAAAACGAGAAAATACTTGTTAATATCGCATATTAACCAGCCGCGTTTATATGGGGGTACGGTGGTCATTTCCGCGTAAGTCATAGGGGTAAAGATGTCTACCGTGAATACAAGCGTTAACTGCTACAAACGGCCGTTAATTCTAAATAGAATGAGCTCCGTACGTTGGATATCCCCCGTTTTCAAGATTTCCCGTTCAAAATAATTAAATGACTTCTCATAAAACCTCGAACTGCGAATTGAGGTCAGTCGGTCACTGCGATTCAAATTCATTACCGGACTCCATCGTAGACGAGATTGCGATTCCGAGGTATTTTGTCTTCTGAATGAACCAGTTCTTGCGCAATCAAATTCGAGGTAACTCAATATCAGTGGTCAATTGTATTTCGAACAATTGAAGGATTGGCGTCTGCAAGTTCAGCAAGGGTTTCCACTGGTTTGTGTTTCATCCTACATTATTTTCTGTGTTAAATTTCGTGTATCTTCATGATATTATTGCGATTTATATGATAAATTTTTGTGATTGCGTATACATTTGTTGATTGAGTTGTTAAGTTAGACTATCTCTGTAATTTGGCATGCTATTGTTGCAATATAGTCGCTAATTACGTGTTTTGATTGCTCAATGGAGAATATATCTGTAAATTACTTGCGGCGCTAACAGCACTCTGCACCAAATAAGCTCCAACAATCTCGATCGGAAGACTACACCCTTGAATTTCCGTCTCGCCCTCTAAAAATTTGCTGGAGATTGAATCATTGAAGAACTAGAGCTCTGACAAAAATGGAGATTGAAGACAACAATAACGGTTTTACGAGGTGGGTATGGATGAGTCAAAACGGGATCCAAAATGAGAGTTAACCTTTGACTAATGTCCAAGTTAAGTGCCACCTCACCAGGAAACTGAGAAAATATTAAAATAATACAACAAACCCCTTATAATTGCAATTTTGCCACTATATTGACAAACATTGTTAATAACGCATATTAACCGGGCACCGCTCAGAGAAAATATGGTTTTAAAAAAAAAAAAAAAAAGAGAGAGTGAACATGTTAAGAACCGTAAGGCCATATTTGGTTGACAAAATAAACACTAATTAGCCTTCTGGTCTGTGTAATGCACAGGTTGTTTATAGGTATACACAATATAAATTTTTATTTTATAATATGTTTTTATTGGAAAATAAATAGTTTATAAAGGTTGAGGGGGAGAAAATTGAATGTAATGTAGAAGATATAAAGTTGGAGGAAAGTGAACCAAACTACATTCATACATATAACGAATTAAAGCTAGTGTTTTTTTTTTTTAATATGAGAAAGATTAAAAAAATGAAAGGTTAAATAAGGTAACATGTGGCATTGGTGAAAAATACAGGTTTACATGTGGCATGATGGTTGGGGATGATGGTTTTTTTTAAATACTAAGTATAGATATAGATTCTTCACATGCCATGTGTTACTTCGTTAATGTTACAGAGGCTATTAATTTGTTTATAAACAATTTTATATATTTATCTTTTTTTTTTGGGAAATTCCCATTGGTACACCCGTGGTTTTGACTTTTTCCATTGATACACTCCAAAATTTTTGCCTTCCCATCGGTACACCCATGGTTTAGTCTTTTTCCCAACCGTGACTAACACCGTTAAAAAGTATTTCATTAAGTTAAAATAATTAAGGAAAAGACTATAATACCCCTTTTAAATATCTAATGTCTTGATTTGCGTGTCGAAAATTGTTCGGTTAAAGTTTTGGAAGTCATGTTAGTCCTTAAGGATCCAAACCTCGAAATTAGCAAAAAAAAAATAACGCAAATGTCTCATGTGCGTGTCAAAAAAGTCTCGGTTTGCGTGCTATTATTTTTTTGTGATAGTAATTGTTCAATTAATGTTTTAGAGGTCATTTTGATCCTTTAAGGAACTAAATCGAACTCGAAATTGTCAAAAAATTAACGAAAATGTCTCGTTTTGCGAGTCATGACAAAACAAAACAGAAATATCATGAGGTGTAAAATGAGATATTTTTGTTAGTTTTTTGACAATTTCGAGTTCGATTTAGACCCATAAAGGGTCAAAATGACTCCTAAAACCTTAATCGAACAATTATTATCACAAAAAAATAATGGCACGCAAATCGAGACATTTTTTGACACGCATATGAGACATTTGCGTTTTTTTTTGCTAATTTCGAGGTTAATTTGGATCCTTAACGACTAGGACTCCTAAAACTTTAACTGAACAATTTTCGATACGTAAATCGAGACATTAGATGTTTAAAAGGGGTATTATAGTTTTTTCCTTAATTATTTTAACTTAATGAAATACTTTTTAACGGTGTTAGTCACGGTTGGGAAAAAGACCAAACCATGGGTGTACCAATGGGAAGGCAAAAATTTTGGAGTGTATCAATGGGAAAAGTCAAAACCACGGGTGTACCAATGGGAATTTCCCTTTTTTTTTTATGTATTTGGGAAATGTTCATTGTTTTGAGTGAACTCTTGTAATGGGGAATTTATAAGAGTTTGAGTGAACTCTTATATTGGGGTGAGAACTTAAATGAGTTATTTGTAAAGCTTTGAGTGAAGCTTATGAGAAGAGTTTAGTAAGGCTTTGAGTGAAGTCTTGAGAGAGAATAGAGATCATTGAGAATATGAGTTCGTTGAGTAACTCGATAGGCTCAAGTTCCTTGTAATAGAGTCGTTGGCCTATTTTAGTAGAATGTTTTGAGTCAAAATCCCTTTGGGTTGAGGTTTTTCACTTCCTATTTGGCCTAGGAAGTTTTCCTCGTAAAACATCTCTTGCACTATTTCTCTATTTGCGTTAAATTTCTTTTAATTCTGCAAAAAGTGACAAGCAAGCTTCATGCTACAATTCACCCCCTCGGATAATCAATCAATTAACTACTAACAGACATGTTTGGCCTGCTTCTACACTATAAGCACATCTAAGAATAGTGACTTCGACAAGTTAACATAAAAACAACCAGATACAATTACTGCACAAAATAATGATTATCTTCAGTTTATATTAGCATAAAATTAAAGGTTATACTGGTATGAAAAAAGTATCAAATTGATCTAGGTAATTTTCATAGCATAACTAAGGGCCTGTTCTCTTCCGTTGAAATTCAGTTCAGTTCAGTTCAGTTCAGTTCAGCTCAGTTCAGTTCAGTTCAATTCAGCTCTTATGTCTAATGATATTGCTAATGATATAAAGCCAAATTTCATTCTTTTAAGCTCTTATTACAACGACGCAACAAATAATAATAATAATAATAATAATAATAATAATAATTATTATTATTATTATTATTATCAATAAATAATAATAATAATAATCATGAATAAATAATAATAATAATAATCATGAATAAATAATAATAATAATAATAATAATAACAATAATACTAATAATAATAATCAATAATTAATTATAATAATAATAATAATAACAATAATTAATATTAATATTAATAATAATAATAATAATATCGATACAATTCATTGTTCAAATGGTTTTATTTTTTTGATACACATTTCTATTGTTAATCTTATTGAGAAAATTAGAGTACTACACAACTTAAACTAATTTTCATAGTCAGTTAGTTCTTCGTCTTCTTCTTGTCCACCAAGCTCCTCCATTACCTCGGCATTCCTCTGAACTGACTCCCATATCTGATCAGTTATTTCTTGTCGGACAATATCCATAGCTGCTTTTCTGCTACATGTAAGTGTTTTGTGTTCTTTTGTCATAATACTATTTTATTTTAAAATTAAATAGTATATGTGTTTAAAATATTTAGAGGTTTCAAGTTTTTAATATATTTTCCATAAATTTATAATTATATTATAAATTTTATAATTATGTCATATGAAATAGTACATTTGTATATACACATAGGTATAGTAATATATAATCAAAGACCACTAATCCGTAGTTAAAAATCACTAATTAATAAGTTCATTTCAGTTCAGTTCAGTTCAGTTCAGTTCAGTTCAGTTCAGTTCAGTTCAGTTCAGCTCAGCTCAGTTCAGTTCAGTTCAGTTCAGTTCAGTTCAGTTGATTTCAGTCAATCAGAACAGGCCCTAATTCCCTATTGAAGGTATATCAATCACCACAAAGATATTCCAAATTATAGGGCCTTTAAAACATAATTTTTTGAAAAACACTAGATAATATAAATTGGTTAATAGTCTGCATAGCAAATCATGATCGCTTTCACACTGATAATAGTACACATTTTCATTTTGTAAATTCAATGAACCCAGAATTATGCTTTCAACCCATATATTCCCCATTTTTGTGCAAAATAAAAGCAAATAATTATTTTCAAAATGCGAATATGCATCCATAAACAAGGTTGTCTAAGACACCAACATCAATGCATCATCAAGAAAACATAGCAGGCTAGCAGCAGTTTTAACTCTGAAAAAGACAATTGTTCTTCAAGCACTTCCCAAAAGCTCAAAAATCTTTGGTAGAAACTAAAAGAGAGAAAATGGGAAAGAAATTAAGAAAGACACATTTACTGACTTCAATTCAACATACCTAAAAAAAAGCATGAGTGGAAGTTACTTTTGTTAGAAGTTAATCTAGAAAAATCTAGATGTGCAATGAAAAATTTAAAGAGTAGTTTAGAATATTTTCTAGAAAAAAGTAGAAAATCCAGAGAGGTTTGTATCTACAAATATCTTGTAAAATATATAAGATGAGTGATGTAGAAATATGTAATATTAGGCAAGTGTAGATTAATCTAGAGAGTGGAGAACAACCACAATAAATATGTTGTATGTGCGAGGGTTAGGAGGTGAGCCAAACAAGAGAGCTCCACCAAAGTTATGGACGCACTGACAAAAAAGTCGCACGATAATTTGACAACTATTCTTAAACAATTTGATTTATATTAAGATATATTAATAAGATCAAATACCTTTGCTTAAAATCCTTCTAATATCCAATAATATGGGTAGCAAGTATTTAAAAAGTTATATAAATTGATAAGAAGTTTGAACATGATTTCATTAAATACTTTTAAGGAATTGAACCCATAACCTCCTACAACAAATATTAAAACATTAACCACTAGATCAATTTCGATCCCTTTTATTAAATAATAGTACGAAAACTATTTATAAACTATTTTGCCTTTCTTAAAAAGTGGGGGACAGATACAATATTCGGGTCCATTAAACATCCGCGTGAGCCCAAAAACTATCAACTTTTCTATCTCTTTATTGGCAAGTGGTGGATGGTAGAAGAGACAAATGGTGGGGCGATAGAGGAGACAGATGGTGTGGTGGTAAAGGAGTGGTGTAGTGGTAGGGGAGACAAGTGAAGCAGGTTTCTTGGCGGGTGCAGGTTTCTTGGCGAGGGCCGAGATATTAGGCCGGACATTTGTGGTATTGTTTGTAATTAGACTTCTTACCCCACAGTTAAGACATTCGATGTTTCTTACTAGATTCTTCATCTGTAATTTTGATATACAAAAAAAAAAAAAATCTCCTATGAATTCTTTATACTCATTAAAATAATTTTAAATTGCACATAAAAATATTCTAACAGCGCTATTTATAGTCTAACTTAAAAACGTCGCAATAATATGAGATGTATGAAAATTTCTCATCGGAACTTAGCGAAAACGAATTCGATTTACATTAACATTTAGTTCAACTAAAAATTAGAGGACACAATTCACTTAGATACACATAAACTAGAATCAAATTTACAGATTGACATGACAATTGAGAGAAATTTTAGTTCGGCCACTAATTAACAGAGGAATTGATTCACATAAATATGAAATAAAATTGAAGTTTCTCGTCGAAAATTTCAAATTAAACAAAATTTCTCATAAATTTATGAGAAATTCCTTGGACAATCAAGTTTAATTCACATCGATTTATAATCTAATTAACTTGAAACTAATTTCACAAATATATTAGATGACAATGAAATTTCTCATCGGTAATTAGGGAAAACGTATTCGAATCTAAAAAAAAAAAAAGAATTAAAGAAACCACTACTATTTGATTATTTATCTCTCCTACCGCAGCAATCACATAACTTTTTGTATTATTTTTCATTCATACTTGTACAAGCTAACAATTAATTATATATCCACTGACTATACTCTATACCTTATACGACTATTGTGAAATTTTTCATCAAATCCCCCACCCCATAATTTTCCTAAAATTTTATGCCTTTCCTATGATTGCAATTATTAGGAAACAAAGAAATAATTTTTAAATTTTTTTTTTTCATGCACAGAGGGAGTATTACATTATAAGCTACTAATGTATACGGAGTACTTTGTAATTATTAATAATGACTTTATAAATAATTTTGCTATTTTTAATAGGGTAATGCTATATGTATATAAGCATTAAATATACACTTGAAAATCTATTATATAATTGTTGAGTCATTTTTCAACACTTAATCACAATGCTCCAAAACCCCAACTCTCAATTCTCATGCATTTCCTTCTTTTTTTTTTTTTTTTTTTCCAATCCAAATAACTTCCACATCCCTAAAAAAAACCTCCAAATAACTTCCACTATTATTTTTCCTAATAGCACCCATACTATATCCCACAAAATTACCTATTTTATTATAAAATCCAATGAATTTCTTTTTTAAAATCCCAATATTACAAGGAGTTTATTACAACCGCACATTCTCTTTCCTAACTTTTCAACACAACGCTTAAAAACTCAATTTTTAAATTATGTGCACTTTAAATTATATAATTGTAGAGTCATTTTTCAACACTTAATCACAATGCTCCAAAACCCCAACTCTCAATTCTCATGCATTTCCCTTTTTTTTTCCAATCCAAATAACTTCCACATCTCTAAAAAAAAAAAAAAAAAAAAAACCTCCAAATAACTTCCACTATTATTTTTCCTAATAGCACCCATACTATATCCCACAAAATTACCTATTTTATTATACAATCCAATGAATTTCTTTTTTAAAATCCCAATATTACAAGGAGTTTATATTATAACCGCACATTCTCTTTCCTAACTTTTCAACACGACGCTTAAAAACTCAATTTTTAAATTATGTGCACTTTATTTTTATTTTAATAATATCACCACCATAATTTCCCCTATTTTAATTCCTTTTAAAAATTCTTCCAATTTGTTTTTTTATACTTTAAAAATAGTTTAATAAATACCTTATTATTAATTCAATAATATATACATCATATTTTTTATCTACTTGCAAAAAAAAAAAAAAAAAAAAGTTACCCCCATAATAATGACAATTTTTTTTAAGAAATCATTCAATAAACTACCTTATCATTAATTCAATAATCAATACAAAACAAATATACAACATGTTCTTGCAAAAGAACAAAGTAATCCCCTTAACACTATTGTAACGAAGTAACCCCTTATAACATTGAACACATAACCTTTATAACATTGACGGGGTAACCTCGATATGTAACGATGAACATGTTACCCCTATAACATTGACAAATTAATTCTCATAATAGCTTGCCAAGCTTGCTACACGATGTGACCAGCCATATATAACAGTTAGTTACAAAATCAAAATCAACTTCGAGTATTTGAAATATAATTTTGTTTTAAATATATTTCTGTAAAATTTATATCCGTGCACTTTGCACGGGTACACTCTAGTTTTATAAAATTAGGAATTTATGACAAAAAACGCGTAAATCAATGTAATTAGTATTTATATTTTTGTGATTTCCTAACTTTATACGCTTTTATAGTGTGTTTTTAATGTTTATATGTAGCCCTAAACTATGTATAGCATTTCCATTTTTAATAAGTTTCAATTCAATTTAACAAGTCCAAATTAGTTTCAATCAGATGTCATATTTATTTGGTCTAAGGGTCTGTTCATATTTACTTAATTTCAGTTCAGTTCAGCTCCAATCAGTTCAGTTCAGTTCAGCTCTTAATTTCCCTCTCTCATAAAATATTCATTTCAGCTCAATTCAGTTCAGCCCCAATCAGTTCAGTTCAGCTCCAATCAGTTCAGTTCAGCTCCAATCAGTTCAGTTCAGTAAATGTGAACAGACCCTAATATTGTGAATTATTCCATCAAAAAAAAAAAAATGATATGTGAAATTGTGAATTACTCAACCACAACCCCGCCTCTTTCAAAACTCAAACCCCAAAAAAAAACCTCCTTTTTTTTTCAATTTCCCTCCATTTTTTTCCACCCAATTCCCAAAACCTCTCCATTATAAACCCCCCTTTCTTTCCTCCATTTCCCTCAAACCCACCAAACACTCTCTTTCTCTCTCTATCCAATTCTCCTCTTCTTCTTGTTCTTCATTCACCCCTTAAACAATGAAGAGGAGAATCCGAATCAACTCGCTCCGAACACATCGATTCAACAAGTACGTCAAACCCGGTGCTTTAGCCCGTCTTCGGGACTCCAGGATCCAGTCCAATCTGCTCAATCACAAGATCATCACCCCGAAATCTCGGTCTCCGATATCGACACTGACACCCCACCAGCAGGACTCCATCGAGCTGATTCCCGAGTTTCCGAGTCTAATTCGTGGGCCCCATTGCTATGGAAGGAAGAAGCTCGTCGCCTCCAAAAATACTTTCATTACCAGTGTTAATCCTGTTCCAGAATCTTCTGATTCTTTCATCAGTGTTCATTGAATTAAACCCATTTATGGGGGGGGGGGGGTTGGAAATTGTTTGTTGTAGGGTGTATGATACTATTAGGGTTTATCTGTATGTGAATTGAATAGTTGAATTGAATGAATACATATTTTCATTCTGATTTATTTTCTCAATTTATTGGATTTATTTCATGCTTTTATGCTTAATTTAAGTGTTAAATGCGTAATTAGCATCTGGAGTTATTTCGCAATTATTGGTGACGGAATGATTTTTGTGGGTTACGTTTAATTTTATTGCTGGATTTGTCTGCGATGAATGAATTAGTGAATATGCCGTGATAATTACGGTCCGATCTGCTCCTAATTAACATTATTTTTAATCAATTTTGATTCATTTAACGTGGTTTAATTAAAGTGTTTAAAGTTGATGGTGTTATTATTGTTGTGTGTGTCGTGGTGGCGGCGATTTGGTTAATTAAGTTGATGGTGTTGTTGGAGTTATTGAATTTTTGTTTTTAATTACTTATTATAGGGTTTTGGCTAACTTTACTTTGTTACTTATTATTTTTGAAGAATTGAATTGGTAGCATTACTTCAAAGTCTTCAAAATTTGCATTTAATGAGTATTTAGCTATTGATTGACATTAATACAGTTGTTGCTAGTATGTGATTCTAAATATAAGCTAATTTGGTGTTGTTAACTTGTTATGGTGCTGTTAATTGGTATCATACAATGCAGGATCGCACTCGGATTTCATAGCATGCTTACCTAGTTGAGTGGAGTGGCAGGGGAGCAAGGGACACTTTGATCTCACAATGTGCTACTCGAGTCATAGATTAGTAATTACCACAGTTATGCTAATGCGCATCATTAATTATTCTGTTTGTTTTTATATAAAGTGTTATTGAGCATGGATTTGTCTATTGCATAATGCGTACTATCTCTTTTTGTCGGCATAGTTGGTAGGCAATGTTTGCTACTGTCCTAACTCATGTGATATGAAATTGGCTTAACATTGTTTGAGAATCCTCTGCAGTAGAAGAAGAGGCAAGCATACCTTAATTAATGAAGGGGCTTTAGAACTAGACTATCTTGTGCTTTAGAATTAATGACATAGCTCCATGTATATGTTCTTTGGAGCTATAATCTATCAATAAAAAAACAAAAAAATAATAGAACTTCTGAATTTTTTTTGCTAATCTCTACTTCATTTGTCATAATAGTTTTAACTTCATAATTACATGCTATATATGATCTAATATCTATGAGCATGAGTGAGTTTGATTTCGTCTATTGCATGCTATCTCTTAGTCAATGTAGTTGGCAATGTATGTTGTTGTTGCAGCTCCTGTGCCATGGAAAGGAGCTTTCTATTCCTTAAGTATCCCCTGCAGGACGCTTCAATGATGTACTTTTACTAGTTTGTGATTTACGCCAGGGCTTTAGCCTAACTAGGACTATTTGTTTTTCCTGCCCCTGTCCTTTTCTTTCTTTCTTTCTTTCTTTCTTTCTTTCTGTTTGCCAGTAGGTGGGCTTTGGGGGATAGATGACAGATTGTTTAGGAAACCGAAATCAAATAATAAAAATCTATATGCAGAGAGAAGCTTTCAATTGTTTACTATGATGAGGGGATGAAGAGTGCCCTTCTTTCCTAAAGCTTCGTTGTGGTGTTTTTCTGTATGAAACAATAGCTGAACTTCAAATGATTTTGTTGCCATCTTTATTCCATCTTTTTATTCATGTAACTTAAAAGTTTGCTGCTACTCTACCTGTTCCATTATACACTTAGCTGCATGGGCTGCATCACATGAACCTGCCTAATAACTGTGGTGTGTTCATTTTCTTTCTTGCAGCTTGTGGTCAGATAAATGATTTGATGTACATGCCTTCACATTTGACTGACTAATCTTGCTTGAAAACTTCTTTGCTTGATGTCTAGTGTTCTGATGACTTTTCGAGTTTTTGCCCTTGTTGGTTCATATCATGTTTGTAATCATCATTGTTTTCTTGAATTCGTTGCAATGAACTTTTACAAGCTTACAATGTGACGTAAAAGAATATTAGCTGGATGTTTGTATCTTTGCTTGAATTGGTTTGAGACATAGCCAATCTGTTGATTCATGAGCTTCTACAGTTGGCACTTAAAAAAAAGGGTTTCTTGCACAAGTCAGATATATGCAGCGGTGGCATTGAGAAAATTTAAGTGCTTATGTCACTAATGGCTAACTGCTTGTTTCAGTTTTGTGATTGTGCTGCTGTGTGATTGCTCAACATTGACAAAGCACTCAGATTTCAGAATCTGGCTAATTCCTTCTGCACCAATATGTGAGGAAATTTCTTGTAACTTTCTATAGTAAGATGTTATGCACAACAGAACATTATAAATGAACGTTTCTTCTCTTTTCCAAGGGCACTTTAGGGGACAAGAGTACCAAGTGTAAGTGTTATGGTGAGATTGCTTAAAAACTCGAACTATTATAACATGCATGTGCTATGATATTGTCATGTCTATTCCCTAATTTAATTTGTGATATGTAACGAAACATCCTATAACTTTGGTGGAGACTGGAGAGTGCCAGTCTGCCAGACCTGCCAGTTGAGATATTTTGCCTATGCTATTTCTGAACTTCAGCTTAACCTTTTCTATCTTTCATCTGGCTCTTAACTTTGGTCCTTAACTCACTTTACAATGGCATTGTTTTCATAGAACAAATGGTAGTGTTTCTAGGAATTGGAAATTTTTTGTGAACTTTCTTTAGTACGATGTGATCTATATGTTATAGCTATATTGATGTACGGTATGCAAGTATTCTAAGGTGCTCTTTCAAGTGTCAAATCCAAGAGGAAAAATTTCTATTCTCTTCTATTTCAATTACTACTTTGTTTTTATATATCAACTTGAGTTTTGTTCTGTTTCTCTTTTATTGCAGAGAGGGATAGTAGTCAGAGTATATTCTTGTAACAAGGCCAAAGTTTTCTAACTGAAATGGGTTCAATTAATCTGGTCCGTTCAAATCATATTCTTCTAATAGTGGTGGGCTCTTATATAATGTTGTAGGTGGTAGAAATTGGACAGTCATATGGAAATTTTGACAGCTTGGAAGGGTTGGAACTTGGAAGCATTGCATCAAACATCATTTCAAGGTACATGCTAGGACTTAGCTAAAAACAGGGGATTGTAGTAAGAAGAAACAGAGAAAATTAGTAAGTAACTGATATTTTGTATTGAAGATCAAGGCAATCAAGCAATACAAATGCTCTTCATTCGAGAGGAAGAGAATCTCTCCAAGTTCATTCACTCAATATTAATTTGCATAATCCTCTCTACAAGCAGAATTCCTTATTAAATACAATTAGCCATAACAAACTAACTGCGTAGGGAATATTAAACTAGAAACGGAATTACTAAGCTTCCCTTAAGGCTAACAAACTTGTAACAGAAATTCCAGCTCATTCTTCCAGCACATTCAGCCATTAGATGCAGCTGATTTAGTCTTCCTTCGAGCATAAGTGAATTGTATAGCAGGCTTGGGCTCAACATTGGGCTGATGCCTTGCAATACCCCCTTCCCAAAGATTCACCTTGTCCTCAAGGTGGAAGTGAGGGAACCTGCAGTCAAGTTCAGTGAAGTCCTCCCAAGTTGCTTCCCAATCAGGCATCCCTTTCCATTGAACCAGAACTTCTGTAGCAGCCTGAGTAGTCCTCACTCCAAGAACTGCTTCTGGCTCCACTTCAAGCACCAACTCAGAAGTAAGCTGTACAGGCAAGGGAGAGGCCTGATGTCCTGTTCCTATGGCTTGCTTGAGCTGGGAAATGTGGAAAACAGGATGAATGCGAGCTGTAGCAGGGAGTTCAAGCTTGTAAGCAACCTCCCCAATTCGTTGGAGCACAGGATAAGGACCATAATAGCGCGGAGAAAGCTTCTCATTCAACCTTTTAGCCAAGGACTGCTGTCTATATGGTCTAAGCTTCACATAGACCAAATCCCCAACCTGAAAAGAACCATCCCTTCTGCTGCTCCTATTCTCATACTGCTTCATATAAATCTGAGCTTTGGTTAAATGGAACTTAAGGTCATCTAAAATAGCATCCCTCTCCAACAACTGATCTTCCAGTGAAGAAACATTAGTGCTACCAGGTATGAAACGCAACAAGGAAGGGGGATCCCTCCCATACACAGCCTTAAAAGGAGAGCACTTGGTGGCACTGTGAAAAGCAGTGTTATAGCAGTATTCTGCCTAAGGCAGCCAAGTAGCCCATGTCTTGGGTTTCCCATTGACAAAATAACGCAAGTAGGACTCCACACCCTTGTTCACAACCTCAGTTTGGCCATCGGACTCAGGATGATAAGAGGTGCTCCGTTTCAACTGAGTGCCTTGAAGCCTAAATAGTTCCGACCAAAAAATACTCAGAAAAATTTTGTCCCGATCAGAGACAATTGAAGATGGCATGCCATGAAGACGGATAATTTCCTTGGAAAAATTTTGAGCCACGATTTGAGCAGTGAATGGATGCTTTAAGGGAATGAAATGCCCATACTTGGACAACCTGTCAACCACCACAAGGATTGAGTCCCACCCCAAGGATTTGGGCAATCCTTCAATAAAGTCCATGGAAACGTCCTCCCAAATTTTGTCCGGAATTGGTAAGGGCGGAATTGGTAAGGGCTGAAGTAACCCGAGAGCGAGGAGAGAGAGTAGAAGTTTTATTTTGCTGACAAACATGACAACACTTGACATAATTATAGACATCCTTCCTCATGCCTTCCCAATACCAATCCCCAGCCATTCTCTGATAAGTCTTAAGGTCTCCAGCATGGTGAGTTGTGAAATTCTTTTAGAAACAAGGATATAAGCTCAGAATTCCTCGGAAGCACCACTCTTCCCTTGTACTTCAGAATTCCTTTCTCCAATGAAAACCATTTAGGAACAGCCTCCCCATTCTGCAATTGCGATATCAACTTTTGCAAGACTTGATCCCTGGTAATGAACCCACGAATAACCTCCCAGCTCAGACCACATGTGCTGATTACAGCAGAAAGTTCAGATGAGAATTGACGCGATAAAGCATCAGCCACCTTGTTACAAGGGCCAAGTTTGTAGTGAATTTCAAAAGAGTAACCCAACAACTTACTCACCCATTTTTGATATGCTTGCCCCACCTCTCTTTGTTCCAACAAAAACTTCAAGCTCTTTTGATCGGTTCGTACCACAAATTGTCTTCCTAGAAGATAATGTCTCCATTTCTCGATAGCAAACACGATTGCCATAAGTTCTTTCTCATATATGGGCTTCAATCTAGCACGCATTCCCAGAATTTTGCTGAAGTACGCAATTGGGTGTACTCCCTGGAGCAACACAACACCTAAACCATGACCTGAAGCGTCTGTTTCAACAATGAATGGCTGAGAGAAATCAGGCATAGCCAAGATAGGGGCCTGAGTCATGGCTGCCTTTAATGCCTCAAATGACTTAGTAGCCTCTTCTGTCCAACCCCATCCCTCCTTGCGAAGCTGATCAGTTAGAGGGCTAGCTATCAAAGCATAGTCCTGAATGAACTTTCTGTAGTACCCCGTAAGCCCCAAAAAACCCCGGAGCTCCTTAAGACCTTGGGGAACAGGCCATTCCAGCATGGCCCGAATCTTGGATGCATCAACTCCAACCCCATCTGCTGAAATTACATGACCAAGGTAAGCTACCTTAGTCTTCCCAAACTCACACTTCTTAAGGTTAGCATAGAGGTAATGTGTAGCCATTGTGGACAGAACTTGCTGCAAATGCTCGTGATGCTCTGTCATAGACTTGCTGTAAACAAGTATATTGTCAAAGAAAACTAAGACGAACTTCCTGAGAAATGGTCTGAACACGTCATTCATTAATGACTGGAAAGTGGCAGGGGCATTGGTGAGGCCAAAAGGCATCACCAAAAATTCATAATGACCCTCGTGGGTTCGAAAAGCAGTTTTATGAACATCCGACTCCTTAACCCGAATCTGATGATACCCTGATTTAAGATCCAATTTAGAAAACACAGTAGCACCAAACAATTCATACAACAATTCATCAATTACAGGGATAGGAAATTTATCGGGGATAGTCTCTTTATTCAAAGCACGATAGTCAACACAGAAACGCCATGAACCATCCCTTTTTTTGACCAAAAGCACAGGACTAGAAAATGCACTAGTAGAGGGTTGTATTATACCTGCAGCAAGCATATCCCTCACCAACTTCTCGATTTCATCCTTTTGATATTGCGGGTATCTATAGGGACGAACTGAGATTGGGTTTGCTCCACTCTTCAAGGTGATAGAATGATCCACCGACCGTTGAGGGGGTAGCCCATTGGGCATATGAAACACCTCTTGAAACTGAGTTAGCAAGGGTTCGAGAGCTTCTGGAAATGGCGGATCCTCCTCCCCCGATCCTTCCAGGTAATTAAACTCCAACATTAAACTCCAACAGAACACCATGGCCAGCTTTTGTTATGGTCTTTACCATCGCCTTGAGTGTGATACAAGATCGTCCCAGCTGCGGATCACCCCTCAAGGTGACTGACTCCCCTCCCACCTGAAAACGCAATGTCTGTGTTTTCCAGTTAGAAGAAATTGTCCCCAATTTTTCGAGCCATTGAACCCCCAAAATAACATCGGAATTACCCAATGGAAGAACAAGGAAGTCCTCCCTGACCACGAGTCCCTGCAGCTCCAACAACACCCCAACGCAAACCCCTTCTCCTTGTACAGCAGCCCCTGTTCCCAGCGTGACACCAAAACTTCTAGACTCTGTAATGGGTATTTGTAAGTGGTTCGCCGCCACCGTTGAAATAAAATTATGAGTTGCACCAGGGTCCACCATCACAACCACCTTGCCGCCATTGATCACTCCTTCCAGGCGCATAGTTTTAGGGCTGGTAATACCCATGACCGAGCAAAGAGACACACCCGGGTCCACCGCAAGAGGTGGAGAGAGTGGCGGAGATGCGGGTGCTTCAATTTCAGCAGCCGCGAACTCACCAGACTCGCTAGCATCCCCGTCGCTGTCATCCACCGTGAGCAACACACTCAGTTCGCGGCGGCGACAACGGTGATTTAAGTTCCATTTCTCATCGCAACGGAAACATAATCCCTGCTCCCTCTTCTGCTGGACCTCCTTCTCCGTCAGCCGCCTTATTTCTCCGGTGGTTTTGGAAAATGGGGTGGTGGTGCGATTCTGGGAAAGGTGGGTGTTAATGTTTAGGTTTGGGTTTGTGTTTTGGTTCGGGTTATTTGGGTAGGTAGTTTGTGGGTTGGATCTGTAGGATGGGTTTGGGGTTCTCCAACTGGGTAGGCTAGAATTGGGCCTTGGTTTTGGGCTGAGCTTCAATTTCTCCTCAATTCTCATGGATAGCTCCATTGCCCGATCCAAAGTTATCGGATCTAAGATCCGAACCTCGACCCGTATATCCTCCCTCAATCCATTGATATACTGCCCTTTTGCAATTTCTTCAGGCACCCCTTCAATCGGAGCTAGTAGTTCAATGAATCGGCGGCGGTAGTCGGCCACCGAGCCGGTTTGCTGGTGAGCAAGCCACTGCTCGTGGAGGGTGCCCGTGGCGGTGGTGCGGAAACGACGGAGTATCAACTTCTTCAAATCTTCCCAAGTGAGTAACGGGTGGCGCCTGTGTTCCCACTGGTACCAAAGCAGGGCGTCGCCATCGAGCGCCACCACCGCAGCTTCCAACTGATCTTCAGCCGACAACCGATAGAAATGGAAGAAGCGTTCAGCTCGGAGGATCCACCCATCTGGGTTCGTGCCATCAAACAGGGGCAAATCGAGTTTTCTCAGCTTCCAACTCGATTGACCACCATCACCAAGCTCCAGACGTGGTTGCGAACCTGCGAACGGGTTGTCCCACTAATATGGTGGTCCATTTCCCAAGGGATATCGGTTTTTCGACCGATTCTTCTCTGCTCCAGCAGCAAACTGGGCAGTAAGGTCGGATTTGAGTGCTGCCAGAGCATCAGTGATCTCCTGGGCCACGCGGCCAGGAACTCCGGCAATCTCCTGCTCCAATAAGTCCAAACGCTGCGCATGAGTCAAGCGAGCCATCTTCTTCTCCGGTAAGAATCGCAACTGCTCTGATACCAAATTTGCTAGGACTTAGCTAAAAACAGGGGATTGTAGTAAGAAGAAACAGAGAAAATTTGTAAGTAACTGATATTTTGTATTGAAGATCAAGGCAATCAAGCAATACAAATGCTCTTCATTCGAGAGGAAGAGAATCTCTCCAAGTTCATTCACTCAATATTAATTTGCATAATCCTCTCTACAAGCAGAATTCCTTATTAAATACAATTAGCCATAACAAACTAACTGCTTAGGGAATATTAAACTAGAAACGGAATTACTAAGCTGCCCTTAAGGCTAACAAACTTGTAACAGAAATTCCAGCTCATTCTTCCAGCACATTCAGCCATTAGATGCAGCTGATTTAGTCTTCCTTCGAGCATAAGTGAATTGTATAGCAGGCCTGGGCTCAACATTGGGCTGATGCCTTGCAGTACATGTCTTTGTTTAAGGAGTTTTAGTATATTAATTAGACTTGTTTCTTGTTGGGTAGACTTTTTGTGTCTAAACATATTGCTGAAGCTGACATTTGGAAGTATGAGTTTGAAATATGAATCATGTGATTCTAAAATCGTAAATAGTATAATAGGACATTGTTATCTCCATTACAGAGATGAAAAAACATGGTTTTCATGATCCCATAGACATTAAAAAGTTATCTTGGATATCCTAAGTTATGTAATGTGGAACATTAGTATCGAATTATATCAATTATTCAATCATAGATTCATAGGCATTTACTCAAGTACCTTCTAGTGTTGCCATGGAGTATATGTTTAGGGTCTAATCGTAGGAGATAAATTATTGGTCTATATAGGTGACAGCGTAATATTAACATCTTGGAATTTTGGGATTAAGGCCCTGACATAATCGTTGTTGTAGCTAAGGTTCCTTATATATTACTAGGCACAAAATTAACTAAATGATTGCTTGAAAATAAAATTTGTATTTATGTGTCGTTACATTATTTTTTGTCTTGACTTTGGATCATTGGTCCAGCGAAAGTCCTAGTCAGCAAACAAATCCCAGAAACTTTTGAGCTTTGAGCCGCCCTTTTATGGACATAATAATCATGGGTATTCATAAAATAAAATTGAATCTAGTCATTCATACTGTAAGAAGATCTGGTGGATTCCTTAGCATATTATTTGATTGATTTCCTTGTTATTTTTACTAAACTTAAAATATACTGTAAATATGTTAGATGGAAAGTAAATACAAGGAAATTTGATTGGTTCAGCCACTATGTTTTCTTCCTTTGCTTGACTGTTTGTAATTATCTTATTACAGTACTGATCTCCATGCATTGAACTTTATTTTCTTGTGTGAATACATACAACCAAAGGCGGCTTCTTACCCAATTTAGTCATGTAAAGGATAAAATCACATGTCTTTTTGCAATTTTTTTAATCTCACTTTTCTCCACAAGTAACCAACCAATGACCTATGTACATTCACATACTAAGACATATTCTCTATGTCCTATAATACCTTATTTGTCTTGGGCACATTTGTTTACAAACAACTTTTTCATGAATTTATTAAATAATTTACTAGCAAAAATTTCAAAGAATTGATATTTTGATAATATATGTCAAGAATAACAAAACAATTTTTTCATAATAATAGTTGTGGTTTATATGTATCTGAAAAATGTGGTCTAAGTAAGCACATAAATAGTATACGCGGAATGGATAAAGTATTATGAATTAGAGCGAGTATTTAGACTAATTACTTTTAAACAAGCAAGCCATGATGCAGATTCAAAGTTTACAGGATACTTATTTTCTATAAAAGAAAATAATCTGGTATAGTAGGAAATAACTTAAAGGAAACAACTGGGAAAATATGTGTGGTTGGGACCAAAGATAATTTTCTCATTATTTTATATAATTGCCAGCCTAATAGTAATGACAGTAAAATTATATATTAGGCCTCCAACAACTATAAAAACATAGCACTACTAATTCTGACATGTTTTAATGAAAAAGGTACACTAATCTTAATTATTTAAGTATATTATAGAGAAAGTCTATTGTTTAAAATTATCATTAAGAAGAGTTTGTCTTCTTATATTTTATGCTCTTATATATATTTGTATGTATTGTGAATGTCTTGTATGGGATCACTCAGAAAACACTTTTTGACTGCTGCTTTGTAATTTTCTCAGTTAGCCATGAGGTAAATTTTGAACAGCAGTTCACTCAGAAGATCAGATCAGATACAGGTCTTTCTTAGATCTTATAGCAGAAGTTTAATGCCTGAATTTGGTTTTTATAAAAAAAAAATTGTAAATTTACTGAATTTATAATTTGATGTAAATTATTGATTGACTTTTTGGAATCTCTTTGGTTTGTTAATTCTTTTTATATTTTCTGATCCTGCAGATTCTGTCCTTGCTACCATTGTTGGAAAATTTGTTTAATGCTTCTTTTGCACTATTGGCTTCTGAGTTATAGCTGGCAAATCCCAAAAGTGCTGCAATAATTAAAGCCTTTTCTTCTGTCAAATTCCTGAAGTTTTAAAGGCTGAAGACATCAACTCTTGTAAGCAAAACAGGGTGTTGAGAAGTTTTTCTTTGGTGTAACGGTGTAAGTGTATAACCAAAATAATGGAGAATAGATATTTGAGGCAATATAGAAGTGAAGAGTTCCAAGAAGAAGATGTGTGGGCAGTGGTCAAGGAGGAAAGCGAAACCGGCTTCAAGATTGGTGAATCCAACGGCTGTCCAAGAACTCCACACTCGTTCTCAAGACGCCTTCCAAGTGCAGCAAGAATGATTCCAGGATCTCAGAAACAGCAACACGTTGATAACAGCCAAAAGTTCGAATTGGTGCAGAGTTCAGCCCCTGTCAACGTCCCTGACTGGTCTAAAATCTATGGCAAAAGTCCTATAGAGAAGAATAATGGCAGCTGTTCTTCATTTCTTGATCATAATCGTGATTGCAATGATTATTATATCGTACGTGATGCTGCAGGGAGTGATGAGGACGAGGAGGATTATGAGAACGATAATGATGGTGATGGCGAATTGCCTCCACATGAATGGTTGGCTAAGAAGCTTGCTAGGAGTCAGATTTCTTCATTTTCTGTTTGTGAAGGTGTTGGGAGAACTCTCAAAGGGAGAGATCTCAGTAGGGTGAGGAATGCTATTTTGTCAAAAACTGGGTTTCTTTGATTTGTGTCAATTTGTGCACATCTTATGTATGCATCAGGTATCTTCGGCTGTGTTTTTGTATAGTTGGGTAGATTGTGATACATTTCTTTTTAGTTGAAATCTATAAAATAAGTTGCAAATTTTGTATGATTTAGAATTTTGATTCGGTTCAAGAAAAGGTGCCGGTGTAGGCAGTGTTGCATAATCTAGCATTCTACTACAGTATTTGTTTCGTGTATTGAACCCAGCTATTGGTATGTTAGTATATACAAGTAGGCTTTAATTGAGAACATTTCTTAATAGTCGCGCATAATAGTTTGTAATGTCCAAGAAATTTTCACATTTTGTATATGGATTTTGGTTAAGTTTGCATTGGTGTTGGAACCCAATGTGTATCACTTGTGAGTGTCCCACATTGGAGAAAGAGGAGAGGTGGTTCCATTTTATAAGGTAGAGGGGTAACTCCTACTATTGCCAATTGGTTTTCGTGCCGTGCCGTGGGCTAGGGTGTGCCAAGACTTGGCACGGAACGGCATGGCCCGCCACCTAGCTGGCACGGCCACATCTTTATGACAGTAGATAAAAAATTATTGACTTGATATTGAAGTTTTTTGAGTTGACTCGAACTCACAAAAACGGCTTATAGCCAAACTTAGCTTAAGCTTCATAGCCTTAACATGAAAGTGTTAAACTTAGAGCATGTTTGATTAGTGTATTTTTGGATTGGAAAAGAATTTGATTAAACCGATAACGTTACCGGGTGTGTGGATAGAATGTTTGGTACCAATTTTCATTATCTAAGGGTAATGGTTACCTCTAAAAATCTTAGGGTAACAAATACCCTTTCCATCCTCAAACACAAACTAAAGTTTAATGGATTCTTTCTATGATTAAACCAACCTAAAAAAAAAAAGGTAATGGTTAAGTGATTCCTTTTTCCCTTTTATTTGTTTCATTTCCATTCCATTTTCATTATCCGAAGCAAACGCTTCCTTAATGTTTTACCATGCTACGCATAATCAAACTCCAAGTACTTTTTTTCTTTTTTTCTTTTTTTTTTTTTTTTTTTTTTTTTTTTGACAGCAGAAAGTAGATTTTATTTAGTTACACAAATCATCAAGAACACATTGATAAAAAGGCTTTGGTCTTTAAACAACAACCTAGTATAAAAGGCTTGTAATAAACGGAGATATTGATAAAAGAGTTGATTAGGCCTCACAATCACAAATACAATCCAAATTCTAAATTTGATAAATTAAGAGCTGAATTGAACTGATTGATGCTGAACTGAACTAAACTAAATTGAAATTAAGCTGAATAGAACAGACTTTAAGTCAGAAGGACATTTCGTAGTATAAGTTGCTGCCCTTTCCTTCCTTATAATATAAGTGTGAGTGGGTGGCATTATTTATTTATAAAATGAAAATCGCTAATGACGTTTATGGTTCTTGTCTAAGAACCGCTAATGGTGTTAGCGGTTTTATTGTATAAAACCGTTAACGGTGTTACCGGTTTTTTGCCGAACCAGAATTAAAAAATAAAAAAAACCCGAACTTTGTACCAATCCTACATGGAGTCGTGGACAATATCAGGAGAATAAGTTTCTAAACGACATAATTAGGAATATAAATAAGCAATTTCTACGAAAATAGTTATATTTTGATCTATCTAAATTTGACCCAAAATCAAATCCAATTTAGAAACCAAACCCAAAGTTCACTGAACCACCAATCGAAGATTCAATGGTTTTGAACACGTATTAATTTTTTGGGGAAATTGAATTTGGCACATCTTAAATTGATTTTGGCACACCCCTATGTGAGAGCACAAATTTCTATACTCTTCTAATGTAGGGGTGTGCCAAAATCAATTTAGGGTGTGCCAAAATCATTTCCTTTTTTGGGATCTTTCCTCATTTCAAAGACGTGATGTAGAGAGAGAGCTACCGAAATCAAAACAGTTTGAGAACGAGTTTCCAATTAAATCATACATTTGCAAAAGAATTCCATTGTTGAATCTGAAAGAAAAAACACAGAAAGAAAGATGTCGAAATTTCTAGGAAAGATAGCAGGGTTATTCAGCAAGCGGACAATGGTGGGCATGGACAAAGCTGGGAATCGTTATTTCACTCGAAATGAATCCGTTGATGGAGTCAGTAAGTGGGTTTTTCTTTCTTTCTTTCATTCCCCTTTTTACCCTTTTGATTTCTCTCTATTTTTTGACCAATTTTTGCTTGATTTAAAGAGTAGGTTGATTGTTTATCTGCTAAAAGTTGTATTTTTTGGGATATTTTCATGACCAAATTGCTTGTTTTGTATATATGATTACTGGGTTGTCTATTATCTGATAGTTCATATGAAATGATTAGTATTGGGGAGAGAATCTGTAGTTGGTAGTTTGATGATTGAAAATTATTAATGAGTTCTGGAGGAATTAATCAAAGAAATTTGGGTTTATGTAGAATTCGAAACTGGGTTTGAAAGAATAGAGTGTGCATGATGTTGGGTTGTTTTGGACATTGTAAAAACAATTTAGGAAAGCTTTTAAAAGAGGATGTGCATGTAGCTTTTTTGAGCTCCTAATGTTTGGGATTAGTGTGCTTACTAGAGAGCTGCTTAAAATTTAGAGATGTCCCTCCTAATTGCAGTACAATCAGTTAGAATTTGAATTGATGGTTTCCCTTTGGAGAAGTAGGTAAGGTAAGCATTACACTGAACAATTGTAGGTTTTAGCCTCAGCAGGCGAATGTTGGAGTATCATTCTGTAGAGATTAGCTGTTATTAGTCATGGCATACCAAAAAGCACCAACTTTGATGACTGATGAGTGTTTTGATTCCACATGTGGTCATTGAGAAAAACCGCTTATTTTTTTGGCTGGGGCCTTGTGGATCATAGATTTTTTGGGGTGAGGAAGGGAGGTTCTCTATGTTGATTGTGTAAAAGAACGATGAGGTCATTGAGATATTATATACTTCTACATATTGAACTGAACGTGTGAAAAATTCTTAAATCAGCTAAAGCCGTCATGAGATAAGAAACTTAATGAAGTGATAAGTTAGTAAATTCCACTTGAAACTGTCTCCAAGTGTACCCTGTGATTTGAAATGGTAATTCAAACTGTTAACCATAGCCTTTGAGAACCTGTGCTTTTATGCAACCAAAAATCCAAAGTCTAATAACACTGGTTACAATTAAATTGAAAGAACCCTGTTGAGATTGCACAATTGCCACAAACAATAGACACTAGAACTGACATTAATTGATGCCAGCATGAGCTGCTTTTCGTGCCCGATACACCAATTGTGGATACCAATGAGAAGTCTTGAGAAATAGAAGGTAATCATTTGGCAATGTACTTCTAGGGAAGTAGGCCAGGCAAGTTTGTCTTGAATCTTGACCACCAATGATACTCGCTTATATTTGATAAATGCGAGGTTTAATTGGTCCACATCATTATCTTCTCAAACCCTCAATTGTGCTCTTTGTGCCTTGCTAGTGGCCTAGCAAGGGTGCCTGAAATCATCTATTTTGGCTGGGGCAGTAATGTTAGAGACTCTTCAGACCTGTGGGTTTTCACAACTTCACTGGGATGATCCATTTATTATTAAGGGGTCATCTAGATTCTAGAGTCTACACTTCCAGTATATAAAGTATTGGAGGAA
Source organism: Chenopodium album (assembly GCF_948465745.1). Taxonomy (NCBI): domain Eukaryota; kingdom Viridiplantae; phylum Streptophyta; class Magnoliopsida; order Caryophyllales; family Amaranthaceae; genus Chenopodium; species Chenopodium album. Next base: position 38,355,322 of record NC_137855.1, read on the forward strand.
TAAAGGGGAGAAAATTTTGTGGCAGGCTGCTTCATTTGCTTGTATAGGGATGCTTTGGCAGGATTAGTATATAAAGATCCTTAGTGTCTATCTTTTTAGACTACCCCTAGCATTCCTAATCTTCCTCTCCGATGTGGCTACTCTGGGTCATCAGGTGTCCATTATTGTTGTTTCGGCCATAAATAATATCAGACTCAAAATGATGCCCGCAAATTGGCTTTGAATGCTATAAATCACACTCAAGAGACAATTTGATCTTTAGTAGAGCATATATAGAACCAAAAACAACAATCTAGCACAGACTAAAAGTTGTGTTGTAAAGATACTGTTGGAAGATTAGGTTTGGAAACTAGAAAAAGACTTTTAACTTTACTTGACTGACCTATGGAAAATCAGTTTCGGATTCTGTGACTGATGATTTAATGATCCTTATACAAGAGTATATGACCTATTAAAAAATTGAACAGGCACTTGAGTGAAACCTTGTCAAATGGTTCAAGTAGCATAGGTGACACCATAGCTGACATAAAAAGTTAAGAAGCCAAGTAATACTCCATAGTTTGTTGCTCATATCTGTTTCTTAATTAATTAACCTCTATAACTCATGTCACTGTTTTCTGTAAAATATTGGCAACATGTCATTATAAGAGGAAAAACTATTGAAATGATTACATCATAATTTCATTCTTGCATTGATTTTAAGAAACTGCTTATTTCTTCTTTGTTGAAAATTCAACTCAAACTCAGGGCTGGATGCTGAGAACAATCTGGGGATCAAAACTTGGGAATTATAAAGAACTACAAAATTTCTTTGGTCTAATTTAATGGTCAATACTTCAATGTCACAAGGAATTGAATTTATATTGAAGTGTCTAATTTGACTAGTTGTCATAGGCTTAGATGATGTTGCTTGCATTACAGTTCAAATTTTATATGTAATTGGAGGTCATAAATTCTTTCCTTACCTAATATCTTTTGTTAATAAATAGTGAAAGAAAAGAGATGGGTGATATTTAAAGGAGAAGAAGATCCTACGTCAATTCCAGGTAAATTCTAGTATACTGAACAACAAGCAATCTTAAAGTTTTATTTGTCCTAGTACGAAGATGAAGTTTTCCAGTTATGGTTCAAATCTCACTATTTCATATCTTGGGACTAAGTTATCGAATATGTAACTTGTTATGCTCTTTTTCCTTTTTGGACGGTTCCTTATGATGATTCATGTTAGCCGACCCCAAATCATTTTGAGACTAAGGTTTTGTTGTTGTTGTTGTTTGTCTACCGTGTAATCTCTTTCTTTCTTGGATCATGCATCTATTACCCAAACTGAGTGCCATTGAACATGATTACTGCAGTTGAATGGATATGTTGGCTTAACGGACAACGCAAAAAATCTCCTACTCCAGAGGTATAGTAGAGCATCTGCTTCCACCTTTTTCTTATGGGTCTTAATTTCATTATCTGACAAACTTCTTAAAGTACTTGAAGCAGGGTAGGAATCTTTTGATGGCACAGCAGTGTACGATTTGTATTCAGCTTGCGTTCTTTATATTATTCTATGTTATTGAACAATGATTGCTCTGTGGCTGTCTGTTCTTAAAGCATGTAGCCTTTATCACTTAAATTCTCTTCCACATTTTTTATTTTGGTTTCAGACCCCCACAGCTACACAATTATGTCATGTATACCAATATATCATCATATGGTACCTTCATTTTACTCCTTTTTAAAGAAAGTATCCTTCAGGTCTAATGATCCCTAGAACAATTTTATTTGTTATTCTTTTTTATTTCGAGAACAACTATCTCAGATTTTTAATGCAATAAATTTTTTTGTAAAATGGACCTTCCTTTTGACACAGGACATATATAGTTTACTTTGATGGCATTTAGTATTACTAATTTACAATATTATGGGTTTTGTGAAAGAAGGCTATATTTGCATGAGATATTATTACATAGTTCATGAGTTTCATGACTATCATCTCTCTACGGTCCTGGTCACTTGGACTTCTAATTGATTGTAATATTTGTAATACAACATATAAGAGATTTCTCTAGCCATGTTAACAAAACATTAGGAATCATGAACTATCTTTCCTACTACCTCCGTTTCGTATTATTTGAAACGATTAGACATTTTTCCTCTTTACTTTATGTTAAATCGTTGCAAATAATATGAAACGGAGGTAGTATTTGGAATTAGACCATCCTAATTTTTTATTTATTCATATATGCGGACCATGATTAATGTGATTGTGGTGGATTTAATATATTATATGTCTTTTATTATTGGTGCCAAGCATAGCATCAGAGTGATTGAGTGACACTTGGTTTTACTTGATCCCATGGGTATCTTTGTTTATGACCCTCCTTGATTCACAAGAGATTCTTGGTGTTATGCTATTATATGTCTACATTTCATACAACAACTGTTAAGACTGTTGACTCTATCTTGATTAGGCAAGAGAATTTCAAATAGTGCATGATATCTATATCTAATGGCTTAGTGGTTGAAAACTACCTTGTGGTTCCAAACTAAGTGCTTTGGTGGTATGGGCATCAAATGTGGTGCACACACACTACCCTTGTCATGTGTGCATGTGTTGCATGTGCATGGCTGTTCACAGGTTTGATGCACATGCTGGAGGGAGCACTGTACTCCAGGAACAGGGCATGTGCACTTCTAATTGTCTTGTTGAAGAGGGATACATTAGAGTTGGAGCTTCATTTATTGCTTGTGGAGAACCTTAACTTTGACCAAGAATGTAATATTATTTGTCGATCAACCTTTTTACAATCGATTTTGCATCAACCCTATTTCTCCGATCTCTTGAATGCTTACTTTGTTTTGTCCCCTTTGGTGATTTCTTGATGGTTAATTTGATACCTTGCTGGATACTCTGCAGGAGATGGCTGAACTTGAGGCCAAGCGTGAATTTGTTAGACAAAACGTGATGCGTATGTTATTTTTTCTTACTCCAACATTTTGCTTTTGCATATTGTTCCTACTTTCTCTGCTACTCCGCTGAGTACTTGATTCTTTGTAAATAATAAATCAAACTTTTAATTCTGTCTTGCTAATTTTGGTTCAAGGATTTATGGTAGAAGCTAAGCCATTAAGGTGTAGAAAGCTATAAAGTAAGCATGAAACTAATGTAGATCAATTACAATTGGGTTAACCTTGTTTGTTTGCAATGGTTAGGCTGTATACATCTTGACCTGGTCTGTCGCGATAGTTGCACTATTGCTGCTGTTGTTAGATATTTGTAATTGCAAAATGTCATCAGGTGGTATGTTTCTCACCATGTAGTACGTTCTTAACTTACTAAATTTTGAGAAAAAAAAATGTTCCATCTTTTGTAAAATATGCTTTGCTCGCTTTTTTCTACTCTTTCTTGGTTTCATCTTCAATAAGCATTCATCATTTTCATTTTCTGGGCAAATGAACAGTGGTATCTCCCTTGGAATATTTGGTTCTTTTTACATATAATGTAAGACTGCTAATTTTTAATGTGCAAATGAACCTTCATATCCTCAACCCTGCCTGAGAAAGTTAGAGATTGAACCTAATACTTCCTGTAAGAATAATCTTAGGGTTGTGTTTAGGATTAAGATCCTACGTCTTGTTATTGCAAGAATTAATTTGTATATCTGACCTGCCCTACCCTCAGCAAGAGTTTCTAAAAGGCCCCAGGGCAACTATTTTGTTGATTATTAAATATTTTACCTGGCACTGGGGCTTGCTTCTTTTTCCATTCGTAGCTCCTCTAAAGAAGGTAGCTCTAGTCAAAGAGTTTTTTTTTTTTTTTTTTTTTTTTTTTTTTTTTTTTCCCTTTTATCTATTTCTTTCACTTCAGCTTTTGCTTCTCGTATTTCTGATTGCTTGATCATCATGGAAGAGTTTTGGCCATTAAGTTGCCTAAAGATTTTCTCTTTACAACCTATTTCATCATAAAGATCATTTTTTCCCGCTCCTTCCCCTTTGTTTGAAGCTATCTCTTCTTTCTGACATACACTTGGAATTTTAGTGAGTGTATTGTTGATTTTTTATGAGAAGGTTGTTGTCTCTTTTGTTTTCTTAATTAATCTCTGTCCACGAAATTAAAATTAGGCTACTGGCCTGAAGCTAATGTTGATAGCCTTTCCATGTTAGAACAGATTCATCTACTATCCTAATTTTTACGTCATCTCCAATAGAATTTTCCGTAATTGATAATATCAACTACTTTAACTGCACTTTTATATATGATGGCAAACCGTCATGGATGGTTTCCTTATCTCCTATAAAATTGCATTATATTAGAAATTCTTAGATGAAATCTAATCTTATTCTTTGTAATATGATGGATTTGCAGTCTAATAGCCATGCAATTATGCAAACATGTTGCTGATGTACTTTAAAAAATAGGAATTCTGATGGTAAACTGTAAAGGTTGCTTATTAGATTATTTATGATGCCTAAAAACATGTTAATAGGTTCATCTTAATGATGAGGCTGATTTCCTGCCTTCTTCGAAATCTTCTATTTCGTAGTAGATAGTATTCTCGCCTACAATTATTTTTTTTTTCCTGTTTGTTGAACATCGAGATTGTGTCCTGTTAGACTATTGCAATATTCATGTATTGTTCTGATTTCTCCGCAAAGGATTTCATATATCTATTTCTTCATAAAGGTTTAAAGAAAGAAGAAGAAGAAAGAAGAGCTGTTCATGGCAGTACCCTCCATGCCAAGATAGCTGGTAGGTAGCAGAAGCATGGAAACACCATGTTGTCAATTTCATAATGGTGGGATGTAACTGTTATATTTTATTTTATGCAGGCAATGTTGGAGGTCCAGATTTACAGAGTTACCTGCGGCAATTGCATAGTTCAGAAGGTATTATGTGGGTTCTTTGATAAATAAAATTTTTCTGTCACCCTGGTGAACCACAATTGAAAAAGTTTAACTACTTTGGCTGATTATGAAGGAAGCAGCCTTATCTCTTCTAAAGGTTGATAAGAAGTGGCATATTTCTTCTAACCACAAATATGAGTCCCTGTTTTGAAATAAAATTCAGCAACTCTCACCAAGACTAGATTGTCTCGTGTCTCTTCCTGAGGAACCTTGTTCAGTGGATATAATGACAACAGATGCTATTACAAATACTACCTCTCTTTTTTTTTTCCTTTTTTTTTTTTTTTTTTTTTTTTTTTTCTCTCTACTCACTTTCCGTTTATGGTTGTTTTTTTGTTCCACTCACAAACTTTATTCTTATGGCATACCCTCTTTATCATCTCACTTGCTTTCCTAAAAATATTGACACCTTCCGATAGTCTTATTTTTTTCTTATACCATCCCACCTTTCTACATTCTCTCCTACTTTATCTTACACCCACCCATCTTTTTACACTCTCTCTTGTTTTTTCTTACACCACTCAACTTTTTCAAATTTTTTCCCCTGAAGCTACGTATCTACATTGAGTCGGGGGAAAAAAAAAACGGAGGTAGTGTTACATTCATCATTGTAAAATATGAAAATCCAGGATTACCTTGTCTGCAGTAAATATTGCACTTCTATTCTTGGGTCACTGGGCTTGAAAATCCAGAATGCAACATTTTGAAAATTTTCAAGACTCCTTTTTTCTCTTTGCCTGGTTCGTCTGGAAGTGTTTATATATGTGATAAACATGAAACACATTGCATTTTACTAGATATTCTTCTTTTTTGAGAGTTGGGATGTTTGTTCCGTCAATTTTATTATTGTTACTGTGTAGCTGATCTGTGTGGATTAAGTTTTAAACCTTGTTATCATGAAATCAATAAAGGAAGAAGCAAATAAAACCTTTTTAAGACTTCCCTTGATGATTCCATTTGCATTCTTTCTGTTGTTATCCTTGAATTCCATCTTGTGCGTCTTGTGTTAGTTCAAGCAATCGTTAAGCCTTAACTCATTGTATGCAATTTCCTTTTTAACTGTTTGCCATAGTAAACGTGGGGAACTCCACCTGGTTTTTGTGCTTGGAGTTGGTTTAAGTCTCCTTTGATGGGTTGGGCAGAACTATTGGAGACTTGTGAGTATGACAGGTTTCACGCTTTTACCTTTTTGAATGATGGGATTATCTGATTTAAAATTGGCATATATTAGGAGCATAAAAAATATTGATAGGTTTGACCTTAACTGCATTGAATGTGGCATACCATTTTAGACATTGATCTTCTCAGCGTAATAAAAAATAGTTTCAAATAAGGGCCAACAAGTTCTGATGTAGGCTATGATTTACAGTTATGACAAGTTCAGATAAAGGTCATTAAATTAAGATAAGGAGTTTGAGGTGAAATGAATAGTTTCTACTCCCATTCTTCTTATAGTTTTCAATATTTCTTGTATCATTAGTAACATATATTATCTTGAAATCCAAGCCTTTGTCCTTTGTTAGCTCCATTCATGCCTTGAGGGCTGCATCTGATATTTCTTAACAGATCATTTTCTTTGCACATCTTACAGGATCTGAACCTCAGGAACCTTCTGGCAATTTGAGGTTAGTTATTAAATTATTATGTGATTTCGAAAATAGTTCTTGCATACTTTCTCCATTTATTAATTGTTGCAACATTTCCTTTTATTGGAAGTTGCTTAGTAAGTGCAACATCACTAATTTTGGCAATGTTTTCTCCATATTTCTCCTTATTACATGGGACCACCAATGTATCGCTCTTTACCTCTCTACTGTCTAAAAAAGTATACACCCTACATTTGCACTCATAAAAATTAGAGGAAGTTTTTAAATTAAGGGGAAAGTTGAAATGTAATTCTCCAAGCTACTCCCTTCTCAATGTTTAGCGATTGTGAATTTATGATATGACTTGATGTTAATGCTTGAAGTTTAGCTGGAATGAAAATTCTGATCTTCTGCTGCTTTCAGTAAAATAAACGGCTAAAAAAAGATTTGTTGTAGTATATATATTAAAAAGTTCACGAAGGATGATTCTAACTGCTGTAGTCACCCAATTATGGCAAAGCTTGTTCCTTTTGCATTCACAGTCTCTTCTTTACATTGAATTTTTTAAAATCTCTTCTTAGTATTTAGTTACTAGTAATACTTAAGGTCTTATGTTGTGTTGTTTTCCCATTTTCAGACTCTTATTTGTTTCATCTCGGAATCTTTCTTCTTTCTTCTCTCTTCTATATGGAATCATGGAAATGAGCTTTGTAAGCAGTGTGTGTGTCTGTGTGTTTGTGTGATTTGTTACTTGAAATTTTGTCTTGGCAATGCAACTCGTAGCAGTAAAGTTTATGCTTTTAAAATATATACTAGTACTATTATTTAAAAGTTCAAGTTGTTAGATATGCTTTTATCTTGTCAACGAGTAGCTTACTCTTGGCTGTGGGACTGGGATCTACTGGTGTCTATGAGATCCTACATGTAATTTAAACTCGCTGCTTTGGTGCATCCAAACAGTCAAACACCATGACCTTAATGAGCTCTTTTTATGTTTTGCAGCGAATCTGAGACAGAGAAAGTAAAAACAGAATCATCTCAGGAAACATTGGAACCAAGGTATTCTAAACTCATTTTGTTGTTTGTTGATTACTTGTTTAGTGGCTATGTTTGTCTAATGACAGTCTAAACTGGGATTGCCTTCTAACCAGAGTATAAAGGAGAGTTTATATGGGTATATAATCCATTACTTATTCATTGTTGTGATATCCAAATTTTCAGGACTACGGAGCCAACAGGGTCAGGTCCTTCTTTCAAGCCTGGAACATGGCAGCCACCATCGTAGCCAATTTGGTGTATTGCTTGAGCATCATGTCAACTGCGCAGCTCGAATCTAATAATTTGATGAAGTTGATGGTCTCATGCTTCATTCATGTCATTAAATCAGTCCTCCTTTTTTTTTTTTTCTTTTTTTCTTTTCATCTTTTTCTACCTAGATAGTAGATTTCTCATACTTTTACAAATGCAGTTTGCAGATGGAAATGTATAGCTGTATAAGATGGGGTTAAGGGCTGAAGGGTGGAATAAGACAATGAATAATAGGTTTTGTTTGTTTTTTTAAAATCCTCTTCATTGTCATGAAATTTTGTCCTGTTCAATGTAAAACTATATAATTATGTCTAAATGTAAAATGTTTACCTCTTCTTGCATAGAGGACACTGTTTTATGATAACAGAAATAATTTTGTTTTTCTAACCATACTTTAATGTTTTATTCAATTGATCTTTAACTTGTTCCAAATTCGGAGAACATAAGAACTACATCCGCCTATTACCCGCCCAATTACCCGCACCCGCCTATTACCCGTATACCCGCCCAGCTACCCGGCTAGTTATCCGCCTACCCATCTAGTTATCCGTCAACGTATTACTACTTTTATTATTATTATTTATTTTTATCACAAATTGATTATAACTTTGTATAATATTCTATAAAATCATGTATTTACAGCAATTTAGATATGGAAAAATGACATTTTTATAGAAAATTAATAAGATAAATGTTATTAGGTTGGTGGGTAAAAAGCGGCTGGTGGATCTAGGTTTCTACCCGCTTAGGTGGGTGTGAGTGTTAAAATTATACCTGCCGCGGGTAGCGGGTATAAATTTTTTTTGGTAGGTGCGGGTATAGGGGAGGGGGTACCCGCACCGCTCAATTGCCATCCCTAGTAACCATTGTTGTGCGGAACTGATTTGGGGAGTGATGAAAAGTTGAAAAGATTGTCCATCAAAAGACACCTAATGTTGGATAATTTAATCCTTTCTAAATTCCAATCCAATAAGTTATTAATTAAGTACTACTAGTATATATATAAAGTTTGCATATCCCTATCTATATATCAAGACTTTTGGCTGTATTTATTAAATTAGTGTGAAAGACTTCCTACAAAATTGGTATTTTTTTTGTAAAGTATATTATTTGCATTGATGATTAGAAGTAGAATAATATTTGATACAAAGTTGACCTAGATTTAAATAAGGATTAGAGCTATTTTTTAATTTTTTTTTTGTAAAGTAGATGAGGATAAACAACATGTCTTACGTATACTACACAATTTTATAATGATGTGGAAACTTCATGTTCTGATGTGCAACAGCCTTGCCAACAGGTATATACAATGTAGTCTTAGTAAATAATAATGCATGGACATACTTATACTTCATTTGTAATTATATATATAGGGGACATATGAGTGCATTTTGCAACTAAGCAATTCAATTTGTTAAGCATTCTTCAAAATTTTCAGATATAATATTAATTGAAAAACTAATTGCTTGAGAGAATAATGGTTTCTCTCAAAAATATGAAGCCAATAATCTTAGGATTGGTTCTAATCCTCTTGGCATCAGGTTAATTACACACAAGTTATTCGATCTCACTTAGTTATATATTATGTACAGCATTATTCTTAATTATACTTTGTTTATCTAATGATGCTAACATTGCTTCAATTTGTGTTTCGATTTTGTAGATTTGACATCAGTGCAGTGTTGCACCAGCAAAGGTTATGATTGCGAAAGTGCTAGTGATTGTTGTGATGGATTATCATGCGATTACGTTGTGATTCCAACTTTCCCTGTTACGCACAAAGCTTGTTGTTCCGGACCGTGGTACTGGCTCGATTGCAGCCGCTAGATAACCAAGTCAAGGCACAAGGGATCAGATGCCAATCGATTAACCATCTTGGCTTGTTGGTCAATGATATCATTATCTTTTGTACTGTACTTCTTTCAAGTGATCAAAAATAAAAAATAAACTAAATTGTTTATTATATGCATTACTTTTGTACGGAGTACTAGTTTTTGCATATAGCCCATGCAACTTTTTTTTTTTTTTTTCCCCTTTCTTGTGGATGTTTTATGTTTCAGAATTGTTGAGAATAATGGATAGATGGTTGAATTGATAATGATGTTTTACTTCCTGGAGTAGTTTAATATGTTATGAAATCGATTGATAAAACTATATAATGGACTAGCTTCCTGTTAGAAATATGAGATATCGTCCGATATCTCATATCTCTAACACTTCCTCTGTATAAACTTCCTCTATTTTTAGTAATTGCAGTATGTATAAGAAAGTACATCTACAAAGAGATGAGAAATGAGAACCAGGTTATAATAAGATCAAAGCGAGATAAAAAAAAAAAAGAGAAATAAGTCAAATAACATATCTGAAATTTGATCATCATTGTTGGACCGTATCCTTCAGGATGTTTTTACAATGGAACTCCAAAATTAGATTTTACATGGAACAATGATTGTTTATATAGAAATTAAAAGGGTAAGGTACAATACTTACCTCTCTAGCGGAAGCTTAACAAGATCTAGAACTCGCCTTACGAACCGCACCGGAGGGCTACTAGAGTCCTCAATAATTATCACACTCCAAAACCCAGAGTCTAGGACGATGACTCTAATGGAAAACACTCTCAATTTTGTGGAATATTTCTCTGTGAAATTGTACGTTAGTTGGCCACAACGGATATCATATTTATAATATTAGGAGTCCTTATCACTTAAGATTTTGGGTGTAACCAACTCTCAATGGGATAAATATCATCTTATTTACTTTCCTAAAATATGGATATTATCCCCTAAGTGATAGAGTTAAGTAACAAATACTTACTTAGGATAAGAAAAACTTTGGAGGCCACTTAATCTCCAACATCTCCCACTTGGCCACAAAGGCTATCCACAAACAAACTTGAGGTTTCATTTCATACGAGTAGTGGAGCGTGCGACCAGAATTAAAACAAAAACCAATAATATGTTAAGCCATCGTCTAACTAACATATTACCAAATCAAGAACACATCATTATACCCCAAACTGTTTGATCATCACAAAATTTTGGCATACACATATCCCGTACCAAAATTAATCACTGTTCAAAATGTCATCATAACAACACAATATGTCATGATTGCTCGGGCATTAATGTGATGATAAACAATTTTTCCTTAAACACACATACTGATCCATCAAATCTTGATTGCTTTCCTAGACATGCTCTTTCAGACCGTATATGGTCATGGCCTTAAGAAAACATGCTAAAGTAGCATCGCCAAGCATGACTTCACAACATGGCTTTAAGTACAAAGAGTATAAAAAATTGGACTGATTAAGTTGTCCAAAGGACTCACACAATGACAAGCAAGGGATAATTGATGTCATTTCCTTATAGGTCGATATATAAGCACATACAGTATGATTTGTATGTTATGGCATAACTCCCACTTACTAGGAGATGTCACTTTTATGCCATACGAATATAGTAAGTTTCTACTCAAAAACTTACACCGAGCTTCAACACATAAATAATTGCTCTTATTCGGCTAATTAGGCTTTAATATGAAATTTGGGAACAATTCATACACGACTTATTAGATTAAGTCTCATCTTATACTAAATAAGGCAACTTTATGAAATCATTCTTTATACACCAAATTGTATATACACAAACAACGAATATTGTTCGCACTTAGCTCAAATATGATTTCAGTCTCATCCTACTTACCACCTAGGTACTAGGGAGATCACCTGTGTGAGAAGGCTGATCAAAGCCTAGTGACATTAAAAAAAAACAATGTGCCTAATAATACAACATTTATAAAAAAAAACTTATTCTTTATTAATAAATGCTCAAGATCATATGTCCATTACAAAAAAAAAAAAAATCCCATTAAATCAAACTCTACATAAACCCAAACTCTTCATATGAGTTTGAAATGCATCTCTAGGGATAGGTTTAGTCATAGGATCAGCAACCATCTTATTAGTGGGAATATTCTTAGGGACTATTTCCTTTTCTTTGATAGCATTACGAACAAAATGGTAACGCCTCTTAATATGCTTGGTCTTTCGATGGAACTTAGGTTCCCGAGCATATTGGATTGCAGCAGTGTTATCACAATACATCAATACCGGATCATCTGCGGCTTAGGAGGATATGTTGAGATCTTGCAGAAAGGCTCTCAACCAGATTGCTTCTTGTACTGCAAGGCAACTTGCTACATACTCTGCCTCCATGGTAGACAGTGCAATGCAATCTTGTTTCTTACTGCACCAAGAAATTGCTCCACCTCCCAAAATAAATGCAAAACCAGAGGTGGACTTAGACTCATCTACATCACCACCCCAATCTGCATCTGTGTAGCCCTTTAACTTCAAATCTCCACCTTGATAGCATAGGATTAGATCAATCGTACCACGAAGGTAACGCAAGATTCTTTTCACTGCTTGTCAATGAGTAGGCCCCGGATTACTTTGGTAACGACTTACCAAACTAACCGCGAAGCATATGTCAGGCCGTGTACATAACATAGCATAAATTAAGCTCCCTACTGCACTTGCATAAGGAACTGTACACATTTTTGCTTTCTCATTTTCTGTTTTGGGACACTGGTCAAGGCTTAAGGTTAGACCCTTTTCGACTGGAGTATCAACTGGTTTAGAATTTTGCATTCAGAATCGTTCTAACAATGTCTTGATATAGGCTTTTTGGCTGAGACCAATTAGCCTTTTTGAACGATCTCTAATGATTTCAACACCAAGGACAAACTTGGCTTCACCCATATCCTTCATCTCAAAGGTGGAGGATAGCCACGCCTTAGTGGCATTGATCATCTCCATGTTATTTCCAGCCATAAGTATGTCATCTACATACAAAGTAAGAAACAAAATTCCTTTGTTTGTTTTCTTGACATACACACAATGATCTTCATCCACAACGCTTAAGCCAATTGCAGTTATAGCTTCATGGAATCTGAAGTACCATTGCCTTGATGATTGCTTAAGACCATATATGGACCGTTTGAGGCGACACACCTTATCCTCATTTCCTTTTGAGACAAACCCAATGGGTTGATCCATATAAATTTCTTCTTCTAACTTTCCATTGAGGAACGCGGACTTAACATCCATTTGAAATAATTCCAAATCCAAATGAGCAACCAAGGCTAGAAGTAAGCGAACAGAAGCTAATCTCACCACAGGAGAAAAAGTATCTTCATAGTCTATGCCCTCAATTTGGGTATAGCCTTTCGCTACTAAACGAGCCTTAAACTTTTCAATTGATCCATCTGCCCTTCGCTTAATTTTAAAGACCCACTTATTTCCAATAGACTTACGATTGGCTGGGAGATGGACCAATTCCCAAACCTCATTCTTTGCCATTGATTCCATCTCATCTCTCATTGCATCCATCCATTCCGAACTATTAGGTGAGTTTATTGCTTCTCCATAAGAAGAAGGTTCATCTATAGCTAAAGGAGTGCAAAGGTACACTTCACCTTCAATTTGAAAGTACCGACGTGGTATGTTTCCACGCTCACTCCTCCTTAAATTAGGACCACCATTGTCACTCAAACTAGTTGACTCTCTCCCACTATCACCTAAGATTGTAGGATCATGATCACTAGTGGGTAACACCTCACTATTGTTGGTAACTTCATTAGGAGTTTCAAATTCCCCTCCCACACCAACAGGTAGTGAAGGCTCTTCTTGTAACTCATACAAGTTTAGGTCCTTCTTCATCTCACCTACACTAGGGAACTCATCCTCTAGAAACTCAACATTGCGAGACTCTATTTTAGTCATGCCTCCATTAGGATGTTCACCATACATAACATACCCTTTTGATTGGGATGGGTATCTAATGAACACCATTTTGGTTGCTCTCGGACCAAGTTTCCCATACTTGTGTGTAGGGTTGTGAACATATCCAGCTCAACCCCAAGGGCGTAAATGGTCCAAGATAGGCTCTCTTCCAGTCCATAACTCATATGGAGTGGTGGGTACACTTTTACTAGGCACTCGATTAAGGATATAGGTGGCCGTTAAAAGTGCATCCCCCCAAAAACTAATAGGGAGGTTAGCATGGGCCATCATTGATCTTACCATGTCTAGTAAAGTACGGTTCCTCCGTTCCGCAACACCATTTTGTTGTGGAGTGCCGGGAATCGTAAGCTGTCTAAGTATACCCTTTTCTCACAAAAATCTTTGAACATATCAGATAAATATTCACGACCTCGATCAGTTCGAAGAGTTTTGACACTGATCTCCCTTTGGTTCTCAACTTCCGCTACAAAGCGTTTGAAACAATCAAGTGCTTCATAACGATGAGATAACAAATATACATAACCAAAACGTGAATAATCATCAATTAATGTGAGAAAATATGTAGCACCATTACGTGCTTTAACATTCATAAGTCCGCAAATATCAGAATGAATTAATTCTAAGGGACGAGATGCCCTATGAGCCTTACCAAAAGGCTTCTTGCATGCTTTACCTGCTAAACATGGTTCACACTTAGGTAACTTAACCTTAGTGATATTTTCAAGCAAACCTTCTTTAGCTAATCTTGTCATTCTTTCTTGGCCAATATGACCAAGTCTAGCATGCCATTTTAATGAGTCGGATTCATAATTAACAGTAGAGACATAGGCAAACGTGGAATTATTATTATAATAATCATCATCCAAATCAAGTCTAAAGAAACCATCAACCAAACTACCATGTCCATACAAAATGTCATGATAACGAATATCTAAACTATCAGATTGGAAATTAAATGAAAATCCTAAACGTAGCAATGAAATGACAGAAATCAAATTACATCGAACTCTAGGAGCATAAAGAGCATCATGCAATAGTAAGGTCTTTCCTCCACGAAGTTTAAGTTGGTAGGTACCAACACCAAGGACTTCTTCCTCACTACCATTTCCAAGCATGACAGTCTGCGTGCCCACTGGAACTCGATGGTATTCCACAAAGCCAACTTTATCACGAACTATGTGCTTGCTTGCTCCTGTATCTACAATCCATTCAGGAAGAGTATTAGCAACTAATGCATCAGAGCATACAAAACACTTAGAAGGGTTGGAGAAAGACAATACCTTCTTTGGTTCAGGACACTCCCGAGCCAAATGACCCTTCTTTCTGCAGTTGTAGCACGTCATGTGAGCTACATTCTTTTTCTGGGATTTACCACTTTGGTGCTTACGAATCTCACCATTTTTAGGTCCTTTGGAAGGACGCTTACCATTAGCCTTATTGTTTTGCTTGGGATGTTTAGCCTTGCGCTTCACAGCATGGGCGACATTGGCACTAGCAGTCTTAGACGGACTAGCAGCTTGTAAGCGTTCATCCTCCATTTCAAGGTGTCTAGAGATGTCTTGAAAGGTCTTGATATTCTCACTATGAGTCATGAGAGCTTTGAAGTTCCTCCAATGTTCAGGTTCATCAGGTAATGAACGAATCACACCCAAGATTTGTTCTTCATCAGAAACTTCACGCCCAGCAGTCTTAAGATCACGAATCAAGGCTCCCATCACACGAAGATGTTCTGCCATGGTGTGTTTTGGATCCTTTGAGTATTGCATCCATTTCAGGTTCAAAGCACGAAGCCTTGTAGCAGATGTTTGACCATATGTGATCTTAAGTTTGTTCCACATCTCTTGAGCATTGGAACAACTCTCATACTCACCAATAAGGTCATTATGCATGCAGTACAACATAGTATAGCGTGCAGAACGTTCCCTTTTTGGACCACTCAAGGTAAGTTTGCATTTCTTCATTGTAATTCTCATGTTTAGGATCTTTGGGTTTGGTCACAGTAGTGGTTAAGGTTTCTAGAACCTCGCGTTCATTTAGCAAATATTGAATTTTCCTATGCCAGATGTCATAATTGGTGCCATCAAGTTTGTCAGTAGAGGACAAATCTCCAATCAAGGTTTTGGATCCCATTTCTACAAATATTTAACAATGGACATTAGGCACATTAATTAATTAAATTATTAAAATCTTTTTATTTATACCACAAGTTCAAAAATTTCGCTAAGCTAGTAATCATCACTTATGATAAAAAGAAAAGATGGACAACAATTTAATTATTGCTCATATAGAAACAATACGTATATAAACTTATGAAACCAATTCATATCCCAATACTTAATACTACAGTGCCAAACAAATTAGCCAAAAAGATCATTCACGTAGATATATGATCAAGGAAACATGTGTGTATGATTTAATTATAAATTATGCTAAACATATTTGCAATAATTAATAATATAAAGTCAAACATGCTTGAGTATAGTTTGCCACTCGTCACGAAGACATGCAAGTGACATACGAACATACAGAATATGAGTTTTCATTTACAACTAGTAATTTTAGAGATTAAAATAGATAGTGGAATACAACTATTCATACATAATATTGCAAGATGCAAACTGTAAAAGAGACCAACTCCATTGTGCATTTTTTTTTGTTTAATTTAAACTTCCATAATACAAATAGTCAGTGTATATAGAATGAAAACAGAGAAAACACATCCACAAAAGAAACACATCCCTCCCATTCTCTGGTTTTCTATCTTGTCTTTTATCGTAAAATACACAAAGTACTCTCACCAAAATATGAAAAATACCCCACCCGACGATCACATAAATCATCACTTATTTCTTGTATCGCCTTTTCAAAAAAAATTGATGTAACTAATACATATATCGGTGAGACAAACCCCCGGATACAACGTATAAAAAATATAAGTCCAAAATTAATTGATACAAGGGTGTGTGACAAACACTTTTTAAGAGTAATTAAATATATATTTTTTTTATTTAGGGGTTTTGGTGAGTTAAGTAATTATGTAATCTGTACTAAACAAGAATACATTAAAAAAAAAACTGCTTGAAAGTGTGAACTGATATAAAGTAGATTAATCAAACGAAATGAAAAATCCATATGAATTTATGTTATTTATAGAACTAATCATAAAATAAAGTACACCAATTTATATATGGGAGAGTAGTACACAACTTATTTATCTTGCAATCATGATTTTGACTAACAAAATAAGTAAAACTTTGGGATCATCATACGGCATAAAATTCAGATCGACTAGCTATATATAATAATCCTGTTTGCAAATTGCTAAGCCAAAATAGATCCGTCCAAGGCATACGATTAGTATAATGAAATATGCCGATTAGTAGATCAGATATCATACAACAATTGTAAACTAATTACATATTATTAAATTGCACCACATACATTATATTACTCTACAAACATATCAGAGACATTAAAAGAAATAAAATATTCAAGCCGGCATGATAAATATAGGTGCATGATCTCGTAACATAAAAAACATGAAATCAAGAAGTCAACCATCTTCTTTAGATAACACATGACAGCAAATATGGTGGTAATGCGACTAACAATTGTTGACAGAACATGATTTCATGAATTATAATAGCGCCGAAAACGAGTACATGGGCTCTGATACCAATATAGAAATTAAAAGGGTAAGGTACAATACTTACCTCTCTAGCGGAAGCTTAATAAGATCTAGAACTCGCCTTACGAACCGCACCGGAGGGCTACTAGAGTCCTCAATAATTATCACACTCCAAAACCCAGAGTCTAGGACGATGACTTTAATGGAAAACACTCTCAATTTTGTGGAATATTTCTCTGTGAAATTGTACGTTAGTTGGCCACAACGGATATCATATTTATAATATTAGGAGTCCTTATCACTTAAGATTTTGGGTGTAACCAACTCTCAATGGGATAAATATCATCTTATTTACTTTCCTAAAATATGGATATTATCCCCTAAGTGATAGAGTTAAATAATAAATACTTACTTAGGATAAGATAAACTTTAGAGGCCACTTAATCTCCAACATTTTAGAATTAATTTATGTTACAAAACTTATAATGGTAGACTGATTTTGGCAGTCCATTGTAAAATTTGCAACAACAACAACATGACTTAAAGGCCATGGCATTGAAGTTATAATATTTATCTAATTTTGCTTTATTTTACTAATTGTAACATAATTAACCTTTAATGATTAAACATAGTTAATTACTTAACACCCTCACCACCATGCCTCGCCACCACTGCTACTACATTGCCACCCTTTCCCCTCTCCCTAAACATCCAATTGGCAGCCGCCATGAACATTGACATTTATTTTTCCACATAGATACTTGTAAAGATCATTACCATTACTAATAATTTATCAATAATAACCAATTGAGCTACAATTAATCTTTGAATGTATCGGAAAGGAATTTCATCAGTAATTAAAGGTTTTTTTTTTTTTTTTAATGTATAACTTGACAACAAATTAATTACGACGTATTTAAATTATTGTCGTAACTGGCTAAGACACCTGATCTAAACTTTTTTTTTTGAGGGGGAAGATTAAAATTCATTAATAATAAGTCATACGGCACTTACATAAGAAATCGTAATCGAACAATACAAAGACAAATGAAACAATTTCAAGTTCGGAATAAAATAAACTACAACAGAAATTTATTAACACCTGATCTAAACTTATTAACACAATAATGTTCATATGGTAAATTTCATCGATTGATAAAAAATGTTTGTACCGTACATAAGATTTACAACAACATTACTGAGTAATCTGTAAGTAACCTGTACATCAGTACATGATATCAAAATCATTGTCATACAAAAAAAATTTTACAACTGAATGGGTGCCTAAATCGTGCCCCATTTGGGCCCATTATGCCCAAACCCAATATCAGGTCTATGGCTCAATAAGTCCAAGCCATCTTAAAATAGCCCAAGGTTGTGTTCATGACTTCATGGCCACGCTAGCTAGTCTGGTTAAAAGGTCCAAAGGCCCAAAGTCCAGCTGCCAAAAGTATTTAATTAAAAGGTAAAGTAAAAATGGTCCTCACACGTGTTGAAAAAAATAAATAAAATTTTCAAGTACTCCCTCCTTTGTATTTTTGTAACTGAAACGTCTAGACTTTTTGCCTTGACCAACAATAGTCAATAAAGCATCAACTAAAATTTGTTGCTATTCACCAAAAAATCGTTGCCAACTCTATTTAGCAATGGGTTGGAAACGAAAATTTGTTGTTGCTAAAACGTTTGTTGCCATGGGATCTTGGCTACCAGTTGCAAAGCAATTTTGTTAAGACGACTTGTTTCTAATGGCAACAATTTAAAATTTTATTGCCTTTGTTTGTTTCTAAATCAATACAAATAAAATATTTGTTGCCATAGTTTGTTACTATATGGCAACAACAGAAAAATATGATGTCATCTAGTAACAACTAGTAAGACAATTAGTTTTAAACAACAACAAATCAAAAATATATAGCCATTAATTATTAAGAAACTAAAGTATAAAATGTCGCTTTTAATTAGGCAATGAAAAAAATTATTAATTATTAAGACAATTCGTTGCTATATAGCAACGTTTTAAAAATCTGTTGCCAAACTTAGTTGCTAAAAAGCTTTTATTTTTGTAGTGTATTCATCTACTCGAAATTCACTTTGACTAGCGGTTGTAATTTATGCATAAGAATAAATATAGTTTTGTGAGCAGCTGTTGAATTTATCTCAATGAATAGTTTATTACTCTGTAATATTTAATTATTACAATTTTTCTTTATTAATAACTAAAATATTATCAGTCAAAGTTTTGTATGGACATACGTACACAAGAGAAACATTTTATTGATTTAAATATGGAGGAAATAACTAACTTAGGTATTGGAGCATGTATTCTAGCTCAGGCACTCCTTGGATTAAGCTTATGCCATTTGTGTACATATAAAACACAACTCAAGATCAACATCATTCTTGCAATTCAAAATATACTGCAGTGACACCAAACGAACCATAAGTTACCTAGTACCAATACTTTTATTATTAATTTTTTTCAAGTTTTGAGAGAAGAATAAAAAGAGGAATATATAAAACTCCAGAGAAGTGAAAGGTATAAAAAAGAAAGACGCAGGTTTGTAACAATCAAGGAATAATTCTGCATGCACGTTGAGTATGAGCTGCCACCTGTGTGATTCCATGTGCCTCTACTATCTAGGCTGCTCTGCCTCAAGTACCTGATTCTTTTTGTCCACTCAGATTAATTAGCTTCACATGTGCATTAACACATACTTATATACCATAATGTTTTCCTTAATTAATTAGTACATTATAATTAAATTAGTAAGTTTTGGGTTAAGATTCATATTATTGGTTTATTCTTAAGTCTTGCCACTATAAACTTATTTTAAGTTTTATTAACAGCTTTTTTCCTCTGCTAATAATTTGGTATATTGTAAGCTTGATGTTTAATTTGTTGCATGTATGAAAATAACAAGGTACCCGAAAGTAATTAAATTTACTATATTCAATTAACAAACGACAAATATCATAACGTTAGGTGATAAGTGCATACCAAATCTGATATGGAGCTACCAAATAGCCAAATACTGTCTATACAATTGGTTAATTATTTTATTATGTCAAGGATTCTACGCCTCTTTATAAACTATTTTGAGGGTCTGTTCTCATTGACTGAATTCAGCTGAACTGAACTGAACTCAGCTGAACTGAACTGAACTGAATTGACTGAACTGAACTCAGCTGAACTGAACTGAACTGAACTGAACTGAACTCAGCTGAACTGAACTGAACTGAATTGAGCTGAACTGAACTGAACTGAACTGAACTCAGCTGAACTGAACTGAATTTCAACGTAAGAGAACAGGCCCTGAGTTTATTATGATATTATAATTTTTGGTAATTTCTTTTTATCTGTAGCTTTTTTCCTATAGAACTCACATTCATTTCTCTATATTCTTTTTATATAGGTTTTTTTTGTTAATTAGTTAATTGTGATGGAAATTTTAAATTAAAACAATATGAAGTTAAATTTATTTACATAATTACAAGAGATAAAAATTGTCATACTTGTACATATTAGCAAGTAGCAACAATTCACAAATTATATTTATAAAGAAATGTTAAGCTTATTTAAAAGGAATACTATCTATTTATAAATAATACGATGTAGTAGCTATTGGCTATTTTTGAATCAAAGAAATTTGTCTCATTATGAATTGGGCATCTCTAAAAATATTAATAAATAAAATTGTGAATAGGAGAGCTTTTTACTTCTTGATTTTTTTTTTTAAAAAATATAATAGCAAACTAGTAGGAAATTTATTATGATTAAGTATTTTATTGCGAATCATGAATAAAATATGAAATTATGAGGAAGGTATGGTCATATACTCATATGACTTTCAAAAGAGTTATGGTGACTATCTAGTATCTAGGGAACGAGTATGAGAAGTCTCAAACCCAAGGACGGGTGTATAGTGAAAAGCCAAAGTCGTCTTATCACCCAACTAATATAACTTCTCCTTTCGACTTCTTCTCGGCTCTATCCTTATTATTAATCAAAGTAAAAATTCTACATTGAAAAGGTAAAAGAACAAGGATATCTAACACATTGTGAATGAAATAATTTAAGAACAACACGCAATATTATCGTTATCAGACGTTTATTATGTGATTCTCCTCCTACATAATTCATGTGGGCATGGCAATGACACAAATTGCAATTATTGTCATGAACCATGGTAGGTCTTTTACATTAATCAAGAAGGACAAAAAAGAAAATAATTTATGGAAACCATTGCATTAGAAATAAATATTGTACTTTCAATCTATCTCATTAGATGTTACAATATATATGATGATGGGTTTTTTCCTGGTGGTAATAGAAGTGAAGCACTATCTAACCAACCAATGCATACAACCACAAATCAAAAAAGTTAATCAATCAACTTATAACCTGAAAAAAATGGATTAAAAAGCTAAAAAGTATTAAAAAAAAATAAAGGAAAAAGCTAATTGAACATACAAAGGCTGAGCAAATGATAGTGGTATGATGGGGCCAATCTGCTAATTAATGGCTTTTTTGACTTGAAATTAAGAGTTGAATGCTTAATTTGTCATTCGACGTCGGCAAGCTAAGGTGGATTATATTCTTTGTTTACTTTTGCTAAAAGGGGATATGGAATGGAGTAGAATGGAATTAAGAAGGTATGTGACGCCATTAGCAATATCTTCAACCTTCTTTAACTAAATTTAATGCAATTGTTGCTACCAATGCCTACCATACTTACTATTTTATGTCGGGCGCAATCAATGCTACTTCATTCATAAATTCGATGTCATAATTTCTATAATTAGGGTGTGTTTTATTTACCTGATTCTTGTTTATTTGTACTTATATTATTTGGATAATAAGCATCTTATAGTGTTAAATAACTAATTAATATATGGAGTAATACTTAAAAATAGTGTTAAGTTCAGAGTGCATGACAAAGTCACACGCCGATTGGTGTAATAATTAACGTTAAGTTTATTTTAATATTTAGTTCATTCTCTTATCTAACACCTGGGATGCTCGTTAGCTTTTGCCATTTTAATTTAGCCGAACATATATACGTTGATTTACTTCAACATATTAAACCTAATAAAACTATGAATTTCGGTAACCCTTGTCATCCAAACTTATTTTTTCTGACTTTATTTAATTTGAATTTAGTTAAACTTATCTAAATTTAAATGTATTTATTAAACTTGAGATTAGTGAAAATAAGATAAGTAGAATATACCCTTATTGTATATATAGTTTAGGACTCTAGGAGTACTCATGGTTCATAAGAAGGAGAGAAATCATCAATATATGGTGAGGTACATGGCTATATGGTAGCAAACTTAATACTTGTATCTTAATGCAAAAATGCTATTTAAGAAAGAAAAAAAAAAAGTACATATATTATGTGGCATCTTACTTAATTTTATTAATAACGCAAACATAATGGTATAGGGCAATAAATCAATTCAAAAAGAAGCATATTACTTTGAACATTATATTGTCATTTTAATTGGAATTGAATTGTGTATTTGTGTACAATTGTCTAGATATAGGATCATATCATTGCGTGTAAATTACATAATTGTGACCATTTAAGATCCAAAAAATTCGGTAGTATAAGATTTACCCAATCTAATTTTGATCCCATCAAGTAAGTTACTACCTTTACCTTTTGTACGTTTCTTTCTTTTAAACTTTGGTTTCTAAATTTTTTTTTCTTAATTTTGTGATTATAGGTATTGTACTTTTATGCTTTAACCTGTTCATAATGTTACAATTTGCTTGGTACTTTTTAATCTTAGAAATTTATAAATACAACTCTAAATTAAAGATTGTTATAAAAGTAATACAAAAGTAGATAGTTAAATGTTTAGCATAAGCGCATTGATGGTATCGATCGACATGTGACTTTATTATATTTTCTATTGTAATTTGAAAATAACGACAATAAACTTAGCTTATTTTTTTTATTGTATTTGTATATGTTGCATATGCTTGGAAAAAAAATGGCACACATTTTTGACAAAATTGACCTAATTAAGTGTTATTTGCTTAAATTATAATAGATACTAATGAAAAAAGACAATTCGATCGAACATGTAACATATCTTACATAGACGTTAAATCTTTGTCATGTAGTAGGTCTAGACCTCATTGGTATGTTTAAGGTAAAATAACACACCATCAGGTTACTATAGCAACTTTGCTAAGATAATCAAATTTTAACAAGTTAAAGATTAATTTACATAATTAAATGATAACTAGTTGACATTATACAAAACTAAACGGAATATTGACTAATAGTGTAAAAGTCAGTAGTAATATATTGACATTGACTAAGTTTAGTCATTATTTTTGGCTCTGTACAGTATGGTTGACATCCTTCGCAAGTAATGGAAGTCAATGATTGAAGATGTCGCAACTATACCATGACATTTCCTGGAAATATTGCAGCAACTAACTTGTACTAGATCTTACTCCTACTCCATCGTACCAAGTTGTACTAATCCTAGATCATAAAAACAAGATTAATAGCCTAATAGGCTAGATTAATTAATTAACACCTTGATAATTGCATCATTAATTCTTATTCCTTCTATTAATCATGTCTATCCACTACATATTGTGCAACATTGGGTGGCAAAAACAAAATTCCATAATTCATGGCATGGTTTATTAAGCTCAACTAGATTTATTATTATTTTGGTCTAATCATTGTTGCTCTTAGCTAGACAAGAAGCCTTTTTCCAAATTACTCCACTCATTTATAATAAATACTTCACATGTATTTATTCATCTATATATTTACTCTTGTTTATTTTGTAATTGTAAGGAGGCCAGGATGATTCTA
This sequence comes from Chenopodium album, assembly GCF_948465745.1. Taxonomy (NCBI): domain Eukaryota; kingdom Viridiplantae; phylum Streptophyta; class Magnoliopsida; order Caryophyllales; family Amaranthaceae; genus Chenopodium; species Chenopodium album. Next base: position 38,379,394 of record NC_137855.1, read on the forward strand.
AATCAGCATCCCTCATTCCCTCACAAGTTAGTCAGTTTAGCTATACAATGCTTAATAGTGAGGGAAAAATAACGAATCGCAGTTCATAAATTCCATTGAAAAGAGGGGTGGATGAGAAAAAGTTTTACATATACTCTTAATAATTGATTGTTACTCATTTTAAATTATGTGTAACAGTAAGCACTTTACCTATTGTTTCTTATTTAGAGCTATTCAAATTAATTTATACAATTAATATACGAAATATAGAGTATATGTTTAGTGATGAGAGCATTTGAGCCACTGTAAATCGATCACCTTTTTACTTTATACGTGTCGTACTTGTAATATTAAAAAGCTTTTGAACCAAATTAATTATATAGTACTCCAAAGTAGTTAGTTATTACTTAATAATAATTCTATTTTTGTTGTGTGATGTTTAGATAAAAATTAGACAAAAACACAGACAAATAATTAAAGGCATGCACCCCTAAAATATTAAAGCCATGAATAAAAAACAACCCCACAAAAAAAAGGGAAAAGAAAAGGTTAATGAAGAGAATCACGTTCCATGCACGAGAGCAGCATGTGTGTGTGGCATAGCAGAACATGAGTTGTTTGGTTCATTACCAGCATTTGCCACTTGGTTTTATTATGTACATTTTGGCTCAATTCAGGAAGCAATACTTCAATTATTTAGTCTACTTTTTAGATTCAATATTTTTATTATTTTTATCTTTATTTTGTATTGTATATATCTGTCTCGATCATTTCTCAAATTTGAATCACCCTTTAATTTCTAGCAAAATAATGTAGCGTCTCTTTAAGTATTTCAGAGGATATAATCATAGGAAATTTAGCAATCCTTTATTTGTTTTATAGAGTAATTTTGTACTAGTCAATAGTATAAAAAAATACGGAGTAGAATCTATATATTAATTAAGTACTCTTTGTCATTTTGTCACTTAATAAGGAATAATGTAAAACGGCTTCAAAAAAAAAAGGAATAATGTAAAACAGAGTAATATTTGCATGTATAATAAAAATGAAATTCACTACTGTATGTCAAGTATTTTAAGTTTTTTCAAGGACGGATTAGTAAATATGAAGTAAGGAGTTCATAAACGTATAAAAATGCCTTTGTAAAATAAATATGTATTCAACCTTTTAAAGTACAATGCAATTTTGGTGTGGTCAGTCATACCATGCGCCAAGCTGACATACAACAAAACACTGACTGGGTAATCCATGACCGAACGAGTAACCCTGACTTAGTAATTCCTAATCGACTAGGTAACTCCTGACTTAGTAATTCCTGATCGACTAGGTAACCCCAACCACACAACTCCTAATCGAAAAACCCTTGTTAGAGTTGTTACACCACATGGCCAGCCACATATAAAATTTGACTTTAAATTAAAGTAACATAATGCATATGAATACATTTTTATGTTTCAAAATATACACTTTATTTTACAGTTTCAATGGGTGTAGGTCACACAACTCGTTCACCTGGCATGGGTTCATTATTCATGATTTATGAAATCAAGACTCCCAGCACAAATCAAGAACAACAAATCCTTTTATGAGGGCGCAAAAAGATCCTATCAGTTTCTCTTCATTGTGAATTTCAAATATGTACCTTTTTATTATAATCTTTAAACCAATACACATTATAAACCTCATTAAACCAAGTCATTCAAATTCTAAGTAATGGTGGGAATCTTACACAAAATTGAGTTTAAATATTCTATAAATAGTTTTGAAAACAAAAATCAGATAACTTAAAATAACATTATTAAGATACTTAATGCATATTTCGATGATTAATCATCAAATTAAAAAGGTTTTGTTACTAACAAGGTAAGAGATACATGCACCAAATAAATTGTTAAAAGATAGGATCGGAATCATGTGACAAAAAGTTAAAAAGCTCAAACTTCAAGATCCAATATTGAGGGAGCAAAATCTAAAAATTCAGTACTTTGAAACTCAAAAATTAGTTAGTTGTAACCTGCAAGTTGCTACCAACGTACACATACCGTAAAGGAACAGTTATAATTTAATGAGATTTCTTTCGAACCATATTTCTATCTTTCATTCAACCAACAGTTTCTGGTACTAAATTTGTAGTACTCCTTACTTATTGCACATATAAAGAGAATATGACATGTGATACGTGGTTAGGAGAATCCTCAAAACAAAGTAACCCATTCCGAAAAAAAAAAAAAAAAAAAAAACCAGACACACAAAATCTTGTACTCCGTAAAGTTTGATTTTATAATACCTTTACTGTAGCGTTTAAACTCTTTTACCTTATTAATTCATTACTTGTACTTCATTCTCAATATACATTATGAAAAGTTGATATATTAAAAAAATATAATCATATAATTAAGATAAGAATCCAACAATCTTTTACCATGATAATACGAGTATTTGTTTACATTATTAAGATTAGTGTAAGAGCTAAAATTTTACTTTGTATATAAATAATTAATAACAAAAAATGGAGGAAATAATAATTATCATGGACATGCCATTTACAAATATATCCAACATGACTCTTTTTTTTTTTTTTTTTTTTTTTTTTGGGCATAAAAAGCTTAGAAGACATAATATAAGTATAGGATTTCTTCAAAAAAAAAAAAAAAAAAAAAAATAAGTATAGGATCTATTTACATTTACTTAATTTTAGTTAAGTTCAGTTCAGCTCCAATCAATTCAATTCAGTTCCAATCAGTTCGGTTTAGTTCAGTTCAGCTCGTAATTTCCTTTTCTCATAAAATATTCATTTCAGCTCAGTTTAGGGCCTGTTCATATTTACTGAACTGAGCTGAACTGAACTGAACTGATTGGAGCTGAACTGAACTGATTGGAACTGAACTGAACTGAACTGAATTGAGCTGAAATGAATATTTTATGTGAGAGGGAAATTAAGAGCTGAACTGAACTGATTGGAACTGAACTGAACTGATTGGAGCTGAACTGAACTGAACTGAACTGAAATTAAGTAAATATGAACAGGCCCTTAGTTCAGTTTTAGCTCCAATCATTTTAGTTCAGTTCAATACAGCTCCAATCAGTCTAGTTCAGTTCAATAAATGTGAACAGGCCCTAAATGTATAATTTGATGTTAGGTAATGTGTATAATTCTCAATACTTAAACCAACTAAATTAAGTGCCATCCAATCAACGCAATTATAAATCTTACAAATATTACAATGCATTATATTGACTCCTACTCATACTTTCTTTGTCCTATAATAATACGGTATATTGTATTGTTTAGTTACTTTTATTTTCTATAAGCTTATTGTATACTTGATACACGTCAGACCCATGGAAATACTAGTAAAAGAATTTTGTTTTCCATTTTCTCAATAATTTAAATTTGTAGTACTAGTACTTGTTTTTATTTAAGGATTTAAAAAATAGAGAAGAAGAAAAACAGTTTAAAAAGGTTTGGTGGGTCGTCTCTCCTAAAGACGGTTCTTCCTGAGCTTCCAGTAGAAAGCGACTGCCCCAACGCATATGAACCAAGAACAAGCATTTGTCCCCATTTCTCTTTATTTATTATTCTCTCTCCTCTTCTCTTCCCCCTCTTCTCTGCCCAAGAACACCGACATTTTCACTAAAGATTCAATCTTTTGCTCTTCTTATTAAAAATACTGTATATATTTCCAAGATTGGATTTTGGGATTGAAGCATTTTGTTGTTTTTGGTGGGTTTTGAAGTTTTTCAGTCTTGAATTTTGATGGGTATTGCTCAATTTTAGCCAATTTTGAATTCTGGGCTTGTTTTTTTTAATTGGGAGGAAAAAAATGAAACTGGAAGAAATTAAATTGGAAAAGAAAATGTCTTTGAAAAGCAGAGGTTTTGATTCAGCTCCAAAAAGCTTGATTTCTCGGAAATTAACACTTCTACTTTGTATTGGTTGTTTTTGCGCTGGGATGCTATTTACCAGCAGGTAATTTTTTATAATTATTGGTCAATTATTGAGTTTTGGGTGTTTTGTTAATCACTGAATTTCCTAGAAATTTACCAAATTGATGAATTTTTTGAAGTGGGTTTTTCTGGGAATATGTGATTAAATTGTAAAATTATGGAAGAATTTTTGTCATTTACATCTTAATTGCATTACTAGAGCTTAAATTCTCATAATTGGGTGAAATGGTTGATTGTTTGACCCCTAATTATTATTTCCACTGTCACTTTACTCACTTACTATAAATAGATTATTTTAGTAATTGTCTTATTGTTCATATTATCTCAAATTAGCTGAAATTGGTGTTCTTGGATGATGAAATTTGTGGTGTTATGTTGTTGGGGTGGAGTAGGTAAATTTTATTTTATCAGATTGTCAATGTGTAAGTTGTTAAGGTGTTAGCGTGGAATTTAGGCAATTGGATTCCTTTTTTTTGCTATTAAGTAACATATTTTTATTAAATGTTTTCTGTATGTTTGGTGTAATTAGGAAAAAAATATGGTTTTGATGTGCTTTCGTGTTCTTGTGACTATAGTATTATTGTATGAAATCATGGTCTAACTTTTTTATCTTTTTGAGATAATAAGATCAATGATATGATTAACAACCAAATCGCAAAGAAAGCAATACTTAATAGTTTGTCCAAATAACCAAATCGCGAAGAAAGCAATACTTTTGTCCAAAATGGTTGTATTTTTCGTTGTTTGGAAGATTGAGTCGTTTTCGACATTCCCTTTAGTGATCTTGGGATCAATGTTCTTTACTGTACTTTTCAAGCAATCAGTAGAATACATAGCCAAATAGCACTTTAGGCAATTAAGCAATTACTACAATTCATATTTCATGTTTGTTGCTAGGTGTGTTTTAGTCAGATAGTTTGCTCACCTCTTCTCCTACTTAGAAAGTATATAATGGAGTTTTCATGATCAAATGAGGTTATTGCATTGGTTGTGTTATTTTGGCAAAGCTGAGGATAGCTTTCTGAAGAACTTGGATCACTCATGTTTGTTTACACTTCTACTGCTATTTGTTCTACATTTGGTGCTTATTGTCCTAATTATTTTTGTCAAGTTCGCCTCCTTATAAGTCATATGTTCTGTCTTCCAATACCTCTATAACTCTATTCATTATGCTATACTTGTTTTCTTATAGCAATATTTAACTTCATGGTTTCAATACACTACATGAATTAATCAAGTGGTTCCTTTTCTGTTACAGGATGTCAACAGAACCTGAAGAAAATAGGTTATTTCGACGAGCTACAATGGAAGACGGAAGACAGAATTTAATCAAAGAGGATTGTGATCAGAAAACGGTCAGTTTTTTATTGATATTAATTCGTTACCTGGTTAATCAAATTTGTTTGAAGGGATCTAATTAAAGATTAGAATATAATTAACTTCCAACTTTGTCCGTGCCTCAAATTCTGTACAACCAATTGTACTAGTAACGTATCAGCTGATTTCAGTATTCTAGCTACTTTTTTATTGACCTGTACAAGCCTCTTTATTTTCACAGAAGGATGGGAAAAATGGGCCTAGAAGTATACTCGGTGAAGTTTCAAAGACGCATCATGCTGTACAGTAAGCTAACTATCTTTCTCTGTGGTTACTTTTTAATAGTGACTATGGTTAGCAAATGCTTGAATTTCTACTGTATATGTAATGCAGAACCCTAGATAAGACAATTTCAAATCTAGAGATGGAATTAGCTGCTGCAAGGGCTACACAGGAATCGATAATGGATGGAGCTCCTTCATCTGAATCTTCTAGCAAAAAGAGATATCTAATGGTAGTTGGAATCAACACTGCTTTTAGCAGTAGAAAGAGAAGAGATTCAGTTCGTGCAACATGGATGCCCCAAGGTTTGTTAAGTCATCGATTATAGTTTTCTTTTTTGAGCTTAGCATGAAGAACATTGAGTAATTAATTTTTGTCTAATTTTACCTTTCAGGAGAAAAAAGAAAGAAGTTGGAAGAAGAGAAGGGAATCATAATGCGATTTGTCATAGGTCACAGGTAAATAGTTAGTAACCCTTACTCATGTCAGTCATGTTTCATTTTTTTCATGAAAATCTTTGCATGTTATTAAGCCCCTGACCATAGAAAACGGCATTTGCATTAATCATAATGCAGTATGTTTACTCCCAGCGGAAATCCCACTGCAATCCGTATAATCTGCTCATTTGAAATCTCGGATTCAATTACTTCTATTCTGTTATCTTTATATATAATCACTTAAATAACTATTTGGAAGTTGGGGTAAAATGGAGAACAGCAGAATATGGAGCACAATGGTTTATATTTTCTTGTATTGATCTATTGTGATTGTGAAACAGTGCTCAGTATATGGTCAAACTCTTAAACCAAAGAATAGATAAGGCAATATGTACCCTTCATCAAGAATCGAACCTTCCTCTTTCAGATATTTAAGGAGTTCATCTGTTGAATATGGTTGCTACGATTTTTCTCTATCAATCTGAAGGCGTAGTGATGGGCTTCAGATAGATGCTGATCTATATTACTTTATTTAGAAGAATAGTCCATGTTGTCCAAGTGGAGTAAGTCTAACCAACTTCACATTCCTGTTGTTTGCACTCTAGACCACCTCTCTTTCTTTGGCCTTACTCCCTGATTTGGGCCTTGCATTGGCTGGGACCGGAGTTTCTCCTTACCTTCATTAGATAGAAAAGAACAGATATAAAGTGGAGCGGCAGTTCTACTATTAATGTTTGCATTAAGGCAAGACACTGTTGTAGAAACACAGCAGCCAGAAAGGCTTCTGGAATCCCTTTAACTTATAAATGTCGAACAACTTGATCAGTAACAACTGCAAAGGTGATTCTGGAAGGTTAGGTGTAGGAATGCTAACTGTCAGTGGAGAAAGAACATGTGTTTCTCCCCATTATATGCCTACTTGAATGTTGAAAGCATCCTGCAAAGACTTTAATCAGTGACATAAAAGTTATTGAAGCTTAAAGAAAACTCAGGTTTATCTTTATTAACTGAATTTATCTGTACTTGTTAGCCTTATATCTAAACTTATATTGAACATATTGACCCAAATCCGAACTTATTTTTAGTTTTGAATCGAACTTGGGTAGCCCTTACCTGTACCTTTTGGCCTATATCTGAACTTATTTTATTCTTCTCAATTTCTCATCTGAACTTTTAATTATTTGAAAAAAAATTTATTAGTGTAGTTCTGAACTCCCTACCTTATGATTTGTTACGTGTTACTGTTTCCAGTGCTACAGCAGGAGGTATTCTAGATAAAGCTGTTGAGGCTGAGGATCAAAAACACGGAGACTTCTTAAGGCTGGTAAGTTGAATGATTTCAAGTAGACATGATACTCTCACATATATATTTATCTCAACTTAATTAAAATATGTCAATCTTGTAATTGCTCCACATTATTAAGAATCTGACTGAGTTCATATAATATCGGAACAGGAACATGTTGAAGGGTATCTAGAATTGTCAGCGAAGACAAAAATATATTTTGCCACTGCAGTAGCTATGTGGGATGCTGACTTCTATGTTAAGGTTGATGATGATGTACATGTAAATATAGGTAAAAATCAAAGACCTTTATCTTAGATTAGTTTTCAAGTATTCCTGTTCAAAGTGAATAGAGCTTCTATGGAGTTCAAATGATACTCTTGGTCTAACATTTTGGGCTTTTCTTTCTGTGATGAATTGCAGCAACTTTAGGAACAACCTTAGTTAGGCATCGTTCAAAGCCTCGGGTTTACTTAGGATGTATGAAATCTGGTCCCGTCCTCGCTCAAAAGTAAGTTTGATTTTACTTTTAGACTATCAGTTAATTACTTTTTCAATCCTCGTTATATTTACTGATGCTTTTCCAATTATGAGCAGGGGAGTGAGGTACCACGAGCCAGAGCATTGGAAGTTCGGAGATGATGGAAACAGATATTTCCGTCATGCTACAGGGCAACTGTACGCCATTTCAAAAGATTTAGCAAATTATATAGCTATCAATCAGTGAGTGCTGAATCAATCTTCTCTAATGATAACAAACTTCAGCTATTTTGAATAATGAATCATCTCTTATATACTGTTGCATTTGAAATTTCAGGCATGTGCTACACAAGTATGCCAATGAGGATGTCTCATTGGGTGCTTGGTTTATTGGCTTGGATGTAGAGCATATTGATGATCGCAGATTATGTTGTGGCACTCATCCCGGTAATTTCTTCTTTCATTATTTTGGGGCAGGATTCTTAGTTGTCCCAGAATTTTAAGTAGTATTTATTGATATATGACCTAAAATGAGAAGATAAATGGGAAAATGGTGGAATAGAGAGCATAAGTGCTAAGTAAACTGTGTTTCAATTCTGTGTTTGTGCATCATTTTGTCTAATTGTTTTAGGCCACTATCTTCAAGTATATCTACTACGAGTAGGGAAACTTGACCTTGCTATCTTAGCGCTTTGTGGTCAATTTTTAAGATTTTGACAGCCAAACAAGCCTTTAAAACCGCCCACCCCCCTCCCCCCCCTCCCCCCTTCCCCTAAAACTAAAAAGATGAAACCATTAGCGATTGCACCATGAAAGCCATGTACTTACGCTTTTAAAGTATAAAATTCTATAACGCTTTGAGCTTGTGTCTTAGTTACTGAATTGTTAGCTGCATGCATTAGTATTAAAAAATAACCAAAAAGGGAAAACTGTCAATACTTGTGTAAATTCAAACATATAATAGCATTAAACTGATTATCAAATACTGAATTTCGTTATTCATACCAGATTGTGAGTGGAAGGCTCAGGCAGGAAACGTCTGTGTTGCATCATTCGACTGGACATGCAGCGGAGTTTGCAGGTCAGTTGAGAGGATGAAAGAGGTCCACCGGCGGTGTGGAGAAGGAGAGAATGCCTTGTGGAGTGCCACTTTTTGATTATACGACGATAAGATTCTTCCAACCTCAGGAGGATTTTGATCAAGTGTTTTTAGTAGATTGATCAATGTAGCTAATACCACTGTATGTAGATTTTGGAGATGTGTAAAGTGAGTGTGAGAGATGTTACAGAGAGAAGCAGATAGCGAGAGGGAGGGAGAGGGAGAGCGAGAGAGGATGTTATAGAGTAGGATTCTGATCTGCTCTCCATTTTATAGATTAGGAGAGGAAGCAGAGAGAGTTCTTTTGGATGAACACAGAAAGAAGCGCGAGGGTTGCTTCTTGCAAGCCCCCAATATTCTTTAAATGCTGATAGTAACACAATAAGTATCCCTTATATCCTTAATAAAGCATTTTTTTTTTCTTTTGCAAAAATTTAGCCTTCTTTTTAGCTGTAAATTCAAGTAATTGGTTAGCTTTCATCATTATTAGATGAGGACATTATGCCCTATATCCTAATCTTTACTCCTGTCTAAACTTTTTCATTAAAGTTGCTAACTTTGCCAATAATGGGGATTGGTCCTTATTAACACTCCCCAATTTTTATCTCACTCCCAACGAGGGTAGATAAACCCATCATGGCAATGCACAGGAAAACCAATCAAATTTGAGGCGCGTTTTTTGATATTCTTGACATATAGACAAAAAACATTTCGGAGTTTTTTTTAGACAAAATTGGAGATGTTTTTCGAATAAAACCCCGTTTTGTAGGATTCATCTTAAAGATGGATTCTACATTGCTCCATTTCTCTCTAATAAGACCATAAATTGAATTGATTCAGTCAATTGACTCAATTATACCTCACCTGGTATCCTATGCAAGCTTGTGTTTTCACTTTTCAGGACTCAATAACAACTTTGTCCAAAAGCCATATTTTTATAGGCTGAATAAGCTTCTCATTTACACTTAGTAGGCTAATACACTGTTTGGGCTTTTCTAGTTTTGGATATTAGTTGAAGAGTTTGGCAACCTTATAAGTTGGATATATTTACTTATTGTCCATGTCAAAGATTAGACAGCTAGGTCCAGTTGTTCAGTATAGTATGTGTTGATTAAAATTCGAATCCACAACATCTCTTCTCAGTTGAAAAAATCGTCTAAGCACACAAGTACACAACAATCTATAATACGTTAATACGTTCATTTTAAATTGAGTTAGGGCCTGTTCTCTTACGTTGAAATTCAGTTCAGTTCAGTTCAGCTGAGTTCAGTTCAGTTCAGTTCAGTTCAGCTCAGTTCAGCTCCTAATTTCCTTCTCTTATAAAATATTCATTTCAGTTCAGTTCATTTCAGTTCAGTTTAGCTGAGTTCAGTTCAGTTCAGCTGAGTTCAGTCAATGAGAACATGCCCTTACTCGTAATAATTTTTTAGTAGTTCTATAATTTATCGTAAATTGTACATTAATCACTCATCAAACAATAAAAACATTTTCTCTTTACTTATATACATACGAAGTACAGTATAACAATTGCGTTTTCAAATTCATTATATGCAATTATGCATATATGCAATGATCCAGGACAACACCATACAAATAACCAGTAATTCTATAGAAGACAAGAAGCAGATTGGGAACAAGCTGACATCTCACACATGTAAGACACCACACACTAAAAACTCCTTCACCTAAAAACTTACCAATCAACCTTCTCAACTTTAAGACAAGATCATATACGTAGTGCTCTTTAAAAATCTAAAATTAATAAAGAACAGAACAAAATGATTTAGTTATGGCAATAAAAGGTTCCAATTCTGCACAGTAACTGGCAAATGTCAATCACTAATTCAGTAATTCACTACATTTGAGTATTTGATGATTTTTTTAAGGTGATTTATTATGTAATATATACACATAAGCAGATATTCCATAGTTTAGAATTTAGACTACAAGTGTAGAAACAAGTTTCTTCAGGATTATAACATTTCACAAATTTAATATTCCTTTTGTTCCAAATAATTTACTTCAATCATTTTTAATAGTTTCTATTCCCCAAGGAAAGACTTTTTTTATTTTTTATTTTTTATGTTTGGTCTTCTCAAAACATTTTGCAAACTTAATGCCAAACTAGAATCGTATAGGTTTAGCATGCTAAACTCTTGGGCTCTTGTAAGAATGCAACACATGTCCCTGAAGTCCCATCTCCATCACCAACCACCACACTAAAAATTCACTCCATGAATTCGTTAGGTGCACCTTTAACTTTTCCATGAGAGTTCAAACCTTATTATACATTATCTTATTAACAAAGGTTGGGACAAAAGTTACATTTATCCAACACAATTATAATATTTTTCCAGTTCATCTTTGTCCCAATTCAATTTAACCCTTTAAATTTTCTTCCTAATATACTTAAGCCAAAATATCACAATTTTACTCTAATAAATCAAGAAATACTACTTCTCTTTCATATTATTTGCAACGATTAGACATTTTTCCTCTCTATTTTATATCAAATCGTTGTAAATAATATGAAACAGAGGTTATATAATAACTACTACCTCCGGTCCACTTTAGTTGCAACTATTTCCTTTTTGAGCTGGTCCACATTACTTGCAACTTTTCCATTTCTTTCCTTTTTAGTAACTTTTTAGTGGTAAAAGTACCATTTTACCCTTACATTTTTTTAAATCACCCTAATTACAAAACTGGTTTTATCTAATTAGCTTAAATCGTAACATTAATTAAGTTACCTATTATCACCCAAATCAACCCCTTAGCCACCGAAACCAATTCCAGCCACCTTCACCCTCCTTCATCTTCATCCTCATCACCATTCTTCATCAAATTTCTACATAATCTTCCTCATCCCCAATTTTTTTTATCTCTCATCCTAAACCTGTCGCTTGATAGAGGTCGGGGGTGGTGGTTTTCAAATCGGTGGGTGTGGGTTTCGGGGTTGGTGGTTTTCAAATCGGTGGTTGTGGGTTTCAAATTGGTGGGTTGGGGGTGGTGGTTTTCAAATCGGTGGGTGTGGGTTTCGGGGTTGGTGGTTTTCAAATCGGTGGTTGTGGGTTTCAAATTGGTGGGTTGGGGGTGGTGGGTTTCAAATCGGTGGTTGGGTTTTCAAATCGGTGGGTTTCGGAGTTGGTGGGTTCGATGTCGATGGGTACGGGGTCGTTGGGTTTCTGGGGTCGGTGGGTTTTCAGGGGTTGGTGGTTTGGTGGTTGTGACTGGTGGAATCGGTGGGTTGGGGGTCATGTTTCTGGGGTCGGTGGGTTGGTGGTCGTGGCTGGGTTGGTGGTGGTTGGGTTGGTTGTCGTGGCTGGGTTGGTGGTGGTGGTTTTTTTTTTTATTACTTGATTAATACTTAATTATATACCCTTATCTTTTATTAAACATGCTTTGGAAATTTTACCTCGGCCTCCGCAAACCCTCCCAAAGTTGCTACTAAAGTGGACCGGAGGTAGTATACAGAAAGAAAATAGAGAAATTACTACCTCCGTTATATATTCTTTGCAGCGATTTGACATAAACTAGAGAGGAAAAATGTCTAATTGTTGTAAATAATATGTAACCGAGACAATATTACAAATTTCTACTGTTTCTCCCTAATCCACCTTCCTAAAAAAGACAATCATTCCATCACATGACAAAATAAAGCAACTCTTTCTTACTCCACTAAACTCCAAACTATACCTTCTTTAAATTCCCACTATCCACACCTCTTATAATCCTTTTTACATTAAAAGTTCATGTTTTTCAGCCATGAATAACCAAAATGATGCCCAAAATTCAAGCTCAAACAAATCTATCCCAAGATTAAAACTTTTAGATTTTTCCCTTAGAATTTCTGTCATTCCTCTTAATATTGCTTCTTTATGCCTCACTATTAACACCAATGAAGACAATCCTGATTATGGAAGCATTAAATTCCTCAATTTCTCAGGACTCAAGTAATTTTTTTTTGTTTAATCCATCTTTATTTATGTTAATTTCATTTACCAATTTAGTTAATTTATTGTTAACTAATCTAATTTAATTTTTAATTTTTTTCTTTTGAAAGGTACATGGTTGCTGTTGCTGCCATTGCTGCAGGGTATGCTCTAATTGCTGCAATTTCAACTTGGATTAGTTGTTTAGTTAACAAAGCTTGGGTTTTCTTTATCTCTGATCAGGTTTGTTTAATTTCTCATTCATAGTATATAAATTTCTGGGTTTTCTTGAGTTTTGTTGAAAAATTTGCTCCTTAATTATTTTTCTGGAATTATGAACTTGCATTGGACATTAAAAAATGTGTAAGTGTAAAACAGTATAAATCTGGTTGCCAAATCTAAAGAACTGTATATATTTGTAATGTATAGAATAATTAATGCATATCCCTTTTTGGCTTGTTGTAAAATTGAATTAGCTTAACTAATTAATATGTGGGACTATATTTAAGAAAGTACTAAGAATCACAACAGTTGTAACTTTGTAAGCTTACTAAATTATTCTTCATAAACTATGCTTAGAGAGCAGTATTAATACTAATTAGGTGCACTCGAGAGTACATATGTATTTAAATAACGAGAAAAATATATAAGAGCTAAACAAAAGTGAACTTTATATGTCCATTATTCGATTGATGTTATATGACGTATCGCCTAACAAGCGCGTACTCTCAAGTGCACCTAATAATTTACCTAGTTCCTTATTGAGAAGTGGAAATCTATGAACTTGTTCTCTTGATATGAATTTATAAATAGACGAACTTCATTACAAGGAGTATAGCCTAACAAGCACATTTTTCAAGTGCACCTAATAATTTACCTGAATTTCCTTTTAGAAAAGTGGAAATCTATTAACTTGTTCTTGTGATATGAGTTTAAAAATAGGCGAAGTTCTATTGATTAGAGTTGCATTTATGTGTTCTCGTAAACCTAAAACAGAAAAACTCTATATACTCTCAATCATCAACATAAAGTTTAAATTTTGCTATTCACACAAGCTTCTAAATCTCCCTCTACTTGTTGTAGAAAATTGGCAATTTTCACGTCACAAAAAGTGTAAAAATCCAAAAATGTTCACATTGATTTATTTGAATTTTGTTTGACAAAACAAATCAGGTGATGGCCTACTTGATGGTGACATCAGGAACAGCAGGAGCAGAGATAATGTACTTAGCATACAAAGGTGATATTGAAGTTTCATGGAGTGAAGCTTGCAGTGCATATGGGAAATTCTGCACCAATTTGAAAATTGCTGTCATTCTTCATTTTTTAGCTCTCTTTTGTTTCCTTTTTTTGGCTGTCATCTCTGCTTTTAGGGCTTTCTCAATGTTTGATCCTCCATTTATTAATACACAGTTAGATGAAGTAGAAAGGACTTGATTTAATTAATGCTCTCAACTAATCACTCTTTCATATTGTAATCTTTTGGTTCCCTTTAGATTAGCGACTTAAAGGTTATCTATATATGATATTAAACTCGTTGTAACTGGTTTTATATGTCCCTTGTGTATTGATACGTATGAGTTTTGACATGTTTGTCACTTTGTTGCCTCAAATTGATCGATGCCTGGTACATATCGATGTTGTAGCATTAACTGCCGAGCTTTAGACCATACTAGTATACTACCATAGTGTTTTGTTTTATGTAATACTAAAATGAGTTGCTACATTCGTACATTGTTTATTCATGATCATTGATCAAGTATGGTATTTCAAAGGATGTGCAAATCCGTATCATCAAGTACTCTGCTGTCCATTCGATCATACATGCTTAATTAAGAGTGAACTGTCCTATAAGGCAAAGTTCTAAGAACAAAACATAATCAGCAAAGAACAAAACATAATCAGCAAAAACGCTGAGCACAAAACTTCTTAAACAACAAAAGAAGGAAATTATGGTGGCTGAAAATAACTCTTAAAAGTTAAACACTTCATCAAATTTGTAATCATTCTTACAGACTTGTGAATTTATGAATGATTGAAGTTGCGGTTTTGTATTCAACTGATTTTATCTTAAATCACAATATTTGAACTTATATTATTCGAAAATATATTATTAGCTAATTTAAATTTATATTATTTGAATTTGTATAAAATTTTATATGAGATTGTATCAAAATTATATGAAGTACGTACTTAATACAAAGAGAACCAGAATTCTGCTTAGAAAAATTACTTTGCTTATGCCTTATTTTCATTGTTTGTCTGTAGGTCCTTTGAAGTTTGGAGACTAGGTCTCTTTGTTTTAGCTGTCAAAAAAAAAAAAAAAAAAACACTTGTTAATTCTAAACGATCTCGCACTGAAGGCTTGCAACTACAATAGTTTCATCAAAGTCACTCTTAAACTGATTTTGGGCTTAGTAGTGGACGGTGCCTAAAAAAATGCAGCCCATAAACTACAAAATCCATCACAAAGAGTTGGGCCTGAGCTGTACTTTTCTTGTGTAATTTGGGTGGTTCAAAGACTTCAAACTGGATGGGCCACTAAATATCAAATGGTACAATAATACAAGTACAAGAGACTTTCATCAATTATAAAAATAAAAGCAATTTACTTTTTTTTCTTAAAAAAAAAAGAAAAAAAAAAAAATTAAATTCATAGTTCCCTACAAAGAGTGTGAAAAGGTAGTAATGTACTCCATAGTAAGAGATGATAATTGGGTCGTTCAAATCGATTTTAGACCAGGGCATTTTTTTTTTAAGACTTGTTTGGATTAATTTCGGGTTTAGGTCATTTCAATTTTATCGTCAAGATTCTTATTTTGATAAAAATACTTAGAAATCCCATTATCGTATTAGACGTAATTTATTTCAGGTCGGGTCAACTTATGTCAATCAATTTCAAGTAAAGTTTGGATTTTAAGTCGGGTATTTCGGATAAAGTAACCGCATATGCGTCAATTTTATCGGATCTACTAGTGACACAACCGTTGACCCGTTGTATAAGATTAGTGATTAGGCCCTATATCATTTGATTGGGCTAAATAAATTGGCCAATGACTATTGTTAACCCAATAATAGTCTTTCAGTGGTAGTAGGACTTGGTTAAAATATTGAGTTGCCTATAAATTTTACTGGATTTATACGCAAACTTCTGGATTAGTAGGACTCTACATTCATTCTCTCTCCTAGAACCACAAGCAACTCTTCTTTCTCTCTCTTCAATTTCTCGATTTCTGAGATTTCTCTCTCTAATTTGTGCCCGATCTTCTTGATCATCTCTCGTAAGTTCTTCGATTTTACCTTTTCGCTTTCTTTAATCGGATTTTGTTGTTTTCTTTGGAGATAATTATCGATTATTAGCATAATTTTGAAACCCTAATTTATCGATTTCGTTTTGATTTTTGGCAGAATTTGTAGCGGATTGTTTTTAAGAATCTGATCATCATGTCGAAGAGTTGTTTCAAACTTCAACATCCTCTTGGTAAATTACAGATATCATTCATCGTTCTTTCGTTGATTATTATGTTGCGTAATTTATAATTTGATCAATTTGAGATATTTTCGTTGTGATTTTTATTTTGAAATTTGTTCTTGATTGTTTTTTGTACGATCTGATGTCTGTGATAATTGAGAAAGCGTTGAAATTTTTCATGATACTTGTATGTATAATTGTTGCTTTGTCTTCTTTTTTTGCTGAATGATTATTGAATATTTGGAATTCTTTTTCTTAAATTGTTGATCAATTGGATTATATTTTATAATTATGATGATGTGGATGCGATGCTGGCAAATTGGTGTTGATCAATTTATTTTTCTTCCCTTTTTTGGTAATTAAGTGTTCAATTGTATGATCCTTTTAATGTGAGGCTGAGAAAATTGTGCACCGTGTGCTTGTTTTGCCTTTTGTTTTTTGATTGTCTTCAATGTTTATGATATTCAATTTGGATAGAATACTGAATGTTACTTGGTCGTTTTTGTTCTAAAATTTATGTAGGGTTGTGTTTGGGATGGGGTATACATCAATGGGGATACTACGTGTACATGATTGAAATTGTCAATAGTATTACATTTTTTTTATTGGGTGTGATGATGAACTTAATGTCGAAGCAAGGCTTGATGTGTGAAACTGCTAAGAGCTAATAGCATGTGGTGTCGAATTTCTGGTCCTTAAAAGTAAATGTTTGATTGTATGGAGTTTGACATGAACTCAAATTGGGATGGCTTCATTTAACCCCGAACTCTTAATTACTGTTAAAATATTTGGTTTATCTTGTGGCCTATACTAGGGAATTCAGCTGTTTACCATTGTTGTGTTTGCTTTGTGCAACATAATAGTTGCAGATATCAATTTCTTAATTTCTTAAATTTCTTTGTGACAGAACGAAGACAGGCTGAAGCTGCTCGTATCAGGGAGAAATATCCTGACAGAATTCCTGTATGATAATTTCTTTAATTAAAAGATACACTTTAGATAGGAATGATTCTCTTAAATCATGATTCAAGAAATATCCTAAATTTTGCTTTATGTTTCATAGTTGCTGATCATTTGTATTGGTTGCCTGGTTTTGTGTAGGTTATTGTAGAGAAGGCTGAAAAAAGTGACATTCCTGACATTGACAAGAAGAAGTTAGTTATCTCTCTCTGTATGCATGTATACGCTTATTGGAGAACTTTTTAGATGATGTGAATATATTTCATGCTTCATATGGATTTATTGCAGTTGAAATCTATCTTATGTTTAAATCTTAATCTGCTTGTCAAATAGTTCAGCAGTGATCCATATCAACTGTTATTTTGTCTTTTTCTTTGCATGATTTTGAGCTTAAATTGACTTTATTAGTGGTGTCATTCTATTCTATAATTAGATTAGGGGGTCTTTTCACTGGCTATTCAGGAAATTTCTATAGGGCTGTTCCTCTTGGCTGCTCAATAGTTGTTTTAAGTGTTGATGGGCAGCATTTGATGCTAGTTGGGCCTGTCTTTTTTCTCCTTTTAAGCTAGGGAGTATACTTTCTGGAGGTTCTATTTTTGTTTCCTGGTCTAGTCTTTTCTTACTATTAGAGTATTAGTTTAGTTGCAATTCTTTAATTATTGAGAGTTTTCATCTTTTTGCTTACATGTCCTAAGTTGTCGAGGTCAGGGTAGAGCTACGAAAGCATTGTCTACTACTTTATTCTCCCTTAAAATTGACTAGAATGTGCATGCTTTTATGTTCATAAATCTTTAATCTAGTTACTTGGGGTTCTATCTTAAAAGGCTTTATATACTCTATAAATAGTACAAAATTATTTTTTACCCACTGTTTTAGTTTTATACCATAACACTTGATACAGATGTTACAATTTCAGAGATAGAGTTATTTCAATGGAGTAGTCAAGTATGTGATGTGTGTATGTTGAAGAAGCTGTCTGCTTCTGTTGTCATGTTTACATCATACTCGCAGATACTCTGTTCCTGCTAACATATACTTTGTTAATATGTGATGTATGCTTCTGTTGCGGTGAATGCAGACTTTTATTGATTCTGATGTTTAAACTTGCATCATATTGCTATTTGCAGGTATCTTGTACCTGCTGATCTAACTGTGGGGCAATTTGTCTATGTTGTGCGCAAGAGGATAAAGCTCAGTGCTGAGAAGGCCATATTTATCTTCGTAAAGAACATTCTACCGCCTACTGGTATGAAGACTTATTTTCTTTCCAAATTTCTGACCCATGCTGCTTCACTTGCAGTTTGGATATTAATTTTACTTCTATCTTGCAGCCGCTATGATGTCAGCTATTTACGAGGAGCACAAAGATGAGGACGGTTTTCTCTACATGACATACAGTGGAGAGAACACATTTGGATCTCTTTAAATCTGCACTGCTGCTGGTTGTTTATGTAAATACGTTTCTATGATAAGACATTCCCAAGTTTGTATATATAGTTTATGCTAATTATCAATCAAAAATTAATGGCCGAATGCCACTGTTCCTTGGACAAATTCCTTGAAGTTGGATAATTGGATCTTAATTTCGTAATGTTTATTTGATGCATCTCCTACTGTTAGTTGTCATTTCTATGCAGTTGTTCTTATTTTATTCATGTATGACTAATGATTAAGGTGGCTTGGTGCCGCAGTATGAATAATTTTCGAGCCTGAGGTTTATTTTGGCTTATGTATTGTATGCCCATTGCATGACAACAGCGATGAGTTATGCTTAACCACCTTTTTGTTGACACTTGAGCTCTGCTCTATGACCTCTGGTTATTAGTATTTTGTACGGAATATCTTATACTTATATCTATCCATCGCCCTTTGGTTAAGTAAAATGTTTGAAAAATGGTGCTGTAACATATTTACAATTTTTACACACATACACGCAGTACAATAAGCAAGTTGTGGACTAATTGGGATTACAAAAATGTGTACCTTGTGTGTGTGTGTGTGTGTTTGTTTTTGTACAGTAATTTGAACTGTTTGGAATTTGTGAGATTCTGTGACTGAGACTCTGAGAGTGTAAGCTTCTTTTAGGATCTACGTTGTTCTACTTGTCAAATTTGGATGAATTATGATTTTGGTTTCATAATGTTTCCCTTTGAAGTAATTGCATTGATTCACTTTATCTATGTACTCCCTCCATCTGGGAGATCTGAGCAGTGCTGTTCGAAGGCTCTTCATCACCAAAAATACTAATAAAACCTGTGCTGAAGGCGAGATGGGGACAGATGCGAACAGAGGAACTATGAAGACACCTAGTGAGCAAGGGATTGTCAACATAAGTAGAAAATCTGCAGAATTTTTGAGTGCTGTACATGATAGTAATACCTTGAAGGAAGGGGGAAAGAGTAGTGAGGAGGTAGGAAAAAGAGTTGAGTCTTTAAATATCCCAGTTGATAAGAGCAGAGAGAGTGAGGAAGGGGTTCTTGAGGCTCGGCTAGTGAGAACTCCAGTAGAGGTTGGAATAAAAGGGGGCACGAGGCAATGGAAAAGAGTAGCAAGGGAGGGTGGGGGAGGGAATATTCAGAAGAACATTGCTGTAGAGTCAGGGAAACGTGCTAGGGAAGGGGAAGATATGACAGAGCAAGAGTTACACATTGGGAAGAAGATCATTTATACGACATTACCTGGTGGCGTGGGGCCTTTGGCGGAGGTTGGTGTTGACCAACCCCGCCGTACCCAATGAGTATTCTAGCTTGGAACTGTCGGGGAATGGGCAACCCCCGATCAGTTCGGCGACTTCGGAAGTGGAGTCACAAGTTTTGCCCGAGGTTACTTTTTATTTCTGAGACTATGATCGATAATAAGGTAGTGGAGGATCTTAAAGGGAGTTTAGGCTATCATGGAGCTTTCGGTGTTTCTAGTATGGGTAAGTCAGGGGGTTTATGCATTTACTGGAAGGAGAGCATAGACTTTCGTCTTGTATCCTATTCTCACCACCACATTTGTGGAGATATCTGGAGTGATGGGAGCTTGAAGTGGAGGTTTGCAGGAGTGTATGGATGGGCAAAGGCCGAAGAGAAAGTTCACACTTGGCAGCTCATTAGGCAGCTCTGTGATGATGATGTCCCGATTTTGTTGGGGGGTGATTTTAATGAGCTTCTATCATACGATGAGAGAGAAGGTGGGGCCCTTAGGGAAAGAAAAGAGATAGAGAATTTTCGTGAAGCCCTTCTTGACTGTAACCTAAGGGACTTGGGTTATAGTGGAACTTGGTACACATGAGAACGTGGGAGAACCCCTTCCACCCGGATTCGTGAAAGACTAGATAGGTTCCTTGGGTCGATGTCATGGTGCTCCTTATACACTAATGCCTCAGTTGAACATATTGTACGCGTCAAATCTGATCATGCTCCCATACTACTCAGATATGATGATGCTCCTGGGAAGAAGAAGAAGAAAAAGAAAAAAGAATTTAAGTTTAAGATGTATTGGCTCATCGAGGATGGCTGTGAGGAGGTAATTAAAGGTGCTTGGGAGGGGGCAGGGAACCTGAATGTGCTTGGGAAAGTTGCTGTTGTCGGCAGGAACTTGTCCAGGTGGAGCGATGAACACTTCAACAACCTCAGTAAGCAAATTGCAGCGACTGAAATTGCCTTGAACAATGCCCAAATGTTGCCGATCAGTGAAGAGAGTTGCAAGGAGTGTAATGAGCTTGAGCAGCACCTTGAGAGTTTACAAGAAAAACAGGAAGCATACTGGCATTTAAGATCTCGAGTAGCCGAGGTCAAAGAAGGTGATAGAAACACTAAGTACTTTCACCACAAGGCTTCACAACACCAACGGAAAAATACCATCAGCTGCCTTTTGGATGAGAGTGGTGTTTGGAGAACCGAGGAGGAGGAAGTGGCAGCAATCATTAGCAATTATTTCGACAACATTTTCACTTCGTCAAATCCCACCAACCATGATCTCGAGCAGGTTCTGTCAAATGTGCCGGAGTCTATTTCTCTCACCATGAATGCAATGCTCATGAAACCTTACACGAAAGAGGAGGTGTATGCGGCACTCAAGAAAATGCACCCTAGCAAGGCTCCTGGTCCCGACGGTATGCATGCAATTTTTTTATCAACGTTTCTGGCATATTGTTGGTGATGATGTTGCAAATTTTGTTACTGGAATTTTGAATGGTAGTTCCTTCCCAGATTCTGTTAACAAAACAAATGTTGCCCTTATTTCTGTGAAATTATTTCTGAAAATCAGAGTGCCTTTGTTCCCGGTAGACTTATAACTGACAATGCTTTAATAGCTTTGGAATTATTTCACACTATGAAGAAGAGAAGCAAGGGTCGTAAAGGTCACATTGCCATGAAGCTAGACATGAGTTAAGCGTATGATCGGGTAGAGTGGGGTTTTCTAAGACAATTACTTCTGAAAATGGGTTTCGATGGAAGATGGATTAATATGGTGATGACTTTGGTTACGTGTGCAGTACTCTTTTGTCATAAATGGGGAAGTGTGTGGTGCGGTGACTCCTTCTAGAGGTTTACGTCAAGGTGATCCCCTTTCTCCCTATCTATTTATTATTGTGGCTGATGCATTCTCACATATGATCCAGAATAGGGTTAAGAGGGGTGATATTCATGGTGCAAAAGCAAGCAGGAAATGTCCAGAAATTTCACATCTCCTATTTGCAGATGACAGTCTTCTCTTTACAAGGGCAAATCGAAAGGAATGCTCAAACATTGTTGATATTCTCAACCAGTACGAAGCAGCATCCGGGCAAAAAATCAATTATGAGAAATCGGAAGTGTCCTTTAGTAGAGGGATTGGGACTGAGCAAAAGGAGGGGATCCTGGACATTCTACATATGAAGCAAGTGGAGCGTCATGAGAAGTACCTTGGTATTCCGAATGTGCTGGGAAGGTCAAAAAGGGGCATTTTTGAGGCTCTTCTTGATAGAATCTGGAAGAAATTGCAAGGTTGGAAAGAGAAGCTTCTATCTCAAGCCGGAAAAGAAATTTTGCTTAAATCGGTAATCCAAGCAATTCCGACCTATCTCATGGGAGTTTACAAATTTCCTAATGAGGTAATTAGGAAAATTCATGCGGCTATGGCTAATTTTTGGTGGGGTCAAAGTGAAGGGAGGAAACGGATTCATTGGAGGAAGTGGGACTCATTATGTACCCTCAAATGTCTTGGGGGTATGGGGTTTCGTGACTTAGCGGTCTTCAACGATGCTCTACTTGGAAGACAAGTTTGGCGGTTGGTGAGTAATCCGAACTCTCTGCTAGGCCGTGTAATGAAGGCAAAATATTACCAAAATTCTGATTTTTTTGGCTCTTATCTGGGCTTTGGTGGAAGCTACTCGTGGCGTGGTATTTGGGGGGCTAAGCCTCTTGTGCAAGAAGGTATGTTGCGGCGAGTAGGGAATGGGAGTAGTGTTAACATATGGTCAGATCCGTGGCTTTGTGATGATGAAGGCAGATTTGCAACCTCCACTCCGACTTTAGAAATCACTAGAGTTAGCGAATTAATTAATTTTGAGCATACGGAGTGGGATTACAATACTGTCCAAACACTTTTCAATGAACGAGACAAGAAGTTGATTCTTGCTATCCCTCTGAGTGGCTGATGTCCAAGTGATGAGATTACGTTGGCTTTTTCAAAGAATGAAATTTATTCTGTGAAGACTGCTTATATGTCGGGGAAAGGCTGCAACTTGGACGATTTCCACTGCGCTTGGGTTGAAATTTGGAAGGCAAATGTAATCCCAAAGGCCCGTAATTTTTTATGGCGCCTATGCACTGATACTCTTCCTGTTCGTAGACTCTTAAAATACAGACATCTCACTGATGATGATTGCTGCCCTTGGTGCGAAGGTGAGTCCGAAACTTGGCAACATACTTTTTTCGATTGTTGGAGAGTGCGTGATTTATGGTGGAGATTGGACTGTGAAGTCATGAGAAAGGATGTAAACTCTTACTCCATTTGTGACCTGGTGGAAAGCTGGAAGAATTTGGAAGTGATGACAAAAGTCAGAGGTATCTACTTGATGTGGGGAATTTGGCAGGATAGAAATCTGAAGGTTTTCCAAGGAAAAGACACTCCAACTGATTTGCTGATTGCTAGAGTGCGCATGCTGAGATGGACTGATGAAAGCACAAAGCCCGAGAAGAACTCATCCCGCACTGCTGCTACTGCTGCCTGTACAAGTCCAAATCAGTGGGTTCCTCCACCCCCTGGCATCATCAAAATAAATTCTGATGCTTCGCTTTCTGAAGAGGGTTGGGTTGGGCTCGGTGTTGTTGCGCGTAATAGCCTTGGTGAGATCGTGTTTGCTGCCACAAAAAGACTCCGTGCTTGGTGGTCAGTGGAGATAGCTGAAGCAAAGGCGATTGAATGGGCGGTTAGACTTGGCTGCAAATTTGGATGCAAGGAGGTAATTATAGAGTCTGACTGCCAAATTGTTGTGTCAAGATTCTCCCGGAGTGCAACTCCCCTCACTGATTTGGACTCGGTGCTGTGTGTTGTTATGTTTTTAACTGCTCAATACACTAGCCTTCAGTGGAGTCATGTGAAGCGTGCTGGCAATGTAGTAGCTCATTCTCTTGCAAAATTTCTTCCTTTTAATTTAGAGCAAATATGGGAACACTATGTTCCTCCTGATGTATCCCCTTATGTTCTTATGGACGCACTTGCTGTTTAATGAAATCTTTTGCTCCCCTTCAAAAAAAAAAAAAAAAAAAATGTACTCCCTCCATCCATCTCAAATTAGGTGTAACCTTTGACTATACATTATTTTTGATACATGTTTAATTTAGCAGTATGTATTCAATTAAGCTATAGTATATGTTACAAAATTATCAATTGATTGAAAATTTATTTATGAATCTTAATAAAATCTCATTTGAATATATTTATCATTGTTACATAACTTAAATTGATTAAATTACATTTGAAGTTAGTTCTTTCTTCTCTTCTTTCCAGTGTAAGCATGTAAGACGAGGTGGTAATCCTTTAGCAAATTTAGTTGCTAGATGGGCTGTGAATCAAAACTCGGAGTTAATTAACGGATTCTTTTCCCCAAAGCCTTTATACTTTGGTGGAAATCGATTTAATATAATGATGCTTACTTGGTTAAAAAAAAAAAAAATTACATTTTTGACTTTTTTAAACTTTGAAATGGAATCAGTGAACTGATCATAGAATCATCTTCCACCATTGATCTAATGCCATCATGAACCTTTATGTGACTGAATTATGGGGGCATATCTTGATTCTTGACAAACAACATTATATGAACTTAGAATAACACATCCCCATCATCACTTGAATTTACAACATTGGGTCTTGAAATCTACAAAATTGGTTTGATTTTGTCAAATAAATGCTTCACTTTTTTTTTTCCTTACTTTTTATTATTATTATTTTTTTAAAATTTACTTTTGAGGATCCAAAAAAAAGAGGGAAAGGTGCTTCACACGTACCCTAACTAGGAGGCCACTTAGTTGGTTGGAATCATCTATTTGTATTATAATTATCAATTTAATTAGCCTATTTTGTACTCGCCTCCTACATTAATTTAAGGCCATCACAAGCTTTTAGGGCTTTTACATAACTAACTAGTGGTGTATATGATTCCAAACAATATTATATATTTATATGACCTTGGGGCACATGCACCATCATTTGAGTCTTCTCGGCCTCAAAATTTTCACTGAATATGTTTTTTGTGAATCATATCCTTCACTTTTAAAGATTTAATGTCTTTTTGAGGAAAGCAGCCGGGGTGCTTTGCGTAGACTACATATGCAGCATAAGGTTCAAAAATACATATATGACCTCTAATGCATCCCGCACCAATAATTAAGTTTTATTATTAGGTTCCAGTGAAATTTAGGATGATAGCTAGCTAGATAGTTAGAGTTGATGATTTTTCCTTGCAAACTTCAAATTTTTGGTAATAGAATTGTATCTTGTCAATATTGTCATTGATATAAGGCCATCATAGAACTTGTTATTGATATCATGCCACCACAAGCCTTAATCATGGTATAGTGGCCATTTAGTTATTTTCTCCTTAGGGCTGTTTAGATTTACTGAATTGAGCTGAACTGAATTGAATTGAACTAAACTGATTGGAGTTGAACTGAAGTGAACAGAACTGATTGGAGCTGAACTGAGCTGAAATGAATATTTTATGAGAGAGGGAAATTAGAAGCTGAACTGAACTGCACTGAACTGAACTGAACTGAACTGAACTGAATTGAACTGAAATTAAGTAAATGTGAACAAGCCCTTAATCATGGTATAGTGGCCATTTAGTTATTTTCACATTGGTAAAGATATGGATTGTGCATTAATTTCCAGCTTTATTTTTTGACCAAATTCAATGAGGTTAGGCTTAACATGATCAACTTTAAATATCATTAAAATTAGGGGATTTTTTTTTTATTTTTTATAAATTACTTGTATATATAATATAAATCTTAGCTAAATTGTTTTGATCAAAGGATGTTAAAGGACTATCTCAACCAAAAGCTTAAGCTTATGGTTGAGGCCCATTAATATATTTTATACTTTATCACTCCTCCTCACATAAAAGACTCTTTGGGCTTGAAATGTAGATATAGTACAAGCTCTCTCATACCCGGCACAAATTAATTTCACTTTGAAGGAGGGGTAGATGAAATTCAAACCCGTGACCTCTATGTCAAGTTGGCTGTAATAGGAATGTGTTATACTCTATTAAAGGAAAAAACAAACAATGATCGAATTAATCATAAACTTAAGATGTGCGTACGTCTAGATACAATAGGTAACAAAAAGATATAAAATTTCTATCACACGTAAATTTGAATGAGGATCAATTATGCAATTGTTGTCATTCAATCTGTACCACTTTAATTATAGAATAACGTATACAAATTGTAAGGTATGTAATGTGTAGAGGTATAGTTCCTCTAATAACCCCTTGAACTTTAGGACAGACCCTGAGACCCATACCGTTATGCTTGGCAATATGATAGAGGTGCATGCATGCATGACGCTCCTTATTATTATTGGAAAAATAATCCAAAAATAAGATGTGACGATAATAAAACCCAAAACTTATCATGATAAAATGTCCAAAAGAAGAGGGGACGACCCATTTGTATGATGAAAGACTTTTGCACAACTTTAATCCCGAAAATAAGCCTAAAATACGGAAATTTGTAGGAGAAACATCAATGACATTTATATTTATATATATAAATAAATAAAGATAAGTAATTTTTCAACGCAACTCAATCCATTCTATGAATTAAAAATTTAAGTTTCTAAATTGATGGACGGATCAGATTTATATGACGGGAGAAAGATTTGTTTTATATTAATATAGATATATATTTCGGAATAGTTTAATGAATGTGAAGAGAATCTGAAATGTCTATAAACATATGTTTCCAAATAAGTGAAGTAACCGCCCTCTCTTTTGTAGACCATTTGTAAGTGTTTCAGAAGAGGAGAAGAAAGATGAGTGAAGAGGCAATAAATTTCAAAGAGACCAATTCAAATTGCATGTGAAGACAATCTTAGGATGTGAAGGGCATAAATGGTGGAGGCTTATATGCCATAAAGCTTGGTTGTGTGACCAAAAAAGAATAGGAAAATAAAATTACATTAGGATCCCAACCCATAAGAATTTGCCCATGCAATTGCTCCGCAAGAGGATCCCATTCGATTTATGTGTTAATAAAACATCTATCAATTAGCCTTACAATTATACTACATACAAGGGACACAAGTATAGCTCGATTCGTCTACGTACGTAATCGAGACTTGTTTTTGTAATTAGGTCACTTAGGGAGAGTAAAAAATGTATTTATGTAGTGCTAACTAGATACATATTTTATATCAAATGGAGAAGCTATATAATGTACAACCTTCGTTCCCAAGTGATGGTCCAAGAGGGGTCGTTTTTAATTATTAAATATCAATATTGGTTGGTAAATTAATTTGCGGCCTATTGTATGAAATGGAGAGATTATTAATATATAATCCTTTGATTTTGAGTCGTTTGAGATATAGGAAAATACTAACTTGTTTAGCTAAGATGTTCAAGTAGTTGTGTGGTACTGTGGTGACTGTTATTTTATTGTTAGATAGGAAAACTTAGCTAGCACATGTACTAGAACCATTTCATACATTACGCAAGATTGAAGCTTTGAAGGAATTATATTTGTTCCTTTCATACCTTTTTTTTTTTTTAGATATATATATATAACGGGTACATACTAACATACTTAACCATTTGTCATGATTGGAGATTTGTAATTACATACCCGAATGTTAAAAACGTGCTAATTTCATGTCCAACAAATTTTTTAACTGCGCAACAATATTTATCAAATAAATCCTCTCCAAAAAATAAAGAATTTACTTGGAGACAAGTCCACAAACAATAAAAATGACAATTAGTTGGAGACACTAAGTTTTTTTTTTTTTTTTTTTTTTTAAACTGTATTGTTATTTAAGGTTTAGTAAAACAATAATTATTTTTGGCTTATTCTCTTCCTCACTCGAAAATATAGCTAAGTATATATAACTATATATATATATATATATATATATATATATATATATATATATATATATATATATATATATATATATATATATATATATATATATATATATAAATAACACGATTTAGTTGCGAAATACTTGAGAAAATTTTATAATTTTTTTTTTTTTTTTGGCTAGGTATACTCATTGAATGAGAAACAATTTTAGAGCGAGGAGTGCATATAATATAAGCGAAGACTAAAAAAAAATTGTCAAAGGGCATATATGCACTCCAATTCTGAAACAAATGAGCTATGATAATCTAGTACAATCCAACTACAAATTAAACAACATTTGATCTCTAATCCCTTCCTTAAACAAGTTTAATTTTCATAATTAAGTTTAAATAATTCAGTAAATAATCAAGGCCGGTCAACAAATCCTAGGCAAGTTATCCCAATTATAGGACTCAGGATTCCAATTGCCATCATCTTCTTCATAATTTGCATTGTTCACGGCAGTAAAAGATGGAGGTTGCGGCATTTGATCATCGAATCCATTGTAATTATCATCAATACTAACAGCAGAAGATTGAGGAGCCGAGCCATCTGCACCGCCTTCGTTGCACCACGACGGAGCCTGGACAAGGGTTGGAATCAGCTCAAGGATGTTTGACAATTCTTGATTATTGAAGTTCATCTTTTGTTCTTGATCATCCATTTTTTCTTTTTTAATTCCTGCATAAATTTTCCAAGGAAAAAAAAAATACCTCATTACTCTTAGCATCCAAACAAGTGCATTGTAGAAAATGTTATTGGAGAATTACTGATTAAAACGGCTCAATAATAGTACGTGCATTACTGAAGAACGTTCATTTTTATTATCAATGTAAAATAAATTGAAGAGAACATGACCTTTGTACCAAAAAAAATGACCTTCTCATGGCTTTATGATGTAACGATGAATAATAAGGTGAAGTTTAGTAAGAAATAAATAATTAAAATAAAATACCACAATTGCATGTAAGACCAAGAAGTTGTATATATATAAGATATATGCTAATTTTGTCTTAGCCCATTATTAGTTGACTAATAGGAGAAACATTAGAGTTCTAATTTTGCAAGAGTTAGCAAAGTAAAAAGCAATATCCTACTATAATTGCTATATATAGATATCATTAATGGAAGATTGATTTGGACTATTATAAGTGTGTTACATGTTGTATTCGACTATATTCTATCTTCCATTCTAACCTTTAGTGGAAGATTATTTTTGGTAGCTATTGTCATAGAAAAGCCAAAGTAATCACATTTTTTGGTCAATACTAAGAGTTTAAAGGAACAATTTCAATTAGCTAATAAAAGACGATGTGCTAGAATATAATGGAGACAAATAAATATTGCACTGAAAACTATTACCTATTCTAGCTAGATTATGTTTTCAACTCTTACATCACCATTATAATATTAGTACTCCCTCAATTTCACACTATACGTCATAACTTAAATCAAACTTTTCCTATTTTAGAAAACTTGTCACTTGGTTATGTAAACTATAATTTTATGTTACATAGGAAGTATCATTCTAAAAAATTCAAATGTAAATTATATAATGCTCCCTCTATTTGATTTTGTTAGTGTCACTAATAGTATCTCTTAAAGTATGTCAATAAAATTTGTTACAAAAATAGATGTCATCCATTAAATTCATCCTTAGAGGTGCCTTCAATTCATATTGTGCTATCATTCTTTTTATTATTTTTATTAAAACTTATTATAAGGTAATAATCAACGGTCAAAATGTAACGACAGAATATGAAAATAACGCATATCTTATAAAAGAGACGCGGATTTAACGGAGTATAAGTTGTTACTTTGTTAGGAAAAAAAAAACTTAATGTTACACGAAGTAATTGCCTATGTTCATAAAAAAAACGCGGAGTAATTACTGAAATTTATAATTGAGGGACACATGTAAAGGAATGCATGAAATTCATTGGTTCAAGTTGATCCCAACTCTTAAATTTGAAACAAATTAGTTGTTCAAAATTCAACTTTTTTTTTTTAAACAACATAATATCTAATTTTTAGTGATTGATTTTACTTAATTTTTTTGTAGGATAGTAATAGGCAATAGCATAACAATTATAGTAGCAATAACTATAAACATGAACAAAATATTTATAAATAGCACAAAGGGTAGGGTAGTTATAGCTCACCATCATGTACTCCAATTAATTAAACAAAACATATTAATTAAACACAAATATCATTTATCCCACTTAATCACTTAAATCCCATTAAAAAGCTAATAATTAAGTACTAATAAAAAAAATAGGTTTTGCATGGAATTCATCTCATTTGTTTCACAATTGCATTCCAAAATTACGCGTTGATAAATTATACAAATCCGATAATAAGTTCAAGAGAAAAACTCACCATTGGAAGAATTCTCAGAGCTAGAAATATCCCAGTGAAGCCCAAAATCCTCATCTCTTTCTCTCTTAACACCAACCTTAACATGAGATTCTTGCAAAAGATCATCCAACAACCCACTATTAGTCCGACCCACAACATTATTTGGATTATTATTATTATTATTATTAACCTTCACTTGATCATCATCTTCTTCCACCTTGACATAAGCATTACCACCACTCTGATCATTTTGGGTTAATCTGATTGAAGGGAGCTCGAAACCGGGTCCACCGAACCCAAAGCCGGGATCGTACCCGAACCCGGCCGAAAGGGGACCCACTTGAGAGGGGGAGAAAATAGGATTATTATTACCCATGAATAAGGAGTTATTAGATGAAGTGCATCTTTTGAGGGAGTGATGATGTTGGGAAGGTAAAAGAGGGGGAGGATGGTGGAGAGAGAAAACAGGGGAAGAGAGAGAAACAGGGTTGAAGAGAGAGAGTGTTGGAGGTGGTGTTTTGGGAAGAGAGAGAGAAAGAGGGTTTGTTGAATGATGATGAAATTGGTGTTGTTGTTGTTGAGATGGTGGTGGTGTTGGTGTTGGGAGATCATTTGGGTAAAGTGAAAGACCTTGTCTTATTCTCCTTTTTACCCTTGTGTTCCAATAATTCTTGATTTCATTGTCCGTCCTACCCGGTAACTACAATAACATAAACAAAACATCGTCATTAAAACAACTATTAGTAATTTAATTAGTACTCGTACTTCACATTTATTATCATATTCAATTTCAATTTCTAATAAGTATGTAGTACAACGGGATACATGCGTTTAATGTACATGTTGTCTGTGTATACACCATACACGCTAATGTGCAACCTAGATGATTAGCGCGTTTCAAATTTGATTATTTCTTACCCAAAATAAATAAAATTTTATGCTAAAAATAAAAATAAAAATCAGGAAATCATGTGACAGAATAATAACTACAGCAAATAACCTTAACCAAGCAAAAACAGTACAAACTTGAATGTTGGTGTGTGAACCTTTACTTGGTGCCCAGGAAAATCTACTGCCAGAAACATGTCAGAAACATGTCCCCAATTTTCATTGCAAAAACATTTTATTTCAGAAAATCATCTATTAAACCATAAAAATCAAAATCAGAAATGAATTTTTTTTTTTGTAACAAAAAAAAAAAATAAAAAAATAAAATAAAACCATACATGAGCAGAAATGCGGGCCCACTTGTTACCAAGCTTAGAGTGAAGATCAATGATAAGGCGTTCTTCATCAGGAGAAAAGGCACCTTTCTTCAAGTTGGGTCGGAGATGGTTAGCCCATCTTAGCCTACAACTCTTACCACAACGTTGAAGTCCGGTGTTTCTTTGCACCGCATTCCAATTTCCTTCTCCATTTTTCTTCACATAATCCATCAACACCGTGTCTTCGGTTGCCGACCACGGCCCCTTCTTCAAAATCATCCCACCATCACCAACCCCGACACCGTCACCACTACTCCCATTTGTTACAACTTCTAATCCTACTCCGCTTATGTTGTTGCTCATTAGAATCATCGCGATTTTAGGAGATTTATTTATTTATTTATTTTCTCTTGTTGAAGAGAGATTTTGAAGGGGGGTTTTGTGGTGTACTTAAGAAGTGATGAGGAGACAGAAGAGAAAAATGAAAGGGTGTTATATTTTTGGTGAAGAGAAGAGAAAAGAGAGAGAGAGAAAGGTGCAAATGAGGGAGGAGAGTATGCTAAGTGTTTATATAGGACTCTTGGGCCACATGGATTTTACCTTATTTACGCGGTTTTTCTTTTTTATTTTTTATTTTTGTTTAATTGTTTCTACGTCCTAAATTAATTGACATAAATTATATTTTACACATATGTAATGTGATATGTCGATGTGCTAGTTTGACCTTAATAATATACGTATTATGATAAATTATTAATAAAAAATTAAAAAAAAATAAAATAAAATGTTAATATTATGAAACTTTATATTATTAGTAGGTACTCCGTATCTATCAACATATTTCATGATTTAATTTGTTTTTTATAAGTTACCAAAACTCTATGGTAGGTAAATTTAGTGTATTAATCTGTCAAAAAATAAAAAAATTAAAATAAAATTAGTGCATGAATAAATAAATAAATAAATATATAAATAAGTCAAACATGTTAATTATTTTGAAATTAAGGGAGTATAAGATATTTTCTCATTCTATCTTTGTATTTTTTAAAAAAAATAAAAAATAAGTGCAACATTAGATTATTAGTGATTGATCTTTATTTTATACTTTATTAGATGTATTCATTATTTATAGCACCAATGATTGATGAGGAAATAAATACTAGTATCATAGATTCATAGGTTAGGATTTAATTACACTAGATTATTTTTCAATGTGTTTAACATAAAATTGATTATAAAATTAATGTATTTTCACCAATTCTTCTGTGTGGGCAGTCGCATGATGTGACCGTGCTTGTTTATCACAATAATCCTTAGGGCATGTTCCGATTTACTGAAAACAACTAAATAAACTGAACTGAACTAATTAGGGCTGAGCTGAACTGAACTGAAACGAACGAAGTAAATAGAGCTTAAATGAATTGTTTATGAGAGAAGAAAATTAGGAACTGAAATTAAGTTGAACAAAACAGATCCTTAATCAATAATATGTGTAGCCACAACTATTCATTAAGTAATCTCATCTAATTAGAAAGGAAGTAAGCCTAGTTATTCATTTGAGGAACCCAAAAGCAACCCCATTTTAATTTCATGTCCATGGTACCCCATTTGATCATTGTCGTAACTCCAATTAATCAATTAATTTTTTATATGTGAATTGGCCGCACCATTCACTTATAGTCTTATAGCGTGACTGACCCCATATATGAATTTGTGAAAAATATAAGGTGCTGAAAAATGTGCTCTTTAGTAGACAGCTAAGCTTTTCTAACATTAAATTTTTAACGTTCATAGGACAGTTATTGTTGATTAAGGAAATTAAAGATATTTTATTGATCACGAAATATTTGTTATATGATATTATTTAATTTCCATACCAGAAAAACTTTTCCCTACTTTTCGGTTATTGGGTGCCCGTAAAATGAAACATTTGGCGTAAAATTATAAATGTGAATTTCCTCAAAAAAAAAAAAAAATTATAAATGTGAATTTTATAAAAGTTTAAGTAAATGAATTTCTCATGTGGTTTTTTTTATAAAAATTATTTTATTTTATAGAAAAAAAAATGAATTTCTTTTTAAATTTTTAAATCAACATATCACACTATAATATTCATTAATATTTTATAACATGCATAAAATGTCATACCGTATGACCGGGGTTACTTAAGACTTGTTCTATTCACCTGAAACAAGTAAATCTAGTCTGAATTTTTTAAGGCCTGATCTGGTCTGATCCAAATTTTTCTGATCTGGTCTGGTTTGATCTAATTTAACAATTTGACTAAACTTTGGCCGCATTTTAATACTAATCTATAGAGAAAAACATCATAAAAATGGATCTTGTTGTTAAATTCATCTCATTATGAGCTTTTTAATATGCAATTTTTATAAAAAAATTTTAATACGCAATTAACGATATTTAACGATAAATAAATGATAATCAAAAGTTCTGATCTGGTCTGATCTGGTTTGAATTTATTATGGAATAAGTAATAAATATCTGAAATAAGTGGAAGAGAACAAGTCCTTATTTAGGATTTACTTATATTTAGGGGTTAATCAGTCGGTCAAGGATTACGTACTTATTTTGGGTTTATTATTTTAAGGAACGGTATTACATTGATAATTTACTATTTTGCCCCTTTCTTTATTATTACTCTGTTCTCCATCCTTATTCTCTGCTTTGACAATTGACATAGCCACTAGACTTGATAGCTAGTATGTTTTTATTATCAACTTGAAGGGAATTTTAAGGTTGTTAAAAATAGGTTTTAGCTTTAGTGAAGGTCCATACCTTTAGAGGCAATACAATACATGATCTATTCTTCATAACTCTTAAAAGACAACTCCTAAAAGTGATTGTGTACAAATAATACCCATCAATCCCACCCTCTCTTTTAGTTCTTGCTCATTTTATTGTTGGATGACCTATTTAATTTGCTTGACTGTTGTCGTCTTGATTCATTGTTTACTAATGTGTTTTTAATTTTTCTTTTATTATTGTCATAATAAATTTATTATTGATGTACGTATTGTGTTCTAAATATGTATATATTTATAAATTGATACATATACAATATGATACTCGCATATGAGTAATGAACAATTCTAAATGTATTATCATATAAATTCGCATGCATATATAAAGCATTGAAGTGAGCAATTTAATTAAAATTTAACATGTATAAGTCCTAAAACTAGTATGGGCACATAAGCATGAGCATTTTGCCTACCGTATAAGTACATGAATAGCATCACCAATGTTGTGTTGGCGCCTTGGCGATATATATTCATTATATATATTATATTGGTGATTTCTCTATATTTAATCTCATCTTTGTAGACCTGATGGGGTTCGAACTTATGGTCCCAAAGATACAAGGTGAGTTCCCTACCATCTCTATGAAGCATATTTGATTTGCTAAACATAAAAATAGAAGAAGAAAAATGTTAATGTCATGGTATGACCTACATAAAGCTTCACAAGGAATTTTATTCTAAGTAGAATTAATGTATAGCCTCGAAAATACATCAAGTTTGTTAAAATTATCGTATTGTATAGTTTGAGTTTCAAAAACTATATAAAATACGTAATGAAAATTAACAAATAACAATAATTATATATATAATATAAAAAAAAAAAATCAAACTATTCAAAAGAATATGCAAAAAATGAACCTTGTCATTTTAATTAGGTAAAATTAATTAAATTGAGTATGGCAACGTAATTAAAAATAATAAACTTAAATGGTAAGACTTCTAAGTTGAATAACATGGTATGTTTTCAGTATATGAGAAATGCGTCCTCACATGCATGCTACATACATATACTTTCTTCTGAGTAAAGCACAAATACGGTCCCTAAACTTTCGTATTTGTGCACTTTTAGTCCCTCAACTTTCAATTGTGCATTTTTGGTCCCTCAACCACCATATTTGGTGTTTCTGACATAAAAGTTGAGGGACTTTGCCTAATCAGCGAAAGTTTAGGGACCTTGAGTCAGCAATATTTTTTTTTTTTGTCAGATTTATTTATTTAATAAGAATCTTTATATGTGAGGTGGCTAATGTGATGATGATGAAAAAAAGTTTAGGACTGAAATTAGCCACATTGAATCAGTATAACCAAAACTAAATCATTAATTAGAAAACTAAAGTAAATAAATTAAAAACAATGTTCTTCAATATTAAAACCAATTAAAAATCTTTTGTTCTTTTGATTGAAAAAAATTTAATCTTTATCTATCTTTTCATGGCTTCCTCTCTCTCCCCCTCTTCCCTAACCTTAACCCCCCTTCCAATTTTCTCTCTCCTCCCTTCTCCCCTAGTCCCATGGCTTACAACTCCCTCATCTCCTTCGACAATGGCTCCCACCCGACCACCCATAAAAAAATTAGCCAAGCTCCGACAATGGCTCCCTAATCTCTCACAACCACCACACCACCACCACTACTCGATCGATTTGCGTCCGTTCTCATCATAGTCGCCGCCTTCCACCTTGTCAGTTCGTCGCCGCCTCCTTTTCCCCTTTTAAAGTTACTGCCTCATTTTCCCTTTTCAAGATTTTCGATTCGCAATTATTGCCTCATTTTCCCTTTTCAAGTATTGGTGGTTGTGCGTTTCTGATCTTTGCGACGGTAAGGTGGGTTTCAGATCTAAAAGGTGGTGATGATGAGTTTGAGATTTGGTTCGCTGGTGGTGCTGGTGACTGGTGATGTGGGGTTTTGGTTTGTTAATGGTGGTTAGTGATATGGGGGTTTTGGTTCGTTGGTGGCCTGGTGGGTGGTGACGTGGGGTTTCAAGTGGTGGTGATGAGGTGGGGTTTCGATCTTAGGGGTAGTGATGTGGGGTTTCAGATCTCGGTGGTGCGTAGTTAGATTGTAAGAGGGTGGTTACTGGGTGAGGGTGTTGCTGGTGGTGCAAGTTGGTCGGGTCGGTTTTTGTTGGTTGTGGAGGAGTTTCAGATGTAAATGGTGGTGAGAGAGTGGTGGTACAAGGTGGGTGCTGGTGGTGTTTAATGAGTTATTATTTACTAATTAAAGTTTTCTTTCTTATTTTAGTCAAAGTAAGTAATAAATATTAATATCAATAGTTGAAAAAAAAAGAAAAAAATTAAATAATAACTCATGGTCCCTAAACTTTTGCTGACTAGGCAAAGTCCCTCAACTTTTATGTCAGAAAAACCAAGAGTGGTGGTTGAGGGACCAAAAATGCACAATTGAAAGTTGAGGGACTAAAAGTACACAAATACAAAAGTTCAGGGACCGTATTTGTGCTTTACTCACTTTCTTCTAAATAAATTTTGTAATTTGTATTAGTATAATAGTAATATTTTTTTTCAAGAAAAAAGCAAGCGCACGTATCATCAACAAGTGCAGAAGAGTACATAAGGGGCAACCTTTTGGTGACAATGATTCGATCTCCTATATTTGTCTCCTAATGTAACTTAGCTTAACAAGATTATGAGCCACAAAGCTGTATCCTTTTAATATGTGACCAAATGACTAATTTTTGAAAGTCGATTAATAAAAAATAGACAATCCAATTCTAGAATTGCATAGTCTATCCCAAATCTTCTACCCAATCTCAAAGCCATTACTAGTGCCTCAGCCTCTACGGCTTGTGGTGGCCGAAAGGTTTGGTTCTTCGATCTGGTTGCAGCGAACTGCGAATATGACACGGCCAACATGTTCTTTAGCCATAACACCTTTCGAAAGTCATATTAGTACTACCTCTGTTTCGCATTATCTGCAACAAAGGGGTATTATTTGTGAGATATAAAATATTCCTTTGTTGCAGATAATGCGAAACGGAGGTAGTATTTAGTACAGTACATATAATAGATACTCAGAATGATGTTTGCAATGCTTTTGGCACGGAAAAATTAAATGATGTCCAATAATTTTGCATCATAAGGTGACTTCACCAACGAAGAAATCAAGATTAGAGGGCACATTATTTCAATAAAAGACAAGGAAAAATTGTCACATAGTTTTCGTTTTTGGAGTTGCCATATTTTTTTTCTTTATAAAATAAGCAAGGCAAAGTTCAGGCCCTTTTATTTTTCTCACAGAAAACGTACTAAATGTCTGTCTTTTCTATGCGATGTAAGGTATTGCATTATATTATTATTATTATTATTTTGCAGTGAGATTAACCTTGTCCGTTTTAAATGTTTTGGAGGCCTTGTGCTACTCCGATAAAAATTACTATATATTAGAGCTGTCGAAAAGTCAAAAACTAACTCGACTCGAGAACTTGACCTGAGCCGGCAATGATCTGAACCCAATATGTGCCCGGACAATGGGGTGAAACTAATGACCTGAACCTGACCATATGTTAACCGACGACCGATTTGATCCAATACTTTTTAACCTGAACCCGAACCTGCTCCCGACCTGAAAGTAACCGTCAACCGATTTAATCCGACACAATAACAATTTGTACCTGAATTAATACCCGACCCAATTAGAACCTGTACCTGAGTCATAGAAGATTTAATAAAATTTATATGCCTATTGTTAAACTTATATACTGATACAAACCTGTAAACCCACAATCCGATTCAGCTTGTATACCTTTTGTTCTCTATTACTCCCTTCGTTTTTAAATACTTGCTCCATTTCTCCATGCGCGGAGTTTTAGGAGAAATTAGAGAAAGTAATAAAATATGGAGGTAGTGGGGTAGTTGAGAGAATAAAAAATTGTAAAAAGCAAAACTAGTGGAACAATTGAAGGAGATAGAGTATTATATATGTTGGGTCCACTAGGTATGAGAAATGAATTAAATATTTTAAAAGCTTTTCAAAAAAAGGAAATGGAGCAAATATTTAAAAACGGCCGGAAATGGAAAGTGGAGCAAATATTTAAAAATGGAGGGAGTACTCATATATAGGTTTAATAAAATCTTGATAAAGCTGATCAAATTATGGAAGGCGTAATTATATAGTTCAACTTGGCCACATCGATATTTATTAGAATTGAACTTGAACCAAAACCCGACTCAACACTAACCCGAACCCGAATGTACCACCTTATTAACCCATCCAAACCCGACTCAACACAACCCGAACTTGAAATTGAAGCCGATCTGATTTTAACTCGACTTGAACCCGACCTATATCCGAAAAGGTGAACGACCCGGAATAAACTCAACTGATGACCCGACCTGAACTTGAATCTGATATGAGGCTAGATTGACCCGACATAACCAGATCATAATTTAATCCGAGATATGATTTGAACCAACCCAAATCCGACTTGAATACCCGAATCGACAACTCTATTATAATACACGAAATCGAAGCGATTTAGGAGGTGTCGGGAGCTGGTGTTGGAATTTCACGAAACACTACGAGATGAATCTCAAGATCATATAATATTATGTGGACCCATATATGACCATTATCCGGCAACGTAAAGGCCCCGTGTGAACTTATAACCAATACAAGAGGCATGAACGAAAACGGGTAAAATGACCATTTAAAGGCAAATTGGATGGTTCCACCCACCCAATTAAACTCTCGAAGGGTATTAGGGACCATGGTAAACATCTCGACAATTTTTATTTTCGGGCGAAAAAGGTCAATAAATTACAAATTTGAAGGCTATATAATCCACAGTTTTTGAGGAATTTTTAAGGTTTCAGGGCTC
This sequence comes from Chenopodium album, assembly GCF_948465745.1. NCBI lineage: Eukaryota > Viridiplantae > Streptophyta > Magnoliopsida > Caryophyllales > Amaranthaceae > Chenopodium > Chenopodium album. The sequence continues at coordinate 38,418,403 of NC_137855.1, forward strand.
GATGGCGAAAAATATTGAGACCCTTTTTTCCTCAAAAAACATGGATTATAGCCTTCAATTTTGTAATTTTTTGACCTTTTTTCGCCCGTATATAATTGTCGAAATGTTAATTATGGTCCCTAATACCCTCCAAGAGTCCAATTGGATCGGTGGAACTATCCAATATGCCTTTAAACTTTCATGTTACCTGTTCATAACTTAAAGTGATTTCGTAACACTACTAAAATTCGGCCATTTTGCGACCGTTTTTTTACGAACGTCATGGAAACGGTGGCAAAAAATGATATTTGCGACCGATTTTTAAACGGTCGCAAATTTGCGACCGTTTTTAAAGCGGTCGCAAATTTGCGACCGTTTTTGGGTTATAAAACGGTCGCAAAGGTATTTTAATATATTTTTAAAATAAAATACATATGAAAAATAATTCAAAAAGAAATTAATTTGGTTGCGACCGTTAGTAGCGGTCGCAAAATGCACCAATTACGACCGTTTCTCAAACGGTCGCAAAATTACGACCGCTATTACCGGTCGCAAAGATGCTTTTTTATTTTATTTTAAAAAAAGGTATAAAAAAGGTCCACTCCTAACCCTAATCAATTGATAGCCGCTCACTCTCTCTTTCCTCTCTCTCTCCTCACTCTTTCCTCCTCTCTTCTTCTTCAATTTCCTTTATCCTTTATCTAATCTGTTTCCTCTTCTCCTTCTTCTCTTCGTCTTATCCCCGATCTCTTTCCTCTTTTCCTTCTTCTTATTCTTATGTATTTATGCTCCATTAACCTGCATAATTGTTCTTTTTTTCTACATAATTGCTCCCCGATCTCATCACCATTTCCTCCATATTTGTTCTCTTTTTCTACATTATTTTTTCTTTATTTTCGATTTCGAATTTTTGCAACAAACAATTTGGGTGTTCGGATTTTCGTTTACAGCTGAATAATTTTGGTGTTCATAGTCGAATTCGACCATGAAAATTCCAGATCTGGAGTTTTCATGGTCGAATTTGACCATAAAAACCCAAAGAGGATGAAATATTTGACTTAAGGTATGTTGATTTCTCTGGAAATTTTGGGTTTTTTTTCGAATTTCCATGTTTGGTTTTGTTTGATTTTCGTTAAATTTAGTTATCATTCATTTTTATGATTTTTATTTTGTTTTTGTTTGAATCGATAGTTTAGAATGCTTTTCGTTAGTTTTTGTTTGATTTATAATGATTAAGTTTTGTTCATTTTGGTTTTGATGTTCATGATAAATTTGTTTAATTTTTGTGATTTTGATTCATTCGTCTTTTTTGTTAAATTCGTTAATTTTTTTTTTTCGTTATTTTGATTTTTTTTTTTATAATTTTTGTTTATTTTGACTTTTGAATTTGATATTCATATGAATTTTTGGTTTTATGTTTAATGTTACAATTTTGTTGGTTTAGTTTTGTGGGTCTTTTTTGTTATATATTTATTTTTGTGGGTAAAAATTTGGGTGGCTGGTGGTGGTGGGTGGAGAATGTTTAAGGTGTGCGGTGGTGGTGGGTGGAGTTGGTTCGTTTGGGTAGGATTTTTCGGTGGGGGCTGGGTGGAATATGCAGATAGATGGTGGTGGTGGGTGGAGTTCGTTTGGGTGGGACCTAACGGTGGTGGAGTTGGTTTGGGAGGGAGTGGTGGTGACGCTGCTGCCTGAGAAGTACAGGCAGTGATTGACTTTTTTTTTTTATTTTTTTTAAAACTTTTAGCGACCGCCATAAGCCGTTGCTAAATTCAAGATTTGCGACCGGTACATATGGCAGTCGCAATTCTGAGTATTTGCGACCGTTTATAGGCTGGTCGTTGAAAATAGTAAAAACGGTCGCAAAAAATCTGCGACCGTCAAACGGTCGCAATATTGTTTTTTTGCGACCATGAGAATAACCATGTTATGACCGTTGACGGTCGCAATTATGTTTTGCGACCGTTTTGCTATTTTCAGCGACCGTTTGAGACGGTCGCAATTTCGCCGAATTTTAGTAGTGTAAACTCAAGCCTACCACTTACGTTTATTTCAACATATAATGATCATATGTGATTTCAAACGGAATTATATGACCATGAGATGAATCCTTTAGGGTCTCAAGACTTTTCGCCACCAGGCCCCGAAACCTCAAAATTCCTCAAAAAGCGTGGATTAAAGCCTTCAATTTTGTAATTTTTTGACCTTTTTTCACCCAGAAATAAAAATTGTCGAGATGTTTACCATGGTCCCTAATATCCTCCAGGAGTCAAATTGTGTCAGTTGAACCATCCAATATGCCCTTAAACATTCATTTTCCTCGTTCACAACTTGCAGTGATTTCGTAAACTGAAGTCTACCACGGACGTTTATGACAACTTATAATTATCATATATGGTATCAAACGAAATTATACAACTCCGAGATGTATCCCTTAGGGTTTCAAGGTTTTTCGACACGGGGCCCCGTAACCTCAAATTTTCCTCAAAAAGTGTGGACTATAGCAATCAATTTAGTAAATTTTTGACCTTTTTTCGCCCGGAAATAAAATATGCCGAGATGTTTATCATGGTCCCTAATATCCTCCGGGAGTCAAATTGGGTCGGTGGAACCATCTAATATGCCCTTAAACGGTCATTTTACGCGTTCACAATTTGCAGGGATTTCGTAAACTCAAGCCTACCACGAACGTTTATGACAACTTAATGATCATATATGGTTTCAAACGGCATTATATAACCTCGAGATGTATCCCTTAGGGTTTCAAAGTTTTTCGCCACCGTGCCCTGAAACCTCAAATTTTTCTCATAAAACGTGGATTATAGCCTTCAATTTTAATTTTTTGACCTTTTTTCGCCCGTACATAAAGATTGCCGAGATGTTAACCATTTTCCCTAATACCCTCCAATAGTCCAATTGGATCGATGGAATCCAATATGCCCTTAAACGGTCATTTTACCCGTTCACAACTTAAAGTGATTTCGTAAACTCAAGCCTACTACGAATATTTATGACAACATATAATGATCATATATGGTTTCAAAGGGCACTATAAATCCCCGAGATGTATCCTTTAGGGTTTCAAGGTTTTTCGCCACCGGACCCCGAAACCTCAAAATTTCCTCAAAAAGCGTGGATTATAGCCTTCAATTTTGTAATTTTTTTACCTTTTTTCGCCCAGAAATAAAAATGTCGAGATGTTTATCATGGTCCCTCATATTTTCCGGGAGTCAAATTGGGTCGTCGGTGGAACCATCCAATATACCCATAAACGATCATTTTACCCGTTCACAAATTGTAGTGATTTCGTAAACTCAAGCCTACCACGAACGTTTATGACAACTTATAATGATCATATATGGTTTAAACGGAATTATATAACCCCGAGGTGTATTTCTTAAGGTTTCAAGGTTTTTCGCCACCGTGCCCCGAAAACTTAAATTTTTCTCAAAAAACATGGATTATAGCCTTCAATTTTGTAATTTTTTGACCTTTTTTTGCCCGTATATAAAATTGTCGAGATGTTAATTATGGTCACTAATACCCTCCAAGAGTCCAATTGGGTCGGTGGAACCATCCAATACGCCATTAAACGGTCATTTTACCAGTTCACAACTAAAATTGATTTCGTAAACTCAAGCCTACCACGGACATTTATGACAACATATAATGATCATATGTGATTTCAAACGGAATTATATGACCCCGAAATGTATCCTTTAGGGTCTCAAGGCTTTTCGCTACCAGGCCCCGAAACCTCAAAATTCCACAAAAAGCGTGGATTATAGCCTTCAATTTTGTAATTTTTTGACCTTTTTTGACCCAGAAATAAAAATTGCAAACATGTTTACCATGGTCCCTAATATCCTTCAGGAGTCAAATTGGGTCGGTGGAACTATCCAATATGCCCTTAAACGGTCATTTTACGAGTTCACAATTTCCAAGGATTTCGTAAACTCAAGCATACAACGGACGTTTATGACAACTTATAATTATCATATATGGTTTCAAACGGCATTATATAACCCCGAGATTTATCCCTTAGGGTTTCAAGGTTTTTTGAGATGGGCCCCGAAACTTCAAATTTTCCTCAAAAAGCGTGGACTACAACCTTCAATTTTGTAATTTTTTGACCTTTTTTTGCCGGAAATAAAATATGCCGAGATGTGTACCATGGTCCCTAATATCCTCCGGGAGTCAAATTGGATCGATGGAACCATCTTATATGCCCTTAAACGATCATTTTACCCGTTCACAATTTACGGGGATTTCGTAAACTCAAGCCTACCACGGACGTTTATGACAACTTATAATGATCATATATGGTTTCAAACGACATTATATAACCCCGAGATGTATCCCTTAGGGTTTCAAGGTTATTCGCCACCGTGCCCTGAAACCTCAATTTTTTCTCAAAAAACGTGGATCATCAATGTTAATTTTTTGACCTTTTATCGACCGTAAGTAAAAATTGCCGAGATGTTAACCATGGTCCTAATACCCTCCAATAGTCAAATAGGGTCGGTGGAATCCAATACGCCCTTAAACGACATTTTACCCGTTCACAACTTAAACTGATTTCTTAAACTCAGGCCTAAGCTACCACGTACATTTATGATAAACTATAATGATCATATGTGATTTTAAACGGAATTATATGACCCCGAGATGTATTTAGGGTCTCAAGACTATTAGCCACCGGGCCCCGAAACCTCAAAAAGCGTGGATTATATATAGCCTTCAATTTTGTAATTTTTTGACCTTTTTTCGACTAGAAATAAAAATTGCCGAGATGTTTACCATGGTCTCTAATATCCTCCGGGAGTCAAATTGGGTCGATGGAACCATCCAATATGCCTTTAAACGATCATTTTACCTGTTCACAAATTGTAGTGATTTCGTAAACTCAAGCCTATCACGAATGTTTATGACAACTTATAATGATCATATATGGTTTCAAACGGAATTACATAACCCCGAGATGTATCCCTTAGGGTTTCAAGGTTTTTCGCCACCGTGCCCTGAAATCTTAAATTTTCCTCAAAAAACGTGGATTATAGCCTTCAATTTCGTAATTTTTTGACCTTTTTTCGCCCGTATATAAAATTGTCGAGATGTTAATTATGGTCCCTAATAACATCCAAGAGTCCAATTGAGTCGGTGGAACCATCCAATATGCGTTTAAACGTTCATTTTACCTGTTCACAACTTAAAGTGATTTCATAAACTCAAGCTTACCACTTACGTTTATGACAACATATAATGATCATATGTGATTTCAAACGTAATTATATGACTCCGAAATGTATCCTTTAGGGTCTCAAGACTTTTCGCCACCAGTCCCCGAAACCTCAAAATTCCTCAAAAAGCGTAGATTATAGCTTTCAATTTTGTAATTTTTTGACCTTTTTTCACCTAGAAAAAAAAATTGCCGAGATGTTTACCATGGTCCCTAATATCCTCTGAGAGTCAAAATGGGTTGGTGGAACCATCCAATATGCCCTTAAACGGTCATTTTACCCGTTCACAACTTGTAGTGATTTCGTAAACTCAAGCCTACCACGGACGTTTATGACAACTTATAATGATCATATATGGTTTTGAACGGCATTATATAACCGCGCGATGTATCCCTTAGGGTTTCAAGGTTTTTCGACACCAGACCCTGAAACCTCAAATTTTCCTTAAAAAGCCTTCAATTTTGTAATTTTTTGACCTTTTTTTCGCACGTAAATAAAAATTGCCGAGATGTTTACCATGGTCCCTAATATCCTCCGGAAGTCAAATTGGGTCGGTGGAACCATCCAATATGCCCTTAAACGCTCATTTTACCCGTTCGCAACTTGCATCGATTTCGTAAACTCAAGACTACCACAAACGTTTAAGAAAACATATAATCATCATATATGGTTTCAAACTGCATTATATAACCCCGAGATGTATCCTTTAGGGTTCCAAGATTTTTCGCCACCGGGCCCCGAAACCTCTAATTTTCCCTAAAAAGCATGGATTATTGCCTTCAATTTTGTAATTTTTTTGACATTTTTTCGCTTGAAAATAAAAATTGCCGAGATGTTTACCGTGGTCCCTAATACCCTCTGAGAGTCTAATTGGGTCGGTGGAACCATCCAATATGCTTTTAAACGGTCATTTTACCTGTTCACAACTTGCATTGATTTCGTAAACTCAAGCCTACCTCGTACGATTATGACAACATATAATGATCGTATATGGTTTCAAACGGCATTTTATAACCCCGATATATATCCCCTAGGGTCTCAACACTTTTTAACACTTTTTACCATCGGGCTCTGAAACTTCAAAATTTTCTCAAAAAGTGTGGATTATAGCTAGAGATGTCAAAAACTAACTCGACCCGAGAACACGACCTTAATGTGCAAAAATCTGAACCCAACCTGTACTCGAACAATGGGGTGAAACTAGTGACATCACTGACATGTAACTTGACTTGAACCTGACCCGATCTTAACCGAAAATGCATTTGATCCAATACTTTATGGCCTGAACCCGAACCTACCCCCGACCTGATAGTACCCGTCAACCGATTTAATTCGACCCGAAAACAATCCGAACCTGAACTAGTACCCGACCCAATTAAAACATGAACCCGAGTCATGGAAGGTTTAATAAAATTTTATATACCATTTAATCAGCTTATATACTGGTATAATTCTGTAAACCCTCAATCCGATTTAATAAAATATTTAGTTCAGCTAATATAACTTTTGTTCTCTATTACTCGTACATAGGTTTAATAAAATCTTGATGATGCTTAATCAAACTATGGAAGGCATTATTATATAGTTCAACTTGGCTACATCAATATTTATTAGAATTGATCTTGAACCAAAACCCGACTCAACACTTACCCGAACCCGAATGTACCATCTTGTTAACCCATCCAAACCCGACTCAACACAACCCAAACCTGAAATTGAACCCGATTTGATTTTAACTCAAATTGAACCCGACCTATATCCAAAAAGGTGAACGACTCGTTATAACTTGAACAGAAATTGACCCAACCTGAACGTGAACATGACCTGAAGCTAGATTGACCCAACATAACCTGATCCTGATTCAACCCGAGACTTAATTTGACCTGATCCAAATCCGACTTGAATACCTAAATTGACAGCTCTACTATATATTATGATTTATGAAGTATATATTTTGTAATAGTGATAAAACTACGGAGTATTAGTTGATACGGAGCTTTTTTTTTTTTTTTTTTTTTTTTTTCCTGTTGAAAAACTATATATTCAATCTAAGCATTTAAGGAACCTCGATCAACTACTCTAAAACTGAGAAAACAAATTAAATTATTAAAATGAATCTAATGATAAAATTTACATATACAGAAATTTATAATGACAAAAATCAAAGATCATGTATAGCCTTTAAGTAAGTAAGAAAGTCCCACATATGTGTCCCTAGACTTCCTACTTGTTACCGACTCACACTAGCTAATCCAAATGACTCATTTGCCACCTCTAAATCAATCAAGTTCGTCACAAATTTATCAGTTTACTAGAGTACGGCATGAGAATTTAGCAGGGAAGGCAAGAAACATAATAATAATTAAACCAGGGCCCTTCAATGGTTACCCTACTAATGATCATGGACATTGACAGCAAGTAGAGAGACAAATCCAATAAGCAAGGAATGTCAAGACTCGAGTATTATAACAGCAGCAGAAATAAGCACATGTTCAGTTCTTATCTAAGTAGCTATAGTGAATGCTTCATAAGCAAAAGCAGCTTGACAGATATCAGTTCAACTAGTACCAAGATTTCAATTCATATAAGCTTAAAAAGACAATAGGAACGGTGAAAAGAGGGGATACCGCAGCTTTAACTTATATATTGATCCCTAAATTCACATTCTGTAGAAGATTACACAAAATAGCACAATGCATATAAGTTAAAGCCAACAACACCGCAACGGTTCCTGCGTACCAAAAAGGTCTTCCATGGTTTCTTCACTATCCGAAACATGATACATACCTGTATCTAGCGAGTAGAAAAGTATACTATTCCCTTTGAGCCTTGAAAGATAGATCCTATTCTGCATTCCTGCCTCTGTAATTTCTACTGAAAATGATGATGCACGACTTAAGAAAAAGCTATGGTTTCCAAGGCTTTTAACTTCAGACCAATTTTCCTCGAGAAGATTGAACTTGAACACTTCAATCTCATCTCCTGCAAATCCATGAATAAGCACACAATATAGTTCTCCATCACTCTTAACCAAATGGACCCTATCATAGTCACTGCACCATATATCCGGCCGCCTTTTGTAAACTCTCCAACTCCCTTTACCATCTACTAATGTAAATGCTCCAAGGTTTCCAATCCCGTCAAGAACATAGAATGTTCCTGCTAAATAAAGTGGGCTGTTTGTTATGAACACAAAGCCAGGTCCATAATCATCATCACCATCACCATCATCATTCTCATAATCATAATCATTAATGGGGAACTCAAAACTTTCCCATAATTCGTCCCCATATCTAATATGATGGATCACTATTGCATTATCGTGATAAGCAATTGCAACCGTGACACAATCAGTAGAAGTAGGGTATGTTGAGAACCCGATGGATGAAAAGTGACTAGTACCAACAGTAGGAAAATCCCCACTCACTCTTGAGAAGGGATTGAAATACTTTAACATTCTTTTAGAACCAACAGATATAAGTAACCACCCATCCTTGAAGAATTCGATAGCAAAAGGGTCAGAAGAGAGTTGTAAAATGCTTGAACATGAACAACTAAGCGATGGGTCTATTAATTCACAAGATCTGCCATCATTCTTCAAGACAACAAACAACGGAAGCATTTTATTAATTCTATGTTGGGGTTGAGGAACTGCAATTTGAAATGTCTTACAGCTAGCTCGAAAATTCCAGAGATCAAACAAATGCATATACTTCGAAATCAGCTTTATAAGATCATCTGGAAGCTCAGAGAACCGCGCCCTTTGTCCTTGTGTTCCCATCTCTTGTCCATGGCACTCTTTGTACTTTGTACTATGATTAATCATCTCATGATCAAAACCTTCATCTATATTTTTCCTTAGTCTGAGTCAATTCTTGGCCTTTCATGTCTGGAACACCTAATAAACTGTGAAAACACAATATAGGTTTGTATATATTTAAAAATAAAAATAAAAAATAAAAAACAAAACAAAAATCAGTTTAAAACTTTAGATCAATAAAAACATATTTTGTGTAAACTTTTATTGGACTTTAATCAGAATAGCTTTAATTGCTTTTAACTTGTAAAATAATATACAGTTCAATAGTCAGGTGAAGAGAAAATGCAGGGGAAAGTAACAATAATGCAATTAAATTACTAACCTATGGTGTTGTGGCATCAAATTCAGCCAAATAGGAGCTCGATGGCTTAAATACTCTGGACGGGATAAAAACAAACTCAAAGTATCCTCATTTAGGCTGTAACAAAAATAATATATATCAGAAAGCCTTTGATCATTGAAGTAGATGCAATCCCCTCGGGCGCATCCACTACCACCACCACCACCACCAGATGATATTAAAGAATTACAACTGGTAGTGGTTTTACTTCCCCAGCACCAGGTGCTACAATTTCGGCCTAAGAACAAGGCGCGGCCATCTAAAGAATTCACCTTCACCCATTTCTTCCCCGCCAAATCCAACTCTGAAACCTTCACCGTGCTCACACAATAGTCCCAACAGCATCTATAAACACATATATAGTACACATGACCACAAGATTCAACCAAAAACTCCTCCAATTTGATATAATTGGTGCCACTTTTTGGCTGATCTATCTGCAAGGGCTTGATAGAGAATGAGTTAGTAGCATCATTGGCAACCTCAATACTTAACAAAATGGGTTCTTGATCTCTAATATCACTTCCGTGATCATATACTTGAGCCCATGCATATATAATTTTGTTCAATGTAACTACTTCGTCTACTTGAAACCTCTTGCCATCATACTCGAGGCCATGGATGACCCAATCACTAGAAATTAAACTACAACCACTCTTTGAGGTGGGTCGATAAGAAAAAACTTCATCACGGAAAAACAATAAAACCACACTAACATTGTTACCAATACTATCTTTTTCATGATCTTCATCATCATTTGATGTAATCAATGTCCAAGATGAAATTGAATTAGAGAAGTTTTTATGCAAAGGAGGGAGAGATAAAAGCTCCAATGTGAGCGGATTCCATAAAAAGTAATGGAAGAATTTGTATCCTTCTACATCTAATAAGATTAACCAGCCATGACAAGAACCACAAATAGATCTACCGCGTAATTGAGGAATACTCTTGTTATAAAAATTATTGTGATTACCCTCTTCAATAGTGCAGAATGTTTGAATATTTTTTAACTCATCATCTTCCCTGCCCGTACCCCAGTACCGGAAGTACGTGTACACAAGATACGGTGATCTCTCCACAGGTGGAAGCCTCAATTTATCATCCATCTTCGAATTATCCATCGATCAATATAACATACAAATGAAGCTCCTCAAATTATCGAACAAATATATATATTCAGTAGAATGTTGGCATTTGCTGTTAAGGTCAAGAAATTAGAGAAAACGGCTTAGCCCTTGCATTGATTACAATATACATATATATAACCAACCGAATTATAATATTTGCAACAATTGCTTCTCCTGCTCAAATCAAAATTGGACTAATTAGAATACCAAAATCAATGTTTCTTTTTCCACCTTATCTATGATCAAACTCAACAAATTAATTACAAATTCCGAAATTCATATCTATCTATATTACTCGGACTCTTCATTATTCCTTTTTAAGTACGGTTGTGTTGGATACAACACTCGATTTTGAACCAAAATCATACAAATATTATACTACACCCGTTAGTCCGTTACACATTAGTTCAACTTTGGAATTATTTATGTCTCACAAAATAATACCCAAAGTTGCAACTAATATGCAACGGAGGTAGTATTAAATAGAACGATTGATGGGCTATCCGAGTCCAAGTCATTCTTACGTATAATTTAAGTTTCATGAAAAATAACATACAATTGATGCATATAACAATTAAAGTGACCAGAATTACGGTACAACCTTCACTAAATCACTATAATTTGCAAAATCCATAGATGTATCCTGATCAATAATCGATAAGACGCCAATAAAGGTTTCACCTTTAATTATAAATTGCTAATGGTAATATACAGGCGAATTAACTACAAATTGTAATCAAATAATTCAGAAATTAGCATGAAATTATAACTGAGTACATGAGAATTTGATTGGTGGTAAAATTAGCAAGCATGAGTACAGGGACTTACTGATTCAAATCACGGCGTCGGAGCAAAGGTATTCGGCGTCGCTACTGGATATTGTAATTTGGAATAGGCGAGTCATGAGCTGTGTTGATTTGGGTGACTGAGTCAGGTTAATGAGGTTGGGTAGGGTTGGATCTATTTGATGGGAGTTTTGTTTGGGCTAGTTTTTGTGACTTGTGTATCTAGGGGTTGGTTGGATCCGAACTTACTTTGCCCCTATTCGAGGTAAAAAGATCCGCTTCGAGAAAAAAGTAATCTGAACTCGACTCCGAGTCGGAGTAGGGTCGGAGACGGATCCTACAAAAAATCCGAGAAAAAAAATCCAACTCCGACAAATGTCTAACTGTGACGGATTATCCGTCTCCGACTTCGATAGATCGTGGATTTTTGTGTGGGTCATGGTGGCATTGGGTGTGGGTTGTAAAGGCCCAAATAGCCCAATTTCTCAAATTTTCCTGCCATTTTTTTGGGTCAAAACATCATTTTAAAGAATATCTTAAAAAAATAAATAAATATATACAATTGGCAGAAAATAATTTTTTAGCATTGCTTTATATCCTCCCCTCATAGCCGCTAAGGTTTCGAGGTTGGGGGAAGGGATGGCAATATCATCCAAACCCGTTGGATAATCATCCACTCGATCCAAATATATGGATGAAAACTCGAACTTAAGCGGGTGACGGATGGATGATGGATGGGTGGGGCGACGGATAAGGTCGGATTCGGATGATGATACATCCAACCCATCACCCGATCCATCACCTGACACATCCATCCACCCATTAAATTTATATATAAAAGAATAAAAATAAACACCTTTTTAAATAATTTATTATCTATTTGTAATGTTAGGAAATGACATGTGTTTTTAATTTAGTAAAAAGGAACAAGTATTAGAAGGATGTATCAAAGTTTTAATAAATAAATCACTTTTCTTTTTTTCCAAATCTTGATTTTAATTATGAAAGTTCAAAGTTGTATTTATATATTTACTTCACTCGAATTATCACCCGATTCATCCAAGGATGATGGATGGATCGGATGTGGATGAAGAAAAATTAGGTGATTGATGGATCGGATGACGGATGGATTGTAGGTGGATGGAGGCGGATGAAGCATCACCCGACCCACCTCCGATCCATTGCCATCCCTAGTTGGCGGGAGGGCCAGTCGGGCGTGGGGAAGGTTTTTAAAGGTTGTTTCATGGGATTTTGGGGTTGGGGATGGTGGTTTAAGGGGAAGGAGATGGTGCCATGGTGGTCGGGAAGACGGTGTGAAGGGAGGAGGGGGGTTAGTGTTTGGAGTAGTGGAGGGTTGTTAATTTTTCACATTACAACTAACGAATTCAAGACAGATGTACTAGTATTCTGTTACAGAAATATTAGGGATTGTATGTTCAGAAATGACCCCCTAAAATTAGGTCCGCTTTAAGTTAATCGATAATTGAGACATTTTAAAAAGATAACTTGTATTAATTTTTTCCTAAAATAGTTCTTGTGGAATCAAGTTTGATGTCTCAAAACATCATTTGTTTTTTATGAATAAAATTTTGATAACGCTTAAATAATAATTTGGTTTGATACGAATATAACATTTTATTTCCTTGTGTGACAGTCTATAAGCTACATTGGACAAACTTTACATAAATACTAATTTCATAATTCATTTGTTTTTTTTTTTAAGGGGAGTACAACAAGATTCGAACCACACACACGCTAAATTATTGACCTTGTCTACAAATTTGACCGATTAACAATCTACCAATCAAACATATTGACAAATTGCATAAGAAATCCTTCACAAAATGTAAAGGGGGTTGTCATGGCCTACCCTAGCCTTCCTTTCATTCCAATTCGAATTGATTTGAATCAAGCTTGATTCAAATGATCGATTTGCCACCTCTACTCCACAGCAAGAACATTGATTGATACACCTCTCATGAACTTCACATTTAGTCATATCCTCCCCTCCGCGATCAGCCATTATTGCAGCAACTAGATAACCAAATGACAGCAACAACGGCAAGATATCAAATTTCAAGAAATTCTTGTTGATCACTAATGCCACCAAATTAATGCATAGTTGGACCATCGAGCTAACCACACCAAAGATGAGTGAAAATCTCCCAAATAGCCTCCTTTCTCTCCCAGGGTAGTAAAACCAACCTAAGCAAAAGCAACCATTTTTTTGCCACACCACTTTACTCTTCTTCCCTTCATGAATCGATTCAATTATCGAAATCATCAAGCAAGAAGCCGAGGTGATTGTGTTTAATTTAAGGTAAAAGGGAGTATTAAGTTTCCCTTGTGCATTCTCTTGGCTAAGTGTAGCTTGGCAAGCTTCAATCACTACATTTAACACAATAAAAAGCCATTTGAAAAAAATCCATTTCATTTTCAACGACTTTAATGCCTTTGTTATAACATTGTAACATTTCAACAAAAATGTACAAGTTATAAGAGTTCTAAAGCCACTGCTACAATTATAATTTTTATTACCTTCTTGATTACCATCATGCACTTCTTTGCCTTGCAAAAAATTTACGTCAAGTACAACATGAGGAACATCATGTATATCCCCCGTGGATGTAATTGTAGTGATAAAATGTAATTGCGATGATACCTTGGATGGTTGTGGTGGTACATATTCTATAGTCGTGGTATCTTGGTTGGTTGTGGTGGTAAACTCGTCCCCTGAAAAATCCCAATAACCACTAGAATCTTCGGTGTCAAGATCACTATCATCGGATGAAACCCAAGCATAGTCTTCGCAAAAATCTGGCAATGGATCGTCACTATCGTACTCTTGAACGGAAACCTTACTAGAGTGTATGGTAGTGTTTGATGATGGGCCGCTCATTGTACTATTTTTACTACGTAGTATAAGTGTACTTAAAATTGAAGGCAATTGATTGATAATAATGTATGTTAAAAATGCTCTATTATAGGCTTAACATATATAGTGTAGACGTGTAATAGATAAGGAAATTTCATACCACTTTCGTTTTTTGCTTTTGGCTTTTACTACGTTTCTAATTTTTCTTTTGGAAAATTAGTTTAACTTTAGGGAGCATTTCATCATTACACTAGTAGAAAAATTAGTGTGTAGCAATTTTTTAACTTACTAGTATGGACCATGAACCTTCACAAATCTACCCAAAGTCCAAAACACTAGTAATATTCCACAATTAGTAGACCAATTTTTAGTTGTTGACAATCAGAATAAATTAGGGTATGTGATATTGTGAATTAATTATACTGTCTTACTAACGTAATAAGACACGATGTTAACTATTTATTCATATTAATCATATTTTTTTGGACATTTCACGTTTTTTTTCCAAGTTTAAATAAATTTATAGTCCGTCTTGTATGTGGCTAACCATACCGTATGACCACTAATAAAAGAACCGAGTAACTTTTATAGCACTGATTAAGTAACCCCTGTATAATAATGACACCATAAGTAGTAATATGATCCCTATAACACTGACGAAGTAACCCCTTTAACACTGACCAAATAACCCCCTATTACATTAACGAAGTAACCCCTATAATAGCTAGTCAGATATAAGAATTTGTGATAACTTTTACCATGCCAATCACATTATTTGTAACGGAATATTAGGCTTTATCCTACACTTTTATATAATCTTCTAATCCGTAAACTTTTGATGAGATAATCAAGAAACATAGGAAAATTAAGTAAAGATCCCAAACAAGAAGCTTGACCAAAAAAAGGATTATATCACAATCAGTCAAGTAATTAATGGAATTCTAGGCCCGCCACTTTCTTGTTACGCAAGCATTAAGCTTTTGCGGAATATTGCTATAAAATAAGACTATTAATACTACCACAAAAGAAAAAAAGAGAAGCATCTAGAAAGAAATAACAAAGAAAATTTGGCACAATTACATTCTTCTCGACTAAGAATTAAGCTCACATTGGAGTAGAGTTCATTTGGCTGGTTCAATTTTATTCATCTTATTTTCACTTAATTTAACTTTGATATAACTTGATATAATATGTTCAAATACAAGTTTGATAAAATACAAGTTTATCACCTTTATAAGCAAATTTCGAAAATATTTTGTCTAAAAATTCGTCCTTTAATAGTAAAATAAATTTTTAACAAATCCGTTCTAAAACTTTTGTTTAGCTGATTTTGTTCACTAAAATCATGGCTTCTTCAAGCTTATATATTTAGCTTCAATGGTAAAGTGTGAAAGCTCGGTTTCAATAGAGGGAGAAACACTCACTATCCCTTTGGATGGAGTTAACCCTACCTTTTATTTCTCCATTTTTTTTCTTACGTCAGCATCAAAGGAAGAGGGAATTGAAGAATGAGAAAAATAGCCTTCACTCAAGAAATGACCTCAAACATTAGTATAAAATATAATTTTTCCCGCTTTGAGCCTAGCCCGTACAATTTATCTGATCTTTGGACATCTTTCCGAAAGACCTCATACTAATTAAAGTGCGTTCTCAAGTATAAAAAGCTCTTCACTTCCTTATTCTTTCCTTGTGATATATCCTAACAAATATAGGATATTAAAAGTGCTTTTTCTTTTTCGTCCACCAACCTTGTACTTCGTTTATATGTTAGTATAATTTCACTCCTTCGATCAATGTGGATAATCTCTCAAAGTTATTTTCTAAATAATAAAAATAATAATAATTTTTTGGTATTTAGAGAGCCACAAGGGCGGGAGATCCGGAGATCGAGATCCCTAAATCCCCTAAAATCAAGAAGCACTACAAGAAAAACAATTTTGGGCAACGGATTAATAATTTATGGGCAACAAAATTAATAATCGTCGCCCAAACATCTAATTATGGACCACGAGGTAAATTTTGTCGCCCAATGTACAATAACAGGCGACGACCAAGATTTGTGTTGCCCTTATTCATAAATGGGCCACGAAATTATTGATAGTTGCCCATTAATATGACTGGGGCGACAAAATAACTTAACCCATTGCCCAAACCAATTAAATTGGGTTGAAAAGGATGTTTAATGTCGTTGCCCATCAATTAAAATTGGGCGGAAATAAAACCCGCTTAATAAAAATCTCAAATATGCCAAAACTTCAAATATTAAACTCTGTACTGCCGTAGTACATCATCAGTTTCATCACTTCGGTTCTTCGTCCATTTCCGGCCTCTGTCCCCTGTTTGTACCAGAGCTTGCAAAATCCATTGAAGAGCTGTAGTTTTTGCGTGTTTTTGGTCAATTTCGTTTCTTTATACAATATCTAAATCCAAATTTTTCCTTTCTCAATATTACTTTCTAGTTTGTAATTTTGTCAAACCCTAATTTGTTTGTTAATTTCATAGGTGGTCCGGCGGTGGTTAAAGGAGGCGATAACAACGGCTTCAACGCATCCTGTTAACGGGTCAGTTATATAGTGGTTAATATTAATCGAATTTTGTTTTCTGTAAAAAAAAAAAGATTTTGATGCAAAATAATTTTTCTTTTCTATATTAATCGAGTGACATTCGAGTTTTGTTTTAATAATGAAATGCAAAATCTGTTCTTGAAAATATTCTATGCTTCTAATTTTCCCAATTTAGATCAATGACGATATTAGTTTTGGTTAATTTCCCTGATTTTGTTTGGCGTGATGTAAGAAGCTTAGATGACAGATTTGTCCCAAGAAATTGTAAGGATTCTTAGTTGGGTAAGAATAACCCAGAATCTGATTGAATTATAATTGCTCGTGTAATATCAATTATTAGAGAGCATATTAGAGGATATTAGCTCGCTTAATATTCAGTGAGAATTATATTGTATTTTGGATGTTGAAGGACAATGATATTAGTTTAATTACTTTGATAAGTGGTTTTCTATCGGGTCTGATTTTTATTAATTTCAGTTGTTGTTAGTTTGTTACAGATTTACAATATAGAACTTAACATTATAATTATTACATGAGTAAATTGACTACATATAGAGAGATTCAATTATAAGAGAACATGTCTTATTTTAAAATATGGCAAACTAGATTCTTTATTTGAACTACCCATGTAATATGAGTGAGTAGAATCAGTAGAGTATGATAAATATTGACTTTCATTCTGATTAACTCATGTGCAAATAAGAACCTGACTATAATGAACCAAGAACTAATTAATTTTTTTGCTTAATTGTAAAGATCCTTCTATTACCCCTTTTGTTCAAGAGCTTAGGAGCTTCAAAGAAGATCTGAACATTAGTGTTTCTTGATCAAGCTACCAATATTCAGGTTGGTGTTTTTTTATTTGATTGCTTTTGATTGTATTATACTTCTATATATATATATATATATTGGGTTGAATTTTGAGTATGTTTCTTTGATGAGTACCAGCTTAATTATTATCAATTTTGTGCAGCTATATGATTTGAATAGTACCTGAACTTATTGCTTTAAGAGATATGTTTTGATGAAATTTATCCAGTAGTATGCCTTGGCCAAATTAATGTAAGAAAAATGATATAATAAAGAAGCTTCTTTGCATATGATATATGTAATTGTGTATACACTTTTTGACTTAATTGGTGTGCTTAGTATATGGATTAATAATTAGTTTATGTCGATGGATAGTTCTTATTAATTGGTGTGCTTAGGATATGGATTAATAATTAGTTTGTGTGGATGGATAGTTCTTATTATTAACTTGTAGATGACTAATTTTTTTTGTTCTTTGTTTTTATAATTTATTATTAAAATTTTGACTACAAAAAGCTATCAGTATGTAAAATAGTAGGCCTAAAAGAAAATATAAAGAAGAATGGTACTTTGTATTTTAGATTTTTAGGATAACACAAAAATCCTAAGCATTAGCTATACTTTGATATTTTTTCGGAAGTGGAGGTGATTAAATTGGCATAATTTGATTGTTTTTAACCTATAAACTTTTTCTTTTTTAACTAACTATTTTTTTTGCTATTATGCTGTTACGGACTATCTTTTATTTTAAATTTCAAGAATGAATAGAGATCGAACTTGGATGAACCACAATGGTATAAAGGATAGACGCAAACCAGAGTATAAAGCAGGAGTCGACGAGTTTTTAAAGTTTGCTTATAGGGAAAAAAATGATGACACCTTGTTGAAATGTCCTTGTTTAAACTGTAGATTGAGTTTGGCCCATGATCGAAAAACTATGCAATGCCACTTACTAGTATATGGTATAGATAGTAGTTATAACCCATGGGTGAGTCACGGAGAAAGTGGTGGGCTAGATGTTAATAATGAAGATGATAACACGATGGAGGCCTCAGATAATGACGATGATGATGATATACCATTTGATGATATGGCTCCATTGGTTTTTGATGCCACAAATGCATGGAATAATAGTACAACTTATGAGGTTCATAGTGATGGTGGTAACTCCATGGAGTTTGGTTCTAGTAGTGGCAATGATGAAACTCCTAGTAAGGAGTTAATGACATTGCTCGAAGACATGGAGGCCGAATTATATCCAGGGTGCAAGACATTTAAGAGATTAGAGTTTCTTATCACATTACTACACATTAAGGTTAGCAACAAGTGGAGTGATAAGTCTTTTTCAATGTTATTAAATACATTACATAGGGCATTTAATCATGATAAAAAATTTCCAGCTAATTCTTATGAATCAAAAAAATATACAAAAGCATTAGGATTGGATTATGTAAAGATCGATGCATGTGTTAACCATTGCATTTTGTATCGCAAGGAGTTTGCAAATGAAGAAAAATGCCCTAAATGCTTGACTCCTAGATGGAAGGAAAAAGTTGTGCAAGGTGGTGATGTGTCTTCTGGTGACGAAGACGAGGGTGTTGCTGAAAAGAAAACTCGAATTCCTCAATTAGTTTTACGTCATTTTCCTCCCATTCCAAGGTTGCAAAGGATGTTTGTCTCCTCAAAGTTAGCAAAGGACATGCGATGGCATAAGGATGAATGCTCAAAAGATGAGGTAATGAGACACCCAGCTGATTCAGAAGCATGGAAGTCCTTGGATAAAATATATCTAGACTTTTCTGCTGATGCTCGTAACATACGCTTGGGTTTAGCAAGTGATGGCTTTAATCCCGGTGCTAACATGAGTAGCAGATATAGCATTTGGCCAGTGATGTTAGTTCCATATAACTTACCTCCTTGGATGTGCATGAAAAGTGATAACATGATATTATCTTTGCTAATTCCCGGTCCCAAATCTCCGGGAAATGATATAGATGTTTTTTTGCAACCTCTAATTGATGAACTAAAGGAATTGTGGGAGACAGGGGTAAAAACTTTTGATGCTCATGCCAAAGAGACATTTAATATGCGAGCAGTGTTGTTGTGGACTATTAGTGACTTTCCAGCTTATGCTAATCTCTCTGGTTGGAGTACTAAAGGAGAACGTGCATGCCCTAATTGTCATAAAGATACAAGATCAGCTTGGTTAAAACATGGGCGCAAATATTGTTATATGGATAACAGAGTGTTTTTAGAGCCAGATCACAAATGGAGACGTAATAGGAATTTGTTTGGTGGAAAAGTTGAACGGGGTCCTCCTCCTACTCTACTTACAGGACATGATGTTTTAGAGCAATTGAGTGGCTATTCAAATGTGGAATTCGGAAAAGGTGTTACCAGAAAACGAAAGAGAGGCGAACAATACATTGTGCATCAATGGAAAAAAATAAGTGTTTTCTTTCAATTGCCATATTGGAGACATCTTTTAGTGCGACACAACTTAGATGTTATGCATATAGAAAAAAATGTTTGTGAAAGTATATTAGGCACACTACTTGATTTATCAGGGAAGAATAAAGACACCTTAAATGCGCGATTGGACTTAGATGATATGAAGATGCATAGTCAATTACGTGCCAAGCATTTAGGAGATAAAAAATATAAAATCCCTCCAGCAACATACAACCTAACTTTGAATGAACGAAGAAAAATAGTCACCTTTTTGTCTAACTTAGCTTTTCCTGATGCATATGGTTCAAATATATCGCGGTGTACATCTTTACAAGATGGAAAGATCATGGGAATGAAAACTCATGACTTCCATGTTTTCATGCAAGATTTGCTTACCCCTGCCTTTAAGGGTGTCATAGATGAGAAAGTGTTGGAGCCTTTAAGGGAGCTCAGTTTATTTTTCAAGCAATTATGCTCAAAAACTTTGAAGGTTTCCGACTTAGAGCGAATGGAATCAAATATCGCAATCACCTTGTGTAAGTTAGAACGTATATTCGTTCCTGCATTTTTTGATGTGATGATACATCTTCCAATTCACTTGGCCACTGAGGCTAGGATTGCCGGCCCAGTACATTATCGATGGATGTATCGTTTTGAAAGGTAAGGTTTTAATTTATATTAAAAAATAGGTTTTATATATAAATAAATACTTATAGATTATAACTAACTTTTTTTTTGAAAAAGGGCGATGAGGACATTTAAATCATATGTACGGAACAAAGCTCACCCTGAAGCTTCAATTGCTAATGGGTACATAGAAATGGAATGTCTAACATTTTGCTCAAGATATATTTCTAAGATTGAGACGCAATTTAACCGTCTAGATCGAAATGACGATATCGATCATCAACAACTCCATACCCTGTCCGTTTTTTCTAAAATGGGCAAGTCTTTAGGGAAGGTAAATATAAAGCAACTGGCTTTTGATGAATGGAAAGAAGCTCACCTTTATGTTCTAAAAAATTGTGACGAAGCACAAACTTTCTTAGAGTAAGTGTTATGATGTGATTGATTTGAAATTTTTTTTATTAAAAATATATACAATTAACTAACTTTTAGTTCCTTAATTTATTTGGTTAGTGAGTATCTAAATGATACGAGTCTTCCAAAGATTGACTTTTACAAGTGGTTTGAGGATAGGGTAAGTGAGCACACCCGTTTTTTTTCCTATTATATATTTTTTCCTCTATTCTTGATTGTTTTCTTTATTACTTATTGTGAAATACAGATTATTAAGATGTGGAAAGATGGGGATGTAAGGATTACCGAAGAGTTATTTTGTTTAGCAAGAGGACCCATGAAACGTGTTGTGACTTATGATGGATATATCATTAATGGATTTAGATTTCACACCAAAAAACGGCAAAGAAATCGAAAAACTCAAAATAGTGGTGTGGTGGTTAGAGGCGATGAGGAAAGTGGAGAAAAGAATTTTTATGGGATTTTAGAGGAGGTTATTGTGTTAGAGTATGGTGCCTTAAAAAATCGAACAAGTCCCAAAGTTGTTTTGTTTAAGTGTAAGTGGTTTGACGTGTTTAGTGACGGGAAAGGGATTAAAAAAGACAATTTAGAAGCAGTGCTTATCAATGTTACTCGGAGGTTAAGAACCAATGAGTCATTCGCTTTAGCTTCTCAAATTGAACAAGTTTTCTATGTGACTGCTCATAATGAAACAGATTGGAGATATGTAATTAAGGCAAATCCACGAAACTTCTTTGATTTCCCTAATGATGAAGATACTCATGAAAGCGAATCATTATGGGATCATGTGGCTCCACCGGTCACTAACTATGAAAATGAAAATGATGAAGACATTAATATAGTTAGGGATGATGTTGAAAATGAAGTGGTGTACGCTAATATCAACCAAGGAGATGATTTCATTAATGAGGATGAGGATGAAGAGGAAGAGGAGGAAGAAGAAGAAGAAGAGGAGGAGGAAGAATTGTCTAATATGGAATCTGCATTGCAGGCTCTTAACGATGACCTTGAAGACAATGATGATGACAGTGATAGTTCTAGTGGATAACGTACTTAGCATATGAAAGAGTCATTTATTTATATATTTGAAACTAGTTAAATAATTAAATATGCTCAGATGCTTTATCAAAGCTTTTGCTTTAGTTATAATGTCTATAACCTCTTGGTTTAACTAATTTTCTGTTTTTGTTTATGTATATGTGCAGAGTAAGTAGTAGCTAACTGTAACTTTTATAATTGTTGCTTTTATAATTTAGATTATGTTTTAGTTCACTTATGCTAATGGATGATAAAAGATTTAAGCAATGAGCTTGGTGATTCTAAATAGTATATATTGAATTCGATACAGGTGAAGAAGTGGCTAATTAAGGAGTTTGTTTTAGTTAACTAACTGGTTGGTTTTTGCAAGGTATTTTGGGCTGGTACTCTGATCAACAGTATGTATTTGCAAGGCAGTATTCATTAACTCACATAATAGTATGCATATAGACAAGTATAAACCATGTTTCCTAACAACTTTTTTCATGATTTGTGCTTGTTATCTTTGAGGAAATTATTGATTTTTTTATAGGAAAATGTCAATCATTCCAACTTCATCAGAACAAGATCAACAAGAAAATGAGATTCAACAACCACCACCAAGGTTGACTTATCGTGAAAAGCGAAGGATTGACCAAGCTGAGCTTCGACAAAAATTCCCTGATCGTAAGAGGCGTGGCCCTACTAGGGGTTTAAAATATGCTTCCAAAAGAGCAAGAAATCCAGAAGAAAAGATTACGTTAACTTTTATGGATGAGCTTCGACGTGTGGTTGGTGAAAAGGCAAATGAGTTCATATGTGATTGTAGCAATTGGGTGGAAGAGTTTTGTCCTTTGAATGCATTGTATGCCTATTACACTTGATAAAATTACCTTTTATCATTTCCATTTCTTAATGTGTATGTGGATGATTATGATTTTAATATTTTCTTTTTGTCACAGGAATTGGGCTAAAATGGATCCTGATGCGAAGAAAAGTTTATACGACAAGATTTTGGTGAGTCAAAGTATATATAATTCACTTATAAAAGTTATATATAGTTAGATAAATTTGCTTTTTTTTTTTTTAAAGCAAGTCGGGAATATTATTAATCAAACCAAATCAACATAACTAGGGGGAGGGATAATAGCAGCCCCATCCTATTATGGTATGTTCTGTCATATTTATTTTTATTAATAATGGTATATTCTGTCAGATTTATTTTTATTTTTAACTGTATGATTTACTAGGCAAAATACAATTTACCTGAAAAGATTGGTGGTGCGGACGCGACTGATGCATTGAGCTTTCAATGTTCTATATTATATAGGCATTGGAGGTTTAGACTCAAAGAAAAATACTATAGAGGCAAAACAAAGGCAGAGGCTAGAGACAATAGACCTTCTACTATTGATCCGATACAGTGGGATTGGTTGGTTTATGAGTATTGGAGTTCCCCAAAACAAGAGGTAATGTGCTTCCTTTGTTTAATTTATTGCTAATCTGCTAAATATTTTTGCAATTATACTACATTAACTTGCCGGCTCAACTTGTAGGCCATTAGCAAAGTGAACACAGCAAATAAACTGAAGTTAACTGAAACACCGGCTAATGGTGCAAAGTCCACAGCAAGAATTTTCTATGATATGGTGTGTAGTTTTGGCCTTTTACTATAAAAAGTACAAGTTAGACATTATTTATTGTAAATTCTATGATATGGTGTGTATTTTTTTCATACGTAGATTAACGAGCCACAAATTGTTGCCAATCAAGTCGAAGGGTCATCTGAACATGCTGAAGTACAACAAGATCCCATCTATGTGAGATTATATGAGAAGACAAAAAAGTATGTGAGATTACAAGGAAATTGCCCAGGAATATTATTGTTGTTCTATCTTTCATGTTACTATTTAAATAGTTATGCCTACATTAGCCTTATCTCATACTTAATATGCATAATTTTTTGGGTTGATTTAATTGAATAGGCATATAAAAAAGGATGGAAGTACTATTTGGGAACCAAATGCTGAAAAGAACTATGAAGAACTCAAAAGGCTTCACGAAACTGAAATCGCAGAACATGGTGAGGACACACTGAGTGTAAAAGAAGCTTATATGAAGGTATTAAAACCTAAATCTGGATATGTGAGAGGACTTGGTCCTGGAGCTCGACCACCTACAAAAGTTAGAATCCAAGGAGATGATATGGATAGGGTTCACACACTAAGTGCGTCAAATGAAGAGCTCAGAGCATCTAATGAACAACTTAAAGCATCAAATGAGGAGCTCAAAGCATCAAATGAGGAGCTCAAAGCAGAATTTTCAAGAATGAACAAGGAAGCCATTGAACGTGAAAATAAACTAAGAGAAGATATGCTAAAAATGTTTGAGGAAATGAGGTATGCAATTTTTTCACAAATGATTTAATCTATTTAGGCCAATGAGTTATAAAGTTAGATCATAATGTACTGTGATCAAATTTGGGTTGCATTGTCTTCCGTATAGGAGACTTCACTGTTTCTAGTTTATATGTACTGTGATGCTGTGGTGCTGCAGTGCTGCCGCAACGCTGCTGTTGCAGCTGCAGTGCTGCCGCAACGCTGCTGTTGCTGCTGCACTGCTGCCGCAACGCTGCTGTTGCTGCTGCACTGCTGCCGCAACTCTGCTGCAATAGTTTTAGGAGTTTTTTCCACGTGCAGCAGTGTATTCACTAAGCTTGTTGTGTGTATATCTGATATGTAGATGATTTACATTGCAAGTGTAGGAAGCATACATTATTATTGTCAAATTTCTCTAATTGACAAAGAACAAACATGCATTACATATCAAACCATTTAGCGTTCACTAGAAAAAAAAATGCTAATTATGACTTGATACATGGAGAGGTGATTGCCCCTAAATTTTACAAATTTCACAATTGTGAGTTTATATTATTTCAAAATGCATTTATCAAGATTTTTGTAAAGATATGTAAAAATATGACCTCCATTTTATGTGGTGAAAGAAGCAATATTTTGTAGCGTTAATTCTATTTTATTGTATTTTTTTAAATCGTGTATCTAATTTTGGAATATTGTTTTACAGGAACAAATGATCGTGATATTTTCATGACAAGCCAAGGAATATGATGTATAGTTTGAATATATTTTCTCTTATTACAGGTAGTAATTTCTAGGGATTGATAAATTTAACTTAGTGCGATCATAGTACTTGTTTCTTAGTAGAAAATTTTAAATTTAGTTGTAATTTTGATTACCTTCGGACCATAAGTTCGGAGAAAGTCGTAGTACTTTTTGATGATATTTCAGTTTTTATGAACTATGAAATGCAATTGTATTGAAATTATGAGCTATTATGTACTATTGTCCAATAAATACTATATTGATATATATTATATGAAAGAGTGCAGGAGAACGGTAAAAAATTAGTAAGACAACAACAATAAAGTCACACATAACTTGTTGCCCTGCAATGATTTGGGCAACAACATAATCAAACATAAATCGTTGCCCATTTAAAAATTTAGGATAAAATCCAACGAATATTCAGATTTTAAATTGGCGCTATATTTTAAAATTGGGCAACAGATATAATAAGCCGTTGCACAAATTAGTTTGGGCGACGACATAATTATTGCCCATATCTATGTATGCCATGTCACAATTTAACGTTTGGGCGACGAAATACTATATTCGTTGCCCAAAAAGCAATAATAAAGGCAACGACAAGCAAGATTCGTAGCACAAAAGTAAAACTTCGGCAACAACATAATCTGACGCCCATGCCCTGCTTTGTGCAACTAAATGAAAGCACGTCGCCCAAACATGAATGGGCGTCGACCCTATGGCGACGAGCCCACGACGAGTTGACGTTCGTTGCCCAAACTAATGGGCGACGAATAACCAAGTTAGGGCGACGAAAAGTTTTGTTGCCCAAAATTGTTTTTCTTGTAGTGAAGGAAACTCTAATTACCTAACTTATCCCTCACTCTTTACGGATAATTATAATAGATGTTCTATTTTTTTTTTTTTTTTTTTTTTTTTTGAAGGGAGATGTTCTAATTTTTCTTTTCCTATAAGAACATCATTTTAGGGGGTCAATGAGGAAACATTAGCGCAATAATCCTGAAACTTCAGTAAAGTGTTCTTTTTTTTTTTTTTTTTTTTTTTTGGAAAGCGTAAAGTGTTTTCTTTTTATAACCTGATTATGGGAATTAGGAAGTATCATATTAGTTGACTGATGTGATAGTCAATTATCTTTAACTTATTACTTGGGGCTTAAGTTTTCCAAATTTTTAAAGATTAAACATTTGTCGGTATTAAAGGTTTAAGTTAGTGTTGATTCAAGTCATTCACCTACAAGGTTAATAATCTCTCTACTGAGTGGATGAATTTGTGTATGTATGAAATACATATATATAAAGTTGATATTTTAAAATTTTACATTAATTAGAATCCAACAAGACTTGCGCCGTGATGTTTTGGTATTCAGATAATTGATTAAGAGTGATAAAGGTGAATTTGACCACAAAAAACAAAATAAGTGGGTAAATTAGAAAATACTGAAGGAATACAATGACAAAGTTAGACCAACGAAATTTTGTAATACTTGCTCCGTCCCAAATTACTCACAACGTTTTGACTTTTTGCACTATTTACATATTTCACTTTGACTATCTTTTTTAGCTATTATATGAAAATCAATGTACTCATGTAAGATGTTGTTGGTTCTATTACAATGTATAGTTTCTTAATACAAACTTTTTATAACTTATATAAGTATATAATAAAAGATATTGACGGTCATCGGCAAGTGTGTCCGGTCAACATGTTGCAAGTAAACTAGGACAGTGGGAGTAATTAAATTAGACAAGGTAGAGATCTTGCTTTAATGCATGGACAGACGAGGGAATTGATCTCAAGTATGGAACAAAGCTAGTTAGCACTGGCCCACATGAAAATTCTTAGTAATTGCTTGTTTGATTTTGATAGTTCAATAAGAGGAAATTTATAGTAAAGTGAAAGAGAAAGCACTAGCAAAAGCGATAAAGAAATTGAAGCTTCTTTGAATTCACTTTGAAATTGCTCTGCTACTTCTTTGAACTCACAATATCTATCTATATATTTAAGCTTCTTTTGTAGCTTACAAAATTATTATACTAAGCAATTAACCATTTTGTTCTTGATTCCAAATCTTACTAATACTCTTTTGTAGTCTCTTCCTTTGATTATTTCACCTCCAACAAAAGATACTATATTACTAAGCACTTGTCTGCATCAAACTCTAGTGAATCCTGTGAAATCTTCGACAATGGTGGATCCTGAAGAATACCAAGATATATCGACAGCGTCGGCTATGTTGCGGACCTTGAGGTGCCCATTATCCAAGTCAAAGAAACACACTCATGTTTTGATAGACAAGGTAATTGCAACCATAGTTTTGGAGCTAAAATACCACAGTATTATCAAGAAAGCTTTGAAGTTGGAATTCATAAATGTGAAATGTGTTTTTTATTAGTGGTTTTTCTTTATTGTACTAAATGTTGTAAGTGAAGTATGTTGCGCTATATTTACTCAATAGAAATACAGTTGTGGAAATCAGCACTCCCTTTTACTTGAAGTTGAGTGTTGTTACATCTTGCATTTGCCTGTTTATGTTGCTACTCGAGACGATTCATGAAGGGAAGGAGAGTAAAGTGGTGTGGCAAAAGAGGGATTATTTTGGTTGTTTTAACTTTAAAACAACCAAAGTAATCCCTCTTTTGCCACACCACTTTACTCTCCTTCCCTTCATGAATCGTCTGGACTAGCAATATCAACAAGCAAAGGCAAGATGTAACAACACTCAATTTTAAGTAAAGGGAGTGCTAATTTCCCCAATTGTATATCTCTTGAGTATATATAGCGTAGCATACTTCACTTACAACATTTAGTATGATAAATAACCGCTTACAGAAAACACATGTCACATATATGACTTCTAACTATGTCGAGGGTACAAGGGATACAGCGAAGGCAGCACCTCCTTCCAGAGACGGAGTACAAGTCATGTAAAAAGTCGTGTTCTTACATGTAAGGCTAATGGCAAAGTGTATGAGAAACAAGTTATGGCACTTTTTATGATTTGTACTTAACCAATTCATGATTCTGACATTAGATGGTGTTGTTCACTTGTAATGAAATCACGCACATCTAAGCTATCACCGTGAAATTCTCACTTCTATGCCAAATTCATTCACAACTCGTAGGTCGATAGCACATTACCACATGACTAATTATTATGTTTCAAAAAAATAACACAATAAAATGACTTAAGCATTGTAGCTAATTTAATCTTCAAATTTGGTGTAAAGAACTTGCAAACCTGGGATTAACATCAAATAGGTTTGCGGATACTTTAATTACAACAAAATTGATAAGCTAAGTTGGTGCACAATTTATCCACCATCTTATACCCCATTTTTAGGAAGCGATAAAAGGGTGTAACGAACAAATAAATCAATATATTTTTGTGATTAATAAGCTATCATCCCATTCTTACTTGTCTTAGAACCATTTTGATAAATTTGTTCGTTTATGTGATGGGCCAACAAAGAGAATAGGTCAGAGACCAGTCCCGGCCTATAGGAGAAGTTCAAAGGCAGTGGAAGCTTCACATATGAAGCAACTTTGAGGATATATCCTATTATATAGTGGAAGATATTATACATATGGGTGGATATAATTTGGTAAATTTTAAGCTATTTATTGTAGAGAATCCTAGTTGGTTAAAAAAAGTTTTAGGGTTAACGTCATGGTTCATGTTCTTAGCTTGTTCGCCTTCGGCCTTCCTATGGTGATAGCCTGATAGCTGAAGCGAAGTGAACTTCCATATACTTCGAGGGATACCCAGTTAATTCCCCAGATAAACAAGTACCAGTGGAGGGGTGTATGCGTCTTTTCATGTACTAGTTGAGGGGTACATGTGTAATTTCCTCACCAAATAGTAAAAGCAAGTTGCAAACAGTAATTGGACAGCTCACCAAAAGTACTGAATAAATGATCCTGCTTTATCAATATATTTACAAAAATGACATCAGATTAACAAAAATTCGTTTATCTGGCAGATTAACTTGTATTTTCCCATAAACTTCCTCCGTTTTTTTAATTACACCAATAATTTTAATTTGAAGAATTGTATCTTAATATATAGCACCATTTTCTAGTTTTTTTTTCACTTTTTGATTATGTTCACACACTAAATTCCTTACTTATTCTTGCGCACATATGACAACAATCACATATATATATATGTGTGCGCGCGCGCGTATATCTCTTATTTAATTTTTTTTAAACATGGATACTTCATCTTTTACACTTTTTCTTAAATTTTGTGCAATATCAAATAATGCAATTAAAAAGACGGAGAAAACATATATGAACAATACTTTACAAAAAAAAAAAAAAAAAAAAAAAAAAAAAAAAAGGGCTTCAAGCCTTCACACAAAATATATGACTTAAACAACACGGACTGTAGCAAGATTCAAACCACATAAATGCTAACATAATGACCTTATCTCCAAATTTGGCCAATTAATCTACATACCAATTCAATCAAACATAGACATTGACTTATTGCACACGAAATGTCTTATATAAAATGATAGGGGGTAGTCGAGGCCTACCCTAGCCCCCTTGATTCCGAACCTGTATCCAACTTGAATTGATTTGAATCAAGCTTGATTCAAATGATCGGTTTGCCACCTCTACTCCACAGCAAGAACATTGACTGATACACCTCTCATGAACTTCACATTTAGTCATATCCTCCCCTCCGCGATCAACCATTATTGCAGCAACAAGATAAGCAAATGACAGCAATAATGGCAAGATATCAAATTTCAAGAAATTCTTGTTGATCAATAATGCCACCGAATTTATGCATAGTTGGACCATCGAGCTAACCACACCAAAGATGAGTGAAAATCTCCCAAATAGCCTCCTTTCTCTCCCAGGGTAGTAAAACCAACCTAAGCAAAAGCAACCAATTTTTTGCCACACCACTTTACTCTTCTTCCCTTCATGAATCGTCTCAATTAACGAAATCATGAAGCAAAAAGCCGAGGTGATTGTGTTTAATTTAAGGTAAAAGGGAGTCTTAAGTTTCCCTTGTGCATTCTCTTGGCTAAATGTAGCTTGACACACTTCAATCACTACATTTAACACAATAAAATTCCATTTGAAGAAAATCCATTTCATATTTTTCATTTTCAACGACGTTAATTTTGTTATAACATTGTAACATTTCAACAAAAATGTGCAAGTTATAAGATCTTTAAAGCCATTGCTACAATTGTCACTATTATTATTGTTATTACCTTCTTGATTATCATCATGCACTACTTTGCCTTGCAAGAAACTCACGTTGAGTGCAACATCTTGTATATCCCCCGTAGATCTAATTGTAGTGCTAAAATGTAACTGCGATGATACCTTAAATGGTTGTGGTGGTATATATTCGGTGCTATCGGATGAATAATCCGGCAATGGATCATCGCTATCGTACACTTGAACGGAAACCTTACTAGAGGGTATGGTAGTGTCTGATGATGGAGGGCTCATTCTACTATTTTTACTATGTAGTGTAAGTATACTTGAAATTGAAGTCGATTAATTGATAATGTATGTTTAAAGTTCTATTATAAGCTTAATATATACGAATAACAGTGTAGTAGATAAGGAAATTTCATACCAATTTCGTTTTTTGCTTTTTGGCTTTTACTACGGTTCTAATTTTTCTTTTGGAAACTTAGTTTACTTTAGGGTACATTTCATTCACCATTAGTGTGTTTAGCAATTTTATAATAACTTTTTTTTTTTTTTTTTGACAAGCAATTTTATAATAACTTACTAATATGAGATATGAACCTTCATAAATCTTTCAAAACACTAGTAATATTCCACAATTAGTGGACACCAATATTTCTTTTTTTATTATTATTTTTTAAAAAGTCCCAAAGGATATTAATGCTTGGTTTATTATACTTAAAAATAATAATAGCCAATAAAAATAATTTTAATTTAGTAAAAATAAGCAGTTCCGTATTAATTAGTTTTAGGCCCAGTTCACTCCACCTTAAAATAATAATATTCAGTAAAAATAATTTCAAAATAGTAAAATTAATTTCGATTCAGTAAAAATAATTTCAGTTCGGTAAAAATAATTTCAGTTCAGCACAAAAAAATTCAGTTCGGTAAAATTAAATTCAATTCAGCAAAAATAATTTTAAGTTCAGCAAAAACAATTTCAGTGCCTTAAAAATAAGGTGAAGTGAAAGGGACGTTAGTTGAAAAATAAAAAACTTTAAAAAGCGAACATGAGTATAAATGGGGAGAAAGAGATTATGAAAAACATTAAAGATAGGAAAATGTAAAATGTTCTTAGAAGTTTCCAATGAAAAAAAAGTGGACTACGTAATAAAATACGGCTGCAAAAGAAAAAGTTGAGCAAGTAATAGAAGATAGAGATGAAGTATACTCCCTCTGTTTTTAAATACTTGCTCCATTTCTCTTGGACACGCATGTCGATGTTAATCTTTGATCATTAATATCTTTAACTACCAATAAGTATTAATTCTAACAATTGAAAATTAATAATCTATTCATTGAGATGATTTCAACAAGTACCTATAAGATTATATTTTTTCTTATGTATAAATTACAAACATAAGTCAAAGTAGGACAAATGAATAGTGCAAAAAATAAAAATGGAGCAAGTATTTAAAAGCAGATGAAGTATATAAAGTAAAGAGAGGCATTGGGCAATAAATTTTACTTCTCCAAATTATTCCAATCAACTTTTTTCTAAATAAAACTATCATCCTAATTTTTTTATTTAACTATTTAAGTGAAGAGAGGCATTTTTTTTTATTTATTTTTTTTAACAATGCTATCCTAACTATTTAAGATAATATGGAGTACATTTATACAAGTGCATATCAAAGGAAAATCGATATGTCATAATAAACATCACTGACTGAAAATACTTTTTAAGTATTATGCATTCTCCAACACGTTTTTTTTAAAGTTTACATACCACTCTCACCAAAGACACTTTTGTATAAGAGGTATAAATCACATAAACATTTACCCAAAACTTTAGGAAATGTGTTTAGCTATTTGTGTGTAGTTTTTTCAAATTTTTGCCAAAATTATGTGTAGGATTAATCAGGGAAAATGAAGAGTTGTAAGAGGCTCAAACACCAATAACCTAGTCAAAAACTGTAAGAGGCTTGACAACAAATAAACAACCTCATTAAGAAGAGTGTTACAAAGGAAGAGGAAAAGAATGAACAAGTTAGATGATAGAGTATATAACATATTCCCGGACCTCAACAATCACCTAAAGCTTTTGGTTGAGATGGTCTTTCAACATGGTATCAGAGCCAACGTGACATAGAGGTCACGGGTTCGAATCTCATCCACCCTTCCTTTAAAGTGGGATTGATTCGCGCTGGGTATGAGAGGGCCTGTGCTGCATCCACATTTCAAGCCCAAAAGGCCTTTCATGTGAGGAGGAGTGATAAAGTATATAACATATTCTTGGGTTTCAACCATCAGCTTAAACGTTTGGTTGAGATGGTCCTTCAACATTAAATGATAAACTGATGGGCAATATCGGGCTTGCCTGACTTGAAACGGATTTGGAGAACGGGCATTGCCATGCCTTGCTCATTTTCACTTTGCTCCAACATTGAATCGATCGTTCAAGTTGAATATAGATTAAGTAGAATAATCGTGTTCAATACAAATTTATTACTTTTAAATCGAACTTTATTCATATTAATTAGTTATTTATGAATTATTTTACATTATAAAACATGACCTTTGTTCAATTTCCTATATTTTTATATAAATTTTATAAACTTTTATCAATATGAAGGATTTATTTTTATTTTTGAAAATTCTGAATAAATCTACAAGCTAGGAGGTATGGCGCGTTAGGATACAAACTCTATTTCAAGTTCATACCAATTTTACCGTACCAATTACATATTCACATCAATTCATGGCCAAAGTTTTCTAAGGGAGAATATTAGACTTTATACACTTTGGAAGATCTTCCAATCTTTAAACTTTTGTATGAGTTAAGCCAAAACTATGAAAAAGTAAAGGTCCCAAATAAGAAGCTTGACCAAAAAAAAGGATTATATCACAATCAGTCAACTAATTAATGGAATACTAGCCCCGACACTTTCTTGTTACTCAAGCATTAAGCTTTTGTGGAAATGTGGAATATTGCTATAAAATAAGACTGAAAATACTGCCACAAAAGAAAGAGAAGCATCTAGAAGGAAATAACAAAGAAAATTTGGTACAATTTCTCTAAAAAAATATTAAAAAAAAAAAAAAAAAAAAATTGGCACAATGACATCATGCTTCTCGACTAAGGGCCTGCATGTTTAGATTGACTAAACTGAACTGACCTGAATACTTTATAAGAGAATTGAAAGAAATTAAATTACGAACTGAACTAAACTGAATATATAATATGAAGAGTATAGGCCCTAAGAATAAGCTCACATTTGAGGACGGAGTGTTCATTTGACTATGTAAGTTGTTTTCAATTAATTATTTCATACTTAGATAAGTTTATATAATAATAAGTTCAAATGATATAATATATGGACTAATAAGACTGAGAAAATACAAATTTACCACCTTAATAAATATGTTTATCAAGTGACAATTCAAGTATGTAAATATTTTGGCTCATGATTCATCCTTGCATTGTATAATAATAATAATTTATTAAAAAAAAAAAGGTTCTTGTACATTTGTCTACCTGGTTTTTCAACAAAAATCAATTTGAGCTTGTTTTTAAGCTCAGTTTGGTGGAGTGAAAGCTTCAATCAAGAAGAAAAAATTCACTTACTCCTTAGAGTTAACTATACCTTTTATTTCTCTATTTTTTCTTAGGGTTTTGCCGTCGAAAATGATAATGTTGGTGTCGAAAATATACATAATTCCATTTATTCCTCCATTTTACTTAGGGTCATAGACTAGTCATAGTATATATGCTAATTTGAATAGACAAACTTTTAAATAAATCGAATGTATAATAAATATTGAACATCCGTTATAAAGTTACCCCTAAAATGAACAGAAGTTACCCTAATATGAATAAAAGTTACCCTGACATAAATAAAAGTTACGAAGTATTTATACTTTACTGATAGAAGTTACCCAAAAAATTGTAAAAGTAACCCTAAAATTAATAAAAAGTGACCCCCGATGTACAATAAATTACTGTACACCGAATGTATACAAAAGTTATTCATTTGAATAATACTCTTTTGATATATTCCATTATTTTATTTCATTATATACGCAAAATATGAGAATATAACAATTGTAATTTGCTCATATTATTACTCGTATTATATATTAAAAAATTAATAAAATATAGTGAGATAACTATACATGTAATTGCAGTATGGAACCTAATAATAGCACTACCTCTGTTTCATATTATTTGCAACAATTAGACATTTTTCTTTTCTATTTTATGTCAAATCGTTGTAAATAATGCAAAACGGAGGTAGTAATACTGTAATAATAATAGATGTTATTTTCCTTTTCTCGTGAGAACGACATTTTAGGAGGTCGATAAGAATTAAGAAGCATTAGCGCAATAACTTGAAACTTCAGTAAAGTGTTCTCTATCTTTAACCTGGTTATGGGAATAATAATATTAGTTGACTGATTCTGATAGTCAAGTACCTTTTACTTACTTGGGGCATTAGTTTTCCAAATGTATAAAGATTAGAAATTTTGACAGTAACAAAGGTACTAGTAAAGTAGTGAGTGTTGATTCACGTCATTAATTCACGTCATTCACCTACATGCATGTCCTACAAGTTTACGTGTGGACCAATTTGAGTATTGTATCAATATATAAAGTCTACTACGTGAGTAACTCCTTTTCTTCACAATTTGATTAAAGTGTACGTGAGTAGAAAATATCTAATCAATAATATGAAACAGATGTAGTAAATTAATATCTAAAAATTAAATATTGATTAAAATCCAGCAAGACTTGTGCGATGATCGATGTTTTGGTATATAGATAATTGAGAAAAATTATTAAAGTAAGTTTGGCCTTAAAAAAATTAATAAAAAAATAACTGAGTAATTTAGAAAATACGAAAAGAATACAACAATGTTAGGCTAATAAAAAAATTTATAGTTATTAATTTTTTATTATTTTTTTTTCTTTTTTGATAAGACAGAGATCGAACTTTAATGGACAATGATGTAGAGATTTGATCTCAAATATCAGATACAATCCCAAAACTTTAACCAACAAAGCTAATGAGCATCCACGCGAAAATTCATAGTAATTGCTGCCTTGCTGGTATAACAGATTAGTAAAGTAAATTCATAAAAAAGTGAAAGAGAAAGCAATAGCAAAAGTGAAAAAGAAAAAGAAAAAGAAAATGAAGCTTCCCTGAAATCAGCTTGAAATTGCCCTGCTACTTCTTTCAACTAACTCACAATATCTATCTATATAATTATGCTACATACTAAGCAATTAAGCATAGTAACCTCTCTATTCTTGATTCAACATCTTTCTATTACTCTTTTTTAGTCCCTATTTCACCTCCAATAAACATATACAATGACCTTTTTTGCATCAAACTTAAATACATCCTATGAAATCTTCCACAACAATGGTGGATCCTAAAGGATACAAAGATAAATTTGAAGGCTTAAGCTATGTTTTGGACCTTGAAGATTACAAGGTTGAACGCCAATTATCCAAATCGAAGAAACACAATCAATCTTTAAAGACAAGGTAATTACAATCATGGTTTTTTTTTGGAGGTTTAATTTTGACATTTGTGCTAAAATATCACACTATATATATATTATCATCAACAAGGCTTTGAAGTTAGGAGTTCATAAATGTGAAATGTGTTTTCTAATAGAGGTTTTGTTTTTAAAATTTTATCTTACTAAATGTTGTAAGTGAAGTATGTTGCGCTATATTTACTCAAGTGAAATACAGTTGTAGAAATCAGCACTCCCTTTTACTTGAAGTTGAGTGTTGTTACATCTTGCATTTGCTTGTTGACGTTGCTAATCGAGACGATTCATGAAGGGAAGGAGAGTAAAGTGGTGTGACAAAAAAAGAGTTATCTTGGTTGGTTTTCATGAAGGGAAGAAGAGTAAAGTGCATGGTGTGGCAAAAAAAAGAGTTATCTTGGCGTGGTGTGGTAAAAAAAAAAAAAAAGAGTTATCTGGGTTAAACCAACCAAGATAACTCTTTTTTTGCCACACCACTTTACTCTCCTTCCCTTCATGAATCGTCTCAACTAGCAACATCAACAAGCAAATGCAAGATGTAACAACACTCAACTTCAAGTAAAAGGGAGTGCTAATTTCCCCAATTGTATGTCTCTTGAGTAAATATAGCGTAGCATACTTCATTTACAACATTTAGTATGATAAATAACCGCTTACTGAAAACACATTTCACATATATATGACTTCTAACTATGTCTGAGGCCGGGTACGAGGGATTGCAACATTCATTTTCCAGAACAGCGAGCGCCACTTCCAGAGACAGAGTATATGTCACACACAAGCTACATATGGTAGATTAGCAAGTACCGCTCCTCGGTCATTATTGTTCTATACACAATATTACATGTAATAGCATTGACGCCTAAGGCTAATGGCAAAGTGTATGAGAAACAAATAGCACTTTAATTTTTTATGATTTGTTCTTAACTTCAATGCACAAGTTTATTTACAAAATCATGTTTCCACAAAAACCAGTTCATAATTCTGATATTAGATGGTGTTGTTCACTGTAATGATTTCGCGCTCATCTAATTAAGCTCACCATGAAGTTCATCTCTATGCCAAACTAATTAAGTCCCAAAAAAACAAAGCAATAAAACCACTTAAGTATTGTGGCTAATATCTTCAAAATTTGATGTAATCAACTTGCAAACTTGATTAACATCAAATAGAATTGAGGATACTTTTAATTACAACAACAATTGTTGAAACCCTCAATTGTGCAAAATTGATAAGCCAGGTTGGCGCACAATTTCTCCACCATATTATACCTAATTCACGGTGATAAACAATTGTAAGTGACTCAAATAATTGTACTATTTTTACCAAAATTAGCTACTTTCAACAGTTTTTCCTTCCCACTTTAAAATTGGATGAGTTAGGTGCAATCAAAATCTGTTTATTATTATTATTTTTCCCCCCAATTCTCATCAAATTTGAGCAAGCATTGATCTCTAATTCAGGTTTAAGCTCTACTTGATTTTACTAAAGCCCGTATTTTGAAATTTAAAGTGTTTGGTTAATAGTTATTTAATGCTCGGTATTAAACTAATTAATAACAGCTTCACTACAAAGCTACGGAGTATAACATTTGGACATCTTTCAAAAAAAAAAATAACATTTTAAAACACGGAGGAAGTACAATCATGCACGATACACAAGCTAAAAGTTCGTCTTTTTTTTTCATTGTTTTCATTTGCAACCTTTAACATTTTCATCTAAATGGATGCATCCGCCTTACACTGAGAACACTCCACAGCACACTTCCCATGAACTTCACATGTAGTCATACCCTTCCCTCCTTCACCAACCATCGCCGCAACCAAATAACCAAACGAAAGCATCAATGGCAAGATTTCAAAATTAATGAAATTCTTGTTGATCATTAGTGCCACTAAGTTGATACATAATTGTATCATTGAGCTAACAACACCAAAAATGAGTGAATTCCTCCCAAAAAACATCTTCTTTTGCCTCCCAGGGTAGTAAAACCAACCAAGATAAAAATAGCCCTTATTTTTCCACACCACTTTGCTCCCCCTCCCTTCATGAATCGTCTCAATAAGTGATATCATCAAGCAAAGACAAGATGTAACGACACTTAACTTTAAATAAATAGGTGTGCTTATTTTCCCAATTGCATTCTCTTGAGTAAATATAGCTTGAAATAATTCAATCACAACATTTATTACAATAAAAATCCACTTGAACAAAACCCACTTACCTTTATATATAATAATTAGAGTGTGTTTCTTTAACAAATGGCTCACAAAAACCCTCATTTGTATCATACTCAGTCTCATCACATTCCCACACTTGACATCCCCATACTCCTTGATCATCATTATCATTTTCCCACATATCATTGCGTAGATCATAATAGTATGGTTCATCATCACAGTATGCTTCTTCCATCATTGGGTGTTTCGAAAGAAGATTGTTTAGTTTGTTGTATAATGATAAATGAACATCTACATGATTGCTACTTATATTTGCCAAAGTTCTATATGAATAGTAAAAAATTAAAGGCAAGGTAAAAGCAAGGAAGCTGCTTCATAAATTTAGCCTTTGCCCTTTGGCTTTTGATAATAAAGCTCTCTCTTTTGTAAATTAGTGTTGATAATAAAGCTCTCTCTTTTGTAAAAGGAGCATCACAAATTCTTGTTATTGTACGATCAAACCAATTACTATGAACTTTCGTGCGTGAGTGAGTATTATTACTGTTGTAGTTTGTTGTGTAAATTATGGTATGTGATTATGTGAATGATGTGATTTGCTTTTTCACTAATATGGAAAAGGCAGAGAATGTTCGCACTCAATTTCATGTAATCTTCTTGTAATCTTACAAATTGAAGAAACCTCCAATTCTTGTGATTTAGGCTTGGCCTCGGCTATCCCAATTGCCATTGGTACGGTCCAGCATGAGCGCAACTAAACGTGCTTTGGGGTTATCTAGGCTTGGTTGAAGATCTATGTGTTGTTGTGGTGTGCCAAAGTTTTTAAAGGGCCAGTCCATGCACAGCCCAAGCCCACGTGCGTGCCATCGTTATTATGCTTGCAACCCAAGCCAAATTTCACTAATTTTAATTTTCTTCTGTCTTGTCGTGTTTCTCCTAAATAAAAGTGGATCTAGATCAATCTTCACTTTGTTAAGCTTTGTATGTGTCGTGTTTTTCATATTGGACTGCGCTATGCCTTGTGTTAGCCCGACCTAGTGCTATGATCTTTAAGCAAAACCAAATAAATTAAAGAGTAAAGGCATGTTCTCTTTAGATTATTTTCATTTCAATTCAGTTATTAATTTCCTTCTCTCATAAAATATTCAGTTCATTTCATTTCTTAATTTCCTTCGCCACCGGGACCTCAAAAACTCAAATTTTCCTTAAAAAGCGTGGATTAAAGCATTCAATTTTGTAATTTTTTGACCTTTTTTTCCCCCGGAAATAAAAATTGTCAGACGTTTACCATGATCCCTAAAACCCTCCAAGAGTCCAATTGGGTCAATGGAACCATCCAATATGCTCTTAAACGATCATTTTACCCGTTCACAACTTGAAGTGATTTCGTAAAATCAAGCCTACCAGGCCACGGACGTTTATGACAACATAAAATGATCATATATGGTTTCAAACGGCATTATATGACCCTGAGATGTATCCCTTAGGGTTTCAAGGCTTTTCACCACCGGACCCCTAAACCTCAAAATTTCCTCAAAAAGCTTGGATTGTAGCCTTCAATTTTGTAATTGTTTTGACCTTTTTTCACCCGTAAATAAAAATTGCCGAGATGTTGACCATGGTCCCTAATACCCTACAAGAGTCCAATTGGGTCGGTGGAACCATCCAATATGCCCTTAAACGGTCATTTTACCCGTTCACAACTTGCACCGATTTTGTAAACTCAAGCTTACCACGGACGTTTATGACAACATGTAATAATCATATATGGTTTCAAACGGTATTATATGGCCCCGAGATGTATCCCTTAGGGTCTCAAGGATTTTCGCCACAAGCCCCTATACCTCAAAATTTCCGTAAAAGCGTGGATTATAGCCTTCAATTTTATTATTTTTTGACCTATTTTCACCCGGTAATAAAAATTACCAAGATGTGTACCATGGTCCCTAATAGCCTTCGGGAGACCGGGAGTCCAATTGGATCGGTGGAACAATCCAATATGCCCTTAAATGGTCTTTTTACCCGTTAACATCTCGTAATGATTTCCTAAACTCAAGCCTACCACAAACGTTTATGACAACATATAATGGTCATATGTGGTTTCAAACGGCATTATATGACCCTGAGATGTATCCCCTAAGGTCTCAAGACTGTTCGCCACCGGGCCCCAAAACCTCAAAATTTCCTAAAAAGCATGGATTATAGCATTCAATTTTGTAATTTTTTGACCTTTTTTAGGCCGGAAATAAAATTGCCAAGATTTTTACCATGGTTCCTTATTTCCTCTGGGAGTCTAATTCGGTCGGTGGAACCATCTAATAAGCCCTTAAACGGTCATTTTACCCGTTCACAACTTGCAGTGATTTCATAAATTCAAGCCTACCACATACATACGTTTATGACAATATGTAATGATCATATATGGTTTCAAACGGCATTATTTAATTTCACCCCGAGATATATCCTAGGGTCTCAACACTTTTCACCACCGGGCCTCGAAACCTCAAAATTTCCTCAAAAAACGTGGATTATTATAGCCTTCAATTTTGTAATTTCATGACCATTCTTCCTCCAGAAATAAAAATTACCTATATTTTTATTATAGTCTCTAATACCCTCCAGCTTCTGGAGTCCAATTGGATCGGTGGAACGGTCCAATATGCCCTTAAACGGTTATTTTACCCGTTCATAACTTGTAGTGATTTCGTAAACTCAAGCCTACCACGGACGTTTATGACAACATATGATGATCATATATGGTTTCAAAAGACATTATACGACCCCGAGATGTACCCTTAGGGGTCTCAAGGCTTTTCACCACCGGGTCCCGAAACCTCAAAATTTCATCAAAAAGCGTGGATTATAGCTTTCAATTTTGTAATTTTTTGACCTCTTTTCGCCCAGAAATAAAAATTTCCGAGATATTTACCATGGTCCCTAATACCCTCCGGGAGTCCAATTGGGTCAATGGAACCATCTAATATGCTCTTAAACGTTCATTTTACCTGTTCACAACTTGTAGTGATTTCGTAAACTCAAGCCTACCACGGCGTTTATGACAACATATAACGTTCATATATGGTTTCAAACGGTGTTATATGACGGCACTAAGATATATCCCTTAGGGTCTCAACACTTTTTGCCACCAGGCCCTGAAACCTCAAAATTTCCTCAAAAAGCGTTGATTATAGTCTTCGATTTTGTAATTATTTGACCTTTTTTCGCCCGGAAATAAAATTGCCGAAATGTTTATCATTGTCCCTGATACCCTCCGGGATTCCAATTGGGGCGGTGGAACCATCCAATATGGTCCTGAAACGGTCGTTTACCCGTTCGCAACATGCACCGATTTCGTAAACTCAAGCCTACCACGGACGTTTATGACAACATATAATGATCATATATGGCTTCAAACGGCATTATATGACCCCGAGATGTATCCCTTAGGGTCTCAAGGCTTTTCGTTACCGGGCCCCTAAACCTCAAAATTTCCTCAAAAAGTTTGGATTATAGCCTACAATTTTGTAATTTTTTGACTTTTTTTCGCCCAGAAATAAAAATTTCCGAGATGTTTACCATGGTCCCTAATACCCTCTGGGTGTCCAATTGGGTCGGTGGAACCATCCAATATGTCCTTAAACGGTCATTTTACCCGTTCACAACTTGCATTAATTTCGTAAACTCAAGCCTACCACGCACGTTTATGACAACATATAATGATTATATATGGTTTCAAATGGCATTATATGACCCCGAGATGTATCCCCTAGGGTTTCAGCACTTAGCTTTTTGCCACCGGGCCCCGAAACCTCAAAATTTCCTAAAAAAGTGTGGATTATAGGTCAATAATCGTCAAAACAAACAAATCAATGTGGATAGGTTTCTAATTAGTGTATCTTTATTGACTTTGGCGATAAATAAAATTGATAATTGTATCCTTACCATATCTCTATATGATTATATCCCATGTATTTGTTAAATGGTCCAGATAAGATTATATCTGTTTGCCTCGCATTGATATGTTTTGTTTCTATAAAATTGTGAAATTTAAGATCACAAATAGTTGCGTTATACACTTATACTCCCTCCGTTTGTAAATACTTAGGGTCTGTTCACATTTACTTAAATTAAATGAGCTGAATTGAACAGAACTGATTGAAGCTAAACTGAATTGAACTGATTGGAGCTAAACTGAACTGAACTAATTGGAGCTAAACTGAACTAAATTGATTGGAGTTGAACTGAACTAGAGCTGAAATGAATATTTTGTGAGAAAAGGAAATTAAGAGCTGAATTAAACCGAACTGATTGGAGATGAACTGAACTGAACTGAACTGATTGGAGCTGAACTTAACTGAACTGAACTGAACTGGAATTAAGCTGAACTGAACAGGCCCTTACTCCACTTTTCATTTTCAGCCGTTTTTAAATACTTGCTTCATTTCTTAAGGTGATTAATTTGCAAAGCTTTTACATTACGAGTATTTAATTCATTTCTTTAACTAGTGGACCCATATTAATTATATTACATTAATTTCATATTTTATCTCCTCTAATTCTTTCAACTACTTTTGCTTTTTACAATTTTTTATTTTTCCATCTACCCCACTACCTCCATATTTTATTACTTTTTTCAATTTCGATCTCCTAAAACTCCGTGCATAGAGAAATGGATCAAGTATTTAAAAACGGAAGGAAGTAATTAAATTTTTCCAAATCGATTAAATAAAATTAACAAACAATGCGGATATGGATTTTATAGGAAAAAGATCATCAACAATTTATTACTAATTTTGGCATGTAAAAGGCCAATAATTATATGTTAAATTCAGATATGAGTCAATATTATCTTGATATAGTGAAATCAACCAGGAGCACATTTGATATAGACGTGGCTTTAAAAATGATAGCGTACTTTCAATATACATTTAGCATTATAGGCTTATAGCACAACTATTTGGTGTAAATAACATCACACCCGATTAATGAATCTGAAGTGGTTTTTTTTAATTCAATTGGAGTTAATCCAAATTTGAACTGCTTGATTTTAATCCAAATCAATATGCCACAAAGTTTTTGATTCAAGAAGATGGATACTTTAATATTTGAAGGTCATAATGTGAGTTTTTTTTTTTTTTTTTTTTTTTTTTTGATGGGGTTATAATGTGAGTACTTAATGTGAACAATATCACGCTTGATCACCGAATCTAAAATATTTTTATTTATTTACCGTATCTAATCTGATTGAGTTGACTCAAACTTGAGTTGGACGAATTTATTGCAAAATGATCCGCCAGAAAACTTAACTTCAATATTTATCGTTGAAACGCCACTATTAATTGTAACAAAATCACACTCGATCACACACCATAGCCAAAGTAGTTTCTTTATTTCAATTAGAA
This sequence comes from Chenopodium album, assembly GCF_948465745.1. NCBI lineage: Eukaryota > Viridiplantae > Streptophyta > Magnoliopsida > Caryophyllales > Amaranthaceae > Chenopodium > Chenopodium album. The sequence continues at coordinate 38,461,875 of NC_137855.1, forward strand.
ACGATTCTAAATGAGTTGACCCAAACTGAAATCAGCCCAATATAACTGGCTAGTCATTAAACACACGTCTATATGACGTATATATAAATAAAGTAGGTCCAAATATGACTCAAACCAACCAATCCAACACTTACACCTTCAAATACTTAATCCGAACAACCCATTAGTCACGCACCTCAAAACTAGTCCGAACATGAGTATCTCCCATGCATAAATTTTTAACAGCTAGCCATGTATCATAGAAGATTTCATCCAAATAAAGAGATCAAATAGATTTCATCCAAAAATCATACGCGGAGTGATTGTGCATATATATAGTACTAGTCACATTAGTCAAGTCAGTCCATTACTTCATTTAGAACTCCATCTCAAGAATGAAGTAACGACGGTTTTTTTCTTAAACCCCTGAAAATTTTCTTTATTCTTCTTCACAAAATCACATCTAAAACCCCAAAAAAATTCAATATTAAAAATACCCAGAAAAAAAAATATGGATATTCACTTTGAGACACAAAAAGGGGAGTCATTTATGATAGAAATAGGGTATTTTGATTCAGTTTTAGAGATCAAAGAAAAGGTTGAAAAATACAGAAAAATACCCATTTCAAAACAAACCCTTGTTTTTAATGGCAAAATTCTTGAAGATTCTGGTAATGTTGAATCTTGTGTTATTCTTCATGATTCTCGAATGCGCTTAATTGTTGCACCCAATGAAGAAAAACCAAAATCCCCTGAAAAACTCAAATTAAAACAAGAGGATGATCATCAATTCTTTCAATCTTTTTCTCCTCCTATGATTAATAATAATAATCATAATCACAATGCTTCCAAGAAAACCAAGATTGTTCTTAGATTGCCGGCGTCGCGGCCGTCTAATATCTATCAGAAGCTTGTTATTGATGTGGACTTGAATGATTCTGTTGAGCAGCTCAAGAAGAAAGTTCACCAGATTGAAGGTTATATTTATTTTCTTGTTAATTAATTATTTGGGTTTTAATGTGTTTTTGTTGTTGTTGTTAAATTAGTATAATTGATCATGTTTTATGGGAATGATTATGCATGGATTTCTATTCATTTTTGGTCGACAGTACAACTGTAGAGGTCGTACATAATTATTATATGCCGAGAATTATAAACATATAGGTATAATATATCCCGTGCATTAATACGGACATATCTTTAGTATGATATAATTTGTTGCATTGTAGGAGGAAAAAATTCCTTATGATCTCGTCTCTATAAATAACTAGTATGTTGCTGTCACTTTGTGTTATTTTTTTCTTTTTATATCTGAGTTATTTGATATGATATGACAAATAAAAGATATAATCTATTTCATTGCCACAAAGTTTCTAAGCTCTTTTGTGAAAATGTATGTTTTTTTACAGGTTACCCTGTACACCAGCAAGCACTGTACCTAAATAAGAGTATTGAGCTGCAGGATCAAAGACGTTTGCGTGATTATGAGCTCAAAGATGGGTGTGAGATCGAAGTTTTTATCAGGCCGATCTTAACTCCTAAGCATCCTGGCATGGCAAAAACAAAGTTGGCGACTAATGCCAAGAAGTTGAAAGTTATTGTGCTAGCTAAGTGTGGAACTAAGAAACTGGTTGTTGAAGTTAATCCCTTGGATAAAGTGCAGGTAAATGTTAAAGGCAAACTTTTATAAGCATTACTGTGAGTTCTGAAAATCTGATAAAATGCTGAAAATGTGCAAAAACAGGTGCTAAGAAATGAACTGGACAAGCGTCATCAGATTGCAGACTTTCAGCTTCCAGCAGAAGGGTACTTCTTCATCTACAAGCAGAATGTAATGGAGGAAAAGGAGACATTCCAGTGGCACAATGTTCGTCATGGTGATACTATTGAGATCTTCAATGGCAGCGTTTCAGGTGGACCGTGAAAATCCTGCTATCACAAGCAATCCAAGTCGATTTCTATGGAAAAAAAATTCATGTTCTTTTAGTTGTTGCACAGTCGATGAGACTCAGATGGGTGCATGCTTTTGTTAGTTCTGGGTCTGGTTTTAGATTAGTCTAGTTCTTGTTTCTTCTTAAATAGGTCTGATTTTTACATATGGTAAATCTTGTTAGTTCTGGATCTGGTTTTAGATTAGTCAAGTTCTTGTTTCTTCTTATATAGGTCTAATTTTTACACATGGTAAAGTAAGCAGTTAGAACGCACAGCTTATCATTGAATGGTTGTATTCTTCCTGTTAAATAGAATGATACAGCTTTATGTACATTTCAGATGCGCCATCAGTTTTCAATTAACTGCAGAATGTTAAGTGAGGATCCTAGAAAGGGAGAGAACAGACCATCGAATTACTGGGAAAAAAATCCCGATCTGTGTAAAACTTCTGAGCATTCTATCAGATGTACAGATTATTATGTGTTATGTCAATAGGCTTAATGATATGATATGAAAACTGAACTGAAAAAGAATGCTAGATGTATCCGTGCATAAAGAATACTGCTTATTGTTCGTATTGCTACAGAAAATACTGTCAACGATCAATAAATCAGCCATCAAGTAGTATCGAAAATAATTCAAAATAAAACAGAGTTTACTGAACGGAAAATAAATCTTTTAATTTCTGGAGAATCCCAAGCTTGAATGTACATGGCATGCTAAAGGGTGTGTACCAAATTAACAAACGCATCATAAAGGCAAGAAGGCAAATAACCCTGTATACACAGCCTCCTCTGCAGTCTGCCCACACTAAATACAATGAATCAGCCACTTCTACAATGAATACATTTTAAGCCCGCACCACCACCCAGAAATTTATACTACCTATCTAGGATTTGTATGATTATCTGCCGCCTCAAGTTAGTAAATTTCGTCCAAGAAGAAAAATATGCATCATCTATCAGCTCCACTACCAACTACTCAAATATATTCCCTAGATATGATTTTTACCTTGTCAGTAAAGCACGAAATTTGCACTGAGGAGATCAAGGAGACAACCAGCCGCAGAATTATTTCTTTCCTACACCAACTCAGCTTATAGCACAACTCAACAGGCGATTCAAACATAATCCAACGGCATGATTCTCTTCATGATGGATATCAACTATCTGGGTCGACTTTTCTATATCCCTAAATAATCCTCATTTAGCAAAAACAATAATGATCTAAAGCTGCAAAGCAAGGTCTGGTTGTTGAGAATCGACTGACGACTGGAAAGCAACATTCAGATCAGGGGGAAGTGTATCTTGTTTTTGTTTCTGCTGAGTATATGGACTAAGACCACGCCAAGGGGCTTGCACTTGAAATCTTGACAAGTCATTTGTAACCGATTGATGAGGAATAACTGTTGGTCTGCTGCTCGGAGCCTGTGCTTCATTCCCAACTTTAAAAGGTTGTGATGCAGATGATTGGAAGGGAAACCCCATCTTTTCTGGCTGTATGTGCATCATATTAGAGACTGGATATTCAGTCTGAGGTTGCATTGCCTGAGGATAGAACATCCGTGTTGCATTATACGATGCATCTGTGGAAGCCTGACCTCTATTTGTCGCAGAGTTTTGACCATTTGGTCTAAATCCTGCAGAGCCAACAGACATCCAAGCACTAGCAGCTGCTGCTGCAGCATTGCCTCCAGTGTCTCCTCTGGGTGATGGAACAGACGGTCTAGCTTGTGCAGGACTATGCACGTGAATCGATCCACTGGATGATGGGACAGATGGCCTACCTTGTGCAGGACTATGAGCGTTTGTCAATCCATTCTGTTGCCTCTGAGCTTTCTCCGTCATCATCTTCATAACTAGGACTGGGTCACTAAGACCCTGGTTCTGTGACAGTTTCTGGGGGAAGGATAGTGGCGGTCCAACTAACTGTGGTGACATTAAACCTGGAGATGAAGTGACTATTCGATTATTACCTACAAAATTGTTCACTACCTTCCCATTAGAAAAAACATCAGGAGCACCTCCGTTAGTGTCGGGCTGCTTGAAAGGCAGGGATTGCAGAAAATTTTTCCCCTTGGTTAAGGATTCACTTGGAATGGAAGCAGGCATTTCCATCATTTGAGCAGGTTTCTGTGGAAAATTATCTGTTTTCTGGATAGATGTGGGCTGAAATTTTGTTTCCACCCTCCTTTGACCTATTTCCATACCATGAGGCAGTTGTTTCTGAGTAAAATGATCTCTTTTCTGATCAGATATAGATGGAGAATTCGGCTCCACTCTCTTTGCGCCCATATTTTCAGGACAAATTGAATCCCTCAGTTGATGGCTCTGCTGCCGGAAAACAACACTATCAGGGTGACTATTTAGAGATGGAGAATTTGATTCAGCATCCTTAATATTGACTTGTTGAAAGCCTCTAGAAAATGGATTATGCTTTTGTTGAGAGACTAAAAGAGTAGATGCAGGTGGTTTAGCCTCTCCAGAACCAACAACGGTTGCCAATTCAGAGACAGGTGCTTTAGCATCCCCAGAGCCAAACATGGAGGTCAATTTTCCATTTGAACTGGGTTGCTTAACCAGCACATGGGCTTGACTACTGCCATCCAAAAGTTTGTCAGCCTTTATAGAATCAAAAGCACCTGACCTTGAAACAACGGGGACCTTTTTGTCATCCTTTCTTAAATCCACAGCATTATGTAACCTTGAAACAAAGGGATCTTTTTTGTTATCCTTTTTTGATTCAACAGCATTGGGTAACCTTGAAGCAAAGGGGTCTTTTCGATGTTCAACAACTAGCACCGCTCTAGGAAGTGGCTCATATTCTCCAATCCATCCACGACCATGTTTGAGGCCAGGAGGAAGAGCCTGTTCAATCCTCTTAGAGGCAATTGTCCAAGCCTTAGGCCCAAGATTTGCAGCATATCGAGCCAGACTACGGGCATAGGAAAATTCTCCAGACAAACCAACCTGATCCATAGTGGAAGTATTATTTAAAGAAAAGATGTTGAAGAACTGGTAAAAAGATCACTATAAAGATTACATACAGGAATTAGCTGCTTCTTGTCGTCCTCAAATGTTGTAAATATTGACTCGGGCCTGTCTTCAGGCTGGTTTGAAATATTATATGTTGCACGGCGATTCTCATCTACAACAAATGATCTCCTTCCAAATTTTGGCAGTACACCCTTACCTGGGGGAGGGAAGATAAAGAGTATAAGCAAAAGAACATATATGATCAGATTTCTACTCCTTCCATAGGCCAACAATAGAGCTTAGAATCTGCAAGAGAACCATATCTATATCAGTATATCTAATACATACCTGATTGGGTATCTTCGGTTTTCTCTATATTATTATCTGCAAGGGTAGAGATGCTCTCTACAGGCCCATCTGTATTGTTAGGCCTCTCAAAGTTACTCACATGATCAACGCCACACATATTAGGGGCATCCATTGTCGCGAGGATGGCACCAGATGAAAAATCAGATCCTACAGGTTCCTGCACACCTCTGTAGAGCAGCTTCTTTGTTTGTTTTTTAATTTGTGAGTATGATCTCTCTTTCTGTTCAGACTTTGGCTCGAGCTTTGTTTCAGATTTTGGTTCAGATTTCGGCTCTTTCTCTGATCGCTCAATCTGCATCCTGATCCGCTGGAATTTCTTTTCAGCAAGTTCTTTAATTGCACGAGCCTTTCAAAAATGCATATGAACTGCAATTAATAGGAGGATTTATAAAAACATTAAAGCAAATACAAATAAAATGCTCAATTAATACCTGTTTATGGTAAACAGTCTCAGGTGCATTATACTGCATTGCATTGGAGCTAATAAGGAAAACATCACTCTGCACAAAAGAGCGCCATTATTAGTATGTAGTACCACTTCAGGGTGTATTGAGTACTTGGAGGGTTGAGATGAAAGGATGCACCAAGTCCTCAGCAACTAATATGGTTGACGCAATGATTGTCTATTTATTAGTAGGGGGCTAGAATAGAGTGGTGACTGGTGAGTGACAAGAATTACAGACCTAGCAACATTACAGTAAAGGCTATGACTTATAGTAGATGTATACTCTGATGAATGTGAGATGTATGAGGCAGGTTATGAAAATGTGAATTCAATCCTTTTCAAGTCAGCATTCTAGAACTGTGGATTAAATTTGGATTTAAGGGGGTGTTTGGTTCACAAAATAGTATGGGTTTGGAATCAGGAAAGAAACTAGGGTGGTATGGGGTTGTAATGATTACCTTGTGTTTGGTTGTTGTTCAAGATCGGGTATTTTTTAAAATTGTGGTATGAGCCATAGCCACCTCCTCCTTTGGTTTCTAAACACAATACTTTGTGGGTTTGAGGTATGGGTTTATAAATTAGATTTTCTCAAACAAACATTAGGTGTAGGTTTTAGTCATTCCAACCCCATGTCTCATACCTAAAACCTACGAACCAAACGCACCCTTGGAATGTTGCACTTTTAGAATATATATTTGGACTTGATGTGTAGGAGTCCAAAGTCTAGTTTTAGAAAAAAGCATAACATTATTGGTAAGAATATGGTACATTAAAAAACATTTAGCATTATATTGCCCTAGGAACAAAGTTGTTGCGGTCAAGTATGAAGGAAAATGTTTTGTTTTGAGTTGAAGACAACACCTCTTTCACTCGTTCCACCCATCACTTTATTCCATTTTTCTCTTTATCCATTCCATAATTCATTTTATAACCACTGTTAATCCCCATACCAAACTGCCAGCCCCATTTGTGAATAAATTTTAGGAAAAGAGGGGGAGTAGCACTCTATGCCATACAGTGATACAGCCATAGGTGTTAATCCAGTGATACGTATTTCTCTATGCCATTGGAATTTTTATATTACTTTCAATTGTCCATTATTTGGCAATATAAAAATAACAAATGGACCAAAATTTTTGGATGATATTGGACCGTAGAATTGGGCTTGCTCAAAACTGCTATTATTGAAATTAGAATCTACTTCAGAAAATCTAACCCCTTCAATGCAACTCATACACCTACATAAACTGAGTGAACCTCTTTAGAAACACATGCTCTATTATTGCAAGAGCAAGACTGCATACACACAAATTCCAACCCCCTTATCCTTCAACGACTAAGAGGCCGAGAGCCTTTTTTTTGTTATTGGTAAAATGATATGTGATAAAACTGATATCATATACAGGAGAATAATGGCAAAGCAATTCTTATCAAATCCACAAAGAAGAAATACTCCAAATATTCAAGATAAATTAAACCCACGTGATTATAGCAACATTGTCAAATCATCCCTGAAAAATTACATCTAAACTCATCCTTTCAAAAATAACTAATGCCATTTCCAAAGCATACAAGTTTGATACCACATATCATTTCAGTCTTTGCTATAACCAATGTTATTAATAAGATATATCCACACTCTAAACTGACACCAGGGCCTCAATCTAACAGTACTGCTGGATGATTGGAACGGTGTTAATTATACATCCTAGATTTGTCTAAAATTCGATGTGGATGACGAACGGAAATAATGCAACACTTTAAGACAATTGGGATACGTCAAATATGTAAATCCTAAGGGTAATCATCATTAAAGAGCTTTTTTTTTTTTTTTTTGAAGACATCATTAAAGACCTTCATTACTCATTACTTCATATTGGCAGCAGACTCTATTTTAGATAGTCCAATAAAGCAACCAGCAAACAGGCAGCAATAAGAAACAAATCTTAAAACGATCAAAGTTTTCGCAGTAATCTTTATTATACAGACATCCTCATTGATAGGCAGCAATAAAAAATATCTTACAAAAATCGTGGTTTTGCAGTAATCTTTATTATATAGACATCCTCATTGATTCCTAACACAACCAATAATTGCCCCCCAAGAATATGTGAAAAATTCAACAAATTTCTAGAAAAATTCCTTAAGGAGATAAATAACTAAAAAGGATTACTAACCTCAAATTGCTCTAGAGTGGAGTAAGAACCATTTGCAAGCTTCTTCCTCACGGTGGAAAAGTCCATCGGATGTTCAACGACATCGTGATAGTCTGGGAGCTACACCAAAGCATCATTGTATCAAAAATCCAAACTTCTCAACAATGCCAATGTAACAATATGGAATGGCGGCAATAGCAATACACAAATTTCATTTCAAGAAAGAAAAATTTCAAATTGAAGTTACCTCCTCTGGATCTACTGGTTCAGCATAAACACCATATGTATCTTTTCTGCCACATTAAAACCACCATTTTCACTAAGTAAACAAACTTGAAAATACTTAAACAATTACATTTAGAGAAAAAAAAAAACACATACTTTTGAAGTTTGTCCAATATCAACTCCAATTGCTTTTTATCAGGTAGAGGAGTATTACAATCATCATGATGATCAATTTTTCCATTGGGTGTCCCTGAAATTAACATGAAAGATATCAAACCAAAGTACAAAACCTAATTCAAAATTTCTTCAAAATTACAACATAAACCACATTATTAATACAGTACTTCCAAACTTGTCAAATGATACAAAAATCTCACCAGAAACATACTCCACTCTTTTCGGCTCCTCCTCCTCCTCTTCTTCCTCCTCCTTCCCATCTCTTCCCTGCCAAAACAAAACCAAACAACATCAATCACACACACACACAAAAACTCGAAACCAATCCAAACGACCCCATTGCCACCCAAACACAAACAAACACACCCAAAACCAATCCAAACGACCCCATTGCCACCCAAACACAAACAAACACACCCAAAACCCCAAAATCAATCCAAACGACCCAATTGCCACCCAGACACAAACACACACCCAAATCACCAAAAAAACCCGAAACCAATCCAAACGACCCGATTGCCACCCAAACACACCCAAAACACCCAAATTAACCAAAATAAGATTTTCCTACATGAATGCAGAATATGCAAGAGAATCTAGAGAGAGAAAGAGGATTAAGTAGAGAGAGAAAGAAGGCTATTTTTATGTGTGTGTGTTTTAGTGATGACCCAGAATCTCTCTGAGTTTGATGTTTATTTTTATTGACAGTTGACCCCTCTCTCTCTCCTCTCTTCCTCCCCCAACCAACCGTTAATTCCATCACACTCCTCCGAAGAGGAGAGAGAAAGTTAGTGTGATTTCAATCTCTCAATCTGTCGACCAATCAAAACCCCCTTTCTCTCTCCTCCATATCAGGCCCCTCCACTCTCTGTCCTCTTTCCCACCATTTTCCCCCAGATCCAAAAAAAAAAATCAAAAAATCAAAATTATAATTATACCTCATAATCATCTTCTTCATTTTCAACTTCATAATCATCTTCATCTTCAACAACCCTCCTCTTCTTCACAACCCTTTCATCATCTTCCTCCTCCGAGTCAACCCCAAGTCGACTCACCGACCTCCTCCCTCTCCCCCTCCCACGTCCGCCATTGTTAAGCTTCAAAACAAGCTTCACCTTCTTCCTCTTCATCCCACTCACATCATCTTCATCTTCTTCCTCCTCATCATCTTCCTCCTCCGAAACGACGTCGTCATCCAAGTAATCCTCATCATAATCAATAATATTATACCGGAAAGTCCTCCGCCGTAAACTTCGCCGGACTTCCCTCTCCGCCGCCGCAGACGACGGCGATACTCCGACATCACAGTCATCATCATCAGACACGGCCCGTGCAGCTAGATCTGCCTTCGATGGTCTTCCCTTCTTCCTCCTCCTCTTCTCGATCTGAACCATGGCTTTCTACTTTCTCTCTCCTCTGCTACTTTCTCTCTCCTCTGATACTATACTATTCTAGAGAGAGAGAGAGAGTAAAGTAATTGATAATCTAACCTTTTTTTATTTTTTCTAGAGAGAGAAATTAAAAGAATGGGAATTTTTTTTTCAGACTTTTTCTCTCTCTTGTTTTATTGCATTATTGAGTAGTGTGGGAAAATGGTGGGACCTACTAGAGGAAAATATTTGAATAGTTTAATAATATGTTAAAGTGGGGTCCATTTTTTTATTTTTTGAAAATAATTAAAAAAGGAAGAGAGGGAGTGGCTGAGAATGACGGCGTTTGCCGTTTGGTTTGGGTTTTTATTTTTTTTGGACTGACCGTTTTGCCCCGGGTAGGGTTACGTGTCAATTGTCTAGCTTAAGAGCCGTGCTGCCCGAAGATATTTTCCTTTTTTTTTAGTAAAAAAAAAAAGCACGTTAAATTCACGCATTTTCCTCTAATTTGGGGAATTATGAAAATTGAAAGTAAATTGTTGAATTGTTTTTGAATTTATAGGTGAAAATAAGTATTGTTATAATGTTATGTATGGGTTATTGGGTATGGCTCATGTTACACCTTATGAGTTTTTGACTATAGTATGGGTTGGAGGTTTTGCGAGTGTTGTATGTGAAAGACGACGTAGTTATTGATTTTTGCTTAAGCATTAATGATAACTAATGGTTTTAACCGTTTTCATAAAAAAAAAACGAATGGAGATGGAATTATTTTTGTTGAATTGGATGGAGAATTTCCTATAGTGCATTGTGTGTTGAACGAAATTTTTCCTTATTAAGAAAAAGAATATGAAATGGTGTATTGCCTTTAATGGTAGATTTATACCTATTTAACTTTCAAGTGGGGTTCGATTAATCTAGTCTAGTGCAATAAGTATATGTGACAATGCGAATACGTTTAGACTTAGCGAATTTATGTGAACTACGAAGTATATTCAAATTTAAAGATGGGCCCGTATTTATCAAATTATTAAATAATTAAGGCCAAAATTCATTTGTTTTCCATAACAACTTGAGTTTAATTTGGCAAATGATTGATAATCACTAGACTTGAAAAAACTTAATTTGCACCAAAATATGAGCCAACTTGCACCTAATGGAACAAGTCTTGTCTTATCTTATCTCATCTTTAAATATAATCATACTTTCTATAGCTCAAAATATGGATAAAAAGTCAACTTGATTCGAACAAATGGATTTAGAACAACATTTAGACTTTATACAACTATAATACTTGGTATGTTGTAACTAAATCATAATTGATATCACAGGATCCATTAATATGGTTATTATTGGTGTATCATATCATTATTGTAGGTGGTTCAATTCATCTGCTACTATGATTGCACGATTATAAGACATTGCCTAGGCTAGCTATAGTAAGTATGCGAAGATTAGCCAAGAGATTCTACTTTAAGCAATGTATGGACATTTAATTTGATGATAATATTTCAAAATTTTGGAACCACAAAATGCATGATCCCTAATAACTTTGTTAAAACATACTGTATAAAAATCAATTTATGTGGAAGTCACAATACATTGAAATCATATACGGAGTAATACTTAGAGCATAGCCATCCATTGCCCAAGGCAATGGTGGGCATACTATATTTAATTAATATCTCTCTCTTTCACCTCACTCATGCCCAATCCTCGTACCTACTTATACCCATATACTCCCATTAGTTGCCCTATAAATTTATGGTCACAAATTTTCTCTTTCCTATTTTTTCTTCTACTCAATCACTTATAATTACTTAATTAATTATTTAGTAATTAATAATACTAATAGATTAAAACATGTAATCAATATAAATTAAAAATAACTATTAATTTTAAATGTTAAAACTACTAGTGAAATGATAGTATAGATGTAATAATATTATAATACGATAACAAATTTTAAATTAGTACTAGATATAAAAATACATGATTATCTAAATCAAGATAATTCTACAATTGCAATATTTGATGAAAAATATTAATCCGTAGTTTGTACAGATTTACCATAAATTATCACATAAACAATAACTTTGCAAACAAAAATAAAAAGTAAAAACTACTAGTCCAATAAAATGGTGACAAGTGGCGCTTTCTAAGCATTTGCCCACCCTTAGCCAAAGGTCATGGCCATGACCTGGGCAATGTTTTTCTCTCTCTTAAAATAATATTTTTTGATTTTTTTAATATTCTTTTACATTCTCTCTCCTCATGCCCAGCCTCTGTGGGCAACGGATGACAATGCTCTTACTATATTTATCTTAAAAGATAATTTTGATCTTTTCATGTTAAAATGTGTTATTACCATCATTAATGATTTGAAAACATAATAAGGTAGGACTTCTAAGCTAACGTGATTGAATAGGTACTTTAAATGTCCCAAAGGTTTAAATTTGAAATTTGCAAAGGTAAGTTAAATTGGTTATTCTATTCACATGCATAATGGAATTAGCCTATTTGATTACATGCTCAAATGATAAAGCGGAGACCAAATTTTTCACCCCGTTCAAGTCCAATTGTAGTTATAATCACTTCGAGGGGTGGGGGAATAATCACTTTTACCCGCTTCTTCAATTAAACATCTAGATTTTTTGGACACATATGTGAGAAAATGAAAGCAAGTAATTGCAATTTATTTATGAAGCTATCATGTTTATGTAATGTTCATTCTCATTAGTCATCATAAACTACATGTTATAAAAAAAATGTATTAGATCTAAAATAAGTAAAAATAAGGTGAGAAAACATAGCTTTAGAAAATGCATACGGTGTTTATGCAACAATATAAATACTCCGTAATATTATAATTTCTAAGAATATAATTTAACCTAGGTTCATGAAAATGTAGCTAAATAAATCCAGCTCAAAGACGAATGTATTGACTTCGACGTTAGTAACAGTTGTAAAAAGAAGATGAAAGAATAGTGAAGCAGGGAGCACATGCGCACAAATGCACAATTTTGTAGTCCAACCGGTTATGAACCAGCAGCACCAAAGCAGACAATGTGATATGGACCCCTGAATTTCAGACACTAATTAAGCTACTCTTACATATTTTATGGGATTATTAATTACTACCGGAGTATTCATTATTATTATTATAATTGCCTCATAAAATTTAGGAAATCAAATTTAAACCTTCTTCATACTTTACTGTTCTTGATGTTAATGCACATTAAATAAGCCTTTGAATGATTTGATTAGGTTGTCAAACATTTATTCTAGGTGATCAACTTAAACTTATGGCTTTGCAATATAATAACATAATAAATAAACGAAATAATTGATTGAAAAAAAATAATTCTCATATTAAAAAGAAGATAATCATGTTACTCGTAGCATTTGACATTTCTCAATTAATAATGTTAGATACGAGTATTACTTTGTAAAATTAGAGTGGATATAATTGAATGAATTTCTTGAGTTTTCAGACATTGAAAAACTAACCTTGCCTATATCTTTTTTTTTTTTTTTTTTTTTTTTTTTTTTTTTTTTTTTTTTTTTTTGACAAGAGCAAAGGGAAAACAAACTAAAACAAATTAATATAGTAACTCGGCACTCCTTAGCAATGTCGTGTGCCCTTTGTACTTGGTCTCTTGAGACCTTGCCTATATCTAAGTACTTGGTTTGATTGAAACCAAATTAGATTTTATCCATATTACATGATTTGAAAACAAATTAATTTACGGAGTAGTACATATGATAAAAATCAAGATTATTTCTTTATCCATGTGCATGTAATGAACCTTGTGAGCAAATAAGCAAAAAAAACTATGTACGTATGATAGAAAATGTTCAACCCATTTTGCTAAGTATTGTGACTATATATTACTATTACCCCTAATAATCAAAATTCTAAGTATGTCTAATAATAGTTTAATCGACTTAAATTCAAATTGCCCGATTTACACCAAAACGAAACGGATTTACATTTCTCGTTAGCCATCTATACAATCCATTTATCCAATTACTTAAGAAATAAAAACACCCATCATCCATGCAAAATGTAAATTGATGAGTGGGTACACGCGCCAATCCGCAAGTGGGATTGAGTTTACGTAGTTTACAAAAGGTTGAAAAAAAAAAGAGTAGAGATTATTTTAAAAAATTGTGTTACAGCTCAGTGGTTTGACTAATTTGGCTCTTCAAGATTTGGCTTTCTTTTATTATTCTCCTCTATTTTTCTAGTACCTCCATGCTCCAACAGAGAGCTATCCAGGACCTCATAAGACAATGTTATTGGTATTAGAAGAAAACAGAAAATTTTAGTTTGGGGGACCAAAAATTTTATTCTATATTATTATGGATGACTAAGAAAATAATTTTACCTATTTCGTCAAGATTTTCAAATGTTTTATATTTATTTTCAATGAATGTCATAGCGTAATAAGGACTTGTTCTCATCGTCTGATCTGGTTTGATTCAATCTAAATTTTGTAAGATTTCACCTAATCTGGTCTGAATCTTTCTGGTCTGATCTGGTCTTATCTGATGTGATATGAATCTGTCTGATTTGAACCGAATTTTATTATCATTTTTCAACAAATTAATGATGTCGATCGATACTCCGATCCGCCTCATCTGTCATTTGTTGTACTCATGCATGTATACTGCTATATAATTACCAAGTTAAGCTTGAATCTAAAGGATCGTTTAGTCTCATGACTTGAAGGTAATGAGATCAAATCTCATTGAGCCATTGAGGGAGATAGAGGTGGAATGAGGAGATTGAGGGATGATTCTACCCCAAGTGACGAGGTTTGATTCCTCATAGCCTTCATTCCTGTGATATGGTGGGGGCCTCTCCCCATATTTTACCGTTTAAAAAAAATAAAGAGTTGAGGGAGATAGAGGACTAGGACTCTAGGAGTATACTTCTATGTAAGTATGGAACTACTCTCTTTTTCAAAACTTATTTCTCACTTTAGTCAAAATAATTAGGTTCATTCCATGCTAACAATAATTAATTAGTTGGCCTTGTAACTTTTGAAAAAAAGAAAATTAGTAATTGTCTAGACAATGAGAGTGTGTTTTCAAGATATTTTGTCTTATTTCACACAAATGCTCTAATCAGTTTAAATAATACAATAGGATTACACAATAAGTTAAAGTCACTATATGATATTATGAGGAAGCCAAGTTTATGTATTTTGTACTTTGTAGCTGATTATCAAAAGAAAAGTAATCAAAGTGGCAATTTTATAAATAAATGAAAAAAAAAAATAAGAACAGAACAAAATCTTAGTCCTCATGACATTTTCGTAATAAAATCAACAATTGACATCTTAGTTAAAATTTCACTTGTTAATAGTCAATTGCGAGGGTCTTACATGTTTCTTGATCAACTAATCAAAAACTACTATACGTATGATACTTTGTCTTGACTCGATCTTGAGATTGACATACCACGTAAAATAGAGTTGTAATTGATTGACTTGGTTTAGCTCAATAAATGAATAAACGGTGATGATGAACGGAAAAACACAATCATTTTAACATTAATCCGTATAAAGTTGGTCTAAAATAACCAAAAATTACCGTTAGAGTGAATACTCCCTCCGTTCTGCATTAGTTGCAACAGTAGACATGACTCATAGTTTAAGAAAATTATAGACTAGACTTATAGGCTTATAATATAAAATAATTGTTAGTAAGAGATAGAAATAATAATAATAATAATAATAATAATAATAATAAATAATAATAAAAAAAAAGTAGTGTGGGTAGGGTTGGTAGGAAAGAGATCGAAATAATAAAATATTTGTGAAAGTAGGGCTAGTGGGAAAGAGAAATTATAAAATAATGGTGGGTCCTTTCCAAGTATAGTAGTGTTCGTTGCAACTAATATGTAATAGTCGAAAATGAAAAGTGTTGCAACTAACTAATGCAAAACGGAAGGAGTAAAAGTTATCCTAACATGGATAAAGTTACCCAATACAAATAAAAGTTTTGTTGTTTTATTTGTACACTTACCCTCTATAAATAACTGAAAATCAAGTCTTAGCGATGATTAAAATTAATAGTAATTATGGGCCTCTTCACATTTACTTAATTTCAGTTCAGTTCAACTCTAATAAGTTCAGTTCAATTCAGTTCAGTTCAGCTCCTAATTTCTCTCTCTCATAAAATATTCATTTCAGCTCAATTCAGTTCAGTTCAGTTCAGCTCCAATCAGTTCAGCTCAGTTCAGCTCAGTTCAGTAAATGTGAGCAGGCCCTATATTACTCTTATGAAATTCATCTTGTTGCCTATATATATTAAAATCGTATCAGATTTAGAGTTAATCAAAAGAGGCAACAAGTTACCCTAAAGGGTGGGACATCATTTTAGACTTTTAACATGATTTTTAGCCATAAATTGTGTTTCTATTCTAATTATTCAACGTCAAAACATCTATCTCCGGTAATTTACATATTCTACAATACTATTAAGTTAACAAATTTTTAATAAATTGAATTACGTTTAATCTCAATTCTCATTAGCTGCATTTTACACAAGTTGAACCTCATTTGTACTTGGAATCAAATTCTCTTACATTTCGAACAAACAACAAAGCATTGACTTCCTTCTTTTCCACACAACAGTTGATGAACATATTATTGCATTGTATATTAATTAATTTAAAAATCTACCTATTCCAATGTGCTTAAAAACACATACATGAAGATGTATGTGCTATTAGTGTGGCGGCGAATTTATCACGTTCAGTTGGCGAATATTGTGAATATGCTGCTAGAGTTTTTACAGGGCATGGTTCTCAGAACACCCCTCTGGAAAGTTCGTGGCTACGCCCAGTCGAAGGTGTTACAAAAATTAATTGCGATGCCTATGTTGGTGGGGCGACTGGTCTGGGTGTTGTGTTGCGTGACCACGAGGGAAGAGTGCTGGTAGCTGCTGTGCGCAGGGAGCAGACTGGTTGGACTCCTGAGCTAGCTGAAGCGGCTGCTTGCAGATTCGGGCTCCAGGTTGCTCTTAGGCTGGGCTACTCAAATGTGCAGCTGGAAACAGATTCGTCAAATGTTGCAATGGGTATCAAGAAGATGGCAAAAGGCTTTAATCCCTTATGTTTATTACTAGATGATATTTGCTCTCTCTCTCGATGTTTTAATAGTTGTTTTGTGTCTCATGTAAAGCGTGCGGGTAATACTCTAGCCCACAACATTGCTCGGTGGGATTCTAGAAGTTGTACTGAATTTGTGAGTTTTGGGCCATTTCCGCAAAGTCTCTTAACTCTTGCGGAAATCGACCTCCTTTAATAATATTACCGCAGATGCTTCCCTCAAAAAAAAAAAACACATGCATGGACATTCTAAGATTCTACTTATATATCCATCAATTCATTTGGGCTTTATTAAAAGTATCTAATCTTGTCTAAACTTTTTTAATATTAGTAGAATCAAATCTAAATCTTGCTAAAGTTTGATATTAAACATTGATTTAATTTATAGCATCTTAATTAAACAAATACGGCTCTGAATAATTATAGATATTTGTCTCTCCAAAAAACCAAATGGATCATTCATTCTTAAATTATTGAAGCTATAATAATAATAATCACGCGAAGAATTAAAACATCACGTGTTGTTCAAATTTTTCATCTCATCGATGCGAGGTTTACTTCTTAGTAATTACATATATCCTCAAGCGCTTGTGAAAGTTTTGTTTTTTTTTTTTTTTCCTTAAATTTGTTTTGTTTTTTCTCTCTCTTTTTTTATTTTTTTCTTAACTTATTTTGCATGTTAATTGAACTTAGATTATCTGTTTATGTAAAAAAATTGCTTAAGGAGACAACTCTTGGTTGGGACTTTTTAAACCCCAATGAAGATGGGTAACAATCGTGGGTGGCTATGAGTCCCAAGGCTAGCTCTCAATAGCATGAGCTTTTTGAGCGATTGCTTAGGGCCTCAACTTCGAGGGCCTACATCATTTTTCTTGTAACAAAAGTTTTCATAAAAAATACTTCGTATAAAAAATTGAAAACAAAGCAAAAACTTAAAATTATACGGAATATACATCCGGGTGTGCCATAAACGCATGAGTATTTTGTTCTCATTTTGGTAATTGATTTTTATTTAATCATCAAAAGATCAAAAACTAACCTTGGATCATCCATGTGTATATAACAAATTCCACAAATTCTTAACTATATGACTGTGTACTATACCAATATACCCACCCAAACCATGAACAAAAGGTTGGGCCTAGTTGCCCACATAGGCTCATGATAGCGTTGGCATAAAGGGCCTAAAAACCTTTATTCTTATCAAAAAGTCTAAAATACTAGTCACCTTTCAAATGAATTTTTTTGTCCCAATTCCTAGCTCCATGTTATATGAGCACAATTGCAAATTTGCAATTGGGTGTTTGGATTCATGACCATGGCTCGGTGAGCCTAATAACCTAAGAAATCTTAAATTTAAGTGTTTTAACTTTTAAGGTGGGAAAATTGGTATTATGGGTTAAAGTTTACAAGTTAAAGATTCATTTCCATTTGAGTTAGTGTCTTATTTTTATTTATCCTAAGAAAAAAAAGTTCTTAAGTTAATATTTAGATTAATTTTAATAATTTAAGTTCAAATTAGTTCAGTTTAGGGTTACTATATAAGTCTAATTCACTAATACAAAAGTAATGACTAATAGTAATTATGAATAATACTTCGTATAAAGTTTCATAAATGAAAAAAAAAAATCAAACTAAAAGAACAAATTCTAAATAAGTTAGTGTAGAAATTCAATCTAGATCGACCCACACGGTTCTAGGAGTTTAAATAAATAAAAAAAAAATTAGCTCGTAAATATAATTAGATTTACTACATGATGTATTTGTAGAATTGTAGATACCCTATTTTATTTATACTCTTTATATATTGATGCTTTTGAACTATACTATATAAAAACTACCTTCATTTACAACAATTTATGTTAAATTGTTACAAATAACATAAAATAGAGGTATTTTATTTTATTTTAATTTTTTTTTTGCTTTACAATGGAACAACAAACTCTTTAGATATCGAGCTTTAATGTAACACATATATATACTAGTATGTGAAATGATTTTGGCACACTTTTATGTGAGAGCACAGTTTTTTATGCTCTTCTCAGTTCTTACATAAAGGTGTGCCAAAATCAATTAAGAGTAATCAATTTTCTACTAGCTAGTATAATACAAGTACATATATAGTATATTGCTTCGTCAAGAAGTAAGTTGTCTACAAACTAAAAGAGCTTGACGATTTATTTTCCAACAATGTTAGAGGACCCTCATAAGTCATAATTAGTGGGTGGAGACTGGAGCCTATGATTGAATAAAGAATTTGCAACTTTAGGCACTAATAAGTTATCATATCCATTATCTCCTCAAAAACAAAAAAATAAAATAAAATAAAATATCAATCCATTAATTTAAACCAAATTTAAGCGCCAATTTAACTTCACTACTCCGTACTCATTTGCTACTGTGAAACAACACGTTGCACCTGTTTTTACTTTTTACTAAACCTACCACTGTTTAATATGTATGTGTTCGTCATAAATAATTTAGTTCATCTACTATGTACTTGTATCTGGAGTAGTAAATTTGTGTAATATATACTCCGTACTGCATACAAGATCTTAGGTCTTCTTAAATTTGTGTAATAATTTAGTTCATCTTAGGTCTTCGTAATTGAGAAATGATTGAATATCACCTAGTTTACTAGTTATATCACCCCTTACAATCTTACAACCCTCTTTAATTATGACAGGAAAAAAAATCACATAAGAACTCAACTTATTCAAAATAAAATCCTCCAACCCTTTGAAAATCCTTGATTCACCAACATTCCGTCTCTCTCTTATTCGTTAACGGCATACTCCATATGTTTTAATCTAATTGGTGGAATTCTAATGATAATGTCATTTAGCTTGTTTACATCATTCCATGTATTATATGCTTCAATTGTTCAAATTTCTTTTGGCGGTATCAACAATACGTGCCACTTGTTACGCCCATCTATTGCTAAGGTATCAATATTACTTTCAAAACTTATGTAAAAAAAAAAAAAAAAAAAAAAAATAAAATCACTTTCAAAGAATTTCACATAAACGTAGTGTAACGTTTACAACATTTGAATTTCCTTGTTTAAAATGTTTTGCTTGATTTTTTTTTGGATAACAAACACTAAATATGAATTCAATGACAATAATGTGCAATTTTTTAGGTGATTAAGAATATAAGTTGTCAATTTATCCATCAAATATACTTTGTCTAATTTTTTTTATTTTTTTTTTATTTTTTTTATTTTTGTTTTTGTTTTTAAAGGAAGGTATTTAATTGATTACACCGTACCCATGTTCATAATTTGAAGCTCTTTCACTTAATGGAAAAAAGTATCAGTAAAGTATGATATGCTTGGAAATTTGTAATGAAACTTAGAGCATACTCGTGCTAAAGTGCGGAGTATATGGGCGTGTTCAGCGCTAGCGTTTGAGTAGCTTTTAGTGGTTACTTAACAAAAAATGTGAGCGTTTGGCAAACTAGTGGTTAAGGTAACTTTTAGTGGTGGAGATAGCTTTTATGAAAAGTTAAAAATATTAGCTTTTGAAAGTAGAGGTAGCTTTTGAGGTACCTGTTGAAAATTTAATCTATAGTTTTAAATATAAAATATTGATTTTTATATGTAACAGCTAGTCAACCGCTAATTTACCGAACACTCATACTAAATTATTTATCTTCACAGCTACAACTTGTTAATAGCTAACAGCTACCTCACAGTTATATTTTGTCGAACACGCCCTACATATATTAATTGTACATGTCGTTGGTTATTGTATTACGAGTATCTTTTTTTCCAAATATAATTAGAAGAAATTTTTGTATATTTGAGTGTAAGGATGACACTGGAATATGGAAGTTATGATGAGAAGTGATAATATTTTTTGAAAAAGTTAAATATAAAGAAGTTAAGAAAAATTTGAATATTAAGGTTTTAGAGGTTTGCCATTAAAAGTTGGAAAAATGACTGCAATTATAATACTACTCCGTAGTATATAGATGTTCCACGTACTTAATTGAATATTCTCCAAATAATATCTTGAGTGAGCTAGCTTATCAGTCTGATTTAGCTAACCTAATAAGCTATCTATTTGCAACAAATGTAAAGTATTCCCCATTGCAACAAAAAAAAAATTAAATTGTCATCTTCCTTCCAAAAACAGAAAGTCAATTATTTCAATTATTTCAGAATAACAAGCTAGTGCTTAATATGTAGCCAAATGTTGAATTAAGAATCCACACATATATTTATTTATTTTGATAGAATTCTAGGCCATACATGTATTTATGATATGGAGAATGATTGATATCAATTATTATTTTAAAAACATCACATCAATATTCAATCTTGCTTTCACACAAAGCCAAAGTATAATCTCTCCAAAACTGAAGTTAAGTATTACTTGTATGATTTAAATTTCTATTTGTAGCAAAATATAGAGAAAATGCAACACTTTAATTTTCCCATTTGTGTTTTAACTATTAATATATCTAAGTGTACTTGAAGTACTTAGGGCCTAACACATACTGAATTGATTGGAGCTGAACTGAACTGAATTGAGCTGAACTGAACTGAATTGAGCTGAAATGAATGTTTTATAAGGGAGGGAAATTAAGAGCTGAACTGAACTGAACTGATTGGAGCTGAACTAAACTAATTGGAACTGAACTGAACTGAAATTAAGTAAATGTGAACAAACCCTTAGTGTTAATTAAAAAAATTATAAACATTTTATTTTGAAGGAATAGATATTTGGACAAATTTGATCACTGATCAGGTAAATTCAAAGATCAACCTAATTTATAATATGACGTATATGAATAATATAAAAGTTTATAGTTACAAATATCTTAAAAGCGTAGAAACGATATTTTAAATTTTAAAAAATACAAAAATCTTATTGGTCCCCTGGCCCCCCTTGCTCTTCTCTGGTTGACATCTCTCTTGCTGGCATGACCAAAGAAATTTGTCCAAGTATGCATTGTAATGTATTTAAAATTCAAAAGCTTACCTAAATTAGTCTCCTATATATATATATTTGCTCTAATAACTTTAGGAAGAACAATTCTCCTTTAACAATAATACTTGTATGCACATCATATAACCTTACTAAACCCAAGCAACAAAAAAAATAAAGGAAGGAACTCTCAAGGTTTCCTTCCACCTCCGTATTCGCGTTTTCAGGAGGCTCAATAACAAACTACCCATTATTAGATCATCAACAACGTTGAAGATTGAAGGATATACGATATACGAGTACACATATATATCGAAACTCAGCTGAAATCTAAAGGAAAGGAACGTTTGGAGCAATGTTGTTTCCTTGTGAATGGGTGATTGCAGCTTGTGTTTATGTTTTCTTAGTCAAGTGTGGACAACAGTTTCTATCTTTTCTTGTTACCGTATGATCACTACTATTGTCGAAGTTGTCTAATTTTTTTTACTAGTTTCGACTAGTTAGGGGTAACGTTACGTATATAACAACCTCATCTTACCCCGCATATTAGACAGGGTTTTACATAGTTTTGTATCATTGTTGTAATAGGAGTTTTTTCGATTTTGTTTCATATTATTGAAGCTGAATTTTGAGTTGTTATCACGGAGATATTTAATACGGGTATAAAATTTAAGCCCGTTTTCTCTTCTGGAACAATTAAATTAATTCATATTGACATATTGTTATCCTCATTAAATTGTTTGAATCAATTTGTGTATTTTTTTTTTCTTGGTTGCTTTCAAGGGTCAAAGAAATTTCCAGATTTTACTTTCCAGCTGAAAACTTTATGGGTTGAGGAACACAGGGCCAATTAGAAAGGTTAGTAACTGAATTATTTATTCTTTTACAGATACTTTATTGTTACAAATATAAAAAGGGAGATTCTTTTTTATTTAATTTTTTATATTGTGTTAAGATTTATGTGCTCGTGATTCATGGAAAATGATAGGTTTCTTTTGGGTCTTATTCATGAATATCTTGTTCCAAAAAAGGAAAATTTGGTATATTTAGTTTACTCAAGTAGTTGGTTTTAGATAATGTTGCTAATCAGATAAGTGGATACAACAATAGCATTTATTCGCAGTACCACAATTCACATGGAAACAATCCACTTGCAAAGTCGTCTACTTCGTATATGATCCGGGGTGATTAAATTAATTGTATACAATATGCTCGATCCTAACCTGTTATATTTCCATCCCAAAACCATATGGCTATAGGAGGAGTAGCCCCTTAGCCTTATAAAGTGTTTAACTCTTTCTTCTTCAACCAATGTGGGACTCTTACATGTGTTACTTGGTGGGATATACTTCAACACTCCCCCTCACATGTAAGGTCCCTTTAAACTCAAGGATCACTTGATCCAATTCAATTTGACCCAGAATACTTAATGTCATTAAAGGTCCCAAACCAATCTTGGGCCTGACAATATACACAAGCCATTAGAGGTCCCAAACCGTGGGCCTGGCTCTGATACCATGATAAACGCGGGCTTGGGCCGCACCCGCAAACTAAGAGAGAGAGTCCACTTCACAAGACCAAAGGAGGTTCCATCCCAAAGCACGAGCCACATTTAAAATGTGACGATGTTTGCGCTCAACTCTACCATTCTGTTGAACCGTGACAACACACGAAGTTTGATGCAGAATGCCCTTTTTAGCAAAGAACAACCCCAAACTCAGAAATTCTTGGCCATTAT
The DNA here is from genome assembly GCF_948465745.1 of Chenopodium album. Taxonomy (NCBI): domain Eukaryota; kingdom Viridiplantae; phylum Streptophyta; class Magnoliopsida; order Caryophyllales; family Amaranthaceae; genus Chenopodium; species Chenopodium album. Next base: position 38,485,298 of record NC_137855.1, read on the forward strand.
CACTTCGAACCACCTTCACTTTCTTACCAAATTGAGTCTTAGCCATAGCACAAAACTCACGAACCAATTGAGAAGCTTGATATTTTCCAACCATCAAAAACACCCAAGTAGCACGAGAAAAATCATCAACAATAGTGAGGAAATAACGAGCATCACAACTGGATAAAATCTTATTCGGACCCCAAATATCACAATGAACTAAATCAAAAATTCCAGATGCTTGATTCGTACTCAAAGGAAAAGAGTTGCGGGGTTGCTTCCCCATAAAACAAATATCACAATCAAACGAACAACCAGAAGAACTATTATGACCATGAGTACTACGAGAAACTCCCGGAAGAGAACTAACCACTTGCATCGATGGATGACCAAGACGCTTGTGCCATAACAAACTTGCATCTGAAATTACCACTTTGTTTGCCTGAGAAGGTCGAGCACGAATCGGACGGAAAATATAGACCCCATCGCACTGCTCCCCCGCTCCAATCAGGTTCCTCAAACTGCGGTCCTGAATAATGCATAGCTTGTCAGTGAACATAACAGAATAAGATTGTTTTTCTAACAATTGAGACACAGACAACAAGTTGCATTTAAGAGCAGGAACATAAAGAACATTATGAAGAGTTAAATTATCAGACAATATAACTCTCCCTTCTTTGGTAGCATTAGTGCTCTTCCCATTAGGCAAACCAAAGCACCCTAGACGAGCACCACACCACGCACTCACAAACAAGAAGTGCACTAAGAAAACCGAACAAGAATTAGGGTTTGTGAGCCCTAATTTTAACCAAAACAAACAAATTTGAAACCAAATTGATTTCGTAAAAAAAAAAAAAAAAATCAGAAAATTGAAGCCCTAATCTCACAAATTTGCGAAATAGATAATTAAGCGGAAGAACAAACCAAGATCGAAAATTTCTCTAGAAATTAGAGAGGCTCTGATACCATGTTAAACTAGGGAAAATATTGGAGAAAACGGCTTAACCTTTGTATTGATATTACTCACATATATATACACAATACATAACTTGCCTAAAACTCCTAACAAGATAAACTTGCCAAATATACAATATTAACATAAATATAACAACCAAACTCTAATAAATATGAAGTAATTCAGTAAAGAGTATTATATCATTTATCTGGAAAAAGGTTTATCCATCTTTTTTTTTTAGTTATGGAGTATGGAATAATTTTCAACAGGATTAAACAGTGGAGAAAAAAAAAAAAAAAAAAAAAAAAAAAAAAAAAAAAACAGAATTATCTTGTTAAAAACTTCTAATTGTTCTATTAAATGGCCTAGCCCAAACTGCATTAAAAGCATTTTGGTAATAAAGAAATTCAGAAAGGCAGGCCCAAATCCAATTTCATTTTAAATTGACTTTTTTGTCTGTATGAGGTCGGTAAACGACTTGTATTGTTGCGTCACACACTCACACACAACCAGCCAAAAATCTATACTCAATGGGGTCGGTACATCAGGAGGTTGCAGTATTAAACTCCGTTAGTGACGCTTTAAATTGAGATTCTCTTACCTTGCTAACTTGGGTGAAGTTGACTTAAAAAAAAAATTCGATCTGATACGACTCATTCTGCTTACCTATTAAACATTAAAAAAAAAAATTGAAGCCATCTGGTCGGCATGTCCAAGTATTCTCTCAACTTTTAAAGACCACTTCACCTATTCTTTTGGTTCGTTCTTTCATACAGTACTCCCTTTACCTCCTTTTGTTTGCTTTATAGAAGGAGTACTTTTTTAATTTTTGGTTAAATGAAATCGCGATAATATAAAGGTAGTGGTTGTGACTTGTGAGAGAGTAAATTTAGGTTCCCTTTTATCTAAAAGTAGTATGGGGCAAAGTTAAAGGAATAGACTAAAAAAGAAAATAGAGCAAAGATGAAGGGAATTTTTTCCATCATTTTCTACTTATAGTCTAACTCTAACATAATCGCTACAACTAATCTATACTTTTTTTAGTTATTTTTTATGTTTTTTTATATTTATTTATATTTATTCTTTATATAAAGAAGACAATAATATCCCTAATCTAATAGAATAAGACGAACAAATAAAAAGAATATAATACAAACAAATTGTAACAAAAGGAGTATGCGATAAATTGATAAGCATTAACATAGCCCGGTGCAAGGATGGAGCTACACAACCATAAAAAAAAGGATTTGGATGATATGTCCCAATATTGACCATAAAACAGTACGGTATAGTGGTTAGACAATAAATAAGAAAATGAAATGCACTAAAATGATCCATTAGATTTGTTGTAGTCATTGCATGACAAAAATGATAATGTTCCATGAAAAAGATATTCACTCCTTAATTAAAAGCGTGTCATTAAGCATATAGCCTCCATTTATTTGGTGGGGGCTACATTCCAAGCACCCAACAACACCATTAAAAACAAACACGCCTGCCTTGCATGATTGACCTCTTTTTTCTTTGGCTTTTTTGCTTTTGTTTACCACTAAATATCTTTTATGATTAACACTCTTAACTCTTAAGCTTATATTATAATAAGTCTGTCTATTTCATGCATGTGAACTTTAAGTAAGAAATTGAATCTCTTCGTAAATTAGATCATGGACATATATGCACCATATTCATTGTATTGTGTATACCCAATAGAACACAAGTGCATACATAAAAGAGCATGAAATGATAAATGTTGTTCGCTTGAGCAATAGTTTAATACGGAGTATAAAAGTACTCCTTCTGTCCCTTAATTAGATTCCTTTTTCTCTCTATTATGTGAGCAATAAATGTTAGAAGTAGGAATCTAATTAAGGGACGGAGGGAGTAGCATATTACTAGTTATTTTATCATAATATCATGTTCTTTTAGGTACGCACTTGTGTTCATTCAATACACAGTGAACATCGAGCACATGTATTCATAGTGCAAGACTTTTAGAAACACTTATCCAAACTAAAGAAGATCCCAATAATATGAGAATCTGATGCTTCAATGTATGACATAAGCCAAACTTCGGCCTTCAATTATTAACACTATCTTTGTGTTTACAATGATTAAGATTGTATGTAAAATTATACTCATTTCTCAGTACAATTTCACATTGGATGCGCATAAACCAGCACCTTCTCTAATATCAGAAGATAAGGAGATAACCACATCTGAATCAAAAATGAAAAAGTAAGTTACATCGAAACTTCAAAGGGTAATGTATAATAATAACACTTCTTGATTTCCCTTGAATTGAACGTTGGACTTAGCCTCTCGCCATCTTGAACACCAGACAGCAGATTACAGTTAATCCAACGGCGAACATCCGGCCTCCTATAAGGCCAGTGAGTGGAATCATCATAGTAGTTAAGTACTTCAAGTTCCCATATCTTTCCTTGACCATTTCACAGGGCTTAGAGAGTCTGTTATCAAGTTGTAACATCTCAGTCAAGCAAGTATTTGCAACATCCAAATCGGCAACTCCACACTCATCTTCCTCAACCGATGATGTTGTTGTTGATCCCTCTTCCTCGCTTATTTCCTGCTCGCACTCTACTTGTCCATCATCCTCCTCCAAATCAGTTTCAGTGGCTTGACTACCATCAGGAGTATAGGCTGCATTGTTTTCTTTTTCGTGTTTATGCTTCTTTTTCTTATGCATCTTCTTGGGTACAAATTTCTTCCAAAACTTCTTGTTTTTCTTACATTTAACATCATGATCAACCAATTCAGACAATTCGGAGTCTTCACACCCCTTTTCTCTTCCTTCCATAGCTCTTTTCTCCGCTATCAGGTCACTATATCTAACAGGACCACTGAGATTCAAGCTTTTCGGATATTTGGAATCTTTCAATTCGTGGTCTAAGATCTTATACATGGGCTTGTTTTGTGATTCTTCCTCAACCAACAAAGAATTATCCTTAACAAGGGTGCTATTATCCCCACTACCTCGCTCGATTTCCCCCTTTGAAGAAATAACTTCTCCATCATCAAATGCTCGCTCATCATCCTTATTCAAAGCATGATCACTTCCAACTTCTGGCTCAATTTCCCTACTCGATATATCCTCACTTTGAACTTCATCTTGATCGGACTCACTACTCGAAAAGCGATCATTATCTCCTCCTTTACGAACTTCCCTCCTCGAACCAATAAGAAGAGACCTTGTCAACACTACCCTTCTCCCACTCCTAGCCCCAAACTCCCTCCTTTGTTTAGAACAACACCAATGTGGCAAAATTCCTTGCAACTTCCTCTTAACATCTTGGCAAGGCTTAAACAACGCACAAGCCGAGTTTCCGGCGTATTCTAATAAGATCAACAACGAAGCACCAATTGTAATCCCAACAACAAACCACTTTGTATACAAGGCTACACCCACAACCAAAGCCCCCTTCAAAATCGACATCGAAACGACATTCTCACACGGTTTTAACAACCCAAAACACGGTTTACCAACATATTCTAACAACATCAACAACAGAAACCCCAATGTGATCAACGCAAGAAACCACCGTTTAGTATATAACACAACAGCAAGAACAACCGTTCCCAATAAAATTGACAACAAAACTAAAAAACTCGAATTCAAAACCTTGAAAACCTCTCTTCTCTCCTCATCACTACCATTTTCACAAGAATCATGATGATGATGCATATCTACAACAGGGTTTTCATGGGCAACACAATCATCAACAAATAAACCGTTTTTATCAATCTGAGCAACATTTTCTTGACAATTTTCAACAACTGAGCAACTGGAAGCATCAAAATCAGACCCAGAAACAGAAACAGAAGAATCACTCACCGAGGGCAAATTTGGAAAACGTTGTTGTTCATCAACATCTTCTTCATTTGTTTTCTTCTTCTTCTTAGATTTGTGATGCTTTGATTTGGGTTTCTTCAATTTATCACGATTCTTAACAAATATATCAATCAAAGAAGTTGGAAAGCCAGTTTCAACAACGAGGGACCCACCTCGTTTAGATTGGAGGTCGGCAACAAGCCGAGAAATCCGATTCCCTTTCTGATTCTTCCATAAAGATGGCATGATTAATCAATCACACAATCAAAAATACAAGATACCCAGAAAAATTAATCTCTCAAAATCCCAGATTATTTGGATATAAATTCATCCAAACAAGGAACAAGAAAGGGGATTATTTGGAAGAAGAAAAGATAACCAACAAGAAGAGAGAGAAAGAGAAAGAATGTGGGAAGCGAAAAAATTGGGGAAAATAATGGGAAATTTAAGAAGCAAGTGAGAGTAAAGTGTGTGGGTTCATGTGATTTTGATTTGTTAAGAAAAAATTGGAAGGTTTTTTAAAGAGGTGATGAGGAGACTTTTGAAAGGGAAAGGTTGGATGGACACCTTCTTACTTGGTCAAAGTTAAGATTATTTTCTTAGTTTTAAATTGAACTCCTTTGAAATAGGACATCAATGTGTATGATTATTAATTATTGGTGTTATAAAGCTAAATAAGTGGGGGGTGTTTTGTACTCATCTTTGCTCTATATAAGGAAGGTTTGAATTGTCTTATTTTTGTGTTCGAGTCTTTGAAGGGATACAGACGTTTAATACGTTAACGTGAAGATTTCATCGGGTTGTGTTGATGGTCGAGTTTAAAAAGAACGGGTTTGGAAAGAACGCGATTAGGTTCAAAGATTGATTCATGGGTTAGAAAAGTTTGATGTTTAGCAAATGAAAATGATTGAAGCCGACAACACGAATTTGTGCATCTATACTTCAACGACAAAGGAATAGATAACACTAGTTAGAAAAATATAGGATGAGAATTATCCACCTGATTTTTACTTGTTTAAACTTATCTTATCTTAACTTATCTGAATTTACTTGGAATTCATTTTAGTTGTAATTTGAGCTTGGGTAACCCTTATCAAAACTTAACTAGCTTTTTGGGTCCGTGCAATGCACGGATTGTTTATATGTATATAATATAATTTTTAATTTTATAATATGTTTTTTATTGGAAAGATATTAAGTTGGGGGAAAGTGAACCAAACATTCATTCATGTGTTGAATTAAAGCTAGTGTATTTTTTTTAATATGAGAAAGGTTAAATGAGATAACTTGTGGCATTGGTGAAAAATTTAATTTACATGTGGCATTATGAAGATGATGGTTTGTGTTTTTAAATACTAATAAAGTATAGAAGTATAGATATAGATATAGATTTCCTAAATTAAACTTATTTGAAATTATTAGACTTGAAATAAGTGAAAGAAGGTAAAAAGAACAAACCCTAATGCAAAGTACGAAGCATGTATATAAAAGTGTACGTTGTATTATAGGATTTGTAGGATTTAAGCTCAAGACCAGCAAGAAATGAGTTAGAAAATTTATCTTAATCATCTTTTGATTATGTTGACTATGAGATTTTTTTTTTTTTTGTTTTTTTTTTGTTTGGTGCAACGAATTGAGAATATCTAAATATGTATTATGATATCTTTATGATGTTTTCTTTATATACTTTACTCCCTCTGTCCTTAAACTACATTCATACTTCTAGCATTTATTCCTCACATAATAGAGAGAAGTAGGAATATAATTTAGGAACGGATGGAGTACATTTTAGGGGTTGTAACTTAATTAATATAATTTGATTTTTCTTTTTCTTTCTTTTTTTTTTTTTGAGTTTGCCTCATCCGGTTCACCGGAGCTTAGCTCTGACTGCATCCGGATCCGACCCGGGTTGCACACCTGGCTTATGGTGGGCGAGTCTCCCAATAAGGATTTTCTGCATTCAGTGACCTCCCTTAATTAGCTTAAGTGACATCAAGCTACTTACCACTTGAGTCAACTCTTGTTGGTAATATAATTTGATGTTAAATGTAAGAACCCTATGTATTACCTAGGCCACATAGAAACGCCCTAGCATAAATAACTAATTTTGTTATGGTTCATCCAATATCCACATCATCATAGGTGTAATGAAATTATGTAGCTCCTCATGTTTCTTGATGAAGATATATTGATATAATATGTTTTTTGGATTTGTTAAGACAGATCATCAAAGATTTTTATTGGATGCGTTTTACGATGAAGACAAATAAGCCGACTAGGGGTACTCCTCCTGGATATTTAATTTGTAATCAATTGAAACTATATATCTTCATATTACATGCATTCACATATCTCATAATAAATATCAATAGAAAGATTATAGATTTAAATTATTATATTACGAAGTCTATTTTTTTATATTTTGAGCTTCGTGAGTGTTTGTGGTGTCATAGTTGTGGCCTCAAGGCTTCAATCTTCAACATCTCATTGCTAGTATATGGTTGTCGCATGTGGAAATATGTAATATAATCTTGCTCAATCATATAAAAAAAAAAATGCATTATCTTATGGAGTATAAAACTAGTTAGGAATTAATCATGCTTTTACTGAAATATTGTATTTAAGTATTTCAATATAGTAACATACCAACCATGCTTTACATAAATGGCAATTTCATCCCAATATTTTATTTTTTGATTGACAAAGTCAATTTGAATTAATCCATGTGATACCTTAATTAGGCTCCGTTCTTTAGAGCTGCTTTGCTCTGCTCTGCTCTGCTCTGCTGAAATCTGCTCTGCTCTGTTTCAATTTTCTCTGCTCTGCTTCAATCTGCTCTGCTCTGCTCTGCCTGCCCTGCTCTGCTCTGCTTAAAAATAGTACTTAAAAATAGCTGCTTCAATTTTCTCTGCTCTGCTTTGCCCTGCTCTGCTTCAATCTGCTCTGCTCTGCTCTGCTCTGCTTCAATCTGCTCTACTCTGCTTTGCTCTGCTGAAATCTGCTTTGCTCTGCTCTGCTCTTTAATTTTTTTTTCTTACACAATTATTGAACTTTTTTTTTTTATTTATTTTTTTTAAAATTTTTGTAAGGAATAAGGAGGAGTGATTTCATTAAATAATACTTCGTAATAGTCATTCTACAATCATCCCTTAAGAGATCTAAATTCTTAATACAAGAATTAACCATCCTTAAACTAATGACATCGCTTCATAATTGCTCCTGGATAATTTTAGATGTCTTTGCATCGTTCTTGACGGAGCTCCATTGATGTATAGTATAGTAAAAGTGATTAAACTTGATTAAACATCGAGATTTGCAAATTTGCAAGACGATTCTTTGAAATCTGCATCCCTATACCAACAAACCCGCAATTCCACAAATTTGCAAGACGAATCTTCCAAATTTGTATCCCTGCACACGCTATAAACAAACAAACATTACTAAACCCTACCATGGAAGGATTGACTATAATCACAATAATGTTGGTGATATTTATTTGCTGAAAACATTAAATTAAAGCTAGAAGAATTTAGGGCTTACTATCGATAAAAATCGATGGCTGCCTCTAAGTTTTACTATGATGACTAGGTTTGAAGAGATAACAAAGAAATAACTCTGCATTAGTTTATTATGGAGTAGTACTTATTTTTCTAAGACTATATAAATTTGTGGAATACACAATTCTTAGACTACTTATTAGTTATATTATCTTATTATCTAATCTAAACTTATTAATCCTTATCTTATTTTAAATTATTACTTCGTATTAGATAATTTCATAAGGATACGAAATTTGATAATTTTCCTACTATGTACAGTGGTAGATCCAGGATTTTTGAATTTATTAGTCACCATCAATAATTGATCACTTGTTTCAATCCAAAAATTATATTAAAAAAAAAAAAGTTTCACCAAAATGATTTCAATGCAAAAATAGGACATAAAAATACATACTATAAAACTACTTGTATTACATTAAACTAACTTTATGGATTTTTACTTAATTGATATGTTTTGTGGAAAAGTATTAAAATTGGTTGCACAAATATAGTTTAAATAGAAACAAGAATTATTAAAAACAAATTATTAAAAAAAAGTGAGATAACTTAATAGACTGGTTATTAAATTAACAAGTCTCTTTAATGAAAAAAAAAGCAGCACAAATTAATCATTCAAATTCAGTGGCAGCAAAAAAGAGTATTATTATCTAGATAAGTAATCTCTCTTTGATATTTAAAAAAAATGACATGGTGCTAAACTTATGTAGCAATAGCATCAACAAAGAGACTGCCTATCTGATATTTCAAAGGCGGTCTCTTTGATATTTAAAAAATTAACGTCCTACTAAACTCATGTAGCAATAGCAGCAACAAAGAGATCGCCTATCTGTAATAAGGGGTCTCTTTGATATATATTTTTTATTTTTGGCTGCTGGTGAGGCACGTGCACCACTGTGCACATAAATAGATCCACAAGTCTTGAATATAATTATTGAGTTCGTGACATTTCACATAAACTCAACTTTTTTTTTTTTAAACCTTTCTCATTAATTCAACTTAATCATCTAACAATTTGATAAAATATACGGAGTAATAATAATATCGAATCTTGTTTGAACCTTCTCAAGAAATATATCAACTTTTGATAATTGCTATTTACTGATAATTAGAAATATTAATTGTTAAACTTTTTTTAGTAGCTTATTAATTGTTAAACTTAGGGCCTGTTCTCATACGTTGAAATTCAGTTCAGTTCAGTTCCTAATTTCCTTCTCTTATAACATATTAATTTCAGTTCAGTTCAGTTCAGTGAGAACAAACCTTTATGCACTGTCAATTGTGATGAAAAAAAGTTAAAAGTATGTACTGTATCAATTACAAAAGAATGGAAGAAGTATACCAAGAATCATCAAAAATAAAAGATGATGATTTTTATTGTTTATTATTTATTTAATTTAATGACAAGCAAAACAACGCCCTCATTTCACCAGGTAACGCATGCATGTAAACATGAATGGAAAAACATATTCTCGCGTGTATTCCATGTTTTTATTTTCATAATCTCTAACTCAATCAAACATTCTTTCCTCCCAACAAACCACCATCGATCGAGGGTAAGATCATCGGACATATCGTTGAAGTTAAAGTCATTATTTTTTGGTGGAGGCCAAAATGCCTAATTTTTCAAAATCTAGGGGAGAAATGCCTATAATTTTCAAAAGTCCGTAAGAGTACTCTCACTCATGGGCATTTTTTTTGCCCATGAGGAGATTTTAATGAAAACAATGAAATTTTGGCTTCCCACTCATGAGCATTAGAAAAAATGCCCATGGGGAAATCTTCAAATGCCCATAGCAATGGCAAAAATTAATTGCTACAGTAGTGTGGGCCATGGTACCAAATCAGCAAAAAAATAAAAGAAAAAAAAAATAATGTGATGATAGTAATACTTTAGGAGAGAGAAAAAATAGGAGAGAGAATAGTGTGGGTTTTTTCTTAGACCATGAGTGTGTGAGAAGTTGTAGAAAAAAAATGCCCATAAGAAAAAGTGGAAAAGAGGAGTGAGAAAGTGGGTAGAGAGATAATGACATTTTTTTTTATTTGCCCATGAATGAGAGTGGTCTAAGAGATTCGAAAATTCCAGGCATTCCCCCCTAGAATTTTCTAGTTATTTTTTTTTTGCGTTTTTTGTTTTTTACATAACTTTTGATCCCAAACTCGAATTAAGACAAATTTTATATTGTTAGAAAGCTCTAAAAATCTACTTTCCAACCCAATTGGAATCAAATAAATATAACCAGTGATTTATGACTAACCTTTTAACTCTAATTAGTTAATTTACAATTTATGATCAGCCTTTCATCTTATTTCAACTTCGCACAAATTAATCAAAAGGTGTTCTACTGATTTTATCACGAATTTACACAAATTGGCTCTGTTGTTGCTTTGTGATATCACGATTTCAATCATTTGCGGGAGGTAATTGCAACTGAAAAATAGGGTTTACAATCGGGGATTTTACGAAATCTGGCATTTGCTCTTGACGATTAGTTTCTGGGCATATCGAGGTAAAAGTTACAAGCTTTTTACTCTTTTATATTGAATTATGCAAATGTAGTTAAGTACATTAGGTTAATTTGGTGCTCTGTTTTTCGATTGAATTTTGGTTTTGTGTTGTTGTGTAATCTTGAAATTTGATTGTGCTCGTGTGATGTGTGAATTATGCAAATGAAATTTGATTATGCTTTCATTGTGAATGTGTGATACACTTGTGCAATCTCTTATTTATTTATACATCTATGGTGTGTGATGTTATGCTTATGCAGAATGAATAAATTAGTGTTGAAATTTCAGACTGCTGAGAATGTGGTTGGTATACATGTTGATGATATTGATAAAGTGATGTGGATTGACTTGATCATTGAGTATGAGGATTTATTTAGGGAAAATGGATATATGATGCCTAAATATCATAGTTTCCATTACTGCTACGACAAGAAGGATGTCAAAATTACAAGTGATAGTGATGATCCGATGTCTATGATAGATAGGTTGGGTGGAAGCAAGAAGGAGATTATTGTGTATGTTGGTCAGTTAGTAGTCCTTCTGATTGTGTAATTGCAGCTAGGAATCTTAGGGCCTATTCTGACTGAGCTAAGTTGAGCTGAGCTAAACTTATTGGAGCTAAACTGAACAAAATATTTTATGAGGAGGATATTAAGAACAAAACTGAACTGAACTTATTGGAGTTGAACTGAACTGAACTGAACTAAACTGAAAATAAGCTGAACTGAGTGAAACTTTGAAAAACAAACCTAACACATATTTTGGAGTTAGTCCACCGAAGAAAGACATTGGTGTTAGGGGGTTGATGACTATGAGAGGGAGAAAGAAGTGACTGATGTGCATGACGATGATGTTGATCAGTCATTTCTCTTTCATGACATTGCTTTAGATAACTTGCAGAGAGTGATAGAAGAGGAACAAGACAGTGGGGGTAAGAAAGGGAAAAGTAAAGCTAAAGGAGGAAGTTTTAAGCCTAGGGCTAAGAAGTTACCTGTTAGGAGGAAGCTCAATATGACACATCTATCCTAAAGTAGTACACTCTTCAAATAATACAGCCATAATTGCAAATTCCTAGATCTACAGCCTTTAGGAAAGGGTGCTGAACACATCTTACCAGTTTGAAGCACAAGTTATTACTCAGGAAGAGTTTGAGCATGGGATTCAGAGAAATTTTGAACAAGGAGAATCTAGCAGGCAAATTATGAGTGGTGATCATCAGGGTGAGCCGTGAGCCTAGTGATAATGTGTTTGACCCGAGTGGCAATGCAACCTTCCAAGCTGATGAGTTAGACAGGGAAAATGAAAGAGACTATAACTCAGATATTGAAGAGGAGCATGATTTAGAGGGTGTAGTTGAAAATTATGATGCATATGCATCAGATTTGTGGCAAACTGATCTACTAGATGTCTAGATGATGACACATATTTCAGCAAATTGTACAAAAATGGAGAATTTGTAGGAGGGATTTAATTGGGGGTAAGTTAGTAAATTAACTATTTAAAGTTAAAAGGTTAGCCGTAACTCACTGGTTAATCCCCTTTTAATGAAATAAGTACACTTAGTAAACGTAAATTAAATCTTTAGGTCCACTAGAAACTATGACAAAAAATTGTTTCCACCAAATAGAAAATCCAAATCTTTGAGGCCATCATGTAGGATTTCCCAAAAAATAGTGGAAGAAGTACTTCGTATTATATGGATTATGGAGTACAAATTACAAAATTCTTTATGCTACTTTGTGCAGATTTTAATTATTAGTTTATCTTCTTAGAACAAAATCTTAAATATGCATGGCCTATTACAGTTTTATGAAAGAACAGTGAAATTATCATTTGAATGACTGACATACAAAATTTGTTCGATTTGGTTATCATTCAGTAATGCATCAAAGGTAAGCTGTAGAATCCATTGGAATTTCTGCAACATAGTGTAAAAATCTAGGAATCGGAGGATTAACCACTTCCATGACTCCTTCCGAAATTCGTATGACATTCACCATGGACAATCTGTCCTCCTCGTTTTCTTGTATACACCAGCCTGCAACTCTACAAGCTCTGATTAATTCTTCTAAGTTGACGTTTCTTGCTAGTTCACTGTCTAGCAAGCTTATAACATCTTCATCATTTATCAATTTCTGCATGACTTGAAGTGGGAAGTAATCATTTTTCCCATTGATTCTCATAGACCAGTTTCTTCTGCCTGATATAATCTCAAAAAGCATCATTCCGTAGCTGTACACATCAGCCTTTGATGTAATGGGTGCACCTGAAATCCACTCGGGTGCAAGATATCCTCTTGTTCCTCTCATAGTTGTCAGTACTCGACTGAAGTCTCTGCATAGAAGCTTTGCAAGGCCAAAATCAGCAATCTTGGGATTATATTCGTCGTCTAGCAGTATATTCTCTGGCTTTATGTCACAGTGTATGATACATTCTCTGCACTCGCTATGTAAATAGGCCAACCCTCTAGCAATACCTAGTCCAATTTGATATCTTGTTTTCCATTGTAAATTTCCGGGGTTATCACAAAATATATGCTTATCAAGTGATCCATTAGGCATATACTCATAGATTAAAAACCTTTTTGAGCTCTCAGCACAAAAACCCCAAAGATGCACAAGATTGGAATGATGAATTGTTCCTAAGGTGCTTACCTCTGCTCGGAATTGCTTCTCTCCCTGACATTGAACCTTGAGGTCCTTCACAGCTATGTTCGCCGGTGAATTTGGCAAAGTTCCTTTGTAGACAGTCCCAAACCCTCCTTCACCCAACTTACATGAAAAGTTCTTTGTTGCACTGCGAATAGCACTGTAATTCATGAGAATTAAAGAACCCTCCTCTGCCTGTAACGTGTGTACAGTGTTTTTTCTTCTGCTCTTCCAAATGAAGACCACTACTGTGACTATTAGACTTAATCCACCTAGAGCTGCTCCTATGATTGATGAATTACTTATCGGCTTACCCTTTCTCGTCTTAATTGTAGCAAGTCCGGCTTTGATCCCATTAGTTGTAGCAAGTCTGACATAAACATCTGTTCCTGGAGAATAATATAGGCCTAGCGGGCTATACCACATGTGGCACGCGTTAATGTGATCATCATATCGTCCATATGCTTCACAGTTGCAATCTCGCATACAAGGTCTTCTGCAACCGTCTTGGCCTCCTATTGGTAGACCAATCTTCGAAGGAAGTGTTGAATTTTGAATCAGTAGAAAACCTTCTTTTGTGCCATCATAACATTGGAAAGGACTAGTGTTTACACAATCAACTGTAGAAAAGCATGTGCAATTTTGCCAGTTGTTCTGTTGGTGGTTGTAGACTGCAAATTGATCACAGTATTTGTCAGCCAACTTCCATTTGGATGGCATCCAGACTTGGGAATCTTCAAACCACACAAATTCACTTAATAATCCATTGAATCCGTCTAGGACAAATCGTGTTAAGATGGAGGAATTTGTAGGTGAGTACATGAAATAAGTTTCATTTTCATTTGATACAAGAGAGATAGTGGTGTGATTAGATAGAAGCATATCTGCTTTTCCATACCAATTTAATTCCATTAAACAAGAGAAAGACTTTCCCTTAAGCCGACAAGAACCATGTTTAGTCCTACCTTTCTCAAGACTAGCGGTTCTCATTGTCATGAGATCCATACTAAATGAGAAATCATTAGAACTATAGACTTGTCGCGTGTTAGTAAGCTTATTGAACCCGACCTTGGCACCAGGCAGCCATGTATCAGTAGGGTGATCAAAACTCTGCCACAAAATCTTGTTAGATTCTGACATACTCTTAATCACCAGATTACCATTGTCCTCGAGAACTAACTTAGTAGAGTTAAGCTCCGAGGATGATCTGCTTGACCAAATTATGATGGATTGTCCCTCGCCGTTGGTGAGTGTTAAGTTACCATTTAAAGATACCGTAGGAAAGGATGATTTGATAGACAGGGGATTTCTGATGTTTCCTGTCCACACAATATCTTGTGCAGGAAGGTTGTTGTATCGGATTACAATGTAGCAGTCGACGTATTGGCTGCTGTCGTAGCTGTAGCAGCCGTACAATAATCCTGGTGTATAGAAAGCAAGTTCAAAGACTCCATTCGTAGATGTTAATGTCTGTTCATTGGATATAGATTGACCCGAGTAAATGGTATCGGTTCCAAAAGAAAGAAAGAAAAAGAGATGCAAAGAATAAACATGCAACAAAAGCTTGGTAATGATTATTGTGCCCATGTTTTGCTCATTTGTTGTGATTTTTGTTTTTGATTTTTTTGCAGAACACAATGTAAGGATGGATTTCAGCACTAGCAAAGAGCAGAGGAGTTGGGATGTGAGTAAAGAAACTTGCTTCAACTTGTACGTTGACTAGGAACGAAGAAGCCATCAATCTTTGCCAAAGAAGTCTTAATCCTTGTAATTTTTTGCAACTTTTCAACGAGGACTACAATTACGCGCCTTAGGTACTTTGACTTCTTCATTCTTCTTGTTGGAGATACATTGATACTCTGTAGTCCCCTATTATTCTCAAAGATTGTACAAAATTATTCATGATTTTATGTTTATCTCATCATTTCTGATCTATATTTTGTAACATTAATATGGTTTTCCATAAAGCCTTCACGGTCTCTCTTTACTTTATTTTTTACCCCACGTGCTTAAATGTTACAACCACCCACATGTTCAATAGAATTCTTAAAAAAGTGTAAATTTTAAAAATGATTTTTATGTTGTTTTCGATAAATTTTGTACAAGGGATGTGACGAAGTATTAATTAGTATGGGAAGTATGTGGTAGAGTATAGCTAAAATAAAAAGAATTTTCAAATTGGAGGATTATTATTGTTTGATTTCTGCAACATTAAGTTGAATATAATTTTGTCTTTGTATCAAGTCTCTCTCTAACATCCTTTTCATTTCAGTTACCTTGTAGCATCTTTGCTATTATTTTCAAGCCACAATCTCTGTTTCAGTCTTTGCAAAATTTCAACCACTGCAATTATAACAAGAAAAAACAAACCCTTGGTAGGGACTAGGGAGATGTTTGTCATGTATTACTTTGAATTTTTGCATTATGTACTATATTCAAATTTAGATACATTATTTATGAAAAAGAAAAAAAAATACAATTTCGAGTCTTGTACATAATATTCATAAGCTATTACAGCAGTTAAGCAGTACGTTCAAGCAAATATCAGAAGGGAACTCTGGCCTAAATTTGCAAATTTATACTTAGCAACATGATATGGACTATTAATTCAAGCAAACATAATTCATTGTTGTTTGATCACGACTTGGTTATCGCTCAACAATGCATGTATGATAAGCTGTAGAATCCACCGGGATTTCTGTAACATGTTGCAGAAATCTTGAAATTGGAGGATTAGCCACTTCCGCGACTCCTTCCAAAATTCGTACAACATTTATCATGGACAGCCTATCTTCCTCATTTTCTTGGATACACCAGCCTGCAACTCTGCAAGTCCTGATTAACTCTTCTGAATTGACAGTTTCTTCTAGTTTACTGTCTATCAAGCTTATAACATCTTCATCACTCATCAATTTCTGCATGACTTGAATTGGGAAGTAATCATTTTCCCCGTTGGTTCTTATAGACCAGTTTCTTCTGCCCGATATAATCTCAAAAAGCATCATTCCATAGCTATATACATCAGCCTTTGATGTGATTGGTGCACCTGAAATCCACTCAGGTGCAAGATAGCCTCTTGTTCCTCTCATCGTTGTCAGTACTCGACTGAAGTCTCTGCATAGAAGTTTTGCAAGGCCAAAATCAGCAATCTTGGGATTATATTCGTCATCTAGCAGTATATTCTCCGGCTTTATGTCACAATGTATGATGCATTCTCTGCACTCACTATGTAAATAAGCCAACCCTCTTGCAATCCCTAGTCCAATTTTGTATCTTGTTGTCCAATCTAAACTTCCCGTGTTATCACAAAATATATGACTGTCAAGCGACCCCTTAGGCATATACTCATAGACTAGAAATCTCTTTGAGGCTTCAATGCAAAAACCCAAAAGACGCACAAGATTGGAATGATGAATTGTTCCTAGGGTGCTTATTTCTGCTCTGAATTGTTTCTCTCCTTGGCCTTGGATCTTGAGATGCTTCACAGCTATATCACACGATGAATTTGGCAAGTTTCCTTTGTAGACAAAACCAAACCCTCCTTCACCCAATTTGCATGAAAAATTCTTTGTTGCACGGCGGAGAGCACTGTATTTCATGAGAATTAAAGAACCTTCCACTGCCTGTGATTCATAAATAACTGCTCTTCTTCTGCTTTTCCAAATGATTACTGCTACTGCAATAATTAGACATAACCCACCAAGAGCTGCTCCTATAGCTGATGCATTACTTCTTGGCTTCGCCTTTCTCTTGTTAGTAGTAGCAAGTTTGACATATACATATGACAATCCTGGAGAATAATCACGACCACCTTGCAAGCTATACCAACTCTGACAATTTGAGTTACCACCACCAGCATAGGCTTCACAGTTGCAATTTCGCAAACAATCTAATTTGCACATATCTTGACTACCACACAAATAACCATCCTTCCAAGGTAGTGCTACATCTTGCACCAGTAGAAAGCCTTCTTTTTCACCATCATGACATTGGAGAGGACTTCTGTTTACACATCCCTTTGTAGAAACGCATTTGCAGCCTGACAAATTATCCTTTTTATTGTTGTAGACTGCAAATTGGTTACAAAATGTGTCAGCTAACCTCCATTTGGATGGCATCCAAACTTGGGAATCATCCAACCACACATATTGAATTAACAACCCAGTGGCTTTGTCGAGCATAAATCGTGTTAAGATGGAGGAGTTTGTCTGTGAATAAATAAAATATGTCTCGTTCACATTTGACACGAGGGAGATGGAGGTGTGATCAAACAGAACCATTTCTGCATGACCATTATACCAGCCTAATTCCAACATACAAGAGATAGATTTTTCTTTAACCCTACAAGAGCCATTCTTAAGACTAATAGAGTTAAATGTATTGTTATCCATCTGAAGGGAGAATTCACCGGATTTGTAGACTTGTTGTGTGTTAGTAAGCTTATTGAATCCGACCTTGGCACCAGGTAGCCACGTATCGGTAGGATAATCAAAACTCTGCCAGAGGACGATGTTGGGATCTGAAATACACTTAAGCACCAGATTGCCATTGTCCTCGAGGACTAATTTAGTGGAATTGTACTCTGAGGATGATATGCGTGACCAACTCACCATGAAATTTGCATCGGTGTAGTGATAGCTGAATGTTAAGATACCATGAAGAGATAGATTAAGTTGGGGCAGTTCTCTTTCAAGGATATATTTGTAGTTCGCTGTCCACACACTTGTATATTCACCAGGTTGGTTGTACCATATAATATAGTAAGGGTATGAACAACCAAATGCAAAAACACCATTTCTAGAGGTTATTGCTTCGATTTCCGAGATAGATTCGCCGGGATAAAGGGTGTCTTTTCCTAAAGCAAAAACGATGAACAAGGGCAAAATGTATACTTGCAACAAATTCTTTCTATTCATGATTGTGCCCATCTGTTTCTTTTCTTTTTTTTTTGGAAAAGGGGAGGGTGGATTAACACTTCAGAAAATTGAGCAGGCAGGGGTGGATAAACCTTAATAAGCACCGTCAAGTTACAATAAATGAAGAGGAGAGACTGTCATTTCTTTTTTTTTTTTTTTTTGCTGTCATTTCATTTCTTAAGTCAACTTTGTTTTTAATCTACTAGTATGTGGTTAGCATTGGCGGAGCTAGGCTAGGTCCCACACCCTAAAAAAATCAAGACTTTAAATTAATCAAATATAATACTCTCTCTGTCCCTATTTTTTTGCCCCAACTGTGCACGTTCTTCAAAATGCGTATTAAAACGTCTATATCTTTATTTCCATAAACGTAAAAATTATAAAAACATGATATTAATAAAATATACAATGAGACGAATCAACAAGACCACTCATGACTATATTATCTTTTATAGATTAACGGTAAATTATGGTCAAAGTTTTTAAAGTTTGACTCAAAAAGTGGCAATGGGGCAAAAATAAAGGGACGGAGGGAGTACAAAGCTCATATTTATGCTCTAGTTTCCGGCAGCCTAGTAGCCTACTACTCCATCCGTGTTTTTTTAAGTGACACACTTTCTATTTCCGGCTGTGTTTTTTTTAAGTCACACACTTCCTCTTTTATCAATTCCTTACATTTTAATAATATATCTTCACCCCACTATCTCTTACTTTCATTTCTCACTCCTTTTATGGTCCCCACTTCCTCTCACATTCTTTTACTTTATCATTTCTCACTCCTCCAACCTACCCCACTAACATCTTATTTTATTAAAGTCAATAAAATCTCCTAAAACTCTATATCGATCAAACTGTGTCACTTAAAAAAAACATGGAGGGAGTATAAAACTTGAATATTGTACAAGTTTATTTATTTACGAGTTCTTTGCCCGAGCGACGCTCGGATATTCACATGAAGAACAATTATATTTATATATTATTATAATTTTTATATGTTTATAGATTGTGTATATTTTAATATTTTATTTATTTAAATTTGTTGTTATTGTTCTTATTTTTAGGCTATATATATATATTTGAAATAAAGCTGTATATATTTTTTTCATTAATTATCTTTTTATTTTCTAAGGAAAATAATAAAAAAAATAAAAAGTTTTTGGCGAGAAATTTTAAAATAAAGCTGTATATATTTTTTTCATTAATTATCTTTTGATTTTCTGAGGAAAATAATAAAAAAAAAATAAAAAGTTTTTGGCGGGAAATTTTTTAATATGAACGTGACACGTGTAATTCTAGAATATTCCTGGTGATTACTTTAGTATATAGTATTGATGATATTGATTTATATAATATCAAAATTTGGGCATTGGGGGGCAAGGTTCGGGTAGGCCCCCCTTGGATCCGTTTATGATCATGAGTTCAATTCTTCCTACGTAGAATTTTCAAGGCATTTAAGCGCTTTTGTATTGGATTGACAATCCGAATGGTAATGAAAAGTTAGTAAAGAAAACTAGAAAAGAAAATTCATTATTCCACAAAAAAATTGACATGTAGGGAAGAATGGTAGATGTATTGCACAACTCCCTCTTACTACTCGATCTAGTCTTGCTTGGTTCCGTACCCTCCAATATTAATATGTTACTTTTTACAATTAAAATAAAATAGGAAGCTCCACTTAATCACGAGAAGAAACAAAATTTTGTTTATAACATAACATATAGGTAAGTAAATTAACAACTTTATCCAATCGTCATCATTGATGTGGGGCCCGCTTTTATGGAAAAAGTTATTGATATATTTACCAAAATATCATGTGATAAACAATTTTTGTGTATCTCATAGATGAACATGTATTTACCCAAGATAAATCCTTACTTTCATTTATAAATTTAAATGTGATATGTGATACATACGAAATATATTATTTTGCATAAGTTGTAGATGGAAGCTCGATGATGGGCATGAGACAATGGAGTACATACAAAATGTAAAATCATTCAACGTAACATATGAAGTATAACAGCAACAACATTAGGATCGACAAATCCCATCGTTACACTTGGGATTTATCAGCCTATTGAAAGGAAAACAAGAGTAAAAACCGCTCCAATATTTGGGCAAGGCCTAATTATGGAGGATTATTGATCACAAAGATAGAAATGTATGTTACTCCTATGGGTGTAACAAAACAAGCAGGCCATCACTACAACAACCGACCCGAGTATCCTCAAAACCATGGCTTGTAACAAGTATTTGGACCAAAAGGATCCCAGGCACAAATTGTAGGAGAACAACATGGGTCGGGTACAGCGTTAATATCGCAAGCATATCCTTCGACAGTACACCAATCGTCTAGTTCTCTTCGACGCCCTTCTTGTGTAGTCAATGCATCGTCCGATGCTCCTGGACCATCTGGTGTAGTCCTTTTACCCATCACACCTGTATGTGGAATGTACACATCAACACATGCATGAGTAACTTTCAAATACGAAGTATGTTATTAGAATGCTTCACGTTTACACTACTTGATCATATATGTATGACAAACTTCTTGAAAAGATGGAGTTGGAGTTGTGCTTGCATGAGTAGTCTTAAAATTAATTCTTTTGATAACGCAAAGCTATGTTAATTCTCTAGATCTGTGTTTTATGTATTGATATACTGAAAAGTTTCAAAAAAAATATACGTGTCTGGCATCTGTATAGTCTGTATTAAAATACCCTCAAACTATTTTAATTATGAATCTGATAATCTTGAAGGCATATGAAAGAAATTCTCTAAATATGTGTTTTACGTATTGTAATTGTGAAATAATTTATAAAATACATGCGTCTTGCATCTATTATCTAGTATAATTAGTATGCCCTCAATTTGTTTTAATTACGTACTCACCTTGATCCTAATAATCTTGAACGCATACGAAAGAAGTAAGATAGAGTTTGATTATCTGGAGAATGAAGCAGAAGAATTCCTAAAACGAGGAGCTTAAAATACATAATTGAAGCTCTTTCCATGGTTAGGCAAGCTATTGCTTATTGTAAGCTTTAATGTTAGTTGCTTGTATTGTGGCTGTATCTTTAACTCTAAACTCTCGTCCACTTTTATAATAAACTCTGGATAAACCCAATTACATTATAATTTTAATAAAAAAGGGACAACAAAATACAATAATACTTTATGTGCATCAACATCACATGCCACCCGGCTTGCTAGGAACTTAAACTAATTGACTAATACAAGCAATAAATTAAATAGAAAGAATTCTTTCAATTCAATAAAGGATGATTTTGTTTTAACTTTGCAATTGTTCAAATACACAGTAGTATACTTATGACATTATTAATTCGTGTACCTCAATTTGTCTTTTGTACTTATATATACTACATTACTACTGTATAAATAACTGTTATTAATAAACAGTATAAATAACTCAATTCGTGTACCTCAATTTGTCTTTTGACAAAAGATAAATTGAGGTACACGAATTAATAAACAGTATAAATATACTACTGTATAAATAACTGTTATTAATAAACAAAAGACAAATATATATATACTACTGTGTCATAAGTATACTACTGTATATATACCTCCCAATGTTAACACAACTCTCCTCGTAATTCGTGTACCCGAACCGGAAGAGTGTAATTACTCAAGAACTGTCCAGACCTCAAAGGATAGGTTTGTGTTTATATGTTTAGGGTTTCAAAGATAACAAATATTGTATATCTCAATTTGGGGTTAAGAGGGTATATATATATATATATATATATATATATATATATATATATATATATATATATATATATATATATATATATATATATATATATATATATATATATGAGTAAGTAAGAAAAGGAAATAAAAGAAATATCATTTTCTCATACTCCACACGCAGCAGGATAGCTCGGCCTTGCCGCACACACATGCATCCCAGCTATTGCTTACTCGCCTGAGAGCTATAGCTCGGCCTTGCCACAACTATGTATCGCATGCTCGCCTATGAGCTATAGTTTGGCCTTGTTCTCGTGTGTTGTCACCAAGAGAACGATAGCTCCTTAGGTAGCTCAGTAATAACTTCTTCCGATTTGCATTATTTTGTCATCACTCCAACAATATTGCGCGCAACATATATCATAAAGTCACTCACGTATTAGACCATCAATTAGAGCAATCCTTTTTAGGTTAAAAACCTTTGATACACGCCATCCTAAAGAGTATAACTACCCAATTATTCAATTATGGAACGAGTTACGTTCATTAATTTAATAATTTAAGGCAAAGTGTCCAAAAGCTCTAATGTCTCTCTTTACATCTCACTTTTCGATGTCTAACTTGATTATGAAGGAGCCAAAATATTCACTATTTTGCAGGCAACCGTCGAATGTGAATATTTATGTGATAATATTCACTCTTTTGCAGGTGATTTACACATTTTGTAGGTGATTTACACATGCGAGTGTGATATTGTTGATCATAGTATGATATGATTAGTATCCCAAGGGATCTAAAAAAACCCCAAAACTACCATGTTTATTATCTAATTAAGATTAAACATCTCAAAGTATAGTGGTAAAATGATTAAATGAATTACTCATTTGATAAACAAAGTGTCATATAACACTCAGACAAACCGGATTTACTCGTATTTAATATTTTGACAAACATATACACCGTAATCAAATTAGTACTCCATTTCTTCAAGTATAAAGCAGCATAAATCAAAGTAGAAAAAAATGTTGGTAGTAGAGATCAAACTCTCTCGATCAAACTGCATTTATCGCCCTGATGTCAGTTTCTTCTTCAAATTCTCCATTTTTAACTCTTGTTTCCTTCTTTCTTCTCACTTCATATTTTACAGGAACCTACCACTTCAAGGTAAAATCATCACTAAGGGCCTGTTCACTTCAGCTGAAGTTCAATTCAGTTCAGCTCCAATCAGTTCAGTTCAGTTCAGCTCAACTCCTAATTTCCTTCTCTCATAAAATATTAATTTCAGCTCTATTCAGTTCAGCTCCAATCAATTCAGTTCAGCTCAATTCAGTAAATGTGAACAGGCTCTAAGTTTTCATCTTTAACATCCCATTATGGTGTTCGCCTATCTATCAATGGATCAGTCATTCTCCAGGTTTTACCCCCTTTTTTTTTTCTTCATATAGATTGTACATTTTTTTAAAAAAAAATTTAATTTTTTTATTTTAAGGAAGGAAAGGGTGGATGTACCAAGCTAAAAAATTTTCCTCCACCATAAAAATTTCATTAAAGGGCCCTTTAGATGATCAATTAGATCACAACTTAAAGAGCCATTTAGATTGTACTCCTTATATTTTCTCTCGTTCTTTATCTTCATTATAATAAAGAATCTCTCAAGTCCCCTACTAATAGATGTACATCTAATTTGATCGAATCACGTAAATTCTTGTTTTTTTTAATTATTAGCAAGTTTTATTGTCTTTTTCGTCTTCGTTTTTAATTTTCATTGACTTGTTTACTATAAATTAAACACAATACCACCCATAATTCTTAACTATAGCTCTAATAGCAAGTCACGTGGAGAATATTGATTTTAGGAAACCTTCCATAAATTTATGTTTTCAATTGGTTTATTAGACGTTCGCTTGTGCTCTTGATTTTTCACTAATTCATTACTGTATTATCTTTGAATGCATGTGATATGTGATAGAATTATAATTAAGGTGTGTACATAAAAGAAAGCTTGAGCACTGCTGAGACTATGGAGTGCAAAAAGTAATTTAATTCGACGTAACATACGAAGTATAATAGCACGCAACAACATTAGGGTGAATAAATCCCTTCATTACACTCGGGATTTATTATATTAGTCTATTAAACAGAAAACAAGGAAACCATTGTAGTACCTCCAATATTTGGGCAGGGCCTAGTTATGGAGGATAATTATTGATCACATAGACACAAATGTTACGTATGGTGCAGCGTGTAACATAACAAGCAGGCCATCACTACAACAACCGACTCGAGTACCCTTAAAACCATGGTATATCACAAGTATTTGGACTAAAAGGATGCCAGGCACAAATAGTAGGAGGACAACATGGGTTGGGTATAGCATCAATGTCGCAAGCATATCCTTCGACAATGCACCAATCGTCTAGTTCCCTTCGATGTAGGGATGGCAATATTAAGTGGATATCCACGAACCCGCTCCACCCGCTATAAATAAATGGACGAAAACCCGAATTAAATGGATGAGAAGCGGGTGACGGATGAAGCGGGTGATGGGTCGGATCGGATGTGGATGATACTTTTTTCACCCGCTAACCATCCACCCACCCGTTTAACATATATTATATTTTTTAATCTAAGAATTTTAATAATAAAATATGAAATGTGCAAGAAAATTACTTTTTTTTTTGTTGCAAATTAATTTTTCAAACAATATATTGTTATTATTACATTTTGTATTAATAAAATAAAAAAATTATTGTACAAATAACCGAAAATTAGAGTTTATGTGAGTTTTTTTCCACTTTAATACTCATCCATTAATCATCCGCTCCACCCGTTTCATCCGCGGATGATGGACGGACGGATATGGATGATGGGTGAAGCGGATGACGGATGGATGTGGATGGAGCGATTAGAGTAATGGATGGATGCGGGTGAAGCTCCACCCGATCCGAATCCGATCCATTGCCATCCCTACTTCGATGCCCTTCTTGTGTAGTCAATGCATTAACCGATGATCCTGGACCATCTGGTATAGTCCGTTTACCCATCACACCTGTTTGTACGTACACATTATGCGTGAGTAAAAAAATTATAGATTGCTTCATGAGTTCATGTTTGCACTTTGCACTACTCGTGTCAAAGTAGTCTTGAAGTTAATTGTTTTGATAATATATAAAAGCTACTCGTATGTTAAATACATATATATAGTCATTATATTAGTATGCCCTCCAAAGTCCAAACTATTTAAATTATGAACTCACCTTGATCCTAATAATCTTGTACACATACGAAAGAAGTAATACGATAGAGTTCGATTAATTACCTGGAGAATGAAGGAGAAGAATTCCTAAAATGAGGAGCTTAAAATACATAATTGAAGCCTTTTCCATGGCTATTAACTTCTTATTGTAAGCTTTATTGTATTGTGGCTATATTTTTATTTTTTAACTCTGAACCATCGTCCACTTTTATAGCAAAGCCTAGACAACCTTGTTACGTTATAACTTTAATAAAAATGTACTTCATGTGCATCAACATCACATGCCACCCGACCTGCAAGAAACTTAATCTAATTGACTAATACGAAGCAATAAATTAAATAGAAAAAATTCTGTCTAATTCATATAATGATGATTCCATTTTGACTTTCTGTTTGATTAGCTAAAATTTTAGAAGTTGTTCAATACGAGTCTAGGTTACACCTATCACCAAAAAAGCTAGTGAAATAATAGGAAGAGTAAACCTTAACCAATTATAACGTGGTTATCTGTCTCCTAACTTATTTTCTCAATATGGAACACTTACCTGCATAGTTTGAGAAGTTACAATCAACAATATTCTAAAGGTCAAATGTGTTATTATATTGAAACAATTAATAGCATTATGATATAATGTATCTTAGTTATTTTTTTTAAATTGAAATTCCACACGAGTTGGGACTAAGAGAAATTATCAACCACATGTAATCATGTTAATTTCTGACATAATCAGCATAATCTCTAATTAACAAAGAAACTATTCGAAGTCAATATATGTTACTACGAGTAATCAATTTAAAATGCTTCTAAAACTATCAGTTTATCGCATTACTACGAGTAGGAGTAGCTATTACCTGATGGCTGAAGGGCTAAAGTTGATGATGTGATTGGATAAATTGGAATAAATAGATAGTGCATCGTTTTAGGTTCAACTAGATTCAACTAGATTAGAACCTGTGCAACACACGATTTATATAAAATCCATTTTAATACCGTACTATTTTGTTGTAAAATATTAAAAAAAATAAGAAAAATTCGTAGCTATTATACATGAATGTATTTAAGAATTATACACCTACGAAAATATTTATAATTTTAAAGCTTTAGAATTTTCATGAAAATTATGATATACTCCGTAATTACTATTTCACGTCGCATAATAAATATTTCAATGTAGGAGCTGTGGTCATTAATTAGGGGAAAATACAAGTTAATCTGCCAGATAAAAGAATTTTTGTTAATCTGATGAGATTTCTGTAAATATATTGAAAAAGCAGAGTCATTTATTAAGTACTGTATAAATACTGTTCAATTACTGTTTGCTTTTGCTTTTACTGTTTGGTGAGGAAATTACACATGTACCCCTCAACTAGTACATGAAAAGACGCATATACCCCTCTACTACTACTTAAAAAGACAATTATGCCTCCAGATAAACATTTATCTAGGGAATTGACTGGGTATCCCTCATTAATTAGTGCTATTAAAAATTGTTTAATTTATTGTTCAAAAAAAAAAAAAATTATTTAATTTATATTAGAAAAATTTGCAAATTGTAGCCATTTAACACGTATTAGTATTAGCCCCAAAACAATGTGGAACAAGTGCTTGTATCTTCCTTTCCCCAAGGCTTAATTGCCTTGGCTGATCTTGATCATGGTTAATACTCCCTTCGTTTTTTTTATACATCAATTTGACAATTGCACTATTCACATACCATGGTTGACTTAATTTTTTCACCTCTAAAAAATGAAAAGATGTTATTATATTATACATCATTAGATTCGTCATAATGTCTAGTTTCATAAATAATTTTGTTACAATTTTTACTAATACACAATTTAAAATATTAAAGGTCAAAGTAACGCCTCGGCAAATGTACCGGTCAAATTGATGCATATGAAAAAAATAGAGGGAGTATATGCTAATCCTGCTCTTTGAGTAGTTTCTTTAAAAAAAAAAACACTTGTATTTTGTAAATTACAGCCATTTGTAAAAAAAAATAAAAATTGTAATTTACAGCCCAAAGAGTGTTATAAATTGTAAATTGCAACTCTATTCAATTTTTTTTTTTTTTTTTTTTTTTTTTTTTTTTTAAGGGGTCGAAATATGTTCGGTCAAGGTATTAGTGGCCACGGAGTCCTAAATTTAAATGACTTTAATTTGCAAAATACTATCTTTATAACATACTCGTTTCAAGTGTAAAGCAGCAGAAATCAAAGTAGAATAAAAATGTCAGTAGTAGAGATCAAACTCTCTCGATCAAACCGCATTTATCGTCCTGATGTCAGTTTCTTCTTCAAATTCTCCATTTTTAATTCTTGTTATCTTCTTTCCTCTCACTTCATATTTTACAGGAACCACTTCAAGGTAAAATCATCACTAAGTTTTCATCTTCTGTATCCCATTATGGTGTTCGCCTATCTGTCAATGGATCAGTCAATCTCCAGGTTTTACCCCCCCCCCCCCCTTTTTTTTTTTCTTATTAATTTTTGATATGTTTAAATAATTTCAGAAATCCCACCAATTTAATTAGTTTTTTTGGGGTTTAATTTGTGTTTATTATTGAAGGTTCGTGGAGGCTCAGCTGGGGTTATAGAATCTGTTGTTGGGGTTCTTAAACCCATTACTATTGTGTAAGTCTATATTTTGTCTCATAAATTTGTTAATTTTTGGCCTTGAAATTGTTTAGTTTCTTTGTTTATTTATTGATCAATGTGTTATTCAAGAATGTATCCTTTCTGGGTATGTAAGATGATGGTGAATTATTTTGGAATTCGTAACAAGTTATATACTACCTTCGTTTCAAATGTCTAATCGTTGCAAATAATATGAAACTGAGACAGTAGATTAAACTCCTATACTAGGAAATTTGATATCAATAATACTCATTCCATTCCAAATTAATTGCCACATTCGCCTTTTTCAGTCTCCAAAGACACGATTTTGATCATAAAGTATTTGGTGAATTTTATAAGTCTAACAAGGTCTCACATGACTATGTTATTACTTGTAATTCGAGAGAATTGTTGGTGGAAATTTATGCAATACATGGGTTGCTCTTTGTTGATTTATTGAATTTAACAATAAAAAAGTATGTAAAACTCTTTTGTATTTGCAGTATGTATATTGCTTGAATTTGATGTATCTTCTTATGGAAATAGGAAAAAGAGTGTTGAAATTAGACCTTCTGGGAAGATAAGCTCAGGCACTACAGAGGTATTGTCTTTATGATTTACTACATACTTTGACACTTCGTATTCAAACTGTCAGCTGTGTTTTTAATTAGGCAGTATAGGTAATTACTGTAGTTTTCTTCATCTACAATCGAAGAGATTTTGTGTATATTGTATATTGATGGGTGAATGTAAAGTGGCGTCAAGGAGTTTGAACTGCAACTGATATTACAATGAAACCGTGCTGGCTATTATAATCTGTACTGTTTTGGTTATTTCCTCTAAATGCCGTGGGTGCATCATTTTTGTTTGTGTCAGATGGAATTGGAAAACCTTTCTAATTCAATACCTTTTTGAAGTGTTTGTGTTTGTCCCTGGTTATGCTATTGACTGATTTTATTGGCTGGACTTTGAGCTTGACTTTTCTACTAGGGAGATTTGGCCCTGTATAACTGATTGAAACTGACTTAAGTCTCTGTTACAAAAGGGTAACATTTTAAGAAAATGGGAATGGTTTTGTAGTTTCTTTCTGGACTAAAGTTGATTACTTGCCTGTCTATGCCCCTGGAGTCCTGGCAAATGATGTCTGTGCAACTTCTTGTTTACTGATCATGTTTCATTTGTTCTGTGGGAGAATACGTTTCATTTCAGGATTTATTGTCTGTAGTCAAATAGAATCTAAAGGCTGGTACCTGGGGGGGGGGGGGGGGGAGGGAGGGATGGGGGGGATGGGGTTGAGGTGGAATAGGTTTTATCACTTGCTTGATTAGACAAATGGAGCGACAAAAGCTTTGATCTTTTCTACGTCAATTGAGTGTGTTATACCTTTTTCTGTAGATCTGGTTTGTTGAATAATTTCTAATTCTTGTATTATTTTCTCATATTTATTATATAGTCTTTTCCTTGAAGTCACAATCGATATTTACTTGTGCTAGCAAAGAGTGAGAGAAACGGAGCTGCCTATCTAGGATGGTGGCCCTGGTGGGTTGATGAATAGACTTGAAAATAAGATGAGATAATGTGCTTTGTTTGTTTCATCATAAAAAGTTGCTAATTTATAATCCTTTTACTTTTTGATAAGAGACTCGTTTTAAGGAAATTTTTTGTTTCTCAGCAAAGTTAGTGTGTTTACTACTTTTCCTACTGTATCACTGATGTTATTTTTTGCACTTGACTGACCTGATAACTATCCTTCATATGACAGATACCTTTTTCTTTGATTCTGAAACAACCAGGAGAGAGCAAATCAGGAAAATTTTACGAAACATTTCATGGGGAAGATATAAGCATCCAGGTCCGTCATTGCTGATTTTCTTGTATAGCATTTCTTGGTATGCCAATTTCTGTGGTTTTGTCATTTGTTCCTTTTATGTGATAAAGAGTGTTCTAAATAATTTGAATACTCTCTCAGTACCTGCTAACTGTAGAAGTAGCACGCGGTTACCTGCACAAGTCATTGTCAGCAACATTAGAGTTCATCATTGAAAGTGAAAAAGGTATCAGTACCCAACATCTTGGTCTGGATGCTTGTGTTTGCTTGTTGTTGGTTTTTGGTGGGGTGGGGGGGGGGGGGGTTACACATTAGCGTTACACTTAACCAGTATGTGTTCCTTCTTCAGCGGAACTTCTTGAGCTGCCTATTTCGCCTGAACTCGTGCTTTTCTATATCACGCAGGATACCCAAAAGCACCCATTGCTTTCTGAACTAAAATCAGGTCCGATCACTCCCATGAATTTTTGTTTAAAACTGATATCTTGCGTATTCATTTGATTTTTAGACAGGCATTCTTGTTAGTTTAGTAGACTTTATGATGTAATGGTTTTATCTAGATACAGGGAAAGGAGTGAAATTGTATACCAAAACAATAAAAGTGAAACTGTAGGATCTGCCACCTGCAGGCTTTTCTTTGAGAATCATTTGCAGCTCTAGTATGATTTTGATACTATTGTTACTTTTCTGTAACAACCTTTTTTGTTATTGTATGGTTAGGATCCATAAGACTGCGTAAATTTGATCCCTTCTCAGCCAACTGAGAATGGGAGCTTTGTTAGAAGCATTGAGTTTGGGATAATGTAATGTAATCATGAGAGCTTTTGGTATTTGTATGTTCAACTATTGCTTCCCTATTAAAAGCTAATATATTGCTTCACAGGTGGTTTTCGTGTAAGTGGTAGAATTCCAACTCAATGCTCATTGTCATGTGCCCTCAGAGGAGAACTGACTGTAGAAGCATCTGCATTGCCAATCCAGTCCATTGATATCCACTTGCTACGTGTGGAATCCATTCTTGTCGGAGATAGGATTGCATCAGAAACATCTTTGATTCAAACTACTCAGGTTGGTCTTTCTAACTGGCCGTGTGACTAAAGAAGTTCTCTTGAATTGAATCTACTTGTTCTTCTGCTTCTAGTAGATAGCTGATGGAGATATCTCTCGAGGCCTAACTTTAGCCATTTACGTCTTACTTCCACGGCTTTTAACTTGTCCCACTGTTTTAGCCGGGTATGTTTCTTTCATTTGTATATGTTTGACATGGTTTCCTTTTCTTTTCTTTTTTGGCTGTCATGAACTTGTAGCATGCTGCTATTGTTGAAAATTCTGCACATACTTTGAATAGTTCTTGTGGTGATCACATACATGAATTGCTTGACAGATGAAAAGATATGTTGCACACCCTTTCCATAGGCTATATATAGCTAAACTAATCATGAAATCTGCTGTTGAATATTCTTGAACTGATCATTGAAATGGATAGGTAATTGGAGCAATTTTTGGAGTGGTGTCTTCTCTAAATTCTTTAAGTGAATTCTCAATAAGCATTAGAGCATAGTTTCAGTAATTCAGTTAGTTGTTACTCCATATTGTGTTTTACTAGTTCTAGTAGATTACTTGGACAGCCTTCAGGATTACCTGTTACCAAAAAATTCAGGTAAAATATTTTAAAACAAACAGTAAGCCCTCTTTTGATGAACTAATGTATTTAATAAAGTTGAGCACAAATTTAATTAACTAGCTTGGATTCATGAAGACTGAGAGCTTGATTAAGTTTACTGAAGGTTCACTTCCTCAGCAGAAAAGATCTAGTTAAGTCTTTAAATATGTGTATTTATATAATCTCAGATAAATGGACGCTAGGACCAGCCACTTTTAGGATATCTCCCATTCTTTCCATAGCTCAGCCCCCTAATTTGTGCATTATCATATTTGATAATATAGCTGACACTATCATTCTTGTTGTCAAACTGCATACTAGTATATGTTATGCTCTTTGCAGATGGGCTGACTGCTGTTTGAGGCCCTCCACCAGTAGTGTTTGTTGTTTAAGAGGTTTAAAATGACACTCTAAGATGATATCATTAGAACTGTGATGAACCACAGTTTGAATAATTTTGATGAGTGCCTGGTGATCATTGGTTGACTCTTTCAAGTAGCCTCCTCAAGAAAGTAGGAATGGGCGTTTGTGTGCTTATGTAAATCCCCAGGCTGTGCTTGTTGGGAAAGTCTTGCACTGGCTAGCTGGTCGCTGGCCCTTTTTAGGCTGTTAACATAAGTTCGGAAAAGCTGTACAATGTCTGTCACTCTATCTTTAATATGTGTGACTTAACTCAAATTCCTTTCTGATTTCTAATCGGATCATGGAGCTGAGTTTGGATGTGCAAAAACTATGGTTCCAGGTTTTTCTTGGTTGTGCAAACTCACTCGCACATCTTGAGTTTTGAGCTGTATGCATGACTATGACTTCACTTTAAAATACTTATCTTATTAGCACCTTGTTATCAATTTGAGTGGTGATTCTATAATTAAGCTTGGAGCCTTTTGATGTACATGAGTTTCTTTGCTATGCTGTAGCAAGTCAAGGAGCAGTCTTGTGTAATTGATAAGCAGAGCTCTTTGTTGTTAGTCTTTACTTTTCTTCTTGGTCATTCCTCAATATTTTCACTTTTGCCTCCTTTATGTATCACCATTATCATAATCATGTCGTAGACAAAGGAAGAACTAAGTACTCACCTTCATGTTAGCATGTTGTTAGACTCCTCATTAGCTGTCAAAATTAGAGAGTAATTCTTGTATGTGACAACTTTGCAGTCCATTCTCAATTGAGTTCAAGGTCTCCATTGTCATCAACTTTCAGTCAGAGCTTAGCAAACTGCACCCCAAATCTGATCCCAGAACGCCAAGACTATGGGTAAGTTTGTACATTATGGCTATCCCCATCGACCCCATGATATACAACCCTTTACCTGCATATCCTTTTTCCATTTTAATACTTCTTCCGTTTTCTTAATGTACTCAATGTGCAGCTTGCAATGGAAACATTGCCACTTGAACTAGTTCGGACCAGGTGAAATTGGTGAGGTCATGATTGATTGGCAACTCACCTTTTCTTTCTCTACACTTCTAGGAATGCAGTGAAAGATGGTCGGTAAATCAGGAAAATTATTGTGCTAATCAATCAGTAGTATCCATGTTCAGAATTACGTGTATCTACTTCATTTGGAAGTTGCTGGACAGATAGACCATAGATGGAAATTGGAAGAAAGTCTATTTGTAGGATCTTTCTGTATTGAATTTGAGAGCTCAAAAATGTTGGCGTTGTGTATATTGATCAGGAACATGCTGTTGGAATTCTTTGTATTATTTGATACACTACACAAGGAACATTATGAATTGATGAGTAGTGAAGTGCACATATGCTTTTTTCGCTTATTGATTGATTAGTATACATTTATATCAATGCACAATGATTTTTCTAAAAGTTTATGGCGCCATAATTTCATGAAAAGTAGTAACTCCTGAGTGATCTAGTTTCTTTAAGTTCTTAGAAACCATTCTATGGCAATTGAAGCCAAAGATATTCCTAAAACACTCATAGCAGGCAGACAATCATCTTCTAGTTTGAAGCTCTTTTCGAGTGGCATTGGAGGAAACGAACAAGCTTAATTATTACTTGTACTATATACTTCGTATTAAAATTCAATTTCATTTTCATATAGCTATTGATGTCAATACAACTAAAACTAATAGCTAGGTATCAAATACATACATTTATAGATTTATACCACAACCAGTAATTTAATACCATTTTTTTTTTAAAAAAAACTTCCTTTAATAATCTATATTTGGTACTAACAAAATAAAAATTGACAATTTTTACCATTTTGACTAAAAAATTTTTTCAAATTTGAAATTTTATACTCTTTCAAAATGAAAATTTTAGATCCAAAAAGAGGGTGAGTCCCTATTTTCAGCCAATAGAAATCAAGGAAAGTGTTTGTCTGTGCGAGGTCATACAAGTCTATGTGTATCCTTTTCGCTCCAACTAGGGATAAGAATATTTTCTTCCAACACCTCACTCGATGGAAGAATTTTGATACTAATGTTGGAAGAATCACTATTTATGTACGAAGTACAATTTTGTCATTTCTTGATTAATAAAGCATTTTAATTCTTGGATTCAATACTAAACCCTCCTAAGGCCCAAACTGTAATATGTACGAAGTAGAATTTAACGATTCTATTATCTCTCTATCTATGTGTGTGAAATCGATCAATATCGGATTCCTACCCTTGTAGTCTTGTACCATACTCTCTTGGTAATTTTGACTTGTAAGTTCAGAAAGGGTTCGTTTGGGTGAAATGCTTATACTCTTCTCGTCATTTCAAAATTCACACTCGAGGTCAAAATTTATTCAACTCCCAAAACATGGAAAAATTGAAGAGAATAGTGAGTGAAATTGCTTATTCCCATGATTTTTCCAAACTCCCTCTACTTCATCGCTCCTTTATTCCTCTCCTTTCCATGGTTTCTTCTTTCTATAAACTCTCTGTTATTACCCGCCATCATCTTTACTTTCTGGGTATCTTCCGCAAGAAACGGTAAAAAATTCTATCTTTTGGGTTATATTTCAATCTATCATCTGTAATTTCAACTTTAATATCAATAATTTCAAATGGGTATATTGAATTTTTGATTAATTGATAATGTTTGCTGTTTAATTTTGATTTTGAATGTAATTTGAAGGTTGCCAGTTCCTGTAATCAGTGTTGGGAATTTGACATGGGGTGGAAATGGGAAGACTCCAATGGTTGAGTTTCTTAGTCATTGGTTTTCTAATTCTGGGATTTCTCCTCTCATTCTTTCCAGGGTAATCTCTTACTTTAATTTATTTTCAGTCATTTCTTTGAATCCTATTTTCCTATTGAATTGAATATTGAATTTCTGATGTGAGCTATGTTACTTTGACTCGGGTGCTCGTTTGAGGCATGGTCGCATGGGTACGTGTTCAAGTGTCTAATTTGGTTATTTGGTGAAATTTTCCTTTTAGTCTATAGTGGAGTGTAGAAGTGTTCTGACGCATGTGAGAGAGTGTCATTGTGTCAAGGATTCAACACGGATACTAAGGTGAATTGAAGATTCTAAGTGACATAGGCTGTGGGATTGGTGGGATATCATAGGACCTTATAAATTAGTATTGCTCGACCTTATATATTGCTTAGAAAATAATTAAAGAGGGAACATTACCATGCATTATCTGTATGTATTTAATTAGTTGCAAAATTGATAAGTAGATAGGGGATTATGTATTAGAATTTATAATTGAGAAATAAATCAAAAACCAAATAAAGATATTCTGTCCTCCTCACCTGACATGCTTCAGCTTCGAGAAGAAATTTAAACAGTCATTGTTTTGAATTACAATGATGAGTAAGATTAGATTGAGATGCTACATCATCGCCCTATATACTAATCAGTATTATGGCTGTAAAAACTCTGAACAAACTTGCTGAACTGTAGCTTTCTCTAGCAAAATCTGACTGCATTGTAAATATTGTGCGCACTAAAGTTTACTTTGACCCTATCTTGACTATAAATATTTTGCCACTATCTAAAGTTGGCTTGCCATATTTTGATATACCTACTTGTACGAGTTAAAATGTTAAATTGTATACAAGTACATTGATGATTGATCTGCCTGAAGGCCCTGAGCCATCTGAGCTGGCTGTTTGAGTCAGTTATGCATGCTTAGTAGTAAAGATATTGAAGCGAGATTCTGTTTTAACTTTCTTAGGAATTCTTATTCTTGCATGATTTTTGTAAATAGGGCTATGCTGGAGGGGATGAAGTTAAAATGCTTGAAAGGCAACTTTTGGGGACATCTGCAAAGGTTGGCATTGGTGCAAATAGAGCTTTGTCTGCTACTTTGTTTCTTGAAAAATATGGCTACACAGAATCTCGAGTTAATGGTTTCTTTGAGAATTTGCTCTTGGTGAACAAAGTTGGTACTGATGTCCCTTCAGACAAAATTGGTGTTGCTATTCTTGATGATGGAATGCAGGTTTTTGCTGTTCTAATTATGCTATTTTTCTTTTTTGCATATGCCTGTGTACCTACACTTTTGCTTTTCACAATCTTCCAATATTTTTGACTAATGATTTTTTTTGCAATGGAACTTCATATATCTTCTTTTATTTACCTTGTAATATAAATTGACTTTGTATGGCAGACAGCATGTGAGCTTGGTACGTGACTTAGACATTGTAATGGTAAATGGAATGATGCCATGGGGGAATAATGAATTGATTCCCCTCGGACCTTTGCGGGAACCATTGTCTTCCCTGGCTAGAGCAGATATTGTTGTGATCCATCATGCTGATCTGGTATGTTGGATCAACCTTCCAATTTTATACATGCATGTTGCATCAGTGTTTTCACTCCATCTAATTGTCAGTTAATATGCCAATTGTCTGCAAATTGAAGAAGTATGCCATAATATGCAGGTTTCAGAGCAAAAGCTTATTCATCTAAAACTTGGGATTCAAGAGATTAAAAAATCTCTACCTGTTTTCTTCAGTAGAATGGTTCCCTCGCACTTCTTCACTGTTTACAATGTTGGCACTAAAGTACCTTTACCTGCAGTTAAAAACAGGGTGTTACTATGCCTCTCTGCTATTGGTTCTCCAAATGCTTTCGTCAAGTGTGTTGAGAAGGTATTGCCTTTTCTATTTCAACTCTTCTAGTGTCCACTCATGCTTTTAGTTTATGAATTAGCCTTGTGATTTTCTTGATCCACTTTACACTGCCCCTGTTTTCTTGCTTCCTATGTTTTTTCTTGTTTTCTTCGCTTATACTTTGTCACTTATCTTTGTTTTGTTTCTTTAACTTATCCCTTTACCTTTCCAGTTTCACTTTTCTCGGATAGTTTCCTTATGACGATCCATGTTAGCCAATCCCAAATCATTATGGGATCAAAGCTTTGTTTTTGTTGTTTCTTTATAAATGCCGTGCTTTCGACTCCATACTTTCCCATCTCTTGATTAGCACTGTATTATGACTTTTAATGCTGCAGCTTGGACCATCACATGTTGATCAGCTACACTACAGTGATCATTACTTCTTTCAATCCAAGGTGCAGTTTCTTTTATATCTATCAGCTATTTGGTGGGGCAATTTTATTAAATTTTTAGGTTTGCATATAGGCTTGCACAACCCTTTTTCATTGTGACATCGTTTTATGCCCTCTTTTTATGTGCATTTTGTCTGCCTCAAGGTCTAATTAACTGTATCTGTATCCTCCAATATGAACAGGATATCTACGCTATGACAAGGAGACTTGAGGAGCTCTATCACAAATTTGGTTCAAGACCTATTGTTGTCACAACTGAAAAGGTGAGTGTGCTGTAGCTTTATGAGCAAAACATGAAAACATCATATCTTGGATTTGGATTGATTTATGCTGTTTCTGTAAAAAAAAATTGGGCCTTGTTCTTTAGAGCTGCTCTGCTCCGCAGTGTGTGGAAGCCTAGCTTTACTCTACACTACTCTGCTCTGCATTGCTCTGCTTAGCTCTGCCCAGAAGCTCAAAAGAACGGGGCCTTGGTCAGATTTAGATTTACTATACTCCATTAAGAAATAGGTGTTGTTTCACGCTATTTTTCTTTAGTGCACATAACTGCTGTTTGAATTTATATTATACCTTTTGAATTCGCAATTTGAGATCATAAAAAGAAGTCTTAAAAGATGTACTTCGTATGTAATACTCCGTAATAAGGGCATATTTGATATCAATTGCAGGAACTATCTCCATTTTACATTTTTTTTCAATGCACTTATTTTATGTGAATAGACACCTAAAATGGTCAAGTAGGATTAATTTTGTGGCTTGTACAAGTACATCTTATCATGATATTTGGCATGAATGCTCTATATCCAAGTATATCTCCCTTTGCTGTATGCATTAAGCCATTAGTATCTGAAATAGTCTTATGTTGCACATCTGACCCGATTGAGCTGTTTATATGGACATTACTATGACACAAACCTGAGACTTATCTTTCTCAATTGTTAGCATGAACAACTGAGCTGTAGATCCATGATTCTGACCTGATTGAGCTGCTTTTATGGCACTTTTGTTTAAGCAGGACTATGACCGGGATTCTGAAATTCTCTCACAGTTACATCCGTTCGATGTTCTTGTACTCTGTTCTCAGCTACAATTGGTTTCTTATAATGGAAGCTCAGAGAAAAAATTCAAGGAGCTATTAAAGCAACTCTTGGATTCAAGATCAGGGAGACATAAAGAAGTGAATAACAAATAACTTTGGCCTGAGCTATATTTAGAAGTATAGAGGCATTAGATGGAATTGGTATAATCCGTGTAACTTCATGCCCTCCTCTCTCTACTTTTAATATACGGAGTTCATATTTTCTTTCTTTCTTTCTTTTAAGTATAATACTGAAGCCTTAATCCCTTAAGGATGGTGTCAGCATTATGAGCACATTTTTGAACACATCAAGAAAAAAAATTTGCTTGGAAGTTTTTGTAATGATTAAATTTGCTCAATACATGGAGTATAACGTTGTCAATATTCTTGTGGGACTACACACATGTGCAAGAAATGTTTCGACTATCTCTGATTGTAAATCTTGCTTTTCTTCAATTACATTGTTTGTTAAAATGACATTCATCGTTAATCAAGCTGAAATACCGTTCTAAAAAATTACAATCAAAACTGCATGGTCATATGGTATTGTACAAAACACGAATTCTTTTTTTGTTTATGCTATAGATCTATATCTAGCCTTTCTCCA
The DNA here is from genome assembly GCF_948465745.1 of Chenopodium album. Lineage (NCBI taxonomy): Eukaryota > Viridiplantae > Streptophyta > Magnoliopsida > Caryophyllales > Amaranthaceae > Chenopodium > Chenopodium album. The sequence continues at coordinate 38,523,949 of NC_137855.1, forward strand.
TTGTTTTTGTTGCAAGTAAATGCATCAATATGATGCCAAAATCATCATGCATTTATTACTGAGCATCGGGGATACAACTTCTTCAATCTAAACAGAGCCAAAACACGGCAAATCATTGGTGGGTTGATACAGGTGGGTTTATGTGTTACCGTTGCAGGACTTGCAGATGCTTGAATGTTCGGATTTTCCTTTTCCTCATTGCAGTTACGTATCTCAGGTTGAGCTGTTTCCTTTTTTGCAGAATCTATAATCTCTGGTTGATTGCTCGTTGGCTCCACAGAACCTTTTCTCTCCATCGGCTTGCAAACTTCACCATCGCACTCAATATCCTTTTCCAGGTGGATAGCGCTTGCTTGTTTTGACGTAAAGCCAAAGAGACTCAGAAATGCAGGCATACTTCTTTCCTCTTTGTTTTTTGTCACATTCTCCCTGTGACGATTGCAGGTTAGTAATTCACGTGACCAATAGTTAATTTGAAAGATATTGCAGATGTTACCAATGTTTATTCAAGGGGACAAACTTTGCTTTTCAATTGTTTTGAGATGAGAATAATAATCTCCCCTAATCCCGGGGGATTAACAATCCTTGTAGAGATATAGTCACCAATCTGATTGCATTGCAAGTTTAGATTAGAATTTCCTGTTGCCCTGAATATCTAGAATGGCTTATTTATGTGGTTGTTTTTTCGCCTTAGATTAAAGAGAGTTTTTATATAGCAATATGTTTTTCGCCTTAGATTAAAGAGAGTTTTTATATAGCAATATAGTTGGCATTATTTCTCCACATTACTAGGAATACATAACATTGCTGTGAGCTGCATATCTGATCTTCCTTTTATTTTGGGTAAGGAGAAGGCCCCTCATAGTATGGGAAGTAGCATTTTTGGAAAATCCTTCCTAAAACGAGTTTGGTAATGATATTTGACCCTTGGCCTCACGCCTGTAGTTAAAAGCTAGCCAACTAATCTGTCTTCATTCCTATCTTGAGTTATAAATCCTCCTTAAGTTAGAGTAATTTGTCTGTTATCGTTGAAATTACCAGCTTAGTTCACCAACTTGCAACCATAAACCCACCCACGGACCCACCCCACCAATTAGCTCAGAAAATACTATATACTGGCCTGTTAAACGTTTATACTCCTATTATTTTTTTCAATGAAATCTAAAATTAATCAGCATTATAACCATCAGTTTATTATTTTTGTTTATTTTGGGTGGGGATAAATTATTTTTGAAATTGCGGTTGCTAAGTGGTTTACTATATTTAGTTCTATAAAAATATTTTATTATGACTTTTAATTAATGAATTAATTTTACTTTTCAACCAAAAAAAAAAAGGTTCTATGACTTAATATAATTTACCCCCAATCTACACGAAAATTAGTCATGCTTATAACCTGAAAGGAAGACCATGAAAACTAAACTAAATAGGTAGTACAAGTTGTTGTCGGTGTTTTTTTTTTTTTTTTTTTTTTTTTTTTTGACTACGGTAGTAGAAGAATTGAGGATCAAATAAGAGCGTAAGGCTGAGTAGTAGGCTCAATGTATAGCAAAAACTAAGTTCTAATAAGTTTAGGTCACTATTGTGAACAAATTATTATTGGCATCAAACCATGAACATGTATGTTTTTTTTTTTTTTTTGAATTAAGCAATATAGATTTGTGAAAGCTAACAATATTACCCCTTGATCAGTTAGAAAGATGATGAAGTGAACGGATAGAGTTTTATTGAAGAAGAATAATTGTTAAGAACATATACATGAGACATTTTGAATAAAGTTACACATAGATTCATTACCATTATTCCGTTATTTATGATCAACTGTCTACACAACTGACTCGTATATTCAACTCTAGAGTGACCACCTATTCATGTGATGAAGGGCCTTTCTTGTTAGCTTTAGTGCAGCGAAACAAACAGCTGATCGTGATTGCTCGATCAACCTTTTCTTGTTGAAAGAAAACCGAGTGAAAATAGAGGGCTAAGCTTATCCTTCTTCTCGAAACTCCGTCTCTCACTCAATGTACAAACATCACCATTACATACGTACTTTTTCGAGCTCACTGGCTCGGAAAAACAACTGAAGAAATTGAAGAATGAAGCCATGAGTTTGTAACTTGGCTTTTCCTGTGTTTTTCTTGTTTGTTGTATGTTTGCATGTGAATGAAATTCATATGATTTTATAGCATACATAATTTGACCGTGTTATTGCGGTTTGTTAGCGTTAAACTAGTCAAGTTGTTTCACGTGGAATTTATTAAAAACAATAAAGAAGTTGCAGTCAATGTAAAATGGCCCTACTTTAGCTGGCTTTTTTTAATTTTTTGTGTTTATACAAATAGCCACGACAAGGTGTTCATAGTATCCAATTTGAGTAGTTCATATTTTGGTATGTATGTGGTGATGAAATTGTGACAGGGATTTGGATATTCATGGGTAGGGTTAGGGGTGTCAATTTGGATGATTGGATCAGGTTCGGTGAGGTCAGGTTGAGTCAATTTCTAAAATTGAGTCATGCTAAATTATTGTGTCCATGCGAGTCGAAATCTGAATCGGATATTTTTGTGTCAGTCTTAGATCAGGTCGGGTTGGGTGTGATATTGACACCTCTAGGTAGAGTCTTTATATAAATTTGTTTTCACATTAAACATATCAGTAAAATCAAAATTATACTATAATTAGTCAATTTTGTTAAATTGAATGGTGGAATATTGTTGATTTTTATTTAATAATCCCATCATAGCTTTCCTAATCAATTTAGCATCAAGACCGATAACTGTATTGCACACATTTTGCACAAAAACATCCATGCCATAATAACTATAATTGAATATTAAAATGAATGAGTTGTTATGAATATTAAAAGGTTTGCAAAGAATTGATTATGTGTTTTGTTTTCTCACTTGCGAATAAATTAAATAGGAAGTATTAAAGTTTAGTTAATTTCGTTAAAATGAATCGTGGAAAGTCATTTATATTTATATAATAATCCCATCATTGCTTGCCTAATTATTAGCACCAATAACGATAACATATAGCGCATACTTTTCACAAAAACACTCAAACCATAATTAATTAATGAATATAAGAAGATTTACAAGGACTTGATTATGAGCTCTTCAACAAAATACTACCATTAAATATTGGATGGTTAGTAAAGATAACAAATAGTTGGGTGTACGACATACAAGCCATCAAATTGACCAGACATAACTTAAGTGCTAATTGTTCTCGTTATTTGTTGTGCTTTTCCAACTAAAAATGAGGCTCATGCATAAACCACAACCTAACAAACGTAATATGCCCTGAGCCGTGTCTACCTCGTGCCTTTGCCTTGTCGCGCCCTATGCCCGTCAATGTCCTAATATAGGTGACCTAGCCTAGCCCCATCTTCCAGGCTTGTGTGATTTACCAATTTGAAAATTCTAAAAGAATAGATGGGCCTAAATTCATGATCCATGAACTTCAATCATACAATACCTTTCCAAAAGAATATTCTTGAATAATCCTCTGTTCTTCTTAACCTTCCATGGCAGAATTTAATCAACCCATTAAACAATTCAAAATATTTTACTCCAATTTTAACTAACATCAACTGTTTGAGAAGATAGAGAAAGGAACATGGCAATCTCATTAACTTCCTTTTTGTCCTCTATTTCCCCAACATCTTCCTCCCATAATTTATATCTCAAAGGTAATGTTTTAATTTTTTCAAACTTCTTTCCAATTTCAATAATTTCCCATTTAATTTTGCAAAAATTCATCAAATTATTATAATATGGTACATTTTCAATCATATTAGGAGCTCAATTGGTGAATATATTCCAGCCCATAAATTTTCCATTTGTACAATCAAAGGTTATCATTTCTTACCCACTCCAAGCAGCTTCTTTCTCTGTAAATCATGGTAATTTCTCTTAATATTATTTTCTACATAATCATGCTTCTTATATAAATTTCAATTGATTATCTTTGGTGGATATTTTTTATATTTTGATGGGTGGCAGAAAGTGTTAATGGTAAATTGATTGATGATGAAGAGGATTATGAAGAATTGGCAAGAAAATTGGAAAATGCCTCCCCTCTTAAAATTATGGATAAAGCCCTTGAGAAATTTGGTAATGATATTGCCATTGCTTTCAGGTATTTAACTTAATGTTGATGACCTTATTTATTTACCAAAGGGTATAATTTTTGTTGATTTACCAACTATATATGACTATATGCTACAACAACTTTGGTTAGTTGGGTACTTGTGTCGGATATGTGTACGTGTCGAGTTGTGCGGGTCAAATATCTTGTGAAATACTTCCTTGATTTGTCCAAAAATGAAATGCTGATTTGTATAGGTAATAGGATATGACACTGCTTGAATGTTATATTGTAATGAAGAATAATATAGTTATTCAGTTGATTCCATGATTAAGTTTGGCTTAGTAGTCCATAGATGGTTTTCTAAGATAGTGATACTTGGTAATTAAGTTGGTAAGAACTAAATCTCGAAATAACTAATACTTGTATCTTATTCGACGAGTAATCTTTGAGCCAATTTCTTGTGTTTAGAATCCAAAACTATGTGAAGACAGTTGAAGATCAAATGAAAATGAGGGATTAGAGCTGGTAATTGACTAGGATGTGTGACATTTGCAGGTGTTAGTAGTCCTGTATTAAGAAAGTTTGATGACTTGACTAAAGATCTTGCTAGTTGCCACAATTATTGTTTGTGCAAATGACGCGCACAAAAGTAATTATGTTTACCATAAATAATGTGATTTTGATGCTATAGCATGGGGATAAAATTTGGTCACTATTATGCAGTGGAGCTGAGGATGTAGCTTTAATTGAATATGCTTGGTTAACTGGCCGACCCTTTCGGGTGTTCAGCCTAGACACTGGAAGATTAAACCCGGAAACATACCGATTCTTTGACACTGTTGAGAAGCGCTATGGCATTCACATTGAGTACATGTTCCCTGACGCTGTTGATGTTCAACAACTAGTTAGGAACAAGGGCTTGTTCTCATTTTATGAAGACGGGCACCAAGAATGTTGTAGAGTTAGGAAAGTAAAACCTCTCGGAAGAGCTCTTAAAGAACTTAAGGCTTGGATTACTGGTCAAAGGAAGGATCAATCTCCAGGGACGCGGGCATATATCCCTGTCGTGCAAATTGACCCTTCATTCGAGGGAATGGGACCTTCCTTTAGATTAGTCAAATGGAAACCTTTGGCTAATGTAGAAGGTCGAGATGTTTGGAATTTTTTACGGGCCATGGAGGTTCCTGTCAATTCTCTGCACTCACAGGGTTATGTTTCGATTGGATGTGAACCGTGCACAAGACCTGTCTTGCCGTGGCAGCATGAAAGAGAAGGAAGGTGGTGGTGGGAGGATGCTAAGGCTAAAGAGTGTGGTCTTCACAATGGAAACTTTAATAACAAAAAGGTTGGGGCAATAGACTTAGATGGTGATATAAATGGTGTTTCTTCAGACATTTTTGTTAGTCCAAAGGTAGTTTCCTTGAGTAGAAACGGGATAGAAAATCTGGTTCAATTGGGAAACCGAAAAGAGCCCTGGATTGTGGTGCTATATGCTCCTTGGTGCCGGGTTTGCCAGGTAAATCTGTACTTTCTCTGTAACATTTGAGAGCAAATTTTGCTAACATAGACCTCTAAAACAGTGTTTATAGCCGTATCATATTAGATTGAATCGTAGAATAACTATGATTGCGTAAAAGCAACCTAGTCTAGCAAATGTTGTAATATCCCCATTCTTGATTCTTGTATATAAATGTGCTGATTGAGATTACATTGGGTTTCTAGGCAATGGAAGGTTCGTTTGTTGAATTGGCTGAAAGATTGGTTGGGACTGGACTCAAGGTGGGTAAATTCAGAGCAGACGGCGATCAGAAGCTGTTTGCTGAGACTGAGTTACAGCTAGAGACCTTTCCGACTCTACTTTTCTTCCCTAAACATTCAACTAAGCCTGTCAAATATCCGTCTGAGAAACGTGATGTTGACTCACTGATGGCGTTTGTAAATGCTTTGTGCTAGCCTGTTAGTGGGGTGTGAAATCAAAGTTAGAACTGAGGCTGAAGTGAACAAAAAGGCCAAGAATCATTCATTTGACAACCCATTTCCTGTTACTAGGGGTGTGAAATCATAGTTAGAACTGAGGCTAAACTGCTGAAGTGACGATAGGCCGAAAATCATTTCGTTCGAGTGTTTACAATGCACACTATTTTGTGTAGCAGCATAAGCCACATTTGGTGTGAGTGTCCTTGATGTTATAGAGTCAAAAATGGGCAATTTGGTGGTGATTGTAGAAATATGCAAACTCTTCTTAGCAACTTGTGGGGCATAAATTCAGCTGCATCATCCATCATGTGAAAACAAGTTCATATTAACATATAGCTAGACAAAAAATTGTACACCTCCATATACACGTATATCAGTATATGTTGATAGTGTTGTTTTCCAAAGGCTAGATTTTTGAGGGCTTCTTTGATTAGTGAATGTTACTATTGTAGCATGTGATGTCAAATATATACAACAATTGTACTAGAGTTGATAATACTCCTGTATTATTTATTTGTTTTTGTAAATATTTAAAAAAGGGTATTAAGTATAAACTAACATAGTAACATCATAAAAAAAGAATTTGCAATAACATAGTACAAGTAGAAAATGAAAATTGAAATTCAATATTGATTTGTGATGCCAGTGATGCAATGTGAATGGCCAAGAATGAGCAAGTGAATAATGTGAATTTGGAAATGATTAAAACTTTGGAAGATGTATATGTTGATGTGATCGGTAGATACACAAGTGGAGTGCAAATATGTGTGCAATTTTGGAAAACAAAACTGCAATAATGATAAGTCCCATTTGACAGGCAAATAATACTAGGAGTACCTTCGTTTCAGATTAACACATGTACCTGTCATAAAATATTGCAATTAATTTGTTTCGGAAAAAAATAAATTAATGTTGCGATTAATATGAAACAGGGGAGTTTAAAAGTGTTGTTGCGATTAGTCAGTGCAGAGTTACATGGCATGAGGGCCATCGGCCACGAGAAGCAGCAGTATTGGCTTTAATCTTGCCTGCATTTTTGTACGAGTATTAAATTCATATCACGATACTTGGTGAGAGCTCAGAGCAGCAAAGTATCTGACAAATACTAGCGCTTTCATTTTCTTTTTTACTTTTCACTTGCTACAGATTTCATTTATAGCAAATACGCGGTTTTTGCCAAGCCATTCACAGACCTCACATCTTAGATTCTTTACTTAAATTGGTCGACATATATCACTTATCTAGATGAGTCCTGTGATAAAACAAAGTGTGTCAATTATTGTGAAATGGGGGAGTAATATAATACTCTGTAGTAGACGCGTTGCACACTTGCACGTATTAGCATAGAAATAGAAATGTGGTAGACATATGAAAGTGGGTAAGAAATGGGACGGTGATGTATTGTGACTCTTAAAAATGTCAAAGTAGAAATGTGGCACCTAATATGGGCAATGAGATTTGGATTAGACATCAAAAATGGTGGGGATACCGTTTGTCCATTTACAAATGTTTCACTAGTCGGTATATAAGTGTTTGTCTATGTTACTCATAAACAACTGTCTTCTCATAGCCATTTTATAGGATTTTTGGCTTTGATAGTTTGGACCATATGGTATATGAACAAATTAAGTCATATTTTTCGCTTCTCGTTTACTTCATTATCTAATCATAGATTACGTTTCCAAATTATTTTTTTTTTTGAAAAACTTTTCCATTTTAAAAGTTATAGTATCAACGTGACAATTAATTGAACATAATTGAGTATAATGAAATGGAACAAAAAAAAAAAAAATCACCATAAGATGGGTTGATCTGATAGTCTATACTAATTTATCAATGATGTCATTCAATCACCTATTCACCTTTGAGCTACATCTTAACGTATGATACAAGTGATGGTTTGATGAAACTATTTTTTTTTTTGAAGGATGGTTTGATGAAACTAATCTTAGCCCCATTGGTATTATACGAAGGCCGTACGAGTGACCTACTAAAGTCTAAAGGGACCTCAATCATCTCATTGTCTAGCTTTTAATTGGGCTCCAAATCATAAGAATTCCTTCAAGATTTACAATAACGGAATAGTTCTTATCATTTTCGGTTTGTTTTAAATTTGATTTGTAGTACATCTAGGTCATCAAGACATCAACCTTCTACTATTTGCTGCATTAGGCCTAAATCTCATGTTCTGTTAGTTAAAACTTTTATGGAAAAGCTAAGCTAAGTGTTGCATTAGTGTTGTATTTAAACATTAAATATAATATTATCAAAAACTCGAAAATTAGATAATTAAGCAGAACTAAAATTGATGTATGATTTTATCGATACTTAAGAAACCAGGCCACTATAAAAAAAAAAGGTACATATAATGCTCAAAAATATACTCGTAGCATCAAAATTAATTACGCTTATAATAATTAGAACATGTATGAATATATCAACAATTACTCGTAATATTTACTCCTTATTTCAAAAAAGTGAATCGAGCAGAAGAGAAAAGAATTTTAGTACTGTAACATATAGTACATATACATAAACTAGGAAAGAACAAAGCAACAAAATGGTAACACTATAACTTACAATTAAAGTTGTTGGTTATGTAACAAGTAAGATATCACTATCTCAGTAAACTTTACACAAATTTAGAAGATACTCACAATCATGGAGCACAGAAATGCATGCTCCACAAATAGCCAGTTGGAAAATAAAAATAAAATGGAATAATCCCATGACACAAATTAAAGAAATTCACCAAAAGCCAAAAGAACAATCTATTAAATATGTCATGCATTCACACCTAGCACTAAGATGAGGTGATGGAACAAAACATAGGATATAAATATCTTTATTTAGCCCTCAATATATATATTGAACCATCTCACCTCAACTTTTTTATTTTAATTATTCCACATTTAACATTTAACATTTTTCATTTTTTTTTTTGAGGAATTTGAGAAAAATGGCATCCTCACTATACGTAGTAAAACATAATTTTGTACTAACAATAATGTTTTATTTTTTGATAAACTTCAAATATACAAAGGGTGATCAACTAGCACCAGCATTGTTTGTGTTTGGAGATTCATTGGTTGATGTTGGCAATAACAATCATCTTCCTTTCTCCATTGCCAAGGCCAATTTTCCTCATAATGGCATTGATTTTCCTACCCACAAGGCCACCGGAAGATTCAGCAATGGCAAAAACGCTGCCGATTTACTTGGTATGTAATTTTACTCACTCTTTCCATACTGCTACGGGTCTAAGGTTTAGACGATTATAACTTTCTAATCCTTGTGCAATCTCGATAAATTATAGCTAGCTATATATTAACCTCTTAATAAACCGTAAATAATAATGATAATGATGATATCATTATCCTTTACATCCACCGCTTATTGTTTAGGTAGTTATTAAACTAAATAGAACTAAACACTTGTCGTTATTTTGTATAAATACGCCATATTTTGTGTATTATAACGATACTTAATTATGTATACAGGTATATATAAAATGCGTAAATATGATGTTAGAGGCTCTAATTGATGCTTATTAATACCTTATAGGAAATTAGTTGTTTTACTTTATACTTCAATTCTCTCTATGAATGGGCACCTCTAACTTTTTAAAATTATGTAAATTATGAATGGGCAATGAGAAAATAAACTAAATGTATGTAAATTATGAATGGGCACCTCATATTTTTTGTTTGGTCTATTTACTAAAGTCCAAATAGATGACATGACATTTTCTACACACTTCAAACATTTTGGCATCTCAAGAAATGTGATAGCGGCATTCATGCATTGCACACATAATTAACTTGCATTTGTTTGGTCGTTGCAAATAATGTACCCTATCAGAAGATGGTTTGTTCATATTATGCAATATTATGTAAATAATGGAAGTTAGTATATAGTCATTTAATCTTTAATGTTGATATTTTCAAATATTACACTGTCATTTTTATGTATCTTTACGTATAATATTTCTTAGGACAAATAGCCGTAACAAATTGAAATTCAAAAGAAGCTAGAGTACGTACTATCTAATCGTACGTACAATCGTTCTTTTTTTTTTTTTATTATTTTTTTTTAGTTTTTTTTTTATTATTTTTTTTATTTTTTTTGTTTCAATTTGATTTTTTTTCAGCTCAATAGTTTGTTACAATAGTAATCTTGTTTAAACTAACTGGTTTGACATGCCTTTCAAATTAAATGAATCAAACCATCAAGGAGCCCATGATATAAATTATTGCATACATTAATGATCTATAGAAATGAATTGGAAGTACTATAGGCTTTACCAAAATAGAATATCTGCATCAAATAGTAATTAATGGTGTTTAATTAAGCCTAACAGTCATATTTTCTTTTTGAGATTATAATAGGAATGATAGCTCTAGTTAGATAGTTAGCTAACAATCAAGTTTGTTGTATAAAGGGATAAATGTATACCCATTTTATAGGGTATGGAGGTTCGCAAATGAAATAATTGTTCCTTAATTGAATAATTTTGTTTTAATTGGTAACAAATTGATTTTCTATTTTCATGATTAACCTTTAATTTACCAGCTGAGAAATTGGGGTTAGTGTCTCCACCACCATACCTTACCTTGACACACACCAAAAGTAGCAACTTTTCAAGTGGAGTTAGCTTTGCATCTGGAGGTGCTGGAATCTTTGATGGCACTGACCAACTTTACGTATGACTTCATTCTCTCTCTCTCTAGCTTCTCAACTTTACAAATAGTAATTTTTAATTGATTATATTGCCGGTTGTACAATACAATGGAGGTTATTTTCTCTTTACATGTATGCTCATTTAGGGAGGCCACATAAACAACTGAACAAATATAGTATTGGTTGTACGTGTGTATGTTACAACTGATTGTACCATGAAGGCATGAATGTATTAACGATAGTTTAATCAGCAACGTACATAGATTAATAAGCTTAACTTGACCTAGCTTAATAAAAAATAACAATAATTAGATTCATGAAAATAATAAAATGTTTTATAATGTGACATAGCACATAGACTTATAGACTTACGTATGTAGAAACGAAATAGAATCATATTCTTGGGTGATTGGATTAGAAAAATAATTTTTTGCTTAGTTGTTTGGGAAATGAAACCTTAAACTAGAAGAAAAGTGGGCCATTTCAGGCTTTTTGTAAAGAAAAAGAATCGTACTAATGGGCTAAAGCAAAAAAAGTAAATTGGGCTACCAACAATCCGTCAAATCCCCTAAAAATAAAACAAAAAATATGCGGTGAGCGTGGATCGAACACGCGACCTTCAGATCTTCAGTCTGACGCTCTCCCAACTGAGCTATCCCCGCATGTTGCTTATTCTTAGTTTTTATTTTATTTATTTGAATTATCTGTTTGTAATAAATTGATTTGAATATTCAGCGTCAATCTATTCCTCTTACCAAGCAAGTAGATTACTTTGGTATTGTACAAGGGACAATAACGCAACAATTGGGACAAACAGAAGCACAAAAAGTATTGTCGAAATCAGTGTTTGCGATCGTGATCGGAAGCAATGATATCTTCGGCTATTTCGGTTCATCCGCTTCTAGCCAGAAGAAAGTCACCCCTCAACAATATGTGGCTTCTATGGTACTCGCTTTCAAAGGTCAATTGAAGGTATATCTCTACATTCTTCCACTTTTATTATTGTTGACAATCAATAGTACGTATGGAGTACATATGTATCCACAAATAAGCCGACATTACTAGTTCAAATTACATTATCCTTGTGACACCACTCATACTAGATAGTTTTAGAGATCAAACATATTAAAGAATTGAGATAGAAAATTTTGCATTAAACCACCTTTTATAACCCTTTAATTGCAGGAAACCACCTTATAAATTATTTTTCGCAATAACCTTAATCGTAAGATTTTTTGCAATCACACACCTTTTCCCGGAAAATACCCATTGACCTTGTATTCCGGGGTTGACTCGACCATGAGACGCCCTAAAACCGCTAACCCTCCCTCTTCCCCAGCCACCCACTTCACGGAGGTACAAGAATTGGGTTTAGGGCTTGAGGGTAGGGTTTAAGGATGGGGAAAGGGAGGGGATAAGAATTGGGAAAGGGAGGGGATGAGGTCGTCGGCGACGAAGGAGGGAGGTGGTCGCCGGCCACTGGAAGTGGGTGGCTGGGGAAAAGGGAGGGTTAGCGGTTTTAGGGCGTCTCATGGTCGAGTCAACCCCTGAAAACTAAGTCAATGGGTATTTTCCGGGAAAAGGTGTGTGATTGCAAAAAATTTTATGATTAAGGTGTGTTTTTGCGAAATTTTTTTTATAAGGTGGTTTCTTGCAATTAAAGTGTTATAAAAGGTGGTTTAATGTAAATTTTCCATTGAGATATATATATTGTGATCACAGTTCATATGATTTTGGTAGAAAAATTATTAACACGTACTTTCTCTTGATGTATTTTAATTAATCGCAGCGACTATACGATTTTGGAGGTCGAAAATTCGTGATATTCGGGGTAGCAGCAGTAGGGTGTTGCCCATCACAGAGAGACAGGAACAGAACCGAAGCTTGTAATGAAGCAGCCAATTTTGGGGCTTCCAATTATGACAAAGGACTCATATCAGCTCTTCAGGATTACCAAACACAACTTAAAGGCTTCCAATACACCTACTTTGACACCTACGCCGTCTTCCTTAACCTCATCCAACAACCGGCTACCTATGGTAAGTACTTATGTATACCTCAAAAAAACATTAAATTGTGGAGTAATTGTTGAAGGTTTTCTTTGCTTGAAGTATAATTTTGGGAATCCTAAAATTCAATACAATTTTACTTGAGTCATGAAAAGTTACTTGTTATCGAATGTGGTCTAAGATATACCTCCATATTTAATTTCTAGACAACATATATATCACATAAATTTAAGTCTAGTGGTCGTCTCATGGCACGTTGAATGGTAGATTGTTCACATGCTTGATATGGAGTACTTATATATTAATTGCCTCCATACTTATATTTCATATTTCTTTGTAAATTATAATGTAATGATGCTACAACATATCAACATAGAATGAATTATGATGTGGTGTCATGTCAATGTTAAAGGGGTACATAGCGACTTATAATATTGGGACATAATGTATATGTACGTGCCTAAGGTTTTAGAAGTTGTTTACATCATAGATTTTGTTTAATTGTTACAGGATTTAAGGAAGCAAAAGCAGCATGTTGTGGAGGACTAGGAAATTTACATGCTAAACTAGCCTGTCTACCCATCTCAACTTATTGTTCCAACAGAAGTGACCATGTTTTCTGGGACCTTTACCATCCAACTGAAGCAGCAGATCGAATCATCGTTGATACGGCTTTCAATGGTCCCCGGAAATTTGCCTTTCCCGTCAATGTGAAGCAGCTAGTTGCAGCATAGGTAAATGACATAGTTAAGCTCTAATTATGTAGTACATTCCAATTCAATAGTATACAGTACTATACAGCAGTCACCATGTTGTTTTCACTACGTAGAATTGAAGAGGGTCTTAAACAATTAATTGCACATCTTACCCTTCATTACTTGAAACAAAAATGGTGTATGTAGTAATGTAAAGTACTTGTTAAGGGATCAAAATGAAGATATATACATTGCACTTTTTGTCCTAGGGTTTTGAAAATAATGTCATGTATGAAGAAGATTAATTAATACTCGGCTACTTGCTCTGTGTTTTTAATGGTTACACTTTGACCTTAACATGGCATGGAATTCACAGTGCAACAAGTTGAATATCATAGTACTTCATATGCTGTAATGTTGTATGGAGTACAAACTTACGGAGTATGTCGATAATTATATGCATTAAGAAATTATTTTATGGATTATATCAACATAAATTATTGTAGTGCTAACAACTTACACAAAATGCTCATATAAGAAGGTAGTTATTTGGTGTCAAAAAAAAAAAAAAAAAAAAGAAGGTAGTTATTTAGAGGACATTTTGTAAAAAACTACCTTATAAAACATTTTTTTTGCGAGAACCTACCTAATAAAAAAAATGTCGTAAGAAACTACCTTATAAAAGGGTAATGTTGTAAGACACTACCATTGATCGGAAAGTCATCGTTGACTTTCAAATTCCGACGTTGACCACATCACGTGTCAATCACGTGACTTTTAATTCACTCTTTCTCTCCTTTTTTCTTAGTTGACACGTGACATGATCAACGCCGGAAAATAAAAGTCAACGATGACTTGACTATAATGATGTCATCAAAGAATATAAGAAGTGATGTGACTTGACTATAATGATGTCAAATTATAAAAGTAAAATTTTTATGATATAATGTCATAATATGACATGAGTTAACAATAATGATGTCATAAAAGTATAATTATGCTATATAAGTGATGTAATATGGGTAAAATGGTGATGTGATATAATATAACCATAATAGTGATGTGATTTGACAATAGTAATGGAAATGAACACATTATATGATATGATGGTTGATTTGACAACAGTGACTATTCATTGTTACTAACAAAAAAATTCAATTTTGCATCTAAAGAATAACAATATAATTATATTTCTAAAATAATAAAGCACCAAAAGCTAGTGTTTTTTTTTTTTTTTTTTTTTTTTTTTTTTTTTTTTTTTTTTTTTACCCTGTTCATCGTTTGGGTTGCTTCAGGTTCGAGGCTCACCTTTGAAAAACTATGGGTACATGTCAGTGTGAGGGTGGGTTTAACTACGTTTAATTAGAATTGAAGTCACAAACGTGCATGCATGTGTTTGCATTTATACCTATCAAAGCGTTTCTTTTATATAACGAATTGAACCCATATCAAACTAAAGCTAAGTTGAACGTTTATATTGATATATATTGAAACGTTTTAGGGCATCAAGTAGCATTTTTGGGTCTAGTTCGATCATGTGGGGCTATATATATACGGAGTATACATTAGAAAGCTTCAATTAAATTCGACGACACAAATATTGTTTAATTTCAACCCAGTAATCAATCAACAAGAAATATTCTTCCTTCAAAAATTGGATCATGTCAAAAAGAATAATCCAACTCTTTTTCATTTTTTCACTCCTTATTACTCTTTTTCTTAGTGAAACCATAATGTGTAATCGCATTCGAACTAATACCACTCTTACTCTTCCTACTCCTACTCTTGTTATCAATAATCATAAGATTAATATTGGGCATCAATATGATGCTCAACTCAAGTTCAAAAAGACAAAGAGTTTTTTGGGTGTAATTTGGGGGTTACTAGGACCTTATTTGGGGGAGTCTGAAAACTAGCAAAGGTGCAATCGAGGTGGCATAATACAACATATAAATCTTAATTAATATCTTATACATGTAGTAGTATGTGATTGAATATCATATCGATCTACCATATACCTCTGAAAAAAAAAAGTATTTAATAGTGTTCATAGTTTATTTGTTCGCTCCATTGATGTCCTTGGATATAGGCACCATAACGTTTTTTTTTTCATGGTATACATGTTAGATTGTTAGTTATATAATACTCGATCAATATTATATTAAATAAAAATAATTTATGTGATACATGTGATACAAATCAGTCGATCTGAGTTAATCATCTATATTACTATGTATATTTTAATGTCACTTCATGTATTTGCATTTATTAGTGCTCCATCTGTATTTTCTTAAGTGCATCATTTAAGATTACACGGAGTATTAAGGTCCCAAAGTGCCACATTTATTAAAAAAAAATAATGTCTCTCTCAAAGAATAACCACATTTTCGGATTGTACGAAGTTCTTAGGTCATTTTATACAATTTTTTCGAATAAATAATTGTGATTTCTATATTAATAAAATTGTTAGAAATGATGGGCTTTTTATATATATTCACCTTTTTACGAGAATGAACCTTAAAAAATGTTGGGAATAATAGACCTTTTAATTAACTAGTTTTGGTTGTGAAAAGGAGCCTTAATCCATTATTAACTAGTTTTGGTTGTGAAAAGGAGCCTTAATCCATTATTTCGGGATTTTTCCGTCAGAATTTGATGTTGACAAAAAATACTCCTTAAAATTTCTCAATTTGCGATTCCAAAAAATTTCCCCAAAAAGGTTTAAGGGGTCATTTGGTTATTAATTGACTAATTTTGAATCTACATTAACAAAAATGCCTTTTGGTGTGTCAAAAAATGCCTCAAATTGTGTTTCACTATCCATTGTGATAAGCTTTTTGGGTTAAAGTTAGAGGCCGTTTGGTTGGGGGTAATTAGGAAAGAGAATGAGAATCAACTGGCTCGATTCCCTTTGTTGATGTTTGTTTAGCACTTTTATTCATTCCCTTTACCCTCATTACCCCAAATCCTTCCAACTCCATTCCCCAACCCCCCAGATTTTCCCATTCCCTTTCCCTAACCAACTTCACACCACCACATCACCACCTTCACACCTACAAACACTATCGGAAAACTAGCCCATACCACCGCCGCCCCTACCCTGACCACCGCTGCACCTCCCCCGACCACCGTTGCCCCCCTCCCCTTCAAAAACCACCCCTAGCCCCGCAAAACTCTTTGCCCGATCTCCCTCTCCCCCGAAACCGTCATCCCCACCCCAAACCACCACCGAAAAATCAACCCCACTGCTCGGAAATTGCCCCCTCCCCTTTTTTCCGGCCCCCAATTTTAATCCCCCATCCAAAAACCCGTTAACCCAGAAAACCCGTTTTTTAGGGTTTTGGATTTGTTTTGGATTTTATGGGTTTTTGGGTTCGAAATTAGGGCTAGGGGTGCCGGAAAACGGGGTAAGGGGTAATTCCGAGGAGGGGGCTGGTTTTTAGGGGTTGTTTGAGGTGGGAGTCAAGGTGTGGTTGAGTGAAGGAGTCGGGGTGTGACTGAGTGTGGGGAAGGCTGGGTAGGGGAGGCCAGCGCTGCCAAGGAGAGGGGGAAACCGGTGGGGGTGAGGGTGAGGGTGAGGGTGAGGGTGAGGGGTGGCTGAGAAAGATGAAATGTGTGGTGGTTGTGGTGGTGGCAGGAATGATTCCTTTGTTTTAAAAACAAACAACAAAGCAAAAAGTATTTATAATACGTAAATTATTCTCTATGAAATATGATAATACTAGATGAAGCCCGTGCGATGCACGGTTTGTTTGAATTTTTAAAAATATATATATTTTGTATTTATGTGCTAAAATTTGTTGCATAATTAGATAAAATTTCTGATATCAAAAGATAATATTTTATATTTTATTAATTTATACTTAATATCATTCGCCAATTTTGCTTGCGTGACATTTGAATTAATTAATTTTAAAAGAAATTAATAATCTCTTATTTAATTGGCTACAACTAAACTTTATGATCTTACATGGCGCGCTAAGAAAATAAAATCCTACGTGGATCTATAAAACCTCGGAAAAAAACTCCCCTCTTTAAATTAGATATGCATCCTAAATCTATGAGGAGATTTTTTAAATAATATTCTCAATCACACCCCAATATCGTATAATACAAGATGGGAGGATATTACTATTGACTTCATAACAACTCATAAATGATTAGCTTATTGAATATAGATATAACTGTATAACAATATATATAAAGC
The DNA here is from genome assembly GCF_948465745.1 of Chenopodium album. NCBI lineage: Eukaryota > Viridiplantae > Streptophyta > Magnoliopsida > Caryophyllales > Amaranthaceae > Chenopodium > Chenopodium album. The sequence goes on from NC_137855.1 coordinate 38,541,612, forward strand.
ATTTAGCTACTTAAGAGTAGTGAATGCCATAGAACGGTATTCGGCTTCAGCCGAGGATGTGGCAATGGTAGGTTGTTTCTTAGTCTTCCAAGAAACAGGGGATCAACCTAGGAACACAAAATAACCTGACAAAGAACGCCGAGTTAAAAGACACACTCCTAATCACTATCACTAAACGCCGTAAAGCGTAAGTGTCGCAACTAAATACCTTGTCCCGGACTACCCTTAAGGTAGCTAGCGCAAGACACGAATGGCCGCATCCCAATAAGAAACATGTGGAATACTCAAAACTGTGTCAAAACATGCATTGAATAACTTAACTCTGGTCGAGTGACCGACAAATATACTAATCGTCCAACCAACCGACGATATTGTTCCGGTTGAGCAAACGGCTCATCGGAAGCATGTGCAAGACGATGGTTCTGCTCCATTCTCTAGAAGTTAGAGAGGCCTAATACCATGTTAAACCAAAGAATAATGTGGAGAAAACAGCTTAGCATTTGCATTGATTACCACGACAATATATATACACAATACAAAAGAAAACCTAACAAGCCTAAAACTCAGCTCCTAACAAAATAAATTTAACATAAATACAATATTAACATATTTAACCAATGGAGTTCTAATACTAGCAGTACTTTCCAGTCTTGACGAGCAATAAGAGTTTTACAGAGGTCAAAATAATGTCGGATTGCTGGGACAAGTTGCTGATTAATTAGTTGCAACATGATCCATATAAAGCAATATATAATATATTTGTTTATAAAATTTACTTACAAGCTAAGAGTTCGTTTGGCATTGTTGTGGTTTTCTGTTTTTTGGTTTTTTGTTATATAAAAGTATATGATATATGTCACATAATGAATCAAAAATTATTTAAACTTATTAAAATCATAATAATTTTGAAAACTGACAACCAAAAAGTGGAAACACCTTTTTCTTGTTTCCTGTTTTTGGTTTTTAGTTTTTAAAAAAATAGAAAACTGAAAACAAAAAATGATGCCAAACAAGCCCTAGAAAGTTGATTTCGATTTTGTATTTGTTTCTTTCATTATTAAGAATTCCTAATAAAATAGCAAAAACTCATTGTACAAAATATGAAAGTACAAATTTACCTACATTAGTTAAAGAATCTTTAATTCTTTATGCATCTTGGTGCACCTTATTCTAGCTATGTATATAAGAATTTTCACCCATTAGGATGTGTTCTTAGCTTTACCCTTCACTACAATAGGGCTTCTCACCTCATGCTTTCCATCAGACTACACTAAACTTCCGAATTTATAATCCATGGGAAGATGATTAACATCCGCGGAGAAGATAAGTTTATATATTATCTCTTGATCCACTTTAGAGAATACCAGAGTCTTAGGTTCTACTACAACCGAAATCCCGGGTGGTGCTTGTATACGTGATGTATAAGTCCCTGGTTGTCCAACATTTTTCAACCTTCGCGTAGCAGTTGCACTTCCAGTGAACTCGGGAATACTTATGGAGGGATAGTTGAAATCCAAGATATTGAAGGATTTAGGGCACTTGTATTTGTGTTGTTTTGAGAGAATTTTGATAGCTTTAGCTTTACTATCATATGAACATAAGAAATTAAGGTAATCATAGTGATTCATGTCGTAGACTAGCCCAGGGTCCATTGCTAGGTTAGGTTGTATTAGGCCTGCACCACTAGCAAAGGGAGTGGCCTCATGCACCATGTCATCTTCAAGTATCGACATCGCCTTGTTGTCTAGAGGGCTTGCTGCACACATTGATGAGTTCTAAATTAATAAATTTTAAATTAGGGACGAAAATAAAATACTACTTCCGGTCCAATTTACTCGCAACAAAGGAATATTTTATGTCTCACAAATAATACCCCTTTGTTGTGAATAAATTAGACCGGAGGTAGTAACTCCCCTCGTTTATTATGTGCAAAATTTGTATTTGGTCAACTATTCATTAACTGCTTTGACTTGAAATTTTTGCTAATAATGTATAAATAATAAAAAATTTCATGTAACATGTGCTTTTTTTTAAAAATAAACATGTAACATGTTATTGGATTAATTACAACGTATATTTCATTAATATCTATAATTTTTAATTCATAATCAAAGATATTAATGGTCAAGTTGCATATATATCAGCCAACAAATTGTGATCAATTAACTTTTGCACTTTTTTTTTTTTTTTTTTTAAAAAAAAAAAAAAAAAAAGAAAAAAAGAAAAAAAATTATAAGAGTATAGATTATTTGCGTATGTGCCTGTAGTCATGATTGCCGATTTGATAGCAGAGGTTGTCCAGTTAGGATGCAATTTTCTAAGAAGAGCAGCAATACCAGAAACATGAGGACATGCCATTGATGTCCCGGATAGTGGGAAATATTGTACAGGCTTTCCCAATGGATTGGTTGGATTCTCCGTAAAAGCGGCGATAACACTTACCCCAGGAGCTATTACATCAGGCTGTATGTGCCACATTAAGCATAAGTATGATCACTCTTTCAAAATACTATTTATGACGAAACAAAACGAGTAAAGGGGATTGTCTCAGTTTCTCATAGTTTCTCACATGACATTTTCGTAAATAAACTAACAACTTTATTCAATTGTGGGCTAAATAATGAAAAAGTTGTTGATTTATCTACGATAAATATCTCCATGAGAAACAAATTTCATTTTCTTATATGAGAAACAGGGAATTTTCCCGAGTAGAGTGGTACATAATATCTAGCCCAAAATCAAAGCAATTACGTACAAAGTAACAACAAACCTTAAGAATCTCGGGGCTGATTGGGTTAGGACCTCTAGATGAGAATTCAGCAACCATAGGAGAAGGCTTTGTTCCAAACTCAACCCTTCTGTTAGTAAACATTGCAGTCGGAGTCCTGTATATATAATAAAATTATAATACAAAAGTTCAATTGATTTAATTTGATCTATACATATCGATAAAAATGTGAAAAATCTTAATAATATGTACCTAAAACAAGGTACATATATATTCTTACATTGGGAAAATCAATTAGGAAAATGTGAGTGGCACGGTGCATCTAAAACAAGTTACACTTGGATACATAATTGTTAGAGATATGAGATATCGGAATATATATATATATATATATATATATATATATATATATTCCGATATCTCACATCTATAACAAAAATAGATGCTTCGATAAAAAACAACAGAATAATAAAGGAATTTAAAATACCCACGTTGTAGAGTTTGTATAAGAAAATAGTGCTTGACCATCCATGTAGTTAATGTGTGCTGTAGGGAGCCGTTGCATAGTGTCAGGGTGCAATTTTGGTCCAACGTTTTTGTCATTTACTAAGATGACGCCAACGGCACCAGCTTCTTTTGCAGTATCGCCCTTTTTTGCTAGCACAAGATTTCCAACTTCTAAGAGACAAACTAAAATCTTCCCCTCAACCTTCACTGGATCAAGAGTTCCATGCATACAATATGATCTACATATATAGAAAATGTCATTTATTTGTCACTCATGCATATAGACATATAGTATAATATTATACATAGCTATAAGGGTAAAATCGGGAAACTAAAGCTATCTATAATACATACTTCGTATACTATTGTGGAGTTTTTTTTACTAGAAATTAATTCCTCCTAAATAATTTTATTTTATTATATTTTTCAAAACTTTAATTTGCTAAACTTCATTATTTTTTTAAACTCCCCCCCCTATATTATAAACTATTAGTTCACATTTTCTAAACACTTCTACGGAGTATATTATAATTACTATCCCCCCCTCTATTTTTCAAATTACCCTTTCCAAATGCAGTTAAATTTTTAAACTTTCATACTTCGTATTTGGTAAATAATTATATTTTAATATTATATATCTCTTTTCTCGTGGTCTTCAATCAAACCCACTATTATACTTTTATTATTCTTTTTCTCTTATTCCTTTATTTTTTTACAAAATATTTACCTTACCATCTTATTTAATAAATTTTTAATAATACTCTAATTACCTCCATTTATGTTGTATTATACCAAAGTAAATTAATTTGCCTAAAATTATCTGTCGACAAAGTGTAATATTTAAAAACAACAAAGAAAATAATTTCAAAATTCAGGCATGACTCGATAATTTTCTAGTATGTAAACATCTACATTCAATAATGTGTAAGAAATTTTATTAATTTTCTAAAAAACTTAAGTGCATGGAATTGAATACTCACGCATTATTCAGGTCAGCACCAACAATACGGGCATTTGCACCAGTAACTATCGGGTAGAATGTATTGTTACCTTTCGGATCTATAAATCGTGCAGCCTGCAAAAGTTTGGTTAATTTAGACTAAGAATGTTAGTACATAGTAGTATTATAAGAGCCAGACCCTAAGGCGGCGAATAAAACCCTAAAATTTAATACATAAATTAAGGGAATAGTTAACCTAAAATGATAGGTACTTTTCGATGATGTATACTTGGATTTTAAACAATGGAGCTTTGTAAATTTCGGTTCTAAAACAATCGAGCTTGAAGTAAGCTTTGCGGGGTTCGATTGTTGATGAAATTGCTCAGAACAAGTTTGAAATAGATAAAATTGCATCTTTTTTGTGGTTCGACGAGAAATCATGACAAAAGGTTGCGGGTGTGGTGGTGGTGGCAGTGGATACTCACTGTGACCCTACATTGTAGAACGTTAATCATTACACATCGATCCCAAAATAGTTCATGGAAATGACATTTATACCCCGATAGAAACAAGTTTTAATTGGTTAATATCGGATATTAACTTGTACTTTCAAGTATTATAGTAGTAACATAGCACATTAGCCTAGAGCTGTCAGAAACTGACCCGACCTAAGAACCCGACTTAAACCGACAATGATCTGAACCCAACCTGTACCCGGACAATGGGGTGAAACTAGTGACCTGTAACTCGACCTGAACCTGACCTGATGTTAACCGAAAACCGAGTTGATCCAATACTTTTTGACCTGAACCCAAACCTTCTCCCGACCTGAGAGTAACCGTCAACCGATTTAATCCGACCCAACAACAATTTGAACCTGAACTAGTACCCTACCCATTTAGAATCTGTACCCGACTCATGAAAGGTTTAATAAAATTTATATGCCTTTTGTTCAACTTATATACTGGTACAAATCTGTAAATCCATAATCCGATTTAGTTTGTATACCTTTTGTTCTCTATTACTCATATATAGGTTTAATAAAATCTTGATAATGCTGATCAAATTATGGAAGGTGTAATTATATAGGTTCAACTTGAACACATCGATATTTATTGGAATTGAATTTGAACCAAAACCCAACTCAACAATAACTCGAACCTGAATGTACTATCTATTAAACCCACTCAAACCTGACTCACACACAATCCGAACGTGAAATTGAATTCATCTGAATTTGGCTCGTATTGAACCCGCATATATCCGAAAAGGTGAACGATCCAAAATAATCTCAATTGAAATTGACCCGACCCGAACTTGAACCTGATTTGAGGCTAGATTGATCCAACATAACATGATACTAATTTAACCCGATACATGATTTGACCTAACCCAAACTCGACTTGAATACCCGAATTGACAACTCTACTATAATACACGAAATTGGAGTGATTTAGGAGGTGTCGGGAGCTGGTGTTGGAATTTCACGGAACACTACGGGATGAATCCCAGGATCATATAATATTGTGTGGACACATATGACCATTATCCGGCCCCGTGAGAGCTTTTAGCCAATACAAGAGGCATGTTAAAAACGGGTAAAATGACCATTTAGAGGCAAATTGGATGGTTCCACCCACCCAATTAAACTCTCGGAGGGTATTAGGAACCATGGTAAACATCTCGGCAATTTTTATTTTCAGGCGAAAAAAGGTAAAAAAAATTACAAAATGGAAGGCCATGAATCCATAGTTTTTTTTTAGCAAATTTTGAGGTTTCGGGGCCTGGTGGCGAAAAGTGTTAAGAGCTGTCAAAAACTGACCTAACCTAAGGACCCGACCTTAATTGACAATTATCTTAACCTAGCATGTGCTCGAACAATGGGGTGGATTATAGCTTTCAATTTTGCCAATTTTCGCCACCGGGCCCCAACCCTTCAAAATTTGCTTATAAAGCGTGGATTATTATAGCTTTTAATTTTGGTAATTTTTTGACATTTTTTCGTCAGAAAATAAAAATTGCCAAGATGTTTGCCATGGTCCTTGCTAATACCCTCTAGGAGTCCAATTGGGTCTATAGAATCGTCTGATATGTCCTTAAACGGTCATCTTACCTATTCACAACTTGCAGTGATTTCGTAAACTCAAGCCTACCACGGACGTTTATGACAACATATAATGATCATATATGGTTTTAAACTATATTATATGACCCCAAGATGTATCCCTTAGGGTCTCAAGGCTTTTCGCTATCGGGCCCCGAAACCTCAAAATTTGATAAAAAAAAATCGTGGATTTTAATTTTGTAATTTTTTGACCTTTTTTTCGTCAGGAAATTAAAATTGCCGAGATGTTTATCATGGTCCTTAATACCCTCCAGGAGTCCAATTGGGTCTGTGGAACCGTCCAATATGCCCTTAAACGGTCATCTTACCCGTTCACAACTTGCAGTGATTTCGTAAGCTCAAGAATAGCACGAACGTTTATGACAACATATAATGATCATTTGTGGTTTCAAACGACATTATATGACCCCAAGATGTATCCCTTAGGGTCTCAAGGATTTTCGCCATTAGGCCCCAAAACCTCAAAAATTAATCAAAAAACGTGGATTATAGCCTTCAATTTTGTATTTTTAGACCTTTTTTCGCTCGGAAATAAAAATTGCCGAGATGTTTAGCATGATCCTTAATACCCTTCGGGAGTGCAATTGGGTCGATGGAACCAATCAACATGTCCTGAAACGGTCATTTTACCCGTCCGCAACTTGCATCGATTTCGTAAACTCAAGCCTACCATGACGTTTATGACAACATATAATGATCATATATGGTTTCAAACGAAATTATATGACCCCAAGATGTATCCCTTGGGGTCTCAAACTTTTCGCCACCAGGCCCCAAAACCTCAAAAATTCATCAAAAAGCGTGGATTATAGCCTTCAATTTTGTAATATTTTGACCTTTTTTCGCCCGTAAATAAAAATTGCCGAGATGTTTAGCATGATCCCTAATACCCTCTGGGAGTTCGGTTGGGTCGACTGAACCATCCAATGTGCCCTTAATCGGTCATTTTACCCGTTCAAAACTTATAGCGATTTCGTAAACTCAAGTCTACCGCGTACGTTTATGATAACATAATAATGATCATATATGGTTTCAAACGACATTATATGACCCCGAGATATATCCCTAGAGTGTCAACACTTTTTTCCACCCAGTTTTGAAACCTCAAAATTTCCTCAAGAAGCGTGGATTATAACCTTTAAATTTGTAATTTTTGGACTTTTTTTGGCCCGTAAATAAAAATTTACGAGATGTTTACCATGGTCCCTATTATCCTTCAGGAGTGCAATTGGGTCGGTGGAACCATCCAATATGCCCTTAAACGGTCATTTTACCCGCTCACAACTTGTAGTGATTTCGTAAACTCAAGCCTACCACGGACGTTTATGACAACTTATAATGATCATATATGGTTTCAAACGGCATTATAAGACACCGAGGTATATCCCATAGAGTCTCAATACTTTTCGCCACCGGGCCCCGAAACCTCAAAATTTCCTCAAAAAGCATGGATTATAACCTTCAATTTTCTAATTTTGACTTTTTTTTCGCTTGGAGATAAAAATTGCCAAGATGATTACCATGTCCATATTACTCTCCGGGTATCCAATTGGGTCGGTAAAACCATCCAACATGCCCTTAAAACGGTCATTTACCCGTTCACAACTGGTAATGATTTCGTAAACTCAAGCCTACCACGTGTGTTTATGACGACATATAATGATCATATATGAGTTCAAACTGCATTATATGACCCCGAGATATATCCCCTAGGGTCTCAACACTTTTTGCCACCGGGTTTTGAAACCTTAAAATTTCCTCAAAAAGTGTTGGTTATAGTGATTAGCCACAGCATCAATGCACGTTAGATGCACTCCCCTGATTTTAATTGTCTCTTTTTGACTTTCACACAATTCACATCATACAATGTACTTGTTTGGAACAGTCTTATCAATGTATAGTTTTCGAAAATCAACTTTATAAATGTATACCTATTGATAATTAAGATATAATTGGTAAAATTTTTGGAAGTATGCATTCCCAATCAAATTGGGACATGTAAATAAAATCAAGTCAAGGTAGTGAAAGACTAGTTGATGCCTTCCAAAGGGAGGTTAGTGATGTATGAGTAAATGCATAACGAGGGGCATTGGGGTCATTTTACGTGATGCATATTATGAATTTGGAGTAGTATCATTAGGTGATCAATAGTATTTTTAGATGATCAAATAGTATCATTTAATATTCTGTTGTACTATGTATGTATATAGTGGTACTATATATTCATTCAGTGTTACTAACTACGTGTAGAAATAGTATCACTACATAGTCAATGATAATATATAAGCTTTCAGTGTTATATTTTAAAGTGGTCCTACTTACCCATCTCTCTCCTACTTTCTCTCACCCCCCATGTACTTTTCAATATTTCTGTATTTGTTATGCATTTGCAAATGCATATCAAATCTACATTAGTACTTCCTCGCAAAAGACTATGTTTAATTATATATATAGATTAAACCAGATAATAGTCGAGGTCAAAATTTGCTGGAGGGAGTAGTAGATAGATGAATTGAATAATGAAATAACACGCACGTACGTACCGTAATCTTTTGCTGGTTTCCTAGTATGATATCACATTTAAACTCTCTATCCATAGTAGAAGCGCCGACAGTAAGTACCCAAGGAGCAACATTGTTAATAATGCTAGGCAATGGTCCAGAATTTCCGGCACCTCCAACCACAAAGACACCGTTGGCCATAGCATGGTAGGTAGCCAACGAAAGAGGCTCCTCAAAATAGAAATCTGTCGGGGCGGAGGTTGTGTCGTTGGTTTCCGATTCCTCGGGTGGTGATCCTATTGATAAATTGATAATGTCTACGCCGTCATCTATGGCAGCTTCTATAGCTGCTATGCAATCCGTGGCATCCCCTTCCTCCCACGACATGGTAAGTTGTTTGATTTCGGGCCATAACACCTTGTATGCAACCACTCGTGCTCGTGATGCTCCCCCTCTTACGGTTACATTGTTTACCTTGTATCCATAGAATATTCTCATCTTAGGTTTAGGATATATTTTGTATAAGATTATCTTTGATATCTGTACATATCTTATAGTTACCTAATATGATTAGGTTTCTCATTGTAACCCTATAAATATTGATCAATGGAAATCACTCTAATTAAGGAGTTTATATTATCTGACATGGTATCACAGCTTAGGTGAGATCTTGGGATCATATATAAAAATTCTCACCCTGCCGGTGGGTTGGAAAATTAAACCCACCGGCGGGATATACACAAACTTTTTATGCTTCCGCAAACACACACATATAGATTTTTTTTTTCCTTTTCTCAAAGTTTTTTTTTATAATCTTTATGTAACCTTGCGCCTCCCACCGATAGTAGCAACCGCGAAAGCCGCCTCCATCATTGGTGGCAATCGCATACACTACCGCCTCCCACTACTGGCAGTAACCAAATCTGCCAACCTTCTCCATGTGCCGCACTCTATTTCCACCTCCTCATGACCAACAATGATTCTTACATTGTTCCATTGGTTTTTCTACACATAATCACATAGATTTTGTTTTGGTGGTCGTATATCAGAATAAGGTCAACTACTTTTGCACATCTCTTTTGCTATCAAGTTGGCTCCTCTTGTTGTTGCAGCACTTGGAATCTTTGTGGAGTATTGATTCTTGCTACCTGGGTTTCTCTTTTGAGATTAATTTCAAGCGGTGAAATTTAATCTTTTCTTGCGCTATTTTATTTGTTTTTATTCAATTGTGATTTCACGTAGTATTGTAGTGTCTTCTCCCCGATGATGGTTTGATCCCTTAGCTTCTTCTTCTCTGGATCTGCAACTTAGCCCAAGTCTGTGTGCGGCTCTTCTCCTTCTCCTCCGGCCTAGCAGTGCTTATCTCTACTCTATGTAGGTCGTGGCTGTTGCTTCTCATCGTCATCACCGGCACATGTCTACTACTTCTCTTTTGATCATGGGTTACCATACTATATATCCTTACCGCTCGATGCGTGATTCAGATCCAGTCTGAGCATCCGATTTTCTCCCGCTCTGACTGCGGGGGTGTGATAGAGAATATCCATAGAATATTCTCATCTTAGGTTTAGGATATATTTTGTATAAGATTATCTTTGATATCTGTACATATCTTATAGTTACCTAATATGATTAGGTTTCTCATTGTAACCCTATAAATATTGATCAATGGAAATCACTCTAATTAAGGAGTTTATATTATCTGACAAGCCCCATATTGGGAAGAACTGTTATATTCGATACTGGCACCACATTCCCACCGGCAATCGATAATGTGTGAGTCCCATGTCCTCCCATGTCTCGAAGACTCGGAATTTTTGGGAATGTTATGTTTTCGGACGCTAGAGATTCACCAATCCCTTTGTGAAAGAATCTTGCCCCGATCAACTTCCTATATCATATAATTAACCACATAATATAAGCATCTTTGTAATTAACACAAGCAAACTTCAATTTAATTAAATAAATAAATGGACTTACATACTTGTTACATTTGAACGTTGGATCAATGGTATTCTCACACCGGCCTTTAAATTTTTTAGGAGTTGGTCCATAGCCTTCATCAGAAAAACTCTTAGACTCGGGCCACACACCTGTTACATTAATTACGTACATTTATATAGAGAATATTCACAATTGATATAATTAGTTATGCATACATGTAGCGGCAAAACATTGAGAGGGTCTTAAGGTATAAGAGTAACTAATTAACTATTATAAATTTAGTACCAATTAATTAAGCAGACTTTCGTGCCAATTAAATTTTTTAATAGAACAAAGGCTAATATGAGAACTAAGATCAAATCTAGACCCTTAGATCTTGTTAATCAAACGATCCACATGCTTCATGTGTCGTTAAAAGTTAAAAAAAACTGAAAAAAAAGATGAAAAGATGCAAAATTACGAAAATGTCATCAATGAATGCGGGAAAAACATGAGCTCTCAGATGAAGCGTACGTAATTAAAGGCTGAGATTTATTCATAGTTCTCATTATTCACATTTGATTCTCGATCACATGATCTCAATTCTATACTACCATACCAATTCCATGTTAGAATGCATGCAAGCAAAACTTACCGGAATCTAAGTTTGCTATGATAATATCTTCTCCATTGTTTGCTTTCTTCCAAATTGAGTTATCCATATTAGTAGGGTAATTCATTTGATTTGGAAATGAGCCTAAGAAATCCCATGAGTGACTTGTATGACGTCTAACTTTGCGACTTTCAAAAATCGATATAACATTAGGATTTTCTGCCATAAAATAAATTAGAACAACATATTTGCAGTATTTGCTAAAAAAAAAAAAGAAAGAAAATTGTATATTTGTAGTATAGACAAAAGCTTAAAATTAATTTTATGTCTTACTTGCAAGCTCCTCAGCTTCCTCTTCATGCAGAGTAGCAGTAAAAGCGTTAATTATTTTTGTGAAGGAATAAACTAGCCTTTCCGAAGGGTCAAGAAGATTGTTGCTCCTAAAAAAAATAAAAAATAAAAAATAAAAAATAAAAAACAAACAAACAAACTAGTACATTAAAAAAATGAAGTTAATCATCAATAAAGTAAAAAAGCATAGTATGTACTTCCTCATTCTTCTATTATTGTAATTTATAACATACTTCCTCCATTTTCTTTTGCATACTACTTTGAGTTTTACACCATTTATATGCTCTACTTTAGCTAGCTTTGATAATTATAATTAAGGAATAATATAGTCATGTAAAATCTTGTCAAATTAATTATGGTTTATACAGAATACTTTATTAATATCACATTTTTATAATGTTTACCTAGTAAAAACAAATAATATTATTATTTATTAAATAATGCATTTGCAAGCATGTAATTAGAAATGTTACAGTTAAAAAATAAAAAACAGATAAAAAAAATATATGTGGAGTATTTATTACGTCACTATGTGAAATGATTTGGGATTTATTTCAACGTAATAACTATACCATGATACATTAATCCTAATACGAAGTATATAATTATAGATTCAAAGATGTTTACCAATAAAATTTTCATTATTGGAATTCACGAAATGAAGTGATACAAACTTTTATATAATAATTTACCTATTTAATACTGAGGAAATCATTTGGTGGTGCGAATTTGTTATATTCTGAGGATCACCTAGTGGACCTCCACCATTGTGGGATCCTAAATATACGATATAATGCTGTAGACAAATTAAAGATTAATTATACAACGTTATCAAGTCAATTAATTAACAATCATATATATGCAATTAATTTAATTATGGAAACAATAAATTTTGAATGAGATCAACTTACCTTATGAATAGCAACAACAGGTGTTTGCAACAATGGTAAAAGAAGAATCATGAAGACACCATGCAAGAATATGATAGAATTCGCCATTGAATTTTAGTAAAATGATACAACTAACTTTTGATGATTCAATTTATACTCACTTTTATCTATTTTTTAGATTGGAGAAAAATTGGATTTTAATCCATAAAATAGTTTAACCATGCATTTTTCAAGGATCTATATTTTATGGTGGTACAACTGCTTCAAGAAAATAAATAAACAATTTTATTGTGGTTTACAAAGGCTTGCAAGCAACAGAATAGGAGTGTTTGTCTCTTAAGGAGGATAATATTAGACTTTCAATTCTTACTAGCGGGTGTCTAAACTCTATATGACTAAATATATCCATTTCTTTCTCAACTCTTTTTCAAAAGTTAAACTTGCTCCTAATGTTTGACATATAAGATTTTATGTGAAAAATTACCTTTTACATATCACATTTTGGAAAAATAACGTATCTTTAATATTCCAAAATTTGAATAAAGTATGAGGGCTTAACTTAGTTGACTACTGAAATACGTAAATATATAAATAGCAATAATGAATATGCAATACAACAATATAATTAATTGATGAGACAATGAGCTTAGGAAAAGAATTCAACATTTTTTTTTTATCCAAGCTTAAAAGTTAAAACTAGAGTGTTTGGCATACATGAATGAAGCCATGGTAACACTCATATTAAGTAGCAACATCATTAAGAGAGGTTCCTTAAAAAAAACTATGATTACAATATATTTTAATTAGCTGCCTTATTTCGAGGTCACTTTCTTGGCCATGATAGGAAAAAGTGACAAAAAACCCACCTTAATGCCTAGCAATCTTTTTTTTTTTGTTTTTTGGTTAAAAAGCTTTCGCACATTTATACCAAAACAATGAATTATGTTAGCATTACCAAAACTTAAGTTTTCCAAGTCCATCCAATACTTTGTCACCAAAATTTTTAAGTTCTTTCACTGCGTCTTCAGCCAGTTTTTCCACTCCCTCCCCAATTGCTTCAGCTGCATCTTTCACGGCATTATACACCTTTATACTCCCTGCTTCGACTTCACTTGCAGCTTTGGTTGCAAACTCTACCACCTCATCACCTGCAGATTGCATTGTATCTACAATTTCATCCCTATGTTCGTAAGCTAGCTTGCCAACTTCCACTATCACTTCAACTGCCACCGCTGTCGCAAGGGCCGCCGGTATCCCAATATACACCGATGCTGTGTTATCAGCGTTTTTAAATAAGTTCAGTTGCATCGATCCTGTAGAATACTGCAAAATACACGAGACCAATTATACCAAGTTTATATCATATATAAAGCTAAGTCAAATTAATGCATTAAAATGTGTACCAAGTTTGAGTGTGTGTCAATTATTTTGGAACGAAGTAAGTAGTAAATAAATGGTTTAGATGTATTTTTTTCAACAAATTAAGGGTGTGTAATTAATTGAATTTATTTTTACTTATCTAAACTTATTTGAACTTATCTGAATTTATTAGAACGAACTTATTAAAACTTAATTTAGTTATGATTTGAACTTGAATAACCCTTGCCAAAACTTATTTTTCCTGAACTAATCATTACTTATCTGAAATTATTAGACCTGAAATAAGTGAAAATAAGGTGAACAGAACATGCCCTTATTCATCAAGCACGTACTCACCATTTTACTAGTGAATTGATTCAAAACATCCGTCCAAAACAGATGGTCTGATTTCAGCATTTGAAGGAGTTTGCAAAAGAGATCTTTGAGCTCATGTTCCTCTGTAGCGTTAATTGGGGCGGTGCTGACTAGAAGAAGTCCCAACACTTTGTCGTGCGCCTCAATAGCCTCCAAGAACTTGTCTTTGGCAAAACGATTTTCAGGTTGATCGGAAGAAGACCAGGCAGCTAACCAGTACCAAGTGGTTAGTAATGTGATTATATCTTTGGGTTGATCAACATTTAACAAAATAGTATCAGGATTGCTTAAGTCGATACTGTGCACGCGTTCTTTGAGATCCTTTAGTTCATCTTGCATAACGACTACTTCTCGCATGTTAAAGCTCTTCGATCCATTTCTCTTTCGACATTCCAAAGAAGATAGAATTGAAGGGTTTTGCTATTTCAGGGATGCTGATCAAAGTAGGGTTTTCGTGCTTGTTAATGGCCGAACGCAGATGTTTCATGTGCTTGTAAATGTCTACCATTGCTTGTGTATTATCCGCCTTCAGGCTCCCTTTCTTCGCATCTTTGTTTGCAGAAACCGCGAATATGCAATGCCATAGTGACAAGATTGAGGCTGAGTTTTGATCAACTGATGAATTCATTATCAACAACCACAAATCTTGTTGGTTCAGGTCTCCCTGAAAAATGCCAGATTATTAGATAACATAGGTATATACGTAGTCTTAGTAATGAAATAAATTATATTGAACTATACTAGAGTAGTAATAATAATAATAATAATAATAATAATAATAATAATAATAATAATAATAATAATAATAATAATAATAATAATAACATCATCATCAACACCTTTTTAAATTTGTGTGTCCCATTTAATTCAAATCTTTCATATATACGAAGGATAACTTAAAATATATTTATGTGAAATTTTGTTAGATTCATCTTATCTCAATAAATTTAATATATAATTAAAAATGAAACTAACCAAAGATATTGACGTCACGTGGTAGTGAGAAATCCAAAATAGAAATGAGAAATGTGAGGGAAATAAGGAGGGAAGGGAAAAAATGGGCCCAAAATGACGTCAGGCGGTAGTTGGGGGGCAAAAAGGTGGTAATTTTTGATGTTTTTGAAAATAGAAGGTGGTAATTTTCAAAAAAAAAAAAATTAGAAGGTTGTAATTGCTAAAATGGACATAACAGAAGGTGGTAATTGTCAAAATTTCCAAAGGAAGAATAAGAAGTATTGATGAACAAACGAGATAAACCAAATGATTTATATGATGAAGTAAGTTAAAAAAAAAAAAAAAAAAAAAAAAAAAAAGCCTTACCAAATGAGCTAAGCCGTAAGTGATTATAATACAAGTACTACGTACTTATTCAAAGAACAACTCGTTACTCCAAATTATTTTTGTTGATGATCTGAGTTCCTTCACCAGATTATCAACCTATTTATAGAATTTGTAACTCTCTTTTGGCTAAGGATCATTAATTTGTTTATTCTCAAAAACAATATAAGATACTAAAACAGTTAATGTGGGGCGGTGATTAATCTGAAATTAAAATATTACAACATTAAACAGCTCGATTCAATTAAATGATATATTACAACATTTAACTGCTCGATTCAATTAAATGATGTTCATAATTCCCCCCATGATCGAGATATTATTATTCATGGTATAGTTATTATTTATAATAGATTAACGCTCCACCTCTTTGCACATCAATCTATTATATGCTCGTATATATCTTCCCACGATCTAGATATCCAAAAATTCAGCCTGTATTTCAATACCCGGCGAGTCGGCATCTTGATCGAAGTTTTAATCTTCCGCAATTTCCGAATCTCCATGTCAAATGGCTTGTTCTCCCAAGTCGGAATAAGAAATTAAAATTTTTATGAATTGATGATTAATTATGCAATGGTTGAATCAAATTTGAATCGTATGTAATTAAGTTATGCACGTCTTGATGAGTTTTGTTCTAAAAACACATAATGGAGTATGCAATAATAATAATGGTTAGGGAGTATGTGAATGGAAGGTCTCCGGTTAGAGTATCACCAAACTCAACGCAAAAACAATTATTGGGATCGGAGACGGTGTAAGCCAAGACTGCTACACGCCTACACAAGTTGGATGCAAAGAGCTAAGTTCCGGTGAATCGGATGGACTTCCTGGAAAATGAATGAGAGTTTGTGAAAACTGAAGAGTCATGTTGGATTGATTCAAAGTATTCCTAAAGTTTAGGATAAGAACATGCTATTTCTTTGTTAGTGGTCTTTTGTTAGTTAGGAATCCTATAATCCATTTTCTAAGTATTAGCATAGCAGTTTGTTTCGTGGACCATGATCCCATTAGTGTTTCCTTTATTTTAGCTAGAGTTGGTTTGTTTGTTGCCTATTTAAGGCTTCTTTCATATTTAATTAATGCAACATAATTTACTATCTTTTCCCTTAATAATTCAACAAGTCATACAACATCTTTAATTTGTAGTAAACTATCACTATTTATTACTCCCTTTGTTTTCCCCATTAGAAATTTTTGCACTATTTTACTTAACCTACTTAGACTAATGTTTGTGATTTATACCTTAAAAAAAATATAGTCTTGTCAGTACTTATTGAAAATGTCTAAATGAATAAATTATTTTTTTTCATTTGTTTTTTTTTATAAGAAGAAAAAAGATTTCATCAATGAAAGATAGTCAAACGACACTTACAAACAATTCCTAGGAAAATTAGAATTCCAACACAAATATAAATCACCTTAGAATTAGATACATCGCAAATTCAATCAACGATCGCCTTAATAATTAAAAAAAACTTTATCCGAAGCAATACAATATGTGAGTTAGAACTAATTCGACTTGAGATCCACTGATGAATAGTTGTTTGAGTGAAAATATTCATATGGTCTTTTGGATACTTTCAGGGATTATGAAACCCTAAATCTTCAATTTTCGGCAGACAAACAAAAAAAGAAATTAACCCTAGTAGAATAACTATCATCTCGAAGATGAGATCCATTCATTGAAAGCAATTAAAAAGTTTTTTGGGGATTACCACTGGTAAAACATCGCTGGAAGCCCCTACATAGATTCACAAAAGAGACCAGAAGAAAATAGATGAAAAAGACGAAGAAAAAGGAGAAGAGTAAAAGAAAACCTTCAGAAAAGCAGAAAACAACTAGTAACGGAGGCTAGAAAAACCCTCCTCAGGGAGAAACTCTAGTGGGAAACAAAAATCCTCCCATATTAATTAATTTATTTTCATTTGTTATAAACTATACTTATTAACGATTTCGACATATGTGCTAGGAGAAATGAAGTAAGTAATACTTTCAAAATATATGCTTTAGGTATATGGGTGAATTAATACAATTCATAGAAAACGTACAAATAATATGATTACATTATGGTATATGGGTGAATGAACTTAAAAAGACACAATGCTTTATGTGGACTATTCCAAATTACTCCCTCCATTTTTAAATACTTGCTTTACTTTCATTTCTAGCTGTTTTTTAAATACTTGTCCCATTTTTTTTTTTTTATTTGGATAGCTTTTACAATACTTAATTCATTTCTCTCAAGTAATGGGACCCAATAGAATTATATTTTATTACCTTTAGATTATCTCTCCTCCAATATACCTTCCACTAACCTCCCTATTTTATTACTTTCTCCCATTTCTCCTAAAACTCCACACGTGGATAAATGAAGGAAGAATTAAAAAGCGGAGTGAGTTTGAGAATACAACATGTGGCTAGCTAACACACAAGTAACCCTTGACTGACCAAACAGCCCCTGACCGACCGAGTAACCCCTGATTGACCAAGTAACCCCTGACCAAGTTACCTCTTATTGAGTAACCTATAAAAGTTTGTGTTGAGAATATAGGTAATATGGGTACATATTTGAAATGTTTTTTGTAAAAACATATTAGGGTATATTTATTATTTTGTAAAAACATATTATGGTAATTGATTATATATCAGGAAAAAAATATTATAATGATACTGTAACACCCCCAAATTACTCTCTAATATTAATAATAATAATCCAACTTAGGGAGTAACATGGGAGTATTACCGCCACGTGATTACGTAAGGCTTAACAGAGTTTTGCAGCGGAAATAGTACTTTACTTTCATTAATGATAATAATAGTAGTAATAATAGTTTGATACACTTTCAAAGTTACTACGCCACTAATACTATGTTAACTAAGTTAAACTAGGTGATCACCGCCCATGGTTCCCAATGCAGCACATAGTTCACGTTGTCCGATCGCCATCACCTATCTACTCATCAAAATGATAAGTAGGGCCAAGCCAAAACAAAACAAATACGCATTAGCCAAAATGCTAAGTACATACAAATGCTAGACATGTAAATTCAATTTAATTAAACATGCTTTCGAATAGATTCAACTTTAATAAATCATACTTTATCCAAACCATTGATAAATAGAAATTCATATATAAAAACTTGTCAAGAACCAATTTCCGAAATAACCAACTTTCCAAAGATAATTCCGAATAGGATGGATCAATCCTCATTTTCGTAAATTATTTTACCACCTAAGTGTGCACACCCCCCAAGCTAGTAACTCCTTTACATAGTGCTATCAAGGGGAAAGACTAGGTCATACAAAGCCCATAGTCTTCAACTTACTCCGCGTAGTGGGAGTTAAAAATCCAAAGATCCAAGGAATAAATCCTGATAAATAAACTTTCCAATATCCCATACTCGGGATGATAAAACCTCCTTTTAAAACATCTTGAATATCAATATAAGTTTATAATCAACCATATGAAATATTTAAACATTTGAGATTAAATGATTAAAACATGTTTCACCAAAATATATTTATTTAAACATGGTTCGAAATCACTTAACATGTAAATCACGTTGCATATAAAAGCCACTTTATAAAAGATCTAGCCACATGTACGTACCTCGATCTTTGCACACAATTACAGAGCTCCTAATTTCGAACTCGAAATTCCTCCTATAACAAACCAATAATCCTAATCAAATACTTTTCAACCCATAGATACGATGACTTAAAATACCGACTTTGACTAGTTGTGCATGACCAATTTATTAACACTTGTATTTATAAAATAATCTTTAACTATCCGTAATAATAATAATAATAATAATAATAATAATAATAATAATAATAATAATAATGCTATTAGTAATAATAAGAGTAGTAGTGGTGATACGTAGGTAAGTAGTAGTATGATAGTAGTGATTGTAGTAGTAGCAACTCAGCAGCAACAACTACAATACTAACATAAATAATAATAATAATAATAATAATGATAATAATAATAATAATGATAATAATAATAATAATAAGGTAGTAGTACTACTTTCGTAAGTAGTAGTGAGTAGTAGTAGTCTAGTAGTATAAAGTAGGAGTACTAGTCATGCTTATAATAATAATAATAATAATAATAATAATAATAATAATAATAATAATAATAATAATAAGGTAGTACGTAGGTAGTAGTAATAGTAGCAAAATATCAACAACAACAACTACAATACTTACAGCAACAACAATGATAATAATAATAGTAGTAATAAGAAGAAGAAGAAGAAGAAGTAGTACTAGAGAAAGAAGTTATGGCTTACGGTGCAATACAAGGAAGGAGGGGGCTGCTCTTGTGGTGGTCGGTGGGTCGCCGACTGGTGGTGCACGGCTATGGGAGGGTGGTGTAGAGGGGAGAAGCTAGTTGGAAGAGGAAGTATGAAGAGGATTTTAGAGAAGAAGATAGAGTGAAGTAGCCATGTATATGGCTATTTATAGAGCATCCTTGATGCTATTTCACTCTTCATCATTAATGGAGGAAGCAAGTGGGCAAGTGGGTGGGTTTTCCCCTCTTGCCGACATGCTCTAATAAATTTTTTTTTTTTTTTTTAAATATATATATATATATATATATATATATATATATATATATATATATATATATATGTATATTGAAATAGCGAATTTTGTATTTTTGCCGACTGAATTGGATACAAACTATTAATGGTTGAAAATCTGGTTTCGATACGACAAGTTTCCAAATTGAGTTGTATAATTAATATCATCATCAAATATAGGTATAAATTATCATATAATTATTTTGTATGATAAAATATATCGGAAAATCCATATTTAATAATTGTTAAATGACTTAAAATACGGGGTATTACAGTCTACTCCCCTTAAAAGAAGTTTCGACCTCGAAACTTGAGTAAAATGTTTGGTTAAATAATCCAAGTTAATATAAATTGACTCATGCACAACTTATAATGACTCGAGATGACTTAAACTACGACTCAGACGCAACACATAGCGACTTAGAATGACTCGAAACTAACCAAAAAGGGCAAAAGCGCGAAACTCTATCGCATTCTACCCCCCTTAAAAGGAGTTACGCCCCCGTAACTCGACTACTAACCTCATAAAACAACTCTGGATACCTTTTCCTCATATCTGCTTCGGCTTCCCAAGTAGCTTCCTCGGTTTTATGGTTTGACCATAGAACCTTGACTATCTTAACATCCTTGTTCCTAGTGCTTCTCACTTTACTATCCAGAATCTTCACAGGTCTTTCCTCATAAGTCAAGTTTTCGTCCATCTCGATGGTTTCAGGCTGTAAAACATGGGAAACATCTGGTATGTACTTCCGAATTTGGCTCACATGGAACACATTGTGAACTTTTTCTAGCTCGTTAGGCAAATCCAACTTTTATGCTACCTTTCCCACCTTTTGGATGATCTTGTAGGGTCCAATGTATTTCGGGCTTAACTTTCCTCTTTTCCCGAACCTCATCACTCCCTTCATTGGGGATATTTTCAATAAAACTTTCTCACCTACTTCGTATTCCTCATCCCTCCTTTTCAAATCTGCATAGCTTTTTTGACGATCTTGTGCGGCTTTGATTTTCTCTTGAATCATCTTTACTTGTTTTACTGTTTCCTCGATCATCTCTGGCCCGAGTGTAACTGTCTCACTTATGTCGTTCCAACATATTGGGCTTCTACACTTCCGCCCATACAAAGCCTCGAATGGCGCCATCCCAATACTTGCATGATACCTGTTGTTGTAGGAAAATTCTATCAAGTCCAAATGATCTTCCCACGAACCCTGGTACTCCATAACACATGATCTCAACATATCCTCTAATGTCTGTATTGTTCTCTCTGTTTGACCATCGGTTGCGGGGTGGAATGCAGTGCTCATCAACAACTTAGTCCCCATAGCCTTTTGTAAACTCTGCCAGAAGTTGGATAAGAACCTTGAGTCTCTATCCGAGATGATGTCCTTCGGCACACCATGATATTTCACCACAAATTTCACATACGCTCTTCCCAATTGATCCATCGACCATGTACTCCTCATGGGTATAAACGTTGCACATTTCGTTAATCGATCCACTATGACCCAAATTGTATCATTTCCCGCTCGAGTTTTGGGTAAGGCTCCCACGAAATCCATAGAGATCGAATCCCACTTCCAACTAGGTACCTCCAAGGATTGAACTGTTCCTTGGGGTCTCTTATGCTCGATTTTGACTTTTTGACAAGTTAAACATCTAGCCACAAATTCTGCCACTTCCCTTTTCATATTCGGCCACCAGAACGTCTTTTTCATGTCCTTATATAACTTGTCCCCTCCGGGATGCATTGAATAAGGAGAACTATGAGCTTCCTCCATCAACTTTTGCTTAAGATCATTTCGATTCTGAGGAACACACCATCTCCCTTTAAACCTCATGCTTCCATCATCGGCTACTGAAAAGTCCAATACTTGCCCTTCTTCGATCTTTTCTTTAATCTTGCTCAACTTTTCATCTCCAGGTTGACTTTCTCGAATCTCATCATAGATTGACGGCCTGCTCATCAAGGCACTCAAAATCTTCTTAACTTCTCCTTGTTCCAATACCTCCAAATTCATCTTTTGGAATTCCACACACAATTGATCTGGTAAAATCATCGCATTAATTGTATGACTTGACTTCCTACTTAATGCATCAGCTACAACATTCGCTTTCCCTTCATGATACTGAATCTCCAAATCGTAATCCTTAATCAACTCCAACCATCGCCGTTGTCTCATGTTCAACTCCTTTTGAGTGAATATGTATTTCAAACTCTTGTGATCGGTGAAAATCCTACATGTCACTCCGTACAAGTAGTGTCTCCAAATCTTCAATGCAAACACAATTGCGGCTAACTCCAAGTCATGGGTCGGGTAATTCACCTCATAAGGCTTCAACTGTCTCGAAGCATAAGCAATCACCTTTCGATTCTGCATCAACACACAACCTAATCCAAACTTTGACGCGTCACTATACACTTCATACTGCTCACTTCCATCAGGCAGGGCTAACACAGGTGCCGTAGTCAACTTCTCTTTCAAAGTCTGAAAAGCCTCTTCACACTCTGGTGTCCAGTCGTACTTACATTCTTTCCTCATCAAGCTCGTCATAGGCCTTGCAATTTTCGAAAAATCCTTAACAAATCTCCTATAATAACCTGCTAGCCCAAGAAAACTTCGAACATCTGACACACTCCTCGGGGTCGGCCATTCACTTACAGCCTTTATCTTTGCTGGATCCACCGATACTCCCTCCTTAGAAATCACATGACCTAGGAAAGCTACCTCTTCCAACCAAAACTCACACTTTGAGAGTTTGGCGTACAATTGATGCTCTCTTAAGGTTGACAATACCACCCTCAAATGATCCTCATGTTCTTCCGGGTTCCTCGAGTACACCAAAATATCATCGATAAACACCACAACAAACTTATCCAGGTATGGCCTGAAAATTCGGTGCATTAAATCCATGAAAACAGCGGGTGCATTAGTTAACCCAAATGGCATTACCGTGAATTCATAGTGACCATAACGAGTCCTAAAAGCACTTTTTTCAATGTCCGACTCTGCTATCCTCAACTGGTGGTACCCTGACCTCAAATCGATCTTCGAAAATATTCCCGCTCCTTTCAACTGGTCGAATAAATCATCAATCCTAGGCAGCGGGTACTTATTCTTGATTGTCACGTTGTTCAACTCTCGGTAATCTATGCACAACCTCAAGCTTCCATCCTTCTTCTTTATGAACAACACCGGTGCACCCCATGGTGACGAACTTGGTCGAATGTAGCCCTTTTCCAACAAGTCATCTAACTGAGTCTTCAACTCTTTCATCTCGGCTGGGGCCATTCTGTATGGAGCCTTTGAAATAGGTCCTGTTCCTGGCACTAAGTCTATGGTAAATTCAACATCCCTCACTGGCGGCATCCCTGGAATCTCTCCAGGAAAGACATCGAGAAATTCATTTACTACAGGAATATTTTTCCCATCATCTCTATCTCCTTCTTCTATCCTTTGGACACTACACAAATACAGTGGATATCCTTTTTCTACACACCTTTTAAGTTGCAAAGCAGATATAATCTTTAATCCTGATCTCTTTCCCTCCCTTCGATAGGTTACCCTAACTTTGCCCGGGCCACACAACGTGACCTTTTGGGCTTCGCAATCAATTTGGGCCTTGTACTTGCCCAACCAGTCCATCCCCAAAATAACATCGAGATCTTGTAAGTCAAGCTCGATTAAGTCTGACGGAAATTCTACTTTTGAAATGATAAGAGGTACACCTTGATGCATCTTAGTGCAACTCACCACTTCCCCTGACGGAATAGCAATATCTAAGGAAACAGAAATCGGACTCTCTAACTTGAGTCTATCTACTATACTTCTAGAAATAAAAGAGTGAGACGCCCCTGAATCAAACAAGACTTTAGTAGACATAGAACAAATAAAGAAATTGCCAATTACCACATCAGAAGCAGTTGCAGCCTCACGGCTGTTCATCACGAACACACGACCCTTGGGAGTGGCTCCACTGTTGTTGGGTGTTGGCTTAGGATTGAATCCATTGGGTTGAGCTGGCTTGGTTTGGTTCTTCTCATCTTGGGGTTTACCCGACTGCTCATCAGAGACCTTCTTATAGCACTCATACTCACGGTGACCTAGCTTTTGACAGTAGCGGCAAGTCACTAGGTTTCCCTCACAATCCCTCCCCGGATGGTTTTTCGCACATCTTTTGCAAAAATAGGTTCTCTTGGGTTTGTCTCCATTTCCCCTATTCCCATTTCCTCTTTCAAAATTCCCCCTATTGTCTCTTTTTCCATTAAAATTCCCACTCGGGTTCCCCTCAATTCTGGGTTTCTTCTCACTCCCGTTGAAAATCCCACTATTCTTCCTCTTTTCCCCAGGAAAGTTTCCCTCTAGCTCTCTCCCCTTGATCCCATAAAGGTGTGCTGCTCTCCCATAAACCTCATCTAAGGTTTCAAAGGTCACTCCTCCTAATTTTCCTTGAAGGGTCAAAGTCAAACCTTGCTCAAACCTCTGTGCCTTAAGTGCTTCAGTTGGTACTACCTCAGGTGCAAATCTCATCAACTCAATGAACTTGCTATAATACTCATTAATTGTCATGTTCCCCATCCTAAGGTTCGTAAACTCCATACACTTTTGTTTCCTCAAGTAGGAAGGGTAAAACTTCTCTCTTAAAGCTTCCTTAAATTCAGCCCACCCAAAGTTAGGAATACTCAGTAAGTCGTTTCTCCTTTGACTCCACCACAAATCGGCTTCCTCTCTAAGGTAATAAACAACATTATTGACTTTTAGCTTCTCGGGACAATTAATAGCATCAAAAAGTTTATCAAACTCTCTCACCCAATTTTCTAAGCTTGCTGGGTCTACTTGCCAAGGTAAGTGGGTGGTTTGGCCGCAGCTACTCTCTTAAAAACTTCCCCAAAAGCATCAAGGTCATTATGGACTTTTCCCTGGTTTGAGACAATACCGGCTATGTTTTCGGTTATTTTGGTTAGCCTTTTGATGACCGAGCTGACTTTGGACTTACTCCCTTTCTTAATTCGTTGCCTTAGAGACATGATCCTGAATAATGTGGTAATTAGACATAATTTACAAACAAATTGTTCATCTATCCAACAAAGACTCGATAAGCGATGTGATAACTTTACTGCTCATGAAATATCTTGAGTACTAAACGTTTCCTCAAATTAACTAGAAAGTCTAAATTGCCATCTTTTAGAAACAACTCTATGTAACATCTCAAAATAAATCATCACAAGATTTATCATAATTTGCATACAATTAAAACATACAAATCCACAAACACTTCACCATATATTTCATCACATAAGAGTGAAGTTCACCTTCCAATCCATTTCCAATTTAGGAATAATTATCGAATAATTCAAGAACCTTCACTAATACACTGTGGAAAATTCCCAAAAGACTATCAATCTTAATGCAATTCGAACCTTTATATTCTAAAACATAACTTGGACGTTCGCTTAGTCCATATGCACATAATTCACATAAAGTTCGAAATCACCTTTTGAATACGTTTCAAATTCTTTTAATTTCAAAAATATTATATATGGTTATAAGTTGAATACTTGATTCATAATGTGGATAAATTGGACCAATGAGATCCCAGGTAGGAGAGGTTAGGGTCGACGTTGCCCAAAGCCCAAATCCAGCCTTAGACAGAGCTCATTGTCAATCCAATAATCCCCATTATTAATCTTTCTTCGTATTAAAATAGAAAGTAGTTTTTACTTAAATATATACATAATATATACTTTCGGAAAAACAAATGCGAAACTCTATCCTATATGCCCTTCTTAAGTCTACCCATCAGTTTTATATTCCAATTTTTATCTTTTTAAGACCTGAAAACTGATACCACTTTGTAACACCCCCAAATTACTCTCTAATATTAATAATAATAATCCAACTTAGGGAGTAACATGGGAGTATTACCGCCACGTGATTACGTAAGGCTTAACAGAGTTTTGCAGCGGAAATAGTACTTTACTTTCATTAATGATAATAATAGTAGTAATAATAGTTTGATACACTTTCAAAGTTACTACGCCACTAATACTATGTTAACTAAGTTAAACTAGGTGATCACCGCCCATGGTTCCCAATGCAGCACATAGTTCACGTTGTCCGATCACCATCACCTATCTACTCATCAAAATGATAAGTAGGGCCAAGCCAAAACAAAACAAATACGCATTAGCCAAAATGCTAAGTACATACAAATGCTAGACATGTAAAATCAATTTAATTAAACATGCTTTCGAATAGATTCAACTTTAATAAATCATACTTTATCCAAACCATTGATAAATAGAAATTCATATATAAAAACTTGTCAAGAACCAATTTCCGAAATAACCAACTTTCCAAAGATAATTCCGAATAGGATGGATCAATCCTCATTTTCGTAAATCATTTTACCACCTAAGTGTGCACACCCCCCAAGCTAGTAACTCCTTTACATAGTGCTATCAAGGGGAAAGACTAGGTCATACAAAGCCCATAGTCTTCAACTTACTCCGCGTAGTGGGAGTTAAAAATCCAAAGATCCAAGGAATAAATCCAGATAAATAAACTTTCCAATATCCCATACTCGGGATGATAAAACCTCCTTTTAAAACATCTTGAATATCAATACAAGTTTATAATCAACCATATGAAATATTTAAACATTTGAGATTAAATGATTAAAACATGTTTCACCAAAATATATTTATTTAAACATGGTTCGAAATCACTTAACATGTAAATCACGTTGCATATAAAAGCCACTTTATAAAAGATCTAGCCACGTGTACGTACCTCGATCTTTGCACACAATTACAGAGCTCCTAATTTCGAACTCGAAATTCCTCCTATAACAAACCAATAATCCTAATCAAATACTTTTCAACCCATAGATACGATGACTTAAAATACCGACTTTGACTAGTTGTGCATGACCAATTTATTAACACTTGTATTTATAAAATAATCTTTAACTATCCGTAATAATAATAATAATAATAATAATAATAATAATAATAATAATAATAATAATAATAATAATAATAATAATAATAATGCTATTAGTAATAATAAGAGTAGTAGTGGTGATACGTAGGTAAGTAGTAGTATGATAGTAGTGATTGTAGTAGTAGCAACTCAACAGCAACAACTACAATACTAACAAAAATAATAATAATAATAATAATAATAATAATAATAATAATAATAATAATAATAATAATAATAATAATAATGATAATAATAATAAGGTAGTAGTACTACTTTCGTAAGTAGTAGTGAGTAGTAGTAGTCTAGTAGTATAAAGTAGGAGTACTAGTCATGCTTATAATAATAATAATAATAATAATAATAATAATAATAATAATAATAATAATAATAATAATACGTAGGTAGTAGTAATAGTAGCAAAATATCAACAACAACAACTACAATACTTACAGCAACAACAATGATAATAATAATAGTAGTAGTAAGAAGAAGAAGAAGAAGTAGTACTAGAGAAAGAAGTTATGGCTTACGGTGCAATACAAGGAAGGAGGGGGCTGCTCTTGTGGTGGTCGGTGGGTCGCCGACTGGTGGTGCACGGCTATGGGAGGGTGGTGTAGAGGGGAGAAGCTAGTTGGAAGAGGAAGTATGAAGAGGATTTTAGAGAAGAAGATAGAGTGAAGTAGCCATGTATATGGCTATTTATAGAGAATCCTTGATGCTATTTCACTCTTCATCATTAATGGAGGAAGCAAGTGGGCAAGTGGGTGGGTTTTCCCCCTCTTGCCGACATGCTCTAATAAATTTTTTTTTTTTTTTAAATATATATATATATATATATATATATATATATATATATATATATATATATATATATATATATATATATATATATATATATATATATATATATATATGTATATTGAAATAGCGAATTTTGTATTTTTGCCGACTGAATTGGATACAAACTATTAATGGTTGAAAATCTGGTTTCGATACGACAAGTTTCCAAATTGACTTGTATAATTAATATCATCATCAAATATAGGTATAAAATTATCATATAATTATTTTGTATGATAAAATATATCGGAAAATCCATATTTAATAATTGTTAAATGACTTAAAATACGGGGTATTACAGATACTCCCTCCGTCCCTTGATAAAAAGCCTCTTTCTCTTTATTATGTGAGCAATAAATACTAAAAAGAGATTTTGTATTAAGGGACGGAGGGAGTAAAACTTATAGAAATTGGGGCATAATAAAATATGGAGAGAGTGACATTATTTACGAAAATGCTATGGGTTTGTATTTGCAAACACAAACAGGATATATACCAAGATATTTGTCCATAAGAATAAGCCATTAAAAAAAATGAGATTCGGAAATCGCGGAAAACTAGATTATTTGATAATGTTGCCATGCAGAGTATTGAATACAAGCTAAATATGTGGAAATATCTGGGTCGTGGGACGATATACATGATAGTGCAGAAAGGTGGAGCATTTATATATGAATTATTTCTGAATTATGAGTCATGGCTTTGATGGAACCTCATTTAATTAAATCGAAGTGATTAATGTGGTAATACTATAATTTCAGATTGATCAATCACCGCTCCACATCAATTATTAATTATTTTATATTATATACATTTTTTAAAAACAAAATAAAATTTCGTTATTTGTGTTCTATAAATAGGTCGATAGTCTGGTGAAGAACTCATCAACCAGAATTAAACTTGTGAATCTTGAGTAACGAGTTGTTCTTTGAGTAAGTACGTAGTGTTATAATCATCTATGACTTGGCTCATTTGGTAAGGCTTTTACTTTTTTTTTTTTTTTCCCTTCTCCGGAATTTTTGTGGTTGTTATTATCATTTGCTAATATATTGTTCAATTCATAATAGCTTAATCTTGCAAAAGGTCAAGGCTTTAGACACAACATACTTATATATTTGCTTTTTTTTTTTCTTGCAACAATAATTCTCACTATGTATGTCAATTCATTGTTTCAGTCAGTAAGATTTTTAATTACCAATACGTAAAACTTACATACAATAAATGATATTATGTATGAAACTTTAAATTAAGACGAATTTAACAGAAATCCACATGATTATATTTTTATTTTACAAATCAAAGTCATTCAAAGAAGCACATATGAATAATGTAAAAGTCAAAGTGTTGCACGTTTAAAATGTTTATAACAACTAAAAAAAATATATACTCCCTCTGTCCCATAATATAGTTCTTGTTTCTATTTTTGGATAGTATGTAATGACGATTATACACTTTTTTTTTTTAACTTTATTCACTGTACTTTTTAATTTACCCTTGAATTTTGCACATGCTTTGTACTTTTTTCCACTTTCTCTTTCTAACTTTTGTCTATGATTATACTTTTCATTATTTTTAAAGTACTTTATCCACTTTCTCCTCCTATTTCTTAAATACCATGAAAAACACAAATAACAACTATATTATGGGACATGGGGAGTATTTATAATCTAATAATCTGAAATATTTCAGGTAGACTTGACCCCAAAAAATCAGCTGTTGACTATGGAAACTACCGTGGACCAAAACTCAGCCACAATCTTGTCACTATGGCATTGCATCTTCGCAGTTTCTGCAAACAAGGATGAGAAGAAAGGAGAGCCAATCAAGCATGAGAATGCCCAGGCATTGATAGAAATCTACAGTCACATGAAAAACCTGCGTTTGTCGAATTGAATCACGGTGTTGATGTATATAGGTTTTGATGATGAGGAACTTAAACTGAAGCAAACTCATCTAATAAAGGTTTCTCAAGTGTTTGTTTAGCTTAGGTGAAATTGATCTTGGAGATGGAAGAAGTAGCTGATGCTAGGAAGCCTTGAAGAAGTTTTTTATTCAGAAAGTTATTCAATAAGAAGAAGAGTTCCCTCACAGGAGCTAAGTTCCCTAACAGGAACGTTCCCTAACAGGAACCTGAAGATGAAGGACTAAGTTCTTTGGAGGAACTTAGTAAAACGTGGAGCCCAAGTAGTCCAACCAGATCAAGAGCGCAGCACAGCAATAGTTTAGTTAAGATTTTATCTTCTAGATTTATTGTTAAATATGTTAAGTAGGATATGCATGGAATTTATTAGAAGCGTGACAAGATAGCTTGGCAAATTAATTAAATCTGGAAAATATAAAAAGATAGAATTCGAAAAAGATTTTTAACTTAAAAGCTAATTTCCTAAAATCTGTTTGTTAAAAAGATATTATGCTTTTTAACTAAATATTTCTATCTTATTTTCTGAAAAGATTTTCTTCACATAGATTTACTTAAAATCGTGTTTTAAGATAAGTTAAGTTTAACTTATTTATCTTTTTGAAAACCTACTTTCTATACGAGTCTTGCTTGTATAAATAGTAGAGGTTGAAATGGGTTTAGGTTTTTGTGAGTTTGATGCGTGAAGAATTACAGAGCTTAAATTGTGTAAGTTTGCCAAGCTTATAAACTTGTCATATTAGTTTCGGGTTTCATGCATAGCTTGCCTATCATATACTAGGTGTTTATTATTTGTATTTGGTTTGGGTTAATTGGGTAGTGAGTAATTTGTTAATCTTGTTTATTGTGTTAGCTTCTAGTGAGAAGGGGAAGATTTGTACTTGGGGAGTACGAGTGAGTCTAAGTGTGGGACTTAGACAGGGTAGAACAGGGTGCTGTTCTGTAGAGAGTTCTTTTAGGAACTTGAGAGTATAGTCTTTATTATAGTAGGTTGTAACTTGGTGTTTGCCCTATTATAGTGAAGTGATTTGTGTTTGAAATCCCTAAGGTAGGGTCGAGGTTTTACTTCTAGTTGGGCACTAGAAGGTTTCCTCGTAAAATACTGTGTGCTTTACAAGTTCCTATTTCATTCTGTTTTGTTATGTTTTATAATTCGAAAAAATAGTCATTAGGAACTTATCTACAATTCACCCCCCCTCTTGTAGAGTTCGTCTCAACTAACAATTGGTATCAGAGCAAGGTTCTCAAGTGTTTGCAGATAACTTTGCTGAGTAAGTTCCTGGAGAGATGAATTACAAGGAGAAACTAGAAGAAGGGTACTCAACCCAACGTCCACCTATGTTCAATGGTAAGTTCTATGCATACTGGAAGAACAGGATGGAGATCTTCATCAAGGCTGAAAATTACCAGGTTTGGCGTGTTATTGAAACTGGTGATTTTGAAATAACTCAAACCAATGACAAACATGAGGTAGTGTCTAAATCCATTTCTGATTATAATAAGGAAGATTATCAGAAACTTGAATTGAATGCTTTAGCAATAAAGTATTTACACTGTGGACTTGGACCTCATGAACATAATCGTATCATGGGGTGCAAGTCTGCTAAACAGATATGGGATTTGCTACAGGTAACTCATGAAGGTACAAATGAGGTAAAACGTTCCAAAATTGATTTATTAATGTCTAGATATGAAAGGTTTGAAATGCAATCTAAGGAAACCATAGAGGAGATGTTTACTAGATTCAATGATATAATTAATGAACTGAACTCCCTTGGCAGACATATTCCTATTGATGAACAGGCTAGGAAAATTCTAAGAAGCCTTCCACAAGATGAACGATGGAGATCCAAGGTGACTGCCATGCAGGAAGCTAAGGATTTCACAAAGTTCAACATGGAACAACTAGCTGGATCATTGATGACTCATGAACTTCATTTGAGTTCCAACACTGAAAATTCAAGAAATAAGAGTTTGGCACTCAAGGCTCAAGACTCTGAAGAATCAGAAGTCGATGAGGAAGAGATGGCTATGCTAGTCAGGAAGTTTAAGAAAATGATGAACAATAGGAAATTTGATAGGAACAAGAAGTTTACAAGTTCCAGAAACACAACGTGCTTTAAGTGTGGACCAAAAGATCACTTTATCAAAGATTGTCCTGTTCAGGATGGAGAGAAAGGAAAGACTAAAAGCAAGGAGCAATCCAAAGAGTCAAGAGTCTACAAGCCTTAATTCACCAAGGACAACGTCAAGAAAGCCATGTTAGCTGCCTGGGGAGATACAGATTCAGAGGAAGAGGAGGACCAACCTTTAGAAGAAACGGCTCATCTGTGTTTGATGGCAAAAACTGATGAAGCTGCCAAACTGAAAGAGTTGGAATCTGAGGTATGGTACTCTTACAATAATTTGAAACATTTGTCTAAAGAGAATCTAATAAATGCTGTTTTGGAAATTCAGGAAGATATAAAGGAATTATATAGATCCAAACAGCAAAGTGATAAAGCTTTAGAAACTTACAAAGAGAACAGTGAGTGGATTGATAACATGAAGTTTGATATTCAATATAGGTTCTTTAGTCTGTTTGATGATAATAAAATTTTGAAAGAGACCGTTGAAAACCTGAAACATGATAATATACTTCTAAATGTGGAATTATCTTTACTAAAGCTCAGTGTAGATACTCCTAACTCTGAAGTTCCTCCACTTACGGAATATCCGAATTTTGAAAAATTAAAATATGATTTGGAAGATCTAAAAACGGATAAAGCACGTCTTGAGGGGGAACTTGAGAGAGTTAGGAAAGGTAAACAACCAATAGAGTATAGAGTTCTTGACTGGATTACTAAAGCTCAGACCAAGAGAACTGAAGGCCTAGGCTATAAGAAGAAGTTCCAGAAAGAAAAGAAGTATGTTAATTTGCCCAGTAGTATTGTTTGTTATTTCTGTGGTAATACTGGACATAAGCAGGTTAAATGTCCTAAGAAAGAAAAATGCACTCAGAAGAATGTCAAACATGTAGAACAAGTCTGGGTTAAGAAAAATGAATCAACTCCTGTTGCACAGGAACCCAAGGAAACCTGGGTTCCTGACTCTAACATTTAATTCTTCTTGCAGGTTCCAGTGAGGGGGAACAACACTTGGTACCTCGACAGTGGTTGTTCTAAGCACATGACTGGAGATAAAACTAGATTTCTCTCACTGGATGCCTACTATGGAGGAACCGTGACCTTTGGTGATAACATGAAAGGAGATATAATTGCTATTGGTAAAATAGGAAGGTCACGTTCCCATGCTATTGAGAACGTATTCTTAGTCGAGGGTCTCAAACACAATCTGTTAAGTATTTCACAATTTTGTGACAAAGGTAACTCTGTTAGCTTTACTTCTAATAAGTGTAGAATCATCCACAATGACACTGGGAACATTATTTTAGAAGGAACTCGAAAAGGGAACACATATGTTGTGGATCTCAACGAGGTTCCTAATAGCAGTTTAACATGTCTTAGTGTTATTGAGGATGATCCTCTTCTATGGCACAAAAGATTTGGCCATGCAAGCTTTTCTTTACTTGATAAATTAAGATCTAAGAACTTAGTGGAAGGACTTCCTTGCATCAAGTTTTTGTATGACAAAGTGTGTGAAGCTTGTGCTAAAGGAAAACAGACTCGAATTTCCTTCAAGTCCAAAAAGATGGTAAGTACCAAAAGGCCTTTGGAACTCATTCATATGGATCTCTGTGGTCCAATGAGAATCCAAAGCAGAAGTGGTAAGAAATATGTAATGGTTATTGTTGATGATTTCTCTAGGTTCACTTGGGTTTTCTTTCTTGTAAGCAAGGATGAAACGTTTGATGAGTTTGTTGCTTTTGTTAAGAAAGAACAGAGAAGGACATGAAATAACTTGATACATCTAAGATCAGATCATGGAACAAAATTTGAAAACTCCAAATTTGATGAATTCTGTAATGAGTATGGTATGGACCACAACTTCTCTGCCCCAAGAACTCCACAACAAAATGGAGTGGTGGAACGCAAGAATAGGAGTCTTGAAGACATGTCAAGGACAATGCTGATATCAAGTAGACTGCCTAGGAACTTCTGGGCTGAAGCAGTAAACACAGCATGTTATATACTCAATAGAGTATCTGTTAGAGCCATCACTAACAAAACTCCTTATGAACTGATGAAAGGGAGAAAACCTAATATTTCTTACTTTATATCTTTTGGTTGTAAATGTTTTGTCCATAATAATGGTAAGAGGAACTTGGGAAAGTTTGATGAACGAAGTGATGAGGCTGTATTCCTAGGATATGCTTCAAATAGTAAAGCCTACAAAGTCTATAATAAAAGGACTATGTGTGTTGAGGAGTCTGTACATATTATATTTGATGAAACTGAACAATTGATTGATGTACAGGATTGTGATGATGATTTTGAGATTGGACTTGTGCGCAAGCAGAATCCAGATGAGGAACCAGCATCACTGCAGAAGCAGCAAGTGGAAACTACTGAAGTAACGAACCCTGAAGCAAATGCAGAACTAGTATTGGAGAATGCACCAGGAACTCCACATCAAGAACCAAACGAAAATCATAATGAAGGACAACAAGTGGAAACCCCTGAGGAAGTTCAACCTGAGATCCAGAATGAAGTTTCTACAGAAGAACTAGTCAACAATAATGAAGAAAGATTGTATCCAATCAAAGATTTCACTCCAAGGCCCTGGAAACATCAGAAATCTCATCTAGTAGATGCAATCATGAGTGACATAACCAAAGGAACTCAAACTAGATCTCAGCTTAGGAACTTCTGTGCATTCAATGCATTCCTTTCTTCTATGGAACCTAAAAATTATGTTGAGGCTTTAACTGACGCTGACTGGATTAATGCTATGCGGGCTGAACTGAATGAATTTGAAA
This sequence comes from Chenopodium album, assembly GCF_948465745.1. Classification (NCBI taxonomy): domain Eukaryota; kingdom Viridiplantae; phylum Streptophyta; class Magnoliopsida; order Caryophyllales; family Amaranthaceae; genus Chenopodium; species Chenopodium album. The sequence continues at coordinate 38,576,522 of NC_137855.1, forward strand.
GAAATAAAGTTTGGCATCTGGAACCTAGACCAAAAGACAAAAAGTCAATTGGACTAAAATGGGTGTTCAGAAACAAACTAGATGAACATGGTATTATTGTCAGGAACAAAGCAAGATTAGTTGTACAGGGTTTCAATCAGCAAGAAGGAATAGACTATGAAGAAACATTTGCTCCAGTAGCCAGGTTAGAAGCTATTCGTTTACTTATTGCTTTTGCTGCTTACATGGGATTTAGGCTGTACCAGATGGATGTAAAATGTGCATTCTTAAATGGATATCTAAATGAAGAAGTCTATGTGGAATAGCCTCCTGGATTTGAAAATCCAGAGTTCCCAAACCATGTCTATAAGCTTGACAAGGCTCTATACGGGCTTAAGCAAGCTCCTAGAGCATGGTATGAAAGGTTATCAAAGTTCCTTTTGGCTAATGGATTTAAACGTGGTAAAATTGATAAAACTTTGTTTTTGAAGTCAAATGGAACTGATATCCTAGTTGTACAAATTTATGTTGATGATATTTTATTTGGTGCAACTAATGAGTCTTTGTGCAAGTACTTTGCTGACCTTATGAGTGGAGAATTTGAAATGAGCATGACTGGAGAATTAAATTTCTTTCTTGGTTTGCAAATTAAGCAAACTGAAGAGGGAATTATGATTCATCAGCAAAAATATATTAAGGAACTGATCAAGAAATACAAGTTGGAAAATGCCAAAACCAACAATACTCCAATGGGAACTGCTACTAGATTGGATGAAGATCCATCTGGAACTTGCATAGATCAATCTATGTATCGAGGTATGATAGGCTCACTACTTTACTTAACAGCTAGTAGACCTGACATATCTTTTAGTGTAGGTCTGTGTGCCAAGTTCCAAGCAAATCCAAAGGAGTCTCACCTTACAGCAGTAAAAAGAATCCTTAGATACTTGAAAGGAACTGATGATTTGAGTCTCTTCTATCCTAGAAGTGATTCTTTTGATTTAAATAGTTTTACTGACGCTGACTATGCAGGTGATTTGGTAAATAGGAAAAGCACTTCAGGTATGGTACAATTTTTAGGACCTTGTTTAGTTTCTTGGGGTTCCAAGAAGCAAAACACAGTTACTTTATCAACAGCTGAAGCTGAGTATGTGGCAGCAGCTGCTTGCTGTTCACAAGTTCTATGGATAAAACAACAGGTTAGAGATTTTGGTATTATTTTTAAATGTGTACCTATTTACTGTGATAACACAAGTGCCATATGTATTTCTAAAGATCCAGTTCAACACTCAAAGGTAAAACATATCCACATTAGGCATCACTTTTTAAAAGATAATGTGGAGCAAGGGAATATTAAGTTAGAATTTTGCCAAACTGAAAATCAAATTGCAGATATTCTAACCAAGCCCTTGAACAAAGAAAGGTTTGAGAAATTGAGACTGGAACTTGGGATGATCAAGCTAAAGTACTAGCCTCTGAAGTTCCAAGATATGGCAGAATCAAAAATAATGTAAATAAAGGAAAAAGAGCATTTATCACAACTTTGGTGTGATAAACATAGCTGAAGTGTCACCGTTGTTAATTACTGAAGGTAAATTCATTAAAACACTCAATTACTTTTGCTAGTAGTAATGTACAGTGTATATGTGTAGAAAGCGTGTTCCAATTGCGTATTTGTGAACAATGATATTGCTTTGAAAATTAAATGAACTTGGAAACAAATTATTTTTGGTAAATACATCTTGCGTGTTTTGATTTTAGAAAATTAATTGAATTTGTTCAATTAATGACTGCTCAGTAAACCCATTAACTCCCTTACACCGCTTCATTAAATATAAAAGGCACTCTCAACCACCTTACATCATCACGCTGTCAAAATCATTTACTCCACTGTGAAAAAACCTTCCACACTATTCCAAAACACTCTTGAACAAGAAATCATGGCCATAATCACCTCCCTAAGCTCGTCTGAAAACTCACACCACAACCAAACCTCTGAGCAAGAAGAAGTTTCATCACTTCCGATTGTCTCGAATTTCGAAACACAAATCATCAACCCACCATCTTCCACCATGCAAAACCCTAACCCCGAACAAATGGAAAACATCACCAAGTCAGTCCTCGACAAATTGAGGGAATGGAAGGCGAAGAAAGGTCAAGAGAAGTCCCTGGAGGATCACATTGAGGAAGTTGAGGAGTTTGCTCGAAATTTGGAAGAGGAGGGTTCCGAGAATGAGAAGTCAGAGGCTGAAGAAGAAATTGATCAAGCTAAGCTTGAAGTGCAATCAGATAGGTATGTTGTTGGACACCGAATTGATTTGGATTGGTGTAGAAAAGCTAGATTTCTTGAGTTTATTGATTTAATCAAATTTCAAGGGTGGGAGTATCTGTTAGTCAAAGTATCGAATAATTTGATGTATCCGAGTGCTATGACTGAATTTTGTGATAATTTTGAAGCTAAATTGGGAATAATAACGAGTCAAGTTGGTACAATCAAAATTGAATTTAATGTTGAAACTTTAAGTAAAATCCTGAGAACACCCATGGAGGGGTATGAGACTTACATTAAGGGTAAGTCAAGTGTCAAGGTTGGAAATTACTTAAGTGGTGATATAGTTGAAGCCCTAGGAGGAAAAAGGGGGAAGAATATTATGAGTCATAATGATCTGAGTCCCTTAAATAAACTACTGTTCAATTTGGTTAAGAAAACGATCTTACCAAGAGTTGCCAAGAAGGGTGAAGCTTGTTTGATGGACATGGCTGTCATTTTCTGTCTGTCTAGGAGAATTAAAATTAATTTTCCCTCACTTATGTTTCAACACTTAGCACATTGTGTTCCAAGTGGAACAAAAGTAGGTTATGGTGCTATTTTGTCTACGGTCTTTGAAAGTTTAGGGGTGAAGCTGAAGGGAAAATATGCTGGTTTGGAGGAGAAACCAGAAAATGTGATCGATGGAAATACTTTGGCAGGATTAAGTTTGGAAGTAGTTCAGGGAAAGATTCAGAAGTTGGAAAAGGAAGAAGAGAAGGCTGAGAAATCAACAGGAAAGAGAAAGCAAAAAGAAATGAGTGAAAAACCTGTCAGGAAGAGCAGGAGGCTATCTGCATCTGCAAGCTCACTGCCTAAGACCATCATGGAGGAGCCCTTAGAGTTAGATACAGATGATAAGGTGATTGAAGGGAAAGTGTCTGAGTTGGTGGATAGGATGGAGAGGGTTGAAATCCAGGTCAAGGAGTCTGCTGGAAAGATTCAGCTTCAAAAGTTGGAAAAACAAGTGCAGGAGCAGGGGAAGGCACTAAAAGAACTGAAGAAATCAGTGCAGGCACAGGACAAGGCTCTGAAGGAACAAGAGAAGGAGTTCCAACAGAAGCTGGGAAGTCTTGAGCAACGGTTGGAAGCTCTGGTTGCACACCAGAAGGAAGACAGCAAGCAGATCCTAGACCTATTGCAGACCTAGCCTATCTTAATTCCCTTTTAGCTTTCTTAAATAGCCTATCTTCACTTCTAGCAGTCATGAACATTTTCTTTTGTTTTTAAAATGTTTAAATATATTTTGGATTGTAATAACTTTAGCAGGATGTTAATTTTTTTTTTTTTTGGTTTTAATGAATGCTTTTGGAACTGTCTATACATGTATGCAATTGTCTGTTATGAATGCTTAAACAGGAGAGTGGAATTTGCCTAAGGGAAGTTAGCAGCGCTGCCTTCAGTTTCCCACACTCGATGAATTGCTTGTGGGAATGTAGGTAGATGCTTAATAAACTTGAAAAAGCAGGACTTTTTGATAATGCCAAAAGGGGGAAAAGAAGAAGCAAACATGGAGGCTGAAGTTGTTCTGGGTTCCAGTTGAGAAAGTATCAGAAACTTTCTTCTGATATGATGCTATAGTTTAGTTATTTTTCTGCCTTAGTTATTTTTTTTTTGTTTTTCTTTTCTGTCTGTGTTTATTTTCTGTTTTTTATTCAAAAATCCAAAAATACGTCCTTCTACTTGTTTTAACTTTCTCAAAGAGTTTGCTTAAGTTTGTCATCATCAAAAAGGGGGAAATTGTTGATGTATATAGGTTTTGATGATGAGGAACTTAAACTGAAGCAAACTCATCTAATAAAGGTTTCTCAAGTGTTTGTTTAGCTTAGGTGAAATTGATCTTGGAGATGGAAGAAGTAGCTGATGCTAGGAAGCCTTGAAGAAGTTTTTTATTCAGAAAGTTATTCAATAAGAAGAAGAGTTCCCTCACAGGAGCTAAGTTCCCTAACAGGAACGTTCCCTAACAGGAACCTGAAGATGAAGGACTAAGTTCTTTGGAGGAACTTAGTAAAACGTGGAGCCCAAGTAGTCCAACCAGATCAAGAGCGCAGCACAGCAATAGTTTAGTTAAGATTTTATCTTCTAGATTTATTGTTAAATATGTTAAGTAGGATATGCATGGAATTTATTAGAAGCGTGACAAGATAGCTTGGCAAATTAATTAAATCTGGAAAATATAAAAAGATAGAATTCGAAAAAGATTTTTAACTTAAAAGCTAATTTCCTAAAATCTGTTTGTTAAAAAGATATTATGCTTTTTAACTAAATATTTCTATCTTATTTTCTGAAAAGATTTTCTTCACATAGATTTACTTAAAATCGTGTTTTAAGATAAGTTAAGTTTAACTTATTTATCTTTTTGAAAACCTACTTTCTATACGAGTCTTGCTTGTATAAATAGTAGAGGTTGAAATGGGTTTAGGTTTTTGTGAGTTTGATGCGTGAAGAATTACAGAGCTTAAATTGTGTAAGTTTGCCAAGCTTATAAACTTGTCATATTAGTTTCGGGTTTCATGCATAGCTTGCCTATCATATACTAGGTGTTTATTATTTGTATTTGGTTTGGGTTAATTGGGTAGTGAGTAATTTGTTAATCTTGTTTATTGTGTTAGCTTCTAGTGAGAAGGGGAAGATTTGTACTTGGGGAGTACGAGTGAGTCTAAGTGTGGGACTTAGACAGGGTAGAACAGGGTGCTGTTCTGTAGAGAGTTCTTTTAGGAACTTGAGAGTATAGTCTTTATTATAGTAGGTTGTAACTTGGTGTTTGCCCTATTATAGTGAAGTGATTTGTGTTTGAAATCCCTAAGGTAGGGTCGAGGTTTTACTTCTAGTTGGGCACTAGAAGGTTTCCTCGTAAAATACTGTGTGCTTTACAAGTTCCTATTTCATTCTGTTTTGTTATGTTTTATAATTCGAAAAAATAGTCATTAGGAACTTATCTACAATTCACCCCCCCTCTTGTAGAGTTCGTCTCAACTAACAATTGGTATCAGAGCAAGGTTCTCAAGTGTTTGCAGATAACTTTGCTGAGTAAGTTCCTGGAGAGATGAATTACAAGGAGAAACTAGAAGAAGGGTACTCAACCCAACGTCCACCTATGTTCAATGGTAAGTTCTATGCATACTGGAAGAACAGGATGGAGATCTTCATCAAGGCTGAAAATTACCAGGTTTGGCGTGTTATTGAAACTGGTGATTTTGAAATAACTCAAACCAATGACAAACATGAGGTAGTGTCTAAATCCATTTCTGATTATAATAAGGAAGATTATCAGAAACTTGAATTGAATGCTTTAGCAATAAAGTATTTACACTGTGGACTTGGACCTCATGAACATAATCGTATCATGGGGTGCAAGTCTGCTAAACAGATATGGGATTTGCTACAGGTAACTCATGAAGGTACAAATGAGGTAAAACGTTCCAAAATTGATTTATTAATGTCTAGATATGAAAGGTTTGAAATGCAATCTAAGGAAACCATAGAGGAGATGTTTACTAGATTCAATGATATAATTAATGAACTGAACTCCCTTGGCAGACATATTCCTATTGATGAACAGGCTAGGAAAATTCTAAGAAGCCTTCCACAAGATGAACGATGGAGATCCAAGGTGACTGCCATGCAGGAAGCTAAGGATTTCACAAAGTTCAACATGGAACAACTAGCTGGATCATTGATGACTCATGAACTTCATTTGAGTTCCAACACTGAAAATTCAAGAAATAAGAGTTTGGCACTCAAGGCTCAAGACTCTGAAGAATCAGAAGTCGATGAGGAAGAGATGGCTATGCTAGTCAGGAAGTTTAAGAAAATGATGAACAATAGGAAATTTGATAGGAACAAGAAGTTTACAAGTTCCAGAAACACAACGTGCTTTAAGTGTGGACCAAAAGATCACTTTATCAAAGATTGTCCTGTTCAGGATGGAGAGAAAGGAAAGACTAAAAGCAAGGAGCAATCCAAAGAGTCAAGAGTCTACAAGCCTTAATTCACCAAGGACAACGTCAAGAAAGCCATGTTAGCTGCCTGGGGAGATACAGATTCAGAGGAAGAGGAGGACCAACCTTTAGAAGAAACGGCTCATCTGTGTTTGATGGCAAAAACTGATGAAGCTGCCAAACTGAAAGAGTTGGAATCTGAGGTATGGTACTCTTACAATAATTTGAAACATTTGTCTAAAGAGAATCTAATAAATGCTGTTTTGGAAATTCAGGAAGATATAAAGGAATTATATAGATCCAAACAGCAAAGTGATAAAGCTTTAGAAACTTACAAAGAGAACAGTGAGTGGATTGATAACATGAAGTTTGATATTCAATATAGGTTCTTTAGTCTGTTTGATGATAATAAAATTTTGAAAGAGACCGTTGAAAACCTGAAACATGATAATATACTTCTAAATGTGGAATTATCTTTACTAAAGCTCAGTGTAGATACTCCTAACTCTGAAGTTCCTCCACTTACGGAATATCCGAATTTTGAAAAATTAAAATATGATTTGGAAGATCTAAAAACGGATAAAGCACGTCTTGAGGGGGAACTTGAGAGAGTTAGGAAAGGTAAACAGCCAATAGAGTATAGAGTTCTTGACTGGATTACTAAAGCTCAGACCAAGAGAACTGAAGGCCTAGGCTATAAGAAGAAGTTCCAGAAAGAAAAGAAGTATGTTAATTTGCCCAGTAGTATTGTTTGTTATTTCTGTGGTAATACTGGACATAAGCAGGTTAAATGTCCTAAGAAAGAAAAATGCACTCAGAAGAATGTCAAACATGTAGAACAAGTCTGGGTTAAGAAAAATGAATCAACTCCTGTTGCACAGGAACCCAAGGAAACCTGGGTTCCTGACTCTAACATTTAATTCTTCTTGCAGGTTCCAGTGAGGGGGAACAACACTTGGTACCTCGACAGTGGTTGTTCTAAGCACATGACTGGAGATAAAACTAGATTTCTCTCACTGGATGCCTACTATGGAGGAACCGTGACCTTTGGTGATAACATGAAAGGAGATATAATTGCTATTGGTAAAATAGGAAGGTCACGTTCCCATGCTATTGAGAACGTATTCTTAGTCGAGGGTCTCAAACACAATCTGTTAAGTATTTCACAATTTTGTGACAAAGGTAACTCTGTTAGCTTTACTTCTAATAAGTGTAGAATCATCCACAATGACACTGGGAACATTATTTTAGAAGGAACTCGAAAAGGGAACACATATGTTGTGGATCTCAACGAGGTTCCTAATAGCAGTTTAACATGTCTTAGTGTTATTGAGGATGATCCTCTTCTATGGCACAAAAGATTTGGCCATGCAAGCTTTTCTTTACTTGATAAATTAAGATCTAAGAACTTAGTGGAAGGACTTCCTTGCATCAAGTTTTTGTATGACAAAGTGTGTGAAGCTTGTGCTAAAGGAAAACAGACTCGAATTTCCTTCAAGTCCAAAAAGATGGTAAGTACCAAAAGGCCTTTGGAACTCATTCATATGGATCTCTGTGGTCCAATGAGAATCCAAAGCAGAAGTGGTAAGAAATATGTAATGGTTATTGTTGATGATTTCTCTAGGTTCACTTGGGTTTTCTTTCTTGTAAGCAAGGATGAAACGTTTGATGAGTTTGTTGCTTTTGTTAAGAAAGAACAGAGAAGGACATGAAATAACTTGATACATCTAAGATCAGATCATGGAACAAAATTTGAAAACTCCAAATTTGATGAATTCTGTAATGAGTATGGTATGGACCACAACTTCTCTGCCCCAAGAACTCCACAACAAAATGGAGTGGTGGAACGCAAGAATAGGAGTCTTGAAGACATGTCAAGGACAATGCTGATATCAAGTAGACTGCCTAGGAACTTCTGGGCTGAAGCAGTAAACACAGCATGTTATATACTCAATAGAGTATCTGTTAGAGCCATCACTAACAAAACTCCTTATGAACTGATGAAAGGGAGAAAACCTAATATTTCTTACTTTATATCTTTTGGTTGTAAATGTTTTGTCCATAATAATGGTAAGAGGAACTTGGGAAAGTTTGATGAACGAAGTGATGAGGCTGTATTCCTAGGATATGCTTCAAATAGTAAAGCCTACAAAGTCTATAATAAAAGGACTATGTGTGTTGAGGAGTCTGTACATATTATATTTGATGAAACTGAACAATTGATTGATGTACAGGATTGTGATGATGATTTTGAGATTGGACTTGTGCGCAAGCAGAATCCAGATGAGGAACCAGCATCACTGCAGAAGCAGCAAGTGGAAACTACTGAAGTAACGAACCCTGAAGCAAATGCAGAACTAGTATTGGAGAATGCACCAGGAACTCCACATCAAGAACCAAACGAAAATCATAATGAAGGACAACAAGTGGAAACCCCTGAGGAAGTTCAACCTGAGATCCAGAATGAAGTTTCTACAGAAGAACTAGTCAACAATAATGAAGAAAGATTGTATCCAATCAAAGATTTCACTCCAAGGCCCTGGAAACATCAGAAATCTCATCTAGTAGATGCAATCATGAGTGACATAACCAAAGGAACTCAAACTAGATCTCAGCTTAGGAACTTCTGTGCATTCAATGCATTCCTTTCTTCTATGGAACCTAAAAATTATGTTGAGGCTTTAACTGACGCTGACTGGATTAATGCTATGCGGGCTGAACTGAATGAATTTGAAAGAAATAAAGTTTGGCATCTGGAACCTAGACCAAAAGACAAAAAGTCAATTGGACTAAAATGGGTGTTCATAAACAAACTAGATGAACATGGTATTATTGTCAGGAACAAAGCAAGATTAGTTGTACAGGGTTTCAATCAGCAAGAAGGAATAGACTATGAAGAAACATTTGCTCCAGTAGCCAGGTTAGAAGCTATTCGTTTACTTATTGCTTTTGCTGCTTACATGGGATTTAGGCTGTACCAGATGGATGTAAAATGTGCATTCTTAAATGGATATCTAAATGAAGAAGTCTATGTGGAATAGCCTCCTGGATTTGAAAATCCAGAGTTCCCAAACCATGTCTATAAGCTTGACAAGGCTCTATACGGGCTTAAGCAAGCTCCTAGAGCATGGTATGAAAGGTTATCAAAGTTCCTTTTGGCTAATGGATTTAAACGTGGTAAAATTGATAAAACTTTGTTTTTGAAGTCAAATGGAACTGATATCCTAGTTGTACAAATTTATGTTGATGATATTTTATTTGGTGCAACTAATGAGTCTTTGTGCAAGTACTTTGCTGACCTTATGAGTGGAGAATTTGAAATGAGCATGACTGGAGAATTAAATTTCTTTCTTGGTTTGCAAATTAAGCAAACTGAAGAGGGAATTATGATTCATCAGCAAAAATATATTAAGGAACTGATCAAGAAATACAAGTTGGAAAATGCCAAAACCAACAATACTCCAATGGGAACTGCTACTAGATTGGATGAAGATCCATCTGGAACTTGCATAGATCAATCTATGTATCGAGGTATGATAGGCTCACTACTTTACTTAACAGCTAGTAGACCTGACATATCTTTTAGTGTAGGTCTGTGTGCCAAGTTCCAAGCAAATCCAAAGGAGTCTCACCTTACAGCAGTAAAAAGAATCCTTAGATACTTGAAAGGAACTGATGATTTGAGTCTCTTCTATCCTAGAAGTGATTCTTTTGATTTAAATAGTTTTACTGACGCTGACTATGCAGGTGATTTGGTAAATAGGAAAAGCACTTCAGGTATGGTACAATTTTTAGGACCTTGTTTAGTTTCTTGGGGTTCCAAGAAGCAAAACACAGTTACTTTATCAACAGCTGAAGCTGAGTATGTGGCAGCAGCTGCTTGCTGTTCACAAGTTCTATGGATAAAACAACAGGTTAGAGATTTTGGTATTATTTTTAAATGTGTACCTATTTACTGTGATAACACAAGTGCCATATGTATTTCTAAAGATCCAGTTCAACACTCAAAGGTAAAACATATCCACATTAGGCATCACTTTTTAAAAGATAATGTGGAGCAAGGGAATATTAAGTTAGAATTTTGCCAAACTGAAAATCAAATTGCAGATATTCTAACCAAGCCCTTGAACAAAGAAAGGTTTGAGAAATTGAGACTGGAACTTGGGATGATCAAGCTAAAGTACTAGCCTCTGAAGTTCCAAGATATGGCAGAATCAAAAATAATGTAAATAAAGGAAAAAGAGCATTTATCACAACTTTGGTGTGATAAACATAGCTGAAGTGTCACCGTTGTTAATTACTGAAGGTAAATTCATTAAAACACTCAATTACTTTTGCTAGTAGTAATGTACAGTGTATATGTGTAGAAAGCGTGTTCCAATTGCGTATTTGTGAACAATGATATTGCTTTGAAAATTAAATGAACTTGGAAACAAATTATTTTTGGTAAATACATCTTGCGTGTTTTGATTTTAGAAAATTAATTGAATTTGTTCAATTAATGACTGCTCAGTAAACCCATTAACTCCCTTACACCGCTTCATTAAATATAAAAGGCACTCTCAACCACCTTACATCATCACGCTGTCAAAATCATTTACTCCACTGTGAAAAAACCTTCCACACTATTCCAAAACACTCTTGAACAAGAAATCATGGCCATAATCACCTCCCTAAGCTCGTCTGAAAACTCACACCACAACCAAACCTCTGAGCAAGAAGAAGTTTCATCACTTCCGATTGTCTCGAATTTCGAAACACAAATCATCAACCCACCATCTTCCACCATGCAAAACCCTAACCCCGAACAAATGGAAAACATCACCAAGTCAGTCCTCGACAAATTGAGGGAATGGAAGGCGAAGAAAGGTCAAGAGAAGTCCCTGGAGGATCACATTGAGGAAGTTGAGGAGTTTGCTCGAAATTTGGAAGAGGAGGGTTCCGAGAATGAGAAGTCAGAGGCTGAAGAAGAAATTGATCAAGCTAAGCTTGAAGTGCAATCAGATAGGTATGTTGTTGGACACCGAATTGATTTGGATTGGTGTAGAAAAGCTAGATTTCTTGAGTTTATTGATTTAATCAAATTTCAAGGGTGGGAGTATCTGTTAGTCAAAGTATCGAATAATTTGATGTATCCGAGTGCTATGACTGAATTTTGTGATAATTTTGAAGCTAAATTGGGAATAATAACGAGTCAAGTTGGTACAATCAAAATTGAATTTAATGTTGAAACTTTAAGTAAAATCCTGAGAACACCCATGGAGGGGTATGAGACTTACATTAAGGGTAAGTCAAGTGTCAAGGTTGGAAATTACTTAAGTGGTGATATAGTTGAAGCCCTAGGAGGAAAAAGGGGGAAGAATATTATGAGTCATAATGATCTGAGTCCCTTAAATAAACTACTGTTCAATTTGGTTAAGAAAACGATCTTACCAAGAGTTGCCAAGAAGGGTGAAGCTTGTTTGATGGACATGGCTGTCATTTTCTGTCTGTCTAGGAGAATTAAAATTAATTTTCCCTCACTTATGTTTCAACACTTAGCACATTGTGTTCCAAGTGGAACAAAAGTAGGTTATGGTGCTATTTTGTCTACGGTCTTTGAAAGTTTAGGGGTGAAGCTGAAGGGAAAATATGCTGGTTTGGAGGAGAAACCAGAAAATGTGATCGATGGAAATACTTTGGCAGGATTAAGTTTGGAAGTAGTTCAGGGAAAGATTCAGAAGTTGGAAAAGGAAGAAGAGAAGGCTGAGAAATCAACAGGAAAGAGAAAGCAAAAAGAAATGAGTGAAAAACCTGTCAGGAAGAGCAGGAGGCTATCTGCATCTGCAAGCTCACTGCCTAAGACCATCATGGAGGAGCCCTTAGAGTTAGATACAGATGATAAGGTGATTGAAGGGAAAGTGTCTGAGTTGGTGGATAGGATGGAGAGGGTTGAAATCCAGGTCAAGGAGTCTGCTGGAAAGATTCAGCTTCAAAAGTTGGAAAAACAAGTGCAGGAGCAGGGGAAGGCACTAAAAGAACTGAAGAAATCAGTGCAGGCACAGGACAAGGCTCTGAAGGAACAAGAGAAGGAGTTCCAACAGAAGCTGGGAAGTCTTGAGCAACGGTTGGAAGCTCTGGTTGCACACCAGAAGGAAGACAGCAAGCAGATCCTAGACCTATTGCAGACCTAGCCTATCTTAATTCCCTTTTAGCTTTCTTAAATAGCCTATCTTCACTTCTAGCAGTCATGAACATTTTCTTTTGTTTTTAAAATGTTTAAATATATTTTGGATTGTAATAACTTTAGCAGGATGTTAATTTTTTTTTTTTTTTGGTTTTAATGAATGCTTTTGGAACTGTCTATACATGTATGCAATTGTCTGTTATGAATGCTTAAACAGGAGAGTGGAATTTGCCTAAGGGAAGTTAGCAGCGCTGCCTTCAGTTTCCCACACTCGATGAATTGCTTGTGGGAATGTAGGTAGATGCTTAATAAACTTGAAAAAGCAGGACTTTTTGATAATGCCAAAAGGGGGAAAAGAAGAAGCAAACATGGAGGCTGAAGTTGTTCTGGGTTCCAGTTGAGAAAGTATCAGAAACTTTCTTCTGATATGATGCTATAGTTTAGTTATTTTTCTGCCTTAGTTATTTTTTTTTTGTTTTTCTTTTCTGTCTGTGTTTATTTTCTGTTTTTTATTCAAAAATCCAAAAATACGTCCTTCTACTTGTTTTAACTTTCTCAAAGAGTTTGCTTAAGTTTGTCATCATCAAAAAGGGGGAAATTGTTGATGTATATAGGTTTTGATGATGAGGAACTTAAACTGAAGCAAACTCATCTAATAAAGGTTTCTCAAGTGTTTGTTTAGCTTAGGTGAAATTGATCTTGGAGATGGAAGAAGTAGCTGATGCTAGGAAGCCTTGAAGAAGTTTTTTATTCAGAAAGTTATTCAATAAGAAGAAGAGTTCCCTCACAGGAGCTAAGTTCCCTAACAGGAACGTTCCCTAACAGGAACCTGAAGATGAAGGACTAAGTTCTTTGGAGGAACTTAGTAAAACGTGGAGCCCAAGTAGTCCAACCAGATCAAGAGCGCAGCACAGCAATAGTTTAGTTAAGATTTTATCTTCTAGATTTATTGTTAAATATGTTAAGTAGGATATGCATGGAATTTATTAGAAGCGTGACAAGATAGCTTGGCAAATTAATTAAATCTGGAAAATATAAAAAGATAGAATTCGAAAAAGATTTTTAACTTAAAAGCTAATTTCCTAAAATCTGTTTGTTAAAAAGATATTATGCTTTTTAACTAAATATTTCTATCTTATTTTCTGAAAAGATTTTCTTCACATAGATTTACTTAAAATCGTGTTTTAAGATAAGTTAAGTTTAACTTATTTATCTTTTTGAAAACCTACTTTCTATACGAGTCTTGCTTGTATAAATAGTAGAGGTTGAAATGGGTTTAGGTTTTTGTGAGTTTGATGCGTGAAGAATTACAGAGCTTAAATTGTGTAAGTTTGCCAAGCTTATAAACTTGTCATATTAGTTTCGGGTTTCATGCATAGCTTGCCTATCATATACTAGGTGTTTATTATTTGTATTTGGTTTGGGTTAATTGGGTAGTGAGTAATTTGTTAATCTTGTTTATTGTGTTAGCTTCTAGTGAGAAGGGGAAGATTTGTACTTGGGGAGTACGAGTGAGTCTAAGTGTGGGACTTAGACAGGGTAGAACAGGGTGCTGTTCTGTAGAGAGTTCTTTTAGGAACTTGAGAGTATAGTCTTTATTATAGTAGGTTGTAACTTGGTGTTTGCCCTATTATAGTGAAGTGATTTGTGTTTGAAATCCCTAAGGTAGGGTCGAGGTTTTACTTCTAGTTGGGCACTAGAAGGTTTCCTCGTAAAATACTGTGTGCTTTACAAGTTCCTATTTCATTCTGTTTTGTTATGTTTTATAATTCGAAAAAATAGTCATTAGGAACTTATCTACAATTCACCCCCCCTCTTGTAGAGTTCGTCTCAACTAACAATTGGTATCAGAGCAAGGTTCTCAAGTGTTTGCAGATAACTTTGCTGAGTAAGTTCCTGGAGAGATGAATTACAAGGAGAAACTAGAAGAAGGGTACTCAACCCAACGTCCACCTATGTTCAATGGTAAGTTCTATGCATACTGGAAGAACAGGATGGAGATCTTCATCAAGGCTGAAAATTACCAGGTTTGGCGTGTTATTGAAACTGGTGATTTTGAAATAACTCAAACCAATGACAAACATGAGGTAGTGTCTAAATCCATTTCTGATTATAATAAGGAAGATTATCAGAAACTTGAATTGAATGCTTTAGCAATAAAGTATTTACACTGTGGACTTGGACCTCATGAACATAATCGTATCATGGGGTGCAAGTCTGCTAAACAGATATGGGATTTGCTACAGGTAACTCATGAAGGTACAAATGAGGTAAAACGTTCCAAAATTGATTTATTAATGTCTAGATATGAAAGGTTTGAAATGCAATCTAAGGAAACCATAGAGGAGATGTTTACTAGATTCAATGATATAATTAATGAACTGAACTCCCTTGGCAGACATATTCCTATTGATGAACAGGCTAGGAAAATTCTAAGAAGCCTTCCACAAGATGAACGATGGAGATCCAAGGTGACTGCCATGCAGGAAGCTAAGGATTTCACAAAGTTCAACATGGAACAACTAGCTGGATCATTGATGACTCATGAACTTCATTTGAGTTCCAACACTGAAAATTCAAGAAATAAGAGTTTGGCACTCAAGGCTCAAGACTCTGAAGAATCAGAAGTCGATGAGGAAGAGATGGCTATGCTAGTCAGGAAGTTTAAGAAAATGATGAACAATAGGAAATTTGATAGGAACAAGAAGTTTACAAGTTCCAGAAACACAACGTGCTTTAAGTGTGGACCAAAAGATCACTTTATCAAAGATTGTCCTGTTCAGGATGGAGAGAAAGGAAAGACTAAAAGCAAGGAGCAATCCAAAGAGTCAAGAGTCTACAAGCCTTAATTCACCAAGGACAACGTCAAGAAAGCCATGTTAGCTGCCTGGGGAGATACAGATTCAGAGGAAGAGGAGGACCAACCTTTAGAAGAAACGGCTCATCTGTGTTTGATGGCAAAAACTGATGAAGCTGCCAAACTGAAAGAGTTGGAATCTGAGGTATGGTACTCTTACAATAATTTGAAACATTTGTCTAAAGAGAATCTAATAAATGCTGTTTTGGAAATTCAGGAAGATATAAAGGAATTATATAGATCCAAACAGCAAAGTGATAAAGCTTTAGAAACTTACAAAGAGAACAGTGAGTGGATTGATAACATGAAGTTTGATATTCAATATAGGTTCTTTAGTCTGTTTGATGATAATAAAATTTTGAAAGAGACCGTTGAAAACCTGAAACATGATAATATACTTCTAAATGTGGAATTATCTTTACTAAAGCTCAGTGTAGATACTCCTAACTCTGAAGTTCCTCCACTTACGGAATATCCGAATTTTGAAAAATTAAAATATGATTTGGAAGATCTAAAAACGGATAAAGCACGTCTTGAGGGGGAACTTGAGAGAGTTAGGAAAGGTAAACATCCAATAGAGTATAGAGTTCTTGACTGGATTACTAAAGCTCAGACCAAGAGAACTGAAGGCCTAGGCTATAAGAAGAAGTTCCAGAAAGAAAAGAAGTATGTTAATTTGCCCAGTAGTATTGTTTGTTATTTCTGTGGTAATACTGGACATAAGCAGGTTAAATGTCCTAAGAAAGAAAAATGCACTCAGAAGAATGTCAAACATGTAGAACAAGTCTGGGTTAAGAAAAATGAATCAACTCCTGTTGCACAGGAACCCAAGGAAACCTGGGTTCCTGACTCTAACATTTAATTCTTCTTGCAGGTTCCAGTGAGGGGGAACAACACTTGGTACCTCGACAGTGGTTGTTCTAAGCACATGACTGGAGATAAAACTAGATTTCTCTCACTGGATGCCTACTATGGAGGAACCGTGACCTTTGGTGATAACATGAAAGGAGATATAATTGCTATTGGTAAAATAGGAAGGTCACGTTCCCATGCTATTGAGAACGTATTCTTAGTCGAGGGTCTCAAACACAATCTGTTAAGTATTTCACAATTTTGTGACAAAGGTAACTCTGTTAGCTTTACTTCTAATAAGTGTAGAATCATCCACAATGACACTGGGAACATTATTTTAGAAGGAACTCGAAAAGGGAACACATATGTTGTGGATCTCAACGAGGTTCCTAATAGCAGTTTAACATGTCTTAGTGTTATTGAGGATGATCCTCTTCTATGGCACAAAAGATTTGGCCATGCAAGCTTTTCTTTACTTGATAAATTAAGATCTAAGAACTTAGTGGAAGGACTTCCTTGCATCAAGTTTTTGTATGACAAAGTGTGTGAAGCTTGTGCTAAAGGAAAACAGACTCGAATTTCCTTCAAGTCCAAAAAGATGGTAAGTACCAAAAGGCCTTTGGAACTCATTCATATGGATCTCTGTGGTCCAATGAGAATCCAAAGCAGAAGTGGTAAGAAATATGTAATGGTTATTGTTGATGATTTCTCTAGGTTCACTTGGGTTTTCTTTCTTGTAAGCAAGGATGAAACGTTTGATGAGTTTGTTGCTTTTGTTAAGAAAGAACAGAGAAGGACATGAAATAACTTGATACATCTAAGATCAGATCATGGAACAAAATTTGAAAACTCCAAATTTGATGAATTCTGTAATGAGTATGGTATGGACCACAACTTCTCTGCCCCAAGAACTCCACAACAAAATGGAGTGGTGGAACGCAAGAATAGGAGTCTTGAAGACATGTCAAGGACAATGCTGATATCAAGTAGACTGCCTAGGAACTTCTGGGCTGAAGCAGTAAACACAGCATGTTATATACTCAATAGAGTATCTGTTAGAGCCATCACTAACAAAACTCCTTATGAACTGATGAAAGGGAGAAAACCTAATATTTCTTACTTTATATCTTTTGGTTGTAAATGTTTTGTCCATAATAATGGTAAGAGGAACTTGGGAAAGTTTGATGAACGAAGTGATGAGGCTGTATTCCTAGGATATGCTTCAAATAGTAAAGCCTACAAAGTCTATAATAAAAGGACTATGTGTGTTGAGGAGTCTGTACATATTATATTTGATGAAACTGAACAATTGATTGATGTACAGGATTGTGATGATGATTTTGAGATTGGACTTGTGCGCAAGCAGAATCCAGATGAGGAACCAGCATCACTGCAGAAGCAGCAAGTGGAAACTACTGAAGTAACGAACCCTGAAGCAAATGCAGAACTAGTATTGGAGAATGCACCAGGAACTCCACATCAAGAACCAAACGAAAATCATAATGAAGGACAACAAGTGGAAACCCCTGAGGAAGTTCAACCTGAGATCCAGAATGAAGTTTCTACAGAAGAACTAGTCAACAATAATGAAGAAAGATTGTATCCAATCAAAGATTTCACTCCAAGGCCCTGGAAACATCAGAAATCTCATCTAGTAGATGCAATCATGAGTGACATAACCAAAGGAACTCAAACTAGATCTCAGCTTAGGAACTTCTGTGCATTCAATGCATTCCTTTCTTCTATGGAACCTAAAAATTATGTTGAGGCTTTAACTGACGCTGACTGGATTAATGCTATGCGGGCTGAACTGAATGAATTTGAAAGAAATAAAGTTTGGCATCTGGAACCTAGACCAAAAGACAAAAAGTCAATTGGACTAAAATGGGTGTTCAGAAACAAACTAGATGAACATGGTATTATTGTCAGGAACAAAGCAAGATTAGTTGTACAGGGTTTCAATCAGCAAGAAGGAATAGACTATGAAGAAACATTTGCTCCAGTAGCCAGGTTAGAAGCTATTCGTTTACTTATTGCTTTTGCTGCTTACATGGGATTTAGGCTGTACCAGATGGATGTAAAATGTGCATTCTTAAATGGATATCTAAATGAAGAAGTCTATGTGGAATAGCCTCCTGGATTTGAAAATCCAGAGTTCCCAAACCATGTCTATAAGCTTGACAAGGCTCTATACGGGCTTAAGCAAGCTCCTAGAGCATGGTATGAAAGGTTATCAAAGTTCCTTTTGGCTAATGGATTTAAACGTGGTAAAATTGATAAAACTTTGTTTTTGAAGTCAAATGGAACTGATATCCTAGTTGTACAAATTTATGTTGATGATATTTTATTTGGTGCAACTAATGAGTCTTTGTGCAAGTACTTTGCTGACCTTATGAGTGGAGAATTTGAAATGAGCATGACTGGAGAATTAAATTTCTTTCTTGGTTTGCAAATTAAGCAAACTGAAGAGGGAATTATGATTCATCAGCAAAAATATATTAAGGAACTGATCAAGAAATACAAGTTGGAAAATGCCAAAACCAACAATACTCCAATGGGAACTGCTACTAGATTGGATGAAGATCCATCTGGAACTTGCATAGATCAATCTATGTATCGAGGTATGATAGGCTCACTACTTTACTTAACAGCTAGTAGACCTGACATATCTTTTAGTGTAGGTCTGTGTGCCAAGTTCCAAGCAAATCCAAAGGAGTCTCACCTTACAGCAGTAAAAAGAATCCTTAGATACTTGAAAGGAACTGATGATTTGAGTCTCTTCTATCCTAGAAGTGATTCTTTTGATTTAAATAGTTTTACTGACGCTGACTATGCAGGTGATTTGGTAAATAGGAAAAGCACTTCAGGTATGGTACAATTTTTAGGACCTTGTTTAGTTTCTTGGGGTTCCAAGAAGCAAAACACAGTTACTTTATCAACAGCTGAAGCTGAGTATGTGGCAGCAGCTGCTTGCTGTTCACAAGTTCTATGGATAAAACAACAGGTTAGAGATTTTGGTATTATTTTTAAATGTGTACCTATTTACTGTGATAACACAAGTGCCATATGTATTTCTAAAGATCCAGTTCAACACTCAAAGGTAAAACATATCCACATTAGGCATCACTTTTTAAAAGATAATGTGGAGCAAGGGAATATTAAGTTAGAATTTTGCCAAACTGAAAATCAAATTGCAGATATTCTAACCAAGCCCTTGAACAAAGAAAGGTTTGAGAAATTGAGACTGGAACTTGGGATGATCAAGCTAAAGTACTAGCCTCTGAAGTTCCAAGATATGGCAGAATCAAAAATAATGTAAATAAAGGAAAAAGAGCATTTATCACAACTTTGGTGTGATAAACATAGCTGAAGTGTCACCGTTGTTAATTACTGAAGGTAAATTCATTAAAACACTCAATTACTTTTGCTAGTAGTAATGTACAGTGTATATGTGTAGAAAGCGTGTTCCAATTGCGTATTTGTGAACAATGATATTGCTTTGAAAATTAAATGAACTTGGAAACAAATTATTTTTGGTAAATACATCTTGCGTGTTTTGATTTTAGAAAATTAATTGAATTTGTTCAATTAATGACTGCTCAGTAAACCCATTAACTCCCTTACACCGCTTCATTAAATATAAAAGGCACTCTCAACCACCTTACATCATCACGCTGTCAAAATCATTTACTCCACTGTGAAAAAACCTTCCACACTATTCCAAAACACTCTTGAACAAGAAATCATGGCCATAATCACCTCCCTAAGCTCGTCTGAAAACTCACACCACAACCAAACCTCTGTGCAAGAAGAAGTTTCATCACTTCCGATTGTCTCGAATTTCGAAACACAAATCATCAACCCACCATCTTCCACCATGCAAAACCCTAACCCCGAACAAATGGAAAACATCACCAAGTCAGTCCTCGACAAATTGAGGGAATGGAAGGCGAAGAAAGGTCAAGAGAAGTCCCTGGAGGATCACATTGAGGAAGTTGAGGAGTTTGCTCGAAATTTGGAAGAGGAGGGTTCCGAGAATGAGAAGTCAGAGGCTGAAGAAGAAATTGATCAAGCTAAGCTTGAAGTGCAATCAGATAGGTATGTTGTTGGACACCGAATTGATTTGGATTGGTGTAGAAAAGCTAGATTTCTTGAGTTTATTGATTTAATCAAATTTCAAGGGTGGGAGTATCTGTTAGTCAAAGTATCGAATAATTTGATGTATCCGAGTGCTATGACTGAATTTTGTGATAATTTTGAAGCTAAATTGGGAATAATAACGAGTCAAGTTGGTACAATCAAAATTGAATTTAATGTTGAAACTTTAAGTAAAATCCTGAGAACACCCATGGAGGGGTATGAGACTTACATTAAGGGTAAGTCAAGTGTCAAGGTTGGAAATTACTTAAGTGGTGATATAGTTGAAGCCCTAGGAGGAAAAAGGGGGAAGAATATTATGAGTCATAATGATCTGAGTCCCTTAAATAAACTACTGTTCAATTTGGTTAAGAAAACGATCTTACCAAGAGTTGCCAAGAAGGGTGAAGCTTGTTTGATGGACATGGCTGTCATTTTCTGTCTGTCTAGGAGAATTAAAATTAATTTTCCCTCACTTATGTTTCAACACTTAGCACATTGTGTTCCAAGTGGAACAAAAGTAGGTTATGGTGCTATTTTGTCTACGGTCTTTGAAAGTTTAGGGGTGAAGCTGAAGGGAAAATATGCTGGTTTGGAGGAGAAACCAGAAAATGTGATCGATGGAAATACTTTGGCAGGATTAAGTTTGGAAGTAGTTCAGGGAAAGATTCAGAAGTTGGAAAAGGAAGAAGAGAAGGCTGAGAAATCAACAGGAAAGAGAAAGCAAAAAGAAATGAGTGAAAAACCTGTCAGGAAGAGCAGGAGGCTATCTGCATCTGCAAGCTCACTGCCTAAGACCATCATGGAGGAGCCCTTAGAGTTAGATACAGATGATAAGGTGATTGAAGGGAAAGTGTCTGAGTTGGTGGATAGGATGGAGAGGGTTGAAATCCAGGTCAAGGAGTCTGCTGGAAAGATTCAGCTTCAAAAGTTGGAAAAACAAGTGCAGGAGCAGGGGAAGGCACTAAAAGAACTGAAGAAATCAGTGCAGGCACAGGACAAGGCTCTGAAGGAACAAGAGAAGGAGTTCCAACAGAAGCTGGGAAGTCTTGAGCAACGGTTGGAAGCTCTGGTTGCACACCAGAAGGAAGACAGCAAGCAGATCCTAGACCTATTGCAGACCTAGCCTATCTTAATTCCCTTTTAGCTTTCTTAAATAGCCTATCTTCACTTCTAGCAGTCATGAACATTTTCTTTTGTTTTTAAAATGTTTAAATATATTTTGGATTGTAATAACTTTAGCAGGATGTTAATTTTTTTTTTTTTTTGGTTTTAATGAATGCTTTTGGAACTGCCTATACATGTATGCAATTGTCTGTTATGAATGCTTAAACAGGAGAGTGGAATTTGCCTAAGGGAAGTTAGCAGCGCTGCCTTCAGTTTCCCACACTCGATGAATTGCTTGTGGGAATGTAGGTAGATGCTTAATAAACTTGAAAAAGCAGGACTTTTTGATAATGCCAAAAGGGGGAAAAGAAGAAGCAAACATGGAGGCTGAAGTTGTTCTGGGTTCCAGTTGAGAAAGTATCAGAAACTTTCTTCTGATATGATGCTATAGTTTAGTTATTTTTCTGCCTTAGTTATTTTTTTTTTGTTTTTCTTTTCTGTCTGTGTTTATTTTCTGTTTTTTATTCAAAAATCCAAAAATACGTCCTTCTACTTGTTTTAACTTTCTCAAAGAGTTTGCTTAAGTTTGTCATCATCAAAAAGGGGGAAATTGTTGATGTATATAGGTTTTGATGATGAGGAACTTAAACTGAAGCAAACTCATCTAATAAAGGTTTCTCAAGTGTTTGTTTAGCTTAGGTGAAATTGATCTTGGAGATGGAAGAAGTAGCTGATGCTAGGAAGCCTTGAAGAAGTTTTTTATTCAGAAAGTTATTCAATAAGAAGAAGAGTTCCCTCACAGGAGCTAAGTTCCCTAACAGGAACGTTCCCTAACAGGAACCTGAAGATGAAGGACTAAGTTCTTTGGAGGAACTTAGTAAAACGTGGAGCCCAAGTAGTCCAACCAGATCAAGAGCGCAGCACAGCAATAGTTTAGTTAAGATTTTATCTTCTAGATTTATTGTTAAATATGTTAAGTAGGATATGCATGGAATTTATTAGAAGCGTGACAAGATAGCTTGGCAAATTAATTAAATCTGGAAAATATAAAAAGATAGAATTCGAAAAAGATTTTTAACTTAAAAGCTAATTTCCTAAAATCTGTTTGTTAAAAAGATATTATGCTTTTTAACTAAATATTTCTATCTTATTTTCTGAAAAGATTTTCTTCACATAGATTTACTTAAAATCGTGTTTTAAGATAAGTTAAGTTTAACTTATTTATCTTTTTGAAAACCTACTTTCTATACGAGTCTTGCTTGTATAAATAGTAGAGGTTGAAATGGGTTTAGGTTTTTGTGAGTTTGATGAGTGAAGAATTACAGAGCTTAAATTGTGTAAGTTTGCCAAGCTTATAAACTTGTCATATTAGTTTCGGGTTTCATGCATAGCTTGCCTATCATATACTAGGTGTTTATTATTTGTATTTGGTTTGGGTTAATTGGGTAGTGAGTAATTTGTTAATCTTGTTTATTGTGTTAGCTTCTAGTGAGAAGGGGAAGATTTGTACTTGGGGAGTACGAGTGAGTCTAAGTGTGGGACTTAGACAGGGTAGAACAGGGTGCTGTTCTGTAGAGAGTTCTTTTAGGAACTTGATAGTATAGTCTTTATTATAGTAGGTTGTAACTTGGTGTTTGCCCTATTATAGTGAAGTGATTTGTGTTTGAAATCCCTAAGGTAGGGTCGAGGTTTTACTTCTAGTTGGGCACTAGAAGGTTTCCTCGTAAAATACTGTGTGCTTTACAAGTTCCTATTTCATTCTGTTTTGTTATGTTTTATAATTCGAAAAAATAGTCATTAGGAACTTATCTACAATTCACCCCCCCTCTTGTAGAGTTCGTCTCAACTAACAATTGGTATCAGAGCAAGGTTCTCAAGTGTTTGCAGATAACTTTGCTGAGTAAGTTCCTGGAGAGATGAATTACAAGGAGAAACTAGAAGAAGGGTACTCAACCCAACGTCCACCTATGTTCAATGGTAAGTTCTATGCATACTGGAAGAACAGGATGGAGATCTTCATCAAGGCTGAAAATTACCAGGTTTGGCGTGTTATTGAAACTGGTGATTTTGAAATAACTCAAACCAATGACAAACATGAGGTAGTGTCTAAATCCATTTCTGATTATAATAAGGAAGATTATCAGAAACTTGAATTGAATGCTTTAGCAATAAAGTATTTACACTGTGGACTTGGACCTCATGAACATAATCGTATCATGGGGTGCAAGTCTGCTAAACAGATATGGGATTTGCTACAGGTAACTCATGAAGGTACAAATGAGGTAAAACGTTCCAAAATTGATTTATTAATGTCTAGATATGAAAGGTTTGAAATGCAATCTAAGGAAACCATAGAGGAGATGTTTACTAGATTCAATGATATAATTAATGAACTGAACTCCCTTGGCAGACATATTCCTATTGATGAACAGGCTAGGAAAATTCTAAGAAGCCTTCCACAAGATGAACGATGGAGATCCAAGGTGACTGCCATGCAGGAAGCTAAGGATTTCACAAAGTTCAACATGGAACAACTAGCTGGATCATTGATGACTCATGAACTTCATTTGAGTTCCAACACTGAAAATTCAAGAAATAAGAGTTTGGCACTCAAGGCTCAAGACTCTGAAGAATCAGAAGTCGATGAGGAAGAGATGGCTATGCTAGTCAGGAAGTTTAAGAAAATGATGAACAATAGGAAATTTGATAGGAACAAGAAGTTTACAAGTTCCAGAAACACAACGTGCTTTAAGTGTGGACCAAAAGATCACTTTATCAAAGATTGTCCTGTTCAGGATGGAGAGAAAGGAAAGACTAAAAGCAAGGAGCAATCCAAAGAGTCAAGAGTCTACAAGCCTTAATTCACCAAGGACAACGTCAAGAAAGCCATGTTAGCTGCCTGGGGAGATACAGATTCAGAGGAAGAGGAGGACCAACCTTTAGAAGAAACGGCTCATCTGTGTTTGATGGCAAAAACTGATGAAGCTGCCAAACTGAAAGAGTTGGAATCTGAGGTATGGTACTCTTACAATAATTTGAAACATTTGTCTAAAGAGAATCTAATAAATGCTGTTTTGGAAATTCAGG
The DNA here is from genome assembly GCF_948465745.1 of Chenopodium album. Taxonomy (NCBI): domain Eukaryota; kingdom Viridiplantae; phylum Streptophyta; class Magnoliopsida; order Caryophyllales; family Amaranthaceae; genus Chenopodium; species Chenopodium album. Next base: position 38,600,956 of record NC_137855.1, read on the forward strand.
AAGATATAAAGGAATTATATAGATCCAAACAGCAAAGTGATAAAGCTTTAGAAACTTACAAAGAGAACAGTGAGTGGATTGATAACATGAAGTTTGATATTCAATATAGGTTCTTTAGTCTGTTTGATGATAATAAAATTTTGAAAGAGACCGTTGAAAACCTGAAACATGATAATATACTTCTAAATGTGGAATTATCTTTACTAAAGCTCAGTGTAGATACTCCTAACTCTGAAGTTCCTCCACTTACGGAATATCCGAATTTTGAAAAATTAAAATATGATTTGGAAGATCTAAAAACGGATAAAGCACGTCTTGAGGGGGAACTTGAGAGAGTTAGGAAAGGTAAACATCCAATAGAGTATAGAGTTCTTGACTGGATTACTAAAGCTCAGACCAAGAGAACTGAAGGCCTAGGCTATAAGAAGAAGTTCCAGAAAGAAAAGAAGTATGTTAATTTGCCCAGTAGTATTGTTTGTTATTTCTGTGGTAATACTGGACATAAGCAGGTTAAATGTCCTAAGAAAGAAAAATGCACTCAGAAGAATGTCAAACATGTAGAACAAGTCTGGGTTAAGAAAAATGAATCAACTCCTGTTGCACAGGAACCCAAGGAAACCTGGGTTCCTGACTCTAACATTTAATTCTTCTTGCAGGTTCCAGTGAGGGGGAACAACACTTGGTACCTCGACAGTGGTTGTTCTAAGCACATGACTGGAGATAAAACTAGATTTCTCTCACTGGATGCCTACTATGGAGGAACCGTGACCTTTGGTGATAACATGAAAGGAGATATAATTGCTATTGGTAAAATAGGAAGGTCACGTTCCCATGCTATTGAGAACGTATTCTTAGTCGAGGGTCTCAAACACAATCTGTTAAGTATTTCACAATTTTGTGACAAAGGTAACTCTGTTAGCTTTACTTCTAATAAGTGTAGAATCATCCACAATGACACTGGGAACATTATTTTAGAAGGAACTCGAAAAGGGAACACATATGTTGTGGATCTCAACGAGGTTCCTAATAGCAGTTTAACATGTCTTAGTGTTATTGAGGATGATCCTCTTCTATGGCACAAAAGATTTGGCCATGCAAGCTTTTCTTTACTTGATAAATTAAGATCTAAGAACTTAGTGGAAGGACTTCCTTGCATCAAGTTTTTGTATGACAAAGTGTGTGAAGCTTGTGCTAAAGGAAAACAGACTCGAATTTCCTTCAAGTCCAAAAAGATGGTAAGTACCAAAAGGCCTTTGGAACTCATTCATATGGATCTCTGTGGTCCAATGAGAATCCAAAGCAGAAGTGGTAAGAAATATGTAATGGTTATTGTTGATGATTTCTCTAGGTTCACTTGGGTTTTCTTTCTTGTAAGCAAGGATGAAACGTTTGATGAGTTTGTTGCTTTTGTTAAGAAAGAACAGAGAAGGACATGAAATAACTTGATACATCTAAGATCAGATCATGGAACAAAATTTGAAAACTCCAAATTTGATGAATTCTGTAATGAGTATGGTATGGACCACAACTTCTCTGCCCCAAGAACTCCACAACAAAATGGAGTGGTGGAACGCAAGAATAGGAGTCTTGAAGACATGTCAAGGACAATGCTGATATCAAGTAGACTGCCTAGGAACTTCTGGGCTGAAGCAGTAAACACAGCATGTTATATACTCAATAGAGTATCTGTTAGAGCCATCACTAACAAAACTCCTTATGAACTGATGAAAGGGAGAAAACCTAATATTTCTTACTTTATATCTTTTGGTTGTAAATGTTTTGTCCATAATAATGGTAAGAGGAACTTGGGAAAGTTTGATGAACGAAGTGATGAGGCTGTATTCCTAGGATATGCTTCAAATAGTAAAGCCTACAAAGTCTATAATAAAAGGACTATGTGTGTTGAGGAGTCTGTACATATTATATTTGATGAAACTGAACAATTGATTGATGTACAGGATTGTGATGATGATTTTGAGATTGGACTTGTGCGCAAGCAGAATCCAGATGAGGAACCAGCATCACTGCAGAAGCAGCAAGTGGAAACTACTGAAGTAACGAACCCTGAAGCAAATGCAGAACTAGTATTGGAGAATGCACCAGGAACTCCACATCAAGAACCAAACGAAAATCATAATGAAGGACAACAAGTGGAAACCCCTGAGGAAGTTCAACCTGAGATCCAGAATGAAGTTTCTACAGAAGAACTAGTCAACAATAATGAAGAAAGATTGTATCCAATCAAAGATTTCACTCCAAGGCCCTGGAAACATCAGAAATCTCATCTAGTAGATGCAATCATGAGTGACATAACCAAAGGAACTCAAACTAGATCTCAGCTTAGGAACTTCTGTGCATTCAATGCATTCCTTTCTTCTATGGAACCTAAAAATTATGTTGAGGCTTTAACTGACGCTGACTGGATTAATGCTATGCGGGCTGAACTGAATGAATTTGAAAGAAATAAAGTTTGGCATCTGGAACCTAGACCAAAAGACAAAAAGTCAATTGGACTAAAATGGGTGTTCAGAAACAAACTAGATGAACATGGTATTATTGTCAGGAACAAAGCAAGATTAGTTGTACAGGGTTTCAATCAGCAAGAAGGAATAGACTATGAAGAAACATTTGCTCCAGTAGCCAGGTTAGAAGCTATTCGTTTACTTATTGCTTTTGCTGCTTACATGGGATTTAGGCTGTACCAGATGGATGTAAAATGTGCATTCTTAAATGGATATCTAAATGAAGAAGTCTATGTGGAATAGCCTCCTGGATTTGAAAATCCAGAGTTCCCAAACCATGTCTATAAGCTTGACAAGGCTCTATACGGGCTTAAGCAAGCTCCTAGAGCATGGTATGAAAGGTTATCAAAGTTCCTTTTGGCTAATGGATTTAAACGTGGTAAAATTGATAAAACTTTGTTTTTGAAGTCAAATGGAACTGATATCCTAGTTGTACAAATTTATGTTGATGATATTTTATTTGGTGCAACTAATGAGTCTTTGTGCAAGTACTTTGCTGACCTTATGAGTGGAGAATTTGAAATGAGCATGACTGGAGAATTAAATTTCTTTCTTGGTTTGCAAATTAAGCAAACTGAAGAGGGAATTATGATTCATCAGCAAAAATATATTAAGGAACTGATCAAGAAATACAAGTTGGAAAATGCCAAAACCAACAATACTCCAATGGGAACTGCTACTAGATTGGATGAAGATCCATCTGGAACTTGCATAGATCAATCTATGTATCGAGGTATGATAGGCTCACTACTTTACTTAACAGCTAGTAGACCTGACATATCTTTTAGTGTAGGTCTGTGTGCCAAGTTCCAAGCAAATCCAAAGGAGTCTCACCTTACAGCAGTAAAAAGAATCCTTAGATACTTGAAAGGAACTGATGATTTGAGTCTCTTCTATCCTAGAAGTGATTCTTTTGATTTAAATAGTTTTACTGACGCTGACTATGCAGGTGATTTGGTAAATAGGAAAAGCACTTCAGGTATGGTACAATTTTTAGGACCTTGTTTAGTTTCTTGGGGTTCCAAGAAGCAAAACACAGTTACTTTATCAACAGCTGAAGCTGAGTATGTGGCAGCAGCTGCTTGCTGTTCACAAGTTCTATGGATAAAACAACAGGTTAGAGATTTTGGTATTATTTTTAAATGTGTACCTATTTACTGTGATAACACAAGTGCCATATGTATTTCTAAAGATCCAGTTCAACACTCAAAGGTAAAACATATCCACATTAGGCATCACTTTTTAAAAGATAATGTGGAGCAAGGGAATATTAAGTTAGAATTTTGCCAAACTGAAAATCAAATTGCAGATATTCTAACCAAGCCCTTGAACAAAGAAAGGTTTGAGAAATTGAGACTGGAACTTGGGATGATCAAGCTAAAGTACTAGCCTCTGAAGTTCCAAGATATGGCAGAATCAAAAATAATGTAAATAAAGGAAAAAGAGCATTTATCACAACTTTGGTGTGATAAACATAGCTGAAGTGTCACCGTTGTTAATTACTGAAGGTAAATTCATTAAAACACTCAATTACTTTTGCTAGTAGTAATGTACAGTGTATATGTGTAGAAAGCGTGTTCCAATTGCGTATTTGTGAACAATGATATTGCTTTGAAAATTAAATGAACTTGGAAACAAATTATTTTTGGTAAATACATCTTGCGTGTTTTGATTTTAGAAAATTAATTGAATTTGTTCAATTAATGACTGCTCAGTAAACCCATTAACTCCCTTACACCGCTTCATTAAATATAAAAGGCACTCTCAACCACCTTACATCATCACGCTGTCAAAATCATTTACTCCACTGTGAAAAAACCTTCCACACTATTCCAAAACACTCTTGAACAAGAAATCATGGCCATAATCACCTCCCTAAGCTCGTCTGAAAACTCACACCACAACCAAACCTCTGAGCAAGAAGAAGTTTCATCACTTCCGATTGTCTCGAATTTCGAAACACAAATCATCAACCCACCATCTTCCACCATGCAAAACCCTAACCCCGAACAAATGGAAAACATCACCAAGTCAGTCCTCGACAAATTGAGGGAATGGAAGGCGAAGAAAGGTCAAGAGAAGTCCCTGGAGGATCACATTGAGGAAGTTGAGGAGTTTGCTCGAAATTTGGAAGAGGAGGGTTCCGAGAATGAGAAGTCAGAGGCTGAAGAAGAAATTGATCAAGCTAAGCTTGAAGTGCAATCAGATAGGTATGTTGTTGGACACCGAATTGATTTGGATTGGTGTAGAAAAGCTAGATTTCTTGAGTTTATTGATTTAATCAAATTTCAAGGGTGGGAGTATCTGTTAGTCAAAGTATCGAATAATTTGATGTATCCGAGTGCTATGACTGAATTTTGTGATAATTTTGAAGCTAAATTGGGAATAATAACGAGTCAAGTTGGTACAATCAAAATTGAATTTAATGTTGAAACTTTAAGTAAAATCCTGAGAACACCCATGGAGGGGTATGAGACTTACATTAAGGGTAAGTCAAGTGTCAAGGTTGGAAATTACTTAAGTGGTGATATAGTTGAAGCCCTAGGAGGAAAAAGGGGGAAGAATATTATGAGTCATAATGATCTGAGTCCCTTAAATAAACTACTGTTCAATTTGGTTAAGAAAACGATCTTACCAAGAGTTGCCAAGAAGGGTGAAGCTTGTTTGATGGACATGGCTGTCATTTTCTGTCTGTCTAGGAGAATTAAAATTAATTTTCCCTCACTTATGTTTCAACACTTAGCACATTGTGTTCCAAGTGGAACAAAAGTAGGTTATGGTGCTATTTTGTCTACGGTCTTTGAAAGTTTAGGGGTGAAGCTGAAGGGAAAATATGCTGGTTTGGAGGAGAAACCAGAAAATGTGATCGATGGAAATACTTTGGCAGGATTAAGTTTGGAAGTAGTTCAGGGAAAGATTCAGAAGTTGGAAAAGGAAGAAGAGAAGGCTGAGAAATCAACAGGAAAGAGAAAGCAAAAAGAAATGAGTGAAAAACCTGTCAGGAAGAGCAGGAGGCTATCTGCATCTGCAAGCTCACTGCCTAAGACCAGCATGGAGGAGCCCTTAGAGTTAGATACAGATGATAAGGTGATTGAAGGGCAAGTGTCTGAGTTGGTGGATAGGATGGAGAGGGTTGAAATCCAGGTCAAGGAGTCTGCTGGAAAGATTCAGCTTCAAAAGTTGGAAAAACAAGTGCAGGAGCAGGGGAAGGCACTAAAAGAACTGAAGAAATCAGTGCAGGCACAGGACAAGGCTCTGAAGGAACAAGAGAAGGAGTTCCAACAGAAGCTGGGAAGTCTTGAGCAACGGTTGGAAGCTCTGGTTGCACAGCAGAAGGAAGACAGCAAGCAGATCCTAGACCTATTCCAGACCTAGCCTATCTTAATTCCCTTTTAGCTTTCTTAAATAGCCTATCTTCACTTCTAGCAGTCATGAACATTTTCTTTTGTTTTTAAAATGTTTAAATATATTTTGGATTGTAATAACTTTAGCAGGATGTTAATTTTTTTTTTTTTTGGTTTTAATGAATGCTTTTGGAACTGCCTATACATGTATGCAATTGTCTGTTATGAATGCTTAAACAGGAGAGTGGAATTTGCCTAAGGGAAGTTAGCAGCGCTGCCTTCAGTTTCCCACACTCGATGAATTGCTTGTGGGAATGTAGGTAGATGCTTAATAAACTTGAAAAAGCAGGACTTTTTGATAATGCCAAAAGGGGGAAAAGAAGAAGCAAACATGGAGGCTGAAGTTGTTCTGGGTTCCAGTTGAGAAAGTATCAGAAACTTTCTTCTGATATGATGCTATAGTTTAGTTATTTTTCTGCCTTAGTTATTTTTTTTTTGTTTTTCTTTTCTGTCTGTGTTTATTTTCTGTTTTTTATTCAAAAATCCAAAAATACGTCCTTCTACTTGTTTTAACTTTCTCAAAGAGTTTGCTTAAGTTTGTCATCATCAAAAAGGGGGAAATTGTTGATGTATATAGGTTTTGATGATGAGGAACTTAAACTGAAGCAAACTCATCTAATAAAGGTTTCTCAAGTGTTTGTTTAGCTTAGGTGAAATTGATCTTGGAGATGGAAGAAGTAGCTGATGCTAGGAAGCCTTGAAGAAGTTTTTTATTCAGAAAGTTATTCAATAAGAAGAAGAGTTCCCTCACAGGAGCTAAGTTCCCTAACAGGAACGTTCCCTAACAGGAACCTGAAGATGAAGGACTAAGTTCTTTGGAGGAACTTAGTAAAACGTGGAGCCCAAGTAGTCCAACCAGATCAAGAGCGCAGCACAGCAATAGTTTAGTTAAGATTTTATCTTCTAGATTTATTGTTAAATATGTTAAGTAGGATATGCATGGAATTTATTAGAAGCGTGACAAGATAGCTTGGCAAATTAATTAAATCTGGAAAATATAAAAAGATAGAATTCGAAAAAGATTTTTAACTTAAAAGCTAATTTCCTAAAATCTGTTTGTTAAAAAGATATTATGCTTTTTAACTAAATATTTCTATCTTATTTTCTGAAAAGATTTTCTTCACATAGATTTACTTAAAATCGTGTTTTAAGATAAGTTAAGTTTAACTTATTTATCTTTTTGAAAACCTACTTTCTATACGAGTCTTGCTTGTATAAATAGTAGAGGTTGAAATGGGTTTAGGTTTTTGTGAGTTTGATGCGTGAAGAATTACAGAGCTTAAATTGTGTAAGTTTTCCAAGCTTATAAACTTGTCATATTAGTTTCGGGTTTCATGCATAGCTTGCCTATCATATACTAGGTGTTTATTATTTGTATTTGGTTTGGGTTAATTGGGTAGTGAGTAATTTGTTAATCTTGTTTATTGTGTTAGCTTCTAGTGAGAAGGGGAAGATTTGTACTTGGGGAGTACGAGTGAGTCTAAGTGTGGGACTTAGACAGGGTAGAACAGGGTGCTGTTCTGTAGAGAGTTCTTTTAGGAACTTGAGAGTATAGTCTTTATTATAGTAGGTTGTAACTTGGTGTTTGCCCTATTATAGTGAAGTGATTTGTGTTTGAAATCCCTAAGGTAGGGTCGAGGTTTTACTTCTAGTTGGGCACTAGAAGGTTTCCTCGTAAAATACTGTGTGCTTTACAAGTTCCTATTTCATTCTGTTTTGTTATGTTTTATAATTCGAAAAAATAGTCATTAGGAACTTATCTACAATTCACCCCCCCTCTTGTAGAGTTCGTCTCAACTAACAATTGGTATCAGAGCAAGGTTCTCAAGTGTTTGCAGATAACTTTGCTGAGTAAGTTCCTGGAGAGATGAATTACAAGGAGAAACTAGAAGAAGGGTACTCAACCCAACGTCCACCTATGTTCAATGGTAAGTTCTATGCATACTGGAAGAACAGGATGGAGATCTTCATCAAGGCTGAAAATTACCAGGTTTGGCGTGTTATTGAAACTGGTGATTTTGAAATAACTCAAACCAATGACAAACATGAGGTAGTGTCTAAATCCATTTCTGATTATAATAAGGAAGATTATCAGAAACTTGAATTGAATGCTTTAGCAATAAAGTATTTACACTGTGGACTTGGACCTCATGAACATAATCGTATCATGGGGTGCAAGTCTGCTAAACAGATATGGGATTTGCTACAGGTAACTCATGAAGGTACAAATGAGGTAAAACGTTCCAAAATTGATTTATTAATGTCTAGATATGAAAGGTTTGAAATGCAATCTAAGGAAACCATAGAGGAGATGTTTACTAGATTCAATGATATAATTAATGAACTGAACTCCCTTGGCAGACATATTCCTATTGATGAACAGGCTAGGAAAATTCTAAGAAGCCTTCCACAAGATGAACGATGGAGATCCAAGGTGACTGCCATGCAGGAAGCTAAGGATTTCACAAAGTTCAACATGGAACAACTAGCTGGATCATTGATGACTCATGAACTTCATTTGAGTTCCAACACTGAAAATTCAAGAAATAAGAGTTTGGCACTCAAGGCTCAAGACTCTGAAGAATCAGAAGTCGATGAGGAAGAGATGGCTATGCTAGTCAGGAAGTTTAAGAAAATGATGAACAATAGGAAATTTGATAGGAACAAGAAGTTTACAAGTTCCAGAAACACAACGTGCTTTAAGTGTGGACCAAAAGATCACTTTATCAAAGATTGTCCTGTTCAGGATGGAGAGAAAGGAAAGACTAAAAGCAAGGAGCAATCCAAAGAGTCAAGAGTCTACAAGCCTTAATTCACCAAGGACAACGTCAAGAAAGCCATGTTAGCTGCCTGGGGAGATACAGATTCAGAGGAAGAGGAGGACCAACCTTTAGAAGAAACGGCTCATCTGTGTTTGATGGCAAAAACTGATGAAGCTGCCAAACTGAAAGAGTTGGAATCTGAGGTATGGTACTCTTACAATAATTTGAAACATCTGTCTAAAGAGAATCTAATAAATGCTGTTTTGGAAATTCAGGAAGATATAAAGGAATTATATAGATCCAAACAGCAAAGTGATAAAGCTTTAGAAACTTACAAAGAGAACAGTGAGTGGATTGATAACATGAAGTTTGATATTCAATATAGGTTCTTTAGTCTGTTTGATGATAATAAAATTTTGAAAGAGACCGTTGAAAACCTGAAACATGATAATATACTTCTAAATGTGGAATTATCTTTACTAAAGCTCAGTGTAGATACTCCTAACTCTGAAGTTCCTCCACTTACGGAATATCCGAATTTTGAAAAATTAAAATATGATTTGGAAGATCTAAAAACGGATAAAGCACGTCTTGAGGGGGAACTTGAGAGAGTTAGGAAAGGTAAACAGCCAATAGAGTATAGAGTTCTTGACTGGATTACTAAAGCTCAGACCAAGAGAACTGAAGGCCTAGGCTATAAGAAGAAGTTCCAGAAAGAAAAGAAGTATGTTAATTTGCCCAGTAGTATTGTTTGTTATTTCTGTGGTAATACTGGACATAAGCAGGTTAAATGTCCTAAGAAAGAAAAATGCACTCAGAAGAATGTCAAACATGTAGAACAAGTCTGGGTTAAGAAAAATGAATCAACTCCTGTTGCACAGGAACCCAAGGAAACCTGGGTTCCTGACTCTAACATTTAATTCTTCTTGCAGGTTCCAGTGAGGGGGAACAACACTTGGTACCTCGACAGTGGTTGTTCTAAGCACATGACTGGAGATAAAACTAGATTTCTCTCACTGGATGCCTACTATGGAGGAACCGTGACCTTTGGTGATAACATGAAAGGAGATATAATTGCTATTGGTAAAATAGGAAGGTCACGTTCCCATGCTATTGAGAACGTATTCTTAGTCGAGGGTCTCAAACACAATCTGTTAAGTATTTCACAATTTTGTGACAAAGGTAACTCTGTTAGCTTTACTTCTAATAAGTGTAGAATCATCCACAATGACACTGGGAACATTATTTTAGAAGGAACTCGAAAAGGGAACACATATGTTGTGGATCTCAACGAGGTTCCTAATAGCAGTTTAACATGTCTTAGTGTTATTGAGGATGATCCTCTTCTATGGCACAAAAGATTTGGCCATGCAAGCTTTTCTTTACTTGATAAATTAAGATCTAAGAACTTAGTGGAAGGACTTCCTTGCATCAAGTTTTTGTATGACAAAGTGTGTGAAGCTTGTGCTAAAGGAAAACAGACTCGAATTTCCTTCAAGTCCAAAAAGATGGTAAGTACCAAAAGGCCTTTGGAACTCATTCATATGGATCTCTGTGGTCCAATGAGAATCCAAAGCAGAAGTGGTAAGAAATATGTAATGGTTATTGTTGATGATTTCTCTAGGTTCACTTGGGTTTTCTTTCTTGTAAGCAAGGATGAAACGTTTGATGAGTTTGTTGCTTTTGTTAAGAAAGAACAGAGAAGGACATGAAATAACTTGATACATCTAAGATCAGATCATGGAACAAAATTTGAAAACTCCAAATTTGATGAATTCTGTAATGAGTATGGTATGGACCACAACTTCTCTGCCCCAAGAACTCCACAACAAAATGGAGTGGTGGAACGCAAGAATAGGAGTCTTGAAGACATGTCAAGGACAATGCTGATATCAAGTAGACTGCCTAGGAACTTCTGGGCTGAAGCAGTAAACACAGCATGTTATATACTCAATAGAGTATCTGTTAGAGCCATCACTAACAAAACTCCTTATGAACTGATGAAAGGGAGAAAACCTAATATTTCTTACTTTATATCTTTTGGTTGTAAATGTTTTGTCCATAATAATGGTAAGAGGAACTTGGGAAAGTTTGATGAACGAAGTGATGAGGCTGTATTCCTAGGATATGCTTCAAATAGTAAAGCCTACAAAGTCTATAATAAAAGGACTATGTGTGTTGAGGAGTCTGTACATATTATATTTGATGAAACTGAACAATTGATTGATGTACAGGATTGTGATGATGATTTTGAGATTGGACTTGTGCGCAAGCAGAATCCAGATGAGGAACCAGCATCACTGCAGAAGCAGCAAGTGGAAACTACTGAAGTAACGAACCCTGAAGCAAATGCAGAACTAGTATTGGAGAATGCACCAGGAACTCCACATCAAGAACCAAACGAAAATCATAATGAAGGACAACAAGTGGAAACCCCTGAGGAAGTTCAACCTGAGATCCAGAATGAAGTTTCTACAGAAGAACTAGTCAACAATAATGAAGAAAGATTGTATCCAATCAAAGATTTCACTCCAAGGCCCTGGAAACATCAGAAATCTCATCTAGTAGATGCAATCATGAGTGACATAACCAAAGGAACTCAAACTAGATCTCAGCTTAGGAACTTCTGTGCATTCAATGCATTCCTTTCTTCTATGGAACCTAAAAATTATGTTGAGGCTTTAACTGACGCTGACTGGATTAATGCTATGCGGGCTGAACTGAATGAATTTGAAAGAAATAAAGTTTGGCATCTGGAACCTAGACCAAAAGACAAAAAGTCAATTGGACTAAAATGGGTGTTCAGAAACAAACTAGATGAACATGGTATTATTGTCAGGAACAAAGCAAGATTAGTTGTACAGGGTTTCAATCAGCAAGAAGGAATAGACTATGAAGAAACATTTGCTCCAGTAGCCAGGTTAGAAGCTATTCGTTTACTTATTGCTTTTGCTGCTTACATGGGATTTAGGCTGTACCAGATGGATGTAAAATGTGCATTCTTAAATGGATATCTAAATGAAGAAGTCTATGTGGAATAGCCTCCTGGATTTGAAAATCCAGAGTTCCCAAACCATGTCTATAAGCTTGACAAGGCTCTATACGGGCTTAAGCAAGCTCCTAGAGCATGGTATGAAAGGTTATCAAAGTTCCTTTTGGCTAATGGATTTAAACGTGGTAAAATTGATAAAACTTTGTTTTTGAAGTCAAATGGAACTGATATCCTAGTTGTACAAATTTATGTTGATGATATTTTATTTGGTGCAACTAATGAGTCTTTGTGCAAGTACTTTGCTGACCTTATGAGTGGAGAATTTGAAATGAGCATGACTGGAGAATTAAATTTCTTTCTTGGTTTGCAAATTAAGCAAACTGAAGAGGGAATTATGATTCATCAGCAAAAATATATTAAGGAACTGATCAAGAAATACAAGTTGGAAAATGCCAAAACCAACAATACTCCAATGGGAACTGCTACTAGATTGGATGAAGATCCATCTGGAACTTGCATAGATCAATCTATGTATCGAGGTATGATAGGCTCACTACTTTACTTAACAGCTAGTAGACCTGACATATCTTTTAGTGTAGGTCTGTGTGCCAAGTTCCAAGCAAATCCAAAGGAGTCTCACCTTACAGCAGTAAAAAGAATCCTTAGATACTTGAAAGGAACTGATGATTTGAGTCTCTTCTATCCTAGAAGTGATTCTTTTGATTTAAATAGTTTTACTGACGCTGACTATGCAGGTGATTTGGTAAATAGGAAAAGCACTTCAGGTATGGTACAATTTTTAGGACCTTGTTTAGTTTCTTGGGGTTCCAAGAAGCAAAACACAGTTACTTTATCAACAGCTGAAGCTGAGTATGTGGCAGCAGCTGCTTGCTGTTCACAAGTTCTATGGATAAAACAACAGGTTAGAGATTTTGGTATTATTTTTAAATGTGTACCTATTTACTGTGATAACACAAGTGCCATATGTATTTCTAAAGATCCAGTTCAACACTCAAAGGTAAAACATATCCACATTAGGCATCACTTTTTAAAAGATAATGTGGAGCAAGGGAATATTAAGTTAGAATTTTGCCAAACTGAAAATCAAATTGCAGATATTCTAACCAAGCCCTTGAACAAAGAAAGGTTTGAGAAATTGAGACTGGAACTTGGGATGATCAAGCTAAAGTACTAGCCTCTGAAGTTCCAAGATATGGCAGAATCAAAAATAATGTAAATAAAGGAAAAAGAGCATTTATCACAACTTTGGTGTGATAAACATAGCTGAAGTGTCACCGTTGTTAATTACTGAAGGTAAATTCATTAAAACACTCAATTACTTTTGCTAGTAGTAATGTACAGTGTATATGTGTAGAAAGCGTGTTCCAATTGCGTATTTGTGAACAATGATATTGCTTTGAAAATTAAATGAACTTGGAAACAAATTATTTTTGGTAAATACATCTTGCGTGTTTTGATTTTAGAAAATTAATTGAATTTGTTCAATTAATGACTGCTCAGTAAACCCATTAACTCCCTTACACCGCTTCATTAAATATAAAAGGCACTCTCAACCACCTTACATCATCACGCTGTCAAAATCATTTACTCCACTGTGAAAAAACCTTCCACACTATTCCAAAACACTCTTGAACAAGAAATCATGGCCATAATCACCTCCCTAAGCTCGTCTGAAAACTCACACCACAACCAAACCTCTGAGCAAGAAGAAGTTTCATCACTTCCGATTGTCTCGAATTTCGAAACACAAATCATCAACCCACCATCTTCCACCATGCAAAACCCTAACCCCGAACAAATGGAAAACATCACCAAGTCAGTCCTCGACAAATTGAGGGAATGGAAGGCGAAGAAAGGTCAAGAGAAGTCCCTGGAGGATCACATTGAGGAAGTTGAGGAGTTTGCTCGAAATTTGGAAGAGGAGGGTTCCGAGAATGAGAAGTCAGAGGCTGAAGAAGAAATTGATCAAGCTAAGCTTGAAGTGCAATCAGATAGGTATGTTGTTGGACACCGAATTGATTTGGATTGGTGTAGAAAAGCTAGATTTCTTGAGTTTATTGATTTAATCAAATTTCAAGGGTGGGAGTATCTGTTAGTCAAAGTATCGAATAATTTGATGTATCCGAGTGCTATGACTTAATTTTGTGATAATTTTGAAGCTAAATTGGGAATAATAACGAGTCAAGTTGGTACAATCAAAATTGAATTTAATGTTGAAACTTTAAGTAAAATCCTGAGAACACCCATGGAGGGGTATGAGACTTACATTAAGGGTAAGTCAAGTGTCAAGGTTGGAAATTACTTAAGTGGTGATATAGTTGAAGCCCTAGGAGGAAAAAGGGGGAAGAATATTATGAGTCATAATGATCTGAGTCCCTTAAATAAACTACTGTTCAATTTGGTTAAGAAAACGATCTTACCAAGAGTTGCCAAGAAGGGTGAAGCTTGTTTGATGGACATGGCTGTCATTTTCTGTCTGTCTAGGAGAATTAAAATTAATTTTCCCTCACTTATGTTTCAACACTTAGCACATTGTGTTCCAAGTGGAACAAAAGTAGATTATGGTGCTATTTTGTCTACGGTCTTTGAAAGTTTAGGGGTGAAGCTGAAGGGAAAATATGCTGGTTTGGAGGAGAAACCAGAAAATGTGATCGATGGAAATACTTTGGCAGGATTAAGTTTGGAAGTAGTTCAGGGAAAGATTCAGAAGTTGGAAAAGGAAGAAGAGAAGGCTGAGAAATCAACAGGAAAGAGAAAGCAAAAAGAAATGAGTGAAAAACCTGTCAGGAAGAGCAGGAGGCTATCTGCATCTGCAAGCTCACTGCCTAAGACCATCATGGAGGAGCCCTTAGAGTTAGATACAGATGATAAGGTGATTGAAGGGAAAGTGTCTGAGTTGGTGGATAGGATGGAGAGGGTTGAAATCCAGGTCAAGGAGTCTGCTGGAAAGATTCAGCTTCAAAAGTTGGAAAAACAAGTGCAGGAGCAGGGGAAGGCACTAAAAGAACTGAAGAAATCAGTGCAGGCACAGGACAAGGCTCTGAAGGAACAAGAGAAGGAGTTCCAACAGAAGCTGGGAAGTCTTGAGCAACGGTTGGAAGCTCTGGTTGCACACCAGAAGGAAGACAGCAAGCAGATCCTAGACCTATTGCAGACCTAGCCTATCTTAATTCCCTTTTAGCTTTCTTAAATAGCCTATCTTCACTTCTAGCAGTCATGAACATTTTCTTTTGTTTTTAAAATGTTTAAATATATTTTGGATTGTAATAACTTTAGCAGGATGTTAATTTTTTTTTTTTTTGGTTTTAATGAATGCTTTTGGAACTGCCTATACATGTATGCAATTGTCTGTTATGAATGCTTAAACAGGAGAGTGGAATTTGCCTAAGGGAAGTTAGCAGCGCTGCCTTCAGTTTCCCACACTCGATGAATTGCTTGTGGGAATGTAGGTAGATGCTTAATAAACTTGAAAAAGCAGGACTTTTTGATAATGCCAAAAGGGGGAAAAGAAGAAGCAAACATGGAGGCTGAAGTTGTTCTGGGTTCCAGTTGAGAAAGTATCAGAAACTTTCTTCTGATATGATGCTATAGTTTAGTTATTTTTCTGCCTTAGTTATTTTTTTTTTGTTTTTCTTTTCTGTCTGTGTTTATTTTCTGTTTTTTATTCAAAAATCCAAAAATACGTCCTTCTACTTGTTTTAACTTTCTCAAAGAGTTTGCTTAAGTTTGTCATCATCAAAAAGGGGGAAATTGTTGATGTATATAGGTTTTGATGATGAGGAACTTAAACTGAAGCAAACTCATCTAATAAAGGTTTCTCAAGTGTTTGTTTAGCTTAGGTGAAATTGATCTTGGAGATGGAAGAAGTAGCTGATGCTAGGAAGCCTTGAAGAAGTTTTTTATTCAGAAAGTTATTCAATAAGAAGAAGAGTTCCCTCACAGGAGCTAAGTTCCCTAACAGGAACGTTCCCTAACAGGAACCTGAAGATGAAGGACTAAGTTCTTTGGAGGAACTTAGTAAAACGTGGAGCCCAAGTAGTCCAACCAGATCAAGAGCGCAGCACAGCAATAGTTTAGTTAAGATTTTATCTTCTAGATTTATTGTTAAATATGTTAAGTAGGATATGCATGGAATTTATTAGAAGCGTGACAAGATAGCTTGGCAAATTAATTAAATCTGGAAAATATAAAAAGATAGAATTCGAAAAAGATTTTTAACTTAAAAGCTAATTTCCTAAAATCTGTTTGTTAAAAAGATATTATGCTTTTTAACTAAATATTTCTATCTTATTTTCTGAAAAGATTTTCTTCACATAGATTTACTTAAAATCGTGTTTTAAGATAAGTTAAGTTTAACTTATTTATCTTTTTGAAAACCTACTTTCTATACGAGTCTTGCTTGTATAAATAGTAGAGGTTGAAATGGGTTTAGGTTTTTGTGAGTTTGATGCGTGAAGAATTACAGAGCTTAAATTGTGTAAGTTTGCCAAGCTTATAAACTTGTCATATTAGTTTCGGGTTTCATGCATAGCTTGCCTATCATATACTAGGTGTTTATTATTTGTATTTGGTTTGGGTTAATTGGGTAGTGAGTAATTTGTTAATCTTGTTTATTGTGTTAGCTTCTAGTGAGAAGGGGAAGATTTGTACTTGGGGAGTACGAGTGAGTCTAAGTGTGGGACTTAGACAGGGTAGAACAGGGTGCTGTTCTGTAGAGAGTTCTTTTAGGAACTTGAGAGTATAGTCTTTATTATAGTAGGTTGTAACTTGGTGTTTGCCCTATTATAGTGAAGTGATTTGTGTTTGAAATCCCTAAGGTAGGGTCGAGGTTTTACTTCTAGTTGGGCACTAGAAGGTTTCCTCGTAAAATACTGTGTGCTTTACAAGTTCCTATTTCATTCTGTTTTGTTATGTTTTATAATTCGAAAAAATAGTCATTAGGAACTTATCTACAATTCACCCCCCCTCTTGTAGAGTTCGTCTCAACTAACAATTGGTATCAGAGCAAGGTTCTCAAGTGTTTGCAGATAACTTTGCTGAGTAAGTTCCTGGAGAGATGAATTACAAGGAGAAACTAGAAGAAGGGTACTCAACCCAACGTCCACCTATGTTCAATGGTAAGTTCTATGCATACTGGAAGAACAGGATGGAGATCTTCATCAAGGCTGAAAATTACCAGGTTTGGCGTGTTATTGAAACTGGTGATTTTGAAATAACTCAAACCAATGACAAACATGAGGTAGTGTCTAAATCCATTTCTGATTATAATAAGGAAGATTATCAGAAACTTGAATTGAATGCTTTAGCAATAAAGTATTTACACTGTGGACTTGGACCTCATGAACATAATCGTATCATGGGGTGCAAGTCTGCTAAACAGATATGGGATTTGCTACAGGTAACTCATGAAGGTACAAATGAGGTAAAACGTTCCAAAATTGATTTATTAATGTCTAGATATGAAAGGTTTGAAATGCAATCTAAGGAAACCATAGAGGAGATGTTTACTAGATTCAATGATATAATTAATGAACTGAACTCCCTTGGCAGACATATTCCTATTGATGAACAGGCTAGGAAAATTCTAAGAAGCCTTCCACAAGATGAACGATGGAGATCCAAGGTGACTGCCATGCAGGAAGCTAAGGATTTCACAAAGTTCAACATGGAACAACTAGCTGGATCATTGATGACTCATGAACTTCATTTGAGTTCCAACACTGAAAATTCAAGAAATAAGAGTTTGGCACTCAAGGCTCAAGACTCTGAAGAATCAGAAGTCGATGAGGAAGAGATGGCTATGCTAGTCAGGAAGTTTAAGAAAATGATGAACAATAGGAAATTTGATAGGAACAAGAAGTTTACAAGTTCCAGAAACACAACGTGCTTTAAGTGTGGACCAAAAGATCACTTTATCAAAGATTGTCCTGTTCAGGATGGAGAGAAAGGAAAGACTAAAAGCAAGGAGCAATCCAAAGAGTCAAGAGTCTACAAGCCTTAATTCACCAAGGACAACGTCAAGAAAGCCATGTTAGCTGCCTGGGGAGATACAGATTCAGAGGAAGAGGAGGACCAACCTTTAGAAGAAACGGCTCATCTGTGTTTGATGGCAAAAACTGATGAAGCTGCCAAACTGAAAGAGTTGGAATCTGAGGTATGGTACTCTTACAATAATTTGAAACATCTGTCTAAAGAGAATCTAATAAATGCTGTTTTGGAAATTCAGGAAGATATAAAGGAATTATATAGATCCAAACAGCAAAGTGATAAAGCTTTAGAAACTTACAAAGAGAACAGTGAGTGGATTGATAACATGAAGTTTGATATTCAATATAGGTTCTTTAGTCTGTTTGATGATAATAAAATTTTGAAAGAGACCGTTGAAAACCTGAAACATGATAATATACTTCTAAATGTGGAATTATCTTTACTAAAGCTCAGTGTAGATACTCCTAACTCTGAAGTTCCTCCACTTACGGAATATCCGAATTTTGAAAAATTAAAATATGATTTGGAAGATCTAAAAACGGATAAAGCACGTCTTGAGGGGGAACTTGAGAGAGTTAGGAAAGGTAAACAGCCAATAGAGTATAGAGTTCTTGACTGGATTACTAAAGCTCAGACCAAGAGAACTGAAGGCCTAGGCTATAAGAAGAAGTTCCAGAAAGAAAAGAAGTATGTTAATTTGCCCAGTAGTATTGTTTGTTATTTCTGTGGTAATACTGGACATAAGCAGGTTAAATGTCCTAAGAAAGAAAAATGCACTCAGAAGAATGTCAAACATGTAGAACAAGTCTGGGTTAAGAAAAATGAATCAACTCCTGTTGCACAGGAACCCAAGGAAACCTGGGTTCCTGACTCTAACATTTAATTCTTCTTGCAGGTTCCAGTGAGGGGGAACAACACTTGGTACCTCGACAGTGGTTGTTCTAAGCACATGACTGGAGATAAAACTAGATTTCTCTCACTGGATGCCTACTATGGAGGAACCGTGACCTTTGGTGATAACATGAAAGGAGATATAATTGCTATTGGTAAAATAGGAAGGTCACGTTCCCATGCTATTGAGAACGTATTCTTAGTCGAGGGTCTCAAACACAATCTGTTAAGTATTTCACAATTTTGTGACAAAGGTAACTCTGTTAGCTTTACTTCTAATAAGTGTAGAATCATCCACAATGACACTGGGAACATTATTTTAGAAGGAACTCGAAAAGGGAACACATATGTTGTGGATCTCAACGAGGTTCCTAATAGCAGTTTAACATGTCTTAGTGTTATTGAGGATGATCCTCTTCTATGGCACAAAAGATTTGGCCATGCAAGCTTTTCTTTACTTGATAAATTAAGATCTAAGAACTTAGTGGAAGGACTTCCTTGCATCAAGTTTTTGTATGACAAAGTGTGTGAAGCTTGTGCTAAAGGAAAACAGACTCGAATTTCCTTCAAGTCCAAAAAGATGGTAAGTACCAAAAGGCCTTTGGAACTCATTCATATGGATCTCTGTGGTCCAATGAGAATCCAAAGCAGAAGTGGTAAGAAATATGTAATGGTTATTGTTGATGATTTCTCTAGGTTCACTTGGGTTTTCTTTCTTGTAAGCAAGGATGAAACGTTTGATGAGTTTGTTGCTTTTGTTAAGAAAGAACAGAGAAGGACATGAAATAACTTGATACATCTAAGATCAGATCATGGAACAAAATTTGAAAACTCCAAATTTGATGAATTCTGTAATGAGTATGGTATGGACCACAACTTCTCTGCCCCAAGAACTCCACAACAAAATGGAGTGGTGGAACGCAAGAATAGGAGTCTTGAAGACATGTCAAGGACAATGCTGATATCAAGTAGACTGCCTAGGAACTTCTGGGCTGAAGCAGTAAACACAGCATGTTATATACTCAATAGAGTATCTGTTAGAGCCATCACTAACAAAACTCCTTATGAACTGATGAAAGGGAGAAAACCTAATATTTCTTACTTTATATCTTTTGGTTGTAAATGTTTTGTCCATAATAATGGTAAGAGGAACTTGGGAAAGTTTGATGAACGAAGTGATGAGGCTGTATTCCTAGGATATGCTTCAAATAGTAAAGCCTACAAAGTCTATAATAAAAGGACTATGTGTGTTGAGGAGTCTGTACATATTATATTTGATGAAACTGAACAATTGATTGATGTACAGGATTGTGATGATGATTTTGAGATTGGACTTGTGCGCAAGCAGAATCCAGATGAGGAACCAGCATCACTGCAGAAGCAGCAAGTGGAAACTACTGAAGTAACGAACCCTGAAGCAAATGCAGAACTAGTATTGGAGAATGCACCAGGAACTCCACATCAAGAACCAAACGAAAATCATAATGAAGGACAACAAGTGGAAACCCCTGAGGAAGTTCAACCTGAGATCCAGAATGAAGTTTCTACAGAAGAACTAGTCAACAATAATGAAGAAAGATTGTATCCAATCAAAGATTTCACTCCAAGGCCCTGGAAACATCAGAAATCTCATCTAGTAGATGCAATCATGAGTGACATAACCAAAGGAACTCAAACTAGATCTCAGCTTAGGAACTTCTGTGCATTCAATGCATTCCTTTCTTCTATGGAACCTAAAAATTATGTTGAGGCTTTAACTGACGCTGACTGGATTAATGCTATGCGGGCTGAACTGAATGAATTTGAAAGAAATAAAGTTTGGCATCTGGAACCTAGACCAAAAGACAAAAAGTCAATTGGACTAAAATGGGTGTTCAGAAACAAACTAGATGAACATGGTATTATTGTCAGGAACAAAGCAAGATTAGTTGTACAGGGTTTCAATCAGCAAGAAGGAATAGACTATGAAGAAACATTTGCTCCAGTAGCCAGGTTAGAAGCTATTCGTTTACTTATTGCTTTTGCTGCTTACATGGGATTTAGGCTGTACCAGATGGATGTAAAATGTGCATTCTTAAATGGATATCTAAATGAAGAAGTCTATGTGGAATAGCCTCCTGGATTTGAAAATCCAGAGTTCCCAAACCATGTCTATAAGCTTGACAAGGCTCTATACGGGCTTAAGCAAGCTCCTAGAGCATGGTATGAAAGGTTATCAAAGTTCCTTTTGGCTAATGGATTTAAACGTGGTAAAATTGATAAAACTTTGTTTTTGAAGTCAAATGGAACTGATATCCTAGTTGTACAAATTTATGTTGATGATATTTTATTTGGTGCAACTAATGAGTCTTTGTGCAAGTACTTTGCTGACCTTATGAGTGGAGAATTTGAAATGAGCATGACTGGAGAATTAAATTTCTTTCTTGGTTTGCAAATTAAGCAAACTGAAGAGGGAATTATGATTCATCAGCAAAAATATATTAAGGAACTGATCAAGAAATACAAGTTGGAAAATGCCAAAACCAACAATACTCCAATGGGAACTGCTACTAGATTGGATGAAGATCCATCTGGAACTTGCATAGATCAATCTATGTATCGAGGTATGATAGGCTCACTACTTTACTTAACAGCTAGTAGACCTGACATATCTTTTAGTGTAGGTCTGTGTGCCAAGTTCCAAGCAAATCCAAAGGAGTCTCACCTTACAGCAGTAAAAAGAATCCTTAGATACTTGAAAGGAACTGATGATTTGAGTCTCTTCTATCCTAGAAGTGATTCTTTTGATTTAAATAGTTTTACTGACGCTGACTATGCAGGTGATTTGGTAAATAGGAAAAGCACTTCAGGTATGGTACAATTTTTAGGACCTTGTTTAGTTTCTTGGGGTTCCAAGAAGCAAAACACAGTTACTTTATCAACAGCTGAAGCTGAGTATGTGGCAGCAGCTGCTTGCTGTTCACAAGTTCTATGGATAAAACAACAGGTTAGAGATTTTGGTATTATTTTTAAATGTGTACCTATTTACTGTGATAACACAAGTGCCATATGTATTTCTAAAGATCCAGTTCAACACTCAAAGGTAAAACATATCCACATTAGGCATCACTTTTTAAAAGATAATGTGGAGCAAGGGAATATTAAGTTAGAATTTTGCCAAACTGAAAATCAAATTGCAGATATTCTAACCAAGCCCTTGAACAAAGAAAGGTTTGAGAAATTGAGACTGGAACTTGGGATGATCAAGCTAAAGTACTAGCCTCTGAAGTTCCAAGATATGGCAGAATCAAAAATAATGTAAATAAAGGAAAAAGAGCATTTATCACAACTTTGGTGTGATAAACATAGCTGAAGTGTCACCGTTGTTAATTACTGAAGGTAAATTCATTAAAACACTCAATTACTTTTGCTAGTAGTAATGTACAGTGTATATGTGTAGAAAGCGTGTTCCAATTGCGTATTTGTGAACAATGATATTGCTTTGAAAATTAAATGAACTTGGAAACAAATTATTTTTGGTAAATACATCTTGCGTGTTTTGATTTTAGAAAATTAATTGAATTTGTTCAATTAATGACTGCTCAGTAAACCCATTAACTCCCTTACACCGCTTCATTAAATATAAAAGGCACTCTCAACCACCTTACATCATCACGCTGTCAAAATCATTTACTCCACTGTGAAAAAACCTTCCACACTATTCCAAAACACTCTTGAACAAGAAATCATGGCCATAATCACCTCCCTAAGCTCGTCTGAAAACTCACACCACAACCAAACCTCTGAGCAAGAAGAAGTTTCATCACTTCCGATTGTCTCGAATTTCGAAACACAAATCATCAACCCACCATCTTCCACCATGCAAAACCCTAACCCCGAACAAATGGAAAACATCACCAAGTCAGTCCTCGACAAATTGAGGGAATGGAAGGCGAAGAAAGGTCAAGAGAAGTCCCTGGAGGATCACATTGAGGAAGTTGAGGAGTTTGCTCGAAATTTGGAAGAGGAGGGTTCCGAGAATGAGAAGTCAGAGGCTGAAGAAGAAATTGATCAAGCTAAGCTTGAAGTGCAATCAGATAGGTATGTTGTTGGACACCGAATTGATTTGGATTGGTGTAGAAAAGCTAGATTTCTTGAGTTTATTGATTTAATCAAATTTCAAGGGTGGGAGTATCTGTTAGTCAAAGTATCGAATAATTTGATGTATCCGAGTGCTATGACTGAATTTTGTGATAATTTTGAAGCTAAATTGGGAATAATAACGAGTCAAGTTGGTACAATCAAAATTGAATTTAATGTTGAAACTTTAAGTAAAATCCTGAGAACACCCATGGAGGGGTATGAGACTTACATTAAGGGTAAGTCAAGTGTCAAGGTTGGAAATTACTTAAGTGGTGATATAGTTGAAGCCCTAGGAGGAAAAAGGGGGAAGAATATTATGAGTCATAATGATCTGAGTCCCTTAAATAAACTACTGTTCAATTTGGTTAAGAAAACGATCTTACCAAGAGTTGCCAAGAAGGGTGAAGCTTGTTTGATGGACATGGCTGTCATTTTCTGTCTGTCTAGGAGAATTAAAATTAATTTTCCCTCACTTATGTTTCAACACTTAGCACATTGTGTTCCAAGTGGAACAAAAGTAGGTTATGGTGCTATTTTGTCTACGGTCTTTGAAAGTTTAGGGGTGAAGCTGAAGGGAAAATATGCTGGTTTGGAGGAGAAACCAGAAAATGTGATCGATGGAAATACTTTGGCAGGATTAAGTTTGGAAGTAGTTCAGGGAAAGATTCAGAAGTTGGAAAAGGAAGAAGAGAAGGCTGAGAAATCAACAGGAAAGAGAAAGAAAAAAGAAATGAGTGAAAAACCTGTCAGGAAGAGCAGGAGGCTATCTGCATCTGCAAGCTCACTGCCTAAGACCAGCATGGAGGAGCCCTTAGAGTTAGATACAGATGATAAGGTGATTGAAGGGCAAGTGTCTGAGTTGGTGGATAGGATGGAGAGGGTTGAAATCCAGGTCAAGGAGTCTGCTGGAAAGATTCAGCTTCAAAAGTTGGAAAAACAAGTGCAGGAGCAGGGGAAGGCACTAAAAGAACTGAAGAAATCAGTGCAGGCACAGGACAAGGCTCTGAAGGAACAAGAGAAGGAGTTCCAACAGAAGCTGGGAAGTCTTGAGCAACGGTTGGAAGCTCTGGTTGCACAGCAGAAGGAAGACAGCAAGCAGATCCTAGACCTATTCCAGACCTAGCCTATCTTAATTCCCTTTTAGCTTTCTTAAATAGCCTATCTTCACTTCTAGCAGTCATGAACATTTTCTTTTGTTTTTAAAATGTTTAAATATATTTTGGATTGTAATAACTTTAGCAGGATGTTAATTTTTTTTTTTTTTGGTTTTAATGAATGCTTTTGGAACTGCCTATACATGTATGCAATTGTCTGTTATGAATGCTTAAACAGGAGAGTGGAATTTGCCTAAGGGAAGTTAGCAGCGCTGCCTTCAGTTTCCCACACTCGATGAATTGCTTGTGGGAATGTAGGTAGATGCTTAATAAACTTGAAAAAGCAGGACTTTTTGATAATGCCAAAAGGGGGAAAAGAAGAAGCAAACATGGAGGCTGAAGTTGTTCTGGGTTCCAGTTGAGAAAGTATCAGAAACTTTCTTCTGATATGATGCTATAGTTTAGTTATTTTTCTGCCTTAGTTATTTTTTTTTTGTTTTTCTTTTCTGTCTGTGTTTATTTTCTGTTTTTTATTCAAAAATCCAAAAATACGTCCTTCTACTTGTTTTAACTTTCTCAAAGAGTTTGCTTAAGTTTGTCATCATCAAAAAGGGGGAAATTGTTGATGTATATAGGTTTTGATGATGAGGAACTTAAACTGAAGCAAACTCATCTAATAAAGGTTTCTCAAGTGTTTGTTTAGCTTAGGTGAAATTGATCTTGGAGATGGAAGAAGTAGCTGATGCTAGGAAGCCTTGAAGAAGTTTTTTATTCAGAAAGTTATTCAATAAGAAGAAGAGTTCCCTCACAGGAGCTAAGTTCCCTAACAGGAACGTTCCCTAACAGGAACCTGAAGATGAAGGACTAAGTTCTTTGGAGGAACTTAGTAAAACGTGGAGCCCAAGTAGTCCAACCAGATCAAGAGCGCAGCACAGCAATAGTTTAGTTAAGATTTTATCTTCTAGATTTATTGTTAAATATGTTAAGTAGGATATGCATGGAATTTATTAGAAGCGTGACAAGATAGCTTGGCAAATTAATTAAATCTGGAAAATATAAAAAGATAGAATTCGAAAAAGATTTTTAACTTAAAAGCTAATTTCCTAAAATCTGTTTGTTAAAAAGATATTATGCTTTTTAACTAAATATTTCTATCTTATTTTCTGAAAAGATTTTCTTCACATAGATTTACTTAAAATCGTGTTTTAAGATAAGTTAAGTTTAACTTATTTATCTTTTTGAAAACCTACTTTCTATACGAGTCTTGCTTGTATAAATAGTAGAGGTTGAAATGGGTTTAGGTTTTTGTGAGTTTGATGCGTGAAGAATTACAGAGCTTAAATTGTGTAAGTTTTCCAAGCTTATAAACTTGTCATATTAGTTTCGGGTTTCATGCATAGCTTGCCTATCATATACTAGGTGTTTATTATTTGTATTTGGTTTGGGTTAATTGGGTAGTGAGTAATTTGTTAATCTTGTTTATTGTGTTAGCTTCTAGTGAGAAGGGGAAGATTTGTACTTGGGGAGTACGAGTGAGTCTAAGTGTGGGACTTAGACAGGGTAGAACAGGGTGCTGTTCTGTAGAGAGTTCTTTTAGGAACTTGAGAGTATAGTCTTTATTATAGTAGGTTGTAACTTGGTGTTTGCCCTATTATAGTGAAGTGATTTGTGTTTGAAATCCCTAAGGTAGGGTCGAGGTTTTACTTCTAGTTGGGCACTAGAAGGTTTCCTCGTAAAATACTGTGTGCTTTACAAGTTCCTATTTCATTCTATTTTGTTATGTTTTATAATTCGAAAAAATAGTCATTAGGAACTTATCTACAATTCACCCCCCCTCTTGTAGAGTTCGTCTCAACTAACAATTGGTATCAGAGCAAGGTTCTCAAGTGTTTGCAGATAACTTTGCTGAGTAAGTTCCTGGAGAGATGAATTACAAGGAGAAACTAGAAGAAGGGTACTCAACCCAACGTCCACCTATGTTCAATGGTAAGTTCTATGCATACTGGAAGAACAGGATGGAGATCTTCATCAAGGCTGAAAATTACCAGGTTTGGCGTGTTATTGAAACTGGTGATTTTGAAATAACTCAAACCAATGACAAACATGAGGTAGTGTCTAAATCCATTTCTGATTATAATAAGGAAGATTATCAGAAACTTGAATTGAATGCTTTAGCAATAAAGTATTTACACTGTGGACTTGGACCTCATGAACATAATCGTATCATGGGGTGCAAGTCTGCTAAACAGATATGGGATTTGCTACAGGTAACTCATGAAGGTACAAATGAGGTAAAACGTTCCAAAATTGATTTATTAATGTCTAGATATGAAAGGTTTGAAATGCAATCTAAGGAAACCATAGAGGAGATGTTTACTAGATTCAATGATATAATTAATGAACTGAACTCCCTTGGCAGACATATTCCTATTGATGAACAGGCTAGGAAAATTCTAAGAAGCCTTCCACAAGATGAACGATGGAGATCCAAGGTGACTGCCATGCAGGAAGCTAAGGATTTCACAAAGTTCAACATGGAACAACTAGCTGGATCATTGATGACTCATGAACTTCATTTGAGTTCCAACACTGAAAATTCAAGAAATAAGAGTTTGGCACTCAAGGCTCAAGACTCTGAAGAATCAGAAGTCGATGAGGAAGAGATGGCTATGCTAGTCAGGAAGTTTAAGAAAATGATGAACAATAGGAAATTTGATAGGAACAAGAAGTTTACAAGTTCCAGAAACACAACGTGCTTTAAGTGTGGACCAAAAGATCACTTTATCAAAGATTGTCCTGTTCAGGATGGAGAGAAAGGAAAGACTAAAAGCAAGGAGCAATCCAAAGAGTCAAGAGTCTACAAGCCTTAATTCACCAAGGACAACGTCAAGAAAGCCATGTTAGCTGCCTGGGGAGATACAGATTCAGAGGAAGAGGAGGACCAACCTTTAGAAGAAACGGCTCATCTGTGTTTGATGGCAAAAACTGATGAAGCTGCCAAACTGAAAGAGTTGGAATCTGAGGTATGGTACTCTTACAATAATTTGAAACATCTGTCTAAAGAGAATCTAATAAATGCTGTTTTGGAAATTCAGGAAGATATAAAGGAATTATATAGATCCAAACAGCAAAGTGATAAAGCTTTAGAAACTTACAAAGAGAACAGTGAGTGGATTGATAACATGAAGTTTGATATTCAATATAGGTTCTTTAGTCTGTTTGATGATAATAAAATTTTGAAAGAGACCGTTGAAAACCTGAAACATGATAATATACTTCTAAATGTGGAATTATCTTTACTAAAGCTCAGTGTAGATACTCCTAACTCTGAAGTTCCTCCACTTACGGAATATCCGAATTTTGAAAAATTAAAATATGATTTGGAAGATCTAAAAACGGATAAAGCACGTCTTGAGGGGGAACTTGAGAGAGTTAGGAAAGGTAAACAGCCAATAGAGTATAGAGTTCTTGACTGGATTACTAAAGCTCAGACCAAGAGAACTGAAGGCCTAGGCTATAAGAAGAAGTTCCAGAAAGAAAAGAAGTATGTTAATTTGCCCAGTAGTATTGTTTGTTATTTCTGTGGTAATACTGGACATAAGCAGGTTAAATGTCCTAAGAAAGAAAAATGCACTCAGAAGAATGTCAAACATGTAGAACAAGTCTGGGTTAAGAAAAATGAATCAACTCCTGTTGCACAGGAACCCAAGGAAACCTGGGTTCCTGACTCTAACATTTAATTCTTCTTGCAGGTTCCAGTGAGGGGGAACAACACTTGGTACCTCGACAGTGGTTGTTCTAAGCACATGACTGGAGATAAAACTAGATTTCTCTCACTGGATGCCTACTATGGAGGAACCGTGACCTTTGGTGATAACATGAAAGGAGATATAATTGCTATTGGTAAAATAGGAAGGTCACGTTCCCATGCTATTGAGAACGTATTCTTAGTCGAGGGTCTCAAACACAATCTGTTAAGTATTTCACAATTTTGTGACAAAGGTAACTCTGTTAGCTTTACTTCTAATAAGTGTAGAATCATCCACAATGACACTGGGAACATTATTTTAGAAGGAACTCGAAAAGGGAACACATATGTTGTGGATCTCAACGAGGTTCCTAATAGCAGTTTAACATGTCTTAGTGTTATTGAGGATGATCCTCTTCTATGGCACAAAAGATTTGGCCATGCAAGCTTTTCTTTACTTGATAAATTAAGATCTAAGAACTTAGTGGAAGGACTTCCTTGCATCAAGTTTTTGTATGACAAAGTGTGTGAAGCTTGTGCTAAAGGAAAACAGACTCGAATTTCCTTCAAGTCCAAAAAGATGGTAAGTACCAAAAGGCCTTTGGAACTCATTCATATGGATCTCTGTGGTCCAATGAGAATCCAAAGCAGAAGTGGTAAGAAATATGTAATGGTTATTGTTGATGATTTCTCTAGGTTCACTTGGGTTTTCTTTCTTGTAAGCAAGGATGAAACGTTTGATGAGTTTGTTGCTTTTGTTAAGAAAGAACAGAGAAGGACATGAAATAACTTGATACATCTAAGATCAGATCATGGAACAAAATTTGAAAACTCCAAATTTGATGAATTCTGTAATGAGTATGGTATGGACCACAACTTCTCTGCCCCAAGAACTCCACAACAAAATGGAGTGGTGGAACGCAAGAATAGGAGTCTTGAAGACATGTCAAGGACAATGCTGATATCAAGTAGACTGCCTAGGAACTTCTGGGCTGAAGCAGTAAACACAGCATGTTATATACTCAATAGAGTATCTGTTAGAGCCATCACTAACAAAACTCCTTATGAACTGATGAAAGGGAGAAAACCTAATATTTCTTACTTTATATCTTTTGGTTGTAAATGTTTTGTCCATAATAATGGTAAGAGGAACTTGGGAAAGTTTGATGAACGAAGTGATGAGGCTGTATTCCTAGGATATGCTTCAAATAGTAAAGCCTACAAAGTCTATAATAAAAGGACTATGTGTGTTGAGGAGTCTGTACATATTATATTTGATGAAACTGAACAATTGATTGATGTACAGGATTGTGATGATGATTTTGAGATTGGACTTGTGCGCAAGCAGAATCCAGATGAGGAACCAGCATCACTGCAGAAGCAGCAAGTGGAAACTACTGAAGTAACGAACCCTGAAGCAAATGCAGAACTAGTATTGGAGAATGCACCAGGAACTCCACATCAAGAACCAAACGAAAATCATAATGAAGGACAACAAGTGGAAACCCCTGAGGAAGTTCAACCTGAGATCCAGAATGAAGTTTCTACAGAAGAACTAGTCAACAATAATGAAGAAAGATTGTATCCAATCAAAGATTTCACTCCAAGGCCCTGGAAACATCAGAAATCTCATCTAGTAGATGCAATCATGAGTGACATAACCAAAGGAACTCAAACTAGATCTCAGCTTAGGAACTTCTGTGCATTCAATGCATTCCTTTCTTCTATGGAACCTAAAAATTATGTTGAGGCTTTAACTGACGCTGACTGGATTAATGCTATGCGGGCTGAACTGAATGAATTTGAAAGAAATAAAGTTTGGCATCTGGAACCTAGACCAAAAGACAAAAAGTCAATTGGACTAAAATGGGTGTTCAGAAACAAACTAGATGAACATGGTATTATTGTCAGGAACAAAGCAAGATTAGTTGTACAGGGTTTCAATCAGCAAGAAGGAATAGACTATGAAGAAACATTTGCTCCAGTAGCCAGGTTAGAAGCTATTCGTTTACTTATTGCTTTTGCTGCTTACATGGGATTTAGGCTGTACCAGATGGATGTAAAATGTGCATTCTTAAATGGATATCTAAATGAAGAAGTCTATGTGGAATAGCCTCCTGGATTTGAAAATCCAGAGTTCCCAAACCATGTCTATAAGCTTGACAAGGCTCTATACGGGCTTAAGCAAGCTCCTAGAGCATGGTATGAAAGGTTATCAAAGTTCCTTTTGGCTAATGGATTTAAACGTGGTAAAATTGATAAAACTTTGTTTTTGAAGTCAAATGGAACTGATATCCTAGTTGTACAAATTTATGTTGATGATATTTTATTTGGTGCAACTAATGAGTCTTTGTGCAAGTACTTTGCTGACCTTATGAGTGGAGAATTTGAAATGAGCATGACTGGAGAATTAAATTTCTTTCTTGGTTTGCAAATTAAGCAAACTGAAGAGGGAATTATGATTCATCAGCAAAAATATATTAAGGAACTGATCAAGAAATACAAGTTGGAAAATGCCAAAACCAACAATACTCCAATGGGAACTGCTACTAGATTGGATGAAGATCCATCTGGAACTTGCATAGATCAATCTATGTATCGAGGTATGATAGGCTCACTACTTTACTTAACAGCTAGTAGACCTGACATATCTTTTAGTGTAGGTCTGTGTGCCAAGTTCCAAGCAAATCCAAAGGAGTCTCACCTTACAGCAGTAAAAAGAATCCTTAGATACTTGAAAGGAACTGATGATTTGAGTCTCTTCTATCCTAGAAGTGATTCTTTTGATTTAAATAGTTTTACTGACGCTGACTATGCAGGTGATTTGGTAAATAGGAAAAGCACTTCAGGTATGGTACAATTTTTAGGACCTTGTTTAGTTTCTTGGGGTTCCAAGAAGCAAAACACAGTTACTTTATCAACAGCTGAAGCTGAGTATGTGGCAGCAGCTGCTTGCTGTTCACAAGTTCTATGGATAAAACAACAGGTTAGAGATTTTGGTATTATTTTTAAATGTGTACCTATTTACTGTGATAACACAAGTGCCATATGTATTTCTAAAGATCCAGTTCAACACTCAAAGGTAAAACATATCCACATTAGGCATCACTTTTTAAAAGATAATGTGGAGCAAGGGAATATTAAGTTAGAATTTTGCCAAACTGAAAATCAAATTGCAGATATTCTAACCAAGCCCTTGAACAAAGAAAGGTTTGAGAAATTGAGACTGGAACTTGGGATGATCAAGCTAAAGTACTAGCCTCTGAAGTTCCAAGATATGGCAGAATCAAAAATAATGTAAATAAAGGAAAAAGAGCATTTATCACAACTTTGGTGTGATAAACATAGCTGAAGTGTCACCGTTGTTAATTACTGAAGGTAAATTCATTAAAACACTCAATTACTTTTGCTAGTAGTAATGTACAGTGTATATGTGTAGAAAGCGTGTTCCAATTGCGTATTTGTGAACAATGATATTGCTTTGAAAATTAAATGAACTTGGAAACAAATTATTTTTGGTAAATACATCTTGTGTTTTGATTTTAGAAAATTAATTGAATTTGTTCAATTAATGACTGCTCAGTAAACCCATTAACTCCCTTACACCGCTTCATTAAATATAAAAGGCACTCTCAACCACCTTACATCATCACGCTGTCAAAATCATTTACTCCACTGTGAAAAAACCTTCCACACTATTCCAAAACACTCTTGAACAAGAAATCATGGCCATAATCACCTCCCTAAGCTCGTCTGAAAACTCACACCACAACCAAACCTCTGAGCAAGAAGAAGTTTCATCACTTCCGATTGTCTCGAATTTCGAAACACAAATCATCAACCCACCATCTTCCACCATGAAAAACCCTAACCCCGAACAAATGGAAAACATCACCAAGTCAGTCCTCGACAAATTGAGGGAATGGAAGGCGAAGAAAGGTCAAGAGAAGTCCCTGGAGGATCACATTGAGGAAGTTGAGGAGTTTGCTCGAAATTTGGAAGAGGAGGGTTCCGAGAATGAGAAGTCAGAGGCTGAAGAAGAAATTGATCAAGCTAAGCTTGAAGTGCAATCAGATAGGTATGTTGTTGGACACCGAATTGATTTGGATTGGTGTAGAAAAGCTAGATTTCTTGAGTTTATTGATTTAATCAAATTTCAAGGGTGGGAGTATCTGTTAGTCAAAGTATCGAATAATTTGATGTATCCGAGTGCTATGACTGAATTTTGTGATAATTTTGAAGCTAAATTGGGAATAATAACGAGTCAAGTTGGTACAATCAAAATTGAATTTAATGTTGAAACTTTAAGTAAAATCCTGAGAACACCCATGGAGGGGTATGAGACTTACATTAAGGGTAAGTCAAGTGTCAAGGTTGGAAATTACTTAAGTGGTGATATAGTTGAAGCCCTAGGAGGAAAAAGGGGGAAGAATATTATGAGTCATAATGATCTGAGTCCCTTAAATAAACTACTGTTCAATTTGGTTAAGAAAACGATCTTACCAAGAGTTGCCAAGAAGGGTGAAGCTTGTTTGATGGACATGGCTGTCATTTTCTGTCTGTCTAGGAGAATTAAAAATTAATTTTCCCTCACTTATGTTTCAACACTTAGCACATTGTGTTCCAAGTGGAACAAAAGTAGGTTATGGTGCTATTTTGTCTACGGTCTTTGAAAGTTTAGGGGTGAAGCTGAAGGGAAAATATGCTGGTTTGGAGGAGAAACCAGAAAATGTGATCGATGGAAATACTTTGGCAGGATTAAGTTTGGAAGTAGTTCAGGGAAAGATTCAGAAGTTGGAAAAGGAAGAAGAGAAGGCTGAGAAATCAACAGGAAAGAGAAAGCAAAAAGAAATGAGTGAAAAACCTGTCAGGAAGAGCAGGAGGCTATCTGCATCTGCAAGCTCACTGCCTAAGACCAGCATGGAGGAGCCCTTAGAGTTAGATACAGATGATAAGGTGATTGAAGGGCAAGTGTCTGAGTTGGTGGATAGGATGGAGAGGGTTGAAATCCAGGTCAAGGAGTCTGCTGGAAAGATTCAGCTTCAAAAGTTGGAAAAACAAGTGCAGGAGCAGGGGAAGGCACTAAAAGAACTGAAGAAATCAGTGCAGGCACAGGACAAGGCTCTGAAGGAACAAGAGAAGGAGTTCCAACAGAAGCTGGGAAGTCTTGAGCAACGGTTGGAAGCTCTGGTTGCACAGCAGAAGGAAGACAGCAAGCAGATCCTAGACCTATTGCAGACCTAGCCTATCTTAATTCCCTTTTAGCTTTCTTAAATAGCCTATCTTCACTTCTAGCAGTCATGAACATTTTCTTTTGTTTTTAAAATGTTTAAATATATTTTGGATTGTTATAACTTTAGCAGGATGTTAATTTTTTTTTTTTTTGGTTTTAATGAATGCTTTTGGAACTGTCTATACATGTATGCAATTGTCTGTTATGAATGCTTAAACAGGAGAGTGGAATTTGCCTAAGGGAAGTTAGCAGCGCTGCCTTCAGTTTCCCACACTCGATGAATTGCTTGTGGGAATGTAGGTAGATGCTTAATAAACTTGAAAAAGCAGGACTTTTTGATAATGCCAAAAGGGGGAAAAGAAGAAGCAAACATGGAGGCTGAAGTTGTTCTGGGTTCCAGTTGAGAAAGTATCAGAAACTTTCTTCTGATATGATGCTATAGTTTAGTTATTTTTCTGCCTTAGTTATTTTTTTTTTGTTTTTCTTTTCTGTCTGTGTTTATTTTCTGTTTTTTATTCAAAAATCCAAAAATACGTCCTTCTACTTGTTTTAACTTTCTCAAAGAGTTTGCTTAAGTTTGTCATCATCAAAAAGGGGGAAATTGTTGATGTATATAGGTTTTGATGATGAGGAACTTAAACTGAAGCAAACTCATCTAATAAAGGTTTCTCAAGTGTTTGTTTAGCTTAGGTGAAATTGATCTTGGAGATGGAAGAAGTAGCTGATGCTAGGAAGCCTTGAAGAAGTTTTTTATTCAGAAAGTTATTCAATAAGAAGAAGAGTTCCCTCACAGGAGCTAAGTTCCCTAACAGGAACGTTCCCTAACAGGAACCTGAAGATGAAGGACTAAGTTCTTTGGAGGAACTTAGTAAAACGTGGAGCCCAAGTAGTCCAACCAGATCAAGAGCGCAGCACAGCAATAGTTTAGTTAAGATTTTATCTTCTAGATTTATTGTTAAATATGTTAAGTAGGATATGCATGGAATTTATTAGAAGCGT
Organism: Chenopodium album; assembly: GCF_948465745.1. Taxonomy (NCBI): domain Eukaryota; kingdom Viridiplantae; phylum Streptophyta; class Magnoliopsida; order Caryophyllales; family Amaranthaceae; genus Chenopodium; species Chenopodium album. Next base: position 38,634,732 of record NC_137855.1, read on the forward strand.
GACAAGATAGCTTGGCAAATTAATTAAATCTGGAAAATATAAAAAGATAGAATTCGAAAAAGATTTTTAACTTAAAAGCTAATTTCCTAAAATCTGTTTGTTAAAAAGATATTATGCTTTTTAACTAAATATTTCTATCTTATTTTCTGAAAAGATTTTCTTCACATAGATTTACTTAAAATCGTGTTTTAAGATAAGTTAAGTTTAACTTATTTATCTTTTTGAAAACCTACTTTCTATACGAGTCTTGCTTGTATAAATAGTAGAGGTTGAAATGGGTTTAGGTTTTTGTGAGTTTGATGCGTGAAGAATTACAGAGCTTAAATTGTGTAAGTTTGCCAAGCTTATAAACTTGTCATATTAGTTTCGGGTTTCATGCATAGCTTGCCTATCATATACTAGGTGTTTATTATTTGTATTTGGTTTGGGTTAATTGGGTAGTGAGTAATTTGTTAATCTTGTTTATTGTGTTAGCTTCTAGTGAGAAGGGGAAGATTTGTACTTGGGGAGTACGAGTGAGTCTAAGTGTGGGACTTAGACAGGGTAGAACAGGGTGCTGTTCTGTAGAGAGTTCTTTTAGGAACTTGAGAGTATAGTCTTTATTATAGTAGGTTGTAACTTGGTGTTTGCCCTATTATAGTGAAGTGATTTGTGTTTGAAATCCCTAAGGTAGGGTCGAGGTTTTACTTCTAGTTGGGCACTAGAAGGTTTCCTCGTAAAATACTGTGTGCTTTACAAGTTCCTATTTCATTCTGTTTTGTTATGTTTTATAATTCGAAAAAATAGTCATTAGGAACTTATCTACAATTCACCCCCCCTCTTGTAGAGTTCGTCTCAACTAACAATTGGTATCAGAGCAAGGTTCTCAAGTGTTTGCAGATAACTTTGCTGAGTAAGTTCCTGGAGAGATGAATTACAAGGAGAAACTAGAAGAAGGGTACTCAACCCAACGTCCACCTATGTTCAATGGTAAGTTCTATGCATACTGGAAGAACAGGATGGAGATCTTCATCAAGGCTGAAAATTACCAGGTTTGGCGTGTTATTGAAACTGGTGATTTTGAAATAACTCAAACCAATGACAAACATGAGGTAGTGTCTAAATCCATTTCTGATTATAATAAGGAAGATTATCAGAAACTTGAATTGAATGCTTTAGCAATAAAGTATTTACACTGTGGACTTGGACCTCATGAACATAATCGTATCATGGGGTGCAAGTCTGCTAAACAGATATGGGATTTGCTACAGGTAACTCATGAAGGTACAAATGAGGTAAAACGTTCCAAAATTGATTTATTAATGTCTAGATATGAAAGGTTTGAAATGCAATCTAAGGAAACCATAGAGGAGATGTTTACTAGATTCAATGATATAATTAATGAACTGAACTCCCTTGGCAGACATATTCCTATTGATGAACAGGCTAGGAAAATTCTAAGAAGCCTTCCACAAGATGAACGATGGAGATCCAAGGTGACTGCCATGCAGGAAGCTAAGGATTTCACAAAGTTCAACATGGAACAACTAGCTGGATCATTGATGACTCATGAACTTCATTTGAGTTCCAACACTGAAAATTCAAGAAATAAGAGTTTGGCACTCAAGGCTCAAGACTCTGAAGAATCAGAAGTCGATGAGGAAGAGATGGCTATGCTAGTCAGGAAGTTTAAGAAAATGATGAACAATAGGAAATTTGATAGGAACAAGAAGTTTACAAGTTCCAGAAACACAACGTGCTTTAAGTGTGGACCAAAAGATCACTTTATCAAAGATTGTCCTGTTCAGGATGGAGAGAAAGGAAAGACTAAAAGCAAGGAGCAATCCAAAGAGTCAAGAGTCTACAAGCCTTAATTCACCAAGGACAACGTCAAGAAAGCCATGTTAGCTGCCTGGGGAGATACAGATTCAGAGGAAGAGGAGGACCAACCTTTAGAAGAAACGGCTCATCTGTGTTTGATGGCAAAAACTGATGAAGCTGCCAAACTGAAAGAGTTGGAATCTGAGGTATGGTACTCTTACAATAATTTGAAACATCTGTCTAAAGAGAATCTAATAAATGCTGTTTTGGAAATTCAGGAAGATATAAAGGAATTATATAGATCCAAACAGCAAAGTGATAAAGCTTTAGAAACTTACAAAGAGAACAGTGAGTGGATTGATAACATGAAGTTTGATATTCAATATAGGTTCTTTAGTCTGTTTGATGATAATAAAATTTTGAAAGAGACCGTTGAAAACCTGAAACATGATAATATACTTCTAAATGTGGAATTATCTTTACTAAAGCTCAGTGTAGATACTCCTAACTCTGAAGTTCCTCCACTTACGGAATATCCGAATTTTGAAAAATTAAAATATGATTTGGAAGATCTAAAAACGGATAAAGCACGTCTTGAGGGGGAACTTGAGAGAGTTAGGAAAGGTAAACAGCCAATAGAGTATAGAGTTCTTGACTGGATTACTAAAGCTCAGACCAAGAGAACTGAAGGCCTAGGCTATAAGAAGAAGTTCCAGAAAGAAAAGAAGTATGTTAATTTGCCCAGTAGTATTGTTTGTTATTTCTGTGGTAATACTGGACATAAGCAGGTTAAATGTCCTAAGAAAGAAAAATGCACTCAGAAGAATGTCAAACATGTAGAACAAGTCTGGGTTAAGAAAAATGAATCAACTCCTGTTGCACAGGAACCCAAGGAAACCTGGGTTCCTGACTCTAACATTTAATTCTTCTTGCAGGTTCCAGTGAGGGGGAACAACACTTGGTACCTCGACAGTGGTTGTTCTAAGCACATGACTGGAGATAAAACTAGATTTCTCTCACTGGATGCCTACTATGGAGGAACCGTGACCTTTGGTGATAACATGAAAGGAGATATAATTGCTATTGGTAAAATAGGAAGGTCACGTTCCCATGCTATTGAGAACGTATTCTTAGTCGAGGGTCTCAAACACAATCTGTTAAGTATTTCACAATTTTGTGACAAAGGTAACTCTGTTAGCTTTACTTCTAATAAGTGTAGAATCATCCACAATGACACTGGGAACATTATTTTAGAAGGAACTCGAAAAGGGAACACATATGTTGTGGATCTCAACGAGGTTCCTAATAGCAGTTTAACATGTCTTAGTGTTATTGAGGATGATCCTCTTCTATGGCACAAAAGATTTGGCCATGCAAGCTTTTCTTTACTTGATAAATTAAGATCTAAGAACTTAGTGGAAGGACTTCCTTGCATCAAGTTTTTGTATGACAAAGTGTGTGAAGCTTGTGCTAAAGGAAAACAGACTCGAATTTCCTTCAAGTCCAAAAAGATGGTAAGTACCAAAAGGCCTTTGGAACTCATTCATATGGATCTCTGTGGTCCAATGAGAATCCAAAGCAGAAGTGGTAAGAAATATGTAATGGTTATTGTTGATGATTTCTCTAGGTTCACTTGGGTTTTCTTTCTTGTAAGCAAGGATGAAACGTTTGATGAGTTTGTTGCTTTTGTTAAGAAAGAACAGAGAAGGACATGAAATAACTTGATACATCTAAGATCAGATCATGGAACAAAATTTGAAAACTCCAAATTTGATGAATTCTGTAATGAGTATGGTATGGACCACAACTTCTCTGCCCCAAGAACTCCACAACAAAATGGAGTGGTGGAACGCAAGAATAGGAGTCTTGAAGACATGTCAAGGACAATGCTGATATCAAGTAGACTGCCTAGGAACTTCTGGGCTGAAGCAGTAAACACAGCATGTTATATACTCAATAGAGTATCTGTTAGAGCCATCACTAACAAAACTCCTTATGAACTGATGAAAGGGAGAAAACCTAATATTTCTTACTTTATATCTTTTGGTTGTAAATGTTTTGTCCATAATAATGGTAAGAGGAACTTGGGAAAGTTTGATGAACGAAGTGATGAGGCTGTATTCCTAGGATATGCTTCAAATAGTAAAGCCTACAAAGTCTATAATAAAAGGACTATGTGTGTTGAGGAGTCTGTACATATTATATTTGATGAAACTGAACAATTGATTGATGTACAGGATTGTGATGATGATTTTGAGATTGGACTTGTGCGCAAGCAGAATCCAGATGAGGAACCAGCATCACTGCAGAAGCAGCAAGTGGAAACTACTGAAGTAACGAACCCTGAAGCAAATGCAGAACTAGTATTGGAGAATGCACCAGGAACTCCACATCAAGAACCAAACGAAAATCATAATGAAGGACAACAAGTGGAAACCCCTGAGGAAGTTCAACCTGAGATCCAGAATGAAGTTTCTACAGAAGAACTAGTCAACAATAATGAAGAAAGATTGTATCCAATCAAAGATTTCACTCCAAGGCCCTGGAAACATCAGAAATCTCATCTAGTAGATGCAATCATGAGTGACATAACCAAAGGAACTCAAACTAGATCTCAGCTTAGGAACTTCTGTGCATTCAATGCATTCCTTTCTTCTATGGAACCTAAAAATTATGTTGAGGCTTTAACTGACGCTGACTGGATTAATGCTATGCGGGCTGAACTGAATGAATTTGAAAGAAATAAAGTTTGGCATCTGGAACCTAGACCAAAAGACAAAAAGTCAATTGGACTAAAATGGGTGTTCAGAAACAAACTAGATGAACATGGTATTATTGTCAGGAACAAAGCAAGATTAGTTGTACAGGGTTTCAATCAGCAAGAAGGAATAGACTATGAAGAAACATTTGCTCCAGTAGCCAGGTTAGAAGCTATTCGTTTACTTATTGCTTTTGCTGCTTACATGGGATTTAGGCTGTACCAGATGGATGTAAAATGTGCATTCTTAAATGGATATCTAAATGAAGAAGTCTATGTGGAATAGCCTCCTGGATTTGAAAATCCAGAGTTCCCAAACCATGTCTATAAGCTTGACAAGGCTCTATACGGGCTTAAGCAAGCTCCTAGAGCATGGTATGAAAGGTTATCAAAGTTCCTTTTGGCTAATGGATTTAAACGTGGTAAAATTGATAAAACTTTGTTTTTGAAGTCAAATGGAACTGATATCCTAGTTGTACAAATTTATGTTGATGATATTTTATTTGGTGCAACTAATGAGTCTTTGTGCAAGTACTTTGCTGACCTTATGAGTGGAGAATTTGAAATGAGCATGACTGGAGAATTAAATTTCTTTCTTGGTTTGCAAATTAAGCAAACTGAAGAGGGAATTATGATTCATCAGCAAAAATATATTAAGGAACTGATCAAGAAATACAAGTTGGAAAATGCCAAAACCAACAATACTCCAATGGGAACTGCTACTAGATTGGATGAAGATCCATCTGGAACTTGCATAGATCAATCTATGTATCGAGGTATGATAGGCTCACTACTTTACTTAACAGCTAGTAGACCTGACATATCTTTTAGTGTAGGTCTGTGTGCCAAGTTCCAAGCAAATCCAAAGGAGTCTCACCTTACAGCAGTAAAAAGAATCCTTAGATACTTGAAAGGAACTGATGATTTGAGTCTCTTCTATCCTAGAAGTGATTCTTTTGATTTAAATAGTTTTACTGACGCTGACTATGCAGGTGATTTGGTAAATAGGAAAAGCACTTCAGGTATGGTACAATTTTTAGGACCTTGTTTAGTTTCTTGGGGTTCCAAGAAGCAAAACACAGTTACTTTATCAACAGCTGAAGCTGAGTATGTGGCAGCAGCTGCTTGCTGTTCACAAGTTCTATGGATAAAACAACAGGTTAGAGATTTTGGTATTATTTTTAAATGTGTACCTATTTACTGTGATAACACAAGTGCCATATGTATTTCTAAAGATCCAGTTCAACACTCAAAGGTAAAACATATCCACATTAGGCATCACTTTTTAAAAGATAATGTGGAGCAAGGGAATATTAAGTTAGAATTTTGCCAAACTGAAAATCAAATTGCAGATATTCTAACCAAGCCCTTGAACAAAGAAAGGTTTGAGAAATTGAGACTGGAACTTGGGATGATCAAGCTAAAGTACTAGCCTCTGAAGTTCCAAGATATGGCAGAATCAAAAATAATGTAAATAAAGGAAAAAGAGCATTTATCACAACTTTGGTGTGATAAACATAGCTGAAGTGTCACCGTTGTTAATTACTGAAGGTAAATTCATTAAAACACTCAATTACTTTTGCTAGTAGTAATGTACAGTGTATATGTGTAGAAAGCGTGTTCCAATTGCGTATTTGTGAACAATGATATTGCTTTGAAAATTAAATGAACTTGGAAACAAATTATTTTTGGTAAATACATCTTGCGTGTTTTGATTTTAGAAAATTAATTGAATTTGTTCAATTAATGACTGCTCAGTAAACCCATTAACTCCCTTACACCGCTTCATTAAATATAAAAGGCACTCTCAACCACCTTACATCATCACGCTGTCAAAATCATTTACTCCACTGTGAAAAAACCTTCCACACTATTCCAAAACACTCTTGAACAAGAAATCATGGCCATAATCACCTCCCTAAGCTCGTCTGAAAACTCACACCACAACCAAACCTCTGAGCAAGAAGAAGTTTCATCACTTCCGATTGTCTCGAATTTCGAAACACAAATCATCAACCCACCATCTTCCACCATGCAAAACCCTAACCCCGAACAAATGGAAAACATCACCAAGTCAGTCCTCGACAAATTGAGGGAATGGAAGGCGAAGAAAGGTCAAGAGAAGTCCCTGGAGGATCACATTGAGGAAGTTGAGGAGTTTGCTCGAAATTTGGAAGAGGAGGGTTCCGAGAATGAGAAGTCAGAGGCTGAAGAAGAAATTGATCAAGCTAAGCTTGAAGTGCAATCAGATAGGTATGTTGTTGGACACCGAATTGATTTGGATTGGTGTAGAAAAGCTAGATTTCTTGAGTTTATTGATTTAATCAAATTTCAAGGGTGGGAGTATCTGTTAGTCAAAGTATCGAATAATTTGATGTATCCGAGTGCTATGACTGAATTTTGTGATAATTTTGAAGCTAAATTGGGAATAATAACGAGTCAAGTTGGTACAATCAAAATTGAATTTAATGTTGAAACTTTAAGTAAAATCCTGAGAACACCCATGGAGGGGTATGAGACTTACATTAAGGGTAAGTCAAGTGTCAAGGTTGGAAATTACTTAAGTGGTGATATAGTTGAAGCCCTAGGAGGAAAAAGGGGGAAGAATATTATGAGTCATAATGATCTGAGTCCCTTAAATAAACTACTGTTCAATTTGGTTAAGAAAACGATCTTACCAAGAGTTGCCAAGAAGGGTGAAGCTTGTTTGATGGACATGGCTGTCATTTTCTGTCTGTCTAGGAGAATTAAAATTAATTTTCCCTCACTTATGTTTCAACACTTAGCACATTGTGTTCCAAGTGGAACAAAAGTAGGTTATGGTGCTATTTTGTCTACGGTCTTTGAAAGTTTAGGGGTGAAGCTGAAGGGAAAATATGCTGGTTTGGAGGAGAAACCAGAAAATGTGATCGATGGAAATACTTTGGCAGGATTAAGTTTGGAAGTAGTTCAGGGAAAGATTCAGAAGTTGGAAAAGGAAGAAGAGAAGGCTGAGAAATCAACAGGAAAGAGAAAGCAAAAAGAAATGAGTGAAAAACCTGTCAGGAAGAGCAGGAGGCTATCTGCATCTGCAAGCTCACTGCCTAAGACCAGCATGGAGGAGCCCTTAGAGTTAGATACAGATGATAAGGTGATTGAAGGGCAAGTGTCTGAGTTGGTGGATAGGATGGAGAGGGTTGAAATCCAGGTCAAGGAGTCTGCTGGAAAGATTCAGCTTCAAAAGTTGGAAAAACAAGTGCAGGAGCAGGGGAAGGCACTAAAAGAACTGAAGAAATCAGTGCAGGCACAGGACAAGGCTCTGAAGGAACAAGAGAAGGAGTTCCAACAGAAGCTGGGAAGTCTTGAGCAACGGTTGGAAGCTCTGGTTGCACAGCAGAAGGAAGACAGCAAGCAGATCCTAGACCTATTGCAGACCTAGCCTATCTTAATTCCCTTTTAGCTTTCTTAAATAGCCTATCTTCACTTCTAGCAGTCATGAACATTTTCTTTTGTTTTTAAAATGTTTAAATATATTTTGGATTGTAATAACTTTAGCAGGATGTTAATTTTTTTTTTTTTTGGTTTTAATGAATGCTTTTGGAACTGTCTATACATGTATGCAATTGTCTGTTATGAATGCTTAAACAGGAGAGTGGAATTTGCCTAAGGGAAGTTAGCAGCGCTGCCTTCAGTTTCCCACACTCGATGAATTGCTTGTGGGAATGTAGGTAGATGCTTAATAAACTTGAAAAAGCAGGACTTTTTGATAATGCCAAAAGGGGGAAAAGAAGAAGCAAACATGGAGGCTGAAGTTGTTCTGGGTTCCAGTTGAGAAAGTATCAGAAACTTTCTTCTGATATGATGCTATAGTTTAGTTATTTTTCTGCCTTAGTTATTTTTTTTTTGTTTTTCTTTTCTGTCTGTGTTTATTTTCTGTTTTTTATTCAAAAATCCAAAAATACGTCCTTCTACTTGTTTTAACTTTCTCAAAGAGTTTGCTTAAGTTTGTCATCATCAAAAAGGGGGAAATTGTTGATGTATATAGGTTTTGATGATGAGGAACTTAAACTGAAGCAAACTCATCTAATAAAGGTTTCTCAAGTGTTTGTTTAGCTTAGGTGAAATTGATCTTGGAGATGGAAGAAGTAGCTGATGCTAGGAAGCCTTGAAGAAGTTTTTTATTCAGAAAGTTATTCAATAAGAAGAAGAGTTCCCTCACAGGAGCTAAGTTCCCTAACAGGAACGTTCCCTAACAGGAACCTGAAGATGAAGGACTAAGTTCTTTGGAGGAACTTAGTAAAACGTGGAGCCCAAGTAGTCCAACCAGATCAAGAGCGCAGCACAGCAATAGTTTAGTTAAGATTTTATCTTCTAGATTTATTGTTAAATATGTTAAGTAGGATATGCATGGAATTTATTAGAAGCGTGACAAGATAGCTTGGCAAATTAATTAAATCTGGAAAATATAAAAAGATAGAATTCGAAAAAGATTTTTAACTTAAAAGCTAATTTCCTAAAATCTGTTTGTTAAAAAGATATTATGCTTTTTAACTAAATATTTCTATCTTATTTTCTGAAAAGATTTTCTTCACATAGATTTACTTAAAATCGTGTTTTAAGATAAGTTAAGTTTAACTTATTTATCTTTTTGAAAACCTACTTTCTATACGAGTCTTGCTTGTATAAATAGTAGAGGTTGAAATGGGTTTAGGTTTTTGTGAGTTTGATGCGTGAAGAATTACAGAGCTTAAATTGTGTAAGTTTGCCAAGCTTATAAACTTGTCATATTAGTTTCGGGTTTCATGCATAGCTTGCCTATCATATACTAGGTGTTTATTATTTGTATTTGGTTTGGGTTAATTGGGTAGTGAGTAATTTGTTAATCTTGTTTATTGTGTTAGCTTCTAGTGAGAAGGGGAAGATTTGTACTTGGGGAGTACGAGTGAGTCTAAGTGTGGGACTTAGACAGGGTAGAACAGGGTGCTGTTCTGTAGAGAGTTCTTTTAGGAACTTGAGAGTATAGTCTTTATTATAGTAGGTTGTAACTTGGTGTTTGCCCTATTATAGTGAAGTGATTTGTGTTTGAAATCCCTAAGGTAGGGTCGAGGTTTTACTTCTAGTTGGGCACTAGAAGGTTTCCTCGTAAAATACTGTGTGCTTTACAAGTTCCTATTTCATTCTGTTTTGTTATGTTTTATAATTCGAAAAAATAGTCATTAGGAACTTATCTACAATTCACCCCCCCTCTTGTAGAGTTCGTCTCAACTAACACACGGGATCGACAACCCGGCTTTGATCAGCATCCCTGAAATAGCAAAACCCTTCAATGCTATCTTCTCTGGAATGTCGAAAGAGAAATGGATTGAAGAGTTCTGTTCGTTTATGCGAGAAGTAGTCACTATGCAAGACGAACTCAAGGGTCTTAAGGAGCGCCTTTGTAGCATCGACTTGAGCAATCCTAGTACTTTGTTGAATGATAACAAACCCAAAGATATAATCACATTACTAACTCTTTGGTATTGGTTAGCAGCTTGGTCTTCCCTCGAACAACCGAAAGATCATTTTGCTAAAGATGAGTTCATTCGGGCTATTGAGGCTCAGAGCAAAGCGTTGGGATTCCTTATGGTTAAAAACACCCCAATTATTGACCCTATTGAGCAACAAGAACTCCAAATTCTCCTTTCCAAGCTACTTCAAATGTTGAAAGTGGACTATCAACTTTGGATGAATTCCTTGAATCACTTAATTGATACATTGGTAAGTTCCTAATCAAATAAGTTCATGTATACTTTATATGTTATGAAACACATGGATTTACGATACAGTCATCATGTAGTACCTATATAATGCTCACTTCGTCTCACAATAGCTGATACGTTGAACTTATTTTTTTTTTTTAAATTATATACTAATTTAAACTAGAGTTTTTCATTAACATAATAACGACATGTTTTATCATAATATAAATTGTTAGATAGGTTTTGATATAAAGTTTCATAATATAATGGATTTTCTTATATTTAACTTTTATTAATATTTACTTATATAATAATAAGGTCTAACTATTAGTGCATTGACATGTGATTAATATAAACTTTGTTTGTGTCAGTTTATTTTGAGACTGAGAGAGTAACATACTTCCTCTATGACTCTATGTCTAGATAATTAAATGCATTTGTTTAATAGAACACTTGTACCTTATTTACATACAAATAACTTTGACTGATTAATAATATTACAACCTCTGTTCACTTTTAACTGCAACAATTTACTCAAAAACTAAAAACAGATAGTATTACATTGTACATAGTAAAATGATATGGTTTATCTTTAGGCTGGATTTGTTATCTTGTTTATAACAGAATAAGACATGGTTGTTTGTTTATTGTTTGGGGGCTGAGTTTGATCACTATATATGAAAATGACTTCGAATTGAACACGATATATATATACATATATATAATTGTTTTATGATTTACAGACATTGCAGCCAACTAAAGCAGCAGAAGCATCTGAACCTATTGTGACTTTACCGACATATTTGAAACCATTTAATAGCACATACAACAACACACCGTATATAAGTTTCATTTCGAAAGTGGGAAAAGAAGTAGCTGAAGGCATCGTAACGACTGTGATCCAGGAAGGTATTAAGTTAGTTTCCGAAAATAGGGAAGTAATTTTGGAGAAACTAAAGGAAATGGGTCATGATGTGGCAGATTTAGCCGAAAAAGAGTTTAATAATGTTATTAAAGAAATAGAAGGTCTAGTGGATGTAACAAAGAGGGGAATGGCAGAACTAGGTACTGGTATAGAGGAAGCAGTGAAAAATGCCGTGGGCGAATTGGAATGTTTCGGAGGAAAGGTATGGGATGAATTGAAAGATGCTACTAAAAAGGTTGAAGACGCATTCAATGATGCTACTGAAACAGTTGGCAACGCACTCAAACAGGGAGTTAAAGAAGTGGAAGATTTTGGTGGTCAAGTGTGGAAAGGACTGGGAAGCTTATTTGGGTTCTGAGGTACAGCATCATCCTAAAACCTTTCGTATACACCTGAGTGTACATAGAAGTACATGCACCTAAGGGTGGTTTTTTTATTCATTTTCTAACTTTAAAATGAGCGGGAAAAAAAATCAAATGATAAGAAAATACCCATTAATTTTGTGTACATTGTATCCGGGTGTATATAAAAATGGTGGGAGATGAAAGTTTGGGCATGATGGTATCAATGGCAATTATTATGGACGAATGTTAAAAAAAAAAAAAATATGGACTACGGGCATTAAGATAGGTTTTTTTGTCACTTTTTCCTTTCAAGGCCAAGAAAGTGACCTAAAATAAGGTAGCATTTATTCTTGAATTGTAATTTACTTGAGGGCATACTCTCATGCATGTTATAATTGTATTACTTGAATTAATAATATTTATCATATTTGGTTAAGAAAAACTTTTTTATTTCAAGTTCAAATATTAAATTGTTGAATGTGGATTTCCTCTTTATAAGACAATAATGTGTGTATATCAAAACTCTACACTCATTAATGTGCGTATATCAAAACTCTACACTCATTACCATCACTTTCATTGCTCTACACACTTCATAATTCTCATGAAATGCTATGACAAAACGAAAAATACTTGGGAAAAAAATTGGTGAAGTAGTACAATGTTATATAATATAATTTACCTTTATTTGTTGGTGCTCTCTCTTCCAATTTTTTTTGGGTTTAACGAGCTAAACTAAAATCATTGTGTTATGGTGTAAACTAAATAAAAAATGTCTCACGATTACATCTTAAATTAAAATATTTTCTACTCATTAATTAGTTATTATACCTCCACCACATCTATACTAATACCAGAAAGTATCATCATAGGTTTTTTTTTAACCCTAACTCTATATGATTATGATTTTTTTCATCCCAAATTTTTAAAAAGCTTTCAAATATTTATCATGCAATTCCTTGACACATCATAAATGTAATATTTCCTCATCAAACAAACAGTTAAGAAAAGTAACAAACCAGGTTATTGCCTGGAATAATATACACTACTTAATTACTTCTTATTAAAATTTAAGTGACTTTCTTATATAAGGGAAATTAATTCCATAGATTAAAACCCTAGAAAACTTCTTCTAAGAATGAAAACATAATACACTGCACATACTAAATTCGTTCCTCTTATACAACATAGGGAATGAAAAATAAAAAAATAAAAAAATTGCTAATAACTATGTTCAGATTTTTTTGGCCTCTGGATTACAATAGGACTTCTTACAACATGTTTAGCGTCAGACCAAACCAAACTTCCATATATATGATCTTTAGGAAGACTCTTAGGATCAGCCGTGAAGGTAAGTTTAAACTTCAACTCTTGATTCTTCGTAGAGAACACCAAAGTCTTAGGCTCCACGACGATTGACACCCCAGGTGGTGCTTCAATTTTTGCAGTGTAGGTACCTGGTTGCCCAACATTTTTCAACTTCCGAGTAGCAATTGCATTGCCGGAAAAGTCCAGAATAGTTATGGAAGGATAATTAAAATCCAAGATATTAAAGGAGGGTGGGCATTTATAAGACGGGTCATTTGTATACACCTTCATGGTTGTGCTCTTCTGATTAGTACTTGAACAAATGTAGTTAAGATAATCATTTAGGGTCAAGTCATAGACCAAGCCAGGATCCATTGCTTTGTTGGGTGTTACGTGACCCGACCCGTATGCAAATGGTGTTGCCTCACTTACCAAATCTTCATCACGTATTGGCATCCCTTTATTGTCTAGGGGGCTTGCTGCATTGTTAATAATTATGGACTAATTAAATAAAATACTGATTAAATTTAGGGATTAAATTACACGTACATGATCCGATCCTATTCGTGTTAATGGATTTTTTTTATAAAATATTCTTTTATTGCAAATAATAAAAAATGAAGTAGTTTAAAAAGATTTATCTTCTAAAACTGTACTAGTATATTGTTGTATATTGTTATAAATTAAGCGTATTAAATAGGGGTAGTGGAAGTACCAGTAGTCATGATTGCGGATTTTATAGCTGCAATACTCCAATCTGGGTGTAGCTTTTTGACAAGAGCTGCTAAGCCAGCGACATGAGGAGTTGACATTGATGTTCCATATATTATGACAAATGGCATTTTTGCAATAGCTGGTGGATAAGCAGCGAGAATATCGACCCCCGGAGCTGTAACATCAGGCTGTGTCATAGATAAATATGAGAACATTAGTCATTAGATGATGAGGATTAATATTACGGCGTATTATAGTAAAGTTATATATGCATTTGTTGTTTCAATTAGATAACTCGTTTTGACTTTCAACATTATTAACAAATTCTACTTTGATTTAGTTTTTTGAATTATAAATAAGAAAAAAAAAACAGTCAAGTGAAATTTTGTTGGAATCCTCTTCATAAATATATTCAAAATATCAACTTTTTGTAATTTTTACTTATTGAAAATTAGATATATTTACGGTTAAAACTATGCATTGACAAATAAGATAAAAGAAACGTATCATCTAATTTGGAATTGAGGAACCAAGTATGAAATAACAAGGATTATGAAGATTATATAGATAGTGAAAAACCTTTAAAATGCCTTTGGTAATATTACTTGGACCCCTAGCCGAGAATGAAGCCATGACGGGAGATGGCTTTACTCCAATTGTTGTTGTTCCTTCGCTCATTGACGCTGTTGGAGACCTGTCGCATATGACAGGTAGAGTTGTATTGAATTGGTAAAGTCGTTGTTTTTATTTAAAGTATTTACATTAAGGCAATTGTATTTGGAGCAATTAAAAATCAAATCAAATTAAAAGATATCATTTTGACTTCATTGACTACGGATATAATATCATGTTAAGCCTATTCTCTCCCCCTTATCCAAGTAACATTTGTATTTTGTAAATAAAAAATAAAAAAAATAAAGGTTCTCCACCATATATATATATGAATTATAATAAGTGAAAATAAAATGAGTTTAGAAAAATGAGTTTATTTTAACAAAAATAAATTCAATTCGATAAAAATAAGTTTTAATTAATAGAAATTTGTAACTTTAAAGAACAAATATAATAACAAATTAGTAAAAAAAGTTTTAATAAGAGTAATTTAAGTTCAAAATACATAATACCTAAAGTTAATAAGAAAACTAATTTCATAATTTCAATAAACATATTGTTTTGTTGATGATTAGTTTTATATTTTTTTTACAAAAAATAATTAACTTCAATAAAAACTAGAAAAACTAGCAAAAATAATTTCAGTTCGACAAAAATCAAGTGAAGATGATTGAAGACAAGGTAGTAACTATGAGCTGAAAAAATTGAACTTTTTAGAAAATATGTACTGATATTCTCTTTCTATATTTAAATAATTTTTTTTCCTAGACATACCTAATATCATTAGTAAATTAGGACTCTACCCTTAGCTTATTGTAATCCAATATATATTGATCAAATAAAAGCATAAATATACTTACCTAGTAAAATTGATATAAGATAAAAGCGTTACTCCATCATTATAGCTAATGGTCACGGTGGCGATTGAATGAGGTTGGCTAGCTCCAAATCCCTTGCCTTTATCATTTACTAGGACAAGTCCAACAGCTCCTGCTCTTTGAGCTTCCGTGCTTCTTAAACTGTCCATATTTCCGGCTTCGTTGTATGAATTTTGACATACTACGATCTTTCCCTTCACCTTCGCTGCATCTAAGGCTCCAACATGACATGCCGTTCTAAAGATAGATACATTATTAAGGATATCAATTAAAATCAATGCTTATGTTTTAATTTGCTTGCTTATTTACCAAGCTATAAGATTAAGCTTTTTAGTTTTGTAACTCACGCATCTTTGATATTAGCCATAACACTGCGAGCCTCTGCACCACTGATCAAAGGATAGGATTTTTTAGGGTCATTTGTCTTTGAATCCATAAAGCGTACTCCCTGTAATCATTCAAAACGAACATTAGTAGCTATACTATTCACTAGATTCATATGCACACGATGCACGCTTTAAATTTCTAATTTTACATACACTAGCCACTTTATTAGGTTTCTATAAGCACACAATACATGTGTTTAGAAAACTAAACTTAGACTAAATATTTTTTAAATTCACGCTTACCAATGTCGTACAACTTTTCTTTTATAAAATAGTTTCTAACAATTTTTTTTATAAGGTAGTTTATCATAAATACCGAATTGTATAATTAAGGTAGCGTGTCATAAAAAAAATTGCAAAGTTATATACACCAGTGACTTTAATTAGATTTCTACATGCACATGATACATGCTTTAGAGATTTCTAAATTATTATGCATTTGTTCAACTAATTAAACCTAACTTGTTATATTAAAAAAAACATATGAATCATCAGTTAACGAATACGTACCTTGATCTTCTGATTGTTACCGAGTTTGACAAAGGCCAAAAACTCTCTATCCATAGTACTAGCAGCGACAGTAATCAACCAAGGGGCTACATTTTGAACAGATCCAGATTCAGGTCCATTATTTCCAGCACTAGCCACCGTGACGATTCCTTTCTTCATAGCATGGAAGGCAGGAACAGCAATAGCATTGCTAACAAAATAATCATCATCATTATCCTGACTCATCGATACATTAATGACATCTACATCGTCGTCAATGGCAGACTCAAAAGCAGCTAGTAAATCCATTGAGTTGCCTTGGAATGGAAAAGTTTCAGTAGCATGCCAAGCGTTTTTGTACGCAACTACCCGTGCCCTTGGTGCCACGCCTTTCGCAGTCCCATTTGCGAATCCGTTGCAGCTTGCTCCAGGGACAATATTACCTCCGGCTGTTGATAGAGTGTGTGTGCCATGCCCTTCGTTGTGATCTCGAGGACTTAATGTGTCATTGAAGATATATTTATTTAACTTCCCTTGTTCCATAATTCCTTTGTAAAAATATCTTGCTCCTATAAGCTTCCTATAATTAATTTCCCATTAGTTAGTTTACATCTAAGAAAAATAGTCCCTTTGTTCATGAGATTCTTCTTATTTGCCTTTTGTGAGTGCAATTAGTTATCAAAAGGTTATTTTGGAGACATAAAAATTCCTTTTATTTGTTGCAACTAAAAAGAAACAAATTGAAAGTATTATTTGTTATTGTTATTAACTAAATAATTAATTATTATCAATGATGAATAAGTTTCAGATCAGTTTAGTTTAGATCGATTCAATTTAGTTCAACACAGTTCTGCTCAAAAGAACACGATCTTATATATTAACAAGCTGAAATAATAACGTGTACTGTTTAACTAATAATGACTATAAAGAGTATATTGACAACCTGTTGCACTTGAATGTTGGATCATTTTCATTTGCACACGCCCCTTTGAATTTTTTCTAAACAGGGCCAAAGCCTTGATCTGAAAAGCTTTGGCTCTCTGGCCACGCACCTGTCACACATTATTATTGAGTTTAACTATTCTGAGATAATCAAAAGGTTATTTTATTTTTGAAAGACTGGATATAGGTGGTATTATTTATGATAGTTTCTCCATTAGATGTTTGTAAATAATGAATTGTAGTAAAGGTGCCATCATATACAAATTAAACCAAACGTTTAGTATTAAGAAGTATTGAAGGTAACCTAGTATACTTTAAGTTGCTAATAATTAAAGAACGACCTTGTATTAGTTATTAAGTAAATAGAGAAATTTGCTTAAGAGAAGAAAACTTATACTTGCCGGAATCCAAGTTTGCTATAATCATGCCATCTCCGAAGCTTGCTTTCACCCAAATGGACTCATCAGTTTTGTAGTTGTTATGTTGATTTGGAAATCCTAAGAAATCCACTGATCGAGTTGTTAACAACTTTAATGGCCTGCTTTCCATTATTGATGCAACACTAGGGTGCTCTGAAATAAAACAATAAGAAAAGATACAATTAGGGTGAAGTGGACACTACATAAGTTCAAATAATACATTATTAGACAAAATAGATGAGACAAACATATATTTCAATTACTTGTATATATTTCTATGTCTTACTTGCGAGTTCGTTGGCCTCCTCTTCATGAAGGTTTGCAGCAAAGGCATTGAATATTTTATTATATGAATTTCTGAAGGGTTGAAATCACTATTTAATTTAAGAATAAAAAAATTTGGCAAAATATATAAGGATTTTATATAAAAAAAAAAAAAGGAATAATGTTGATGATATACCTTGCGAATACAGATGAAATCAATTCATGATGTGAGTTCGTAATAGTCTCTGGGCTCGCTGATAAATAAGGTTCCTCATGGTGAGATCCCAAATGGACAACGTAGTGCTGCGGCATTAATGAAAAATATGACATGCATTAGGTTTTTCAAATACATATGTATTTGATTATGTAAAATTAAACAACCCTAGTGTATTATTCCATAGTAAATTTGTTGTCAATTTTCCTAGCTACTCGTATTTAGTACTTATGTGTTTTTCAATTAAACATCATTGAAAATGCGAGTTTGAAGAGATAATGTAACGTATCATTAAATATTGTACTAGTGTTCTTGTTTCCGTCGTTTATTATGTACACAATTTTTACCATCAAGATTTTTCCGTATCATTAAATATTGTACTAGTGTTCTTATTTCCGTCGTTTGTTATGTACACAATTTTTACATCAAGATTTTTCTCTGTAAGTTTTTTTTTTTTTTGTTTTTTAAATTTCATTATAAGATTACAGTTGTTTAGCCTAGTGATTGGAGCCCTTGGAGGCGAGAGTAATTTAATATGTATTGTATTGTTTATATATGTGACTGTTTCAAACTTTTTTTAAAATTTCAAAGAGAAAAAAATTAAGGGCTTGTTTGGCATTGTTTCCACTTTTTTATTGTCAGTTTTCAAAATTATCATGCATGAGTTTAATAAATTTGACTAATTTTTTTATTCATTATATGACATATATCATATGATTTTGAAAACCAAAAAACAGAAAACCACAGTGATGTCAAACGTTCCTCTTCGTTTGGCATCAATGTGGTTTTCTGTTTTTTTATTTTTTTTTTCTTTTTAAAATCCAGTGATATATGTTATATAATGAATTAAAAATTAATCAAACATATTAAAATCATGATAATTTTGAAAATTGACAACAGAAAAGTGGAAACATCTTTTTCTTGTTTCATGTTTTTAGTTTTTTGTTTTCAAAAAAACTGGAAACTAAAAACAAAAAATAATGCCAAACATAACAAATTTATTTTCATTTTATGATAATTTTGTTTCCATTTACATTCTCATAAGTCCCACTTATGTGACCTATACCATTTTTTTTCAAAAGAGAGGAGCATAAGCCACAGGCAGTTGCTAGCTATTATAAGTATCTAAGACTCTAAGAAAGAGTATTAAATATAAAGAAAAATAAACCATGTATTATTGGATCTTATATTTCTCATTCAATCCAAACAACAACATAATAAATAAGAAACGAAAGGAGTACTAAATTAAAATAGCTTTCGAAAAAATGAAGGACAAAGCAATTAAAAGTCTTGCCTTAGGGGCAGCAAAGGTAGGAACTTGCCACAATGACAAAAGAAAAATTGAAAGGACGAAATCATGTAAATGCATTGAAATTTGCATTTTTGATAGAGTATGAAAATCTTTTTCTTCTTCTAGTTTTCTCCTTCCTTTTGTACTAGATTAAATTTGAGAATGCATGGAATTAATTTGTTGTTTTATCTTTGAAACTCAAATTTGTTTTGTTGGTTGATTAACAAAAATATTCACAATAATTTACTTTGCCTTAATTACATAATGTTTATTAGATGGTTGATTAATTAGCAAATTTAATATAAATTCTTACAAGTGGGTGATTCTTATACTGCAAAAACATTTAAGCCTATTCTTCATTTTATTATTTATTTATTTTTTAAATTAAAACAATTTTCCTAACATAGTTACATATTTAGTTGGTATAAAATAAATGTGAATGTTATTTATTGTTATAAATGGCTATAGAGCTAGCTATATATAGAGTTTATTATTGTATGTCAAATACAATCTGATAGATGTCTAATTACTCAATAATCTCTACATTTCATGAGCTAGTTTTATTGGGGAATATCATTAATATAACTAGTCTTTTGCCCTGTTTGATGCACGAGTTATTTCTCATAGATAATTTTTCTCGAGGTGTGTTTTTTTAGAAAATGAAACACCTCCTTTTTTTTAATTGACAAAATAAAACACCTCATTTTGTTACTTAAATTATACTATTTATGGAATGTGTAGAGTCTTTAACCATTTGACAAATAATCTATACTTAAGTTAATGAGAATGTAAAGGTTATAATCAACTTTACTGTAGATTTTAATATAAATATTATATAAAAAAAAGTAAAAAAAAGTTAAATGATGAGTGTGACATAATGTGGTTTGTGTGATGGTTTGTGGTACTTTGTATTATATACTTCATCGATTGTTTAAAAAATAAATAATTACTTCATCAGTTTTTAAATACTTGCAACACAGTCTTGTGAGTTGTGACATGCACTTTGAGGTTGAGATTATATAATGTAAGTGCCTAAATTAATCAAATTGATTTTTACACATGATATCTAACCCTTTTCTAATCCTAGTGTTGAAATAGTTTGAAAAAATTCATTCATTTACTTTCACTAATCGCTGCCTAATACTGCGTGTCAAAGGCAGTTGCAAGTAAAAAACCGGAGGAAATTCTAAGTAGTACGTAAAGATATATATTTCATCATTTATGTCATCCACTAAAGAATTTCAATAAACAATAGATCGGGCCCGCACTAAGAAGGGTTTGATTAGGATTGAAGTTACAAACGTACATGAAGCATGTGTTTGCATTTATAGTTTTATACACCATCAAAGCGTTTCCATGCATACAAAATTTATTCAACCAAATTTGTAAGTAAATGTACATTGTATATTGAAACGTTTGGGGGCATATATGTGACTGGATGTGCTATATAAAAGGAAGCTTCAATTCGAATTTTAGAAACATGAAAGCTTATAAATTTCAACCAAGATATTACTCAACCAATATCATTCTTCAAAAATTGGATCATGGGATTCATGGCTCGCAGAATCATTCAACATTTTTTGGTTTTGTCACTCCTTATCACTCTTTTTCTAAGTGAAACCACAATGTGTACTCCCATTCGTACTCGTGTTGCTCCTCCTACTACTATTATCAGTAATCGTACTATAAATATCAGGCATCAATATGATGCTCAGCTCATCAGATTCAAAGAGGAGACTAGCCGATGGGATTTGCCATGGTGGGTAATACGAAAAGCTTTTACTTGGTGGAGGCCTGAAAACTAGTTGAAGTTGCATAAATACAACGTATAATCTTAATTGATTATTTAGTGATCTTATTCATGTATTAGTACATGATCGAATATTGTTCTTCAATATGAATGTGAAAAAGAAAATAAATACTAATCTATTATATATTAGTTCTATGATTGAAGTAATATATGAAATGTACAACTTAGCTGTTTGAACTTACATATACTTTTGTATCAACATGTAAACTGAACTTTAAATTTCATATGAATACATGATGTCTTTGTCTTTAATTTAAGCCCTAGCTACCAAACACAGCTTGCGTTGACTAAGAACAATTGGACTAATGCAATTTAACTCATAGTCCAATAACTAGTAATTAGTGTTCCTAATAAGCAATGAAAGTAAGACAAAAAATTAATAGTGTACATGCTACAATAACTTATACTCCGTAAAACAAAAATTGGCCTGATAACATTCTTTAGCTTTATTTGGCCTTGATCACAATAGGGCTTCTTACATCATGTTTAGCGTCAGACCAAACCAAACTTCCGAATATGTAATCTTTAGGAAGATGTTTAACATCCGCCGTAAAGATAAGCTTAAACTTTCTCTTTTGATTCTTCTTGGAGAACACCAATTTTTTAGGCTCTACGACGATTGACACCCCGGGTGGTGCATATATTCGTGGCCGGTAGGTACCTGGTTTTCCAACATTTTTCAACTTTCGAGTAGCAATGGCATGGCCAGAAAAGTCGTGAATAGTTATGGACGGATAATTGAAATCCAAGATATTAAAGGAGGCCGGACATTTATAAGAATGGTGGGTAATATATGCATTCATCATGGTTGTACTGTTATGAGAACGCGAGCAAATGAAGTTAAGGTAATCATATTGATTCATGTCATAAACCAACCCAGGATCCATTGCTTTGTTGGGTGTCATGTGACCCGACCCGTATGCAAAAGGTGTTGCCTCTGTTACCTTATCATGATCACGTATTGGCATCCCCTTACTGTCTAGGGGACTTGCTGCATTATTAACAGTCGTGGAATTAGTTAATTGATTACACAACTTACTTGATTAAAATTGGGGTTAACAAACATCATCTCATTAATCTTCATAATCAATTCAAATAAGAGCTGCAATTGTGTACCTGTTGTCATAATTGCTGATTTGATAGCTGCAGTACTCCAATTAGGGTGTAACTTTTTAATAAAAGCTGCAATGCCAGTGACATGAGGAGCTGACATTGATGTTCCGGATCTCATGATGTATGGAGCATTCGCAATATTCGGAGGAGAAGCACCCAGAATATCTACACCGGGAGCTGTAATATCAGGCTGTGTGCATGGACAAACGTGATAAGATAAATGACACTTGTGTGCAGTTAATCACACCATGTGGCCGCTTGTAAAAGAAAAAAGTAGGTCCTATAACACTGACCAAGTAACCTCTATAATAATGACTGAGTAACTCATATAACACTCATGAAATAACCCCTTTAAAACTAAACGAGTAACCCTTATAACACTTAACGAAGTACCCTCATGATGGTTGACCACACTATGTGGCCAGTCACATATGAGAATTTGTGATGCACATTTGTTAAATAACTTTTAATTAGCATGACGGGTGTTAGTAAGAAACCTTTAAAATTCCTGGGGTAATGCTGTCTGGACCTCGTGACGAGAATGAACCCATGACTGGTGAAGGCTTTACTCCAATTGTAGTCCTTTCGTCGGTAATTGTTGCAGTTGGAGAGCTGTTGCATATGATATAGTTTTAGTGAATTGTTAAAATTGATTATTCAATCACCGTGTTATTGTGGAGGAGACACGATTTTGTGTCTACACAGTTAGTTACCCTTCATGTTCTTTACATAATTTCTTTGAGCAATTGAATATATGTATAGTGGAACAATCAGTATAATTGATTGTCCAAATAACTTATGTAAAGAACATTGCATGAGGGTAACCAGTTCAAATAAGATACTAGTACAAGAATAAGCCATAAGTGCACGTACGTAAGCACGCATATATCAGGATAGTATTTATGAATGAATTGAACTAATAAAATCCTAATTAATCTATTTAACCTCTAAATTCTCTTTTTAAAAGGACATTTTGTGAAAAATCACCTTATAATGCACTTTTTTTGCGAGAAACTACCTAATTAAAAAAAACGTGGTAAGAAACTACATTATAAAAGGGTAAATGTTGTAAGAGACTATCTTTGGTCGAAAAGTCATCGTTGACTTTTTATTTTCCGGCATTGACCATGTCATGTGCCAATTAAGAATAAAGGAGGAATATGGTGAATTTAAAGTCACATGATTGGCACATGATGTGTTCAACGCCGGAAAATGAAAGTCAAAGGTGACTTTCCCACCAATGGTATGTTTCTTACAACATTTACCTTTTTATAAGATAGTTTCTTATAACATTTTTTTTATTAGGTAGTTTCTCGCAAAAAAAAAAAGTGTTTTATAAGGTAGTTTTTCACAAAAATGACTTTTTAAAATGATTGATGGCGAGCTTAGAATTAAGAACTATATTATGAAACAAAAATGGTAATATATACGAAATTAAATTATTCTTGCCTTGTAGAGTTGATGTAAGAAAAAAGTGCTTCGCCGTCCAGGTAGCTAATGTGCACCGTGGAAACCGAATAAGGGTTACTAGGGCTAATTACCGTGGTATTTTCATCTACTAAGATAAGCCCAATAGCTCCTGCATTTTTAGCTTCAATGCTTCGTACACTTTCAAGTTCGTATGTTTCATTGTGCGAGTTAAGACAAACTACCATCTTTCCCTTCACCTTCGCTGCGTCTAGAGTTCCTTGTTGACACACCAAACTAGATCAATTGTAAACGTCACACACAAATGAACAGTACTCAACAATATTGTAAATATGAAATGTATCAAAGCTTTTAAAAAAATCATTAAATTAACTCACGCGTTAATGTAATTAGCAGTAGGAATACGAGCCTCCGCGCCAATAATTATAGGATAGAATTTATTAGGGTCATTTGTTTTCTCATCCAAATATCGGCGAACCCTGCATTTGTTCAACTAAATTTTAATTTCAATATAATGTATGCAATATAATTAAAAGAATCACATATATTTGTGTAATTGTATTTATCAGAATAATAACTAGTTTAAAGTTAATTGTTGCCTCGCCTATATAAAGTTGTCATGTTTTAACTTTTTTGTATGCGAGACATTCACCATTTAAGTAGGAAATAGTAGAGTATTAATAGGAATGTTATCATAAAAAAAAATTTGTTCTAGTCGTCACATGTATGTAATAATATCAATGTCCAGTGGTTAATTGAACACTGATGCACGTGCATATCACCGTCCCAAAAAAAAAAACAATTTAAATTTCAAGATTTTTAAAGTTTTTATAAAAAATCAATCAAAGAGATCTATTATTATAGATAACTGATCTCTTAGATGCCAGCACTTTTTTTTTAACTAAAAGAGATCGGTTGTGTTTAACAACCAGTCTTCAAGGCCATCTCAAAAATTCTGAATCCGCCACTATCAATGTCTATAATTCAAACAACACTTATATGGAAAAATTAAGGAAAATTTGACAATTACCACCTTCTGTTATGTCCATTTTAGCAATTACCACCTTCTATTTTTTTTTTTTGAAAATTGCCACCTTCTATTTTCAAAAACATCAAAAGTTACCACATTTTTGCCCCCAACTACCACGTGACGTCATTTTGAGCTCATTCTTTCCCTTTTCTCCCTATTTCCCTCACATTTCTCATTCCTAACTCGATTCTCATCCCCCCTTTCACTTTTATTTCCCCCAAACAATCAAAAACACTTCAATTCACTCCTCCAAATCAAAATTGACGAACAATTATTGGTGATTTGGGGGAAAAAAGTGAAAGGGGAGATGAGAATCCAAATAGGAATGAGAAATGTGAGGGAAATAGGGAGGGAAGGGAAAGAATGGGCCCAAAATGACGTCACGTGGTAGTTGGGGGGGCAAGAAGGTGGTGACTTTTGATGTTTTTGAAAATAGAAGGTGGTAATTTTCAAAAAAAAAATAGAAGGTGGTAATTGCTAAAATGGACATAACAGAAGGTGGTAATTGTCAAATTTTCCAAAAATTAATGATTAACAAACCTTGATCTTTTGATGGTTACCGAGTACGACAAAAGCCGAAAATTCTCTATCAATAGTACTAGCAGCAACAGTTAACATCCACGGAGCTGAATTATAAATACTCCCAGGTGTAGGTCCATCATTTCCACCACTAGCAATAGTAAGGATGCCATTCTTCATAGCATGGAATGAAGAAATAGCAACAGGATCATTATCAAAATACTTGTTCTTATCTTTAACAAATATTCCCTCTGATAAATTGATTAAGTCTACGCCATCATCGATGGCAGCTTCAAAAGCAGCCACAAAATCCATTGCATTCCCTGCAATTGGAAAACTAGCTGAAGGAGGCCAAACATTCTTGTAGGAAGCCAGACGTGCTCTCGGCGCCACGCCTTTCGCAGTCCCGTTTGCTAATCCATCCCAGCTAACTCCGGGGACAATATTTCCTCCGGAAGTAGATAGGGTGTGAGTGCCATGCCCTACTTTAATATCTCCAGGAGTCAACTTATAGTTGAAGGTATAGTTTGCTAACCTACCTTCTTCCTTAATCCCTTTGTAAAAATATCTAGCTCCTACAATCTTCCTGTAAATAGTTAATTTGTTACTTTAAATATAATTACATGCAATAATACTCATGCATGGTGATCTAGAGAACAAAAATCTAATCTAATTATCACAATATGGAGTATTACGGGCCTATTCACATTTACTAAACTAAACTGAACTTATTGAAGCTGAACTGAACTGAACTGAATTGAATTGAGCTGAAATGAATATTTTATGAACGAAGGAAATTAGGAGCTGAACTGAACTGAACTGATTGGAGCTGAACTGAATTGAAATGAACTGATTGGAGCTGAACTGAATTGAACTGAACTGAAATTAATAAGTAAATATGAACAGGCCCTATATAGTCTATGTTCATCCCAATATAATTGAGACTTATTGCTCCTTATTGGGCTAACTTATTAAAACTTATTGCTCCTTAGTGAAACTTATTGGACCTTATTAGACCTTATTATTAAACTTGATTAGAATTTATGGAACTTATTAAAACTTATTAAACTTATTAGACCTATTAAATTTATTTGATTTTATTGTAATTTATTTGAACTGATATGAACTTATTTTTTATAAGGTGAAGAGAACAAGCTCTAAATGGTATATATCGATCGATAACCATACTTGTTGCACTTGAATGTTGGATCATATTCATTTTCACATTTTCCTTTGAATTTTTTGGAAACTGGGCCAAAGCCTTCATCTGAAAAACTCTGACTCTCTAGCCACACACCTGTCACACATTAATATACATAAATAAAGTTAGTGAGACTATATTAGAACTTCTATTAAATAATACTCCTTTTATTTGACTTGTTATACAAGTAATATTTTAAAAATTCATTTTTGACTAACATTATGCTCTATTCACTTCACCTTATTTAAATTATATGCGGTTTAAATGATTTAGGTTCAATAAAAATAGCAAAAAAAGAATCATTTAAGTAAAAATAAGATTTAATTAATAATATTAAAGTGCAAACAAAGCAGGCTCGTCTCTTGGGCGGTTTTTCTCACCCACAGAACAGGGCCCCCAAAATTTTAGGGCGCAAAAGATAATAAATTCACTGAGTAACTCAAAAAAAAAAAAAAAACTTACCGGAATCTATGTGTCCTATAATTGTGTCTTCTCCGAAGCTTGCTTTCTTCCATATGGACTCATCAATGGTATAGTCATCTGTATGTTGATTTGGAAATCCAATGAAATCCACCGATCGAGTTGTAAACAAATTTACTGGCTTGCTTTCAATTAAGGATGCTACGCTAGGATGTTCTGCATTTGAAAAAATTAAAAATAGATTAAAGGATAAACGATTAATTAGTCCTTCTTACATTTTATTTTTTGAGACAAAGGACAGGTTTCTCTCTTAAAATACACAATCAATATAATATCATTTGTGAAAAATATACTAGTA
The DNA here is from genome assembly GCF_948465745.1 of Chenopodium album. Taxonomy (NCBI): domain Eukaryota; kingdom Viridiplantae; phylum Streptophyta; class Magnoliopsida; order Caryophyllales; family Amaranthaceae; genus Chenopodium; species Chenopodium album. The sequence goes on from NC_137855.1 coordinate 38,661,672, forward strand.
AATCATGTAAGCTTGCATTGTTTTAAGAGAATGGATCTCTCTAGTATATGTAAAATTAAATAAAAGCATGAAAATTAAGATAAATCAATGAATAATATATCTTGATTTTATGTCTTACTTGCGAGTTCGTTGGCCTCCTCTTCATGCAGGTTTGCAGCAAAGGCATTAAATATTTTATTATATGAATATACGATCCTTTCTGAAGGTTTTAAATCACTGTGCAATTCAAGCATATATTCATCATCAAATGAAAAGAATGAAAATGATGTTCTAAAATTAAACAAATAAAAATGAGTGATTTATTTATGTGATTCTACTCCCTCCGTCCCAAAAAGAACGACCCATTTGGGTTGATTATGTGGGTATTAAGGAAGTTAAGTAAAACGAAGTAAAAGTATATTGGAAAGATAAATTTACATAGAGTTTGTAAAAAAATAGAGAGAGAAAGTAATAAAATAACATGGAAAATCAAATTTTTATATGGGGAAGCTAATTTTGCATAAATATTGTAGCAAATTGGTGGGTGATTTAATGCAAATGGGTCATTCTTTTTGGGACAAAGTTTTGGTCAAATGGGTCGTTCTTTTTGGGACGGAGGGAGTAGCTATTTTCATATATTTGAAGGAAATGAAAACATTAGATGTACCTCATTAACACAGAAGAAATCAATTCATGATGTGAGTTTGTAACATTATCGGGATTAGCCGATAAACGAGGTTCTGCATGGTGAGATGCCAAATAGATAATGTAGTGCTGCATTTCCATGAGAACAATTAATGACGCTAATTATATTATTCATTCTACGCTTAAGTTGATCAGCAATTAACTTACATTTTACAAATAGCATGAGTAACTTTTCTTAAGAACTTGTTCTCTTTACTAGAATTGAAGTGCATGTATCACGTATGATTTATATATAATATATTGACTGAATTTTACAATATTGTATGAGGCGAAACATTATCAAGTGATCGAGGTCTAGTATATTTGTCTCAATTTATATTCTCTAAATATTTAATTACTATTACAATATTATATAACACAAAATTAAAGATATTTAGTATTGTAGAAATTAATACGCTGGCTTGATCTAATGATTCTTATCTAAGTATGTTCTAAGGGTGTTTCAAAAAAAAAAAAAGTATTTTCTAAGGGATGTGATCGGTTTGATTTAATATTAACAAGAATATAAGCAATATAATAAGTTTTTTTAAAAATAAAAAAAAATAAATAAGTTACATAGGAAAAAAAATAATAATAAAGTTCTTAGTATTTAGAGAGATCAAGAGAGTAACTTTTGTGATTGAAGTACCTTGATTTCTCCCTCAAACTTTAAATAAGAACATCAAAAAGAAACAGATAAAGTAATAAATTTATAATAAGGCAAATTTCTCATAAAGGAATTGAAGGATGAATCAGGTTGAAGACTTGCCTTAGGGGCAGCAAAGGTAGGTACTTGCCACAATGAAAAAAGAAGAATTGATAGGAAACAATATAAAAACGTTGAAATCTGCATTTTTAATTTGGGTATTTAATTAGCTCTTTCTTCTCATTTAGTCTCCTTCCTTTAGTTTTCGATCAAATTTGAGAATGAATGATATAAATTTATTAATTTCTCTTTAAAATTCGAATTTGTTTAGATGTTTAATTCACAAATTTAGTAAAATTTACATAACATTTAGATGGTTAATTAATTAGAAAAACTTAATAAATTATTACAAGTGGATGCTTCTTAATTAGACCGCAAAAACGTTTTCAACTTTTTTTTTTACTTTCTTTTTTTCTTAATCCAAATTAAATTCATAACCTAGTTTTATCTTCCATATTTAGTTAGTACTTATTTATTAATTATGTGACTATTATAAATTTCTATTAATTGCTTAGGAATAATATTTTATATTTAGGTTCGTGTTGGATGTTATTTTAGTAAAATTTACATAATATTTAGTATCTTATTTAGTCTTCAAAAAAAAAAGAGTAGTTTATTTAAATTTGTTTTTTCTCGGGACTTTGCAACAAAAATAATGAATGTTTCTCCTCAAAAATCTCTACGTTGCACACTTGTATGAGTCGTAAGGAGATCTAATTTATTGAAACTGTAATTATAAATCTATATTCATTAACTAATGCTAAAACTAAATGTTACTGACACCATCAACCCCTCTCCCTATTCTATGTGTCGCTTCCTCATTAAAAAAATGCCCCGTCAATTTAATGTACGATGTCATTATTGATTTATTATTTTAAAAAAAACAATTTATGGATAAGTTCAATCATTGTTTAACTGATTTTATGGATAATGTCAATCTTTGATTTCTTTAAAATACTCATTTGATTGTGGAATAAATAAATAAGATAAAGAAAAGAACAGGTAAAATTTTGTAGTCCCACTAAATGAAAAATATGGTCATGATTTTAGAAGTAACATATTGAGGCATCATCCGAGCCACACAATACACTAATAATTTATTAATTGAAAAAATAATCTATCTATATCAATAATACTAATCGTTATCACTTGTATTTGATTATAGTCCGCATCAAGCCACCCTAAACACTACTTCCTCATTGTTTCGCGGATACCCCTTTGTAGACAACTGAAATAAGGCAACAGATGGTGTTATATTAGTTCGCCAAGGTTTCCCACGGTAACAAAAGCTGGAATCCCCAAACTTACATAGGTTCTCCATCAACGAATATTTGTCGCATTATACTATACCACTACTTCGCCGAGTGAATCCCCGAACTACGAGTCCTGCAATAACAAAAAGTCATTACGAGAAAATATAGCTAAAAACACCCTAAACTAACATAAAGTATAACATCAACAGTGGGACGATTAGTCGAAGGCAAGGCGAACAATATCGACTTCATAGATTCGAGGTCGCGTCTGCATCGTTCCAAGCATATGGCCGGGTCAACATTCCCGGCCTCGAAGCTATGACACCGTCATATTTTCTGCCTTGCCCTAGGTGAGATTTTTGTGTGCATTCTTCCTAGCGTCTGGCAATGCACACATCCTACCTCAGGTCCAGAGAAGGAATCAACATTGAATAACTATATTATAGCTATTCAACATTGTATTGCCCACCTTCCCCTATAGAGCTTAATATTGTACCTCTTGTAAAATTTTAATGAACACCCAATTAACAATAACACAATAATGGGTCAAAACTTGTGAAGTGTGATAATAACACCCTCTTTTTTGGTGGAATCTAAAGACTGGGTATTAATCTACATTTTGACACTTTTATTTTTTCAAAAAATATTTTTTGTGGGCCCCAAAAAGGGTAAATATGGGAAAAAAGGCGGTAGTTGGCAAAAAAAATGAAAATTTGCTGAAACAGTCTAGAAGATGGGGAAAAGGTTGGGAATATGAGGGAAATGGGGTTTCAACACTTTTTACATCCCATATTTCCCTTATTGTGCTTTTTTTGAGGTTTGGGACCTAGACCAAGAATATAGTGATTGACCCCAAAATAGGGTGATTGGGGGACAGTTTGTGTTGTTGGTGATTGTTTACATGAAATAACATATGATACTTACATTACAAACATAAATAATTTGTTGAAATATATCAATCAACTCAACATAACACATCACACATCATATTAATCAACACACATGTGAATAGTAACAATGAATAGTCACTATTGTCAAATCAACATACATGTGAATAGTAATAATGAATAGTCACTATATTGTCAAATCAATATAATGTGTTCATTTCCATTACTATTGTCAAATCACATCACTATTATGGTTACATCACATCACTATTTTAATCGTATTACATCACTTATATAGCATAATTATACTTTTATGACATCATTGTTGTCAACTCAAGTCATATTATGACATCACATCATTAAAACTTATTTTCATAATATGACATCATTATAGTCAAATCACATCACTTAATACATATACTTTGTTAAAATCATTATAGTCAAGTCACATCACTTCAATATACTTACATGATATCATTATATTCAAGTCACATCACATTATTACACTTATATGACATCACTATATTTCATGAATTCAAAATAGTCAAAACTCATTCTTAGTACTTTATGGACATCTTTATCGGTGTCTGATGGTTTCAAACCACCTTATATGACCCCAAGTTTCATCCAACACACTCAATACATTTTTTTAAAAAATGTCAAAAACTAACTCGAAATCGTGTATTTTAGCCTTCAATTTTAGCCAATTTTTCACTTATTTTGACCCGAAAATAAAATTGCCGAGATTCTAACCATAGACCCTAATACACCCCGGGAGTCTATTTGGGTGGGTGCAACCATCCAATATGCCTTTAAACGGTCAATTTACCCGTTCGCAACTTCCACCGATTTCGTGAACTCAAGCCTACCACGGACATTGATGACAACATATAATGGTCATATATAGTTCCAAACGGCATTATATGACCCTGAGATAATAGCCTTCAATTTTGGAATTTTTTTGACCTCCAAAATTTCTCAAAAAGCGTGGATAATAGCCTTCAATTTTGACCTCCAAAATTCCTCAAAAAGCGTGGATAATAGCCTTCAATTTTAGAATTTTTTGACCTTTTCTCGCCCGGAAATAAAATTGCCGAGATGTTTACCATGGTCCTTAATACCCTCCGATAGCTCATTTGGGTGGGTAAAATCATCCAATATGCCTTTAAACAGACAATTTACCCGATTATAACTTGCACTAATTTCATAAAATCAAGATACACCACGAAGATTTATGACAATGACAACATATAGTGGTCATATATGGTTTTAAACGTCGTCATATGATCCCGAGATGTATCCCCTAGAATCTCAAGACTTTCCGATACCGGGTCCCGAAACCTCCAAAATTCCTCAAAAAGCGTGGATAATAGCCTTCGATTTTGGAATTTTTTGACCTTTTTTCGCCCGGAAATAAAAATTGCTGAGACGTTAACCATGGTCCTTAATACCCTCCAGTAGCACATTTGGGTGGGTAAAACCATCCAATATGCCTTTAAACAGTCAATTTACCCGATTATAACTTGCACTAATTTCATAAAAACAAGATACACCACGAAGATTTATGACAACATATAATGGTCATATATGGTTCCAAACGTCATTATTTGACCCCGAGATGTATCCCCTAGCATCTCAAGACTTTCCGATACCGGGTCTCGAAACCTCCAAAATTCTTCAAAAAACGTGGATAGCCTTTAATTTTGGAAATTTTTTACCTTTTTTTGCCCTGAAATAAAAATTGCCGAGATGTTTACCATGGTCTTTAATACCCTCCTATAGCCCATTTGGGTGGGTAAAACCATCCAATTTGCCTTTAAACAGTCAATTTACCCGATTATAACTTGCATTGATTTCATAAAATCAAGCTTCACCACGAACATTTATGACAACATATAATGTTCATATATGGTTCCAAACGTCATTATATGACCCCGAGATGTATCCCCTAGCATCTCAAGACTTTCCGATACTAGGTCCTGAAACCTCCAAAATTTCTTAAAAAACGTGGATAATAGCCTTCAATTTTGGAATTTTTAGACCTTTATTCGACCGGAAATAAAAATTGTCGAGATGTTTACCATGGTCCTTAATAACCTCTGCTAGCCCATTTGGGTGGGTAAAACCATCCAATATGCTTTTAAACAGTCAATTTACCCGATTATAACTTGCATTGATTTCATAAAATCAAGCTACACCACGAACATTTATGACAACATATAATGGTCATATATGGTTCCAAACGTCATTATATGACCCCGAGATGTATCCCCTAGCATCTCAAGACTTTCTGATACCGGGTCTCGAAACCTCCAAAAGTCTTCAAAAAACGTGGATAATAGCCTTCAATTTTGGAATTTTTTTATCTTTTTTCACCCGGAAATAAAAATTGCCGAGATGTTTACCATGGTCCTTAATACCCTCCGGTAGCCCATTTGTTACCAAATCCTAAACTCGAAATCTCTGAATTTTTATAACAAGTTTTATTTAAACTTTTGTTACACCTATAATCAAACCATATATTCGACAACTAAAGTCACAAACTCACAGCACACTCATGCATGCATTATATATAAACAAGTATGCTAGGTGCGGGTATTGTTTGTCAGCTTATTACTTCATTAAGTAAATACTACTCCGTAATGTTTTTGGGTGGGTTGCCGGGAAATTGAAATTGGGGGTGGCCGGTAATTAATAAGGAATGAGGTGAAGGGGGAGCGGTGAAAAAACGCTGGCAGGGGAAGGGCAGCCAAAAAGGGAAGTACGGGTGGGGAACTGGCCGAAAATGGAGGGGCTGAATTCATAGAGAGGGAGTCGGTGGAGGTGGCTGAACAATGGTTAGGTCTCACTAACGAAAATAGTAACGGTATAAGGCATCAGGTAGTTATTTTTAACAAACTCTAATTTGGGTGGTAGTAAAGTAAAAAAAAAAAAATTTAAACCGGTAGCAAATCAGAAACATGGTGTTTTTAGTGGTAGCAAATGTCAAAATTTCCTTTTTTTCTTTTTTGGTTCGTTTATTTAAGTTTGTCTCAAATTATTTTAGGTTATAAGAACTATAACTTTAATCTCACAAGTACAAGTGTCAATTTGAGTGTTTGTATCGAGTTCAATGAGGTCGTGTCAAGTAATGAGGTTAGATCTTTTTTAAATTTAAGTCATGTTAAATTGTGTATTCATACAAGTTGAAATGTAAACTTGGCTATTTTCGCGCGTGAGTCAGTTTCGGATCAAGTCTGTTAGCTTTGACGACTCTACTCACAACCACTACATCTAACACCACCTCTTCTCTCTCTCTCTCTCTCTCTCTCTCTCTCTCTCATCAACTAATTTCAACTAAAAATTTAAAAAAATAACTCCACGCTCTTGAGCAAATAAAAGGGAAGCACATAGCAGTAGTTTGTATTACGAAATCCTAATACATCACGGTTAGACACAAACAAATACATGCATAAATGACAATTTTGTAATAATGACAATTTTGAGAGTATTACTGACAGGTAAAATAGTACTATTGAACATTTTCGTTAGTACTATATATGCTTCCACTACTATAAAAGACACTCTTAGTAGTACTTAAAAAAACATCTCATTATTACTATTAGGACAACCTGTAGTATAAAAAGGTTATTATGCAATTTTGCTTATATAATGTCCAACTGTGATGAATTAAAACTACCTCTAATTTGTATAGGATGGTCTCTATTATTTGAATAATTGAATAGGATGGTCTCCACTCCAGGCCATTAGATTCAAGATCGACTGGGACTTCCATATCTTCAATTATAGGCTTATTCTTATCCATTTGGATTCATATGTAGTTGTACTTAACAAAGTGTGTTGCATGTGGAAGGGTCGACTGTCTAGATAGCTACAAAGTTAGGGGTTACTTGATTACGTGGGAGGAGGGGAAGTGTCGGAATGGGCCGTGGAACTGGTTTTTTCCTCCTACCCTTATTCGACTTTGTTTTTTCTCCTATCCCTCACTTTTTATGTTTGTTTCGTTGTGTTTTTGTGAGACAAGTTTTACAATTTTTGACCACACAAATTATATTGTCTACCATTTATTTATAATAAGAAATTATATATTCACACTATTTTTATGCCCGGACGATGTCTAGATTATTGTTGATTAAGTTTTACAATAAAGTTTTTGTTGCAAATGTCGAATATTAACATATACATATATTGATATATAAAAAATCGATCATATTATGTTATAAGAGGCAAATTAATTATCCATTTTGATTTAAGATATATTTAGATATTGATAGAGTATAATATATTCTTGGGTCTCAACCATCAGTTTAAGCTTTTGGTTGAAATGGTTCAATAACATGGTATCAAAGTTAACGTGACATAGAGGTCACGAGTTCGAATCTCATCCACCCCTTCTTTAAAGTGGAATTAATTTGCGCTAGATATGGGAGAACCTTATATTTTGGGATTACTTGTATAGGTGTTTCTGATTTTGGTCAGGGGTTACTTGTAGGGTGTTACTGATTTGGTATGGAGTTTTAGTATGGGGTTTTGGTATAGGTATTGATATAAAGTTCCATACTATAACTTTTGTTTTATAATTTTCATTAATATTTACTTATGTAATATATGATAAAATTAATGTCAGTTATTCTGAGGAGTATTATTGTTAATGGTTTTATTTTTTGACAAAATCATTGTTGGTGATGGTTGAAAGACTTTAACTTGTGTAATCAACCGACAAGATGTCAATATAAATTTTTTACACGATAATATAATTAGAAATTGGTTTTTTAGAAGTGGCTAGTTCGCTCCCTTTAAAACTTTTGTTTTTCATTTACTATTTTTTGTGGATAAAAAATAAAAATAACAAAAATACAATTGAGTGGTGGAAACTGGAAAGAGAGTCACGGCTTCTATAAATAGGTTAAGCTGGTGAAAGAACACAGCAAGAACTAGTGAACTACACTACCAATCTCCTCTCAAATAAAAACACTGCGCTCTACACAGTGCCATAGCGATAAAGTCTATCTATTCATTGATTGAGCATATATTTATAAATATATTAAGTAGGCTGCTACGGTATAAATTTTTTAATTTTCAATTCAGTTTTCTAAATATTTGACTCACCAAATTGCAATGGGGCAAAAAAATGGGGGCAATGGGAATATATATTCTTACATGCAAATCATCGTTTGTTGGTCATTCATCAATGTTGTTTGAAATTAAATAAGAAAATCGACAGCAACAACATCAACTATATATAAAGTTGCATATAACAACATACATTATTTTTTTTATTTTTTTTTTTTTTTTTTTTTTTTTTTTTTTTTTTACAAATTACAACATAAAATATTGCAGGTACAAAAAGAAGCGGAAACTCTGACCAAGGCTGCACACAATGACATAAACTACTACTCGTATATTGAAGCATAAATGGTTAAAAGTTGATGCTGCCCTACTTTGTCATCAAATCATCACTACTACTCGTATATTGAAGCATAAATGGTTAAAAGTTGATGCTGCCCTACTTTGTCATCAAATCATCAATAGTGTAGTTTATGTCATTGTGTACGTGCACACTTGGACGAAGTTTTGTTGTAATTTGCATCTGTAATGTGTAATATGGGTTGTTGTGTGCACCTTAGAAATATTTAGTGTTATTGCATCATATATTTTTTCATTAGGCTGTTTCTCACCTATAATTATTTTTTTTTTTGGTCTTATATATTACAGCTTATTTATCAAGTCAAACAATCACAATGAAAGGATCAGTAGACCAAAATTCTGCCTTGATTTTGTCCCTATGGCATTGCAAATTTGCATGGTTCTTCGCAGATTCTACAAACAAACATGCCCAAAGATTAAGGAGCATTCCGAGGACACACAGAGCAATGGAATCAATATACGAGTGCATGAGGCCCCTTCGTTTTGCCATTCATAGTCACCACAGCAACAACATCCCTGAAATAGCAAGACACTTCAATTGCATCGTCTTGGAATCCGGAATCCCGCATGAGGTATGGATAGGGGAGCTCCATTCCTTGATGGAGGAAGTTGTATCCATTAGCCATGTCCTTAAGGATTACCAACACCGCCTTCTGGTACATGCGAGTGATACGAAGAGCACAAGCACGCTAAGAGATAGTTTTAATCACATTCATGAACAACCCAAATTTACAGTCTGTTTATTAACCCTTTGGTATTGGTTAGTTGTTTGGTGCTTCCCTGACAGTAGTAAACCTTCTTCAAACCATAATATTAATGATCATTTTAAAAATGAATTCATTTTGGCTATTGAGTCACACTATGAAATGTTAGCAAGATGTTTGGTCAACCCTTCACCAATGATAAATAAAACTGAGCAACACCACCTCCAAAGTCTCTTTACTATGCTCATAAGGATGCTGAAATTAGACCTTCAACATTGGATTGACGCCTTGGATTATTTCACTGGTAAAATGGCGAATGCCGGATTATTACGAGGACAAGTTAAGAAAGTTTTCAATGCCAACATTGCTCTTAAAGATGATGGTTCAATGCCAATGGTAAGTCAATTTGTAATCGATCTGCTAGATAATGTATATTTTATACTACCTCCATTTCTTATTATTTGCAACAAAGTTAGTAAAATTCATAAATGTATTCATAAAAAGATAACAGCTAGCCTTAATAAAGGTAGGAAATTAACTTAATGAAGCAAATAACCCTACAGTTCTACAAATATGCAGCTACTACTACTAATAATCTACTATAGTAGGTTATAGGTAACTCTCTACTTGTCCATTACACCACACTAATTAACTTCTAATTGAATGCAAACCTGATAACAAAAAATAAGTATCATCTTTCAGTGTGTTAAGCCCTAATATTGTACTTAGTATTGCATTTAGTTAATGGGCCGATTTATAAGGCCTAATCTCTTATGACAACTATAATTTGAATCACTACATCCAACATATAGTGCTTTCATGCTTTGTATGCCTTTATTCGGATTATTAATTGATCTAATTTTCTCGTGTTTTGCAATTTGCAGTTGTATGCAACAGAAACGACTAAAAAGGGTTTGGTAATGTCCGCGCCAAAGTTTTTAGGTAAAAAGGGTTGGCTAAAGAACCTTATACGTGATGCACTAATACAGAAAATTTTCAGCGAAGTAGTTGATAATCTAGAGCATGTGGTAGTGAATGTTTACCATGGCTTGAAAGATGCCGCAGATTTTCTCGTCGAAGAAATTCCAGAGGTTGCAGAAGAAGTTGGTCATGAAGTTGTAGAGGTAGCCAAAAAATTGGTGACGGAATACACTTTGTTCATGACCAAGTTTCTCATTTGGGTCATATTATAGCGGACGGAATGCATCGTTTCGCGGAAGGCGTTCATTCAGTAGTTAATAAAGTGGGACACTTTTTCTCATCACTATTTTAATTATAGCGGTTACTATAAATTTTCGTTTAACTTATAGCAGTAAAACAAGTCATGATTTTTTGGTTTTTTACCTCCTAAAAATGCCAAAATCATTTTCGAAAGTACCAAAATCAGTTCTTGTAATTTTTACGTAGTACGAGTATTTTTTATTTTGCATCAAAAAAAGGTAATTAGGCTGTCAGGCTTGAAGTCAGGTTTTTTGTCACTTTTTCCTGTCATGGCCAAGAAAGTCATTTTGAATAAGGCAGCATTGTAATAGGAGTATTTTAAATTTTTCATTAAATTACTAATGTTTAGTAGTCCAAGCTGTTGAAGACACGATATGTCAATATGTACTCTACATTGTAGTAGATTGGAAAGTGCTACGGAAGTTGTTAACAAGTTTCATGTTTCCGTTCAAATAAAATATATTAAAGATATCATATTATTAACGGAATTTTAAAAGTGGAGCAAAGGTCCAGTCTTAAAGCGCGAGAATTGCAAAATACCTCAGTCTTGATTTCTCTTGATGTCTGGCCTAAGAAGCAAGAAACATACCTTCAAAAAACAGGTCGAGGCTGTCATGGCTAGCGTCAAATGCCAATAGTTTCTCAAGTGCTTCCTGCATAATGACATTGTAATAACAAATAAAAAATAAAAACGACATGCTCTTATAATCTCATGAATACATAAGCAAGGGTCGAACTTTGCTATCTTAATGAATTTCTAAGATTTTAATCGAGAATGACTACTCAAGCATCCATGCCCTTGCCATGACCAAAGATAGGTACCAAAGATGAAATGAGGGCTTCAATGACATTATACAGATAAGATACAACACCTGGTATTGTTGATCTTGAGCCTGTATATTCTCATTAGAGAGTCGCTCAACATGATTACCCTTCCCAGTTGCATCTAGTATCTCAGCTGCTCTTTTTACAACATCATCAGAAATACCTGTGTGAAGATAAACAAATACCGGGATGTTTATGCCCACAACTAGATAGTGAAATTGTCACACCCCAACCCACCCAACTTACGTAAATCACAGCTAGGAAGCAGGACAATATCAACCACAGTGATATTAGAAGAGCATGCAATCCATCTATTATTTCGACAAAACAGCAATTGCAGATAAAATTTGGAATGCAATCCTACTTTATCATGACAAATTAAATCTAAGACATACCAGCAAGCATTGCACAATGTAGGCCTGCAAAGAAGAAGATATTGGAATTAAGAAACCTCTATGAGTGTGATTGTGTGAACATAATAATTCGGTTAAATATAAAAATAAAAAAGTACTTACCATAACTCAAGTGTGCCTGTCCTGGAACTAATCTGTGTCATTGCATATTCAGGAAATAATTAGTTCACACATCATGCTATACCAAATGGAAATAGAGTGACAAAACTTGCAATATTCTCACCGAATGTCTTTCATAGGGATAATTAGAAATAAATAACAACTAATATGGAGTACTACTTTAGTTTTATTTGAATCACAGGACCAAAAGTAGATAAAATCATAAAAGAAAATATTCTGAACAGCTATGAATTGGCCAAATGGCATTTCTTGATGAGACTTCATACAGACATGTATTGTAAATAAAGAAAATGGAAAGGATATGACCAGTATGCTACGGAAAGGTACCTATACAGAAACACAATGTCTTCTGAAGGCATACTGCTTTCTTCAGGTCTCAGCACACTCATAGTGTAGAAGTTGATTTTTTCAGACTGCACAAAGTTCAAAGAATATCATTATTCTGTTGGGTTACTAAAAATCCATGATCCAGTAGTACTTACTACTAAGAGATTGGCAAAGAGAAAACCTTCGGCAGCAAATTCTTGTGAAATATTTCAGTCAAGTGAGTGCAAACAAAAACCTGCAATACAAAGTCTCTGTCATGAGCTGAAAGTCAAAACTCCTGTCAATATTTAAGACTCTCTTACCGTACCAAAAAGCCAGATTCATCAGAAATGAAGGTTAATGTTCAAACAAATGGTAGTACAATTTTGTGTTAATATAAAGTTACTGTATAACTCAAATGGTTCAATAAATATTTCAAAAAGCACATACTGTAGACTTCAAGAGCTATTTTGCAGAAAGCAGGACTCTAGAATTCTCACTTCCCTCTTGCCCTTTCTGTTTTCATTTTATTAGAGGGGAGAACTGGAAAGGCCATGAACAACTTCTAACTTCAGCCATCTTCCAGGAAATAGACTGGTCTATCAATCTCACATGGTTTGGAAAAGTTCCAAATTGGGCAGTGCCTTGACAATTGTGTGGAAGGTCAATCAATAAATTCTTCAAGGACTGTAGTTAGTAACTATGATTAAAATCTTTACATGTAACAAAGATATTAGGACTTAATCTAGACATCAAGAGTGGTAGAGTATAAAACCATCAAATAACTATATTATAGAAAAAACAAAAGAAAATGAAAGGCACTGCAAAATGTTAAAATCCCATGCGAGAGTACCCAAATAAGACAAGCAAAAATACCAGGACACATCAACTCCACCAATCTTTAGGGAGAATGCCTCAAAGAACTAACTTCAATTAATCTCTCAAGAGAGCCATCCAATTCAGCAATTACAATAAATTTGGTTATAATAATATATAATATGAAGAAACTAATTTTTATACTTGAAATGTACTCCCTCCGTTCAGAAGAGCAGAACTAATAGTCAGATGAGCAATTTTATGATGGCTGGAAAAAATAATCACATTCTTAAAACAGTTGCTCATTTTTTTATGATTGGCTTTCTTAATACACCCTTCATAGTGTGTTTTGATAAAGAAATTTATAGGAAAGATACAACTGAAGGGATCCAGGTTCCTTTGCCTATTAATGAACCAAATTCTACCCCTTTTTTCAAATACATTTGGAAGGGAAATAGAATCACATTCATTCAAACCTTTCCCTCCTCTCACCTCCTTTTCCTACCACTCTTTTCTTTGCCCTCCTCTTCCCTACAAAAATGCAAATCAAACTAAAGTACAACTATAAATGATGGTTAGTGATGGATAGAGGGTAGATCTATAAATGTACAGATATACAGAAGACAAGAGTCACAAGATCAAGAGCCTTTCAAGCACAAATGGAATAGAGAGACTCATAGTTGTATCAGTGCATATAGTTAGTCAGATATCTCTAGCACAGACAGTAATATAGGTCTCAAAATTTACTCAAATGATCAACAGTCAACAGTTTATTGATTTTACTCGGTCTATAACCTCCTTTTCTTTTGTGCCTTTACTTGTTAGCTGAAGGACTGAAAACTCAGGGGGGAAAATTTAACCTCTAACCTTTGGAGTATCATCATTACCAGCAAAATAGTTCACAGTTCCACCAAGAAGACCAACGCCGTCTGAAAAAGACACAAGATGCATTATCTATTGAGCAGAGTAGAAAGTATGCAAATAAGCATCGATTACATCTTGAAGCATAATGTCTGGAATAGAAGAGATACAATTTTAAAAGAGGCTATAAATTTTTACCTTCTGTAAGTGTGCCTTTACCGAATTCATCCAAGAGGCATAAAGATCGTGACGTAGCTTGCCTATAAAAGTTATATTAATTTCCAAAGTACACTAGTAAACTATGTGTCCATAATGAGGTAAAGAAGTTTCATATTTAACATATATAAAAGACATTTCACCACAAATTTCCAATTTTTATACAAATACAGATATGATGACCAATTGACCAGTTACCAGAAATTGACTAGCAGTATTTAAGAATAAATGATTAAATTAGCAAGCAAGCACAAGACATTACTTTCAGCAATTTCTCACAACTGTATACCTCAACATCATGCCTACTTGCTGTAGATCAATCATAAATGTAGACTGTTCAGCAGCCATGAGCTTGCTTCCCATTGCGCAAAATATCCTGTCAATAAGTATAATAAAACCTATCACAGCTATGAAAATATGCCACCAGCACATAAAGAGGCATGTGACCATCATAAACATACCTATCGGTTAATCCTACCACAGCAGCATCCGCAGGTACAAAACTCCCAATGTGAGAGAGGAAAACAATCAATGCTACCTGCAGAAAAAAATACATATGAAACATAACTATCTTGTACAATCTATCACACGACTTGAGACAGTAAGAAGCCTCCATAAGTCACATACATAAGGTTAAATCTGATTTTTAACTATTCTTTTTCTTTTTTCTCTTCAATGAAACATTAAAAAAAACCTACATAATAAAACACTTCATATATTTTAGACTCAAAAGATATTTAGAGATAGCAAGGGTCCAGATCATACAACTCAAATCTGCAAAGTTGAAAAGAAAAAGGTACTCCATAGTCCATAGTACATTACAACAAAATTTGTGACCATATGTGGCCAAAACCTGTTTTACAGCCAAAACCTCAAAACTAGAGCCCCCAAAACCAAACCTTTAAGTTGAAGTTTGCATCTTAAATAAATATATAAATAATCCCAATTTCAACCCTTCAAAATAAGCCAATAATAATAAAAGCTTGCATTGTAGCATAAGAATTCTTGGAAGACACGATTCAGAGCAAGGTGAATGTATCTTTTTAATCAAACCAGACTCAAAAATCTCTTCACAACTTTGACCTTTGTATGAAGATTGCAAAATTAAAAATCTGCAGTTGAAAGTCAGCAGAGCTAGTTATGATATGTGATATCTGTCCATACTTTTCTCATCAATCAATCAATCAAAGCCTTAATCCCATAACAATGGGGTGGGGTCGGCTAACATGAACCAAATTTGATTATTCCGTGTAGTCATCGACATAAATCTTCCTCCTCCATCCCTTACGATCCAATGCTTCATCCTAATACAAATCCATATACTTCATATCCTTCCTAACTCCTTCCAACCAAGTCATTTTCGGTATAGCAACAAGAATCTAATTGAATTTCCTTAGAAAGTGTGAATTCTACATCTATAGTTTGACCAAATGGCCACTTAGATTTAATCAGGGGAAGGTCCAATCAAACGATTATAGCAACAAGAATCTAATTGAATTTCCTCAGGGTTAAATTTAGGGAGGTCGAATGGTATGTAGTCTTATTCAAAGCTATTCAAAGACTGGGGCGTTTGGTTTGTAGAGTGCTATGGGTTTGGAATCGGGAATGGGGTTAAGGTGGTATCGGGTTGGAACTTGATACTTAATATCATGTGTTTGGTTCAATTCTGGAATGGAATCTCTAACTAGTTCCTTATTTTATTTGATATCTAAGGGAATGGAATGAGCTAAACCCACCTCCCCCCCAAGGTTTCTAAAACCCATACCTCATGGGTTTGAGGTATGGGTTTAAAACTCATTCTTTTGACAGCCAAACATATGGTATGGGTTTTAGTCATTCTAAACCCATACCTCATACCTATATTCCGCGAACCAAACGCCAATAGGTTTTTCAAAGAATCCAAACTAAGGAAGGGGGATATGAAAGTAATAAATTAAAAGATAATAGCAGACCTGTTTTATATAGATGCTTTTCCCAGAATAGTTTGGGCCAGTTATGATATTAATTTTTCCTGAGAAATATTAAATGCCAATTGTCAATTTGAGTCATCTATATAATGATGACCGCTTAGATGATATTTCTGATTCAGTTCAGATGAATATCAGCTAGGAAAATGACAAGAAAGCTTGGTGAAATTTGAATACTCGGACCTTCATCAAGTATGTTAGTGTCATTTGGGATAAATGTATCTACTGTCATTTCCTGCAAAACATGTCTGGCGAGGATGCATTCTTATCAGAAATTCTTTTATAAAGAACAACTCATTAAAATATCAAGAATATAGGAAGCAGCAGTATGTTGATAACCTTCCATTTCGTACATTGAGTATGGCATCAGTAGTCAAATTAGGCCTTACATAGTTGTTTTGTTGAGCAACCAAAGCCAAAGACAAAAAGCTACGAATGAAAACAATTATTTGAAGTCAGAAATATAGCACCAATGAACCAGACCACATAAATGACAAAATTCAACCATAAAGCTTACATTTACCAGTCAAGTTCTGCAGCAAAGTTCATAGCTTTAAGCAAATGTGTTGAGAATAAGAGAACATGTGATATCAGGTCCCTTGTAATCACCCTTTCCATGTCTAAAACAATTATCAAAGAAGACAATTATGAAATATCCCTTGGAAAATTTGCAAGTTTATATTTCACACAATAAATAAGACAGTAACACTCTCTGATCTGTCTCGTCAAATGTAGTTCAAGGCTTCAAGCTGCCAGTACATTACAGTATAACATTAGGCCATGAAAACAAGAACAATTTAAAGTACCCAGAATTTTGTGATATATGTCCCCAAGAAGATTGTCCAACTCCCGTGTCTTTGAGGTACGATAGAAAAACCTTTTTGGCTCATTTTCACCATCAGAAAACTGCATTAGAGTTGACACCTCAGTCACTAAAGTACTTTTGCTAAATTTTTGTAGTAACATTTTCAGTGGAATCCACTACTCTTACAGCAAATTCAAGATCTTCAAGCGTCTGTAGAGTACACTCATCAAATTTTTCATCAAATTTGCACAGCAAGTATCCTGGAAAACACACAAAGTTGTCTAGCTATAAGATACTTGGAATCTCATAGAGTCATAGGACCAGGGAATATAAGATGTGGGTATAAAAAAGCATAAATTTCTGGATCAGCTTCATGAAATAGAATAGTATCGACATGAGACGGAATCGCATCTAGCAAGGAAAGCCAGACAAAGCATTTTCTTGCAAAGACAAATGTCAAAATTAAGAGGTCACCGGATTCTGGGAAACTAGTATGGATCTCACATTCTCTTGCTGGACATTGGAAACAGGCTGATTTGCTCAATCTTGTCCACAAATTATTTTCAGGCAAGGAAGCATATGAACTAGGCCCCTAACATCTAAAGTTGTAAGATGTCATATGCATGCTTTCAGCCTATTTAATGTGTAAAGACTATAAAAGACATAATTAACCCCAGGCACAAGAGCGCAGATTGTAAACCCACCTATTTGATGTATGTAAACAATAGATGGAACACGCTCGTCACGTTGCAAATTAGGCAGTCGTGCAAGCTCCAATGACGACACCTACACATTTGAACAATTGCTATGAAGTCGGACATGAAAGCCAGGAATGTGAAAACTGCTCCCTTTGATGACTTGTTTGACTTAATAGCTACCTCTTCCAGAAGTTCGGGCAGCTCCTCGTATATTTGTCTCAGTTCATCTAACTACGTAAGAAGACGTTGAATATTGAATATTGATTAGGCGCATTCATGGATATCATAATAAATAAAGAAAATGTTCGCTTTTTAATACTGAACAATGTCTGTAGAAAAGCAAAATGAACACGAGTCCAACAAGTAATACTGAAAGAAAATATGAAGTAAGGAGGTAAAAAACAAAGTCAATACAGGCAATGCAGAGACAAGCAACATACAGCATTCAGCATAGAAGTGAAGCACTAGAAATCTAACCTCTTCACAGAAACCCTCTTTGACAATTGTCCCATAACCTTTCTCTTTTTCTCTAGTGACATCAATAATGCCAATAACCTGCATAATCGATATTATCTTGTTGACGGCCATTAAGTACGCAACATTATAGATGAAATATCATTGCCACAATATTACGTGAACAAGAAAAATATTTATGGAGAAAACAACTTAGAAAGTGTCTAATATAAAAGGTTTAATTTCCAGTTAGCTGTTTACCCTCAGCTCATGGTGTTGATGACCTTGATGTATGACAAAGTACACTCTCTTTGCTATGACATTGTTAACTACTTAAGGCTATGCTTGCAGTAGCAAGAGGAAATGCTGTCAAGATGCTTTACATTTCTTATAAAAACCTGAGGGTAATTACAGTTATTCCACTTTTATTAAATGTGAAAAAAGGCACAAAATAACTGATCTTCCCTACCAAGAAGTATACAAAAGGACTACCCAAACTGATAACCAAACAATACATTGTTTATTTGGTTCACGTAAGCTTTGGCAAAGAATAAACTTAGCTTAGACGCCGTTAAATCGACAACGATAGATAAAAAGGGAAGAAGATTAAGTTCAATTGATTAAAACAGCAATAATAAAAAATAGTTACAAGCATTTGAGAGGCTTGTTCTTTTCCAAAATGTAAAGCAAACTAATGATAAACTCTCAATAATATTCCACGTAACTCTCTCTCCCTAACAAACTACCTATATATATTACTCTTTCAAGCTACTAACAAGTTAGTTATAATTCTACATTTCTACTACCTAAAGTGCCCCTCCCCCAAAATATTGGTGCTTAGCAGCTTTTATCCTAATATGTGTTACCACTCTATTTACAGATGATCTTGCCATTAGAGGTATTCGAATTAATGCTATAAATAAAATTATAGGAACATATTGACAGCCAACAAGGCCCACTGCAAAAATGAAAGAAAATTCCCATATGCTTGAGAAACCTTGGAAAAAACATCTCAATGGATGATCATCAACACTACCAAATTTGTTTCAATTCAGAGTTTAATCAATGCAGTCACAGCAGATAATTTCAACCTCAGTGGCGGAGTGGCCTCAAAATATGGACTGCAAAATGCTCTCATCAGCTGATATAGCAATAGCCAAGACATGTAGGTATGGAAGTGGTAATAGATAGGCAAGAGGATTGGAAAGAATTAAAGAGCATTACCAGTTCATATATATAAGAGAGCTCTGTTGTAACACATGAGGCTGCCTGAAACATTAATAAAGATGATAAAGAGTTTCCACATATTTTAACATTTAAAGTGTAGAGATTGAAAGTATCGTCATCTATTGTTACCTTCTCGGCAATATCCAGATAAAATTGATTGGCATGCCCCCTTAAACTGTCAGAAATGCCAACTTCGAATATCTTGTTCAGGTGAAGGAGAGAAGAAAGGCTCTAGAACAGAAGGTTAAAATCATACACCGTAGGCATGATGATAATTTCAAAAAAGTACAAGAACTAGCAAACAACTGGTCAAAGAGGGAACAAAAGAAACCCAAGTGTTTTAAATGGACAAACTTAAGTTGAATGCCAAACAGCGTACTGATCAGTAATTATGGTGCACTGTACATCAATGCATACCTTTATAACGACATAGACAGTGATATGTATATCATACTACAGTGCCTAGAACAATACTAAACAAGAAATTTTGACATGACAGGCTAATGCAACTATAAGTCTATAATAGCCTACTATGTCAGCACAGAAACACAATAAACTGTGTTGCACGACAAGTAGAAATCACGTAGTCAAACTTAGAAGTTTAGAAAACATCAGCCATTAAGTGATGAATGTTATATAATAAATCAGGTTCACAAACAAAAAAAACCCAAATATATCTACATAATGGACCAGGCCTGTAAAATAGTATTCCATGGTTTTATAGGTACTTGCTAAAGAGTACAAAAAATAGAAAAATGATAGAAATTAAAGTTAAGCTGACCTTAAGAAAAGCTGCCCAGTCACTGATTGTGCATACAGAGCTTGGGGAGTTGAATTTCTTCCATTACAAAAAAAAAAGTGTGACCAACTTTTGGCAATTAGAAAATGCGCTTTACATTACATTTGCATCAATAATCACAGGAAACATTTCCAAGAGTAGCATATGCATAACTGCAATTTACGTGGTATATGATTCTTATGTTAAAAAAAAATAAATAAATAAAAAATTATAAAACCGCACCAAATTTAAAAGTCACGTATGCAAGATGCTCTTACTGCAATAACTGATAGATGTGTACACAGATGACCATATAAATGTAAAAACACCCGATCATTAAAGGCTAAAAATCTGAACAGACAAAAAGTATAGACGAAAGATCAGAGGAAGAGACAAATAGACAACAGTACCTTCAGTATGTAGGGTACATCTTTTATGGATTTAAGTGTTCCTCGTATAGATGTCAAAAGCTCTTCTGAACACAAGAAAAATGATATCTTCACGGAATTAAGGAATGTGAAATACCTGTACTGCTAATAATACATTGTTCTCAGATGATGTTGGGTAAACCTATGTCCAGTAGTGGCAGATACAATTCTGTATAAATAGTTCTCTTGTACAACCTTAATATCTGATGCATAAGTTTTGAGACCACAATTCATACTATACATGCGATTTAGCTTTTTACAAAGCAGACTAGAGAAAGGAAGCAAGCATGCTGTGTGCCCTTTGTACCTAGCTCATAGTAATCAGAGCAAAATAAATAAAAATATGCAGCCTTGTAAATTATTTCAGAAATAACAAAAAGATTCACCCATGAAACAAGATGTTCATTCGAGAATATATGTAAAAAGGGATATGGATTTAATAAAATGAAGAAGCTAAACAAAAGACATATACCTCAAGCGCTTCATTCAGTAGTTTCTCAAAATAATATGGTATATACGTAGCATTACAACAGCTTGTCTCTTATGACATAGACCATAAAAGCAGACATGAGATTAGCAAGGGTTCAAAAACTCATGAGTGTCTTCTAAAGTCAGGTAAGAAAAGGATACAGCATCAAGCCGACTGTTTATAATTTCAAGGTCAAGTATGGGTCGGAGGAACCAGTTTCTGCACACGTATACCCCGTTTGCAAGAATTTTCTCAGTAACAAATCTTGTAGTTGCTCTGGTAAGTCGCAATGTTTTCAGTTTAGTTTACCTCAAGAGACGTCGACCCATTGGTGTAACACACTGAGAAGATGTAGCAATAAATCAAACCACATAGCAAAATACCCTTGTCAATCAAAAAATTAAATGTTGAGGTACTGCACCTTGTTCATCATTCCGAAGACAGAGAACCTACAATCAGAAAATAGTACTTGAAAACTTTGAAAGGCAAAAAGAACCATAACAAAAAGATGCATTTTACCCTTCTTTTGCTCGACCAATTCCCATATGGCTTGGATGTTTGTCTATTTGAAAAATTTGCAATGCTTCATGAGCTGCTGCGTCAAGTTTGAGGAAATTATTTCTATCCCAGTTAAGTCAAACTCTGGGTAAACAACTCTTGGAATAAGTGTGCAATACATTATCCTCTCATTATCAACATAAAGAAGTGATCAGCTCCTAAAAGTGCACATCTTAGACACATGACGTAGGATACAATGAAACCTCTGTTAGACAATCAATAGAAATAGATGCATCACCATACTCCTTTGGTTCAAGGGTATCCACAATCCTTTCATTCTCCAATATAGCAAGAAGGCCCCCACTAGCACGAACTTGAACCTCACTTGAAATATCCATCATAGAATTAAGCTGAAATAGAGTCAAATATGAAACATTCAACAAGAATGAGTTAATGACTATGTCCAAAAAAATTCGCTTTCATACTCTACATAAAATTATCAAGAATAAACAGCTAAAATAAAGAGCCCAAAATTTCAAAAAATAATTCAGCACAAAAGTTTTGAACATTGATTGAGTAATTAATCCATATAGCAAAAGTATTATTTTTAAGTTGAAAAAATACAAAAGATGGTGCGTCTGCGTGTATCATTAGCAAAGATAATACAAAGATAAGAACATGAGAATGGGGATTCTCCAAAAGATTCAGCATAATAAATTTTCTTGTGATGAACTGATGATCGATGCACTATTGGTGGAAAGGGAAGTTATATCAGATTATTAAGTCATATATTGTTCTAGATAGTTTCCCACATTCCCAGTATATGCACACTTTGATGTTGAATATGTTACACATGTGTACATGTCACAATGACAAAGGGGCTTACAAAAGCAATCCTCTCTTTGACATTTAAACCGTCATCCATTCCTGAAACTCTGAGATATATCAATCTGCATTTTACATAAGATAGATCAAGAAGAATGGAAAGAGATGAAGGAAAAGAATGCACTTATTAAGTGGAAGGACCTTATCGAATTCTAAATTTAATAGTAAACCACTAAACATAAGAACAAGCATTGTCAACTTCTTTAAATTCAAGCTGCTATAAAAAGCACAAATCATCTTTTCCTAATTCCTCTCCCCAAGCATCTCAGCTTAATTCCTCATTCCTCAAACACATCTCTTAGTGATGACATCCAGATAACAGTAGCAGTAGACTCCATCCAACAGTACAATACACCAATATTGCTTGAACTATCACTTGGCATGTCATATTCATCTCAGATTATCGGCTAAATACTCGTGGGAATTGCATGAAGTGAAAATGGGAGGAGCAAAAATGAAATATTAAAAGTAAATGAATGCAATTGGAAGAACCAGCATATCAAACGATTTGGGGATCACAGTTTCCCTTCTTTTCCCTTTTTTCATAGCCCAGTAATCCCTTTACATGTAATTAAACAAGTCTTGCAACAATTTCAATGCCAAGAATCAAGACAATTTATTAATCAGGCCAAGTGTGATAGAATCAAACAATTCACTGGTCAGACACAAATATCCAAAATTTCACTCACTGCTTTTCACATTAAATTTTAGCAACAAGTCAACTATATGAGTCACTGATGGCCTGATGCAACGATTTACTCATCCCTTTAGTAACATAGGCAGCTAATTATGCTCATGGTGATCTGTTACTCCAAAAGTTCCTTCAAAATTCAATTAACAAAAATCTTTTACCAAGAAACATGCAATGGGATAGAGAGAAAATACAGACCTGTGCCACGCTTGTTCATAGCTAAATGTTGAACTTTTCATAAGTTTCACTGTGGGAGCAAAGTTTAATCCATCTGCACTATTTGAAAAATGAAATGAGATCAAACCTTCATTTCTTTAAGTAAATAACAGAGTAATTTACATACCACTTCTTTGTAAAGCCGATAAAAAAGACTCGTCAACTTTGGTGCTGGTGTAAATGATCAAAGGCTGTGCCTGATATTTCACTGAAAATATAGTAAAAGTCAAAATCGAAAAACATAATTATAATGAACTGAAAAGGCAGCAAGATTATAAATAAGAGCAATTGGCAATGGTCTATTTTACATGGTTTCAACCCACAGTACATCAGTAATTCAACAATCCCTTTACTAGATCACATATACGAAAATGAAATTCATACCCAAATCAATCAATGAATAATCTGCACCATACTCCCAAACTTCTAGCACACTAAGTTGTCGAACACTGGAATCATAATACGAAACTCCAACTCTGTCATACGACAAAACAATAGATTTAACAAAGTTAGGAAAATACAGTATATTTTTCAAGGTTTTATTAGCTATTTATTAAAAACTACATATTCAGCCATTTAAAAGAGACATATAGTATCAACACACAAGATACAAAGCCTTAGCTTAGGCATGTTTCTTTACCCTAAGCATCAAATACCAAAGCCGCAAGTAGGAAAAACAACTGTTAATAATTAACCTCCAATGGTTTTATAATACATTGGTAAGAAAAAAAATACCTATGACCATGCATGACACATGCCATGTAGACCTGCATATCAAATTGATTTGAGTCAGAACATAACAAATTAGAGCAGAACCAAAAGATTAAAAATACAGCTCCCCAAGACTAATCTGAAAAGTCCATTGGTTTCTTCAAGCCATATGTAATTATGTTCTCTGATATCATTTCTAAATTAAGTTACATAACTGAATGCGTTATTTAAAAAACAGAGATTTGCAAGGTTTCTTTTGTTTAATCAGGAGTATAGAAATTTCAACTCTCTCCATCACAAAATAACAGGCTACAATTACCTTTTGTGGATCAAAAACTATGAATACTAGTCATTTCCCAATGAATGTAATCTCAACATGAATCAAGCATGAGCATCTTCGCATTAAAATTAATAATCGAAGTTATCAAATTTTGAGATTTCTTTACCCAAAAGTCATATATGGCTTATTAGTTTGGGAAGTGTAAAAGTTAGTCCAAAGTATATTGCAGCTTCCTCGGCATCATCGTAAACACATATAATTGCTTCTAAAATGAACTCCAAGCTTATCTTATTCTGTCTTCCACTTTTTCCTACATAAAACTCACAATCCATAAAAACCTCGATTCCTCCACACGTCATCAACCAGCATCCTTCTTCAAATTCTCAAACCTTCATGTTTTAACCTAATTATCGTCGAAACATCTGATCAAACCTGACCTAGATGATCCTATATACTCAACTTCCAATCCATTACTTTGCCGTTTATTCACTTCATCCAAATAAACGCCAAATCATAACACACAACTAAAAAAATAGGCCAAATACATAAAAATTTAACACAAATTGCGGTTGCCACTTCGTACCAAATTACTTTTCGCGTAAATTAATCAAAGAACTGCAATGTATATAAACAGATCAAAATTCCAGGAAAAAAAAAAATAATTCAGCTAAATTCACTTTTCTTTTCCAAATTCGAAGTAAATTAGCAATTCTACTTCAAAATTTCGACGCATATTAGCATCAATTAGGGCAAATGAAAGTAGAAAATTCGCCATTCAATTTGTGGATGACATTATGAATTGCAATTTTCATCATAAACTACATTAATCAATCAATTAATTAAAAAGAAATTATATGTTGAAATTGAAGCGAGAAATCAAAACCTGAGATTGAAATTCAGTTTCGTCGACCTCTTCCTCCATAGTTGAGTCCGTTTACTGATAAATGAAGGAGACGAGCACGAAATGTGTGTTTGTGAATGAGAGAGAGAGAGAGAGAGAGAGAGAGAGAGAGAGAGAGAGAGAGAGAGAGGAAGGAAGAGTATTGAATGTACGGGTGAAGAAATTGAAGGCGCTTCGCCTTATTTATACGTTTTCGTTTAAAACAGCTTCCCCCAAAATGAATTGTTACTCGATTTATTCGAAGGTTACTTGAGTTATTCGGTTCCGAATATTCGAGTTCCTCGGTCAGGTTTAACCTCTCGATTAACCCCTAACCGAATCCTCAAGTAACCCCTAAATAAGTAACCCCTTACGAAAACCCTGAAATAACTCCTGACCGAACCCCTTAAGTAACCCCTGATCGAGTAATTTAAATAACTTCGGCCACATGGTGTGCGTGGCACAGTGTGACTAGCCACACATAAAAGTATATATTAAATGCTTGACATTAATACATGATACAGTAGATATTTTTATCTATATACTTTCAATCTCAAAATAATTTGAAATAATTTTTAACTATGTGAGACCATTTTATGCCAACCACTTCATTTAAGATCTCCAATAAAACGTCACGAAAATTATTTTAAGACCAGCTAAAAGATAACTATCAAAGTTAGCCAATCAATCGGCTACTCTATTTGATTTGCCCTACCTACCAAGGTGTATCATCAATGCTTTATGGGGTCATAATTTAAAAATGAAGTGCATGTCCTAGTCCCAAACCAATTGCACGTGCCAATATCACGACTTCATGAGCCGTAAGCAAATCAAATGACCTTGAAGATCGACGTTCATCACTACTATCACGTCTAATTTAACTAGAAAGTAAACCCTTTTTGCAAAAAAGTTGATAGATTATGCATGTACTCGATTCGTCTAAAGAACTCGTGTACTAAAGGATGATAGATATTGCTTTTATAAAGTTATATATAATTCATTAAAGAAATAACCTATTCATATCATCTACTCCGTATAACTTTACAAAGAAAGTGGTTGATTAATTTCTTATTGATACTACTACTAACTACTTGGCCTACTCCGTGAAACTTACTTTCAAGGATTCAGTGAGTACTGAGTAGTACAATACTGTCTGTTGAGTGTGGTGAGACTGGTGACTCTATCAAATGCAAGCAATTTATAATTTGTAGATAAAAAATTAAGAAGTGTTGGAACAAATATGAATATAAACCGACAGCATTAAGCTAAGGACTTGTTCTCTTCAATTTTTTTCAAATACTTGTTACTTATTATTTACTTTCAAGGATTCAGTGAGTACTGAGTAGTACAGTATTGTCTGTTGAGTGTGGTGAGACTGGTGACTCTATCAAATGCAAGCAATTTAGAATTTGTAGATAAAAAATTAAGAAGTGTTGGAACAAATATGAATATAAACCTACAGCATTATGCTAAGGACTTGCTCTCTTCAATTTTTTTCAAATACTTGTTACTTATTAATTAATAAATTCAGGTCAAACCAGATTAGAACTTTTAATTATCATTTACTTATAGTTAAATATCGTTAATTGCGTATTTAAAAAAATTTATAAAAATTACATATTTAAAAAGTTCATGATGAGACGAATCTAACAAGATCCATTTTGATAATGTTTTTCTTTATACATTAGTATTAAAATGCAATCAAAGTTTACTTAAATTGTTAAATCAGATCAAACCAGACCAAATAAGAAAGATTCATATCATATCTTAAAAAATTTAGACTAAATCTACTTGTTTCAAGTGAAGAGAACAAGTCCTAAGTGGTATTATATACGAAGTACACAAAAATATTGTGTGGTTATTGGTTAGGTGATACCTCAAGTTGTTATACTGTTACATTGTATTCCCTCCGTTTTTAAATACTTGCTCTCTTTCTCTATGCGCGGAGTTTTAGGAGAAATTGGAAAAACTAATAAATATGGAGGTATCGGGGTTGGTGGAAGAATAAAAAATGGTAAAAAGCAAAAGTAATGGAGAAATTGGAGGAAAGAGAATATGAATTAATAAAATATGATATTTGTTGGGTCCACTAGGTGAGAGAAATGAATTAAATATTGTATAAACTTTCCAAATAAAGAAATGGAGCAAGTATTTAAAAACGGCTGAAAAAGGAAAGTGGAGCAAGTTATTAAAAACGGAGGGAGTATATATATTACTCTGTATTGTACTTGTCTTGCTTTATAAGAGTGTGTGACGATTTTTTCTCTCTTTTGTTTTGTTTTTTTAAAAATATCTTGAAGATTTCTTATTTTGAAAATAGATTTTGAATTAACTAAGGCTATGTTAATTAGGTCGCCTTAATTTTACTTGTCTTGATTAGATCTAAAATTATTTTTCTAATTTGATGATCAAAACTTATTATTTCTAACCTAATTTGATTGTCTGACTTGACTAAACTTTGATCTTTTATATATATATATATATATATATATAATATATATATATATATATATATAATATATATATATATATATATATATATATATATATATATATATATACCATATTCTAAAAGAAAATAATATCAAATTGGTCTTATATATTAGAATGTGTATTACATTAATAGCTAACTTTCATAATCTTATTTCATTACAGAATTAGTTAAAGAAATTTAGCAATAAAATTAAAAATCGCACATAAAATGATAAAATAGGTTTAAAACTTATTTTTTCGGATTTGAACTTATTTTTTCTTAGGTGATATGATTAGAATAACTCAAA
The DNA here is from genome assembly GCF_948465745.1 of Chenopodium album. NCBI lineage: Eukaryota > Viridiplantae > Streptophyta > Magnoliopsida > Caryophyllales > Amaranthaceae > Chenopodium > Chenopodium album. Next base: position 38,689,856 of record NC_137855.1, read on the forward strand.
TAAGTAATTAGCTTCTGAAATAATAATTAAGGTGAACTGAGTATATATATTTAGCATGTTATCGCTCCTTTTATTATTTTTAAAAAATGATGATAAGGGGATTTGAACACCCAACCTTTTATAAGAAAGATGATAACTTAACCATCTAAGCTAATTACAAACTATGTTATAAGCATGAAAATAAATGTATATAATAATCACAAGGTCTAATTAAAGTAGCAACCGGTGCAACACCCAGGCTACACACTAGTTACGATTAAAAGATGCTCAGCAACTATTGACTATTTAACCCAAAGAAATAAAATACTACTTCGTATATTTCATCATCAGAAAAAATAAAATAAAAAAGACACAAAATTTCTAAAACTCAAAGGTAACGTATGTAACTAATATGCCTTATGATCATAGTGAAATAAATGGTTTAATTATCCCCAATTTATGTTACAAATCTCAATTATGCATGTAATTGCTACTAGTGGCGTATGACTAAATTAATAAAGACCTGTTCAAAATATTAGTATTTTGTTAATGCATCACTTGAAGTATCTAGTAATGTCAAAGCTAAAATTTAATGCCATGACCTTTTCATCGCCGTTTCTTGTGAATTTGTCTTTCTATAAGAGGAGAGGGAGTCCAATACCAACAAATTAAATAATTATAATGTTTAAATAGAAGCTAATCCATGTTAAGGGGCGATAATGAGTGTTTGCTACCAACTTTTGTACCTTTCTCAACGTAAGATATTGGCAATTAACAACTATAGTTTTAGATTTGTGTAAGCGACGTAAGTGGTACATTATATACAGATATACTCAATCAAGATAAGATGAGAAGACATTAATTGATTTTAGTCTTAATAAAAATTATTCAACATTATTATTATTATTTTTTTAATTAAGGAGTGTTATATACTTTAATTAAATGTTGGGCATCGTCAACGTAAAAGTAAATATTTGAAGGTAACTAGTAATGTACAAAGCATACAAAATGTAATAAAATTCGACATTTGATTTAAACACGTTTGAAAAATAATGTTCCATCGACAATGAACAGCCCTATTGAAAATGAAACGTATGACATAACCAAAGTAAGATATAATTGTATATTTGTATTAATATACATGCATGTATTGATCTGATGATGAGATCAATGTCTTTAATCAAAGTCAAATTTTCTATTTTGATTTTTGATTAAAAGGACTAGTTCAAAAAACTTGGTGTAAATACTACATATTGATTTTCATATGTAATAGTTTGTAAGCCGTCACTTTATACTCATACCTAAATTATTTGTCTTTACATCTGACAGGTACCTACGTACACGGCTAAGGGTTAACACTGCTAACTTCATACATGAGATGTTGGACTTTTTCACTATTTATGCATTAGCTTTGACCATAATTTTTACTAACATAATAAAAGCAAATATTATCATAAAATATGTTGTTAAATAGGTATTAATATAAAGTTTCATAATACTCCCTCCGTTACTTTTTACTCGCAACTTTGAGGGTAGGAACGAACTCCTAGGCAAAATATTGAAACCATGATTAATGAAAAATAAGGGCATACACTTAAGTGTGTTAATCCTACTTTAAAAATTAAAAAAAAAAAAAAAAAAAAAAAAAAAAAAAATCAAAGTTGAAATCCCAGAAACTGGAATTCATGAAACACCACCACCACCTGTCCACCTATCACCACCACCAGCAAAGACCGAACCCACTTCAACCCACCACCACCCATCAGCGATTTTGACCCACCACCGGCGCACCGCCTCCGATTTCGACCTAGCACCATCCCCTTCGACCCACAACCCCGATTTCGCACCACAACCCACCACGAATTTCCTCCACCACCCCCGATTTCGACCCACCACCCCCGATTTCGACCTAGCACCACCCACCTATTTGACCCACAACCCCCAATTTCGACCCACCACCCACCTTTTCGCCCACAACCCCCGATTTCGACCCACAACCCCGATTTCGACCCACCACCGATTTTGACCCACAAAACCCACAAAGCCCACAACGAGGACGGCGGCGACAAGGAAAAAAAGAAAAGAAAACGGAAGAAAAGAAGGGAAGGCGGCGACAACGAGAGGAGATCGGTGAAGAAAGAGAGAGAAAATCTGGGTATGGTAGTGGTGGTGGTGGTGCTAGTGGTGGTGGTGGTGGTTGGCAATTGAAAGTGATGATGAATTTAATTCTCAACTGCTATTTGTCGCTCCCATTTTACCAGGTAACGCTCCCTTTTTGACTTGAATGGACCACTATGCCCTTTATGCAATTTGGCTTATAAAAAGGACCTTGTTTCCCATTTTGACACAATGCATGAAACGGTCCCCTTACTTGACGACATTGTTGTCCCGAGCTTCCCAAAATCGGTCCCCACGACCTTGCAACCAAATCGGTCCCCACGACCACCTAAATTTTCTATTTTCAAAAAATGTTAAATTTGCCGACGGGTCTTGCGTCATGGACGGCGAGTGGAACATACGTACGCCGGAGAATGCGTCGGATCATTCTGTAAGTTTTTTTTTTTTTTTTTTATTTTCGGTAATTAGGACATCCGCCTAAAATTTCCGGATGTCCTAGGTACATCCGCCTAAAATTTCCGGATGTCCTAGGTACATCCGCCTAAAATTTCCGGATGTACCAAGGAACATCCGGAAATTTCAAGCGGATGTACCTAGGGACATCCGGAAATTTTAGGCGGATGTCCCTATAATAATTTTTTTTTTTTTTTTTTTTTTTTTAAGTACGTTTATTAAGTTTTTTTTTTATGTATTTTTTTTTCGTGGTCTTGTGATTATTGTTGTGATTTAGTATTTGATAATTAATGTAATTTTGTTGTATTAATATGATTATTAGTAATATGTTTATTTTTTGTTTCATTATTATTATTATTATTATTATTATTAGTAATATGTTGATATTATTGTTGTTGTTGTAGTTGATATTATTATTGTTGTTGTTGCTGTTATTTTTATTGTTGTTGTTGTTGTTGTTGATATTGTTATTATTAATTAGTAGAAATATAATTTTAATATTATTATTAATATTGTTATTATTAATTAGTAGAAATATAATTTTAATATTAATATTAATATTATTAATATTATTATTGTTATTATTGTTGTTATTGTTATTATTATTATTATTTATTTATTAATTAACGCTATGGTCTTATAAATTGTTTTGTAGTTGTTGTTATAATTTTTTTATTATCATTAATATTGTTATTGTTTTGTAGTTGTTGTTATTATTATTAGTATTGTTATTAGTATTGTTATTATTATTATTATTATTATTATTATTATTATTATTATTATTATTAGTATTTTTTTTATTATTTTAATTATAATTATTATTATTATTATTGTTTTTATTATTGTTATTTTGACATAAAGGATGTTTTGTTTAATTTGTATAGGATATGGAATCTGAGGAAGGCGGTGACGGTGTGAATTATAGTGGGAATTTTGTCACCGATACGTTTTTTCCTACATTTGACGATGCTGTTACATGGGCTGAAGGTGTTTCCATAAAATTGGGATGCATTAGTTAGGTAGTTTGTAATGTACATTCACTAACTTTGAACATTTGTACGAAAATTAGATTTATGAAATTAATTTTATATGTATTTGCTTTTAATCTAACATGATATTTGTAAAAAACATCAAATATAAAATAAAATAAGTGTCCAGTTTATACATTACATTTTTAAAAATAAAATACAAATAAGTTCATAACATAATTAAAACCATCACTAACAGAACATCTAATCAAAATAATCTAAAGTCCCATTTTTGACTTCCAATCAAATACAAGTTGCTCAGTCATTGTTCGAGTCTCACTCGACATTTCAGGATACTCAGCTAGTGCTCTTTGGTGAATCTCCATGGACCGACCCATCCACTGCAAATAAAACAATAACATATTATAACACAAAAATTAATAGAAGTCATTGTTAATATAATATTAAGCATTAATACGTACGTAATCAGTGTTAGTCCGCTCAGGCAGGTTGCTTGTAACTCCTGGACCTGGAGATACCCGCGGGTGAGAAAACCTGTACAGCCACTGCATGTAACCGGGCGCAACCGAAGGAGCTGCAGCACTAAGCCTGGGTAGGGCACCTAAAACAACACTCTGAGATACCCCAGGGACAAACCTGTTCCACAACACAGCTGTCATCTCAGTCGGGAAGTCTACCCGATACATCTTCAAGTTAGTCGGCCTCTTGGCCTTCTCTGGCCTGATGATCTCGCGGGTAATTCCTTGCACGAAACCAAGCTGGCGGACCACTCTATCTGGCATGTACGGCTCAATGATGTTACGGTACTGGATGCAGCCAATGAATAAAGTGGGGGGCACTCGTAATCCAGGATCAGCTCCGTACGGTAGCCAGTTCACCTCACGGTCGGTAAGCGCATCAATCCTAGTACGAAAAGCTAACAGGCGCTCCAGGTTCTTGCTAGGACATCCCGCTCCTACATCCCAAGCAGACGCACGAGGCATTTGAAGGTCCCGGGTCAAGGTACCCTGCTGTGGCCGAAAGCACGGAAAGTACTCGTAAATCCACGCTTGCAGAAGCGTGAGACAACCAGCAATCGAATCAGCACCTTTCCGTGATGCCGTGCCCAGTTGCCGATACAAGTAGGCCAGTGCAGCTGTTCCCCAAGCATACTCGTTAATAGGGACATCCGTGTGACATAGCTCGTGGAGGAAGGAAGGATGCGTACGGTTACCACTCTTGTCTACAAACAGTGTACCTCCAAGCACTAACCACAAGTATGCATCAAGCTGCTCACTAAAATCCCGGTCGACCGCCAACGTCGACTCAAAAATCTTATCAGTCAACACCCCACTACCCTGCCAAATGGTCTTTGTGCCGCAAACCTCAGACAGATCATCTGGAGTCATATCCATGGTGACCGAGCACTCGTCCCGTAACACGTCCGTGCTAGGAGTAGTGGACACCATATTGCCTGCAACCCGTAACCCAAGTATGTTGTACACGTCGTGCAGCAAGATCGTTATCTCCCCAAATGGCATGTGAAAGGTGTTCGTATCTGGCTGCCACCTCTCAACAAAAGCAGAAATCAACGGCCAATCAAGTCTCTTAAACATCAGGCCGGGCAAGTGAGACAACCAACTAGCATCAATCTCCGCAATGGCCTCCACAGATTGACGGCCTCGCCAAGTACACAAGTCAGAACATAACTTTGTCCTACTCAAACAGCGCAAAACACTACGCTCCTGCTCCATCCAGATATACCGTGCCACGTGACCGCCAAAACTAGGGATAACTGACCCATCCTCAGGCCCACCCGGCATCGGTTCCTGCACTAACCATGCCTCTGCAGAGCTGGAAGTAGGCTGACTCGACCCACTACCAACAAATCTCCCAAACTGACCCCTATATACCATATGGTAATCCTGAGGGTCCTGTTCTTCATCCCGGTCACCAGCATGACTACCCGAACATTCGTCTTCCTCGTCAGATATGGGTGCTCCACTTGCAGAGTACAAGGGCCGACTACTACCAGACTGTTGGTCTCTCGACCAACCACTAGTAGACCCGTATTGCTGCTGCTCGGGCTGAACCGGTGAAGATCGAGATGTCTGTCTCCTAACAGACGCATTCAGACGTCGTGATATTGCATGTCGAGCACCAGAACCCTCGATCTACATAAAATTAAAAAATAATCCGATTTTAGTAATAACAATAACCATAATAACCACAATAATAATAACAACAACAATAATAACAACAACAAAAACAACAACAAATACAAATTAACAACAACAAATATAACCTTAACAACAACAATAACTAACAACAACAACAACAACAACAACAAATACAAATTAACAACAACAATAACCATAATAACAATAATAATAACACTAATATCAACAACTATAATACTAATCATAATTAAAAATATTAATAATAGTACTACTAATAACACTAATAATAATATTATTATAACAACAACAACAACAACAAAAAAAAAATTAAATTAAACAACAACAATAACCATGAAAACCCTAATATCAAATTAGTTTAATAATAATACTAATCATATTTTTAAAAATAATAACACTAATAATAATTATAATAATAATAATAATGATAATAATGATAATAACAATAATAACAATAATAATAATAATAATAATAATAATAATAATAATAATAATAATAACGAGCCAAAAAAAAAAAAAAAAAAACAAAAGGAACTTCCGCCCAAATATTCCGGAAGTTCCATGGAGGATCCGCCTGGAATTTCCGGATCCTCCATGGAACATCCGGAAATTCTGGGCGGATGTCACACTTCCGCCCAGAATTTCCGGATGTTCCATGGAGGATCCGGAAATTCCAGGCGGATCCTCCATGGAACTTCCGGAATTTTTGGGCGGAAGTTCCTGGATCCGAAAATAAAAAAAAAAACAAATACCTCGTCTCCACCATCACCGCCGCCGCCGCCTACGCCCCTGCCACCAGCGCCGCCGAAGGTCCTCCCTCCGAATCTCAGCCTAATCCGCCTCGAATCACCCATTTTCTTTTGTGTTTATGATGATTGTTGTTTTTTTAAAAATTGAAGAACAATTTTGGAATTTTTTTTTTTTTCAAAAAATTGTTTTAGAGAGTTTGAGAGTTTGAGAGTAAGAGAGTTAGAGAGAGAAGTAAAGAAGTTAGAAATGTTGGTCGGGAAGGAAAAACCGTATTTATATATTAGGGGTAAAATTGGAATTTCAAGAAAAAAGGGGAGCGTTACCCGGTAAAATGGGAGCGACAAATAACAACCCCCATTTAATTGGGAGGGAATGATTTTGGTGGAAATGGTTAAGTTAATTAATGTAAAGTTTAAGTTAATGGAGATAAAATTAGTAGTTTAATTAGGGTGTTTAAAAAAAAAGTAAGAGTAATTTTGTAAAATCATACAAAAAACCTACCATAAAAGGAAAGAAAAAAATTGTTGCAAGTAATGTGTAACGGCTAAATATGGTAAAAGTTGCGAGTAAAAAGTAACGGAGGGAGTATAATTTTTTTATACTCCGTATAATTTTATTAATATTAAAAATAAAATCAAATTAGTGCATTAACATGTGTGCAAGATTGACTGTGTCATGTATTATCGGACAGAGGGAGTATAATTTGTCAAACATGCCCATAGTATAGTTACTATATTTTAAATACCACACTATACCACACTATATTTTATTTTTATTTTTTTGTTTTTTTTGGTGCAATTAAATACCACACTGTATGATAGTGTAATACCATATAGCTGAGAAACATTTGCTAATAACTGAGTACAAAGCAAGCTTGGTCTAGTTGAATAAATATATTCTGTACTTCATATCACTTATAAGTTATAAGATAAGCTTGATGCCATGAGATTTCACTGATGATCATAGATGCTATTTGAAGTGAGCATAATAGCATTCGTATAACCAAATATAATTGCAACTCTTGCAATTTAGACAATTAGACAGATAATTGACAGGCTTTGTATAACGGTGCTCCGCGTTAATTTGTGTTTAGTCTTTAACTCAACACTCACACGGTCACACCAATTAACAAGGCAACAAATCACACTCATCATCAGTCATCACTTTTTAATTGCGATCCCCCCTAAACCTTTTAACACTTTAATCCCAATTATTCAACCAATGCCATTATTATTCGTTTAAATAATAAACAAGGTAGTTATAGCTAAAGCTGACTAATTAAACAAACTAAACTTTTCACTCTTTTTCAATTACCTAGCGGATATTTCTTACACAGTTACATAGGTATGTAAGTATCGTCCTTGTGGTTCATTGGTACAAAGAAAAAAAAAACCCAATATAAATAGCTAAGATTGTTAAGTCTTAAAAACCTAAAAGGTACATACGAAGTATTAAAGATGTTCAAGACTAGAGAATAACTCCTATGCCTTAAGAGTTACAGTGTAATACCCCGACCCCAAACAAATTAGGTAGGGGCCTATTGTCACGAAATGCGCACACAAACCAACACAAGTTCTTCCGGCGTATTTTGTCCTCACTCATGCGTACCCCGAAAATTTTTTCCAGGAGGTCACCCATCCCAAGACTACGTACTCCCAGCCAAACACGCTAAACTGTGGAGTATCTTAGCACATGAATTCCCTAAAAAATAGATGCATCTTAGCTTATTAATATGAGTAGTATATCAAATCCTTTTAAAGTAATCATGAGGGGTATTACATACAGACCTTACAGTACCAAGGTTTTGTATACGATAAGTCACAACTCACAAGTTCAATCCCTCAACTAACCCTTTTTATTTTTACTTGTATGACCCTTATGGCTCATTTGTAAAAAAAATACAAAACTTAGAATGTGAATCAAGGGAAAAACTTACAAAAAAACCGTTCAATGTAAGGCTTGTTCTGATTTACTGAACTAAGCTGAACTGAACTGATTGAAACTGAACTAAACTGAAATGAATAGAGCTGAAATGAATTGTTTATGGGAGAAGGAAATTGGAAACTAAGCTGAAATGAACTGAAACAAGCAAAGCTAAAATGAATTGAAATTAAGCCGAAGAGAATAGGCCCTACAGTACTGGGGTTGTGGGAAAAGGCTAAGAGAATCCCAATCCCAAACTGCCCCAGTGGGGTTTGATACCATCATAATTACAAGATACAAACTTTACCACTAGACCAAGCTTAATATTGTTCAATGTTCATTAGATAATTAGCGGTTTTATCCAAAGATATGCTACTACAACTTAATTCTTAATTCACATATTTCAATTATCAAGAAGATAAATTGAAGTTTAATCATGCAATAATGTTCCGTAATTTTCAAAATCGAGAATGAATCCAATCTACTGTACCTTATTATCAATAGCGACTCTCTCAACGCAAAAGAAAACTACAAGTAAATCAAATCCAAAGAAGAAAGAAACCAAAAATTAAATTAAAAATACATTTATTTCCCTTTCTCTGACCATTGTACTGTAACCCATCTTCTTCCTTCCTCGTTTGCTCTTGTCATCAAATTTTTTTCCAACTATAAAAATGAACACAAAAATGGGCGAAAAAATCGGAGAAATCATCGGAAATTGAAAATTGAAGAGAGAGAAAAAAACAAGAACAAAAATGGAGGGAGGATCGCTTGTTTCAAAGGCAAGGACTGCCTTTCATTCCGCTGCTGCAAAAGCGGAGAGAGTTCTCATTGATTTGAAATCCGATCTTAAAGGTTTCCCCTTTTTTCTTTGTTTTTTACCCACCATTTTTATAACCTCCATTTTCGTCCTCTATATTTTCTCCTTGTATTTACAGCAACAATTTAGCTGGATTTTATTTTTAATTGGGTTGTTTAAAAAAAAAAAAGAAAAGTAAACTTTATCAAAAAAAAAAAAAAAAGGTTTGATTTTTTTTTGAATTTTGGTTGTTTTTAGATTCAGATGAGCAGTTGAGTAAGAAGAGTTCAGGTTGTCAAATTGAAGAAGTTTTGTCATCTTCTGAAGTTGAAAAAAAGGTTAGTCTTTTTTATTTGTCATTTCTTAATTTTGATTGAAAATTGGATTTTTTGAATTTTGATTGATAATTGGATTTTGGAGTTTTTGAATTTTGATTGATTGTGGTTATTGGTGTTGAATGTTATCAATTTGCATTTTGGTTGAATGTGTTATTTTTTTATCTGAATTGTTGTTGAAATTTTCGAGTTTTGTTTTGGAGTTGGTGGCTGTAAATGTGAGGCATTTGTGTTTAATTAGATTGAATTTGGATTACCAAGACAATGTGGTGTAAGAATTGAGTAGTTTGAATCAAAGCTCTAAACTGCTTGATCAAAGTCAGCAGTTTGTTGTGCTTGATGTGATCCAATCTCGAAATGAGGCGATAGTTTCTTGGCTGTTGCGCGGAGGATTGAACTGTTATAACAGTATAAATCGACGTAATGTGGTATTTCGTATGAGTATATTTGAGCAATTTTAGGATGAACTTTGATTGGAAGGACATTGGTTTTGTTACACTTTATATGTACTTTTTTCTTTGCTATTGGTCTGCTGCATTATTGGAGGAAATGGGTGTAATACAGACTTCTTTGAAAATTACCGGCCATTTTTGCTCTAGCATACTTGAATTATGCTTTCAGGATAGGACTAGTGTTTACTTGCTGATAGAGTTGCACTCATCTCGTTAACATAGTTATAAAGGTGTAAAGTTCAGCTTCCGAAAGCTTGTTTAAGAGCATAATTGAAACTGAAGACTTTGTTTGGCTGAATGCTATAATTTCACGAGAAGTTGTGTGTTCGTGAATTTTGAAGAGGATGCAATGATTGACAAAATTCTTTCCATAGCATGCATTCCAATTTGCTACCTTAATCTGTGCTATCTTCTACTACATAATTTATTACTTGTATATAGTTTAATAACGTTCTGTGCTATATATGAAACCACTTCTGCTCTGGAAAAATTTTATGTTCTGATCACTGTCTCTATAGGGTTTCAACGAGCCAAAGCAATCCCGGTGGAAGCCACCTAGTATAGGGACAAAACAGGATTGGCATGAGAGACTAAGGAATATCAGAAGAGGTAGAAAGGGAACTGAAGACACAGAGAACATAGAAAATACAAAGATGTCCTTTCCAATTTTTGATGAAAATATTTACTTGTATAATGAAAAAATTGCATTGGAAGCAAAGGTGAAATACTTTACCTATATGTTAAATATTGCATTCTATGACAAGTTTTCTTCTTGCACTTCTACTTTATACCTGATTCAATCTTATGAGTAAAATTGAGTTTTAGTTTCATACTTTCATGCTACTTTCTCTGCATTTGTAATGGCAATCCTGAACTTAGAAAACAACCTTTTACTCTGTTTATTGCTACATTGATGCCACAGATTACAGAAAGATAATTCCTAAAGATCTCATTATATGAGACCGGCAAAAGCCAAAATAATGACCTAAAACGGAAAAAATGACTAGTACTGATCATGGACAATATCGGAGTAATATGAGTACTGTATTGACACCCATGGCTTATAATTTTTTCATTTAAAGGAAGAAAGTAAGAATCTGTTGAATTGTGGGTCTGCAAACACATATAGTTACTTGAATCAATTAACTTCATATAATTTTTCACTCTTCCTTTGGGATGTCATATGGGAGAAGACTAAGGAGAGGTAATGAGGAAGGTAGTATAGTTCAACCAACTTTGCATATCTATTAGGTTATCATTCCAGTCTCTTTTACCCTGACTATGATTGATTCGATTTTATAATTCTGATTTAACTTATGTATGGAGAATTTACTGATGTGTTTAGGGGTTGGAGACATCATCAGATAGTTATGATGGCAATAGAGATATAATCCCACCTTCACTTGTGTTGAAGCAACTGGCTGTTGCCATTGAGTAAGCTCACTATTCACTACTTTCAACCTATGAATAACTTCATTTCGTATTTGTTTTATTAGCCTTATCAGTGTACTAAAATGTAAATAAGCAAACTCATGCCTGTACATCAGGTGAAATTAACATATATTGCTTGTTTTATAGTCAGTTAATTTTTTATTAATACTGGTGGATAAACTAAGTACCCTTTTACGGTTAAGGTTCTTGTTAATAAGCTCTCTGTGTTTTCTGGTAGTTCAACAAATCCATCTCATCCTGCAGCTATCCTACACTTTTTTTTGAATCTTGTTGAAACAAGTTATTATCAATACTCAATAGTCATTTCTGTTATCTAACACAGTTTTGGTACTTGACAGATCAGAAAAGAACTATAGGTCAGTGAAAGATTTTCTCACATCATCTGCAAGTTCTTCCCCAGTTCGAGAAAGGGCAAGTATGGGCATCTCTGCAGTGAAGTCGATGCTCCGTGGGAAGGAAGAAAAATTTACTTCTGAGTTCAGCGATGATGAAGCTTGGGCTTTAATTCAAACTATACTCGATGCTGGTCAGTACATAGCTGCTTATGTGGTCAAACATATAACATAGAATAATTTTTAAACTAAAAATTGGTGAATTATACATTAGTGATCTTCACTTCCATTGTAATATCTACAAGATGTTCGCAGAGGGACTTTCTCCTGGTAGGAAAGTTGGCTTTTTGGTTGAAACTCTGCCTAACACAATGGCATTACCAAGAGATATCCATGGTGCACCGCCACAAAGCTTGATTGTTAAAGTCTCTGAAGTCATGGGAAGCTTTAAGACATTGCGGAAAATGGCATTATTTTGGTGCAGGATTGTCAGTGAAGTAAGTCATGCACATAATTTAAAGTATTTTATAAGAGTCCCGTGGTGATTTACTGTATACAGCAGAAAGTGTTATATTGTTTTGAAAACTTCTTTGAATAATGTTTTTCAAAACCTTGTGTCCATCACTAAGTTCTAATGCATTAAATAAATTGTTTCCTTTGTTTAGTGTCTGTATTCACTTGTAGCTAAATTGCCTATATGCATTTTCCTGATTCTCTTTGTGTCTTACTATTTTTTTGATTAGATTCAAACTACAATGCTGTGCTCCCTATTGCATCTTAAGATAAATTAAGACCTTGTTAAATTTATAAACATAATTTTCTAAATTTGCAGCTCAGAAGACTTTGGATGGAAGAGCTATATATACCTGGAATTCCTCTGAATGAAGTACCAGATTTAAGCTTATGTCTGCTCTATCAGCAAATGCAACTTATGAATTGTTGTCTTTCTAGAAAAAAACGTCGTGCTATTGCTACTGACTCATTGGAGTCATTAATCAATGAAGCTGGTTGTGATGCTGATGGAGTGCCTTCCTCAGTCGAAAGAATAACTTCAGGTTCCTTTTTGTATGCCAAAACAAACACTGGGGATCTTATTGTACGGTTGGGAGTCAGTCATCAGGCTGAAAATTTGACATTGTTGGAAACAGGAGAACCTGTGTATGCTCCGTTGACGCAGGTTTGTTCAATATACTGTGTATATGCTGTTTCCTTCTTGTTTCTGTTGCTGAGTTATTATGTGTTTCTGCAGGAAGGACCATTGCTAACGGAGGATCTTGCCCGAGAAGCTGAAGAGTTTGTTCTCCGAACAGGGAGGTTAGCATTACTAACATTTTGCAGTTGATATTGTGAAATTGTCATCTCTATCTTGCTGTCAAGCTTGAAGACCATGTTCTAATTTTTTGCATAGGAAAATTGTAAATGCCATTGTTGCAAAATTAGGTAAAAAATATAAATAAAATATAAAACTAAAATCTACATTAGCAATTCATGCAAAGTTGTCATGCTCTACTGAAGCGGTGAAGCCTGGCTCAGAATTTAGGTCCTCCATGAAACAGGAACTTTGCCAAGCCTTCTTCATGTGTATTACTATGATTCATTAAAGTCTCCCACCTATGTGTATACCTTTATTCAGGGTTTCTGAAATCCCATTATTCTAGTTGATAAAACTAGGATTAGTCTATCTATTGTTTATAAATTGTGATGGTGTTTATGAGCATCTTAGGTCACAATACTTAAGCACCGTTGCAATTCACCTTATTTAATGGGATGAAAACTTGATTGGGTCACCTTAACATGAAACCATCATTGGGATTCAGTCATCACAGATATGGCAGTAAGCTAGTTTGGATCATAGTATTTTTTTTTTAATTTTTTTTTTTAATTCTTTTTTTATTTATTTATTTATTTATATTGGGGCCTTGGGCAATATGACATCATCTATTTGATCTATATCTGTAACTGTTAAAATATGATTTGGTTGGTGTTGTATGAGTTTAATGACAGCTTGTTTATTGCTGATTTGCAGTGTTGGTGCTGGTTGTTCCCAGCTTTTGTCTGATATGCAAGCTTTCAAGGTGTGTCCACTGCTTGAGAAAAAGACGACATATCCTCTATTTTTCTTATTTGTCAGGGTTTATAGTGTCTATTTATAACTGCTGCTAAATTCTGCTACTAAATCTTTGTCAGGCTGCAAATCCTGGATGTATTCTTGAGGACTTTGTAAGGTGGCACTCTCCTCCTGATTGGACAGAAAATGAGTCTGGCAATGACTCTGATGCAAGTACATGTGGAGGTGATTCAACGTCTTCCAGAGGCCGATTAAGTAGACGTATGCAGAAAGAAGGTGAGCTTGTCACCTGGACATATTATGTTATCTTTTGTTAGCACTGTGGACAGAAATTAAATGTGTTTGTATAATTAAAAATATAAACTTGTCAAATATGGGTAAATAACTAAATGCACATTATCCCAAAGGACAATGAAATAAGATCATTCAATGAACTAGTATCACTGGACTGAGGGAGTGAATGCTTCTTACCACATAATAACCATGTTGGCCCATAATGAATTAGCTACGATCTGTTAATTCGCCACCATATTTTCAGTAATAGTTACTTGTTCTTTCCCCAGTATGTTGTGCTTTTTACTTGTGTCATGGGAGTGAAGCACCCCTGCATCAGATCCTAGATGTATGGACTTCGGCTGTCTAACCAACAGGTCTTTGGCTGCTTAGCATTTATTTTAGAATGTCTGTAAAAAAAGAAAATATTATCCGTAGTACATGAAGTTTCGGGTGATAAGGTCACCTACTATAGTTTTCTTTGGAGATCACTGTATGGCTGTTCGATGCAACCCTATCTGGCTAGTTGCACTTTATGGAGTTGTTAGTGGTTGGAGCTGTTAATCCTTTTGTTTTAGAGTTTTCCGCTAGAGGCCGCAATGCAATGCTGTTTTCTCTTCATTACCATTATATTTAATCTGTGTAATGTCTGAGAGTCGAGATGACACCCAGTTTTGGCAATTGTTTGGTTTCTTTTGGGCGGCTGGGGGAAGAGTATTCAGCTTGTATTTTGGCACTGTAATCTGGAAGAATTAATGCTAGGAGTTGTTTGGTAGCTGTCAAAAAGCAGTTTTTTAGAAAAGCCTTTTTGATCCCTTGTTTTTTATAGGTAATTTATGGCTTGAACTTTGGGAAGCTGCCAAGTCTGTGCCTGCAGTTAGACAAGCACCGTTATTTGACGAGGATTTGGCAGTGTAAGTTTGAAGAATAATATACCAGATGCTGCTTATGACTTTTCCTAATACTTATTAGAAAATGTGGGCATTCTGCAGGGAAGGTGTGCTGAGTGTATTGGAGAACATTACTCCATCTGAGCTATTTGGCCAGTTATTTCGGTCATTGGTAAGTTCTATAACTACATTATGTTCTATTCATCTCCATTCACTTAGTTGTTGACGATATTTCACCTGTGTTTTTCTTTGGTTTCAGCTTGGTTTAGGATTTGTGCTTGCTGAGGCTAAGCTTTCAACAGATGAAAATGTAGCAAAACTGTTCTCTGAATGTAAAGAATTTGTAGTTGCTTCATTTCAAGGTGATGCTTGGATGGAAAAAATTGACGATATTTGCCAGGTAAATCTTCCAGTGAAGTGAATACAAAGTATTATACTAGTCTTGAACTTGTCATTTATACCCAATTGCTGGTTCTGTACTTTCCTCAAATGCTGTCACGCTGTGTAGTTATAGTACTTTCATCTCTATTCAATAGGCATAGTTGATTAGGTTCTATTTTCACCCTAAAATTTTAATTAAATATTTTCAAGTGTCGTTTTCTATGCATGTTTTTAAATCCTTACCATGCAAGTATGTGACATACTATTTCACTAGAGTTTTTACTTGAAGAGTATATGTATCATAAAGGTTCATATAACTGCATTATCCCATTTGTGCTTTACTACTCTTGACATAAGCTAATAATCTATATGTTCTCTCCTTGTGCAGGTTTACGAAACAGTTGAAGCAATCTTTCTTCGGCCAGACGATGTCATGAAAGCTGTGAAACAGTCCGAAGATACAAATGCCGCCCCAGAGGAACCAAAACCCCGGTTTAAGAAGTTAAGCCAAATCTTTGGCCGTAAAAACAGGTCAAAAAAATCATCCTCAGACGAGAATAATAGTGCGGAAGAGGCTCCAGCCCGCCAGCCATTTTCGAATTTTTTTGATAGTAGATCGACATTGTTTTCAAAGAAGCCTCCCAAACCCGAAAACACACAACCCCCAGTCAACAACTCATCTGGTTCAGATGAAAATGATTGGACAGTTGTTTGAATATTTGCTTATATAAATTATAATCAAATTGTAAATTAGATATAGTTATCAGTCCATCCAAAATTCAATGGACAATATTGTAATTATTTTTTGTGTTCAGGTACAGTCGTACAGAACACTATAGAAATGGAAAATAATTTTGGTATTCAAGAATGAGCAGCAATCTTTTTGTTCTTGCACTTATTCTGAATTACTCTTACTGTACTGTAACTACTGTCACTGCCATACAAGTCTTAAGTCTTAACTTCTGAATGAGTAAAAGCGAAACGTACATGCTAATATGCTATTGCTTATAGATGAGAGTATGTAAAAGGATATGCTTATTTCGGTTTGGTGCTGTCAAAACCACGCTTCCTTGTTGAGCTCGGTTTTGCCTCATCCACAGAGTCCGAGCTGCTAGGCTTCTCGTTTTCATTAGCATTGTCCTCGAAACTTTTGGTGATAAATTGTGGCACAACAAAATTGGCTAACAAGTAGAAAAATATCAGCACTGCACTGCAAAATTGAATGAGCAACATTAAAACCCGAAAGCCAGATTCATAGGTATGCTACCAAATAATAAGTTTGTACTCAAATTAGTTACTACAAACCTCAAGTACCTTATACTATGAAACAGAGGGAGTAGGAGTAGTAACATGAAATCACATATCACAAACAACTCACTTTCATTATCAATTAACCCAATCATGCTCAATTATTGAATAATAGGTGGTGATAAACAAGATTAATAGTAATATAATCGCGTGTAATTTATCAAACTTTTCATGCCAAATGTGATTAGTATAAAACTTCGTTATCACTCCCTTTTTTATACCCATAAGATTATTTTTTGAACTTAGAAATTTATTATTCCCAACCAAACGAGCCATAATACAAGTATACAACCATGGCTCACCAAATATTTCCTCGATTACAAATACGCAAAAAAATATGAAATAAAACCATACCTTGTTTTCAACAAAACTTCAGTATCAGCAGGTTTAGCAACAGCAAGGGTAAGAGAAGGAGGAAAAGCCTCAAAATTATTCATAGAAAAAACATTAACTTTTAAAATATTAACATTGCAATGCCTTTTTGTTGAAAAATTCCCCCATAAATTGATAGGTATTTTAGCATTAAGCCTTTGTTTTTGCAAATGAAAGGGTGGAGATGAACAATGAATGCAACTCATAGAGGAAGAATAACGACCTCAACTGTATTGTTTACTTTTTGTGATATATTTGTGGATAATGTTTTTAGGAATTAGATAATTTTATCAGAGTAAATAAAGTCAACAACAAGGGCAGACTAAATTAATAAGCCCAATAATGTTATGTCGACAATTGGGCCCTCTTATGATTACTTTCCAACCAAGTAATAAGAGGTGAAAGGATTGGGTCAATAATGAGATGTTACTAGACTAGGCCCATAATAAATTTTTTTTTTTTTGAAACAGCCCATAATAAAAAATTCAAATTCATTAATTGAATGCTTTGCACCTCCTCCTTTTATTGTAGTGTTTTGACTTAGGAGTCATTCGTTTAATTATGTTTGACTATATTTTATTTAACTACTCGTATAATATACATTTGGAATTTAGGAATTTATATTTCGAAAAAAAGAAACAAAATTTAATTATACATTTATTATATATATATATATATATATATATATATATATATATATATATATATATATATATATATATATATATATATAGGGGAGGGATCCGGTAAGAACCCCACCTTATATAAGAACCCTTTCTTATGTAAGAACCCTAATTATGTTCTAAACTTTTTCCTATGTTCTAAATTTTTTTCAACTTATGTTCTAAAGTTTTTCCTATATTCAAAAAATTTTCTTACTTATGTTCCAAAATTTTTCCAATGTTCTAAATTGTTTTTTAGATTATGTTCTAAATTTGTTCCTATGTTCTAAATTATTTTTTTCAGCTTATGTTCTAATTTTTTTTTTCTATGTTCTAAATTATTTTTTCAACTTATGTTCTAAAGTTTTTCCTATATTCTAAATTTTTTATACTTATGTTCCAAATTATTTTTAATGTTCTAAATTGTTTTTAGATAATATTCTAAATTTGTTCCTATGTTCTAAATTATTTTTTCCGCTTATGTTCTAAATATTTTCTATGTTCTAAATTATTTTTTTTTCAGATTATGTTATTAATTTTTACCTATGCTACGATTATTTTTTTTCAACTTATGTTCTAAATTATTTTTCTTATGTTCTAACTTTTTTGGTTGTTTATGTTCTAAATTTTTGCTATTTTTTAAATTATTTTTCTTATGTTCTAAAATTTTCTGCTTATGTTCTAAATTTTTTCTACTTATGTTCTAAATTTTTTTTCTATGTTCTAAATTTTTTTTTCTATGTTCTAAATACGAAATTCTCAAAATTACAGAAATGCCATTACTAAAAGATTATTTTAGATGGTTAGATCAAAACTAATAAAGGGCTGAGATTGGTTCTTATATAAGATTGGGTTCTTATATAGAGAAGGGTTCTTACATGAGCCTTCCTATATATATATATATATATATATATATATATATATATATATTTTAAAAAAAGACGCATATATTCACATAATATTTTAAATGTGAGAGCAAAGGATAGCTCATACGGTTAGTGTTTCCCTCTTGGTTTCAGGATTGTGGCTCTTTGAGCACCAATTAAAAACAAAAAAACTGTAAATTGTTTATTCACCGTCCTACTTTTGATCATATTTATGTTTAAATGTTTGATAAAAACTAGGAATATAAGTTCCCCTTCGCATAAATTGATGGTTAAATTAGAAAATAGACCTATACAATTTTTATTCTCATTAGAAGGAATAGCAATAATATGAGCAATAAAGTTCTAAACTACCGGCTTAATAAGCCTAGAAAAGTAGAAACCACATTATTCAGCTAGTGGACCTATAAAAATACAAGTACTACTCGTAGTATTTGGTAAAACTATTTCACCTATCAAATTCAATTCTCATCAATTTTATGCCTTCTTAATATTTATGAAGAAGTTGAATTTACCATTTATGGCATTGAATAAGTGTACTATGTCTGATTTATGTTCTACCTAGCGCCATCAAAGTCGGCCAAAGTAGGAGGAAACTCAAATTAAAACTATAGCAATTAATCATAATCACAATTATTGAATCCCCACTATAGAAACCATTGTTCTTGTAAAATATGAATATTAAATTAGTACACTAGCTATTTCAGTTAATTAGATTCCAATTTTAGTTGTGGTTGCTCAAAGTTGTACCATGACCTTAGTTGTCATTGCAACAAATGGAATAAGACTACATTCTTTGTTTCATCAGCAATTATTGTATAAAGAATAATAATAATTCAAAAATTAAGTATAGTGTTGTTAAAAAAAATAATAATAAAAAAAAATTAAGAATAGTGTTATGTATGTACTACTGACAAATTAGGAGGAAAGAGATAATTATAGAATGGCTTTGTATGGCCAGTTATTATTCATCAATAGGTTGAGTATATATACAAAATCTACGCTCATAAGATAGGAAACAATTTTCCTAAAAGATAAACCATACATATATTTTAACGATATATATTTACTAAATTTAATCTTAACATAAATAAGCCTAAATAAATTAAGTTAAATGGTAAAACGTATGCCATAAACAGAATAAAGTAAAGTGAGAAAAAAAACCCCCCCTAAGAACAGCCTAACACGGAAAGTAAAGGCCTGTTCACATTTACTGAATTGAGCTGAACTGAACTGAACTGAACTGATTGGAGCTGAATTGAACTGAACTGAACTGATTGGAGCTGAACTGAACTGAATTGAGCTGAAATTAATATTTTATGAGAGAGGGAAATTAAGAGCTGAACTGAACTGATTAGAGTTGAACTGAACTGAACTGAACTGAAATTAAGTAAATGTGAACAGATCCTAAGTAGAATGATAAAGAACGGTAGGGGGGGGGGGGGTTGGGGCTATATAAAGTACTCTATCTTTTTTGGTTTTTTAGGGAAATAAAGTACTCTATCTTAATAAGACGTTAATTATATTGTTGCTTATACAAAAAACGGAACATTTAAAAGACAAAAAATATATATATACAAAGAGGTTGATATATATAATTAAACAACTTACGTGTGACTAGTTACTTGTATTAATGTTCTTTAAGCTAAGCTAATAGCTTGCATAGCTATAATTTTCTTTTTTTGTTTTTCAAATTCATATGATTTTTGTCATTTAATGAATTAAAAATTAGTTAAATTTGTTAAAATCATGATGATTTTGAAAACTGATAACAGAAAAGTAAAAACTCCTTTTTCTTGTTTATCGTTTTTGGTTTTTTGTTAAAAAAAAAAATGCCAAACAAAATTAGTTGGTTCAAGTGACAAGTATTATTGTCGAGAGGGAGGTGATTTATATTTAATGAAAGGAAATTAATATTGACATATATAGGCATGTTCTTTTGAAAATGCCGCTTATATTTGTTTTGTAAATTTAGCGTGACACAAAAACTGTCACGCCATACTTATGCCTTCATCCAATTAAGCACCAATTACAGTACACTTTACGCCCTATAATGGAATTAATAAACTACAATAAGTTTTCTTTTGGGCGTCTCAAATCAAATACCAATTATATAAGTAATAATTGACATTTCAGCAAAAAAGCAAGGAACTACTTGCCTGGATGTTAGGTTTATCCGTTAGAGAACCAACTTAATTAAAAGTTTAAACTAATGATTGAAGCGCAGGATAGATTTAGATATAAGTTATTTAATGCATGAACCCGTTATCTTTTCCTCACACTGGCTCTTATATATGTCATGTTAAAGGATCAATTCAACCCAAATTTTAAATTGATAGTTGAAACTCATTATTGATTTATATACTTTATCATTATCTTATTACTCTTTCAATTTCAATATCCACTTCATCCTTCATATATACTATACCTATAAAGTTATATTTTGTACACAAAGACGAATTATTCTTTTTACAGAAACAATGCATGTGCTTATTCCATTCCATGGTTTCTCTCAACCACACATAATAATCTCTCATTTCTTGCATTTAATTGTTTGCTTTTCATTTATCAAAAAGAAAAAAAGTTTATATGTACAACCTCTATTTGAAAATACTCAACTCAACTACTATTTACTAAGCTTTAAAAATAAAATAAAATAAAATAAAAATTCACCTGGTTAATATATCAATGGTAAAAGATGTATGTAGAAACTGTGCAAAAGAAAATTAAATAAAGTGAGGTAAAAACTAGGAATTTAAGCAGAATGAGCTATCGGCGATGAGAAAATAGCTTAGAACTCGGGTATCATATGAGGCAATAATATCTTTAATTGAAATGGACTTGCAAAATTATGATTATTAAAGGTGAAAGAAAAGTGCGGAAGAAAAATTAACATACCAAAAAAGTATGGTCCAAAGATTAAATTCGTTAGCTTTTTCATCAAGTTTTTATGTCAAACAAAGTAGCTGAAAGCATTAAAGTAAAACTAACACGGTTATTATTATTAGATGAACATGTAAATTAATTATTGAGCACTACAACCATTCCAATCTTTTGGCAACAAAAATTGCGTACGTAATCCCTATAGTCAAATCCTTCACTATATAATCCCCTGAAGCAGCTTTCCATTTCTCATTCCAAGTCATTTTAAGATTCTATACTTAGATAAAGAAACCCTAATTAACACAAAGATGACTTGTTCTAAGGTTTTCCTATGTTTGTTTCTTGGTGCACTAGTTTATACTACTAGTGCTAGGAAGCTAGCTACCTCTCACACTTATAATGATGAGAAGTTTTTTTTTGGGCACAACGGTGAAGGCTTTAGCTTCGGTGGTGGAGGTGGAGGCGGTGGTTGTCTAGGAGGTGGTTTTGGATATGGTGGTGGTGCTGGTGTTGGTGTTGGTGGAGGAGCTGGTGGTGGACTTGGGGGTGGATTTGGCGGAGGGGGGGGTGTTGGTGGCGGTGCTGGGTTTGGAGCTGGAGGGGGAGCTAGAGCTGGTGGTGGTGGTGGATTAGGTGGAGGAGTAGGAGCTGGTGGTGGACTAGGTGGAGGAGCTGGAGGTGGTGGAGGGTTTGGAGGTGGTGGAGGTAGTGGTCTCGGCAGTGGGCTTGGTGGTGGTGCCGGAGCTGGATTTGGTGGAGGTGCTGGTGGAGGACTTGGACATGAATATCCTTGAACACACTACACCAAAATTAAATCACAAGCCAAGTAATACTAAGTAGGTTTTGTACTAATAATTTACTTTTTAATTATGTATGTCATGCATGGCTTCGTACGTAAGAGCAAAGAGCATGTAATGTAACAGTCAACAGATGTTTAAAGTGTTCCTAATTGGTGGGTTGCTTTATCTTTGTAGTGATACACTTAAAAAGTGTTCAATAGTAATAAATTTCATACCATTTAGACGTGAAATAAGCATTAGTAAGCGAAATTCACAAAAGTTTTTTATTTTATTTTTATTTTTATTTATTTTTATTTTTTTTAATAAAATAGTTATTTTAGAGTTTATTTTAAATTCACAAATTCTTATATGTGGCCAGCTAGATGATATGATGTGATCACTTTACATACAATAAACATAAGATGATTAATTGTATAATAAGGTTTACAACGATGAGCAAATGAGCTTATCGAGAGATAATTACAAGATACAATAGAAAAATGAGGTTACTTATATAAACAAGTGCACTTATTTGTATAATAATTAAAAACTTAAAACAAATAACAACAAATGAACAAGTAATGATGAGATTACTTTTCTGTAAAGAACTAATGTTACTTGTATAGTGAATTGGGGTTACACGTATGGAAAAAGTAAAGTTACCCTTACACAAATAAATGGTTTAATTACTCATATGAATGAACAATATTACTCATATAAGCAAACGTGGTCTTACTATCATATGACTAGCCACACACAAGATTTAACTTCCAAATTTTATATGTATAAAATAAATGATATAAGTCGTATAACTCTCAATAAATATCTTATTAATGTTTTAGTTTTATATCATATTTAAAATTTTTTCAAACAATGTTCATTTATATATTTGTAGGTCTTAAAACTACTAATGATGATTTATATTTTATTTATAATTATTAAGTGACCATTAATTCATAATATATATCATCTTATTATTGAAATTATATTAAGTATAACGTTGTTTATCAATATGTTAAATTCCTTCATCAAATGTAATTATATATGCATGCGTATTATATTGTTGTTTAATATGTTGGAAATTTCTTGATGAAAAAAAAAGAAAAGAGGGATATAAAAGTAAGGTAAATGTCCCACATTCAAAGAAAAAAAAATGCTCTCCCTTGTTTAAGTATTGTGGTATCTTAGTCCTAGCTACTTAGTGGGAGAAGTGGGTTGTTGAATATACCCCGCGCTCGTAGGGTCGGGCCTCGAGGTCTAGGGGAACGCGATGTGTGGGTGGACTGTGGGCCCTCTATATATATCTTTTTGGAGAAATAAATTTTTATCTCTTTCTCTTACTTTGGTAACAAAATTTTTCTCAATGATATTTTGACTGTTAAGAGTTTAATTAGCCCTTTTATTCCGGCTAATTAATTACCAGATTTATTTCTTGCCGTTTTGGTGTAACGTATCTGGTTGCTTGGCTGAACGAACCTAGACACTTTAGTGTGGTAACAGTTGCTTGCTTTTTCCTTAAAAATAGTCGTGCTTTCAACAACCATAATACACAATCACAACAACGAACTTTCTTCTCTCTAAAATATTCTAAACACTTTGTCAAAAAAAAAAAAAAAAAAAAAATTCTAAACACTATTATTTGATTTAATTTATGCGCAAATATTAAGAGTTCCAGTCGGGTTGTGAGTGCACACAAACTCCGACACCGTGCTTATCCCAGAGGGCGACCGCTTTGCGTCTACAGCATTGGGAGGTAGTGCGAAATTGACTTTTATAGGTCAGTGGTTATCCACGATGCGGCTACTGTCATTTGGTTTGCAATTCATTGAGATAATTTTTACTGTTTTATAGCATACTTCCTCCATTCTTTTTTACTTGACCCGCTTTGACTTTTACACTATTCACCACCCCTTCTTTGACCGTATTTTGTGAATAATATGTAAGAAAAAATATATTCATGTAGGATATTTTTGAATTCATCTCAATTAGTACTATCATAATTTATAACTTTTATAATATTTACTTATGTAGAATTAAAGTTATTGATCGTTAAAGTTTTGCATTGGCAAGCGTGATAAAAGAAACAGGTCAAGTAAAAAAAACAGAGGAAGTATAAGTCTAACATATCAATGTATCAAATTGTTGCAAATAATATATGAAATGGAGGTAGTATAATATTTTGGTTGTGTTTGGATGATAGCTTATTAATGGGGCAAAATTAAAGACCGACCTACATTATTAGCTTATCGACTACTAAATTAAGTAAGCTAATTTGGAGTGTTTTGGCATCCACGACTAATTCAAAGAACTTATTCCACTCTACTAAATAAGCTCTTACAAAAAGCTCTTTTTATGAGCTTTTTGATCAGGTTATTCAATATTTTAAAGAAAAATTACACATATACAGTTATACCCCCCATTTAATTTAAAACCCTATCTCAATTACATAACACCTACCCCAACATAACTTATTGGTTATTTCGTATACTCAAACAATTTTAAATAACCAATTACTCGTATTTACCAAATACTTTTATACAGTTAATTTGTTAAATCAAATGATACAATTATCTAGTTAAAATCAATTACTACAATTATATAGGGCCTAACCGGCCTATATACATTTACTGAACTGAGCTAAACTGAAGCTAAACTGAACTGAACTAAATAGAGCAGAAATAAATATATTATGAGAGAAGAAAATTAGAAGCAAAACTAAACTAATTAAACTGATTAGAGCTGAACTGAACTGAAATTAAGCTGAAGTGAATAGACCCTAACTTTTCACCAAACAAGGCAAAAATATTGAATGAAATCAAAAGCCATCAAATAATTGACATTTCAGCCGAAAGCAACTACTTTGATGCTAGGTTTATACTTCCTCCGTTCTTTTTTACTTGACCCGCTTTGACTTTTACACTATTCACCACCCCTCCTTTGACCATATTTTATGAACAATATGTAAGGAAAAATATATTCATGTAGGACATTTTTGAATCCATCTCAATAAGTACTATCATAATATATAATTTTTCTAATTTTTACTTATGAAAAATTAAAGTTATTGATCGTTAAAGTTTTGCATTGGCAAGCGTGATAAAAGAGGTCAAGTAATAAAAAAACAGAGGAAGTATGTTTTTACTCTCTCATTTTCAATAGCCATCTTCATCCTTCATATACCCATAAAGTTATTTTTTGTACTCAAAGACCAAATATTCTTTTTAAAGAAAGAGTACGTGCTAGTGCTTTCTCCACGCCATGGTTTCTCCGGTTCTCCCATCCACACAAATTAATCTCTCATTTCTTTGTGTGTGTTAAAGCTTAAAAATAATACTGCCTCCCTTATATATTATTTAAAATTTTTAGGGTATTATTTTGTTAAATATTAAAAAATTCAAAAGTTGAATATAATATGTAATGGAGGTATGTAATAGCCCTAAACAACCCAAATAAGGAAAAGGAGAGTTTTAGTCGATAGACAAACTAAAAAAAAAAAAAAAAAAGGTTGCATACATACTAAAACCAATTGGTGGTTATAGAATTAACTCCTCTACCTCATAAATTGGTACAATTCCCTATTTTTCTTGCAATAGAGTACTTATTTCGTACGCTATTTGAGGAAGTGATAAAACTAGATAAATGGACGATGAATATATAATTATGTTAGAAAATTTAAATTGTAGTAACTTATCACTTTCTTCTTCACAATAGAAAGTTTTTGTCAATTATTAATTTGTCTAATTACCTGATCCAATATCTCCCTTAGAGTGACTGACAAAGTTGTGTGTTACATAAATAAAAATAGAGAAAATATATTAGAAAAAAAATTAGAACGGGTAGATTCATTTTAGTGTAATTTTAGTTTTTCATAAATTTCAAGATTCTCAACTATACGTTATTACATATATCAATGGTAAAAGACGTACGTACTTATTCAAAATCCAAGTGAATTAACCATTACATTAGCAAGCGGAGGAAGCTTGTAAGTTGTAACTGTCATGAGAACATAACTTGGAACTCGGACATCATATGAGACAAATATTAATGAAATTGACATGCAAGGAATAATGATTATGAAAGGTGAAAGAAAAGTGTGGAAGATCAACAAACCAAAAATGTATGGTCCAAAGATTAAATTTGCTAGCTTTTTTCATCAAGTTTTTATATCAAATAAAGTAGATGAAAGCATTAAAGTTGACCTAACACGGTTATTAGATGAACATGTACATTAATTATTGAGCACTCTCTCAACCGTTCCAACCTTTTTGCAACACAACTTGCGTAGTTTCTTTAGTCAAATCCATCGCTATATAAACCCCTTGAGCAGCTCTCCACTTCTCATTCCAAGTCATCTAAACATTCTATTTAGAAAAATAAAACCGTAATACAAAAGATGACTTGTTCCAAGGTTTTCCTATGTTTGTTACTTGGTGCACTCGTTTACACTACTAGTGCTAGGAAGCTAGCTACCCCTCACTCCTATGATGATGAGAAGTTTCTTTTCGGGCATCACGGTGGAGGCTTAGGAGGTGGAGGTGGTGGAGGATTTGGTGGTGGAGGCGGAGGTGGACTTGGTGGGGGTGCCGGTCTTGGAGGTGGTTCTGGATTTGGAGGCGGTGCTGGTGCCGGTGGAGGAGCTGGTGGTGGACTTGGAGGTGGAGGTGGTGGGGGATTTGGTGGAGGTGGTGGAGGTGGGCTAGGAGGTGGTTCTGGTGGTGGTGCTGGGTTTGGAGCTGGAGGAGGAGCTGGATCTGGTGGTGGATTGGGTGGAGGAGCAGGCGGTGGTGGAGGGTTTGGAGGTGGTGGAGGTGGTGGGCTCGGTAGCGGGCTTGGCGGTGGTGCCGGAGCTGGATTTGGTGGAGGTGCCGGTGCTGGTGGAGGACTTGGACATGGATTCCCTTGAACACATTCCACCAAAATTTAAAATCACCCCTACATACAATACTACTCTTATTACTAAGTACTCGTACTAATAATTTACTTATTCATCATGTCATATGTCGTTATCTACGTAAGAATGAATTGCATGTAATGTAACTGTGAACAAGTTCTTTAAGTGTTCCTGATTGGTGCTTTGCTTTAGCTTTGTAGTGATACACTTGAAAAGTGTATGTTCATCAATATAATCTTCCATTTATTGTTACATTTGAATTGAATGTAATCTATATAATCCCATGCAATTAGCCAATTAGGTAGTTCTATTTCTATGAATCCTCGTTATCTGAATATAAGCACATGACGCTGTCTATATATATAGTATATTCTTCTAATTAATTGAACACAACTTAATACTCCCTATTACAATAAGTTTAGTTGGTTCATCAACCGTTTAATATCCAAGAATTTTAATTTGTCTATATACTCATACACTCATACACAATATTGTCTATATACTTCGTACATCTTAATGTATTCTGCAATTGGAAATTTACAAATTTATACAAGTAAAAGAAACGAAAAAGTGCAAACAGCCAAAAGAAATACTTGTGCTAGTATAAGGAGTTATACAAATGGATGTTGTTTGCATATCGGCATATCTAATTTAAATCAACTTAAGATGAGAACCTACCCTAGCTTAAAAAGTTGACCTCAACATCTCCAAACTTCCACTAGGTCAATGTGCACAGTTTATGGGTAGCTAAGTTTTATTTTCACCGATATAGCTAGTGCGTAACTTTTCAACTTTGTACTCCCCTATTCCTTTTTATTCTTTGCATTTAGTATTATGTACGGTTATAAAAGCAAAATTAAAGTATACAAGATTCCACTTTTTATACTTTAATTGATTATTTGAATAAAAGTAGATACTACAGTACATCTCACCGATTAGACCATTAATGTCCATCTTTTGAAACTGCAAATTGGTAGTGGACAGGAGAAAGAAGTTACGGATAAAAGAAATAAATATGAGGCTTGACTTCAAGTTTTATTTAAAAAAAAATCCGAATTAATGAATATAAATTAATAAGGCCACAAATATAATTTTATGGATATATAAAGTACGGAGTAATAATTGTAATATACAAGTAAATCTTCTAAACAAAAAGAATAAAAGAGAAACCTAAAATTCTTATAAAAAAAAAAGAGAGAGAGAGAGAAAAAACTTAAATGAAACATGTAAAAAATTCTTTTTTAAAAAAAAAAGGAATGAGGAAGTTGTATAAATAAATTTATATTTCAATCAAACAAACAAAAAGAAAACAGTGTGTTTTCTATGTGCGTGGCTGACAACAGTGTCGCACTCACACCGTGTGGTCGATTGACACAGACCAAAACACTGACCAGCAGTCCCTGACTGATCGAGTAACCCCTAACCGACTGAGTAAATGCTGATGCTAGTGCTAAAGCTTTTAATTTATCGAATATGAACTTAGCATGTTAGCCAGCAATCAACATTCCATTTTTTTTTTCCTACTTGGGTCGCAGTTGAAGTTGAAGCCTTAGCTTAAAGATATTAAAGTTGATCCAACACGGTTGTTTGATGAATATAACACACAACATTTAATCACTCTCTTTAGCCTCTCAACTGTTACAACTTACAAGCTTTCGACACTACAACTTGCGCATTTCCCCGTCACTATACAATCCCTTCTAAGTTCTAACAATTAAACTTATACAATCCCTTCTAACAATTAAACTTATACAATCTCTTCGTGTTTCTTATATACTAGATAAACTCATTTTCTTTTGATTTTTGTAAAAAACATTGATTTGAATATAATGAACACTTCTTTTTTATTTTTCCAAAAAGGCTCAATAAGCTAGCATATATGCGTTTTAGGCAACTCAAAAGTGAGAAAACATTCTAACCCTTTCTAATTTTTCGTTGACTTTAGGGGTCCAAGCCCACTCAACAACGGACTTTAAAGTCAATAAAGCCCAAAATATATGAGAATTGAGAATGACGCAATATACAAACTAAAGAAGACTACCGGGAAAATGCCAAACACACAATTCATATTTTCAAAAACTCTGTAAGTGCCAAAAAATATGCTAGCAAAAACCATCACAAGAGCGTGGATAGCAACTACAATGCATAACTGCCATCTAAGATCTGTATATAAGCAACTAGCAAGGGACATCAGATAAAGGACATCGCTCGAACAATCAACAATATTGTAATTTACATTTCTTTAGGCTTCAATTCATAGTTCATAGTTCTATTACTTCTATAGCATTCAAGGCTTAATAATCTAGGTTAGTTTAATAATAACGATAGCATTAGTATGTTATAATCGATCTCTTGAAAAAGTTGCTCATTTCTAATTGGGATTAATCATAGACGTAACTCTTCCTCCGTTCATCTAATTCAATTGTACCTAAATTGAATAGATCAAGTTTTTCAAACTTTTAATTCGTGGCATAATGCGAAAGCTAACCAAGATTTTTATTTATTTTCAACGAAGACAGTTAAACATAAAGTCATAGTACATTAATACTCATTGAATTGTACGTTCTGAACTTCCAAGATGATTCTTGATAATTAAACAAATACACATGCAATAGTAATAGTGCATGAAGTTGCATCTAAAATCCTCTCAACCTCACTTTTGACTTTTGATCGATAATGTACTGTACAGATTGCACACAACTTAATTATGCAGTCTCTTAGTCAAAGTTTAAGTCTCTTTCAATTATTTAATGTGACAAATGATCTCATCCCTTTTCATCCAAGCAATTGCTTATTATTACGAAAATGACTCGTAACTTTTACTTGTGAGTTTGAGATACGGGATCCACTGGCTAATCTATAAACGCGTGATTTAATAGATTCAGTTCAATCAATTCGAATATGATGAGGTAACAAGACACTCAATCTAATATTATTTTAAAAAATTTACAATAATTTCGTAGCAAGTATAATCTTGTTATCATAATCGTTATTTGTTTATGTTAAAGCAACATTATTGCTTATTAATTAAGTTGACAAACATAATTAAAAGGTAATAAATCTAGAATTGTTTATTTTACAATTATAATTAATAAAATGATTGATTAATTGTAGATAATTTTAGAATGATAGATGCCGCAAAATTAATAGGTGTGAAGATAGTTTTTTTTTCTTTTTCTTTTTGACTAAAAGTGTGAAGATATACTTACAATTACGGATTAATTAGAATCGCACATAAAAAAAAAAATAAAAAAAAAAAAAAAAGAATCGCACATAACAATTTTACAACTAACACTTGTATATACAATATACTGGTACAATGTGACAATGTGTATAATGCATTTTCTTTTTTCATCATTTTATAGAAAAATATAATGATTTTTTTTAAAATTTTTTTTATTAAAACATGAGACTTATATAGTGATGGTGAGTATACATATGCTATATATTTACTGTAGACATTTTGTCAAGGTTTGCTAAGCCCAAAAGAGCATAGGGTTAACACAATATGATGCTACACTATTCTTAATTTTAAGCTTCTGACAGAGCAGAGCAGAGTAGATTTCAGTAGAACAAAGCAGATTCGAGTCAACGAAATAGAGTATGACTCAGCAGAGTAGACTTCAACAGAGGAAAGCATATTTCAGTAGAGCAAAACAGTTCTAAAGAACATGACCATACTTATATTACTAGCCTAATACTTGCACAGCATAAGTGAGCGTCTATTTAAAATAAAAAATGGTACGAATTACACGTACACTTTCCTCAAACTCAATCATGCACGTATCATTTTAATTCGGGTGCTAGCTAGCAATGCATTATGCTTGAGAGTGCATCTAATAGACAAAGATCATTGTACAATATAATTATAACAGTGATACTATTGTACCTAGCTAGAGTCCTAGTGCTTAACCATTTAGGCATTCACCCACAAGTTGTAGCAAATAAACGTACTGGCGTACTGCTCATCATCATATTTACCAAAGTAGTATTAAAGCAATGGCCAAGGAAGGACATTCAAGGTTAATTGAAATTAAAGCTGGTGGAAAAATAGAATAATAATACTAATAATAATTAATATTCCATTAAAGTATAGTCTAAAAACTCTAACATTCGAACATAATATTAGTATGAAGTGATAATTGAACACAACGCTAGCCAGCTTTCCAGGTTATATTTTCAACCTAGGCAGTTGAAGGCAATTAAAGTGTTCCAACACGGTTTCTTGACGAGCACATGCAGTTAGTAATACATTAATTATAAACTCTCTCAACCGTTCCAATCTTTCTGTAATACAATCAACTTGTACATGATCACTTGATCAAGGCATTGCTATATATAATCTTCTTACTTTGGCTTCAATTTCTCATCAATACTCATATAATCAAATAATAATTATTACTACAAAGATGGCTTGTACCAAAGTTTTCGTTTTTTTAGTCCTTGGTGTCCTAGTATGCACTACTAGTGCTAGGATGCTAGTGAGCACCTCGAATGAATTCGAGGATGAGAAACTCTTTGGCCACGGTGGAGGCCTAGGTGGAGGTGGTGGATATGGTGGCGGAGCTGGTGGTGGTCTTGGAGGTGGTGCAGGTGCCGGAGGAGGTGCAGGATACGGAGGTGGTGCTGGAGCTGGAGGAGGAGCAGGTGGTGGTCTTGGAGGTGGAGGCGGTGGAGGACTTGGTGGTGGTGGAGGATTAGGTGGTGGTGGTGGTGCAGGTGGAGGTGCCGGGTATGGCGGTGGAGCTGGTGCTGGTGGTGGACTAGGTGGAGGAGCTGGTGGTGGTAAAGGGTTTGGTGGTGGTGCTGGTGGAGGAGCAGGAGGTGGAGCTGGCGGTGGACTAGGTGGAGGAGCTGGTGGAGGTGCAGGTGGTGGAGCCGGGTATGGAGCAGGAGGTGGAGCTGGTGCTGGTGGTGGACTAGGTGGAGGAGCTGGTGGCGGTAAAGGATTTGGTGGTGGTGCTGGTGGAGGAGCAGGCGGTGGAGCCGGATATGGAGCAGGAGGTGGAGGTGGAGCTGGAGCTGGTGGTGGACTAGGTGGAGGATCTGGTGGTGGTGGAGGGCTTGGTGGTGGTGGAGGAGCCGGAGGCGGTGGTGGCCTTGGAGGTGGATATGGTGGAGGTGCTGGTGCTGGAGGTGGTGTTGGTGGTGGATATCATTGAGCACACACTTTTGTAGTTTACATGCATACTACAAACCCTAGATACCAAATTACGTACGTTCTATAGTATGGGAGCAATAGCTTCCATAATCCGCTCGATTTGTACTTGTTTTGCGATATTGTGCCGGGAACTCTAAGTTCATTCTATACTTTTCAATTCATAATTCCATATATTAAATGATTGAAGAATAATATTTTCCTTCTCGATTACTTCATATCATTACATTATCTTCATAATATTACTTCATATTATTACATTATCTCGATTACTTCATATTTATTACATGGTAGAATTATTGCTACCATGTATGTGCAGCCAGTATATCATCAATCATTCAATTTCACCTATATTTCATATTGAACATGAAGTACTTAATTGGTGAAGGTGAAACTGTGTACGACCTCATTGATCGCAACATCACCATGATTTGTAGAATCATTATTCAACCGTATTTAACATAGCTAAGCACATGAAACACGACATTCATCAGATTCCATTTATTGTTAGAATTAATTTATTATGTAATGAATCTGAATATAATACCATGCATGCTTTTTATATGGCAGCTGTATAATTTAGCTCATTGTTGGACGACCCATTTGATATGTGGAAGACCTCGTTGATGGACATGTACAGGGTAATTCGTAGGGCATGGTTTAATTTCAAACTAAAGGGGTTTTTATTGGATATAACTATAATGAACAAGCTTTTAATTGGACATAGTTTATATAAGGCAAAAATAATATAGACCTAATGAGAAAAGGTTGTATGTAGAATATAATTTTGTATTCAATTGTACTCACTTTTGTCTCTCACTTTTAATTTTCCATTGCTCATTTTTTAGCTCGCTCACTATTGATGACCTAACTCAATCAATAATGACAGTTTAAAAGGCAACCCGGCCTAATTATGACCCAAACGTGTTATATATTGACCCACATACACATACTTGTAGATCGACATGCCAAATATCCAAATCTAATTGGCAGAATGATATTTAATGTAGTATACCATTACTGAACTTTATTTATTTGCAATTCTACACATGTCTATCCTCAAATTAGTATCTACTTTATAGGTGATATTAAAGTAGTTATTTATTTTAATCATATTTATGATATGTTTAGGAATGGAGTTGCATTATTGTGAATAGTGACGTGATAACATGAGAAGCACATTTGGTCCTTTGGGTATAATGAAGTGATAAGTCTAATGAGAAAGTTGGAAACTATAAGATGCATAATTCCTCCGTTTCCACTTTGCACCAAATTAACTTTTTTTTTACAAATCTCAGATTATTGTTGGCATTGTTGACACATTTGCAATTAGAATAAAATTAAATGGTACTTGGAATTTTGCAAATTACTAGGTTTTGGTTTGTCTAATTGTATATTTCCAATTCAAATTGTTGAATTTTAAAATATTTACTAATAGATACTCCATATTAATAAAAAAAAATTTGGCTTTAATTTTCCATAATCCACTACTCTATAACAAACATATACCACTCTAAAATCTAATCTCAATATACGTGTCAAAGCATAAGAAAACAATAATCAGAGAATGGAGGGAGTACATTTAATTGATCGAAAAAGTACGTGATTTTATTTGCACTAGATTCTTAATACAAAGATTCCAAAGAGGCATGGCTAAAAAATGATCTTACATCAAATGGTTTTATGCAATATTGCACAAGAAAAAAAGTTGAGTGAGAAAAGAATTTAATGCATGCATCTAGTATTGGGTATACTACATACTTTGTCTTAGAGCTGATCAAACTTAACTTGGGTCATAAAATGGCTGGTTTCGCAATTTTGGGCTTTGAATTCGAGCCTGGTAGGCCCATTTAGTTGGAAAAATTAACCCGTCCCAAGACCAGGCCGTTGTAAAAAGTTGTGAACATGAATTATTGGCCCAATCTTGAGCCTAACCCGATACGTGATAAACCTTACTTTTCCATTACACTATAATCGCACCATTTTAACTTTCACGTATTCCCTCCGTTTTTAAATATTTGGTCTATTTCTCCATACATGGAGTTTTAGGAGAAATTAGGAAAAATAATAAAATATAAAAGTAGTGGGGTTAGTGAAAAGTAAATTGGAGGAGAGAGAATCTAAAGGTCATAAAATATAATTCTATTGGATTAACTAGTTGATAGAAATGAATTAAACGTTGTAAAAACTTTTCAAATAAGGAAATAGAGAAAATATTTAAATATGGCCGAAAATAAAAAGTAGAGTAAGGGCCTGTTCACATTTACTTAATTTCAGTTCTGTTCAGTTCCGTTCAACTCCAATCAGTTCAGTTCAGCTCCAATCAGTTCAGTTCAGTTCAGCTCTTAATATCCCTCTCTCATAAAATATTCATTTCAGTTCAGTTCAGCTCTTAATATCCCTCTCTCATAAAATATTCATTTCAGTTCAGTTCAGTTCAGTTCAGTTCCAATCAGTTCAGTTCAGTTCAGCTCCAATCAGTTCAGCTCAGTTCAGTAAATGTGAACAGGCTCTAAGTGTTTAAAACGAAAGGAGAATATATAAGAGTATGTAATAATTGAAAACTCTTAGATTGTGAGCACTTTATATAATTATGAACATAGCTAGTATGTTTACAGTTTTATCTTAGTATGATAAGTTGCAATTGCATTCTTGATTTAATTTATACTTTTCGTGTATACGATAATACACATGGAGTAGACCCATACCAGGAGGAGGGGGGGGGGGTGTTAGGAAATTGGACTTCTTTTAGAATGAGTTCGGTTAGGTTCGATCTTATGTCCAAAAGTCAAAGATTTGAGCTAGGTAGTATTATTGGACACAACTTTAGCACATCGATTATTTTGTAGATATCGCTTATGTTAGAGTATGGCCAGCAGGTGACCAATACTTTGGTCATGAGGAGAGAGAATAATATATTAGCATTATAAAATTGAAAATAAACAAAAAATGGGGTTTTTAGGTGATGACCAAGGCTTCCCCATGACCAAAACTAAATTGTTGGGCAAAGCATGAGAGAGTGCCACGTGGTATTTATTAGGGTGAGATTGAAGAGAGAGAATGTATAGTGGGGTATGATAAAAGTAGGAGAGAGAAAGTTCATGACCAAACTTTCTTGAGCAACCATTGGGGTATTAAAATATGGGTGGTCATGAATTTTGGTCATTGATAAAGTATAATAGAGAATAATAATAAATAATTTCATGACCAAAAGTTTTTGGTCATCCATTGGCCTTGCTAGAGATGATTTTATAATCTATCTATGAAAAGCCGTATGCAACTTGAACGCACAATATTCACCTTAAATGGCAAGTAATATGGTACTCCGATAATATGTAAGTCATTAAGTTATTAACATATTACTTGCTATGCCAATTGAGTATTGAGCTTGTAATTTAGGGCCTGTTCATATTTACTTAATTTCAGTTTAGTTCAGTTCAGCTCCAATCAGTTCTGTTCAGCTCCAATCAGTTTTGTTCAGTTCAGCTCCTAATTTCCTTCTCTCATAAAATATTCATTTCAGCTCAGTTCAGTTCAGCTCCAATCAGTTCAGTTCAGTAAATGTGAACAGGCCCTTAGGCTTTCTTATTAATTGAATATATATAGGATTTACAACTTAATCATGAGATAACCTAAATTACACAAGATATATTTTACAGAATATTTACAAGATAATATTAATCTATTATCTATCACTCTATCAGTGTGGTGGTGATTGAGATGACACTTGGTAGGGAGAACCCTTGTTCGATCCCCCGCAATAACAATTGGGAGAGGACTGGAACCTAACCACCCAGAACTGATCCCCGAATCCGAATTAGCCCAAAGGGTGAACCGGGTGGAACACCAAAAAAAAAACATATTACTTGCTATTTTATCAAATTTAAATATTAATAAGGATTTCTATTATGGAAAAATACCTCAGGGCATCTCCTAGGCCTAAAAACTAATTTATGACATGAAGGTGATAAAATTCCTTCTGACAAACTAATAAAAATGTTTTAAAACATTTTTGATATATTTCTTCGTTAGGTCTATAATCAATAATCAATTGAAGCATACAAGTGATAAAATAAATTTAATTAATTACAACCTTTCTGTAGTCTCTACCCATATTATTCTAGAAAAAGATGCAAAACAACTAAAGATCGAATAGAGATTAGAGTACGTAGTAATTAAGTTGCTATTGGATGAATAAGTACTTAAAAGCCAACAAATTACATTATGCCACGTTGTATATTTATTTTATGTGATATATAGATAAATATTATCATAAAAATATTAAAAGAAATAAAAAAAATAATTTCATTGACGTGCAAATTAAGGAACTACTGTACTAAATTATAGCCGGTGAAACACTGAAACCAATGCATATTATGCATGCAAATTTGAGATAAACGAATAATTTAACAACAACAAGACATGCATGGCATGCAGGAAGCCACCGGTCACTGAAACCATAAATTCTTCATTAAATCAAGGCAAATAATGATGATAAGACTGAAATTCAGCTTCGACTTCTCTTTTTCAAATTTCAATGGAGTTTGTTATGCATTTGTTTCTACCTTCAAACTACATTTAATACTACAGTATATACTTATCTACGAGTAATACATATACACCGCCTTATTTTTTTGGAAAATATAACGTATCTACGAGTAATACATATGTTCGTTGTATTTTTCATACTAGTTTTTGGATTCGAGTAATGCCTCACTGCCTCAAACTACATTTAATATCACTGTATATACTAATCTACGAGTAATACATATACACCGCCTTATTTTATTGGAAAAATACAACGTATCTACGAATAATACATACGTTGTATGTTTGATACTAGTTTTTGGATCCGAGTAGTGTCTTAGTGCCTCAAATCATTACTTGGTGTTGTACACTTATACATATATACTTCGTATGATATATACTATACTCTACCCTTTAAGGTGGGAAAATTTGTATGAGGTTGTAATGGGATCAAGCCCAGTAGAGACACTTTAAGGTGGGGATTTTCTTACCCTTTTCCCCCACTTTTAAAGTGTCTATCCCGTTAACCTGAATTGGAATGACTTGTGAGAAATTCCAACCGATAAGGCCCTTCTCCTTACCATGCAACCAAAAAAAAAAAAAAAGGCCCCTCTATCATTACTCTTTATACTACACATACAGTGCCACAGAGGTTCAAATTTAAGATTACATGCACATGCAAAACATATATAGCTGTTTAAACTAGGTGGTGGCCTTACCACATTTATACCCTTCTCAACCATACTTTTTTTCATGCAAAATTTGTCTTCTTCAACCATTCTTCTATATAAACCCTTCTTAAATCTCAATATAGTCAACTTTCGCTTGCTTCTTATTTCTACTTACAAACAATAAAAGCTTGTAAGTTTGATAGTTCAAATTAAAAGTATTAAAATGAATTCTAAGCTTCTTATCTTTCTAGGGCTTATATACGTACTTGTTTGTGTTATTGGTGAAACTTATGCTATAAGAAATGATCGTTTCACCACTAAGGATTTAGGTGATGTTGGTGTGTTTGGTGGTGGTCCGGGAATAGGTGGTATTCCCGGTATAGGTGGTCTTCCTCCTCCCGGTGTTATCGGAGGTGTACCACCGGGTGTCGGAGGTGTGCCACCGGGTGTCGTAGGGGGTGGTCAAGGTGGCATAGGGGGCATGGTTCCAGGTGGTGGTCTAGGTCAAGGTGGGCCAGGTTTTGGTATGGGCCAAGGTGGACCGGGTTTTGGTATGGGCCAAGGTGGGCCTGGTGGTGGCATGGGCATGGGTGGTGTTCCTGGAGGCGTTGTGGGCGGGCAACCAGGCTTTGGCATGGGCTCAGGTATTGGTGCTGGTATTGGTGCTGGCTCTAGGATGGGTGGTGGTGGCCTTGGTGGACCCATCGGGGGGTCCACCGGTATTGGAGCCGGAGTGGGTGCTGGAATGGGCGGGAGCATGGGTGGTTTGCCTGGTATACCTGGTGTTGGATCGAGTTCGGGTATTGGTGTTGGAGCTGGGGCTGGAGCAGGCTCTGGTGTAGGTCCTAACCCTGGAGGAAACTAGGACTACGTAGACACGTAGTACGTACTACACATGAACACGCACGATAAAAGAAATTAAGGAATCCTTTAGTTTGTTATTATAAGTATGATTTTGTCAAGTTATTAGATAATCAGTAGGCATTATCTAAATATGTAGTGTTAATTAAGTTCTTTGTATTGTCAAAACTGTTTAGTATTGCAGTTGTAGGTGAGGTTTTTCAGTTTGTTATGTCTTAATATAATAAGAAGAAAGTTGATCTCATATTGAAACTAGTCACTCTAATATATATGTATCGCCTCTTAATTTTAGCTACAAATATTTATCTACTTTATATTATATAATATATTTAATTTCTTAGAGTGTGTGCCTATATATGCGATGAGCTCCAGGTATGAAGAAATGAAATATAAAAGTATAATACAGACTAGTTGTACTAAAGAATATATCAATTACGTAAAATAAAAAAATCAAGGAAAAATTGTATATGCATTAAAAAATGTATTATCAAAGAATGGAGAAAAGAATGGTTATGTCATCCGATCCTTTGACAACATATCAATCCATATTATTATTAAAACTCACAGGCAAGGAGTGTCATATCGCCACGTGTCACTTTTTTTTTCCTTATTTAGCCACGTCATCAATCAAATTGCCACATAATCAAATCACATGTACATGTTAAATATGTGTCAATAAATTGTATGATAAATTAATTAATTGTATTATAGTATTGATTGTATAATAAAACGATTTCCGTAGAAATTGCTAATTTATAAATTAATTCCCTAATTATGTCGGTTTATAAATTTATTCCCATGGTATTGTCCACGTAGGATTGGTACTAGGTTCTTTTTTATTTTATTTTTTTTTATTAATTTCTGGTTCAGCAAAGAACCGCTAACGGTGATAGCGGTTCTACCGTATAGAACCGCTAACACCATTAGCGGTTCTCTTATAATGGTGTTCGCTACTTTGGGTTTTGGGTGATCATCAATTGCATTTTTTTTTTCTTTTGTTTTTTGGGTAGGAGTAAGTTAGAAGAACTTTTCGTAGTACTATTTGTTGCCATATAAGTAAGTGTGAGTGGGTTGCATTATTTATTTATAAAATAAAAACCGCTAATGACGTCTATGGTTTTTGTCTAAGAACCGCTAATGGCGTTAGCGGTTTTATTGTATAGAACCGCTAATGGCGTTAGCGGTTCTTTGCTATGCCAGAATTAATAATAATAAAAAAAACTAACCTTGTACCAATCTTACGTGGACAGTATCATGGGAATAAGTTTCTAAACCAATGCAATTAGGGAATTGATTTATAAATAAGCAATTTCTACGGAAATCGTTCTTGTATAATAATCAATTAAATCATTTATTACAAAAAAACAATTAAATTAATTTTCATCACCCAAAATAAGTTTTGTAACCGGTGTATTTATTTTGAGCTCAATTAAAAAAAAAAGAGAAGAAAGAAACCCGGGGTATCGCCCGGGTTACTAACTAGTTTTGTCTTATAAAAACAATGCTTAAAATTGCGGTTTTGTTGTAGCTAATCACTAGTAGCTAGTGATTTTGATCATAAAAAATAATTGAGACTCGCATTCTAAATCTATGCGGGATAAAATGCTTCGTATAGTTAAGCTGTTTGTAGATCATCCATATATTTTTTTGAGAAAGTTCCCTTGCGTTAGTGTCATTTTCAATTTTTGGGCCTTAAGGGTTTCAGTGAAATTTACATAGCCCTAAAATCATTAGCCGAAGTATAAGAAAGCCCAAATAAGTGGCCCAATCACCCAAAAAGACAGGTGTTCTTCCCCAACTATGGTCAAGGTTACATCAAGTTTAAAGTAGAAACAATCAAACAATCATCAACAACAAACAAGAAGATTAGTAGATTACTTCATCTTTTAGCATGATCATTAGCGTTAACCTTAACTTATAGGCTAGGCTTCAGGACTAGATTTAGTTGTAGTTTCAGTTTTAGACTTCCGTATTATATTAAAGGTTATTTAGATCGTACGAGACTCTGGTTTCAATCACTAGTATTATTGTAGGTATTGTATTATTCATCTCATTGTAATTGTCAATTGCAAGCATGTATTCATGTTATCTAATTTTCTGAACACTCATACTATAATTTTATGCATTGACGGCTAACAACCAGGTGTACAACTAATCACTACTATGACAAATAACAGCTACTCACACAGCGTACTATTTTTACCGAGCACGTCGTTAGTGAAATTCGTAAGAGAGAGGTATAAAATACTCCGTATTAGTAGTATGTGAAAATGGAGTTAGTTAGGAAGAAAATTAATAAAATAATAGTGGTCCTTAGGTAATAAGGATTGTTGCAATAATTATATCCTCCGAATTATAAATAGTGAAACGTTTTGACTTTTTGCACTATTTATTAAATTTATCACTTTGACTAATATTTGTGATTTATAAATAAAATATCTATGAATAGTTTATTAATATGCAATTGTTATAATTTTTATCTTTTGATATTTGAAAATGTTATCAGTTAAATTTTTACATTGATATACGTGCAAGAGAGAAATACTTCAGTTATTTAAATAAAGAAAGTCTATGAAATATACGTAAAAAGAAAGTATATAGATTACTACAAAACAGTGGTAGTATTGCAAAATATAAAGCTTCATACCGAGTATTAATAATACGGAATAGTATTTCATGATAAACTTTGTTTTTAACATATTAGTCATTAAAAAACTATGGTCAAAGGACAAGTTTTTGAAATTCAGGGAATACATGTAATGAAAAATAGTAAATTATTTAGAAAAGAGGAAATTATTTAAAGGGAAAGTCACCCGTTCACCCAAAGAAGCATACTGCATATAGTGCATACCCCCAAAACACTGGATGTCCATTTGCCCCGCTTTGTTTCTTATATTATCAGAAAAGAAACAAACAAGGGTTACTTTGCATTATCCTAAGCATTAAAAATTGATATATATAAAGATAAATAGAAAAAAATATATATACATACAAAGTATTTTGTTTGATGAAGCATAAGGGAAAGATGCATTAAATCAAATAGTTTAGATAAATAAATTAAATAATATATTTTTTTGAAACAAATTAAATACTACCTCCGGTCCAATTTACTCGCAACAAAGGGGTATTATTTGTGAGACATAAAATATTCCTTTGTTGCGAGTAAATTGGACCGGAGGTAGTAATATAAATTAATTGAGAGAAGAAGAAATTAAATTTGAAAATTTATCAACAAAGCATATAAAGAATTGATTGAAAATATAAAAGTCTAATTTCTTTTTTTATGCGCAATCAATATTATATAGTCAGATCAAATTTATTCCAATTTTCATTTTCCAATGACAAAAGATGGTCTGGGTACAATTTTTCCTGTCTTAAAATGATTAAAACCAAAGAAGAATATAATGAAGCCAAATTTTAAATTTAATTTAGGCGGAAAATTTTTTCTTGTAAAACTGCTACGTGGAAAATTGATATCAGTCATTGCTATTTAAGTGACATTTTGGACAAACTTTAAAAAATTTTACTATAAAAAGTTAAAATGGAACTATAAAATTGTAAGGTGAAAGTAATAAAAAATCTAATATATATATATAAAGGGGAGTTTTTTCCCGAGATTTTAGAAAGCCACGTAGGATTTAATTTTCTTAGCGCGCCATGTAAGATTATAAATTTTAGTTGTAGCCAATTAAATAAGAAATTATTAATTTCTTTTAAAATTAATTAATTCAAATGCCACTCAGACAAAATTGACGAATGATATTTTTAAGTTTATATTAAATAAATATAAACTATTATCTTTTGATACTAAGAATTTTATCTAAATATGTAACAAATTTTAGCACATAAATACAAAAAAAAAATATATTTTTAAAAATTTAAACAAACTGTGCATCGCACGGGCTTCATCTAGTAGTAATAATAATTGAAAGAAATAAAAAATACTGGTAAAAAAAAAACCTTCCTTCGCCAAAAAAAAAAAAAAAAAGAAATAATAAAAAATGCTTAAAATGCTTCGTATGTCAATTTTCTTTTTTTGTTTTTTTGAAACTGTATGTGAATTTTCTTGAGAGAGAAACAAATAATTGAAAGTAAGTCACCCGTTCACCCCAAAGAGCATACCTCTGAAACACTTGATGCCCATTGGCCCTGCTTTTGCATATTTGTATAAACAAGTCAAAATTAGTCAGTCTACCCCATATGACTCTACTATATTACTACAATTAGCCTATCACCTTTATGGAAACGAATAACCCCATCAAAAGTAGTTAACCTCATCACCTAGCTATATTCTTAAAAAACCATCCCCTTCAATCCTCATATACTTATACATTTCATTCAACTCATTTTATTACTTGAACTAACCCACAAAAATACATCTTCATTTTTCTTTACCTTACTTATGGAAAAAACACAACTACCACCTAAGAAAAAATCTTGCAACACCACCATCACCACCCAAAACCACCACTCGAACACCAAAAAATGGGCTGATCTTCCAAAAGACGTCCTCCATCTCATCGCTTACCATCTTGATTTTAAAACGGATATCCCACGCATTCGCGGTGTCTGCCCCTCTTGGAGGTCCGCTCTACCACTAGCCGATTTCCCCTTACGGGAAATTCACATAGAGGTCCCGCCCCTGGAATACAACAACAACGAAGCCTTAGTCCCACCCCTCGGATATGGTATTGACTACAATAAACCTCTTTATCTTCTCAAGACTAGATATTACCTTTTTTACCCTTTGCCCGGGAGTCCTTGTTGCGGCGGGTGGATAGCTAGAATGGGTGAGCTTGGTTTAAACAAATGGCGACTTCTTAGCCCACTTAGTAACAACTTCAATTTTAAGAGGTACTTGGACACTGACCCACCCATAATTGGAGAGATCAATCTGTTGGATCTTCGTGTTGTTGAGCTTGCTAGACCCATGTCTTTGGTTTATGATTTGGATTACAATGCACAACCAATATCAAAGAAAGTTGTCCAAGGGGCACGGGCCGTGTTAGTGTTACTTGATGGGCCAAGATTAAGGGGTTGGTTAATGTTGTGGAGGTTGGGGGATCACCAATGGGTTACAATTGGAGGGCTACAACAAGATGTTTATGAGGTGTTTAAAGATGTTGAGTTTCACAATGGCAAATTTTATGCCTTTCGGTTGACAACTACATCTCAGTGTCAAGTTTGGGCGATCAATCCAGGTATGGGCGCGGCGCACCTCGATTTCCTTTATTTATAAATTTGTTTATCTCGTTTAGTTAGAATTGCAAGGGAAAATGATGTAGATGAAATTGATTCAAATTCTTAGATGCTGTTCTCTTATGACTTTTTCCAATTAAAATTGAGTTTGTTCTTTTCACCATAAGTAAGTTAATCTGATTTGATTTTAATAAGACCTGGTGTTAGGTCTAGTATGGCATGTTCATTGTATAAATTTGACTAAACAACCGCAAATTTACACAATTTATAAGCAAAACCATTATTATCAAATTAGCTCTTGTTAGACTCATTTCATCATGTACTTCTTAAGTATATAACTTTCATACCAAAAAAAAAAAAATTATTACCATCACCAATAATTAATTTAAATTGAAATGTTATA
The DNA here is from genome assembly GCF_948465745.1 of Chenopodium album. NCBI lineage: Eukaryota > Viridiplantae > Streptophyta > Magnoliopsida > Caryophyllales > Amaranthaceae > Chenopodium > Chenopodium album. Next base: position 38,733,825 of record NC_137855.1, read on the forward strand.
ATGTAGTCTAGCTTATATATTTTGGTCTGATTTGAATCTGAAAAACAAAAGTTACAAGTATCTAAGATAATAAGTTGAATAGAACCAAATTCTAAGCTATTTGACATTCATATTAAAAAATTGTGCCTATTCCGGTTTATTGGTGAGTAATATATACGAAATTTTTGAAACTAATATAATCAAATCTTGACAACCTGAATACTTGTGCAGGTAATCTCTCAACAATGAAGCAAGTAATCGATGTTCCGGGCATTTTGCATCTAAGTGAAGGTAGTTATATGTGCATGGATGCAAACTTGGTATCATCTAAAACTAATAGTTGCTTGTATTTGGTTATCGATGTCCAGTTAAGGGAGGATATAATTAATAGACATAAGTTAGTTTTGATGTTGAGGGAAGAAAAAGATGAGATGAAGAGTAAGTGGGAAAGGGTTGAAAACATAGGAAATATGACATTTTTCATTGGAAGTAATGTGTCATTTGCTCTTCCACCTTCACCAAGAAGCTTAACACTATGGAAACCCAATTCAATTTACTCGTTTAATACAAGCGGAGCAGTTCGGTTAACCCAACGCAACAATATTGAGCTAGCGAGTTGGGATCCACATTGTATGTCCGAGGGATCGGAGTGTCTTCGTCGTATTAATTTTGATGTGAGGTATGGATATTATTTTGATTTGTTCATCACGGGCGAATATAATTTGGTTTATCCGACATATAAAGATTATTTCAAATTGTTCATCGTGAACGAAAATGATGAGGGTGATGACGAAATGTCTTGTGAGAAGCGCCAGGAGTTGAGTACTAGACTCTTCTTTCCGCCACCCTCTTGGGTTAAGTGGCGTTGTCCTAGTCTTAACAATATAGAAATTAGGCTCGATGTTTAAGGGTTTTATTAATATACCTTGATGCATTTGTTGAAATAATCTTCCCTTATATATATATGTATCAAGTTGCAAGTTCGGATGTAATTGGAATGATGATGAGTTCGTTGTATGTCCTAGTCTTGTTAATTTTATTGTTGGATATACTATGAGTATGACATCCTTTTTTTGCTACGGCCAACCTGCAGATGGATTCATCTTGTATATTGTATCGTTTAGGTTGATTTACTGTCATGTTCTGATCTTCATCCACTTAACCCTTCAACAAGGGATGGGTCGCGCAATACACATTACAAACTTGTGATTTGAAAAGGTTGATAATAGATATAAGTGAGATCAAATTATTAAAAATGGATAAGAGTTGTAAAGGGCGTTATGTAAGAAATTTAGTCGTAGCTAGGAAAGCTAAATATGTTGTGAGGGGAAATAACTTGCAATGTACTTCATTCTATAGTGCTTCATCAAAGTTTTGTTTACTTGATGGTTTGTTTAAGATTCGAGAATCAAAGGTTGAAGACGAAAAAAGGCAAAGTTGTAAAATGTAGACTATGTAGTAGTATATACCATACTTGAGTTAGCTTCTTTCTTTCTCACACAGTCATACCTTAATTAAAATAGAAGTTTTTATGAATACAAAATAACAAAAGTCTATTTTTGGCAAACTAACCTTAATCAATTATCTATAACCATTAAGTAAAAAATCATATGTTTCTTGTCTAGTCCAAAATTGACAAAAACAAATTAAATCACAAAATTTGTACTAAACATTGTCTCTGAATCTCCAACTAAGCTTAGAAACCTATAATTTTCGGTTGAAGATGTTTCTATACATAATGTTTCCATTAGTGTTAACGGAAATTCTTCTAATTTGTATCCTTTTGTTCCGAACTCCTTTGAGAAAGCTTCTAGTGAAAGGGCTAAGCTTGCTCAAGGTTGGCCGCGGTCCTGTGGTTGCACAAACTTTGTCTATAACGATGCTTGTGTTGTTCCTCTCAAGCTTATATGGCCTCTTAGAAGCCCATCGGCGCTTCATGGATGCTGGTGCCATTAATCCAACCGAACAAGTTCTTATGGCTCATCATCTCCTCGAAACAACTCTTCTTGGTAAATAATTATTAAATTCAGACTTAATTAACTAGTATAGATTTTATTTTTAATAAAGTTTCAACTAGTAAAATTGTGAATTATTTTTTGTGACCTATCATAACCTTTATCTTCAAATTTTGTATAGGAATCTCCTTGTTTCTTGCGTTCATAATAGACAGACTACACTATTATATGAACGAGATTTCTCGATTGAGAGAAGATAATGAGCTTCATCGACTAAAGGGAAAGGCGGTGCAAGCTACGGCTAGTGAACCAACTCATCACAAGGAGAGGATGTAAGTTAATTAATCAGCTTGAAGGCTTGAAGCTAACGTCACAACTCACAATTAGAAACTGTAAATAACTCATAGCTAGTAAAAATATTGTATGTATAAAACGTGCATGAATTGTTGCATGGTAATCGATCAGATCATGTCCTATTGTTAATCATGATCAATTGTACTATTTTATGTATTCTATATATTCACTCCATTACCAAATTATAAATTTAATAGAACCTTATCCATTCCAATAATGTTATTCGATATGATGCTGCCTTCGTTTAAATTAAATCGTTGTCAACCTCGCTTTTTAAATTACACTATCAATCAATAAGTTAGAGGTTCGATTTTCCTTTGCCACCTTTGAGAGATTGTTATATACACTTGGGTGCACCGTATACCCATGAGTATTTTATTCTCATTTTGAAGATTATTTTTCATTTAATCATATAAAAAGCAAAAACTAACCTAGAGTATGTAAGTTGGTTGTACACCCGATGTATATAACAAATTCTAGCCACGTTCTTGCTTTCCTAGGCATGCCATAGTTGAAACTATAATTTGAGGTCAAATTATAAATTAACGTAATATGTTAGACATAAAGCATGAATCAAGGGATATTGGTGAGCAAAAGATATCAAAATAAAGTTGATGTTTGACTTGATTGTTAGATATGTTTGATTAATTGAACTATATGATGAACTTCATGACTAAATGATCGAATAATTGAAGAATAAATGCAATATAATATCCTTCAAAATTATAAATTACACTACTTATTAGATATATGGAATCTAAAAGAATAAAAAATACGTAGTACATATGATCCTAGGCACGTCAAAATTTTTGAAAAAAAAAAAAAAGAAGAAAATCTAATACTCCGTAATGATTAAAATAAGGAAATAAAAAAATTGAGAATGATGATTATATTATTGATAATTAACCGATTAATTCTCTGATAAATTGGACAAATCAGAGTTATTGTCCTTAGAAATTTGCTTACCCATAACTATTTCACTACTATTACCATTATTTTTAACATTATTAATTGAGTCATAATTGCCCTTAATTATTGAGGATATAGCCGTTGCTAAAGCTGAAGCAAGATTAGGGTCCGAAGCAAGGGCAGCTTTAGCAATACTTAATGGGTCAACTAAAGGCAAGTTACTATTTTCTCTATTGGGCTCATTTGATCCATTGAAATAGTTGGGCCCATGGCCCAATAATTGTTGCATTAGGCCCATTAAGGCCGGCCCATTTGCGTTTGCACACGGCATGTTACTGTTGTTGTTACCTTGTGGTTGTGAGCCTTGTGGCCGAGTGAGGTCTAATGTGATAGTAGGGAATGGAGCCGAGGCGGATATTGTGGCCAAGCTTGGGAGGCCCGGGAGAGCCGTGGGTTGTGAGAAGATGGACGGACATAATAGTCCGTCCATTGGACTTGATGACTTGGAGCCAGCGATGAACATTGAGGCGGCCGAGGTTGTTGTGCTAGCCATGGGTACCGCCTCGGGTGGTAAGTTGTGGTTGTGGTGTCCCTCGTAGGTTGTGATGAGTATGCTATTATCTTCTGCACATCTTTGTACCTAATAAAATAGAACATAAGATATGATAACGTTAAATTGTGTATATACTAGAATGAACGTGAATATATTCCTTAAGCTTAGACAGCTGCCCAAGATTATCTAATACAAAGAAAACTATATCTATGTCAACATAAAATAACCAAATTCATGCCTAATTATAGATTATTAATACTTTACATGACAATTAAAGTAAAGTGCTTGACTAATTGAACAGAAAATTTTATTGTTATTTTATAGCTTAGAAATGATGCATTGAATTTTCTTTATCCTATTTGCCTGCGGTTTCTTGACATGAAATGGTCAAACTTAATTCACTTTTGTCATATGTCTGATTGTAAAATTAAGTATATTCGTTCTACAAAAAACATTAGAAGTTAAGCAAGATATGTAAAACATTATGCAAAGAGAGACTAACATTGGTGTAGTGGTTTATCTTCTTCACATATATATTAATTCATTTTAGAATTCTAGTAATAATTTGAGCACAGGTTTACTCGTGGACATGTTTGATAATAAATATATGTAGTTATGAAATAATAAAAAAATATTATATAATATACATTAGAACTAGTTAAACAATTTTAAGCAATAACATTTGATTTTTATATGTTAGGCCCAGTTCTCTTCACCTTAAAAAAATAATATTAAGTAAAAATAATTTCAGTTCAGTAAAAATAAGTTCAGTTCAGTAAAATTCAGTTTTCTTAAAGAAGAATTATAATAGAAAATCAGTAAAAATAATTTCAGTTTAGTAAAAATAATTTAAGTTCAGTAGAAATAATTTCAGTTCAGTAAAATTAAGTTCAGTTCAGTAAAAATAAGTTCAGTTCAGCAAAATACAAAAGTTAGATCATGCAAGTATTTGAAAACAATAGAATTACTGTAGTTGTAACACTTTATCCATCTCTTGAAGATGGTAGTTTTTCTAGCATATACCAGAATTTTGTTCTTTTTGTCTTCAAGTTATGCATTGCATGCATATAGTAACATTTGTTGGATTGAGAATTTTACATCATTAAGCACATATATACTTGTATTTGTTGCCTCCTACCTATAAGGATGCTAGAATTCGCATATTACTAGATAACACAGTTATAATTTTGGTGTACAATTAATTATACTTTATCCATTGTATATCAAAGCTAACTCTTTGCTTATTGCTAATTTGTGGAAGCACTAAATGAGAGAAATATCTCTTTTTGTATCTATAAGATACAACTGGTTTTGTGCTGAAAATTTTCTACCAAACATCAAGTACAAAATTGATCGACTACAATAATGAAGAAGCACCATCTCTTTTAAATAAATCATTCTTTGAGCTTTGCAACCTTGCCTTATTACTTAATCGTATTCAATCTTTTGACCTAGGGTGATTGGGGTTAACAAGACCGTATAAATTTAGAAAGAATGGGATAGGATGAGACTGATGATTTGAATTTGGAACTTGATTCAAAATATATACCACTTGTTTGTTTTTATTTTATTTATTTTTTTTATATATTAATAATAAATCTATTTATTATTTAATTTTAGAAGACGAGAAATTCAGCATAATCATCCACTCCTTTCTTTGGTCTTTAAACCTCAAACCATGAGAATTTAAGATATGATTTAAAATTTGCAATTTTCTTCGATCAATAATAGCACCCAAATTTTCTATTTTGCAATTTTCTCCAATTATAATAAAGTGCTCCGTATGAGTTTAACCAATAATATAAGCCCATAACTATATCCGCATGTTGTGAACTAATTAAAGACCACACCTAAGTGATACACTTGTACATATATACTTGCAGTAAGTACTGAATAAGGTATTTTCCAGAGTTTGTTTCTAGAAATGGTTCAAACTATAATGCTATTATCACCTATTGAAACTTCTATAAATGGAAAAGGAACACTTTGTAAATTGCTAGCCTTAGATGATCAAGACCATCTACTAAGCTTTGATAGAGTATAATTGTAAGTTACATATATGATGAGGCCTAAACTAATTTTGGCATCGATTTGCTTCAAATTTTATTCTTTCCACTTTTCAAATAATTTATTTGTGAAAAACAAGTTCAATCAAATTTCAATAGATTCATGTAACAACTATTCAAATTTAATCGGCAAGTTAGTTATTGAAATAATAAAGGTACAAAGAATCTAATGAACGAAGGATTAACCTGTTTGCGAACTGGGCAAGAAACTCCCATAGTGCAACGATAATAAGCTCGAGGGCAAGGATTTCCTTTTGCCATTTTTTGACCATACTTCCTCCATTGGCATCCATCACTAATCTGCATATTCAATAATAAATAATATTCCAATATAAAGAATGCTATTTATATGAATTAATCCTAATAACTGGAAGAAGAGAAATCTAAACATGCGAGTTATTACACTACTACATTTTTGATCAAATGCGACGCTTAGAATAGAGCTAATGCAACGGTTAGATGCAATGCCGTTGCAATAGACTAATCTAATACAACGGTTGCCATAAAGTCGTTGCAATAGCAGGTTCTTACACAAGAAGTACACCCTAATGCCACGGCCTATTAAGAACCGTCGCTTTAGGGTAATCTAATGCCACGGCCAGTGCAAGATAAGTAAAAATATAGCTAGGCGCCCAATTATTTAACTTTCATCTCATTATTTTATCCCCAAATTTCAAAGAGCCCACAAAATCCTTTTCTGCAATTTTCACCCTTTCTCAATCAAACCCCATCTCTACTGCTCTACACCTTATCTCTCTCCTCCGGAAGGCGTCGTTAGTTGGTCGCAATATCTGCCACAACAACCATTCACGCCGACGAGGTCAAGCTAGAAGCAGACCTTAGCTTCAACACCTCTCTATCTCGCTTGAAATGTCTATGCTCTTTCATCGTCATACTATGTCCCCAAGCAAGTAATTTCTTCCTCTTCTATCTTTCCTCTTTAAAATTGATTCAATAATTGTAAATTATCCCCACATTAATATTTTTTGGGTGGAAGATTTGAGGTTTCAATTTGTTTATTCAATTAGGGTTTTAGACGAGAAATTGAATATGACATACACGTAACCTAGAATACAGAAATTTTTTTGATTAATGGAACAATAGTGATAGATTCGTCGAATAATGTTACTGTGAATTGAAATTTTGAGTTTGGAATTCACAAATTGAAGTATTGTTATAGTCAGCGAGGAGGTGTTGAAACTTTTGACCCATTTAAACCACATTTTTTTTTCCTCTTAATTATTATTTGGAAAATTTCACATTTGCTACCAGGAAAAGCACCCTATTTCACATTTGCTACCCCTTCAATTTTTTATTTTATATTACTACCACCTAAATTAGAGTTTTTTAAAAATCACTACTACTTAACGGAATCCGTTAAGATTCCGTTAAGTGGGGCCCAATATTTAATTAAATAATAATTTAATTTATTTTTTTATTTAAAAAAAAACTTAAAAATATAAAATCCCCAACCACCCCGAAACCACCAAACAACCGCCTTCCCCCCTCCCTTCGCCGGCGCCCAAACGATCCCCTGAGGCCGGCGAACCCCTAGACCACCACCACCGTGACCCCTAAACACGACAACTCCCCGTACCTTCACCACGACACCACCCTAACCCCCAAACCCAGGCCACCACCACCGAAAGCCCTATACCGAGAACACCACCACCCACAAATCACACCTCCCTTATCTCACCACCACGCACAACACCACCGCGGTAGCAGCAATCTGCGGCAGTAGCAAATCGAGGCAGCAGCAAAGCAAATTGAGGCAGCAACAAATTGTGGCAGCAGCGGCCAAACGCGACCAGCCACCGTCACCAAACGCGTCCATTCGCGGCAGCAGCAACGGAAATTGCATCCAATCGCAACAACCACCCTAAAATGGTGGGAAATCAGAGGAGAGAGAGTTGTGGGGTCGTCTACGGCGGTTTAAGGGTGGCAATTGCGGCCAATCGCAACTGGTGGAGGGAGCTCGCGGCTGCCGTGGGATGTTGGTGGGGTTTGCGGCTGCCGTGGGCTTCTTTGCGCGCCGGCGTTGAAGGGATATGGAGGTTGGATGGTGGCAATGAGGGTGGTTGAAGATGGAGTGGTAGCGGTGAGGTAGTTGGGCTCCTCTAACGGAAATAGTAACGGCGTCACACAAAAGGTAGTGATATCTAAAATTTTGGTGTTTGTATGGTAGTAATATAAAAAAAAAAATTAAAGGGGTAGCAAATGTGAAATAGGGTGCTTTTCCCGGTAGCAAATGTGAAATTTTCCTTATTATTTTTTGCCGTTTTCTACTACTGGATTTTACTTAAAAAAACCCCCCAATATTTGTATGTTTATTTCTCTTAGTTTAGTAAATTTTGCCCTGCTTAAGGTAATGGAACACTTGCTGGTTTCCTTATGCTTGAAATTGGGGAGTGGGAAACAGCTTAATTACATTGTCATTTTATTAAGGAGAGATTGCAGCCTTGAATGTACAATTTCTAATTGACATTATCAAATTAGTTGGTTGCCCAAACAGAGCATAGGTCATTGATAAATGTTTGAGAACATTATAATTAGTGGGTAAAATTATACTTTGAACCATACTTTTTGATAGTGTATTGCATTTTTTCTCATATTATGTCCATTCTATTCTTGAATCTTATCTGGCATGATATGATTCCTTTTCCTTCTTGCTGCAACTATATCTTTGTTTATTGGTGATTACTCTAATGTTGAAGTTTTAGGTGTGCAATCTTCTCATAATTTTTATACTTTGTTTGTTTTTATCTGTTGTTAATGTATACATATGTCAGAACATGATATTTTAATTTATTAGGTGACCATCTCCTTGTAAAGATTTTCAGCTTAAGAGAAGTATGTTTTAGATGTTTTATGTGTTCTTATGCCTAAAACTAATTATTCCTCTCCATAGCCCCTCCATTGTGTCTTTGACCAACATTAGATGTTGTTTTAATAAGAGATTTTAGCTTTCTTTCTTGAATGTAAGTGCTAGATGTGTGATTAATTAATCTTAATGATAGATTTTATGTCTTATACTCTACAAGTACCATATTTTTTAATTTGTGTATGTTGGTTGATATTGTAGTAAATTTATAGTTAAGACTTAGAAGTAGTATAACTGTTATTTTTACTCTTACTAAAATCCAGTGCAAAAGTTTTAATTTGAACAAAAGCTTTCAAATAATCTTATTCATTCCTCTTAAAGTTATCTATATGGACAAGAGATGCTCCACCCTTGGAAGGTGAAAGAATAAATTAGTTTGCTTGTATGGCAGTGTTGGTTGATCCAAGATGTGTAACTTTTATGATTAATGAGACATAAGTTTGTTCCTTTTTGAACCTAAACTATTAAGCTATGACAAAAGGATTAATGCTGATGTATTATTTCTCTAATCCTCATCTCCTTACATGTTTACTCATCAACTCATATCACAGGTCATGGAATCATAAGATGATGTAGTGATAGGCTGATAGCTGGAAGAACATACTTGTTTAGGTTGACAGAGGTATTATGGTCAATTTGCATATCCTATCAGTAGATGCATTTACTTAATCGCGTTTTATGACCCTTAAATTTGTGTACAGTTGTATATTATACCTTATTTATAGCTATTAATATGATAGTGGCTGGCATTAATTATTTATATTTCTTATCTATAATGTATGCAGGGGCTATAATTGATAACGGTTACCACGGGCTATAGGAGGAGAATTACATACTTTCAACTAACTATGGTGGCAGTTCTTACTTAAGTTTTTGTCAAATTATTTACTTTTAGTTTATGTAAAAGTTTATGTTAGTCTTATAATAAAAAAGATATTAGTGATATTTGTACTTGTAAAGTTTTTTAGAATGAGCATTGTATATATGTATTCTTGATTTCTTTTAATCTCAATGAAATTTCCTTTCATTTTATCACTAATTGTATGGATTCATATATCTAATAATAATAATAGTAATCAAATAAAAAAAAATAATAATACTAATAAAATAAAATAATAATAATAATGGTCGTTGCGTTAGCTATATTGCCGTTGCGTTAGCTATTTGTAAATGTCGTTGCATTAGATGATAGCTAATGCGACGGCTATAAGTTTACCGTTGCGTCAGGTCTTTTTACCGTGGCATTAGAGCTATTGCCACGCCAGCAGAAGCCACGGTATGGAGCCGTTGCATTAGGTCTATTACAACGTATTTTAGGCCCTATTGTAACTGATTTGAGCGTCGCAGTAGCCCTTAAATGTAGTAGTGTTATACATAAATTCATAGTTTTTAACAACAGGCCAAGATGCTATTGATTTGTAACAAGTAATTCATAGACAGAAAGAAGCAATTTGTGATGTGATTTGTTTAGTTGTTTTATTTTCACATAATTTGATATCATTGTGATAACAATAATTTACCAACAATCCTAATACCAAAACAAATTCATGCATTGTTTTCTATATATTTCTTAGATTCTTGTCATATGTTTGTAGCTTTGTAAATTACTATATTCATTATTTGAATACAAATAAATATCATGAAATCCAATTATATAACTGAAAGGTGACATGAAATTTAAACATCACATACCATATTTGCTTCAGATCGTGCTCGAACTGATACGCGAGCTCGTCTCATGGTTACTTCATGAGCCTCCTCGGTCTCTACGGTTGTAGGCGCCATACCCCCAACTCTTTGCACATTATTTGTATTTTGTTTTTCTCTTTCACGACTTCTATTTAATTGCTCGTAATCTCTATTGGTATCACTCAAATTTGAATTGGACTTCCTTCTATCATCTCCATCAATGTTAAGATTTTCTTGCTTTGGACCCAAGAATTGACCCATCTGTTGTTTCCTCTTTTCATTTATTACTCCGTCATCAATGGCTAATGTCTGAAACCATATGCACGAATCCACATAATGTACGTGTAGAGCATAGAATGTTTTATACAAAAACAATCATATATATTAATTAGATGATTCATTACATATATTTCCATATTTTTATAATTTTTTCTTTTTCATAGATAATTTTAAACATAATATATAATTTTGATAATTTTAAAGTATAACATTTCTAAAATAAGTAAATGTGGAAAAATGAAAATGAAAGGGAAATATATACCACTGTTGGGTGGACTTTAATGGATTTATTTTGATTTGTCATGATTTGCATTTGTAGGGCTTGGTGGCTGCTTGTAACTTGATCAAGTAAAGTCTTCAATCTTTGATTTTCGACGCTCTTTCGTGCAATTTCCTCCCTTAGAATTATCAACTTCACTCGCATATAATAAAATTACTATAATAAATTAGATTATAACAATAAAAATAGGAACCAATTCTATCTAATTAGAAGTTAGAACAACATAAAAATATACGTACATACTAATCATAATCATATAAAATTTACGTAAATACACGAGTTTACTAAGTGTGAATCACCTCATCCTTAGCATTTTGATTCTCATCATGAGTAACTAGCATTTCTACTTCATCTCCCACCGTAGTTTTCTCGATAAAATCGAAATTTCTAGCCACTTGAAGCTTTAACCCGGTCTATGAACACATAAAATTAAGGGTGTCACAATTAAGAATGATCAATGACTTTAAACAACATAATATATCAAGAAAAAACTATAGTATGATTTTTAGTTGCATACATCAAGTTGTAGTTTAAGATCATCATCATCATCACCATAACCATCTCGGATGTCGCCGCCATTGTTGTCAACCTTGTTAGTACCACCCTCTTCTAATATCCCTTGTGAAGAAAAAGTAGAGCCTTGAAAAAAGTCCATCTCCTTTAACCTATGCTTTTGAGGTTCATGATCATCCTCAATATTATCATCATTATCATCTCTTCTAATATAGCTATGATTCATATGATATTCCATATTTTAATTTGTGTATATAATATGATCCTCTCAAATATTTGCTAGATCATAAAGATTTAGTGTGGAGTCAAAATTAAGAAGATTATAGCTATGGAAAGTAATAATTAGTGTGAAAAAGGAAGAAGAAGAGGTGAAGAAAAAGGTGGAAATATAGAAAGAAATGGTAGAAGTCTAAAGAGTTGAGAAAATGAATAATTTAGAAAATAATTTAAGAGATTATAAGCAAAAATTAGGAGATGGACTCGGCATTAAAAGAGGTCAAAGCTAGAGACCAAAGAAGAGATGGAATGGGGGTGACTAAATTAATTAATTAATTTATTCATCAAAATATAATTTTATATAATAAGGTATATATATTATGTATTAATGTATACCATAATATATATAATGTTTTATATTAAATTGATTAAAATCTAGGTCATGAGGTAAGGGGTTGCGTCAAATGCATAGGTGTACACGTAATCTTATAGAGAGAGAAAGAGTCAAAATAATTGGGGATGGAAAATAAAACGAGATTAGATCTCCAAGAAGAATGTAAATCATGGAGACAGGAGCTTGATTTTCGTTAAAAAGAAAACGGTTTAATTAGGGAGTGTAGAATTTTGAGAAAGTCAATGTGATTGACTAGTCTTCCTATAATTGGGATGTATTAATGGTAAGATTAGACTATAAAGTAAGTGTCATGAGGCATTAGATAACTTATTAATATACAATACTAGATTAAGCCCGTGCGATACACGGTTTGTTTGAATTTTTTATTTATTTATTTTCTTTTGTATTTATGAGCTAAAATTTGTTATATATTTAGATAAAATTCCTAATATTAAAAGATAATATTTAATGTTTAATTAATTTAAACTTGAAAATCTCATTCGCCAATTTTGTTTACGTGGCATTTGAATTATTTAATTCTAAAAGAAATTAATAATCTCTTATTTAATTGGCTAATATTAAAATTTATAATCCTACATGGCGCGCTGAGAAAATTAGATCCTACGTGGCTCTCTAAAAACTTGGGGAAAAACTCCCCTTTATATATATATATTAGATTATTTAAAATAGTATAAAGTTCAGAATATGCATGATAAAATTACGCGTCGATCGGTGAATTTAATGTTTATTTTACTTTAAAATTTTTACGTTTAGTTCTCTTATCTAACCCTTTTAGAGCACTTGTTAGTGCTTTTGCTTATTAATAATCTTAGATAGTTATCATTAATCAATTAAGAGAATTTTGTTGTTTACACTATGTCTATAATATATTTGTCAAAAGTAATTACTTTCAAGATAATAACATTTTGTTTTTGTTGGTAGAAATAAAAATTTATTTTTGCTCGAATTGACTACAGAATTATTTGATCTCTTAGAAAAAACTTGTGTGGACCTATATCCCTACGCACGCAATTAACTATATTTTATATATAGTGACCCTAAGTATAACATAATAACCTTTATTAAAACTCATGCGATGTTTAATATAATTATGAATCTGAAATACTATGCTCGCTATTTTGAACATAGTGACTCTAATTTTAAGATAGTGATCTTTATTATTCATACTGACCAACATATCAAAAATTTCATTAAAAAAATAAGGAAATTTTGACTTTTACCACCAAAAAATTTGGACAAATTGTTTTTTAGCACCTACTCTTTTAAAAGTTGTATTTTACCACCAAATAAAGTTCTAAAAATTGTTTTCACCACCTACAGTTAAGAAAACCGTTAAATCTAACGGTGTTAAAAAAAATTCTTCGATTTTCGTGCCCAAAATATGTTCTTTATAAGTTTAGGGGGGCATTTTGGCCCTTTGGGTCCAATTTGAGGTCAAAATTGATAAAAAATGATCCGAAATACCTCGTTTTGCGTGTTCACGCAATTCGATGTATTTTTAAACACGCAAAATGAGGTATTTTCGATCAATTTTTATCAATTTTGACCTCAAATTGGACCCATAGGGCAAAAATGCCCCCCTAAACCTATGAAAAACATATTTTAGGCACGAAAATCAAAGAATTCAAAAAAATTCCGTTAGATTTAACGGTTTTCTAAACGGTAGGTGGTGAAAACAATTTTTAGAACTTTATTTGGTGGTAAAATACAACTTTTAAAAGAGTAGGTGCTAAAAAACAATTTGTCCAAATTTTTTGGTGGTAAAAGTCAAAATTTCCAAAAAAATAATCTCTTATGACATTTAAATAACACAATGACTTTATTATTTTAACATAATAATCTTTAATTTAACATGGAGACCTTTTTTTCTATAAAATATCATAGTGACTCTAATATTAGTGGTCCATAATAAATCAATGTGAAACAAGTCTATTTAAAAGTTTGTGTTGCTAATACAAAGGCTTTATATTTATAGTGCGGCCGCATACGTTTATTATTCAAGCCCTCTCTACTTTGTCGAGGTTTAAGAAGTCAAGTTTTAACAACACTGACTTTAATTTTGAGAATTACAGTCATTTTTCAGATGTATTGTTGGCAAATTAAACTTTTACCTCTAAGAATCTAAAAATATCAGGTTACGAGATCGGTAATGAGTTCATCAAAATTTCCTTTTTTGAACAAAGATTGATTATTCATAAATAAATAAAAAATCACACGACATATATAAAGATATTTATATCATTACTGAAATAGAAAATTTGGCAATTACTACCCGTATTAATGTCTCTTTAGCAATTACTACCGCGAATTAAAAAAATTGTAAATTACTACCGCAAAAAATTTTGAAAATTTGCTATTACAACCAGACTCCACTTTAGGTTAATTATGACGTCACCTTTCTCCCTTAACCCACGTTTAACCCTTGTTAAGAAATTAAACGACTAAAAAATAAATAAATTAATAAATAAAATCCCTCTTAACCCAAAATTACCCAATTTACCCAACCCACATTTTTCTCTCATGGCTTCATTTTGACCCTTTGACCTTCAACCTCCATTAAAGAACACTCTACACTTTGGTGACCCTCCTAATCTTCTTCCTAAATTCGATCTCTTTGATCCAATAATATTTCATAATTAAAGTTTTCAACCCACACTTGCATTTTTAACCTATCAAACTTGTCCCCCTAAATAAAGGCATCTTCCTATAAGATTATTTTTAAAAATTGTTAAAGCAAATCAAATATTATGCTTAATGGACAGCTTAATTCAAAGAAAAATACAAAAGCCTTATGTTAATCAACAAAAATCATAATCCATACATCCTAAATTGCAAAAGCCTACAATTCAAAAACCTTAGATTTCGAAAATGAATTTATTAGAGGCGAATTATACATAAATTTGGACCAATTGGAGGATATATGAGAGGAATTAGTGTCAATTTTGGAGCAGGAATCTTGGAAGGATATTCACAATGGTGAAGGATGAAGATCGATGAGAAAGAAAGAAAGGAAAGAGGGCTTTAACCATGGGTCAAGTGTACTTTTTATTTTTGGGTCAGCAAATGCTTAACTAAGGGTTAAACATGGGTTAAGGGAAAAAAAATGACGTCATAAGCGGTCTAAAGTGGAGTCTGGTAGTAAAATGAAAATTTTAAAAATTTTCACGGTAGTAATTCACAAGATTTTTAATTTGCGGTAGTAATTTTCAAATTAACATTAATACGCGGTAATAATTGGCAAATTTTCTTTGAATTAAATAACAACATCGTTTCAGCAAAGTTATGACCGTACCGTTGTTGCAAATCGTACATTCTTTACACCCACTTTCACAACGCTATAATTTATAGTCTTACTCGACGAGAGTATAATTTGTTGTAGCTGTGAAGAAAAATTTTCGCCTAATTTGTCTGGTTGTAATCGAAAGATTAACCTCTTTTTCGATCCCGCATAAATATTTACTCATGAAACAAATTTTATAGTCTTATTCTAATCTATGATTGATTGTGCACAAAATTTATTTTTTATAAAAATATATGTATGAATAATACATAGTCAGGTCGAATTTTTAAGTTGCAAGCAAATATAATGCTGAAAGAGAATGAAAATTAATTGTTTTTAGAAAGATTATATTGTCTTTAATTGATGTATATTTTGAAATTGTTTGTATTATCCGGCGTGATGGATGAGAAACACTACACTCCATTCAATTGTGCAAGAAAATGGATCGTGTTTGGTTTTTATGTTAAGTAATGTATACTTTCACTATTTAGTTCTCATTTAATGTACAAGATAGAAGAGAAGGTAAATACTATATACAAGGAGGGTTGAAGGGTAGAAACTAGAAAGGCTTGCTGTATATATATAAGCTTGACTTCTTGTGTGTATATTTGTTGATTGAATGCCCATGACCCGTATTTTATAGTTGAAGATGGAGCTTGAAAGAAATGGCTAGAATACTCTAGAACTCCATTCATCATTCTTATTGATAGAATATGAAACACTTCATATTCTGTGATTATTATTTGTGTAATTATGTAGAGAGACTCTTCATTATACTTGTACATTTGCTATTTATATTGAAGCAATGACATAACATCTCTCAAGGAGATTTACACATTTCTACATGGTATCAGAGCCAATAGGAACATTAGGATTTTTTTTTCTGTTCATAAAGATCTAGAATTTTCACGAACCACATCTTTTAGTGGCTTCCAATGTGAAGAATTCTTTGAACTATAGTTACTATACAACTTGATAATTCTAGAGAAATCATGAGTAAATACTAACCTTACTTGATAATTCTAGAAGCTTTTAAAATATGCACAAATCCTTCACCAAACAATAATGGGTCTTTAAAGTTTGGATTACAAGTATATATCAACAAATTAATAGATACACTTGCTCTAGCTTCCATTAAAAATATACTTCAATTTATGGATCATTATATCGTTACGAAGTGTCCCTATTAACTAGCATCGTCCTCTCCTCTATTGACCGCATATAATAAGCTAACAAGATTTCAATTTAAAAGTCAATTGACGATAGATCGAGTGGCGGTATTTCCTACCTACTGTAGTTATCTTCTCTCTAATCTTCAATGTACAATGGGACAGCTCGCTAGTCGCGAGTCCCGACTCACATCGTCACAGGATGAATTTATTTGGTTCATACTTCATTAATCATTATAGAGAATTTTTGACAATTCGTTATGTTGTATACCGCCCGGCATGCAAAAACATACTATTCATCATATTTCTATTTTAATTTCCTTGCATGCATGATGACGTATGTTAGAAAAGCTAATTTCTCGAAAAAATATATAGAGTTCGTTGTCTTTTGGAGGATTTTTAATTTATTGTTTAATATGTAATTTTCAAGTTACAACTTTCTTCAAAAGTCTACACTCTATTCTCAAAGAAGATTGACTGGCTTACCTATAACTTTAAAACAGGATTATGTGCAACAAAATTAGGCTTTTTGGTATTTTGTCAAGACTCTTGAGATTATTAAACTTTGCACAAATTTATTGACTTGATAAAGTTAGCTTGATTTTTTTAGGTAAGTGAAAAACAAAAATTCATATATAATTAAACTAATACTCTGTATGTTTGAAACATAGCATCACGTATATAATTTTGAGGTGTCTTTTTTTTTTTTTTTAAAAAATAAAGGCCGTCACATTTTTTTAGATAGAAATCGATTAGTACTACCTTGTTCTCATTCCAGGACAGAGGGGAATGAGGATGTATTGTACTTAGGGCCTGTTCTGATTGAACTGAACTGAAATTAACTGAATATTTTATCAGAGGAGGATATTAGGAACTGAATTGAATTGAACTGAAAATAATCTGAAGAGAACATGCCCTTAGTAGATGGTTGGGATCTCCTAAGCCATTGTAGTTGAAGCCCAAGACTTATAAGCCTCATTTAGTGAGAATGGGATTCCATACTACTATACATGGTACATCTATGTCATAATCCATGTATGTGCATTTATGATTGGATTTGTGTGTGTGTTAATTTTAAAGTTAAGAGTTAAGGACCAATTTTTATCAATTTCACTTTCAATGACAACCAAAATTGAAAAATAATAATAATAAAGAAATAAATTAAATTAAAAAAAAAAAGATTTAATTTTCTAATTCCTATTCAATGTGATTTGACCTCATTTCTATCTATATATCTCATTTTTCAAATTTTTTTGTCTAATTAATCAAATACTTAATGGCTACTAAAAGTAAATTCAAGATTTTTTTATTTTTTGAAAAACTACTCTGGCAAAGATTGATTTACTATCAAACGATCATTTTCTATGACACAAGAATTATTATGTCTTGTCAAACATGCTAACCATTTAGCCGGAGTATGTGCGTGCATGAATATACTATCCATTTCATTATTGATGTGGACAAAGTAGCATGCATGTATACAATTATACGAAGGGGTGTGGTACGCTAGATTGTAAAAGAAAATTCTTGAAAAAGTTGGCTAGCTCATGCCGCAATCAATGTGTATGGATTTTTTTTCAAAAGAGAAATCAAGGGTTAACCCTTGAAATATGCATGCTCTACTTACTTCCATGTGCCTATCTTTCTAAATTTAAATCACCCACTTAAAGTAGTAATTTATTTTCTTCTACTGGTATATTATATTAAATGCACACTTTTATAGATTTTTTTTTTTTTTTTTTTTTTTTTTTTTTTTTTTTTTTTTTTTTTTGGGTCAAGAAAGGTATGCACATTGTAAGAACCTTCTTCATTGCAGTCAAAGGATGAGTTCTCATGCTTATATCGTGATATATCATTATCATCACTCAATTAACAGATTTCAGATCATTTAATTTCAACAAATTTCATCTTATCTCTAGACTGTGGTGATGTTCAATAAAGAAATTTTGTTTAGAAAAACATAGATATGTTGGATTGTCTAGAATTCAATTTTGAAGTGACTAGCGTTGACTAATGATATATAGATATCAACAATCACATTATGATTTATTTTGGGTACATATTTGTGACCTAGTCACTCAGTATAAGTATTATGACCGTAGGTGTATAGTATATGAAACCGTAGGTGTATAGTATATGAACTCGGTAAAACTAGCCATGTTGTGACAACTCCTCGAGATCTAATAACATATCCTTTTATCATAATTTTTACACCGTACTTCCAATCTTGCTCATAAATTTTGCAGTATAATCAACAGAAAGAGTGGAATCTAATGATAAATGGAGAAAATAATGGTACAGAAATAAGTTGAGAAAGAACAATCTTTCATTGTGCAATGGTAACCAGAAATGTCAGAAAAATAGTTACATGGTACAGAAATCGAATACAAAAAGAGGTTACATTGTGGCAAGCAACATTGCCCGAATTTTGGCTCTTAGCTCATCAGGAACTTCTGTTGTTTCAGGAGGGGGTAAAGATGGAGCCTTATCTTGGTAAGATAGCTTTGAAACATCAACAGAGGCTTCTGTACTAGCGTCATCACCAATGGCTAACGAAGACTGATCTGAAGATTTGGTTCTTATCTCACCTTCCTCCAATTCAATTTCCTCCCTTAGAGATTTTCTCTCACCCTTCCTAGATTTCCTTTTATGGGTGCCCTCTTCTTTTCTGTAGTATTTTTGCTTACGTTTACGGTTTCTGTGCTCATCTTCATCAGAAGAGCTATCATGCTTGTGCTTCCGGTGTCTCTGCTCATCTTCATCAGAAGAGCTATCATGTTTGTGCTTCCGCTTACGACGCTTGTGTTCATCATCAGAAGAGCTATCATGCTTGTGCTTCTGCTTCTGCTTATGGCCCTTGTGTTCATCATCAGAAAAGTTATCATATTTATATCTGTTATGTCTGTCATCTTCATAGGGAGAAGAAGTGCTATCATGGTTGTGTCTATGTTGAGATTCTCTGGTTCTTGACAATGAATGCTTTTTTCGATGTTTGTGAGCATCCTTGCTTCTATCTCTATGATGCCTCGAGGAATGATGTGACCTATGCTTCTTCCTAGAATGCCTTGGATCATCATATTCTTCATCATTCCCACTCTTCCCCAAGTACTCATCTTCTTCTCCTTCGCTGTCATCATGTTTTCGAGACCTATAATGACGGCTTTTTCTTCTTTTTTTTTCAATTTCATCATCAGAAGAATTCCTTACTGGCATCTCAATCCTTTTTGAAGTCTCAGCCTCTTCTGGAACACAGCTTCCTTCTCTATCTTTGACTTCTCCACTGGCTAGCTCAGTGGCAGAGCCAGGGAAATCGGAGCTGGATGGTTTTACAGATGAAGCTTCCTGGGGCTCTGTACCCAATGGTGCAACACCACTCTTTATCATTGCTGCAAACATCTTTGCTCGTCTCAATCTTTCAGCCTTCAACTTCTGCTCCTTGGTCATCCCAGCTTCAGAGGAGTCCGCCTCACCAGCTGCTGCACGAGCAGCAGTATTGGCAATTTCTTTAGCAACAGGAATTGTAACATTGGATTTCTGATTTTCTATTAACTTTTGGCCTGAACTTTGATTTTGAGAAGACTGAAGGCTTCCAAAACTTGATGCCTGCCCACCCTCATTGCTGGAACCACGACTTACACCACTCAAAGATGTTTTGGAGAATATATCCAAATTAGGTTTCTTAATGCCTCTAGTGGCAGCCTGAAGGATTGCTGCTGCTGCTGCTGCATCCACAGTAATTCCTGAGTGCTGCTGAGTCTCTTTGGATGGATGATCATGTGCATCTTTTTTTGATTTGCTAATTACCATTTTGAACTTCTCTTTCTTGTCACAGTCAAGTGCTGGATCATCATCTCCACATCCCATGGATGATGAGATATGACTGTCCTTCCTTGAAGCAGTGTTCTTTTCAGTCTCAATGTTAAAACTCTTACCGCTTAATCTGGACTGTAAGAAATGATGAAGGAAAGAGAAATCAGGATTCCAAAAATAAAAAGAGAAATATGGAACCAAATATAGCAGGGTTATTTCCTATCCATATCTGATGAAGCGTGAACAATAGGCTGTATCATGATGCAACAGTGAAATTGAAGGGCTTTGTCTCACACGGTCACACCAATATGCTTTATAAAGCTACATTCTAACAAGTTAAGCAGGAGGAATGTGTTAAATTGACTCAGAAGCTGAAGCTTAACTGATAAGGAAAGCTAAAAAGATAAATAGACATAGCTCAGAGTAATAAACATTGAGCAATAAACAACATTCTTTACAAGAAACAAAGTTTTCATTGAGTAATGTGTGACAATTATGAATCAGCTTACTTTTTAAATAGGTATCCTATATTTGAATAACACAGAAACAGAGGTCTACATATGACTATATGACTAAAGTATCAGACTGACTTCGCATCAAAAAAAAAAGTATAAGATACTAATATAAGCATCCCATTTCACATTAACAGGCCTCAATATCTAAGCAAATTCAACATAACCCACCGCTATCCAAACATACTTTTCAATAAGCTACTGGTTTATAACATGTAGTTACTTATAAATCTCCCAATGCCCATTGTCCCAACAGGCTCATCCAAAGTAAACTGGCCATGACTTATATATATGCCCATTTTTAATCAAAATTAATACATGACCTTTATATGACTAAGAAAATAACAGCAGATACTATTAAAAGACAAACCTCTTGAGCTTTCTTCAGAACCTTTAGATAATATGGGTGATACTGGTTGGATGGCACCAAGAATGGAAACCTGCCATGCTTTTTGTCCTGCTCTATAAGCACTGCCTCAAAGTCCCTACCATTTTTCAAGATGATCTCAACTATTCGATCAATTAACCTTTTAACTTCTGCTGGAGGGTCTACAAGCAGCGATTCACCTTCAGAAACTGGAAACGAACTTGAAGTTTTTGAATTGTCCATGATGGAACCAGCAGAAGCTAAAGTGCTGGCCTCTTTATTCACGGCATTTGCTTTTACAGACTTAATGCTACTGCTACGATTTTTACTCGATGAAGGCACTTTCACTTTAGAAGGATGTGCAACTTTAGAAACAATCTTGTCCTTTCCAGACTCGCTTTCAGAACCAGTAATTTTTTCTACTTCATGAGACTTGGACATCACAGCTACTGCTGTAGTCTCATCAGAGTCTACCTGAATAGATTCTTGGTTAGGCACAGCTGCAACATCCTCATCTTCTCCTGTACCATAGAATGAACCCAGGAGAGAAAGTGCTCCACTAGTTTGATCCTCATTTGTGTTCTCATTCTGAGACTTGCCATCATGGTCAGCTTTCAGAAGCTCTGGGTGATCAACGAGATATCTGAAGTATGGGTGTAGATGATGATGAGGCATCAAAAATCCAAACGTTGGGTTATCTCCCTGTTTCACTCTTAAAACAATTTCAGACTGGCCACCATTTTCTCCAACAAACAAAGCAGTCCTTGCAATAATCTGATGCACTTTATCCGTAGGAGGCTGAAAAGAATCAGAGGAAAACAAAAATATGCATTAATAAAGAGAAGATATTCTCACATGTTAAATTTATCTAAAATCTTGTAGAGAACCAAGAATAATAAAAGCCAAGGGAACTTGATAAGTAGCATCTCACGTAGAGCTTGATAATCTTAAACGATATATTATCAAAATTCTATGAGGAAACATTTCATTCCATATGCTCCACGCGACTATGATGATGTGAATTTCCAGGTAAAGTAATTAACTCTATCATCCTAATCCCACCTGCATGGCCCATCTGTCATCACATCAAAAGGGAACAATGTGCCCCTGAATGGCAACTTTAGGTCAGAAGAAGTCCATCTGCTCCAAGCATCTGAAAACTTAGACATAGTAAGCCTCAGAATAACATATGCACATCAGACAAATACCATTTGTTTACATCAGCTAATTATCCAAAGAGGAAAAAAAAGCATCAACTTCTTTAAACACTTATAGAAGCCATGTGTAAGATGTATAACTGAAAAGGGATCAGCTTACCAGATTTTGTAGTAAACTTTCAGGCACTGTAAATGGAGGATGAAATGCAGATGTGTCAGCCACATCAAGATTTTTCTGGTCACTGTAATCAGTAGAGTTTCCATAGGAGAAGGGCACAAAATGATATCCAGAGGCATCTGTCTTCGCCGCTTCATTTTCTATTTCTAACAGACAAAACAAATCCAAATACAGTTATCATCATTGTCTTCTGTACGAATTAGTTATATGATCTAGATTAATTGCAAAAGAAGCTGAGCATCAAAAGAACCCAAGAAAATTAGATATATGATGTTACTAGTAGAGTGAGGACGGAGGACATTCTTACTTGACATTTCAAGAGATTAACCAGTTGAAGATAAGATATCTTTCCTGCAAATGTGGAAATATGTAGCAAAACAACATAGCATGCACCTGTAACTAACACTTGTTACATTACAAATTGATTTCCATAACTTTCTCATCTATAAGTTAACCAATAAATGCAAATCAGACCTCATCAACTAAGTATCAAAATCCAGCGCCCCATGCCCATAGAAGCATTTTCTTAGCACTCCCTAATTTCCATGCCTAACAACCCAATTCCCTAAATTTCCCCTGCCCTCTCCAAAGATTCCAAAAACTCATTTATGTGATCGTTCTTAGTAGCAGGGAGATCACAACATAAGTGCTCCATGAAGCTAGTCACATCATCTTGATTTCCAAAAAATCCCATATACTCACCCTTATTGTTACTCTATCGATACAAGACCCTTTCAATTGCCCTTTTTATCTTACAAACCCACAAACATTCTTGCAATTGTACATCAAGCGCATAATATTGGTGAGGAAATGGAAGTCAATAGTCGAAAACTTGACTTTTTGGCCATAGAGT
Source organism: Chenopodium album (assembly GCF_948465745.1). Classification (NCBI taxonomy): domain Eukaryota; kingdom Viridiplantae; phylum Streptophyta; class Magnoliopsida; order Caryophyllales; family Amaranthaceae; genus Chenopodium; species Chenopodium album. Next base: position 38,757,243 of record NC_137855.1, read on the forward strand.
AGCATTAAGCTATTTTTTTTTAATACAAATAAAATTAATTCAAGGTACTCTTTGTTGATAAAAATAAATAGATTCAAGTTACTATTTGACAAAAGAAAAATCAATGTGGTACTAGCTCACAATTGGAGCAAAAACAAGCTATTTATTTTTTGACTATTTTGCCATTCTTATGAAGAAATCCTTAGTATATTGTGCGCCCATTCTGTGCACTTATACAACAAAATGAGCAACATGATCTGGCCTGCAATGAGTGCTCCTTCAAGTGAGCAACATTATTTTAATTTCAATAACCCATCCTCATCTGAATTATACTTATAAACAACAAATCAAGCAACACTTTCGTAATCTATTCTTCTCCACAGTGAGTGCTCTCTCAAGCGAAGATTATCTTAATTTCAAATACCAGTATACCACACTCTCATCTGAAAAATATTCTTAAAAGACGCGAACAAAAACAACCTTTTCGTGATCTTAACCACAATGAGTTTTCTCTTGAATTAGTAACATTATCATGAATACAAAAAACCACACCCTCGTCTAAATAACAGACTTACACAGCCAAACTTGTGATCTTATCTACATTCCAAGCACTAATTTGATCAACATGAACACTCTAAATGAAGCTGATATATAATTTACCAGATTATGACCTAGTTAACAAACTATAACTTAGACTAACAATTGAGAGTTCTAATTCCTTATAGTTGCATCATTTTCCACACTACATAACTTAATTCACTGGAATTAACTATAATATCAAAATCATAACACAGAATTCAATTTTTAATCAATTCAAAGCACAAATCAGTTCAATACATTGCTTGCTTATTGATAAATCACAAATCTAGAACAAATTCAAAATCAAACTTTTCAGCTGAAAAAAGAGAGCGAGAGAGAAAAAGAACAAACCTAATTCATCAGAAGAAGACGGAAGATCAGCGTATCGTTCGAGATCGAGCTCAGCTTCGAGATGAGAATCGGGAGACACTCCTCCGCCGCCGCCATGAACGGAGAGCTTGCGGAAAGAAGAGGGAGGATTTGTGAGAAGATTACGAACATCAAAACGATCGATTGAAAGAGAATTCCAATCAATTAGGGCATCTTTGGAGTTGACAAAGGCGGAGGTTGCGTCGTCGTCGAAGAGCATCGCATGGCGGCCGACTACCTCGAGCTCGACCTCCATTGTTGAAGAGGAGAGAGAAAGTTAGGTGAAGAGTGAATTTGATGAAAGGGGGCGAAAATAGAGGAGAGAGAAACCCTTAATTGGTGAGAATTGGGGATTCTTTCGATCAAGGTGATTGGAAACCTCCCAACCCAACGCCTTTTCCCTTCCGTGGAGGTTTGCTACTTGCCCCTCTTTTTTCAAATAATCCCTCCGTTTTTATACACTTGCTCTATTTCTACATGTGCGCAGTTTTAAGAAAAATTGTACTGGGGTTGATGGAAGGTAAATCGGAGGAAAGAGAATTAAAAGTAATAAAATTGAGTCCCACTAGTTAAGAGAAATGAATTAAATATTATAAAAGTTTTCCAAATAAGAAAATGGAGCAAGTATTTAAAAACGACCGCAAAAGAAAAGTGGGAACATGTATGTAAAAACGAGGGAATAACAGACTGTTTCGTATATATTATTATTATATGTACTCTGTACTACGTAAAATATTATGAGTACACCGTTAATAAGTTCTTTAGTTAAGCGTAATGGGAATAAAGTCACTCACGAATTGACACATTTTCAATTTTTGAGTAAAGAGTGTGGTAATCCAAATGGTACTCTCTTTTTTTTTTTTTTTTGGGATTTTGATGTTGCTTTTGAATGATTTATGTATCAAATTAGTTATCCCTTTGTGGGTTTTTAAGTAAAAAAAATTTATTTGATTATCTTAATTTGTAATTTGAATACCATTTACAAACACATAATTATATTTATCAGAGGGAGAAATGAACAACCTAACACAATTAACAAAAATACATGGAGCACAAAGTATGAATCATAGTTCTATTTAATTAAAAGACCTAACAATCATAATCCTTTATTATAGAATTTTGTTATCTTGATGTTATTCTTTTATAAAGACATTTGACTGCTTATGATTTTTGGGTGATCCATTAACTCTGTTCTATCTTATATTTATCCCATGATTTTCCATGAGAAGAATACACACATTATTCATCTACTATCATTTCTTTCTTCTTACTTTCTTTTCTTTAGAACATAAATTTATGTGACTCTAGTATCCAACCTGAAAACTCCTATGTGAAAAACGTTATCCTCAAAAAAAAAAAAAAAAAAAAAAAAAAAAAAAAAAAACCAATTCCAACTATGTGAAAAAAACCCTGAAAACTCCTAGAAAACAACATTATCTATTCCTATTTAAGCGTCGAAACCCCTCTCAATTCCAACAACACCAAGGTGAAGTTCAAAATGCTTGACTTTCAAGAGATAAATTGCAATTAAACACTTATAAGTTACAGTTGAGGCATGCTATGAATTAACAAGGCTTGAGTTACTACGCAATTACCTCAAACAAGCTGTAGTAACTAGTAAGATCAATACATCTAGAACAATTACTCTATCTATTTAAAAACTTATAATATACACATCACATATAACCATATTGCCTTGATATATAACTAAAACCAAAAACAATGATTACATGATATATATACATACTATCAGCTATTGGATATTGCAACACTACGCATTTGATTGGCAACAAAGAAGTTGTATGTTGACAATAAGTACTTGTGATTCGTGCTCAAACAAGACCGGGCAATCTCCACCAATTCATTGCAGATACTTAATACATTGTCATCTATCTGCATAAATTGAATAGCAAACAATATTATCAAACAATAAGAAGGAAGACATCCATTACAAGTATCAACATATTCATCCTTGTTTTATTTGAAGTTTTTGTCAATAGAGGTATAATATCATGTCTATCTATCTTTGAACTGTGTTCTCTTAAGTGAGCTTAGTAGCTAGTGTGCATGCTTATTTCTAATCTCCCACCTTCCCTTCATGCTAACATTTCCAAGTTTAATTTAAGTTGTTTAAAAAATAAAAGAATAAAAAAAATAGTCAAAATTTTTAACTATTGATAATACTATGGAGATACTAGTTTTAAACTCAAAAATCTTAGCTAGGCTAAGTTATCATCTACAAATGGTTTGTGTGTAAGGGACTAGTGGAACAAAGAGGAGAATTTAAAAGGTTGTATAAATGAGCTTCTAAAGCACTTGAGCTCCAAAAGGATTTCCACCTCCTCAACTAATCAAGCATTCCTCATACAAGTGACACTCACATTTACAACGCCTAGAGACTTCTATAGTTCTATACAACACCATTCCAAGGATACATACAAATAGAGGTCAGAACTTCTATCTCTTATTTTATCTCTATTGTGCCTTCATGGCTGGACTAGAGCCTTCGAATGCAGGCCCCTTATGCCTCCAAACATCCTTACATATATAGGCCATCAACGCATCCCAATCCTCCATTCTTGGACCTCGGCACATGCTCACTATAATATGTTTATTAGAATATTATGGCCTGGAAAATAAACTTCTTAATTGGGTAACATACAAATTACAAACACCTCATATCCATCACTACATCCACACATCCATTTCATTTTGCAAGGATTTTAAGCTGCAAAATAATTTCCACATGGTTTTTTTTCAAGCTCCAAAGTTATTACTCTTAAGGGGCAGCATACACTTCTACTTTTAGTACGAATGAGATTCCCCACTACCCACATCGGAGGAACCACATCCTCTGAACAGCGACCTTCAGTAATAACAAAGCCCTTAACACAGATAAACGCCTCATGAGTTTTAAGTGATCAAACCCTTATTGGCTCAAATACAATATGTAGCAAAGTGTCAGCAGTTCAGGTCTAAACCGTTAGGAAATTCTTTTTCTGACCAAGATATTCAGCAACAAATCTAGCGGTGCTGGGTGGACTAGCAGAAGAGTTGTGACAAGCACACCCTACTACATAGAACTGTTGCCACAAAAGTGCCACTGATAATCGCGACATAACGGCCGCATTTTTACACCATGCTTCAAACCCCATGAGGCCATGACAGCTTGTTGGGAGCTGGAGATGCAAGGGTGAAAAATAAATAGACTCCCTCTGTTTTTTTTTTTTTTTTTTTTACACATTTCTCATTTCACGGAAACCAAGAATTGTACTCCATATTTAAAGTTTTGGGAGAAAAAAAGTAAAGTGTCATATTGACATATAAAAATATTAGTTTGAGATTTAAGTGGTGGGTCCCATTTCTAAAAGTAGTAAGTTGTGAGTAAATTAAAAAAAATTCAAAAAAGGAAAGTGAGTATTTAAAAGAAAACGGAGGGAGTAGTTCAGAAGAGCCACCACTAAGCTAATGAAACTAATCAGGACCAAACCTGGAGGGCTGATACAATGCAGTTGCAAGCTTCAAGCGCAAGGCTTCCCCGAGCAATCTAGATAGTGACATTCAATTATTAACATAAGAGCCCATGATGAAAACTCGGCTGTAAAGGCAACAACACATAGAAAGATAAACATACCGGGGAAGCTTCTTCCTTAACTGCATGAACAAAGTCCTGAAGAATGTGACTACAGATAGATGCAAGTTCCTCATGGTAGTATGGATCATCAAAATACAGGAGGTCATTACCAGGAACCTGCATGACATCACTGTATACCATAAGAAGCAAGAGAGAAACATATAGCTTTTTCATATCTTAATTGAGTAACCTAAGCCATTAATTCGATAATGACAAGTTAAGCTTGCAAATTCATTAAAGAAGGGAAGTGGAACACTATTATGGAAAGATACAATTAAGGTTCATGTCCATCAAACCTGATGAAAAGATGGGAAATCAGTAAAATAATAACTTTTATAAACAGACAATTCATTCAAAAAAGACTACATCATTCTCACTAATTTCATAAGGCAAAATAAACTACCTCAAACATGGTAATCTTTTAAATAAACAGCTAAATAGAAAACCCTCATATGGGACTCCAGACGTCCTTCAGGCCTTCAGCATATGAGAAGCCCATTGGAGTATGGCGCTAAATAGCCAACTACACATACAAATGCAGCCAGCCAGCCAAAAATGGAAACTTTATAAGCTCTTCTTAAGCAATTGGACATTTGGACTAGCCTATTCGGGGCACAGCACTAAGTTATTGGATATTGGATATGATATCAAAAATATAAATGACACCGCAAATCTATTCTTTTAATACTTATAAACTGCAAGTTGGATAATACTACACCCTATCTAAGGCAGTATATACAACCACCAAGAAGTGAGGGCCTATACAGAATCTCAAGGGGATTAAAATTATGTGGTCATAATAACGAAAAAAATTACAGGTACAATTTAATTTATTAATTAGCAAAGTCCAGTCATATATTCTTTATAACAAAAGTTAAGCTTCCTATGAATGACATGAAAAATTTCATTGTCGAGACGACCAAAAGATGATTTTTGCATATATAAAAGATATCTCATAGCTAAATGGCATACCTCTTTCGTGCCACAAGGGCTATATGGGAGTTTATGCTGTGATAATGCTGCCAGCAAAATAATATTTGCGCACAATGTTCTGACTCTTAATCTAGCAGTATTTTGCCTGAGAATAAATTGCATAAATAAGGGGTGGAAAACAAAGTATTGGAAGTAAGATTCTTTTTGGTATTAATAAAACTTACAATGAGTGAGAATTAACCAGTGAGAGTAAGCTCTTTGGGATGTACGTGACTCCACGCATAGGGTTACCTTGAAGTGATGCAATTTATTCAGTATTCTGGTAGGAAAATTTCGAAGCATGATAATTTCTCATAGGAAGATATAACGAAAAAAAATGGGAGTGGTGAATTCTTCAAGCGGATGGGAAGAAGTGTGCAAAGCGGAATTTTACTTGCTAATATATAATCATAGGCTCAAAAGTTGGACTGAATAAATGTTGCCCCTGCCTAAACACAGAACCACTGGACACGGGAGATGACTAATTCCTCCTTTTTTCTTTCCTAGAATAAAACACATCACAACACATTTCACAGTTTGATGAGTGCATAAACAGCACACTGACAAAATGGAAAATCTTTATTTTTTTTTATTTTTTTTATTTATATTTGCCAACCTAACGCTTACATAAAACAAGCTCAAATAATCTTTTATTTATGAAATTTCAATATGATTGGTGAGATCTAAGTCCATCTATAGTACCTGGAACCATGATCAAAAGGCTGCACAGTTTTTGTATTATGCAGATGACTCTACCAACATCAAGCAGTGTCCCTGAATCTACAACACAAAATTAATGTTAAAAAGAATCTGCAGTTTGTAATACACATGATATGAACACACCAAGAAAAATCAAAAGCAATCCAGATAATCCATATACATGGCCCAGGTGATCAAATGAGACACTTATCACTAACAGTGAACATCTAAATGATGTGAAGTAGCACAGCAAGAAAAATCAAAAGCAATCCAGAGAATCCATATACATATTCTGGGTAGGCAAATTAGACATCTATTTGTAACAGGTGTGTTGCGATAGAAAGTCACCAAGCTCTCACATACTATACATGGAGTTCAGGTTTCATTCACTCAAATCTCAAGTGGTAGTTCTGAAATGTCAGAAAATTGTTTAAACCTAAGACTAAACTATGATCTTGCATCATTTTCCTTAACAATAATAGCAAGGTTTTTTAAATAGGATTAATCATTGGAGACATCTTCCATCATGAACCGAAGGCAAGTTTTCCACAGAGATTATTCAGAGAATTAAAAACAATTTTAGGAATGAACATTGCCCAATTGGACGCATAAGATAATGGAGTTGTGCTTCTCAGAAACATGTTGCTCGTCAGGTGGAAACCTTGACAGTAACATTTTAATATGCTAGCATAGGATTCTTTATTAATAATAGATGCTTTTAGCATTTACAATTTAAAGAATCTTTATAGGCACGATCAGCATTCACATGCAGTCCCACTATTTCTGTCTCTCTCGCTTCCCAAAGTCTCTTTTCCTCTATCTACTTGTTGATTGATCAGTTATCAGCTTATCACATCCACTATGTCATGAATGCCAGTGAATGTCTAAATGAACCAGAATGGAGATAGATAAATGTCTCTACTAATAAACAATATACATACCACTTATGTGAAGGTAGGTCTTAGACTCCTCTTTGAAAATTTTAGTAAAAGCATTTACAGGTCAAACCCAGTAAAATTGATTGTCTACAAATCACCTTTCACTCTTTCAGTGACTTCTATCAATGGTCAGTTGTAGCTATTAATGCAAAAGAATACTCCCTCTGTATTTTAGTAAGTGCTCCATTTCCCTGGGCACAGCGTTTTAGAAGAAATAGTAGAATGCATTAATTTACTATTGAAGTGGGGTTGATTGAATGAAGAATAAAAAGATATGAAAAGGCAATAGTAGGGTATAAGTGGGAAGGAGAGAGAATTAAAAAAAAAAAAAAAAGATAGGAGAACACTAGTGGGGAGGAAAATAGTAAATATTTATTAAAAGTTTCCAAAAATAGAAATGGAGCAATTATTGAAATACGGCCAAAAACAGAAAGTGGAACACTTATAAAATATGGAGGGAGTATACAGTATGAATGTTCAGCAAGGAATAATTGTGGTAGCTAAATAAAAACACATATCTTTTGGGACTAATAATTATAATCAGAGAAGAAAGTTTGTCAATCATAGAGGGATTGTGGTTGTATAGAACAACCAAGATAGTGGAGGACCCTAGAAGTAGCTTTGGTAGGATAGTATATTTCACTCTAGCCAAAATATTATTCCAGCAAAATTTGCATGATAACTTGTAAAGTGCTTCATTTCCCGCAATGTCTTGAATTTTTAATCACCAAAAGTACATATTTGTGCAACTACAATAAAGTGACAAATAAAGTTCAGAAACTGTAACCCAATGTTTTCATCAGCCATCTATTGTAGAATGCACTCATAGTGCATCACTTGGAACCACAACATTTGGTACATAACAATGGCTTAAATAGAAATGATTCAACTGAGCTGATAATGCATTGAAATATCTGGTTGACAAAACAGACATCAAATTATGAAGAGCTCAAGCAGGAAACCAGCGACAAACAAGAATGTTTTAAAATTTAGGGAAACAGACTAACCCTCAGCAACAAAATTTTGAAGAGAACTTAAAGTTGAATCTATTAATCCATCTGAATGACAAACTAAGCCGCTGGTCAATGCAACCTGGAAGTATATAACAGACCACCATGTGATTACTCTCAGTATTCAGAAACCTAATCCAACAACAAAAACCATTGAAGCCTCATACCTCAGCAGTCTCAAGATATAGATATAACTGCTTTACAGGAGTTGCAATAGAAGGAATTGTAGCTTCAGAAAATGCTAAACAGGACTTGCCAAAACAGACAAGTTGCTTTGAATCCTTCAAAGCTTTCATCACTAAGCAGTTTGCATGATGAACAAGAGTTTCCTGCAACAAATGGAAACATCATATAAAAGTAATTCATAGAAATTATTATGTCCTTTTGAAAATAAAAAGTCACTTCAATGGTCAAGGTTTCCAAGCTTTGACTACAACAAATACATATATATATCAAGCTAAAATTTGAAATTATTTCTTTTTCAGTACGTCTAAATCACTACAGAAATTCTTCAACGTATGCCTTCGTAAGATACACTGTTGATAAATAATGGTGACAGTCAACATCACAAAAACATTATATGTGGACTGCTTTTTTCAAACAGAGTAGTAAATTAACACGCCAAAATATTGCATCAATGCCTTTTTATAAGGCTCCCACCTATGGCAGGTTATTGTAGTCCGAGTAGGTTGTAAGAAGAAGTGTAGTTATGTCCCAACAATAATAATCAGCAAGAGACTGAATACTAGATGTATGTCAGTTCCTTTGTTTAAAGGTATCGACAGGCAAGCAACTTTACAACAATAAAGGAATACATAGTAGGCACATGAGACTGAATATTGGACCTAGTTCTCTATCTCCAAAGACCAAACATAGAAAGTTTTTCACATATCATCTCATTATGCGCAATAAATAAACGGTTTTTTTTCCCTATCCATTCAAATAATTTTGAATCCAAATCTACTAAATCAAAGATTCTAATGCATCATTAAAATTGATGTCATTCATAGAGTTGCTAATTAAAACTATATAAAAAAATAATAATAATAATAATAAAAAATAAAGGAAAATTTGTTAGAAACAACCTTTTAAAGTGTTCACTTTATTTAAAACAACCTTTTAAATATTTTTTTACAAATTCAGACCACATTATAATTTTTTTTTATCAAAGACAACCTAATGCTAATTTTCGGCGTTGACTCTATTTTTTCGATGTTGACAACGAGTGTATGAGACATGTGACCTCATATATTGCTAATTACACCCCTTTCCCTCCAATTCACTCGTACTAAATCCCCTCCTCTCTCAAAGTAATTTGTCACTTTGAAGGGTTTTAATAGGAGTTAATTGGAGGGGAAAGGGGTATAATTAGCAATATATGAAGTCACGTGCCTCACACACTCGTGGTCAACATCGGAAAAATAGAGTCAACGCCGAAAACTAGCATTAGGTTGTCTTTGGTAAAAAAATTTTATAATGTGGTCTGAAGTTGCAAAAAAAAATTTAAAAGGTTGTTTTTAATAAAATAGACACTTTAAAAGGTTGTTTTTGACAAATTTTCCAAAAATAAATAAAAATTAAAAAAAAAATTGTAATACCAATCAATGGACAGTCCAAAGGTCTTGCATTTTATCTTTCTAGTTCAGTTCCCTGTTTAATTGATGAGGGCAGAATTGATTTATCAAGGCTATGAGAACATAAGCAGAAGGAAAAAGATTTAGCAACTAATCATGGCAACATTTTGCTTTACTTAGTGGCATGCCTAGTAGAGAGTACTGACCTTGATTTCATCAGCACTAGCAAAAGTTGCACGACACTCAATCAAAAATGCCAGGTGACGTTCCCATTCAGTCCCAAAATCAACCTGCTCACACAGTTTCCAAAATCAAAAATTACAAGTCACATAACAGCAGCGTCAGCACATGATGATAGATAAATTTCACATAACACAAAAAGAGTTACTTTTAAAATTGGGAGAGAGGGGGATTGAGGGTTTGAAATTGTGTATATATGACTTGTTACCATTTGCACAAAACGAGAGCATAAACGCTCCAAAGGTTGATAATCACTGTCCAGAATGTCTGAAGAGCCCTTGGCATTATGCAGACCCTGACAAACTTCGAAAAGGAACTGTATAGTAGTCGGACACCAGATACATCCATTCCTATAGATATAAAAGATGTACTTAGGCAGACATGAAGACAACTGGAATTAGTTAAGACAAGTCCCAAAAGCAAGACTTGAATCCTCAGGCTTCTAATTGCAGAGATATCTGAGAAGGCTTAATTGCAGAGAGTATGAAAAGACTTTTAATTCCAGAGATACATGAGATCAGTGTCGGAGCATTCATATGCACAAAAAAAAAATGCAATGCATCAGCCTTTCATACTGCCTAATCATCAACTCAAAACACCTTCAACTATCAGAAACAGCACATGATACAGATACTGAAACCTGTAATTGGCTGCTTGCTAAAGTACCTTTCAGTTAGTAATTTCATCTTTGAGAAATACACATATTGAAACATCTAAGGTTTATTCAATCCAACCCCTCTTCTATATTTTTTTAATCACATATCCATTCTCAAGATATCCTGAAAATTTTAAAAAAAGAATGCTCCAATAATGTTAGCTTACATCAGTGCTACTTTTTTGTTTCAATCTACTTGCTACAAAATTAAATCCAGTGAATTTTTCAGAAATAGTCACTCCACCTGCCCGTCAGCCAAAATGATATATTAGGATGTTGTGGAGGACATTGAGGCTACTTCTCTGCTTAACTTCTCATTGCTCATATCATTTATTACATGATCCCTATCCTGTAGAGTGTAAACTCTCTATTGTATACCAAATATAATGTATTTTTGTTCATTTTCATTCACCCTCAGTATTGTTGTTTTATAATTCATATTTACCCCTTTTCTATTTTAGCAGGGGAGGAATGGGAGGAAGAATGAGATTTAAAGGGGGAGAGAGGGGTTCCATATCATCTGCAGTATCAAGCTGTTAATAGTAAGTGCCTTTTTTATAGATCCTCTTTTTACTTTTTAGCAATATTTCTACAGTGTACACTACTCGCATACTCCACTTTATATAAACTTGTGATTTAGCCCCCATTCTCTTCATCCTATCCAAATAATATTCAGTAAAAACAACCATTAGGTAAATTTAATTTCAGTACAATAAAAATAAGTTAAATCAAAAATAATTTTTAATCAGCAAAAATCATAAACTTTAAAGAACATATATAATAGAGAACCAGTTTAAACAAGTTCCAATCACTAAAAATAATTTCAGTAAACAATACTCAAGTTTAGCAAAATTAAAATAATTTCAGTTCAGCAAAAACAATACAAGTATTAGTTTAGCAAAATCAAGGTAAAGAAAACAAGACCTTATACTTAACGAAAAACAATTATATTGGAACTTGTTAGATTCGTCTCAATGAGTACTTTATTCAAAAATATATTGTATAATTTTTACCTTTAAATTATCTAGTATATACAGAAATGTTGCAGCTAAAAAAACGAAGGAAGTATCTCTTTTCAACGACTAAGATATATTTTTTATACTTCCATCTATTACTACCCTTTAATAACACCACCCTCCCTTAACATATGTTGTTGCAGTAGAATATACAGATTTCAGAACAAATATTAAGACCTATGACAGGTTATACCAAATCCACAAGACCACAAGTTTTTATGAATTGCAGTTGAAATTATAATATAGCTTAATCTAATTATTACATACACAATCAAAGGGAAAGCACTTTTAGTGAATATTTTAAGAGTGTAAACTAATCTTATTATATGTAAATTCAGTTGGGGAAAAAGCCATTATCCTACAAAGGGTATGTTTTTTATGTATCAAATTATTACAGCCATACCATCCGCTTGCCTGAATAGCTAAACATTACACCTGTAGGCTAGTAAATGATGATCCAGATTCTCCTCTGTAAACCTATTCATATACGAGCATTTTTATTCGCTCGTCATTGTTCAGAGAAAGCTGCTACCCTAATGTTTTGACCCAAAGAATTGTGTAAAATAAGTAAAAGATATCCAATTGATTGATTAAAAATTTCAACCCTTTATTCAGCTCATCTCTGTCAAGTGTAAAAGAGCTTTAGTGAACTGGAAAGCAAATTAATCCTCTCCTATGTTGAGGTAGTAAAAGAAATTAGATTATTGCCCTTAAATTTGCACTTTAGTGAACTCAACTTGTCGTTAGTCAAAGAGTATAACGAAAGGGGAAAAAAAACTTCATTCATCAGGATAGCAACTGTGAGACCAAAGTAGATGATACTATGTACCTGGTAGCAATTTCAAGAATACGCATATTGATGGCATTCTTTGAAGTCCCACGCATGACATCCATGATTTCAGCAAAGAAATTCTGCAACAACCATCAAAACTGATATTGAGATGACTAGCATCAGTAGCATGTACTCCAGTAACTTCATTTGGATACAGAAAACTAAGACATACAAATACTTCATATAGTCGCACAAAATTTCAAGTTAAATGTTCTTTTTTAAAGGGAACGTAGTAGGAGTAAAATATGTCAACACAGCAACTTACGGCGTAGTATTCTTTATCACATTACATTGTAACTACAATATCAATGCACTACAAACTTGTAATTTACAACACCAATGTATATACTAATTAGAATAGTATGAAACAATTATGTAACTTGTGTATAGGCATTAGTGCATAACCTTGAAAGACACAAAGCCTGAAATGGGAGTAATAATAATAAACTAGTTGTGCTCTAGCACACTTTTACAGCGTACAGACATCTAATCAAATCTGAGACACATAAATGTGAGGACAGTAGGAGAAATACCAGCTCTATAGTATCTTCCAAGCACTTTGTATGACTAAGAATCTTGATAAAAACAGACTGCAAGCTCTCCAGCTCACTGTCTTTTATCCATTTGTTGCATGCTCGCTCTGCAATCCTCTCAAGTAGCCCTTCCAATTGAATTTTCTGTCATAAAATAGAGTTGACCAGGAGGAACTAAGAAGCATTAAGTAACGGGTCTACACTTTCTATCAGGTTAAGAAAAATAAACCAGTATTTACAGTTACACCCTTTTTTTTTTACCAAATCAACTTTTAAAACCATGTATTCAATCAATAATAAAAAAAAATAATAATAAAAAAAATAAAAAAAGCCACGTTTGTTTTCAAACAACTGCAGAATAGGACATTTAACAGCTACTCTTACTCACCATCTGATTCTGAAGGACAACATCAACATAACCATCTATGACTTTTAGGTAATCACCCAGGTCTTGGTACTCAATAACATCCTGAAATTCCAAATATTAGTCAGCAAAATGAATAGGAAGTAAAGAGCAATATAATCATGCTCTATGTTAAAAGCTGCAACATGAAACTTGACAATATACAATCAGCTCTAATGGCAACTAGAGATATATACAATCCATGATCCAACATCAGTATCTATTTGTCTCTGCTTAATCTTACACAGATAATATCTCAAGAATAACACACGTGAATAAATTTGTTTCAGTAAACCTAAGAAGAGTGAATAGAGAAGAGAGGAGAAAAGCCATATATTTCAATGAAAGCTTAACAATATGGCAGGTAACAGCTCTTGATAATCAAGATCTAGTTTCAAGCACTTATCTAACTGAAAAAAATAGTTTATTTCATAAATGCATCCCTGACCTATAAGATAAAATACCCTCAAGATCAAAACTACAAGCAAACAATTGCAAAAAACAGGTATACATCAAGAAAGATCAGGTGGTACAAATGAACTGGAAGAATGAATTAATCATAAGAGAAACATTATAGACCTGAATCACACGCTCCAAAACCACATTGACGATCTCCACAGGGGCGTCTGTTTCATAAAGCCTGAATCCAAGGAGCCGGAAATTCATACACTAAAAATTAGGGAGAAAGTATAAAAAAAAATGAGTATTGAACAGTTCTCCTGAAAGCATACATCGGATATATATTTGTTAAGATTTCAACTCAGGAGAAATACACAGAGATCCCTTTTTTTTTTTTTTTTTTTTTGAAGCAAATATACACAGAGATCTAATATACCTGATCAAAGGATGAACCAATGCCGCACTCAATGAGGTCAAGAATGTGCAGAATATTAGATCTAACAGCCTCAGATGGGAGTTCCTTAAGTAGATGATGAAGAATGAGTGAGACACAAGAATGTTCGCCAAACAACTCTGATAAATTCCTTGTTATTCCAAGCTCGAAAAGTATATTGCATCCTTGCTTTAAAATAAAAAATTAATTAATTAATTAAAATAAATAAGTAAATAAAATAATTAAAAAAAAAAACACACACACACACACAAATGTCAGCTAAAGACAAGTATTAAATGCAAACTTCTAGGAAAACCATTAATGTAATGGATCAGTAAGTAGAAGCCACCCCTTTCCCCTCCCCACTTGGCTCTTTAAAATAAGAGGATTTTATCCACAAGAAGAGAACATACCAAAACTTTACAAACAAATATTTTCTAAGCCAAGAGACTATGTCACTATGATGGAAATTCAATAATGAAAGTCCAAAAAAAAATTACAAAGCAATGCAAAAAGACACTTTCTTCTCAGCACAGCACGATATTAATGGAAAAATTAAATAGTGTATAGTATGATCAGTGGTAAGTCACGTCCAGAGAGGTCTTCACCTAGGAAAGAGCTCAATCCTTCCCAATGAAGTTGCAATCTGCAAGGAGTGAGATGAGGCACAGTGCATGATAACAAACCCAAGTTATCAGAAATCCTCCAATATTGGTTTATGTAACAATACCATTTCTCTCTATTAACAATAAATTCACAAAGAAAATGAGCTAGACTTCTGAATTCATATGATCCCTTCTTATCAGCAGCAGTTTGGCATTGCTATTTGTGATAATGTTGTGTTCTTAGCTTATTTCTGACTAGACTTTATATGCCTTAAAGGTTGCAGTAAGCAATCTATGTTAATGCACCAGAAAATCATTTTTGTCATACGCTAGATTGGAAATCCTCTGTTTTGTGGTCAGACATGCATCATAATGCGGTTAAGGGACTCCAGGACTGACTAGAGTAGTTTATAAGCTTATCTTTGAGATTTCTTCAAGGCTTTCCCATGCTTTGTCTTTCAGTGATGCATGGTGTAGTTACAACACTCTAATAGCTAACGGAGGAGTACAGGACACCTAGTCCTATTTAAATGTAAATGATATTCATATACAACAAATATGTACCCTTAACTAATTATATGTATGACTAAATCTGACCTAGGATCTAGCCGCATCCTGAAATTCTAGAAGCAAGCAAAGCTACTTATTCAGAAACAAAGATTTGCTTCTAAGTTTTCTTGTGCTTTAGGTTTATACTAGAGAAATTGAAGATCTTGTACTTCCTAAATAACATCAAGACTACGCCAACCACAAAACACCACTGGCTTCTATTATTGCCAGCAACTTCAAGCTGAGATCACACTTAAACATTCTTGCCAGCACAAATTATAATTGCACTCAATGGCTCTCAAAACCAATTCCTTGTCAAAACAGAATTTGAATCTGATGGAAATCCAATTTGATACAGGAAAAAGAAAAGACAGTGAATTAGATATAGCAAGAGTGTAAGAGTTAAACTCATTAATGTCTAATCAAACCAGAAAGCATGAACTAAAGTTCATATCTATCTATGAACTTGTAAGCTCCAGATTCTAGAGAGCTATGAAAGAGAAGAAACCGGCCTTGAAGATAGGGGGATGTTATAGTCCCGAGCAAATAAAATCAGTTATCAGTAGGAAGAAGGAAAAGCCACATGGAAGAAGTTCAAGAAGTACAAAAATCCATTAAGCATGAGGGAAAGAAACAGAAGAAAAGACAGATTCAAGGAAATCATAGACTAAGATTGAGAAAAGAATAACCTAAAAAAGATGCAGAGCAAAAACCTTTACATAGCACTCTAATTTCTAAGTACAGTCGTCCTATGGGAATGAGCATGCAAATAACATAGAACTCACTAAAGTTACATACTCAGTAGTTAATATCTCACTGACCTGATGATCCTTAAATAAGCATTTCATGATATACCACATGGATGGTTCCATGAGGTGAACAACGACTTGATTATTCTGGTTGTTTCTACCTTCTGTGGTTTCTTTCGATGAAACAAGAGGTACCATCATGCGATTAATGTCTTTAATGCAAGTAACAAGATACCCTGCAAATTGGGTAGTTTATAAATGGTATCATAATTAATAAATAACTGAGAGAATGGTAAGATCATAATTTATGTAAAAGAAAAGTGGAAATCCCAGCAATAGACGAGGCAACAATTGTTATCCCACAAGCAAGCCAGGTGAGATTAATCAAAATTAAGCAAGCATGTATTTACAATTTCAAAGTCTTCAGCTTAAAATTCATCCATTTGGTATCTAGCTGAGTTAGTCTCATTTAGCAAATGTTGTGAAAAATGTGTTTCAGATTAAATGTTTTACTTTTATCCGGGGAAGGGGGAACACTACAGCAATCAGCTTGTTGCTTTAATGGTTCAAAAAGCCAGCTAACACGACAATGAGAGGCACATGTGACATTGTGAATTTCAGTTCTTAGTTACTCAAATAAGCATTTTGAAATTAGCTCCTTGGTGAGATTTCAAAAATTGATTTTCTTACATAAGAAGAAGTATATACTAGGCATCTAAACACATATATTGATATTTTGCTACTTAAACTAAAGTCTAGAAATTCAATGAGTTGTTAAGCAATTCCTCTTCCATACTCTTTCTTCTCCTAAAATATATCAAACCCACACTTTGTCCTACGACAACGACAACAAAGCCTTAGTCCCAAAATGATTTTGGGTCGACTAACATGAATCGTCATAAGGAACCGTCCGAAAACCCACACTTTGTATTCTATATTAAAAAGTAACCACAAACCAAGTGGTCCCCAAAAGTTACACTCTCTCATCTTGCATAGAATTGTGTATTTAGAGTGAAGTTCAAAGAACTAAGGAAGTATAACTAGTTAACTACTATTACTTGAATCATAATTATAATAGAAACCAACACTATAAAAAGTCATTTTTTTTTTTCTGCATTTAGCTAAAGCTTTTGGAACTTCTTTGAATTAAATACAGTAAAATTGATAGTTGAACCACATTAACGTAATTTATCTAGAAAAATGACAAACAATAAAAATATATAAACAAAAAACAAGAAACAAAAGACATAGGAATACACATCAAGCATAAACCCAAAAGGTACCACAAAACAAATATGCAAGTTTCAATTGAATATACCATTTTGGCATAAAGGTAATTTCTGAACACAGTAGACCATATATAGATGACAATATGCAGATGCCAAGGGATTGCCTAGCCCACGCATCATCGCCAGCAAGCGATGGATTACATCAGTGGTATCATCAAGTAAAAAACGCCAACAAGGCAATATAGCAAGCTCCAAGTAGCTGACATACAAAAAATCTCATAAGGTAGTGGCAAAAAAACCAGAAGAATTGTCAAAAGTTATAACAGGTTTGCATAATATACATACATAAAAGAAAACCTTCGGTTATTTATATGGATCTTGATGAGCATTTAGATGGATTCATAACAATGATTCTTGAGTTTGATGTTAATGGCAATGGACCAAGACAGTAAAGCCACATTGATAATATGTTCAAAGCTTCACAACATAAAATTTCTTTCTCTCAAAGGCTTTACACTCTAAAAGTAAATTATCTTTATCACACTAAATATAATTACCAAATTAAATAAGATTAAAACTCAGGAACAAATTCTAATTAGTGTGCAAGAAACTAATTAAGCAGATTACATTTCCAAAAAAATAAAATAAATGATAGGTGGTTTGCTAGAACTCTACTGTATCTTATCTCCAGCATAAATAGTTGCTAAATTGTGTCCCTATCCATGTGAATCCTCAATAATATTATTCCACTATAGCAACATCATGAAAATAGATGGACTGTAGCTGCATTGTTTGACATGCCCATATTTTAACACACACATTTAGAAGTAAAATAGTACTGAACAAAGTTAGAACTCATGCGATGCACGATTTATAACAAGAAAATCAAATTTTACAATAAAATATTACTTCCTCCATTTTTAAATAATTGCAAAACACCCTTTAGCACACATTTTAAGAAAATTACTATTCACTGGTCCCTAAATGACTAAACTCTTTCATTAACCCTTTTAATTATCCAGCTTACTCCCTTAAATTCATCAGCCATCCCTTCAACAGCCATAAATGTCCATCTCCACAACCCCTACCGCCACCGCCTCCACCATCGCCCTAAAATCAACTAGGAAAAAAAAAACCTACTACAACAACAACAAAACTTGATTTATCTGAGTTAGATAGTTCAATTTTGAAGAAAATATCCGGATCTAAGAAAATTAATCAAAGTTACTTATAAAGATAAATGAATTACTAAAATAACCACCATCACAAAAAACAACCCATCTTCCTTTCCTCCTCATCCCAATCACCGTCATCATGACCATTGGGCGCCGATACAATTAAGAGAGGAGAGAGTAAATTCAAGAATGAGATGGGGAACTAAATAGCAGTGGTGATGGAATAGACTGTTTTGCCAGAAGTGGTGAAGGTGGGTGGTGGTTTTGATGAGATTTGTAAGATGGTGGTTTTGAACTATCAAAGGCTCGGGGGGTTGGAGGTGGTGGTTTCGGACAGAGTAATGGAGGTGGTGATGATTTTAGTGAGGTGGGCGGTGGTTACTGTGGGAGTAGTGGTTTGGTAGGTGGTAATATTGGTTGTTATGGTAAGGGTAATGGAGAAGGGTATGTATGAGTTGAGCTTTTTGGAGAGTTTTTAGCTTTGAGGCCTATTAGAGGTTTGACCCTTGAAAGCATTTTTTAGGCTCAAAAGCTCTTTTAGAAAAAGTTCGTTATATGAGCTTTTTTTAAATTAGCTTTATTTGGCTATTACATACACAGAATTAGCTAATATGTAACACTTAAAGACCAAACATTTTAAAACAATCAGCAATTTACCAGCTAGTTAGACCATTTAATACCAGATGTAGCAATCAGCAGACTAGGTGCATAGATAATACAAGTAACATTTATGCATTAAAATTAATTCTTCAGAAAAGCATAAGAGACATTGAAGAAGAGAAATCTTTAGAATAAGAATATCGAACAGATGATTAGATGATATAAGCAGTTGGAGTGTTGGACAAATGGCCTCTACAACGTAATTTATCAGATTATAATATAGAATATAAAAAATTAAAAAACTTAAGACATACATTATGAGAGTATTCATCATTTGTTTTCTGCATATCTATGGGTCTTCACATCAGCATTCATTGGTAAGTGAATGAGGATGTTAGGATCTCAGTGCAAGTTAACTGCATTTGTATGTGCCTCAATGCATCTAAATGCAAGCAGGAGTTTAAACAATAAGGAACATATTAGAGAAAGAAGCAGTAATCTCACATTCGAGGCAGCAGATCACGTATGGAACCAATCTTGCAAAACCAATTGTGACAGGTTTCTTTTGCATCTGAGCAAACATCACTCACTTGGAAATCCTCTATCATAAACCAATCACAAATTTCAGATAACCATATTTATCTTAAATTTATGGAAATAATTTCATACACTAATTCCGCATCTACTGACATCCCTGAACCCTAATAAGAGGGTACTGTTTCTGAAAAACAACCAAAAGGAAGTGCAGGAAGTATAAGAAAGAAAAAAGATTTAACGTAATGTTCTCTTCACTTGAGTTCATTTTATACTATCTTATTTTGCTAGTCATAAACTTATGACTTATCTTATATTATTGGACCTTATTAAACCTTATTGGGCCATCTTCTGAAAATTGGCCTTCTGCTTAATGCGCTCCCAAAAGTTGAAGCAAGAACCAAAAAACGCAGAATGTGATGATTAAAAACAAGACGAAAACCTGGCAAAGCATGAATCTGTGAACCATCTTCTGAAAATTCGGCCTTCTGCTTAATGCGCTCCCATACCATATCACCAAGCATATCCAATATGTCAGTAGCAAGAGTAAATAAGGTTGGATAAAATTGCAGCAAAGCTGTATCCCTCAATAGCCTACCAACCTGCAAATTAAGCTATCTCTGAATTCCATGTTACATAAAGAGAAAATATCAAAACTGCTTGAGCGAACACAATTTTTAATTTATTTTCAGTTGTATAATAAAAATGAAATCCCTCATCTACATTAAATTGGACTCATCTTAAACATATTTTTTGAGGTAAAATCACAATTCTGATTCCACAAAAAGTGGCTTGTCGAGCAACTTTGTGGGAAGCAATGAAAACTTATTTCCTTAATCCCCGAGTGACCACAAGAAATGGTAAAAAGAGAAAGCAAAGTTTCTCCTACAATCACTTCTAGAGCACAAATGAGAAGCAAATCAATAATAAATTCACAGAGTTCAATAAATGGGGGAAATCACAAACAATTAAAGCATAGAAGCATATTTGAACCCAGAAGGACACCTGCAAGCACATAGAAAAATAACTAGAGTGGTCATTTACTCTCCAAATAAATATATGCCCTCCTTAACAGTGATATTGCTATGTCTGTCTGGTTGTTGTAAGGCAATTTATCTCTTCTTTTTATATACTCTCTGGCTAGTCTCTGCTGCTGATTAAGAGATGTTTATCATAACAATCACATAGAAACCCGTGATGATCTTGAATAAGGAAAGTATAAAAAAAAATTACCAGAAATGGCCTTAGAAGAATTTTTCAACTAAAATACAAAGATCACTTCACCTATACAGCAGCTTATTAGATTTAGCTAGGAGATGTTAATGAAGATGTGAGCAAGGTGCCTGGAATACATAAGGCCAGAGTCCAACTAAAGATAATGAAAAAAACCTACAGCTTCATCAACTTGCCTTAACAGATAACTTCAGAGATTTAAAATGATCACCAGCAGCCCAAGTACAAAGAATTTCATTCTTCATTTCACTTAATCTCGCAGTATACTCTTGCTGTGTGATAAATTTTACATCCTCAACAGCTGATCCCAGTGGATCATCCAATTCATCCAAATGCGTATTTGACTTCTCATATACTGCATAAATAGGCATCACTTCGGAATGAATAAGGTAGCTTAAAGCATTAAAGAGGCAACCAGCAGCATTTGTGAGGGGGAAAAGTCATAACATCAAAGGGGGCTGTATACTTGCATGTTTACAAAAAGGTAGAGACAAAAAAGCTGACATTGACATAAAAAAAATTAAGAGAGAAAAAGATCCTTATTACCCTTATGACTTCTGACCACCAAATCAGCAGCCTGAAAATGATGGCAACAAAGATGTGAATAAAACAGCTTACTAAAGAGTAAAGAGTAAAGACATTACATGTTCTAACATGAGAAAGGTGAAAATATTCAGGCTAAACCATGATTCCTTCAGTCAGATACTAGCAAATTTCCAAACAATATTTAGAAGTAAGACAATTAATTGTTTTCTAATGAGTTTTCTAGGCATCTTTGTCACACAAAACATTCATTTCAACAGAAAATACCAGCATGAAGAGGGCATATCTCTTACGACACGTTGGAAACTACAAAAAAGGTTCTGCTTGATTATTTCAAGAACTTCCAGGATCTAGAATAGTAAATGGGGTAAACGCAAGCAATAGACATACAATATTTGCTTAGTAGAGATGACAAAATGGCCATTCAATTCAGGTTTGGGTTAGGGTCAGATCATACTGAAATTAGGGGTCTTTTGAGGTACCTATACAGGTTGTGCCAGTTTTGGGGCTCTAGTTTTCAACTAGGTTTGGATATTAGCTGGGTAATTCTGGGTCAGATCTGGCTAAGTCTACTTTAAGTATTTATGATGTTCAGGTGACTGCCACGCTTACCGATGAAACTGCAACCGTCTTAGAAGGAGGAAACTTCTGCACCAAGAATTTCTTAAAAGTGGTCCACTCTTTCCCGAGAGTTTGAACAGCATTACTGCTTGAGATATCTGATTTAGAAGCATATGGAGCATCCTCTGAGTTTTTGGAAGGCACAACTATGCTGCCATGTGGTGATCGTAAAGGATCGAAAGTGCCATCCTTCTCTTCATCTTTGACATCAACCTAAAGCACATATTATTGCACAAGCAATTGGTAAGCAGAAAGAGGAAAAAAATATATAAAAAAAAAATGAACATTAATTGATCAATAGTTGGCACTTCACATAAAATAAAAAGGCTCTTCTAATTAACAATTGTTTTTCTATGCTCCAGTCGCACCCTGAATCACAAAAATAGCAAGTACAAAATCTTTCAGTTTCATTCTAATTTTTTTGTCTTTCTTTTCGAAGAGAAAATGTTTGACTCCACTAGGTGTGATCAGTGTGGAGATCTAATCCTTCTAAATTATGCTTAGATCATTCATTTCAATGCATTGTCTAACTTGTCTTGAAAAAAAGATATCATTATTTTGTGCATGTGAGTATCATCCTCCAAATTAATGTTGATTTTCACTATACTTGCATGTTATTTGTTTTGGTATGAACTATGATGCACATCACACTCCGGAGTGCACATAATAATTTGCTTCTTCGCCTAATATCCAAAATATTGTTTACCTTCATCTCATGCATAAGTATAAATTCATTCCGTGTACAGAAAATTAATCCAAAAATACCAAAATGTTCGAAACAAAGGTCGAAATTAATCACTGTTGAGTTATCTACATCAAAAATGATCAATTTCACCTAATTAGCATGATCAAACCCTAGGAAATTAAAACTATAAACAAAGCCATTAATTCAAAGTGCAAAAAATACACACTGATTTCCACATTACATTCCTCTTAATCATACACATCGAAATACTCTAGAGAAATCAACGAATTTTAAACTAATGATGAACAAGTCAACAAATTTCTAATGCAATTTGCCGAGTCCACAAATTAATTGAATTTTACTGCGAATAACATAGCTAATTTTAATCGAAATAAACATGAACAGAAAGTTGAGAATGGAAACCTGAGGAAGGAGAGAAGGAGTAGAGGAGAGAGGATGAAGATCGGCCGGAATACGAGGGAGAGAATGTGCCTTTGCTTCTGCGGCGTAGTCTCGTGCTCGAAATTTGACGACCATTTTTGCTGGTTTACTGCTTTCAGTATCCGCCATTACTCCTCGAGTCCCGGCATCAAAACTTCAAGCTTTCTAAATTCAGACTCGCTAATCAGGCTATTACTCGATCCAGTGGTAAGGTTTGCATTTCATAAGAATCGTAACCACGAGTTTGTGGAATAAAACCCCACTAGACACTTTGAAATGAGGTTTTTCTTACCCTCTCTACTTTTATGTGTCTACCTATTATGATTTACTGAATTGATTAAAGCTTAAATGAATAGAGCTGAAATGAATTGTTTATGAGAGAATTCGAAGGAAATTAAGAGTTGAACTAAACTGAACTGATTGGAGCTAAATTGAACCGAACTGAAATTAAGCTGAAGAGAATAGGTCCTAACCGAGGGTGGGTTGATCTACTGTTGTAGACTTGTAAGATACTTGCCTAGTGGATTTGATGAGGAGCTCACCTTATAACTTTGAGGTCACGACTTCGAATCCATTAAAAGTGCTAGAAAGAAATACTATCATGTAGGTTGTTGGGTCTAATACGAATCAAGAAAAAATTGAATTGTATGCTCGTGCTAATCTTTCATCGATAACAAGGGTCATAATGAGAAACATTTACTTAAGATCGCTTTATCATTATAAGACCACTTTTGAGAGTCATCATGATAACTTGTATTTTGGTATGGTTTTAGGGTGTCTTTGAACCTTGTTTACTTGATAAAATCAGTGTTTTGGTTCACTTTTGCTCTATTACTATGCAATTTTTGTATACCCTATGCTTCACGGGTTGTTGGTGTTTTTGTTGAGTTGCTAGGCCTAAAGACGACCAAGTGAAGCCTATGGATGATGAATCAAGTTGGAAAGCAAGAAGATGATGAAAAGAAGCCAAAGCAAAGTAGCCAAGTGAAGAAGAAGAAGAAGAAGAAACTGCAGTGGAGCGGCCTCTCCAAATAAGTGGCGCGGCCTCTCCTTAGGCGCGGCCTCTCCAGATTAGTGGAGAGGCCTCTCCACCCCTTTTGTTGCAGTTACTGTCAAAGTTGGCAGTTTCAAGGATTTTGTGAGGAGAGGCCTCTCCAACTTTGTGTCGCGGCCTCTCCATCTGGAGCGGCCTCTCCACCTATTTGGAGAGGCCTCTCCACCTCGTTGCCAAACTTCCTGCCTCACTTGGCAGTTTTGAAAGAAAAAGTTAGGAGAGGCCTCTCCAACATTATGCCGCGGCCTCTCCACCTGGAGCGGCCTCTCCCCCTTTCTGGAGAGCCCTCTTCGCCCTGCTACGAAGCTTTCTGCCATTTTTGTCTCCAGTTTGGAGCAGCCTCTCCAAGACCTGGAGCGGCCTCTCCACTCACATGGAGCGGCCTCTCCAGGCCTTGGAGAGGCCGCGCCTAACGGGTTCCGCGAACTTTCTATTGCGGAGTTTACTATGAAATTGGGGGTTATAAATAGCTTAAAGGGGCTCATTTGTGGGGATCTTCTTCTCTCTGAACTCCATTAGACTTATTATCTTAATTATTTCATAGTTTTTCCTCTCCCTTAGTTTAGTTTCTCAAAAACTCAATCATTTGTAAGAATTATTGGATTTGTTCCATCAATTTCAACAATTTTCCCAACTTTGAAGTTTATTAAGTAATCTCTTTCCTCTATCTCTTGCTCTTAATTTTTAATTTTAATTGTTTTGAGTTGATAATTTCTCCCTTAATCTTGTTTATTTATTCTTGCATGTTTAATCCATCCTTGTTTCATCTCTTTCCTAGCTTATTTGAATTCATGAAAACCTTAGATTTAATTGTTAGAGTAGTTTCCACCATGTTTAGAGTAGTCTCTTAGTTAGGGGTTGGGTGAAGACCCAACCAAGCTATGGCTAATTGACTTGGAATTATTCATGTGCTACTTTGGATTGATAGTTGTTTGTGCTTGAATTGATAATTGCATGTGTATTTTGTTGGCCACATTATGCCCATGTGTTCATCCCTCTTCTCACATCGAAAGATGGGGTTTTGGAGTGAGTCTTTTCTTGTGTAATTAGATTATGCTACTTTCATGATTTTGGATGTTTGGTTTCATTGACTAGGTTGCCTTAGTATGGTAATTAGGTGAGAAATCCCAATTATTCGAGCTTCATGCTAGTTCGGAGCGATCGAGAGACAAACTCGAGCTAGAAACCCACTTCCTATCCTTGAGATTTAATCCTTATCTTGTTAGTGCTTAATCTAGGGAGTACTTATGTTGTGACTTTGAAAGAAGGCAATGTTAAATTCCTTTTCTATCTTCTATGTGTGCTCATGATTCGTCCTTGTTATTGATTCCTTGGCTTTGGTTGGTGTTGAATCCCGTTTCCCCTAGCATTCTTTTATATAGTAGCTAACCATTCAAAACCCAATTTGTGACCGAATTAGCTTACAACCGTTTCATACTCTTGGTGTTCTTCACCCATTCCCTGTGGACACGATCCTCTACTTACCCTAGACTTGTCTTAGGTTAGTTTAGGTAAAAATATTGTTTGGTTAAGGGTAATTGTCAAACGACCGATTATTCCTTTACCAAAATGGCGCCGTTGCCGGGGAATGGCGTTAAGCATTGAGTCACTTATGAGATATGTGAGACTAGTTCATTTGTATAGCTTTATTTTTCTCTGTTTTCTTTGACTAACCTACTAATCTCCCTTCTAGTCTTCTTTGTTTATGCCCAAACGCAGCAATAGGACACTTCCTCTTGTGCCGTTGAATCTAGAGCTTGAAAAAGTAGTAAGGGCAAATCGAAGATAAAAGAGGGCGAAAGCTAGTGGTGCCACATCAAGTGAGCCACAAGTGGTAGTTGAGTCCGATCAATCTAGTTCTAGTGAGTCTAGTGGAGACACCATTCCATTAGAGTCACCAAGGACAAATTCTCCAACTTCTCCACCTCTTCACCAATTTGAGATGGCTCTTCCAAATAAGACTTTGAGAGAGTTTGGTGTTCCTCCTCCGTATCAAGAAGCAAGTGGGATTGTTACTCCCACTACCGAAGCAAATAATTTCGAGATAAGGCCCGCCCTTATCACCTTGATTGAGGGTCATCAATTCTCCGGGGCAAAGCATGAGGACCCCATTGCGCATCTAAAGCAATTCACACGGTATTGTAGCACCGTGAAGGCAAATGGGGTGACTCCGGAGTACATTCTTCTAAGCATGTTCAAATTTTCTCTTTTGGGGAGTGCAAGTGATTGGCTCGATAGGTTGACTCCGAATTCATTGACAACTTGGAATGAGGTAACTTCAGCATTCCTTGGGAGGTTCATTCCTCTTGGGAAAACGGCGGAGTTGAGGTCCAAGATTTCAAACTTCCAACAAGAGCCCGATGAGTCTCTCTACGATGCTTGGGAGAGATTCAAAAGCTATCAACAACAATGCCCCCACCATGGGATGGAAGATTGGCTCTTGCTTCATGGATTCTATAGGGGCCTCTTGAGATCGGACCGAATACTCTTAGATGGAGCATCGGGTGGGCCACTCATGAACAAGCCACCCGCGGAGGCATTAAAGATCATAGAGGATGTAGTCCAAAACGACACCGATTGGAGCCCCGATGAGAGAAGCACCTCTAAGAGAGGGGGAAAGTATGAGCTAAATGCTATTAACATGCTTAGTTCAAAATTGGATGCCTTGTCTTCTAAATTCGATCAAATGCAATCTTCTCCCCCTCCTATCTCCCCCCTCCCTAACTCACGTGCATCTAATTCTTCGAATGATAATGTGTCTATGCAATTGATGTCTTGTGATGTATGTGGTGGTGAAGACCATACGTCTTCCGATTGTTTTTTGTTGAATGAGCAATGTTCCCCTTCCCCTTCCATGGAACAAGTCAATAACGTGAATGCTAATCCTAGGTTTGACCCCTATTCCAACACCTACAACGAGGGATGGAAACATCACCCTAATTTTGGTTGGAGAAGTGGCCAAAACCAAGGGCAAGGTAGTGGTCAAGGTCAAGCTAGTGGTAGTGGTAATTATGTGTCTAATAATCAACGGAATTATAGAAATGACAATAGACACCAACAAAAAGGCCAATACTCTTCCACTCACAACCCACCCGGTTTTAATGGAGGAGTAAGACCAACCATAGCTCCTATCCCTCGACCACCACTTCAAATTCAAGTTCCCCCTCCTCCTAAGTCTAATCTAGAAAGCATGTTGGAGCAATTCATGAACTCCCAAACTAAAAAGACAAATGACTTAGAGGAAAGCTTAAAGCAAATGCAAACCCACAATAAAATGTTGGAAAATCAAATGGCCCAAATAGCTAGTGCCCTTAAAGGCAAGTCTAGTACCTCATTGCCTAGCCAAGGTCTAGATCCTAGAGAGCAAGCCAATGCCATTGTAACTAGAAGTGGAAAAAGCTTGGGGGAATTTCAAGGGAAGGGAATGCAACATGACTTAGAAGGTGAGAAGTCAAAAGAAAGAGTGATTGAAATAAGTGATTCCCATGGAGAGTTGAGAGTAGAAGAAGAAGAAGAAGAGAAAACCAATAAGAAAGAAGTTGAAGAAGAAAAAAAAGAGAGTGAAATCCCACTACATGTGGCAAAGCTTCCTTTCCCGGGAAGGTTTGCCGGGTCTAGACTTGATGAACAATTTGCTAAGTTTTTGGAGGTCTTGAGGAAGCTTTATGTTAACATTCCATTCACCGATGCTATTAAACAAATGCCAACTTATGCTAAATTTCTTAAAGACATTTTGAGTAATAAAAGAGAAGTTGACTTTGTGGAAACGATTAATATGCCGGAAAATTGTAGTGCAATTATTCAAAATAAGTTGCCCACTAAGCTTAAAGATCCCGGTAGTTTTTCTATTCCATGTGCTATTGGTGAAATGGTAATTGATCGTGCTTTATGTGATCTTGGTGCTAGCATAAGCTTGATGCCCCTTTCTATGTGCAAAAGACTTGGCCTAGGAGAGTTAAAGCCCACCAACATTTCCCTTCAATTAGCCGATCGTTCAGTTAAAATGCCTTTGGGAAAATTAGAGGATGTCCCCTTAGGGTGGGCAAACTTTACATTCTGGTGGATTTTATTGTGCTTGATATGGATGAGGACTTGAATGTCCCCATAATTCTAGGTAGGCCTTTCTTAGCCACGGCGGGGGCTATTATTGATGTGAAACATGGTAAATTGTCTTTGCTTGTTGGAAAAGAGAAAGTGGAATTCAAATTGAACCAAGTTATGAAATGTCCTTCCCACATGGATGATTGTATGAGTATTGATATTGTTGAGAATGTTATTAATGAAT
Organism: Chenopodium album; assembly: GCF_948465745.1. Taxonomy (NCBI): domain Eukaryota; kingdom Viridiplantae; phylum Streptophyta; class Magnoliopsida; order Caryophyllales; family Amaranthaceae; genus Chenopodium; species Chenopodium album. Next base: position 38,785,811 of record NC_137855.1, read on the forward strand.
CCATACAATTGCATTTGCATAACACTAATGATTCTCTTGAGTATGAACTTGAAAGCAAAGATAGGTCTTGCAATGAAGACATGGAGATGGAGCCAATTGAGGAGATTCTTGACTCCACCCCCATGGACAAGGAAGAAGCAAACCTAGTAATTGGAAAAGAAGAAGTGAAGAAACAACTCATGAACGACAATGGTAAGGAATGCCCAAGTGTAAAGCTAAAACCTCTACCATCCAACTTGAGGTATGAGTTTCTTGGTCCATCTTCTACTTTTCCGGTTATTGTTAATGCTTCATTGGATGAGGTTCAAACCTCGAAATTATTGAATGTATTAAGGATGCATCGCAAAGCTTTGGGATATAAAATGGATGATTTGAAAGGTATAAGCCCAACGCTTTGTATGCATCGAATTTCATTGGAGGATGATGCTAAACCATCAATTGAAAGACAAAGAAAGCTTAATCCTCCAATGCTTGAAGTGGTAAAAAAGGAAGTTCTTAAACTACTTGCCGCCGGTATCATTTATCCTATTTCTAATAGTAGGTGGGTGGCACCGGTGCAAGTAGTCCCTAAAAAAGGAGGGATGACGGTTATTAAAAATGAAAAAAGTGAACTCATCCCTACTAGAACTATTACCGGTTGGAGGATGTGTATAGACTATCGTAGGCTAAACACATCCACCAAGAAAGACCACTTCCCATTGCCTTTTATTGATCAAATGTTGGAAAGGCTAGCGTCTCACAAGTATTTTTGTTATCTTGATGGTTATTCCGGGTTCTTTCAAATCCCAATTCACCCGGATGACCAAGAGAAAACAACATTCACTTGTCCATATGACACCTATGCTTACCGTAGGATGCCATTTGGCTTATGCAATGCCCCCGCTACCTTCCAAAGATGTATGATGACAATTTTTGCGGATATGATTGAAAAAGAAATGGAAGTTTTTATGGATGACTTCTCGGTTGGGGGAAGTTCTTTTGATGATTGTTTAATTAATCTCACGCGATGTTTGAAAAAGTGTGAAGAGTTCAACCTTGTCCTTAATTGGGAGAAATGTCATTTTATGGTTCAAGAAGGCATTGTTCTTGGCCATAAGATCTCCCATGAGGGGATTGAGGTTGATAGGGCTAAGGTGGATGTAATAGAGAAGCTCCCACCCCCTACTAATGTGAAAGGGGTGAGATCTTTCTTGGGACATGCCGGTTTCTATCGGCGTTTCATCAAGGACTTCTCTAAAATAGCCAAACCTCTTACTACACTTCTTCAAAAGGAGTGTGATTTTGTATTTGATGATTCTTGTCTAGATGCATTTTGTAGGTTGAAGAATGCATTGATCTCGGCACCAATAGTGCAAGCTCCGGATTGGAGCCTCCCCTTTGAATTAATGTGTGATGCAAGTGACACGGCGGTTGGTGCCGTGTTGGGGCAAAAGAAAGAAAAGAGGGTGCACGTGATCCACTATGCAAGCAAGACATTGAATGATGCACAAAAGAACTACACCATGACCGAAAAGGAGCTTCTTGCGGTAATCTATGCTTTTGACAAGTTCCGTTCCTACCTATTGGGTTCAAAGACCATTGTCTACACCGACCACTCGGCAATCAAATATCTCATGTCCAAGAAGAATTCAAAGCCTAGGTTGATGAGATGGGTGCTTGCTTTGCAAGATTTTGATATAGAGGTGAAAGACAAAAAGGGGACGGAAAATTCGGTAGCGGATCATTTATCAAGGTTGGAAATCCAAGATGAAGATGTTGATCAACTTCCAATCAATGATGAGCTCAAAGATGATGTTTTGTATGCTATCCAAGCAAAGTCATTGCCTTGGTATGCCGATATAGTGAACTACTTGTCTTGTGAGGCGATTCCACCGGAGTTCACCCCTCAACAAAGAAGAAAATAGAAGCATGAGTCGAAAAGGTACATATGGGATGATCCTATTTTGTACAAGATAGGGGTGGATGATCTTTTGAGAAGATGTGTTCCCGACGATGAAATTCAAAGTGTGCTTCATATGTGCCACTCGTCACAATGTGGTGGTCATATGGGAGCAAACAAAACGGTGGCAAAAGTGTTGCAATGTTTGTTATTTTGGCCTACTCTCTTCAAGGATGCATGGGTCTTTGTGAAGACTTGCGACAAATGCCAAAGAACCGGGAACATATCAAAAAGAAATGAGATGCCTCAAAATCCGATCTTGGAATTGGAGGTGTTTGATGTTTGGGGGATCGACTTCATGGGTCCCTTTCCTTCATCTTACGGTAATCTCTACATTCTAGTAGCGGTGGACTATGTGTCCAAATGGGTGGAAGCTCTTGCATCACCAAAGAATGACTCCAAGGTGGTGATGAAGATGTTTAAAAAGATCATATTCCCAAGATTTGGCGTTCCACGGGCTGTGATAAGTGATGGAGGGTCTCATTTTGCTCATCGAACATTCAAGGCTTTATTGGCTAAGTACGGAGTTCACCATAAGGTGGGTTTGTCCTATCATCCTCAGACAAGCGGCTAAACGGAGGTTTCAAATAGAGAAATCAAGCTCATTCTTGAGAAGACCGTGGCTAGAAGTAAGAAGGATTGGGCGGCAAAACTTGATGATGCCTTATGGGCATACCGTATGGCTTTTAAGACTCCCATTGGGACCACTCCTTACAAGTTGGTCTATGGGAAGTCTTGCCATTTGCCCGTAGAATTGGAGCACAAGGCTCAATGGGCAATCAAAGCCTTGAATTTTGACCTCAAAAGTGCCGGAGAGAAAAGAATGCTAGACTTGCATGAACTAGAGGAATTGAGAATGAATGCATACGATAATGCAAGCTCTTACAAGGCATAGTCTAAGGAGTTTCATGACAAATACATCATCAAGAGGGACTTCAAGGAAGGTGATAAGGTTCTTCTCTACAACTCAAGGTTAAAGCTTTTTCCCGGAAAGCTTAAATCAAGGTGGAGTGGTCCTTTTCAAGTTGTAAAGGTATTTCCCTATGGCTCAATTGAAGTTTGGAGTGAGAGCACCGGAGCATTCAAAGTGAATGGTCAACGCCTCAAGATTTATTATGATGGTGACAAGAAAGGTGTGATTCACTCCATCAAGGTCAAAGAATTCAATGTCTCCGGTTAATGTGATCGGAAGGTCGTCAAGCTAGTGACGTTAAAGAAGCGCTTCCGGGAGGCAACCCGAGTTCCTCACCCTCTCCCTTTAAACTATTACTTTATTCCTACTATTTTTATTTTTACTAACTTTTCTAACTTAATATCTTTTTTTAGGTATTTGATGAAAGGAGAAGTAAGAAAAGAAATTTTGGTTGAAGTAATCATAAAAAAAAAAAAAAAAAAAAAAAAAGAAGAAGATAGCAGCAGCAGCAAGGGAGCGGCCTCTCCAGTGATGAGGAGAGGCCTCTCCAGAGTCTTCACCAACATGCTGCTAAGGAGGCAGAATTGAAATTTTTGGAGAGGAGCGGCCTCTCCCAAAGCATGCCGCGGCCGCGCCTTAGGAGCGGCCTCTCCAGTCAAGAGGAGAGGCCTCTCCAGCACTTCCTCAAACAATCTGCCATTTAGGCAGTTTTAAAAAAAACGAGCAGGCGCGGCCTCTCCACTTGTTAGCCGCGGCCGCGCCTTTAGCAGTCAGACCCCTCTGACTTCGGTAGCCGCGGCCGCTCCTCTCGTCTGCCGCGGTCGCGCCTCGCTGGCTGGGCGATTTCTACCCCTCTTTCTTATATTAAAAAAAAAAATCGAACCAGTTAAACTGAAACCCCCCCTCCCTTCTTCTTTCACCTTTTCACTCTATCACTCATACTCACTCAAACTCTCCTTCCTCTCTCTAAAAACACCTCAAACACTCACCATCTCTCATCAAATCCTCACCTTTCTACTCAAATTTTCTCACCAAAATTCACAAATCCTCAATCCTCACCACATTTGCAACACATAGAACCCAAATTTACACATTCTCAAGCAAGAACAAGGAAACCCCAAAATTCACCATTCATTTGAAGAACAAGAAGTGGGTCAACGAATTTGAAGCAAGGAGGTACAAAATTGAGCAAGGATAAGCAAATTTAGAGTATTTCCATACTCTAAGGGGTATAATTTCTTTCCTTCCTTCACTTTTCCTCTTGAACCCTAGAGTTCTTCTTGTTTATTTCTTAAATTTGGTAAATTTGAGTGAATTTTTGTCATCCTTGTGTGTGAAATTGTGTAGTACATTGTTGATATTGTGAGAAAAATTGATATAATGGTGTTATATTGTGAAATTTGTGATTTGTGAATTTGACATATTGTGGAGTCATTTGTTAGAATCATTGTTCATGTTGGCTGATTGAATTTTGTTGATTGTGGGTAATTGTTGTTGTGAGTGACTTGTTGGTGTTGGGTTGAAATTATTGTTGGTAAATTTGGTTATTTTTGAAAAGAGAAACCATGGTATTTGGGAAGAGAAAGTCTAAATCCGCTACTCCATCTTCCTCTACCACAAATGTACCCGAAGAAAACCAACCTCCAATAATTAAGATCCTACCCGCCTACAAATCTGCTTACAACGATCTCAAAAAAAGAAAAATACTACCAACAAAATTTTATGACCAAGAAGCTTGTCAAACCCTTGGGATAGATGTGGGAGTAAGAAGGGTGGCTGAAAATTTTGGGTGGCTAGATTTTCTAAGCAAAAGAGAGCAAACTTATGCCGACCTCACCCTTGAATTCCTTTCCTCCGTCAAAGCCACAAAAATCTCCCAAGAAGGGGAATTTCCCGAGTTCAAAATCACATTTAGGATGTTTAATGCCGAAAGGACTTTAACCCTCACGAGATTAAATGAGATTTTTTGATGGAATCCCTTGAACCATGTCTTGGATCCTTTGAATGAAAATGTGAGAGGCTATGATGAGCCGAATTGGTGGAATGATGTAGCAAATACTCCTTCTTTCAAAACAAAGTCAAGCCTAGCTAGCCATATGTATAGCCCGGTTCTTCGCACCTTCCATAGATTAATGGGGTATGCTTGCTACTCAAAAAAGGACCTAGGCAAGCTCACAAGAGAGGAAATCAAAGTCCTTTACATGGCTTCTAGGTTAGAGAGAGATTTTGATGGACAAGTCAACATGGGGTTTAGATTCATCACTAGATGCATTGATTTGAGAGAAAAAGAAGAGATGAATGGAGATATACAATGTGGGGGTATGATAACTATCATAGCTAAAGCCCTTAAGTTTGAACACCATCTTAGCTTGATGACTCCGGTGGGTGGCTCTAATGCTTTAGATATAGAAGCAATGATTAACCGTTCCTTCATTAAGGCTTCTAACCGTCCCGGCATCTATAGTTGGAGAGTGAAGGATAGACACCATTGCTACATTCCCTCTCTTCACTTGACCCAAACTGTGGGTGCGGCTACTATTTGGGCGGTTCCCTTTCAACCCTTGCTTCCGGGAGACAACATTCCCGAAGTAGAGCCACCGCCACCCCAACCTAGGAGAGAGCCTAGGAGGGCTAGCACTTCCACCGTACCCGACTACTTGGTAGGTTCCTCTTCCTCCTCCTCTTTTGATCTTGAGTCCGCATTTAGGAACATGAACCTCATGCATTCACAACATTTAGAATATCAAAGCTATGTTGCACAACAATCATATCAACACCAAGTTGAGAGGGCTGACTTTCTCCCCTACCTCAACTACCCTAACCGACCTATTCAAGAGGGTCCCGTGGCGGGTTGGAACAACAACCAACCCACATACCCATTTTGGCAAGGACCACGTAGCTCCTTGACCGAGACTCGCACCTACCCACCCTATGACTACACCCAACCCGGGGGTAGTGACTATAGAGGCGACCCTAGCTACTACTACGTCCCCGACCCTCCCATTGAGTCTAGTTCTTCTTCCTCCGCTCCCCTTTACCCGGAGACCCATGATCATTTGTATAGGGGGCATTATGGTTTTCCACCCGGCTATGAGGGTGGATGGGGCACTAGTGGAGTGCCGGATTACGGTCATTATCGTAGTCAACCGAACTACGATTTATCCCCCTATACCAATGCCCCTTCTCCGAGTTCCCTAGGCGGCATTGACCCTAACTATAACTTTGTTTACTCGCCCGGGAAAGCCCATCTTAGAGAGGATGAGGACGTAGGAGACGATATGGATGAGGAGTAGGCACCTCTTTTACCATCCCCTACCTCTTTTTTCTTGTATAGGAACACCAAGGACGGTGTCAAAGACTAGCTTGGGGGGTGCTTTTGCATTGTTTTTACTTATTTGGGGATGGTAAACGCCTAGCTTGGGGGTGTGGTTTGTGTGTGAGCTCTTAAGGTTGGTTGTCGATGTTGATTTTGTTATGCTTCTTGATTGTGCTTGCTTGGTTACTCTTTTAGACATATTTGCATGTTGTATGAGTTTTGAGAGGTTGAAGGTGGTATGTGAGATGTTTTGGTCTTGACTTAGAATACTTGCATTTTGATGTGGTTTCCCTCTTTGTTCTCATATGCATGTGTCTTTAGAGTACTTATCCTAGCCATAACTTTGATTTTTCGCTCTCTCTTGGCATGTCTTGTTTGATGATGATGATGATGATTTCATGATAATGATTGTTGTGTTGGTGGATTGACTTGATGAGATTTTTGGTGATTCTTGCTCCCTCTTTAATCCAAAGCCCTAAGATCCAAACTTGCTTCCTTAAAATCCAAATTTCTTATCATGTGGATTTTAGTTTCCACTTTTCTAGTTAATATTGTAATTATCCTCTAAAAAAAAAATGCCCAAGGATGAGACTCAAATGACGATTCTTATGTGATTCCTTTGTTTGACTCTAGAGTGATGAGTAGTTGTTAAAAAAAAAAAATGTATATTAGAGTTAGGGTCATTTAGAAATTTATTAACCTTGATTGCACAAGTGTATATGAAATAAAAGCCGATGAATGCTCAATTGCACGTCTAGTCTAGGACATTGCTTAATTTGCTCGAAGTAGGTTATGTTTGAGTTAATTTGCGGTCCCGTGTGCCCTTGATGCGTTTCCCACTCTCCCCGAAGCAAAGCTTTACTAGAGACTTAGTTATTTGTGTAATGTATGAAATAAGTGGCACAATAAGCCACAAATTATCAATAAAAGAAAAAGCCGCTCACAGTTAAAAGAGGCGAGGGCATTGAATGAAATGAAAAGAGAAAAAAAAAAAATGGGACTCCAAAAATTCCCGATAATTTCTTTCTTTAGAGGTCAATTTGTGGTTGCCTCCCACACTTTTTTTTATGAAATGTAAAAGTCTCAAAATAGAGTGTAGTTAGGGGGTGTATACGCGCATCTTGGGAAGTGGACTAGTATTTTGCAATTTTATAACCGAAAGAGAGCTTGTTAAAACCTTGAAATAGCTAGATGTGCTCTAATGAACTAGTAAGAAGCTTAAGTAAGTGTCCTAGTGCAATCTTGTTTAATTTCTTTCTCTACCCCTAACTCTCGTGTACATTGGTTAGTTTTTCGTGAATGAAAGTTGCTCTTTATCTTTACTTATGTTTCACATCACGATGAGTTGACTTGGGCAAATAAACAAAAAAAAAAAAAAAAAAAAGATATTTGTAGTTTGATAGTTTTGTTGTGGTTTGTGTGAGTTGTGGGTTAAGCTCAAGGGAAACCCTCATGAGATAAAAACTCGTCCTCCATGGCGACTTAGGGGTTTAAATTGCTTTTCACTTGTGCTAAAAGTGATTATGGTTGTTACCATGCGGATTTGTATTTATGTGCTTCCTCCTTGTTGCTTTCCCCTTGATACGTTGTAGCAAGTTGCTGTCCTCCTTTGATTTGACATGTTTGTTATGCTCGAGGACGAGCAAAGGCTTAGCTTGGGGGGATTTGATAACTTGTATTTTGGTATGGTTTTAGGGTGTCTTTGAACCTTGTTTACTTGATAAAATCAGTGTTTTGGTTCACTTTTGCTCTATTACTATGCAATTTTTGTATACCCTATGTTTCACGGGTTGTTGGTGTTTTTGTTGAGTTGCTAGGCCTAAAGACGACCAAGTGAAGCCTATGGATGATGAATCAAGTTGGAAAGCAAGAAGATGATGAAAAGAAGCCAAAGCAAAGTAGCCAAGTGAAGAAGAAGAAGAAACTGCAGTGGAGCGACCTCTCCAAATAAGTGGCGCGGCCTCTCCTTAGGCGCGGCCTCTCCAGGTCAGTGGAGAGGCCTCTCCACCCCTTTTGTTGCAGCTACTGCCAAAGTTGGCAGTTTCAAGGATTTTGTGAGGAGAGGCCTCTCCAACTTTGTGTCGCGGCCTCTCCATCTGGAGCGGCCTCTCTACCTATTTGGAGAGGCCTCTCCACCTCGTTGCCAAACTTCCTGCCTCACTTGGCAGTTTTGAAAGAAAAAGTTAGGAGAGGCCTCTCCAACATTATGCCGCGGCCTCTCCACCTGGAGCGGCCTCTCCCCCTTTCTGGAGAGCCCTCTTCGCCCTGCTACGAAGCTTTCTGCCATTTTTGTCTCCAGTTTGGAGCAGCCTCTCCAAGACCTGGAGCGGCCTCTCCACTCACATGGAGCGGCCTCTCCAGGCCTTGGAGAGGCCGCGCCTAACGGGTTCCGCGAACTTTCTATTGCGGAGTTTACTATGAAATTGGGGGTTATAAATAGCTTAAAGGGGCTCATTTGTGGGGATCTTCTTCTCTCTGAACTCCATTAGACTTATTATCTTAATTATTTCATAGTTTTTCCTCTCCCTTAGTTTAGTTTCTCAAAAACTCAATCATTTGTAAGAATTATTGGAAGTTTGTTCCATCAATTTCAACAATTTTCCCAACTTTGAAGTTTATTAAGTAATCTCTTTCCTCTATCTCTTGCTCTTAATTTTTAATTTTAATTGTTTTGAGTTGATAATTTCTCCCTTAATCTTGTTTATTTATTCTTGCATGTTTAATCCATCCTTGTTTCATCTCTTTCCTAGCTTATTTGAATTCATGAAAACCCTAGATTTAATTGTTAGAGTAGTTTCCACCATGTTTAGTGAGTAGTCTCTTAGTTAGAGGTTGGGTGAAGACCCAACCAAGCTATGGCTAATTGACTTGGAATTATTCATGTGCTACTTTGGATTGATAGTTGTTTGTGCTTGAATTGATAATTGCATGTGTATTTTGTTGGCCACATTATGCCCATGTGTTCATCCCTCTTCTCACATCGAAAGATGGGGTTTTGGAGTGAGTCTTTTCTTGTGTAATTAGATTATGCTACTTTCATGATTTTAGATGTTTGGTTTCATTGACTAGGTTGCTTTAGTATGGTAATTAGGTGAGAAATCCCAATTATTCGAGCTTCATGCTAGTTCGGAGCGATCGAGAGACAAACTCGAGCTAGAAACCCACTTCCTATCCTTGAGATTTAATCCTTATCTTGTTAGTGCTTAATCTAGGGAGTACTTATGTTGTGACTTTGAAAGAAGGCAATGTTAAATTCCTTTTCTATCTTCTATGTGTGCTCATGATTCGTCCTTGTTATTGATTCCTTGGCTTTGGTTGGTGTTGAATCCCGTTTCCCCTAGCATTCTTTTATATAGTAGCTAACCATTCAAAACCCAATTTGTGACCGAATTAGCTTACAACCGTTTCATACTCTTGGTGTTCTTCACCCATTCCTTGTGGACACGATCCTCTACTTACCCTAGACTTGTCTTAGGTTAGTTTAGGTAAAAATATTGTTTGGTTTAGGGTAATTGTCCAACGACCGATATTCCTTTACCACATCACTACAAGCATGTAACCTAGTTTCACTCTACTCTTTCCCACCTACAAGGTGGTCTTATATTATTGGTAAGACAATTTTTATTAAAAATCTGTAGCCTAAGCAGCTTGTAAGTAGGCTCGTCACATTCCTAGCTCTAAATTTTTGCTCATGGTAAAAGAGTATACACTTTGTCAATCACATTTTTTGGTTTTAATCACTTTTTACACATTTTTGTTAAGGAGTATTATAGTCATTAAATCGCTCCTAACTAACCTTAACGCATCCCCAAGCCCAATTTTATTCTTTACAAGTTTCCAATATTCTCAAGGTATTAGTTATGGTTTCAAATTATTTCATACATTTATCTAGTCTAATATCTTCTTGGAAGTGCGGCAAATTCAAACTGGTGTGTTACAAGTAAATAAATATAGTGGAAGTACTATTTTAACAAGTTCATTCAACTCAAGCTCTTGAAAAAAAAAAAAAAAAAAAAGCTCTTGAATCTTTGTAAAATCAACTCATTGCACCTTATAATAGAAAATTCAATTTGCAGGAGTGTTTGACACAAATATATTTTTATATAATTGAACTCCTTGTTTAATATTTATGGTTTTTGAAAAGGAAAAAAACATGTTATGCAGAGAATAGAATGATTGTATATTTGTATCTGATGTTATAAATTATTAACTTGACACTGATGATGCCATGATGATGCTATGTTGACATCATGATGATGTCACATTGACATCATGATGGTGTCATTGTACAAAAAAAAGCAAATTTGCATTGTAATATACTTCTATTTCTTCCAATAAGTGTTGTAATTTTAAGTTAACAAAAGGGATACGTATCTATGTTAATAATTTTTGACTATAAAAACAGTGTTAGGGCCTGTTTTCTTACGTTGAAATTTAGTTCAGCTCAGTTCAGTTCAGTTCAGTTCAGCTCAGTTTAGTTCAGTTCAGTTCAGCTCCTAATTTCCTTCTCTTATAAAATATTCATTTCAGTTCAGTTCGGTTCAGTTCAGCTCAGCTCAGTTCAGTTCAGTTCAGTTCAGCTGATTTCAGGCAATGAGAACATACCCTTAATGTAATTAGCTACACGATTTGTCGCTAATTAGTCTTGTTGCTTAATGCTGTTTTCTAGGCCAGCCTTTGAGCTAGTTGTTAACATGAGATAATTAAATTAATGTTATGTTGAGATTGTTGACAACAGAAATAATGCTTCTCATGAGGCTTAGCTTGCATATTAGATTTCTGCTGCCTTTACTTTTTGAGCTAGCCATTTTGACCATACGAATACATACAGTGAAAAGGCATGGAGTTGACTTCAAGCTGATGCTTCCTTTAACAAGAAGTTGTACTGTTGTACATACACCACTTTCTGTAATAATTATAACTCAAAAGTCAACCCTTTATTTGTTCATAGATATTGATGACGAAATAAAAATCTATTCATATATGTGGACATGGAAACCAAGCTATTGACCTATGAGTAGTGTTAGCTTCCAATGAAAGAAATTAGTCCTAATGTTTTAATAAATATTATACTAATGCAAATAAATCATTAACATCAGAGGTAAGCATTGTGCTACCTCCGTTTCATATTATTTGCAACAATGGGGTAATATTTATGAGATATAAAATATTCCTTTGTTGCAAATAATATGAAACGGAGGTAGTACAAGTTAGGGATTTATTTATTAGGATGTCTGGAAAAACTACTTAATAAGCTAATACATATATCGACTAAGGCTTAATTAGTATAATTGGGGTCGTTGGGGATTTAATTTACTCGTACCCTTGAATTCATAAGATTGAATCCTCTCAATTGCGATACTTGGTGGTGATGATTCCAATCCTCACCTTTTCTCTTTCATGTGTCTGACTTGCAAATACTATATAGATCAAATTATAAAATAATATGAGGATTGATGAATTGAAGGTCTGGCTAGAGTCCTTTAAACCATTAAAGAAAAAAGCTATTACTTATGGAGTATTTAATTAAAATGCTATATTATATTTGTAGTTGACCAATTTAACAGACACTGCCTTTTTAAGTTTTTATATTAAGAGAGCTTAGATTGCCATTTCCTTTTGATAAATGAACAACTAATGGATTTTGGAATAGATTGACAGTTTGTATTATTCTTATAAACATACACCCTATGCTACATAGGGTACACATTCACATTAGAGATAGATTTAGGGCCTGTTCTCTTACGTTGAAATTTAGTTCAGTACAGTTCAGTTCAGTTCAGCTCAATTCAGTTCAGTTTAGTTCAACTCCTAATTTCCTTCTCTTATAAAATATTCATTTCAGTTCAGTTCAGTTCAGTTCAGCTCAGCTGAGTTTAGTTCAGTTCAATTCAGTACAGTTCAGTTCAGTTCAGTCAATGAGAACATGCCCTTAATCTATTCCGGCAACAGCATAGGGAAAATAGTATATACTACCTCCGTTAATTATTATGTGCAACAAGGGGTATTATTTGTGAGACATACAATATTCCTTTATTGCACATAATAATTAACAGAGGTTGTAATTTTTATCATTATTGAATTGATTTTCTAAGGGAATGTATTTGATCTTCAAGAATCTACTTCTTCAAGAATCTCTCTTGTAATCTCTTGGTACTAACAAGTTTTTCCACTTGTAAACGTTGAGTACTAGCATAACGAGCTGAGCCTCATGCTTCGTATTAGGGACCTTGTAATTCAAGTAATTAATTCAACATGCATGCAACTTACTTCCCTACAATTCAAGATACACACAAACTTCCATTATTAGTCATCTCTCAAAAGAAACCCTTAGCCTTAGTATTATATTTAAAATTTCAAACACACTTCATGCATGTATTGTCTCCAAATAAAGTAACCTTCTCACCATCCTTTTCCTTTTTGTTTTTTTAGAATATTAACTCCTACATTTTTGGAGTCAATTAACTAATTTCTTTCCTTTATATTCCCTTATAAATACCTTCATTGCCTCTATTACATCTTAAACCAACTTACTACAACATAACATCAAAACATCTATCTTTCCCTACCCTTACTCACCTCATCTCTTCCGCCTTCATCTCCTCGAATTCTTCTCAATAACTTACACGAAGATAATATCAAATGTCATCGAGGATGATGAAGATGGTAGTGAAGGCATTCGCCTTGATAGCCATCACCATGCTAATAGCCACCATCGCCTTCAATTCCATCACTATCAAATATGAACAACAAGACCACCCTAACGGAGAAAATAATAACATCGTGTTCCCTTCTAGGAGGGTTAGCAGGTTCCTAGTAGAGAGTGATTACAACCGTCATGGAAGAAGCTTAAAGCCCGCGGATCATTGTCACAAGGACTACGAGGTTTGCGACGCCACGTATGGGAAGAACTTCACGTGTTGTGGAAACAAGTGTTTTGATCTAACCATTGATCAGAAGAATTGTGGAGCTTGCCATAACAAGTGCAAGTTTACTAATGAATGTTGTGATGGAAAGTGCGTAGACAAAACCTATGATAAGAGACATTGTGGGAGGTGTAACAACAAGTGCTTGTCTGGTCAATTATGTGTTTATGGGTTGTGTGACTATGCTTGATTTAATTTACTACTTGTTCTTATGCAATTGTATAACATATTTTTGACCTATGATGGAAATTTTTTTCCGTATATAATATCTGATGCTACAATTATATTTATATCTTGTAACACCTTTATTACAACAAAATATATATATTGTTATTGTATATAAAATTTTGATCAAAATTTGTTCCTAATGTATGATCGGATCAAACTTTTATTTAGTATAATCTTCCAATTCAATCTCTAGCTAAACTTACTCGTGACGATTAATGAACTTATATAGTTTTATATATAGGAGAAATAATCAAACTATTTAAAGATAAACATAGTATAAGTATACGATACATTGCTGAGTAAAAGCACCTTTTAATCTTATGACAATCAAAATATGAACTTTCATAGGGGAAATCAATCTATTAAACGATGAACATAAGTATACAAATTATTGCTGATAACCTGAGTAACTTTGTTAAATCTTTTTGAAAAAAGCTTATGTTCAAACATAAGTATGGGAGAGTCCACCTTATAGTATTAATATATTTTTTTGTATGGAAATTTAATACTCGTACTTGTAATTGTATACTCACTTCGTCTCAAAATACATTACATTCAAATTGGGTGTCCGATTCTCATAGAGTTTGTTTACACTCTTTCTAAGTTCAGATAAAATAAGCCCATGAAAAATATATACTTTGTAATTTTAAATGATAATTAGTTAATTACATGCAATTTATATTAAAGAAATTTGTCACATATATGTCAGACCATCCACCTCTATAGGCATTAATTCGCGTTAAATGTGACAAACAAAAAAAAGAAAGAAAGGAACATTATTATATTGTTCTCATCAAAATAAATTTATTGTACAAAATCGATAACTGATAATGGTTTTTATTGATTGCAGCTTACTTATGGGTTAGAAGTATGTAATTACAAATTTTTGGTTGATTAGTATATTTTGTTATGTGAAGCTGATAATAAATTTGACTTTTTTTTTTTAAACATAAATTTGACTAATTAATTAAACTTAAACTGTATTCTATTGTTCAAATTAATAACTTTTACTAATTAAACCTTATTGCTGAAGAGTAAACCTATTGCTGAAGATCGAGAGTATTATGTAAGATTGAATAATGTAGCTAGGTATATATAGTAGGTATAGGACTATAGGTTAAACCTAGACATAGGTCACATACATCATTTTTTGTGTTCAATGATAGAGTATAAAACATATTCCTGGGCCTCAACCATTAGCTTAAGCTTTTGGTTGAGTTGGTCCTCTAACATGGTATCAAGAGCCAGCGTGACACAAAGGTCACGGGTTCGAATCTCATCCACCCCTCCTTTAAAGTGGAATTAATTCGCACCAGGTATGGGTGGGCCCATATTTCTGGGCCTCAACCATCAGCTTAAGCTTTTGGTTGAGTTGGTCCTCTAACATTCAAAGCCTCTATATTTGCAATTTTGAAATTATTCACATACATGTATTATATTTTTGGTTTTTTTCAAACAAGTTTTGTGAGTTAAAGGAAGTGAAAGATTACATATTTTTGTTAACACTAAAAGTTTACTATATATACAATAATAAACAAATAAATGAGAGTGATGAATAGCTCAAGTGGTTATAGGGGCGGAGCCAGAATTTATTAATTAGGGGGGCAAAATTTAATATATGTATTATTATCTCGTGCACAATTAATGAATAAAAGCTAAAAAAATGTTATGAGCAAATTTAAATAAATAAAAGATAAAAAAAATGTTATGAGCAAGCCTTGAACCTCTAGAATAGATCCCATTACTCTATTTCCAGCTCAACTATGACACACTACTTAACACAAATTATTGCAAAAATTTAATACATAACCAAAACCAAGGGGGAGGCCATGACCCACGCCAAGTTCTGCCATTGAGTTGTTAGAGCTTCCCTCCTGGTTCCAATGGATTTTGGGATCGATTCTCATCACCAGCCCTTATGGCTCTCTAAACACTAAAAAAAAAAAAACAAAGAAAATAAGATCAATCTAATTAGTCACACGATTAGTCACCCATTAGTTTTGTTGCTTAATTAATGTTGTTTTCCTTGCACCCTTTGAGTTGTTAACAGGAGATAGTTATTTTAATGTTATATTGACAACAGAAATAATAATGCTTCTCATTTCACACTTGTTTCATTCTTGAGGCTTAGCTTGCAATAGCTTGCATATTAGGTTTCTGCTTTACTTTATTGAGCTAGCCATTTTAACAATACGAGTACATGGAAGATGCATGGAGTTGACTTTAAGCTGATGTTTCCTGTAACAAGAAGCTGAACATACCCCACTTTATTATTTGATTAAGAACTCAAAAGTCAACCCTTTATTTGATAATAGATTGAAGAATAATGTACTCATTGATTTCATTCATAAGGACAAGGTCTTGACCTATGAGTAGTGTTAGCTTCCAATGGAAGAAATGAAAACACTAAACAAGTTCAAGTATATACGGAGTGTATGGAGTTTTTATAAAAGTAAGAAGCTAATTAATTACAAATGTGAAAATACTACTTAAAAGATTGATTGTAATAACATCAATTACATATGGCGTATATGTGGTTATAATTATTATTACTATACCTTACTAAAAGATTTATTGTAACATCAATTACACAAGGGGGCCGGGTTAGAGCTAAGTGAGGCAGATTTGGCAAATCAATAGTTTCCTTTTGCCAACGAACATCTAATGGATTTTGGAATAGACATACAGTATACTTTACACATTAATGTTAGGAGCTAGATGAAATTACTTAGTTATCCTTTTCGACCCTAACATAGGGAAAATGGTGCATGACTTATTGATGTGCTATTAGTTATTAATTAGAGAATATAATCTGATCTTCAAGAATCTTTTTCAAGAATCTCTTTTGTAATCTCTTGGTACTAAGCAGCCTTGTTCACTTTTAGACGTAGAATGAGCCTCATGCATGGTATTAGGGACCTTATTGTTAAAGTAATTTAAACATGCATGCAACTTAACTTATTACTTCCCTACAATTTAAGATACACACAAACTTCCATTTTTAGTTATCTCTAAAAAAAGCCTCTAGTATTCAAAGATTTCAAACACACCTTCCTTTTCCTTTTCCTTTTTAAGAATAGTTTACCAACTTTAAAGTCAACTACTTCGTTCTTTACTTTTTACACCCTTATAAATACATTCAATTCCTCTTAAATCTTAAACCAATTTACAACTCATCTTACCTCACTATTTCTATTTCCCCTTAGCTAGCTCACTTCAGCTTGCTTCCGCCTTCCTCACCTCGGATTCTTCTCAATAATTAAGAGAAGATGTCGAGGATGATGATGAAGGCAGTGAAGGCATTCGCCTTGATAGCTATCACCATGGTGATAGCCACCATTGCTTTCAATTCCATCAGTATCAAATACGATCACCAAGATTATAACCCTAACCCTAATGAAGAGGAGGAGAATATTTCTCTACTACTTCCTTCTAAGAGGGTTAGCCGGTTCCTAGCCGAGAGTGACTACAACCACCATGGAAGAAGCTTAAAGCCCGCGGATCATTGCCACAAGGACTACGAGGTTTGTGACATCAAGTATGGGACGAACTTCACATGTTGTGGAAACAAGTGTTTCGATCTCACCATTGATCAGAAGAACTGTGGAGGTTGCCATAGCAAGTGCAAGTTTACTAATGAATGTTGTGATGGAAAGTGCGTAGACAAAACCTATGATAAGAGACATTGTGGCAAATGTAACCACAAGTGTTTGGATGGACAATTATGTGTCTATGGATTGTGTGACTATGCTTGATTTAATACTTGCTCTTACGAAATTGTATACCATATTATGGATTTTTGGATGGAAAATTCTACGTATATCATTTGAGCTGCGCTAATATGTATAAGCATTATGTAACGTGAAATTCAGATCGTTTGTGGTCTCCTCATAAGAAGGGTCTCCTAATTAATAATGTTCCCTCTAATTATTGTCTTTATTAAAAAAAAAAAAAAAAAGAACATTTAATTTTGGCTGGAATAAACTTGTTCCAATTATATATAATCCGAGCTAAAGTAATAACGTTAAATCCTAAGAAAATTAACATCTGGTTAATACAAATCAATTATTTCTTGTTAATTCATAAGTTACTTATATTAATCATATGGGGTGTATGCTTGGTTGCTAGTCAATTATATATGATTATATAGCTAATTAATGATATGATGAATGCTAATTCTAATTTCTTTGATTTACTAGCTAGACTGCTTGTTGACATTATTTGATCATTCAAGCAACCCTCTTTCTTTGATGAAATAAAAGAAAGAGGGTTGCTTGAATGATCAAATAGACAGTCACATACATGTCATTTCTGTGCAGCAGAAAACATAATAAATATATACCATACATTAGGTTTTAATTTGTGCAGTGACTAGCCGCACATAGTATGACATTATGACCACACTTGTTTATAAAAATAATTATTTTTTGTTAATATGACTAACCCCTATTATTCATGGTGGTAGCCGTAATTTGCCCATAGAGTAAGCCCAATTCATTAGATAAGTAACATCAATTAATTTAAAATATAAGCGATCACTCTATTTGATCATTCAAGCAACCCTCTTTCTTTTATTTCGACTATTGAAATGTTAACTCTTTTTATTTATTAGAATAATCTCATTTTTCTATTACAGTAACCCCTAATCCGTCAAGGTAACCCCATTTGATCATTGTTGCAACTCCTATTACTTAAATTAGTGCAGGCTTATTTGTGGAATGGTCACACTATATTCTAATTTTTGTTAACCTTATTTTAAGGTTTAAAATCATGCATGGAAAAACGTGTTTATAAATGTATTAACCGAAATGAAATAGAGGAAGTATATATAAAGATTGCTCATGCATGACAATAATATGCATTTTCAATTCACCCAAACTCAGCTAAGATTGAATTATATGGACTGACAACTAAATTGATTTTATTGATTAATAAATCGATTTTATTGACCAAACAACTTATTTCAAATTATTGCAACTAATTTATGGATTAGAATAGTAACGTTTATAGATTACTTAATTATAAAAACTAAATTTTACTCGATTTAGGCCCTATTGGGCTTGTTATATCTTTTTGTAACTATCCCACAGTTATATTGTATACCGTACCATGCATACTTATTCACACCCATTTTTTAACTTTTACCTTTTCACTTGCGTTAAATCTTATACAAGACTATATGATCGTGTTGAGATCATAGAATCCTCATTCGTCAACTAGCAGTTCAGGTATACAAGAGATCATTAGAAATCTTTTTTTCATGGATCCTGTATCTTTAGCAATCCCTTGGTACTAAGCACATACACCCTTTCCCACTTTGAGATTTTGCCCCCTAATTTTTAGCACCTTTCATGTTACTATGTTAGGGACCCCATTTTAATCATGTTTTTCCTATTTAAAAAATTATTTAATAATTTAAATTTGTTTGATTATTTTTCTAGCCTTGCTTTCTCAGTAACTTTAAAATTCAAGTTACACACAAACTTTCAACTATAGTCATCTCGCCCCATGTTAATAAAAGTACCCTAATGATTCAAACACACTCCATGCATGCATCACGCCAAATTAACGTTACTCCTTAATTTATTAAATAAAACCTACCAAATTATTTAATTTAAGTCAAACTACTCTACACTTATTTTCTTATAAATACCTTTAACCACCTTAACACAACTAATTAAACTACTAAAACTAACCATCTTTATTTTCCTTGTTCTCCATACTCTCCTCCCTCTCTAATCATTTGTGATCCTTCACAACATCAATTAAAAATATGTCGTCGACAACAATGAAGACGACAATCAAGGCATGTGTTGTTGTAGTGATCACGATGACTATGGCCCTTATTGTTCTAAGTTCCTTTAGTAACAACTATTCGCAACAAGAACACCACGTCAATGAAGAACAAGGCAGCAACAACAACAACAACAACGCCGGGTTTCTCCCTTCTAAGAGGGTTAGCCGGTTCCTAGTTGAAAGTGATTACAACCGTCATGGAAGAAGCTTAAAGCCCGCGGACCATTGCCACAAGGACTACGAGGTTTGCGACGTCATGTATGGTAAGAACTTCACATGTTGTGGAAACAAGTGTTTTGATCTAACCATTGATCAGAAAAATTGTGGAGCTTGCCATAACAAGTGCAAGTTTACTCATGAATGTTGCGACGGAAAGTGCGTAGACAAAACCTATGATAAAAGACATTGTGGGAGGTGTAACAACAAGTGTATGGCAGGACAATTATGTGTTTATGGGATGTGTGATTATGCTTAATTAATCATTTTATACATATTAGTTCATTATTCATATCGTATTTAATTATTTTGTAAGACGGATATTTTGATCATCCGTTGAGCTAGTACATAAATTGTGATGAAAATTTGTTACTTCTATATACATGAAATTCTTTTGGCAATTAGCCAGATTTGAGATTTAAGAATGAGTTAAAATTTGTTATTGAATATCGTCAACTGTCTACTTTCATAGCACAATGTTTTAGAAGTTTTTTTTTTTTTTTTTTTTTTTTTGGTGTTTAGAGAGCCACGAGGACGGGTGACGAAAACCGCGGAAAGGGAGTTCTAACCACTTGAGCTATCTCTCACTCTCAAAGTTTATTTATTTGTTGCTTAAGATGATTCACATACATGTCCGTCTAAAGTTTGGTCCAACTTTCTTATTTTGAGCATCTCGTTGACTTTGCCCCATAAACTCATTAGTGCAGAAAGAATAAAATCGATGAAATTTAGAAAATGGCATGCAAGTTAAAAAAAAAGTGAAAATAATCGTTTCATATAAAGGACAAAGAAAATACCGGGTGATTCATTTATGATATTAAGTAGTCATCTAGATAATTACCTAATAATTTAATATACAAATTCGTATGTAGTAATAGCCAATGTTGTGTAGATATTGAGAAGACTCTAATGAAGAAAATAAAAGATTCATTAATTAATAAACAGAGTATGTTATTTTTGAAATTCATTGCAGCCCACTTGTGAGTGTCCCACATTGGAGAAAGAGAAGAGATGATTCCACTTTATAAGGTGGAGCGGTACCTCCTACAATTGTCAATTGGTTTTAGTAAGGATGAAATTTCTTGAATTCATAAGAAGACTAAAAAAATAAATTATAATAGCTAAAATATGTCTACTCATAACTCTAATCATCAACTCACGAATTTCTAAATTATTTCCCTCTAAATTTATAAGAATAAATTTTTTGTTAAAAAATAAATACGAAATTTTGATGAGATTGGTAGCTAGCCCCCCACCCAAAGGCTCTACAATCTACAAACAAGAAAATGGGCACTCAACTTGATCACCCAACCTTGGTTACTCTGATCTTGAGATCTGGCTTTAGGTTTATAGGACTTGTTTAGTAATTGGCCACAAATTATATGATTAATTTTCCCACCAAAATGCTAAATTTTAGATTTTTTTTTTTAAAAAAATCTGAATTTCTTTTAAAAAATTTGAAAAAATAAATAAATATCTATGAGTATATCCCTATCTCTTCTCTTATAAAAATTAGAAACTTCTCTTATGAATAGTGTAATGCCAATTATACCCTTCAAAATGTACATTTACATACATATCCTCATTAATATGTACATGCTATTTTTAATGAATAGTGTTTAGACAACTATACCCTCTAAAATATTTATGAACTTTTATGTTTTCATTAATATTAGTTGTCTTGAACATTTATACCACCTAAATATAGTTGTTTACATAATTTCTCTTATTGTTAATTTAACTAAATTTGTGACTTAAAAAAGCCAAACCAGAAAAACTTTCTAGATATGGCTAGCTATGACGCGCTACTGCGCTAGTAACATCAAAAACATCTTAAGAATAAACATTATTAATCCCAATACATATAACCATGTACTATATGTCTAGTCCATATTCATTTTAAGTCCAAGCATAGCTCGGGAATTAACTAGTTGTTAATATTACGCAGTACTCCGAATGTCATATATTGATAAGAATTACCGAACACTATCTCTTTTTGTGTTTACTTTATGGAAACAGAAATACAAGTTTCTCTAAGTGATAAACAAATATTGTTTATTACAAGACATTTTTTTAAATAAATTAACAACTTTTTCATTAATGTCGGCTCCACATTTGATGGTGATTGGATGAAATTGTTAATAAATTTACAAATTTGTCATGTGATAAACAAAAATTGTTTAACACTGAGATTAACTTGGGCAACATTTTTTTCCTTTTTTTTTTTATATATTTTTTTTATAAAAAAAATTTAATGGTGTAAGATGCAAAAAACGATGGAGTACGAATTTTTTCCAATATAATTACACTATTGTACGTGGCACTATTCTATTGCTGTTGGCATCATTAATTTAACATTTACTTGCGTTACATAATACGCATAACATAAACTAAGGAACCGAGTAATTTTATAATGCGTAATTCCAAAGTTTTGAGTTTAATTTACAGGCTAATTAATGATTAGCTTATTTCTTAACTAATTTTCTGATGATTTGCTCACTTCACAAAAAAACGTTTTTGCGCTTTGCTTCATATTATGGATTGACCAATTTATATTCTTTGGTGGTCGGTACTCCATGAATGAGCAACCCTTCTCCCTTTCTTTTTTGTGGTAAAGCATGATATATTAAATATGCTTAAGGGTCAAAATCTAATACTCCACTTTGTATTTTCTTTTTATTGGATTGCATTTCATGCATTAAAAACATTTTCTAAAATGATACTCCCTCCGACCCTCCGTTTCATAATGTTAGTCCCATATACTATTTTGGGCGTTTCAAAAAGATCTACCCATATTGCACATATTTCATTTATAACTTGATTTTTTTTGGAATTAATTGATTAAAGATTGATGACATGACTCTAAGTAAGGAGATTTTTACCTCAAATTATGCAATTATGACTTGTGCTTTCCTAATAAAAAATGAAAAAAGTTAAATAAGATAAACTAATTATGAATTATGTTGTACTATAATGTTAGATTCCAAATATATTTCTTTTCTTATTTTATGTGATTGATTTTACACGGGACTAACATTATGAAAAGATTGAGTATTAATAAATAATTAACTACTTTGTATATAATTATGTAATCATGCATCAATGGTTATTACTGATGTTTGTTTTATGTTTAATATATACCGTATACATTTTTATGTAAGCCATGCACGTTCATTTAAATTAAAATAAAGCGAAATGATGAACCACAATTTGACCTAATAAATTAGCCCAAATCTGAATCAAATAGCTTATCGCACAAATACAACAAAATTAGCTATCATTCGATTGACCTATTTGCCAACTAAATTAACCATTAGATAGGGAATAGGGGCACAAGTAAACCATGTTGAAAAACGGTGTGAAAATCAAACCTATTATTTGCATTATTCAATTCAATGTCTAATTATAAAACTTATATGGAGTTAATGAGAAATTAAGATCTATGTTCTAGTGATCGACTAGGATCCATTACACTTGGAAGCACCCTATATTTGACCCAATTATTTTACTATATACTAGTAAATAAATTGACTCCCCTCTTATTTATTTAATTAATTAACTCCTGAAGTTACAAAGAATATCTTTGAAAAGTAGTCACCTCCTTAATTTAGAATAAAAACCTCATTGGATTATACCACACTTCATGCATCCTTCCCCACAAAATCACCCTACAACGTTAACTCATTTTTTTTAACCACAATTTTCGCGTCAACTCTTTCCTTTATTCCCTCTATAAACCCCTTCTTCTCCTCAAACCATTCTTACCTCCCCTCTAACCCTTTAAAAGTTCATAAGCTATCATAACACAAATAACATAAAACTTACAACCCTTAGCATAACTCCTTTTGTTGACATTTTGAAACAAAATGTCGACAACGATGATTCGAAGGACTATCAAGGCAATAGCCTTGGTAGCAATCACCTTGGCAATGGTCATGGCAATAAGCTCCATCAACTTTAGCAACCAACAACACGAGCAAAACTTTGCTCGCGATTCAGGATATGTTGAGGACCATGTTGAAGAACAAGCCGAGGATGATCACTTGTTGCTCCCCTCTAAGAGGGTGAGCCGGTTCCTAGGTGAAGGTAACATTGATGATTTTCAACTCCATGGAAGAATCTTAAAGCCCGCGGATCATTGCCACAAGGATTACGAGGTTTGTGACATAAGGTATGGTAAGGACTTTACTTGTTGTGGAAACAAGTGTTTCGATCTCACCATTGATAAGAAGCATTGTGGATCTTGCCATAACAAGTGCAAGTTCACGCATGATTGCTGCGACGGAAAGTGCGTAGACAAAACCTATGACAAGAGGCATTGTGGGAGATGCAACTACAAGTGCAAGGAAGGACAATATTGTGTTTATGGGATGTGTGACTATGCTTGATTGATTTAAATCCCATTTTGAGTCATTATTTATTTGAGGTTTGTCATATTTATTTACCAAGTAATAAAGAGCCACAAATTTGTGGTGGATTATTTTCTGTTTTATGTTTTCATACAAAAAAAGTCTATGATTATACATACTCACAGTTTGTTTGATTATTCATACATATAAATCTATGTCTTGATATGATGATCTTCTGTGCTATCAAAACCAATAATGTACTATACATACATATAGCATTTAAATTTTCTCTATGTTGTAAAAAGACTTATTGCTTTGGCAATATTTTGTTGTTATAAATACTAATGTTGTGTTGTGTTATAGGGATTGGAAATGTCCATTTTTCTTCAGGAAAAGCATGATATTGATTTGATGAGGATACTTAAATAATTTGTGTATCGAGGTAATTTGAGTACGCGATTTTGTTTTCTAATTTTTTGGTTAAAAGTTAACCTAGGTCATCTTTTGATTATTCAAATAAAAGTAAACGTGATACAAGTAGCACTGCGCGATTACATGATACATTGTTCTCATTCTTGATTCATTATTAGTAATTCATCCTCCGTTTTTTTCTTTTTTTTCTTTATTTATTTATTTTATTTTATTTTATTTTTTTTGCCACTTTTTGTGTCAAAATAGCACAAAGGTGTTCCTTTTAACAATTTTATTGTTCATTGCATAGCTATTACAAATCGCTTGCGTAAAATTTAATTCAAAGGCTTATGGCAAACAATTTCTACTATGACCACCTTCTAAAACATCTACAACAATTTGCATGGCAATATAACTTTTACAAATTCCGCATACATTGTAGTATTTTTCCTAGAAGGAAGTTTTTTATTTAATTTGCAATGTCTTCTAATTTGCATATTGGTCTTACTTAATTTTTATTATCTTCTAATCACATGAGCACCTAATTAAAATACCAATTAAGCGTTCCTTACATATATAGTTACATGTTACAATAATAAAATAACAGTGGTAATATACTAAAATTAGGGAAATATATATTAATTAAAAGCGATTATTCTAGAAGTAAATAATAATACGAAGTAAGGCATATCAACGACTTGTATACAAAGTATAAATATATTGACACTTTTAATTTCAATTGTTTTGTTTTTATTGGCTTCAACTTTGTTCCTCAATTATTTTCTCTAATAATAACGAAAAAAATGAATATATTTTTAGAGGGCAAAAAATATTACTCCAATAACAAACGTGACTTATATGCAACAATTAGATCTCCTGGATAGTGTGTTTATGCAAAAGGCACAAAATTCCTTCACTATGCAAGATATGAGCTATCATTACAAAATTGTAAACCAAGTAATAATGCACAATTAGCACCAAAAATTAAGCATATTCCACATTATAGTTGCTTAATTAAGCAAAATCTTAAGATTAATTAATAAATTAATTAGATCAGAATCGCAGTCAATGTTGTAACACCAAAGTTTCTTAGAAAAAAAAAAATAATACGGAGTAATATGCATGGTACGTAGTATGTATGTATAATGAAATACAGCCTTCCAGATTTACGGTAAGCTTGTAAATTGTAGAAGAAAAAGCCAAAAAAGAAACCCAAAAATAAGAAAGCAAAACCTTGAATGTCACATAATTTTAATACAAGTATAAATATTATGTTTACGTGAAAACTAAAAAGAACCCATCTCCATTAAGTTCGCTTTGAACCACGTGTAACACTCGACCCAACAATAATAGTTTGCACAAATGATGGGAATTTTCACATGAATTCGTCGTCTGTTAGCAGTTAGCTAGCTAGCAACTAGCAAGAGAGTCAAAATGAGGCTACGCTAGCTAATAGTGTTATGAAAGTTGGAATTAATTAGAGATATTGACTTCCAAATACTAAGTTTTTTGGTGTTTAGATACCCACAAAGGCAGGGTGAAAAACGATCTCAAGATCTCCTGAATCGAAAGAAAAGCTCTTACCACGTAAACTACTATTTACTATGTGGTAGCTAAAGGTGGGCATGAGTCGTACCGGCACGCGGGCGGCACGAGCCCGGCACGATTCCGGCACGGCACGGCGGCCCACTTGTGGGCCATGGGCTGTGCCGTGAACACAAATCTTGAAAATTGGCACGGCACGGCACGGGCACGATCGTCGGCACGCCGGCACGACGACACGTTAATTTTATAATATATATATATCGATTTTGTATAATATATATTTTTTAATATAAAAAAAATTAAAAAACCGTGGTGGCCCACGGCACGGCACGACACGGCCAGCCAAGCACGTGGGCCGTGCCGTGCCGTGGGCTAGGGTGTGCCAAAACTTGGCACGGCACGGCACGGCCCGCCACCAAGCCGGCACGGCACGGCACGATGCCCATCTTTAGTGGTAGCCAAGAGTAGAGCTGTCAAAAACTAATTCAATATAACCATAGTTGAACAAAAACCAATATGGTTTGGAAAAAAATAACACATTCAATCAATATGCATGGACATATTGCTCTCTTATAAACAAATTAATAAATTTTAATTTATGATACGAATTAATTACAGTTCATAACCTGACTGTAAACACGATTTGATAGTCATGACATTGATTATACTAAATTCTAACAATCTTTGTATGTTATTAATATTCAATGGAAATACATGCTACCAATGAACTCAGGCTAAGTGGCTATCATCCATATAAAAATTCTTCCCTTGTGCCCTACCCTCATGTCCAACTCCATCACCAAGAACACAGTTGATGCATTGTAATAACCAACAAAATACACCTGCTCTACTCAGTATCACTATACCATACACCGGTATCTTGTGATGAAACCAATTTTGTATCCAAACATCAAACTCGATCCTATACAGTGTAAAAGCAAAATTCAAGTGCCTAGTGTTGTAGGACTTTTACTCTTGTAGGGATAGCTAATTAAGTAGGAAGAAATCAGGGGAAAACAGGCACAAAAATCACTTTTGAACAAAGCCAAGATGACATAATTTAAGGAATGACTTATTTTGTCACAAACAAGTCTTAATAAGATTCTTATTTACAAGAGGCTAAGAGATGCCAAATCCATGGTTCCAATCCTATGATTCAAACAAGGGTTTACAAGAGATCGAGTCCCTTTACTCTGGTACAGTTAGGAGAAGGAAATGTGGCGGTACCTGTGTTTCATGCCTGCACTCCAGAAGGGGTTATAATACATGAAAGCAGGAACTTATCTTCATTTCCTCCACTTAAATGCAGCAAAAGAACGGCCATACACATACTAGGCATTAGAGCAACAACACGACAATGAGATCCCTCATCAGATATTGCTCGACTCCATAAGACTATATATCATCATGGAGGCAGCAGATTTCTCAGCTTCCTTAATTCTTGACTTCTCATCTCCCAACACAGAAAGTTTCTCATCATCTGATGTTACGATCAGAACAGAACATATATATTTCTTCTCGTGACCCAACCCCACTTCTTTTTCAATCCTGCAAGTTGATGTGCATGAAAATTATAAGATTTGCTTAATGTAATTTCAGAAAAAACCTGTAAATCACTAAAAATACAAACAAGCTCATGCAGCTCCAACAAAGTTATACTTCGTACATTTCATTCGTCTCATTGCTATTTACACATAAAAAAAAGAGTACCTGTATGTTGCCTTGGACCATTTCTTTTTGCCACAAAGATCATTTAACTTCTGCTTAGCAGATTCAATCTCATATGTCTCGTTAACTTCATAATCAACATCCATATCGTTAACAGGTTTGTTGAGCTTCTCTAGTGCCAGTTTAGCTGCCTTAAGCTTAGCAATATTTTCCTGGTCAGAAGTTCTAGTTGCAACGAGCTTAGCATCCACGTAAATGCTACAAATATCTTTTTCACCCTTCCTCCAGTGCCTAATATCAACTTTTTTTCCTTCATTCTGGCATAACTCATAGAGCATTGCCACTGGCTGCACTGATAATGTCTCGAGTCTAACAATTGGCTCCAGAAGACCCCTAACAACCTACAATATACCGCCATTTTCAAATGTGACAGCATTGCTGTCATTAATTGATGCAGGAACAATGAAAGAACCAAAAACCGGTGTACTAACCTGCCAGAGAAACTTCAGATCAAAATCACAGTCAAGATAAACAGCTGCTATTACAGATTCCACTATGTCAGCAAGAACCTTTGGGGATTTTACTGCACCTTTATTAAGTGCCGTTTCATCTTCTGCTTCCACAACAAGTGCAAATTCTCGAACCTTTAGACAAGCAGAAATAGTAGAATGAGACGTATTCATATGCTGTAAATTATATGAGAACATTTCATGTATGTTTTATTTCATAAGTGTTCATTTTTCTTAATTATTGACATATGAAAAAACCATATATTTCGGCTTTTATGGAGTATAAATTCCTATACAACGTTGCCAAATTCTTTTAAAAATTAGAGCATTCAAGTAAAATCAAACCCAAAAAAAGTCTATAACAATCTTTTTAGTTGTTTCCAATCCACAGTATAGTCATAGTTAGTCATGTACTTACTAACTTACGTATGTCCATTATGTTCAAGTTCAACACTATTTATCTGATACTCGTAGGTTTTATTGAGTAGTAACATGGGGCAGTCACAAGAATGTGAGTAATGCAAGAGTTTATTAGTACTTAGAGGTACTCGTGTCATATGCATACGTGGTAAACAGGTAATAATCACCTCTTTTACTCTTAATCGTGTGCATTAGCACGAACCCACATTAATTCCAATTACAAAATAAACCAGAGGAGATAAAAATTAAAAAATGTGTATAAATATGAAAAACTCTGTTTCACAATAGTTGCATCTTCTCGACATTTACACATATTTTGATATAATTGTAGTATTATTGTTGTATTTTTTTTATGATTTTAAACGAAATGTACTTGTATGTAAAGATATTGAAGTACTCTGTATTAGTGTATGAAATATATATATTGGCAAATATCACATTGATGCAACTATATCGGCAAATATCACATGGAAGTAGTTTAGTTGGTTTTAGTTTAGTGGGTGTTAGCCTACAAAGACTTTGATATCAAATCTCGCCTGCATTATTTGTCTATTCGCTTCTCTTTACACCACGGAAAAAATTCCAACAAATTAGACAAAAAAATAATCAATACAAAACCCTTAAAGTTGAAGGGAAAATTCTACAGGACTGCCATAAGACCAGTGTTGCTCTATGGTACAGAATGTTGGGCTTCTAAGAAAGAGCATATTAAAAAGATGGAGGTTACGGAAATGCGCATGTTAAGGTGGATGTGTGGAAACACTTTAAGAGATAGAATCAGAAATGAGGTTATTCGCAAGAAAGTAGGTGTGGCGGGCATTGTAGATAAATTAAGGGAAAATCGTCTGCGTTGGTTTGGACATGTAAGACGGAGACCCGAGGGTGCACCGGTGCGAAGAGTGGAAGAGTGGGACCATGGAGGGATTAAACGAGGAAGAGGGAGACCAAAGATGACTTGGTTGGAAGGAGTGAGGAAGGATATGAAGTGCATGGATTTACGTGAGGATGAAGTTTTGGATCGTAAGGGATGGAGGAGAAAGATTTATGTTGATGACTACACGGAATAATCAAATTTGGTTCATGTTAGCCGACCCCACTTTTGGGATTAAGGCTTTGATTGATTGATTGATTGATTGATTGAATACAAAACCCTTAATAAATGAGTACCTTGGCATCAAGAAGAAGAGAATTACGACGAACATAACGATAAAGGCCAATACGAACAGCAACACGAGCAAGTTTCTCAGTATTAGTATTCGCACAACAGAGGAGATGAAGAATTCCTTCGTCAACATTTGGATAATCCAAAAACACTGAATTTGCGACTGCAAGCCCTAAAACGGCGTCGCCTAAGAACTCAAGTCTTTGGTATGACACTGACCTTAGTAGTAGTACTCGACGAGTGAGTCAGCGCTTCTTCTAGAAGCTTTTTGTTCCTGAACTTGTAGTTTAGTATTCCTTCGACGGATGAAACGCAGCGTTCTATGTCTTTTGGTGGGTCCTCCTCGCCGGAGATGGACATTGGGGTGGGGATTGACATTGGAATCGGTTGTTGTATTAGAAACCTAAATACTCTCGCGGTGTCCCGCGTGGAGGACAAGATAAGTTTAGTTTGAAAGCTAAAGGTTGAACACATTGGACTTTTCAAGGACTTGCCTAGGTTGGGTTTGGTGAGGTTGGATCGGATCAGGTCTAATTTAAATTTGACTCATGCAAAATAATTGTGTCCATTCAAGTGAAATTTTGAATTGTGTAGTTTTTTTTTGGATCAGTTACAAATTGTGTCAATCGAGTCAGTTTTTGACACCTCTACTTGTAATGAAAATTAATTTTAGATCAAAACTTCATTTGTATTGTACATTTCTAGTTGCTTGTTCTTTGTGGTAAATTTAAAAGATATGTACGCTTTAATAAAAAATGAGTCCGTTGAAATGTTGATGCAAGTTCATAGATGTCTTGAAAATGACCGTAATGTGTATTGGCATGTAGACTTTCTTAGGAAATGGAAACGCAATTTTCAAGAAGTCATCGCCAAAACAAAAGCATCCCGCTAGAGGCTAGACTGGCCCATGTGCCAAGCAAAGCAAGATTCATTCTTTTGGGTGTTGCTCTACTCCAAGTTATATAAGATTCAACATATGCTTACAGATTCCGGTAACCGAAAAAGGAAGCCAGTTGAAGAACCAAAGAAACAACTATGATAATATAGGTAAATAAATCACTTACATAGTTACATTAACGAATAACAAGTGTACATTACAATCCACAATTATGCCCAAACGATATGTGGATATGCTTATTTGGTTCTATGTAGAAAAAAACATGACTAGTATACATCAAATAAGGAATGCCTTAAGATTGTCAAATCAAAGTTCAACCTAACAGGCCATAAACTTTTCGAATTTATGGATTTGGCAGAGAAGAGACGCCAAATTATTTTGAAAAAATAATTGAAACCCGTATAAAGTAAACTTATCTACGGTTTCAAGTAAATATGTTATTGATACATGAGAGGCCCATTACTCTGTTGCAGTTAGGTCAAGGAAATGTGGAAGTACCTGTGTCTTATGCCTGTACTTCAGAGTTCAGAAATTTTCCACACCTGTAAACCTGGGTGATTTTCTCGGGGGATATTTCCGTTACAGTTTCAGGCATCAGAAGCAGGAACTTTCCTCCATTTCCTCCACTTAGCTGCAACAGATGAATGGGCCGCAATGGCTGCACATCATCAACACGATGATGAAATCCTTCAGAGATAATCGGACTCCAAAAGGCTATGGATCATCATGGAGGCAGCAGAATTCTCAGCCTCCTTGACTCTTGACTTCTCATCTCCTGACATAAACAGCTTCACATCTGCTGTTTCGATCTCAACGGAGCATATAAATTTCTTCTCATGAGCTAGCCCCACTTCTTTCTCAATCCTGCA
Organism: Chenopodium album; assembly: GCF_948465745.1. Taxonomy (NCBI): domain Eukaryota; kingdom Viridiplantae; phylum Streptophyta; class Magnoliopsida; order Caryophyllales; family Amaranthaceae; genus Chenopodium; species Chenopodium album. The sequence continues at coordinate 38,816,976 of NC_137855.1, forward strand.
AGTTTATATTAAACAACAGAAAGAAAAAAAATAAACCAGTTGATTTGTAATTACTAACAATTATTTGTCATTAAACAATTACAGTTTCTGGTTTCCAAATGCCAAAATATGAATGTAGTTATTCACATCTTATGCTAGACCTCCAAATAATTAAGACTTGATAAGTTTGGTTTACGAAGACCTTATTTTAGTTTCGAAAGAATTTCAAAAGGCAGTAAATCATGATTAATGCAAACTGAATATCATCATCAATTTAAAAGCATGCAGTTCCAAAACGATTAGATATTTCATTTATCGAACATCTCACAACAGAGAAAAAGTAACACCTGTATGTTGCCTTTGGCCATTTCTTTTTGCCACACAGCTCATGTAACTTCTGCTTAGCAGATTCAATCTCATTTTTGTCATTGACTTCATAAACAATACCCACATTATTGATAACAGATTTATTGATTTTCTCCAGTGCCTCTTTTGCCGCATTAAGCTTAGCAATATCCTTCTGATCAGAAGTTCCGGTAGCAATAAGCTTTCCATCCACATAAATGCTACAAATATTTGTATCAACCTTCCTCCAGTGTTTCATATCAACTTGTTTTCCTTGCTTCTGGCATAACTCATAGAGCATTGTCACTGGCTGCAGCGGCAGGGTCTCAAGGGTAACGATAGGCTCCAGAAGACCCCTGATAATCTGCAATTAACATCATAATTTGGAATTCAAACACAGAAGCATTCTTTTAATTATTAAAACAAGCTCAATGGAGCACAAAAATCAGTGTACCTTCCAAACATACTTCAGATCAAAATCACAGTCAACATAAACAGCAGCTATTATAGATTCTACTATGTCAGCAAGAACTTTTGGTGCTTTTACAGCACCTCCGTAAATAGCAGCAAGTTCATCCTCTGATTCCACAGCAAGTGCAAACTCTCGAACCTTTATACACACAAGGTAAATAAGATCAGATGGGATTTTTTTTTTTTTCATGCTTTAAATTAATATAAGACATTTCAAATGTTTCATGTAATGTTACAAAATGGACTAATTCTCCATAAATATACATTTGATTAAAGCCAAAGGTGTTCGAACACATGCCTAATACACTTCATATTACAAAAGCTGCCATAATCAGTATTAAAATTTCAGGCAAGACAATCGAATTTAACTTCATGAATATTCAATTTGCAGGGAAAGAAAATGACATGGGGAACAATTATATGGGCACAACAGTACAACAAAACGCCATACATTATGTTGTTAGAAGTACATCAGTTAAAATCATAGATGATGCAAGCGGTGATAGTAACAAGTGTTTGTCATTATAGATACGATGAAATGTTTGGGGATGAGTAAATTCACAAGACTGATTAGATCAAATCCAGTAAGGCTTTTGGATTAGCAAAGTTATCTAAGGGGTTATCACATATAGTTACAAATACAAAATGCCAAAGATTCAAAGACAAAAGCATCATGTATGATTATACTATTACCAAAGCCAAGTATCAACTTCACAATTATTGTTTTTCAGATAGATTAACCAAACAAAGACAATCTCTATCATCATAGCAAACTTTGACTGAGTCCATTCACAAATCTTATGGTGTGGTTGTGGTTGCTTTGTTACAAAAGACAATCATTGTACTCCCTTGGATTTATACATGATTTAAACACATCTTGTAACACTATATGCATTAAAAATTACTTTTTTTCAGCCCATTATTATAGCATCCTCTTATCAGGTATCAACCAAGTATAAAATTATAATAATAAACAACCAACAATCTAACTTGATTTCAAGGAAAGAACAAAGAATCAACCCTTTCAGGAAAACTAATAGAAAAAAAAAATAAAAAATTAAAAAAAAAAATAAAAAATTGCCACTCCAAAAATTGATTTTGACACTCAAAAATGAGTGCCAAAATCAGTTTTAGAACACCATTCCATTACTTTACTCCCTAATTACACATGCATTACAATTATGCATACCAAAAAAAAAAAAAAAAAAAAAAAAAAAAAAAAAAATCCTTCCTTAGTTCTAAATATATAAAACAAACCATAATCTTAAGCATTTCATTGGTTTACTAATCAATTGACTAATACATCCACAATCAAGATGGAAAAACTAAAATAACAGAGCAAGCACAATTCAAAATCAACCCAACATAATAACAAATTTTAAAAATTAATAAAAAAAAAAACGTACCTTTCAATTTTAAATTTATATAATTTATTTATTTTTTTTATAAAAAAAACCCGATATTAAATTAGTCAAAGTCGTTCATTAACAACATAGTCCAATTAATACTTCATATGTAACAACTCAACAAAAAAAAAAAAAAAAAAAAAAACAAAGGAAGTGAAATTAATTGATCAAATTTATCAAAAAATTAATAATAATTAATAAAACCTTAGCATCAAGAGCAAGAGCGTTATGACGGACATAACGGTAGAGGCCGTGCCGAACTGCAACACGGGCGAGTTTCTCCGTGCTGATATTAGCCGCACGAAGAAGCGATAAAATCCCCTGATCAACAGTTGGATATGCCAAATAAACAAAATTTGCAAAAGCAAGTCCAACAACTGCATCACCAACGAACTCCAGTCGTTGATACGATGCTGACTCAGTACACGAGGAGTGAGTCAGCGCTTCTTCTAGAATCTTCTTGTTTGCAAACCTGTAGTTTAGGATTGATTCTACTGATGAAACGCAGGATTCCATGTCGTTTTTGTGGGTTAATGATTCTAAGGAGAGTGGTAATGGTGGTGGTGAATTGAATCGGTGAGTCATTGTTGGGAAGAGAGAGATTGGTGGAGATTTATTTTATAGGGAGTTTGAAGTTTAGTCAATTTAGGTCCCTACTTTTGGGTTTCAGATGTTTGTTTTTGTTAAGTCTTGCGAAGTTACGAGGTACTCTTTCCAATTTGTTTAAATTTTAAACACAGTTTTATACGTGGATGGTTGATTGGTTGGCCATATCGTGAGACTATAATTAATTAATCAGAAGTTACTCAAGCAGTTAATGGTTAGTTGGTCAGGGGAAACTCGGTTAAGGGTTAATCGATTGATCAAAGATTACTTGGTTGGTCAGGGCCTCAGGGGTTATTCGTTCAAACAATTATCCGATTAGTATTTTAGTGTGTGTTAGCTGACCACACGGTGTGGCTAGTCATACAGTAAACACGCTGAATTTTAAATTCCTTGCATTATTGTAATAAGAAATTTTTTTTTTTTTTTTTTTTTTTGAGGTTAGCTTGGTCATCATATTGAATTCAAAAATTCATTACCCAACTTTTTAATTTATGTATACCTTTTTGGTTCAAATTACCTAAAACTCTAGTGTATAGAATTGCATTGGAGTTTTCATAGCATGGTTATTTTGATCAAGTTTTGTAAAATTTTGGTTTTTACAAACTAAAGCTCAACTAATACAGAGTATTAAAGTAATAAAGTTCAACTTAAATCAGTGATTTTCTATCAATTACATATTTGCAACCATGTTTTGTGCTTTGTATGCAATGTCACATTAAGTTTCAATCTTTATCTGTTAGGAAAGTTAGGAGAATATTATTCATTATTATCATATAAATTAGTTTCCTTAATTATAGCCTTCATTGACTCAAGATAATACTTAGAATATCTTGTGATGTTATCTTAGGAAGCTATGTACTCTACATATATGATTTGAGATCAATGAGAACACTCAAGCTTTGAGCCCTAATATTATTTGACATGGTATCAGTCGCTCAGGAAGATTAAAAAAAAAAAAACAGAACCAGAAAACAGAGCAAAAACAATCGCCATGCCTGGTGATGATACACCACCGCCTCCTCCTCTACGCATTGACATTACCTCTCCGTATTATCTTGGTCCTCACGACCGCCCTGGAGACTTCATTACTCTGACCCGCCTTCGTGGTGAGAATTACGATGAGTGGGCCGGTGATATTCAAACCGCGTTAGAGGCACGGCGAAAATTTGTATTTCTTGAAGGTACAATTAATTCTCCATCCTCTCCGTGTACTCAGACGGATTGGAATACCATTCATGCTATGTTGATTTCTATAGAAATGTGTAAATCTCCTTAAGAGATGTTATGTCATTGCTTCAATATAAATAGCAAATGTACAAGTATAATGAAGAGTCTCTCTACATAATTACACAAATAATAATCACAGAATATGAAGTGTTTCATATTCTATCACACCCCCGCAGTCGAAGCGGGAGGAGGCCGGACGCTGAGACTGGATCTGAACTCGAGGAAAAGTTGCCGAGGTAAACCTTTAGTGAAAATGTCCGCATACTGATAGGAAGACGGGACATGGAGGACCCGAATATGTCCCATAGCCACCTTCTCTCGTACAAAATGAATATCCATTTCGATGTGTTTGGTGCGTTGGTGCTGAACGGGATTACTAGACAAGTACACGGCTGACACATTATCACAATAAACCAAGGATGCCCGTCGAAGAGGGCAATGGAGCTCCAGAAGAAGATTCCGAAGCCAACAAGTCTCGGCCACTACATTAGCGACGCCTCGGTATTCCGCCTCTGCACTAGATTTCGACAATGTAGCCTGTCGTTTAGCAGACCATGAAATAAGATTATCCCCTAAATAAACGCAGTACCCAGAAGTAGATCTGCGAGTATCCGGACAACCGCCCCAATCGGCGTCAGTGTAGGAGATCAAACCAGTAGGTGCAGAGCGATATAGATGAAGTCCAAGATCAAGAGAACCCTGAATGTACCGAATAATGCGCTTTAACGCATTAAAGTGAGGTTCCCGGGGAGCATGCATGAACAAACAGATTTGTTGCACGGCATAGGCAATGTCTGGTCTAGAGAAAGTGAGATATTGGAGAGCCCCGGCTAAGCTTCGGTACAATGTGGGATCAGCGACAGGAGAGCCATCCGAAGCACTAAGTTTTGACTTGGAGTCAACTGGAGTAGCAACAGGCTTGCAATTGGACATATGAGCCCGGTGAATGATTTCTTCCGCATATTTCCTCTGAGAAAGGAACATACAATGTGGAGTCCGAGTGACCGAGATACCTAGAAAATAGCTCAATTTCCCCAAATCAGTCATAGCAAATTCAGACTTGAGCAAAGCAATGATGTCTGATTTTAGAGCTTCCGAGGATGCAGTCAACACAATATCATCGACATAAAGCAAGAGATATGCCGTAGAAGCACCACGACGAAGAATGAACAAGGAGTTGTCACTCTTGCTACATACGAACCCAATTTACAGAAGAAAATTGGCAAAGCGCTGATACCAAGCCCGGGGTGCCTGTTTTAAGCCATAAAGAGACCTACGAAGGCGACAAACATGTGACGGTGCCTCTGGGTCCACAAAACCAGGAGGTTGATGCATATAAACTGTCTCTTTAAGGTCACCATGTAAAAAGGCATTTTTGACATCCAACTGATGTATCGGCCAATCCTTGCCCATAGCTATACTCAAAACAGTACGAATGGTAGCCGGTTTGACCACCGGACTGAAAGTCTCATCACAGTCAACCCCCACCTGTTGTGACTTGCCATTAACAACAAGTCTAGCTTTATGCCGCTCCAAGTCACCATTTTCCCTGTATTTGTGTTTGAAAAGCCACATACAACGAATAACATTCACACCCTCGGGTCTAGGAACTAGATCCCAAGTATGCTGGTTAGTTAGAGCATTATATTCCTCAGTCATGGCCGCATTCCAATTAGAGTCTAACATGGCTAATTTCGGACTTTTTGGTAAAGGGGAAATAGTTTGGGTCGCAAGATTAAATTGGACCTTAGGTTTGAAAATGCCAAGTTGGGCTCTAGTAGTCATGGAGTGAGTTGGAACTAGATTGGGCCGCCCAGTTGCTGATTGGGGAGTGGAGGGAATTGGGCTAGGGGGAAAATCACCAAACTGGATAGTTGGAGAGGGAGGAGTTTGGTTTGGGCTAGGAGGAAGTGGGCTGGACGGGGGTGGTGGGCCTGCTGTACGGGTAGCCCACGTACTGGCTGTGGCAGGTTGCACTGACCCACGGTCAGTCCGTGGGCTATTATGCCCGTTTGCAGCAGTGGGTTGGGCCGTATGTGGAGTGGGCTGGGCCGAGAATGTTGGGTCAGCAAGGAGAAGAGGGGTGATGTTGAGATTATCTTCATTCAAGAAATCATATTCCGAATTTTGGAATTTCTGGATGTCAGAGAAGGGAAATATGTTTTCTTGAAAAGTGACATGCCTTGAAATAATTATTTTGTTTGAAGAAAGGTCAAAACAAAGATATCCTCTATGGTTGCTAGGGAATCCCAAAAACACACATGGAGTGGAGCGGGGAGCCAATTTGTGGGGTGCCGTAGCAGACAAGTTTGGGTAACAAAGACTACCGAAAGTGCGTAGATGATCATAAGAAGGGGCTCTACGATATAGAATTTCGGTTGGAGTTTTGTTACCAAGGGTAGAGGTTGGAAGAATATTCAAGACATAAGCCACCATGTGGATGGCATAGACCCAAAAAGATGGAGGAAGGGATGCGTGAAAGAGCATAGTGCGAGCCATATTGTTTATTGTGCGAATAATTCTCTCGGCCTTACCATTTTGAGAGGATGTATGAGGGCAAGAAAATCGAAAAGACATGCCATTGTCCGCACAAAAGTTAAGGAAAGGAGAATTATTGAACTCACGGCCATTATCCGATTGAAAAGTTTTAACATGCTTTTCAAATTGTGTGTGGATATATGCTTTAAACTGAAGAAAAAGAGAGAAGACTTGAGATTTATATTTGATTGGATAAATCCAAAGAAAATGAGAAAAATCATCGAGAAACACCAAATAATACTTATGTCCCAATTTGCTAGCAATAGGAGAAGTCCATAGATCAGCATGAATTATATCAAAAGGAGAAAACGTTACACTCAAAGAAGACTTAAAAGGAAGTCTAACATGTTTTCCCAAAGGACAAGAGTAGCAAAAATGGGCATTGGTTCCCTTATTACAATTTATCAAATTGTTGTTTCTGAGAAAATTAAAAACAGGTGCTCCTGGATGTCCAAGTCTACTATGCCAGGTTGAAGGAGAAATAGCAGCAAATGAAAGATGGTCATGTTCTCTTGCAGCGGAAGACGAAGAGAAAGGATAAAGGTCCTCTACACTATTGCACCTCGCTAGAACCGTCCCCGAATGAAGGTCCTTCACAGAAAAACCAAAAGGGTCAAACTCAATAGATACGGAATTGTCACATGCAAATTTCCTAACAGAAATGAGGTTCTTAATAATATTAGGAGCATATAAGACATTTTTGAGTTGAAAGGGGGTTTGAGGTGGAGGTGTTGAGGTATGTCCGTAACCCTGAATAGGAATGCGTTTGCCATCACAAAGGTCACGGGTTCGAATCTCATCCACCCCTCCTTCAAAGTGGAATTAATTCGCACCAGGTATGGGTGGGCCTGTGTTGCATCCACATTTCAAGCCCAAAGGGCCTTTCATGTGAGGGGGAGTGATAGAGTATAAAACATATTCCTGGGCCTCAACCATCAGCTTAAGCTTTTGGTTGAGTTGGTCTTCTAACATGATAGAATATGAAACACTTCATATTCTGTGATTATTATTTGTGTAATTATGTAGAGAGACTCTTCATTATACTTGTACATTTGCTATTTATATTGAAGCAATGACATAACATCTCTTAAGGAGATTTACACATTTCTATATGGTATCAGAGCCATCATGACACAAAGGTCACGGGTTCGAATCTCATCCGCCCCCCACTTTCAAGTGGAATATTAAGCGCAGGGTATGAGGAGGGCCCATGCTGCATCCACACTTCTAGCCCAACGGGCTCTCGTGTGAGGGGGCGTGATAGAGTATAAAACATATTCCTGGGCCTCAACCATCAGCTTAAGCTTTTGGTTGAGTTGGTCCTCTAACAATTTCATGGCTAATGAACACAATTGAACCCGAGGTCAAGAGTACTCTGTCAAAGTACAAGGACGCCAAACGCTTGTGGGAGACCTTTAAGATGCGCTTTGCTACGATTAATGGCCCTCGGATTCAACAAATAAAGGCTTCAATTGCAAAGTGTGAGCAGACGAAGGGGATGTCCGTGGCCTCATACTTTGAAAAACTAACTGCTCTATGGGAGGAATTGAATAATCATGAGCCAATTATAGCCTGCTCTTGTTGTGAGAAGTGTACAGCAGGGGTGGAACATGAAAAGCGTCGAGAGAATACTCGTCTCCACGAGTTCTTGATGGGATTGCACACCGACTATTATGCTCAAACCCGCACTAATATTTTATCCCAGGACCCTATGCCCAGCCTTGATCGAGCCTATCAATTAGTCTCACAAGATGAACGTGTTAGGCTTGCAAAACACGTACCTGAAGAGCAATCACAGGAAGCTGTTGGGTTCGCTCTCCGAACGAACACAGGGAAAGGGAAGTCTGGTGGTGTGGTCGATAATCCTGATAAGTCTAGTTTGCAGTGTACTTATTGCAAGAAAACAGGTCACTTGATCTCTGGATGTTTCGAATTAAAGGGGTTTCCAGATTGGTGGCCGAATCCTTCCAAACGTGGCAAGCCACAACAGTCCAACAACAAAGGCAAAAACCAGGCTAGAGCAAATGCTACTACAACCGTATCCACAAGCAACAACAATGCGGAGTCCACAGGTGGTTCGTCACAAACCTTTACAGCAGAGCAATGGAAAGCAATAGCCGGATTTATCGGTAACACAAAAATTCCCGATGATCGTTTGAACGGTGAGTTTGACAACGGTTTATGGATTGTTGACACAGGTGCCTCTAGACATGTTACTTGTGATGACAAATGGCTCTTTGATGCTCAACCCATCTCATATTGTCCGGTTGGTCTTCCGAATGGCAAAACTGTTAATGCCACAAAGGAAGGCTCGGTTCGGTTATCCTAAAAAATTGTCCTTAAACATGTGTTATTTGTTCCCGATTTACGTTGCAATTTAGTTTCGGTATCCCAATTGATCGATGATTCAAATTTTACTGTCCAATTTAACTCTAATATGTGTGCTATACAAGACCAGTCGAGGGAGCTGATTGGAACGAGTGTTAGGCGAGATGGACTGTTTTATTTCGAAGGAAGAGCAACGGTGCAACATGTGGCAATTTTTGAGTCTTCAGCAATGTTAGAGCTATGGCACAAACGGATGGGTCATCCTTCGGAACAAGTTGTAAAACATCTTTCTCCCGCTCTTAATTATAAGGGTAGTTTAAATAAAGCATGTGAAGTATGTTTTCGTGCTAAACACCCTAGGAATAGTTTTTCTTTGAGTGAAAATAAAGCCGCTAGAATATTTGAAAAAATACATTGTGATTTGTGGGGATCTTATAGAAATGCATCGTCTTGTGGTGCTCGTTATTTTTTGACGATAGTTGATGATTTCTCTCGTGCTGTTTGGATCTATTTGCTTGTTGATAAAACGGAAGTATTTCGTATGTTCATGTCTTTTGTGGCAATGGTTGATAGACAGTTTTCTCAAACAATTAAAATCGTACAAAGTGACAATGGCACCGAATTTAATTGTTTACGAGATTATTTTAATGCAACTGGCATATTATTTCAAACTTCATGTGTTGGGACTCCACAATAAAATGGTCGGGTTGAGAGAAAACACAAACATATTTTAAATGTAGCGAGGGCATTGAGATTTCAAGCTAATTTGCCTATATTTTTTTGGGGTGAGAGTGTCCTTGCTGCGGCTCATTTAATTAACCGAACTCCATCACCTCTCTTGCATCACAAAACACCCTATGAAATTTTATTTGACACAATCCCTTCCTATACTACCATTCGAACTTTTGGTTGTCTTTGTTTTGCTCACAATAAAAAAGCTAAGGGAGATAAATTTGCGAGTAGGAGTCGTAAATGTGTTTTTGTCGGATATCCATATGGGAAGAAAGGTTGGAATCTTTTTGATCTTGATACGAAAGAATTTTTTGTGTCACGTGATGTTAAGTTTTTTGAGGATGTTTTTCCTTTTCTTGATCCTATTTCTTCCAATATTATTCCGGAAAATATTGTGCCAATACATGTGGAGGTGCCATATGATTTTGATGATGTGCATATGGAGTATCAATATGTTGATAATAGCAGGGATAATGGGCCGCATATACCTCAGCAGCATCAAGTCCCCAACCAGCCTGCATCAGCCACGCAGGAAGACCCTGTGCCTGCTGGCAGTTCGCTGGCTGAGAGCACCGAGCCTTCTGCTCAGCCCGCTGGCAAACCAGCGCCTGCTGGCGTGAGCAGTGGTACGGCCAGCAGCGATAATACTCACAGGGGGCAGCAGCACTTACCTCCTACAGCAGCAACACAGATCGAGCCTCACAGTCAAGTCACTTCTTCTATTGATTCGTCCCTAATGCAAGCAAATGAAGCTCAATTGGGTAAAGGCATGCGTGACAAATTTCCAAATGTTCGTTTCAGGGATTTCGTCACTCACACTATCATCACAAATAGTCCATCGTCTTCTTCTTCTCCTAACACTCCGTCTCCAAAGCATCCCTCAGGTACTCCTTACCCTATAGCGCATTATATTAATTGTGACAGTTTTTCTCCGTATTACCGAAATTTTATTGCAGCTATCACTTCGGGCAAAGAGCCTAGGTCTTTTAAGGAGGCCATGAAAGATGCAGGTTGGAGACAATCAATGCAAAATGAAATTCAGGCTCTAGAAAAAAATGGGACATGGACAATGGAGACCCTTCCTCCTGGCAAACGACCTCTCGGAAGCCAATGGGTGTATAAAATCAAATACAATTCCGATGGCAGTATTGAACGACTAAAGTCCAGATTAGTTGTTTTTGGAAATCATCAGACAGAAGGCATTGACTACTATGAAACTTTTGCACCCGTGGCTAAAATGGTCATAGTTCGTGCTTTTCTTGCCATTGCAGCTTCTAAAAATTGGGAGCTTCATCAAATGGACGTTCATAATGCTTTCCTTCATGGTGATCTTGAAGAGGAAGTCTACATGAAGCTTCCTCCGGGTTTTGAATCATCGGATCCTAATAAGGTATGTCGCCTTAGAAAATCCTTATATGGCCTGAAACAGGCTCCTCGATGCTGGTTTGCCAAACTCACTTCTGCTTTGAAGGCATATGGTTTCTTACAGTCATACTCTGATTATTCTTTGTTCACTTACACTAACCGTGGCACACAAATTAATGTGCTTGTGTATGTCGATGATCTTATTATCTCTGGGAATAATTCCGCTGCTTTAAGGGCATTCAAGGCATATCTTAGTGACTGTTTTCATATGAAAGATCTTGGTACTCTGAAATATTTTTTGGGTATAGAAGTTGCTCGCAGTTCTTTTGGGTTGTTTTTGTGTCAGAGAAAATACACTCTTGACATTATTTCAGAGACAGGATTATTAGGTTGCAAACCCGCCGACTTTCCTATGGTACAAAATCACAAGCTTGGTCTAGCAAGTGGCCCTGTACTTTCTGATCCTGAATCCTATCGCGGACTTGTTGGCAGGTTGATTTATCTTGCAGTCACTAGGCCAGATCTAGCCTATTCGGTTCATATTTTGTCTCAATTCATGCAAGAACCAAGATCGGAACACTGGGAAGCAGCTCTGCGAGTTGTTCGATATCTGAAAGGCACTCCAGGTCAAGGTATTTTGTTAAGATCTTATAGTGAACTCACTCTGCAGGGGTGGTGTGATTCAGACTGGGCCGCATGTCCCTTAACACGCAAATCTTTGACGGGATGGCTAGTGTTTCTAGGCTACTCCCCTATTTCTTGGAAGACCAAGAAGCAACCAACTGTCGCTACAAGTTCGTCAGATGCAGAGTATCGATCTATGTATGCTATCACTTGTGAATTAAAATGGTTGAAGGGTCTTCTTTTGAGCTTAGGTGTACAACATCCCAAGGCTATTAAACTGTTTTGTGATAGCCAGTCAGCGTTGCACATTGCAAAGAACCCGGTGTTTCACGAACGCACTAAGCATATTGAGGTTGACTGCCACTTCGTTCGAGATGCTATCACAGATGGTCTCATTGCTCCCTCCTATGTCCCAACTCATGTTCAATTGGCCGATATCTTCACCAAACCGTTGGGAAAATCGCAATTTGAACAGTTTCTTCCCAAGTTGGGCGTCTTCACTCCACCCGCTCCAACTTGAGGGGGGGTGTTAGGAAAGTTAGGAGAATATTATTCATTATTATCATATAAATTAGTTTCCTTAATTATAGCCTTCATTGACTCAAGATAATACTTACAATATCTTGTGATGTTATCTTAGGAAGCTATGTACTCTACATATATGATTTGAGATCAATGAGAACACTCAAGCTTTGAGCCCTAATATTATTTGACATTATCCCTTCAAAAAACAATAAAAAAAACTTTAGGTCTTGGGTCTGAACAAATTGACCAGACCCACTTATAATTGTGCAAAAAATAATGGGATAAAAAATAAAAAATCTACGTACATCAAAGGATAAAAAGCCTTTCCCCTAAGAATTGCCTCAAGTCCCCAAGGGAAATCCAGCCTCTTTTTTCCTTTAAACACTCACTCTGTCTAAATTCTCCAAAGCAAATAGTCATAAAGGAAGCCCTTTATAGTGTTGGTTTAAAGCATGCAAAGTCGCGTACCAATTGAAACAAAATATATTCCTAATGTTTTCTTTTTCTTACCTTTACCAAAAAGAAAAAAAAAAATGATAAAACATAAACATTCACTAACTTCAGAGAAAATTTTAAAACTAATGTTCAGGGAACCTTCCCAAGGGATACTGAAATATGTTGAGTGACTCACCTACCACAGAAAAGAAAATATTCTTGTAATTGGATTTTTGTTTTTATTTTGGGTTTAAAAATTAAAAAAAACTTTTACCTGAATAGCATGTTTCTTTCTAAACCCTCTAACCAAGAAATAACGCAGATAACAGTACCTCAGTATCTGGACGTTATCAGACACAAATTATTAACAGTCCAAAATCACGGATCAAAACAGCAATTAACTGAAAACTCGAAAGCAATTTCCTTTATGTACAGAAAGATGATAGTTAACAGTACTAAATAATAAAGAAATAAATATGATGAAGGAAACGCTAATAATGTCTATGCTAAATTGCTAATTATGTTTGACATTCAGCTAAAAATTAAATTCTATTCGGCCTTTTCACCTTTTTTCCTTTTCTGTATACAGGCATACAACGCAAAGCTTCTAATGATATGTTTAAATTGAATTGGCAATACATAGGAGGTCGGAAGCAATCACTTGGTATACAGGACAGGAAGCTTGTAATATGTATAACTTAGTTCACCATCATATGTTCAAATCCAGTTCCAGGTTGAAATGCAACTCGAGGTCCTCCAACATTGAGAAGCAGCTGTTGAAGCCACTTTCTTGTAGTTGGATCTTCCTGAAATTGAAACCATGAAATGTATGTGAGAATTTTGAAGATTAATGAGTTTTATAAAGCAAAATGAGCCCTCAAATCATGGCTATAAGACTAAGCTTTCAAACAATAAATGAGTTAATGAGTGAATCCACAGTGCACAAAACGCGCCACGTTCAGCAGCAACAAAAAAGTCAATAGTATGGTCCAACCATTGATCATGTTTGAAAGACAAATCTAGCAGTCCCACAGGCTATAATAGTAGATACAGCAGATATTCCAAGTGCCAGATGTTTTCCTGTCGGACCACTAACCACCTAAACTTGAACCCAGGCTATTGACTTTTCAAGTACTCCCTCTGTTCCATGAAGTTCTTCCCATTTACTATAGATAAACGTACTAAGAAAAATAAATGATGCAAGTTTGTACATGTAGGAGAGAGTGTAGTAGGAAAAATGGTCCCAAAAAGTGGGTCAATTTAGGATAAAATTATAGTATTTCATTGACAAAAAAGTAAAAGTTGGAATAACTTTTAAGGAACAGCCCTAATTAGAAACTGGGAAGAACTTCATGTAACAAGGGGAGTGATGAGATTTGAACCAATAACATAGTTAGATCCATACATAAAGAAAACGCATCCTGCATCTTGCCAGCGATTAGTGTGTGCATCTTCTAGAAACTCCCCAAGACCAAAGGACTGAGAGATTTCTATTTTTCATCAGCGTAAGGAAGATACATGGCAGTTTCTAACATTTTCATTAAGGTATGAAGACTCAAAAAGAAGCTGAGAAATTTTGGCACCTAAAAGCTCATATTGTGAGAAATGCCGCCAGGTTTAGTTGAAAAAGTTTCATTCTGCAAATAAAATATAAAGATGATGTGGTTTAAGTGTTTAACCAACATTATACCCACTTACACAGTGAGAACATGATGCTATATTGTATTTTCTCAGATCCATGATGCAACTGTAGTCTGTGGCAGATACAGACCATACAGTTGTTCATGTTTCTTGAATTGGTCAAAAAATGTGCTGAAAGCCTATTATTTCTTGTCAATATCAGATCAGGTCAATTTTTGCAAGTTCAAGCACCATACATGACACTTAAGGAAAACCCTCAGAAGCAAAGCAGCAATGTAGCATTATACCAGATAATCCCAAAATTATCAAGGACAAATCCAAAATTCCAAACTACAATCCATGTAAATCACTCAAGAAAGGTTAAGGGAAAAGGGTAAACCCACGTTAGCCTCAAAAAAATAGCTGACTCTTACAAAATTGTTTTGCATAAAAACATTTTACATCAAACCAAAAGGGGCCTAAATGCATAATGGAATGGAACCATGAATCACAAACACAAAAACACAATCAAAGCCCATGCTATAACCTTCACAGATTTCTCATACCACAACATCAAGGACCACATCAGATACTTGCATTTATATAAACATAAAAATATAAAAAAAAATTAACCCCAAAGGAGAAGAGATACACTACATATATATTTTATGGCACAAAATGACACACAAAAACAGAGGAAACTTACACGAAGGCAACTAGCAAAGGTGGCATCCCTCAACATATCTGGCAGACAGCTTCGCAAAGCATCACATGCTCTGCAGAACAAACAGAAGGCAACACAAATAATTAAGCATAAATAAGAAGACCAAGCTGAAAATAATAACCATAAATCCAATCACTTTGCGAACCTTGGATTATCTGAAAGTCTAAGGTAACATCTAATAATATGTTTCAGAAGCCGTGAAGAAGGCTGCTCAGCCAATGCAGCAACCATGTTGGCTAGAACTCTTCCAACTGCAAAGAAGCGCTCCGCTGTTGTACATATGTAATCCAAGCCTACATCATCCAGAAGAATCTTTTGGACTATAAATGTAGCAACCTGTCAACAACCAAACAGCATGCTGAACTTTACATAACATAAAAAGAACAGGTTTTGACATCCCACTAAGAAGCTTTTTCCTTCCCTCTGTGCTTTAAGCCTTTAACTAATTATCATATTTCCTCCGTTATTTTTTTGTTGACAAATGTTGACTTTTGACACTAATCACAAAATCTACTCTGACTAGCTTTTGTGATTTATAGTTACGATATTATCATAGTTATGTGGGGTCATCCTAAAATCGTCTCAATGCATGCATTCATATATCAAATTGTTATAATTTTAACATATTAACAATAAGAGATATTAATCGTTGAACTTGGGCGTTGGCACATGTGATAAGAGAAACATGTCAGCTGAAAAAGAACATAGAGCCCATACAATAGATAACAGTATATACCATAAAATAGGACCCACAAATCAATCACATAAAGAAGCAAACATCATATACAGTAGGGCCACTTAGCTACAATAAACAAAAAAAAAAAATTTGAGGGGGTGGGGTGGGGAGAGGGAGGAACTTGACGGAAAGCATCTATCAAGGATACAAGAAACTTACTGTTTTTGACAATTCACTACCCATTTCCATGGTACGAAGACACAATGGAATTATTTCTGTTGAAAGAAGGAAACTAATGACTTCTGTGTCATCAACCTGAAAATGAAATTCCCGAATTACAGAAATATATGCAACATCAGTGATCAGTCTAATGAATATCATTTTATTTTTATTGTCATAAAGAATAGGATCCACAAAGTATACTATATACTTTCCATGACTCTGAACTGTTTCAACTACCAATACAATCTTTAAATTTTCATGTGTCCTTTTACTCAAAAAGTTAACCTAAGATTAGTATATTATTGTTTATACATAAACAGGAGAATAATGAGATGTATTTAGCTTGAAAATTGAAGAATCTTAAATCATATCAAGAATGTCAGGAACAGCTAAAAGTGCTCCATGACTTTAATTCTTTCGTCCCTTTTTAGTTGCATCACTTTTCTAAACCGGAAGTTTTAAATTAGTTGCATCACTTTCCTTTTTAGTTAATAATTTCTCTCTCTCTCTCTCCGATAATATGGGTCCATTTTTTTTATCTCTCTCATCTCCCAAAATTGCCAAGGAGTCCGCAATTTGCAAAGTGATGCAACTAAAAATCCGGAGGAAGTAATAAAGATCCTACTGCAATCTTCTTCCTAGTTCAGCCTCCCAACTCCCAAGAGACTAGTTCGGAATTATTGGTAAAAAGCAATACAAGTAAGTTAAGACAAAATATGAAAGAATCCAGAAATATTAATACCTTAACCAGAGCACCAATGACACCCAAGCTAGTTAGCCGCAAGTACTCAAAAGGCCTGGATTTGCTTGTTGTGTTGAGGAATGGATATAGATATAACGGGATATGTGCTGAAAAAATAAACATATAAAAATGGTTCTGGACTGTGTCGGCAACTTTAAACATTACAGCATGCTTTAACATGTAATTCTTCAAGTTAATAAGAATTTTTGTCAAGCTTGAAAATCTGACTTAATATAGTGTGCCACAAAATCCTAAAAGGACAAACATTTCTAGATAGATGGAGCAACACAATTGATCACATGGTTCTCATGGAACCCATTTATTCCAATCTAAGTGTAGTCAAGAGGATAGCAAAATTATAATTGCTAAGAAAATATCTTATTGTAAGTTACTAATGCACATAATGCCTGCCACACCTCGACATGCACAATTCTAAACATGATAATTATAAGAATCACAATGAACCCAGCTTGAATGTACTTCCATGGAAGCATTTAACATGGTATAGCTAAATACTTGGTGATAACTGGTCAAAAAAGAGAGAATCAGGCCTATAGTATTATAACTGCTAAAATAAATTATTCAACAGATAATGTAAATGATCTCAAGTCATTACAACATGCAGCTTACCTGAACATATATGCAGCTGTGGTCATGGTAGAGTTAACAAAAAAGATAAGTCATGCAAGCAGCAGAGAGTGAAAGCTATTTACAAATTACAATATAGGTACAATATAGGTACAAATTCTCTATACATAAAAATAAATGGGAACAAAAAACCATATACAAATGCAAGCAGCTGACTGATGGACATGAATCAATAATACATCCTCCAAAATTATGTTTCTGGCAACAGAGAATGTGGGACATGCAGTAATCCCAAGAAAAAAAAAAAAATGGTTCTCTCATATACTTATTAGAATGCACATGGTGATAGCAATAACTACGTATAAGAAATTAATTATGCCCTTACAATGCACTTAGTCAGGGAACTCACCATTTAAAAATAGCATCCGAGTATCAGGGTGAGATGCTACACACTGCAGGAAAACAGAAAGATTACTGTCACCGGACTACGAACATAAAATATTATATAGTCCAAGTACGGCCACATAACTCCTTTACTAAACAACAAGAGCGGCAAAAGAACTGGACAACCAATGAGGGCATATGAGCAGGACTACACAACTAAATTATCTTCATAAGTTAAGTTCTATATATAGCCACATGACCTAAGCAGCTTTTATATTTCAAATTTAATTTAGTGAACTATCCCCTTCAAAGATTTACAAAATTATGTGAAATGTAGCAAACCATTGAAACTCTGTAGAAATTTTCCCACCCAACAAATCCCCAAAGTTGAAGCAATGCTTACAAAAGTATACAGCAATCACAAATAGCAAATTGAGAAAGCAAGGGCGAGGCATTATAGAGGCTCAAATATGCCGTGGCCCCTCCCAAAGGCCCAAGTACCCTAGTAAAAGGCTGACAAGTCAAAAGTTTTTAGCTTTCTATTTGTCCACCCCCTCAACCATTGAATCTGGCTATCCCCTGAATTAATCAGGAGACGATACTTGGGACTTGAAAAAATTTGTCAAATAAGAAAGGCCAAATCAAATTCATATTCATGAACTTTGGACTTAATTGAAATCAAAAAATATTTATCCTTTTTGTTTCTATTTTCACATTTCTCTTCATAAATCGGTGTTGGCAACAACAGAGACGAATAATCAAGGAGGAAGAAAAGAAAATACACAGGAAGAAAAATAAAATTACTTCAAAAATAAGCAAAAAAAACCAGTAACCCCAATTAGCCACACTTTTAATAGTTGGAAAACATAAAGCTTGTAAACAAGCTACATACAACAAAGGAAACTAAATAGGTCAAACCTGCAATAGAGCAAGAGCATTGCAGACACGGTTTGATTGTCCTGGATTTAGGGTAGGTGGTGACAGCACCTGGTATATTGACACGATCTCCTGCAGCCAAATAATTACTCATCAATGACAGCAAAACTTAAATCTTATTACAAACAACTGATCAGTAATACACAAAACTCTAAATATTGCAGTACAATATCCTATTTTGTAACAGCTAGACAGGTATCATAGATTTCAAAATTATAAGAGGGACATGTACTGAATATTATATACTGTTTGAAGTTATAAAAGTAGAAAAATGATCAAAACAAGTAAGGCAATTTTTCTGTATTAGAACTTGAGAATCATACTGGTAGTTCTGTAATTTATGTTACCAGAATACTACATATATGTTCTTGAAATTTTAGATGATTTGACCCATGTTGCCTTGCACTTACACTGGGCTAGACTCGGGCCCCAAGAGGGATCATGGGTAGGTCAAGTTTGGTTATCTTTCTTGCCTAAACCTGGGTCTCCGTCAGCCAATTTTCACTTAGTTTGTCTGCAATGCCAGCAACACCCACTTTCTTGCGAATAACTTTATTTTTTTATTCTCTATTAACGTGTTACTGCACATCCATCTTAACATGTGCATTTCGGCAGCCCTTAATGTGCTCTTTTAGAAGCCCAACATTATGTACCATAAAGCAACACCAGTCTTATGGAAGACCCTATAAAACTTCCCCTTCAACCATAAAAGAATGCTTCGGTCACATAACACTCTCGTGGTCGCTCTCCATTTAAGCCACCATGGGAGCCACATCTTGAATGTCACAATTTCTCTCGATGATTGACCCAGAATCCTTTCCGTCCAAACTCACAAGCGGCATACCAAATATTTAGTCTTACTCCAACTTAGCTTAAACCCACTAAATTCCAACCTTTGCCTCCATTGCTCCAATTTGGCATTAACCTCATCTTTAGATTCATCCACCAAAACGATATCATCCGCAAACAACATACACCATACGACCTCATCTTGAATTGGTCATGTTACTTCATCTAGAATCGTTGCAAAAAGAAAAGGGCTTAATGCAGACCCTTGATGCAATCCAATCATAATAGGAAAATCAACATACCACATGTCCTCACATTTGTTGACACATCCCAATGCATATCCTTAACCAAGTCCTATACATTCGTCTTCAACATTGTCCACCAAAGTAACTCTCTTGGCCCCTTGTCATACGCCTTCTCTAAATCAATAAAAACCATATGAAGGTAATTCTTCTTTACTCTATAAAACTCTATCATTTATCTTATCAAATGAATTGCTTCCATTGTAGATCCCACGAGCATAAAACTAGATTGGTTATCAGAAATGCTTGTGCATGTCCTTAACCTATGTTCTATCACCCTCTCCCACAACTTCATAGTATGGCCCATAAGCTTGATCCTTGGCCGCGGGCCCACGCTCTGGGAAATGGGCTTTAGCTAGTCGAGGATCAGACACCTACGGAAGGCACGCGCCTCAAAGCGCCTTGGGTAAGGTGCGCCTTTGCGCCTCAAGGAAAATAACTAAGGTTTAAGTTATAATTTGAAGAATGGTGGACGTTTTTTCAAATTCAGACTACCTTAGATATACATATATCATTATTTAATTTATTATGAATCTTTTTAATTGGTATCAAGTACAATCAAAGTAAAATATAATTTGAAATAAATATATAAATATATGCGCCTTGCATACAAAAGGCGCGCGCCTTCGCCTTGCGCCTAGGCTGCAAGGACCATTTGCGCCTTGGTGCGCCTTGCACCTTTTAAAACTAAGGCTTGATCCCTCAATAGTTAGAACAATCTTGAATGTTCCCTTTGTTTTTATACACTAGGACCAAAGTGGAATAACTGTGGATCCTTGTAGCCCTCCATATCTTGTTAAAAAAGTTTGTTAACCAATCAATTAACAATCTTAACCAAACACCTCCACACCTCCACCGGTATACCATCAGGACCAGCAGCCAACTGCTTTCTCGGGCTTCATCTTCTTTAGTACAGTCTCCATCTCTACTCTCCTAATACTTCGCACATACTCCACGTTGATTTATTCATCACTCACAAAAGTATCTCCTGTGACAACTCCTTGACTTCCATTAAACAGTTTATCGAAGTATCCGTTCTCCTGCCCTTATCTTCACTTTGATACACCTTACCATGCCAATACCCTTCCTCGACTCTTGTCTACTTTTTTGCCATCTTATAAATGACATTTTATCCCTTCAAAGATTGCTTTTCGTAAACCCCCTGATAAAACCTTTTCTTTTGCTTGGCGAACAACTACCTTTGCCTTATTGTTAGCATCTTTATACGCTGCAAATGTTTTCTCTCTTCTACACTTTCCCAATGCTTAATAGCATTATCTTTACCATGTCAATAGTACTTAAATGTCCAAATTAAGAGTCAAAATCTACCGTACATCATACGTGGAATATTACAACTTCAACCAACACCCGCCCCCTCCTCAACACCCCGACAACATATTTCCCGACTTTGGTGTACTATGTGTTCTCATCTCTAACATATTCGAATTCAATCTTTGGACTAAAAACTTGACTTGAATTTTATCAAAGAGAGGAATGGAAAAAATGGTGAGATAATGTCTATGATATGTAGTTTGGTTTACGCTACCACAGTTCAAATGAAATCTCTTACCTAAATCATAATTTCTTTTAGTTATTTTCATTAATCTTGATGTATTCCTTTTAACTTTAAAATTAGTGGGGTTGTAAAAGTTTAGCAAGAGATATTTCGGCTACCAAGAGACAAGGTGGACAAAAGAAGAAGCTTAAGGCTTGGTTTTGGGGTCTACGGTGTGTAGGGATGGCAACAGGTCAGACTGAATTATGCTAACTTCGAAATTAGACCCTACAAGAATTAGCTAAATCTAACTTAGAATCCGACTCCGACATCCGAGACTCCGACTCCGACTTCGATCCAACTTGAATATCCGGGCTCTGGCTCTGATTCCAACTCCGACTCCGATCCGACCCAACTCAACTCCGACTATTTTTTCGGTTACTTGGGACTTTGCAACCCACACTACATACAATGATAGCAAAACACTACTTGACTCCACAATTGTAGTATAAAATTACACTTAACCCTAGAACAATTTTAAAAAATAAAAATATTATATATAAGTCGGACTATCGGAGTTGGATTATCTCGGAGTCGGCTAATTCGTTTTGTAGGATCCGATTATTTTAATGGATTCGGACTCGGATTTTCTTTTTTCTCAAACTCGAAGTAGATTTTTTTCCTCGGATCCGGACTGGTTTATCATCCCTAACGATGTAGTACGTTGGAAGAAACGAGCCACATGACAAGGAATGGTGGAGCTAGGAATAGAGTTGGTGTGAATTTTGACGAAAAGCTATTAAAAGAAGTAATCGAGACCTATCGAAAGAATGACAGGTTAATAAGGGTGAAGTTGTCATGTGGTAAGGAGATTGTTAATATTATTAGTGATACGCTCGCCAAGTTAGTTTAGATGCAGAGGAAAATGACAGCTTCAGGAAGACTATTGTTTTGGTGGATGAAACGAGAGACGGGGTTAAAGTTAAATTGGAGCAATAGAGGCAAAGGATGGAATCTAGAGGATTTAAGCTATGTTGGAGTAAGACTGAATATTTGGTATGTCGCTTTGGTACACAAAGGGGGACAAGCGATGATGTAGTGAGTTTGGACTAAAAAAATTTGACCACGAGTGAGTGTTTTGAATAACTTGGGTCAATCATCTACAAGAATGGTGACAATGATCAAGACGTGACCCACAAGATTAAATCGAGGTGGTTTAAATGGTACAAAATGTAGGATTTCTAAGAAAGAGCACATGAAAAAGAGGGATGTTACATAAATGTGCATGTTAAGAAGGATGTGCGGGAACACATAGAATCAAAAATTAAATTATTAGCAAGAAAGTGGGTGTTGCAGGCATTGCAAACTAACTAAGGAAAAATCGTTTGCATTGGTTTGGGCATGTAAGACAGAGACCCTAAGGTGCACCGTATGAAGAGTGGAAGAGTGAGATCATGGAGAGGATATGTTTGCATGAGAATCAGGTATTTGACCTAAGATATGGAAGAGTAAGATTTTTGTGGATGACTATACTAAATAATCATTTTTGGTTCAAAAAGCCGACCCGCTTATGAGATTAAGGCTTTAATTGATTGATCACCAAATTTGCTAACCTAAGCAACAATATATACTGGTTTCAAAGGACTTGAGCTTAAGAGTATGAAACGAATTATTCGAAAAGAGGAGAGTTATAGTGGAGTTGTGAGTAGTATTTTTGCATATAATGGTTACAAAGACTTCATAGTGGGAATATAACACGAATTCTCTGAAAAGTGGAGACTTGTAGCGGAGTTGTAGGAAGTATTAGGTATTAAATGAGAAGCTTAATCGACTCCTCAACCTCTAAAATGACGGTAATTTTAACTCCGCTAGTGTTTAAACTATCAACGTAATTATCTTCCATAGTTTGAACTTTAGATTTTAGGTATAATTATGGATATTCACGAATACCAAGTTTGGATCTTTCCTTTGTAGCATCGATACTCCAACGCAAATTTTTTCATATAATCCTATGCTTGAATTGAAGTTCTAAAATCTCCAAACAGCTCTCCTAAATCTAAAAGTTTGGAACTTGAATTGCCAATATTTTCGACCAAACAAATCGGAATTAAATCATAGAATTTAATTTCTAGAATTGAATTCTCTATATTCAAATGAAATTGACCTATCAACGACTCCAAATGCAGCCTCAATTCTAGAAAAACATTATTTTGCAAAATGCTATGCAATTCAGACTCTTCACTCAGCAAACAAACAGAATTTCGCAAATAAAAAAAATAAAGGGGTCGTTTGGTTTAAACTTTTGGAACGGAATTAAAATCCATTACATCCGTTTTAATGTTTGGTTAGACATTTTAGGTATGAAATCTTATACAGGGTTCTAATTCCACCCCATTTCCCTACTATCCCATACCTGCCCCCGCCCCCGCCCCCGCCCCCGCCCCCGCCCCCTAAGATTCACAATCCATTCTTTTAATGAAGGATAGAATCCATTCCAACTTTAAAACCAAACAACTTTGGGATAGTATGGGTTTTAGAACCCATACCTATCTCGTATTCCGTACCAATCCATTCCAACTTGATGAACCAAACACCCTCAAAATTGACTCCTTAAACACTCACACATGCAAAACCTTCTAGCATGCCACCAATCTTCATAATTATGAAAATTAAAAAATAAAAAAAAAATAAAAAAAAAATGAGCACAGTAAGGTGATGAGTTCACCTGTAAAAGTGCAGCAATTGTTCCAAAAGAATTCCAAAGCAAAGGAGCCAAATCCTGAAACAATTCTCTTTTCTGATACGCAAAACAGCAATCACCAACAATAAATTCAATCGAAATTCACAGCAATAATCAATCCAAAACCCTAAATCAAAAATCAAAAATTAAAATCAATACTTGAGAGGGAAAAGAGAAACACCTTGGAAAGTTCGAGAAGCGCGTTTTCACGGCGGTCGGGATTGCTAAGGTCGAGGACGAGTAGTTCCGCCGATTGCATTTTACGATCGTTAGGGTTGGACTGTGAATTCGCCGGCGAAGTAGCAGCGCCGATAGTTGGGCCGTAAGCTGGTGCGTTCAAGGAGAGAGATTGCGGCAGATTTGCCATTTTTCGGTTGATTTTCTTACTCTTTGTAACAAAAACAAAAATTATTAAAATAAGATTCTTCTGTGTAATAAAATTATGAAAATTTTGTTTTTATATTGTGCAGTAGTAAATCCTTTTTTGACTCTGGTAAAAGAAATTACTTCGTAGTTTGTGATTTTAGGAGACCGTCCTCACGAGAGAAATGCTTACGAGTATTTTTTTTTTGAAAGAGCTTACAGAGTATTTATTATACAAGTGTATATTGTATTCTGTACTCAGTGTTACAAAAAATAAATACAAAGTCCATACATATTTTGCAGGTTTAATTGACATTTGATGTGGAGTAATTAGGATCTAGGAGTATTCCATATGACCATATAAATTATGCACAGATTAATATTCCAGTTTATCTCCTCTCACAATTTTAAAGAATGATTTTTATGCCACTTCATTATTTTACTTTTATCATTTAAAAATTAAAAGAAAATGATTAGGTTGTGAGAGGAGATATATTCACAGGTTTTTCTCAAAGACAAACTTGAATTTACCCTAATTGTTTTATGGGTTTATGGATTGTTAGGAATTATGTTAGGGTTTTATGTTAGTTTAATAGATTTATACGAAGAGAATATTGTACATTATTAAGAGATTTTTAGGTTCATCAATCATTTACTTTTAAAAAAAATAAAAATTTATTTAAAGAAATAATATGACAAAGATACAATAATGACAAAGATATGAATATATATTCCACCATCAATTATCTCACAGAATTAAGGAAACAATAATAATCACCAAGAAAATATTTACTAAATATACCAAGATTATCCTAACATATATACAGTGATATATAATTATGCAATTTTTCCCTTAAAAAGAACTTTGATTTAACAAAAGGAAAATTCAATTTTAAATATGCAGACTTAAGAAGGATACCCTTCAATAAAAGACTTATCAAAGATTAAAATAATAATAATAATAATAATAATAATAATAATAATAATAATAATAATAATAATAATAATAATAATAATAATAAAAGGTCAATAGACACACTAGCAATGACACATCAATAATCAATCATCAATCAATCAATAACTATATACTAAAAGACACACCAGCCATGACACGTGTCATCTCCTGGTGTGTACATAGTATATTTTTTAAAAAAAATAAATAAAAATTTATTTAAAGAAACAAATAATATGACAAAGATACAATAATGACAAAGATATGAATATATATTCCCACCATCAATTATCTCACAGAATTAAGGAAACAATAATAATCACCAAGAAAATATTTACTAAATATACCAGGATTATCCTAACATATATACAGTGATATATAATTATGCAATTTTTCCCTTAAAAAGAACTTTGATTTAACAAAAGGAAAATTCAATTTTAAATATGCAGACTTAAGAAGGATACCCTTCAATAAAAGACTTATCAAAGATTAAAATAATAATAATAATAATAATAATAATAATAATAATAATAATAATAATAATAATAAAAGGTCAATAGACACACTAGCAATGACACATCAATAATCAATCATCAATCAATCAATAACTATATACTAAAAGACACACCAGCCATGACACGTGTCATCTCCTGGTGTGTACATAGTATATTTTTTAAAAAAAATAAATAAAAATTTATTTAAAGAAACAAATAATATGACAAAGATACAATAATGACAAAGATATGAATATATATTCCCACCATCAATTATCTCACAGAATTAAGGAAACAATAATAATCACCAAGAAAATATTTACTAAATATACCATGATTATCCTAACATATATACAGTGATGTATAATTATGCAATTTTTCCCTTAAAAAAAATCTTTGATTCAACAAAAGGAAAATTCAATTCTAAATATGCAGACTTAAGAAGGATACCCTTCAATAAAAGACTTAACAAAGATTAAAATAATACTACCTCCGTTAATTTTTATGTGCAACTTTGGAATATTTTATATCTCACAAATAATACCCCAAAGTTGCACATAAAAAGTAACAGAGGTAGTAATAATAATAATAAAAGGTCAATAGACACACTAGCAATGACACATGTCAATTTCTGGTGTGTCCTTAATATATTATTTTTTAATAATTAATTATTACGAAGTATAGTTTATTTAAGGAAATTATTTTTAAAAAGATGTTTATTTTTGTCAACTATATAAAATGAGCAATAATATTTACCATTCTTATTCAATTTTGTTCAAGATATTTTAAACAATTTTTATATTGTATGCTATAAATAAATTAATTTGTCAAAAGAAAATATGGGATAATTAAAATAACTTTGCATGGCACGGGAACTGACCTAGTATTAATAATAATCCCTTCATTTTAAAATAAATTTAGGCAAATTGTTAAGAATCTCTATATATATCTACATAAAGTCTTATATTTTATTCTTCCAAATCATAAATATATATTGTGTAAGGTAAATTTATAACCATATAGCCAATTTGCTATTGGTGTAGTGGTGATTGGGACTACATTTGGGCATTTGGTAGGGAGGAGCCGTGTTCGATCCCCGAATCCGGATTAGCCCAAGGATAAACCGGGTGGAACACCAAAAAAAATAACCATATTTAAAAAATGATGAATCTATACTATATTAATAATCAATAAATTTTGTAATACTTAATTAGGTAACTCCTGACTCCAAATCATAAATATAACATACGAGTAACCTCTGATTAAGTAACCCCTGATCGACCGAGTAAAGCCACATATGAAAGTTTGCGATAAATTTATGAGTAACCTCAATTTATTTATACTTCATATGACGGTATGAGTAACCTTATTTCATTTATTTTCCCATAAACTATATGAGTATGACAGAGGAATATTCGATCATTGTTAGACAAAGACTTTAGTCAAACTACCTTTTACTATCAAACAATAATAAGCATATGGGAAGTAGACTTAGTCACAAGTTTGGTTTTTGGTTAAATAGACCACATGATAACTAAACTAGATTAAAAGGGTTAATATAGGAGACAAATGCTGGGAGGAGATGAGATTTGACACCCACTAACCAATGAATCAATAAATTGGGTAATACATAAACTTATGACTGAGCTAAAACTCAATGTTGCATTCTCTCAAAGCCACAATTAACACTAAGCAATTCTAAAATCAATCTCAACTAAGCCAACAAATTCTCAACGATAGATACTGCAACAAAGTTGCTCCAACAGTTAGGAATCCACGTTCATTTTAAAAAAACCCCTGTTTGTGCTCCTTTATGCCGCTCTCGCTAGCAGGGAATCTAGTTCAGCGGCCAGGCTCCCGGTGAAGCAGAGAAGACGGTTAGGATAACGAACTTGGCAAACCAAGTGTAGATTAAACATACAATAACAATTATGCAAGATTAAGAGAGCTATTAGAAGTTCAAAGTAAATAAAGACATAAAATAGTAACAGAAAAGGATAGAAATTACTACTTAATTCAAAGTTTGAAAATAATTGCTGAAAACAAGAGAACAAGTCTTGATATTATCTTCTACACTAATTGAGTTGAGAATTCTAAGCTTAATTCACTAATTAATTGAAGTTCTAAATTACATTCATAATAAAGTATTCCTCTAGAATAACCGCAGAGAAACCTAGGCATGGTCGCGCCACTCTTTGAAGAGGCCGCATCATATTTAGTTAGGGGTAAGGTAGATTGTTTAGAACTTAGAGGAGAGGCCTCTCTAAATAGGAGATATTGTGTCAGGGGGGTGGAGAGGGTGAGATGCCGCACCTCTATGCTGGAGAGGTCGCGCCTCTTACTTTATTCAAATCAATTTGAGAGGCAATAAGTTTAGTAGCAGGATGCATGGAGATTGGAGAGTCCACAGCACTACTAGAGCTTCAACAATTATGCCAAATGGGGTAATTTTTTCAACAAGGATCATTTCTCATGTGATGAGGAGAGGCAGAGCCAACGGAGAGGCTGTGCTAGTAGAGAGGAAAGGCTCTGCCATTGCTACTAGAAGAAAATCTCAAGTTTCAAGCCATCATTTGCTAAGTGGTGGTTTAAATCACATTCTTTGGTCATCAAACCTGCAATATAGTTAAGCCAACAAAAGGGAACCACAAGAGCGCCAAAAAGAGGCAAAAAAAAAAAGGTTAAGTAAATACTACAAACAGAAAATAAAGTAGAAAAGGGGTAGAAAAGAGTAAAATAGAGAGAAAAGGCTACAAAAGAATAAAAAAAGTAAAAACACCAATTGAAAAATCAGCTTATCAGAGTAACCCGAATTTATTGTACAAGTAAATCAATTAATTAAAAATTAAGTAACCCTATTTGTCCATTCGAGTAACCCTTATTATTTTAATTTGACTATCTAAAGAATAACTCCACTTATTTGTAAAAGTAATTACATCTATCCATTGCAGTAACCCTTCGGCTCGTTTGTCACAGTAAACCCATTAGATCAACGTCATAAACCTTATTTTGTTATTGTTTTTAATATCTCTCATAAGTTTGGTGAAAAAACAAACCCTTTACTTGCTATTAACAATATTTGACTACCATATACAAAGTATATACTTCGTATGTAGTATTACATGCAAATTTACATTGTATGTTTATAAAGCATGGCACCAACAATGACCAAATTAGACGTACTTTTGATGACAGTTTTGAGTACATACCCTCCAGGCTTTCAGCGTACAACTTGTCCTACCTATGCTAAACCAGGCTAAGTAATAAACATTTAGTTTGTCTCCATAACCCCCTTCGTTGGCATGACATCATTTTCTCCAACTGAGGACTTGAGGTCACTGGAACTGCATCCCAAATAAACCTCCCGCAGACAGGCCTGAGAGCAGTGATAACGCGTCATATGTACAAGATTGCCCGCATCTCGTTTGATAGTGTGTACATTATCCTTTGCCAAAAGCACATTAATTCTTGAACTGTCATTCAGGTTTAGTCTATCACTTGCTACCAGTATCAGTTAGCATAGTTGTAACTCACAACAGTACAAGGTCCAAACTAGATATGTCTGCAAAATTTGCATTCCTCTATCCGTTAAAAAATCATGTCCTCAATATTCGTGACAATTTGTAGACCTGCAATTCATTGCAAACCCATATTGCAATTCAATATCCATGGGAATGAAATCAAGAAGTCTCAGCATCTACTCATCTAGATGATCATGGACTCTTGTACAGAAGGATGTTAATCTTCTGTACCATATATCATAGAGAAGATATAATAAGCTAATCACCCAAAATTTTCCCCTTCGTGATTACAATAACAATGAATTTTGTCCTTCAGTTTCATATATAACTACCCCGTATTAAAAATCAAGCACTCCTTATTTATAAGAAGAAATCCACCACCAATAATTTTTTTTTTTTGATCTTGAAAAAATAAAAGCTAAATACCTGAGCAGTCCTACTAGGCAATTGCACTTGTAGACAGTCCTGGAGACCATCAATTCTGCATAACCAGCAGAGATTCAGTTCAAGGAAGATTAACAAACGGCAGCAAACCAAAATATGTACGGAAAGTACAGAGTATATATATATAAAAAATAATAATAAATAAATAAATTTAAAAAGAAAAAAAATAAAAAAGAAACACTTATAAAAAGAAAAAAAACATGCTAACCTCTTCCTAATACTTCTCTGGAGATATTGCTCACGGTTGACAATATCTCTTCCACCATATTTCTTCTCATCAGTATTTAGAACAATCTGTAACATCAACTTAAGCGTAAGGTTCTTATAAAGTTAGAAGTGAATTCATTGCTTATGATCTTTCATTTCGCTTTTTATCAACACAAAAACTCTTAACGAGACAACGGTGCAATTTTAAAAAAGAGGAAGTAGATAATTGCGCTCTTCATTTCACCTCAGGTACCAATAACAGACTAACATTGACACATGGGTATGCGTACTTGACACTTCATATTGGACTAATTGGTAATTTTTTGTTAAAGGATGGAGCCTAAAATCTCTGCACATTTCATGTTCAACACGAGTAGCTTTGTCTTAGTAACATAGACGGCAATTAATGATCAGTAATATACTTCTCCAGATTTGTTTGATGCCAAATTTGCCAGTTCAGTAACTATTCAAGATCCATGTTACTTATTCTCAGAAAGATTAGAATTTAACCAAAGTCTGATGATGATAAGGCAGCTAACATTTATAATTTTTAAGGTGCTGCATTTCTGCATTCTTAAAGCTAAAATCAAGATCAAAACGAGCTTATAACTGAAATAAGTCAAACATGCATAATGTTTATTTTTGAGCTACCCCATCCCATTTTTATGTTAACATGCTGTTTTTAATTTTTGTCTCCTCTTACGTAATTTTTTCCTTACCCATTCAAATTATCTGTCTCTTGAATATCTGCTATTTCCTAAAATTAACTCATGGAATGCAGGGAGTACTGATTAATGCTGTTGACAGCAAACATCAATACAATGCAACATGGCCAACATCTAATCTTATACAACAAATAATGCTAGAATGAATAAGTTATAGGAAAAGACAATCTCAGACATTCATTACATGTATAATACATAGACAGGACAACAAACACAGAACAGCATATAAGGTAAAGCATCTTTAGTGGCAACAGCAGAAATAACTTTCTAAACATATGAGAAACCAGAAGTTCATAAACAGATCCAGACTTACTTGATATTCCCCAGCCTCTTCAACTCCAACATAATATCTCTCGTATGAATTAGTCGGATGAAAGTTAAATATGAACAAAAGCGGACCTCTCATGTAAGAAATTACCTGTAAAGTAAGAGAAACTTGTATAAATTAATTGTGTTGTTCACACTGATGGAGTAAAAGAGACCTCCAACTTCATGTGAAACCTCCAATTTCCTTATTTTCCTATTGGCAGGTCACTATGTCCAGTACTAAAGTATCTTCTTAAAAATAAAAAATAAAAAAGTCAGTCAAATGCAAAAAAGTATACATCAATAGAAATACTATGTGCTCATGTAAGAAGTTTCTCTATCATATGAACTTCAGTAGCCATGAACAATCATCTAGATACAAAAACTCGAAATGATTGTCAAACTCCCATGGAAGAAAATGCTATCGTAGTAGCTCTCCAACAGGAATTCCCAACATTGTGCAAAATAGCTACAGAAAAGACATACATATGTTTCCAAACCCACAAAATGCCTGAGGTTTTGATTTGCAAAGGGTCATGAACTCTATCAAGTTCAACTGCTCCTTTAATGGACAAAGAATACATAGTTTTAAGTTCAGGAATATGGATTTCTAGATAGAATAAGAATAGGCATACTGCAACAAAAGTGAAACAAGAACCATTTTCTACAAATGATAGTTGGAATTGTATTACCAAACATACCATTGTATCATCATTCACATGGTGAACATTTAGTAAGCCTCTTGAAAGAACCCTTTCTCTTTGATCCATCTTCATCATGTCCTACAAAAGAAAACCATGCTGGACTCAGTATCTCATGATAACCTCTCCATGTTAAATATATCAACTTTCCACAATGTTTCCTCCCAATTTTAAGAGGGATGGTGGAAAGGAAGGGAAGAACAAAGTAAGAAGCTATTGTTACTATGAGAACAAATGCGGCAAAACTGTAGGGATAGAATAAGACCTGGTCAAAGGCATATAAATCACAGTGAATGCCTTGCTCTGTTAACAAATCCCAACGTCGGTTAGCTGATTCCATTGAGAAGTCGTTGCTTGCTGTTGGAAACTCAACACTCTAGTACGAGGAAAGGCCATACCACATGAGAAGATGCAAATTATGCAATGCATTTTCAACATAGTAAGAGACATGTCACCTTGGGATGCCCAAATTCATTGCCCATGAAATTGAGATAAGCACGGCCACCGATAGTAAAGGTAATCAGTCTGATAAGCTGAGGCAGGAAAAACTTGAGTTTCTCAAGGTAAACTCATCAAACTTTCTTATACTGAATTACACAATAACGTCAAATTTCAAGGAACATATAAACACTATATAACGAAAAATTGATGAGAAGCAATGGCAAAAAAAAATAAATAAATAAAAAATAAAAAAAAATATATATATATATATGATGAATTACACATCTATATTCTCTCAAGACACAAATTGCAATCCAAAGTTAGAATTTGGACCAGGAAAAGGGAGCATAAAGGCATACTTTGTGTAATGATGTTCCTCTTAGAAACAAGTCTGTTGATTCTAGTGACTGTTCTTCAATATTACCAAATAATATCTCTGCAAAAGACTTCCCTCCAGATATGGACTGAACAAGAAAGAAAAATATGAGACTGAATTTTTACAGATTCCTGTAAGAATTCAAAGTTCAAACATACAATTCTGATGAATAGAGAGAAACTGATCACCTGATTGTGATTTTCAGCATATAGAAGCATCTTGTCAGCATGCAATTTGCTACCCATCAATGTTGTCACAATCTGCAGCATATAGACATTTTTTGCAAGAAAAAAGTTTGTAGTCTGAATAACTGACCATATCAATTTAAATTGTAATGGTGAAATCTAATTATCAAGTTGTACAACCTTACTCATGCTCCATTCGTTATCAGGGACATTCTCAAGAAAGTCCAGCCACATCTCAGATGCAGAAAGATTAACATAGTAATCGAATCCTAGTCCACCTTGAGAAGTGGGCTCACACAATCCAGGATAATATGTCGCCTGAACAATATAGCAACACTGATCTTAGAATTGAAGTACAACGGCCACAATTACATGTTTATGAAAATCAACTAAAGCTTTAATAAATGCATGCAGCATAGATTGAGGAGATGTACAAGTATGTAGGAAATTTAGAGAAACAGTTTGGGTTTATGACAGAACGTTCAACCATGGAAAGGATTGATTTGATAAAGAAAACGATGGAGTACAAAAGAGCGAAAAAGAGGGAATTGCATATGATGTCACTGATCTGGAGAAAGATTATGACAAAGTGCCAAAAAAAGAACTTTAGTGGGCAATGGCCAAGAAAGGTATTCCTCCAAAATATATTGCCTTAATTAAGGATATGTACCAAGACATGAAAACAGATGTTAGGATTTGTGTTGTAGTTACTATTGGACATTATCAAGAGTCAGCATTAAGTCATTTTCCCTTTGCAGCAAATTAGAACAAAGAAACAAGGTCTGTCTATCCAGGAAGAGGTACCATAGTTTTGCGGATGACATCGCACTGGTGGAAGTGACTAAAGTCGGAGTGAAGGCTTTGGAGCAATGGAGAAAAAGGATTAAGTCCCGCAGGTTCAGATTTAGTCAGAGTAAAATGTAGTACATGGGATATCGATTTAGCACTACTAGGGAGTCAAGCGGGGATGAGCTTTGGAGTTTGGATGGTGAGTTATCCCAGAGCGAGTGTTTTAAGTACCTTGGTTTGATATTACAGAATAATGGAGATATTGAGCAAGATTAAACCAAGGTAGACCAAATGGAGAGTTGCAAATAGGGTATTGTGTGACAAGAGTAACCCTTAACATTAAAGGAAAGATTCTACAATACGCCAATCAGACCAACATAGCTATATGGGTCTGAAATCTTAAAGGAATGTTGGAGTTGCAGATATTGAGGGTAAAATAAGGGAGAACAGACTACGCTGGTTTGGGCAATTACAAGGAAGACCAGAAGAAACACGGTAAGGAAAGTAGAGAGGTGTGATCATGAGAATCTTAGAAGAGGTCAAGGAGGACTTTAAATGACTTGGATGGAAGGAGTTAAGAATAAAATGAAGAAATTGGGTTTCGAGGGGCACATAGCACTAGAGAGAAGGTAATGGATGGAGAGGATCAGTGTTACATGCAGCAATGAAATAGTAGATAAGAACGAGATGTGAAGAAAAAAAATACAGTATCAACATATAGTGACAATCCAAAAGCAATAGTCTTACATCTTCTGCAATAGTTATAATATTAGGATGCAGAACATGCAGAATGTCATTTGCCATGATTAGGTACATTAGGGCATCCCTGTCTACATACTGGTTGCAGTATCTGTAATTAAACAAGTTTTACAAGTCAATATCAATGTTTTAATCAGGTATGATGCATTTAGAGCATTAAGTATGTCTAAGAAAATGATTGCCTCTTCTGCAAATAGCACATGCCGGCTTGAAAAAAATTACAACAGAAAATTGCTGTAAAGGTACACGGTAAAATGTTTGAATAAAGTTTTTTTTTAAAAAAATCATAATTAAAAAATAAAAATAAAAATAAATAAATAAAAATAAAAAAAGAAAAAAATAAAGAGGATAGTGGAAATTCATCCAGCAACATCAGAATTGCTACAGTTAAAATGATAATCCCATCCACAAATTATGATAACTGATAAGTCGAACTTTTTAATTATTGATTTTTCCCCCACAAAATGCATCAATAATTTTAGAGTGAGGGAGTGAGGGGCTAAAATTTTGTAACAAGATATAAGAATTAAAAAGTATCAACATGATAATTTGACGCATGTCTACTTTTGGGATTTGCTGGAATTAGTAATGTAGATGTTTGGCAATGCAATACTCCTTTAACAAAGACAGCAAAGACATTTATGAAGACTTACTCCCCCAATTCACCAGTGAAACTAGCAAAGCCATTGTGTGTATAAATCATTGAAGAGAGCGAATGAAACTGAAAACCATCAATTCGATACTCTTCAACCCACCTGCTCAAATAAACCATCAATTTAAAAACAATCAATTTCATATACCATCATGTTAACAGAACATAACTTTAACAAAATGAGCTGACAAATAAGCAAAAGATACAAATCGATGATAACAGTAAAACAATAGATCTTAAAAGTTGAATCACTACCAATTCAGATTGGAAAGGAGATACTGTAGCACATCAACATCACCATACTTGAACATTCTAGTTCCCCAATATTTGTGCTGTCCTCGTTTCCCTAATCACAAAACAAGCACATTAAACTAGCTTCAGAAATATTACTTCTCAAAAAAAAAAAAAAAAAAAAAAAAAAATCATAATTCCTGAAATAATGACATGAAGGCAAAGGAAACAAGCACTTTGGAGTTATACTTCGATTCTCTTTATGCTTTTGGTCATATAAATTTCTGGACACCCATGAAGAACGACATCTTAGGAAGCATGAAGTATGGCAAGGGGACATAGACATAGAGTGAATCATAAATCCACAGAACACCAGAAGTATCAGTAATAAGATTACCAGTATGAAAGTAGCAGTCATTTGTTCCATCAAAATGTGACAATCCAATCATCTCATCTGCTGCTGCATATGAATGCACAATATCTAGAAATACTAGTAGTCCTAGACCTGTCAAAGAATAAATACGAACAAAATCATTTTGTTTGGTTTCCCCTCCAGATAAACAAGTAAAGAAAATTTCACCAAGAATACCCCGAGGTTTGGTACATATTCAGTGAGATGCCTTTAGCCTTGATGATATATATTAAGGTATGTAACATGTTGATGGCTAACTTATTTCCAAAGAGGTACCTACTGCATGACCAATGACCATTTTACCCCAAAAAACACTGGATAAGTCATTGATAGCATGGACTATAACTCTTTGAAAATATACTTAATCCATAGTCCATAAGATTATAAATCAAAGTCAAGAGTTCCCATCACCCAAATTTTTCAGAATAGAGTATTATAAAGAGTAATTGATATCTTGCTTATACTATTATAGAAGATGGGTAACAACCATGAGCTTCATCAATCAAGCGCTTGAAGTCTTCTGGTGTGCCATAACGACTGCTTACAGCATACATGTTGGTAACCTGTATCAACATTCAAATAAGCTACTAAAGTACTGCAAAGAATAAAAAATAATAAAATAATAAAAAAACATACTTTGAATATGTTTTTCTTCATACATTAACCTCCAAAGAGAAAAGGAGGCATATAGAACTTGAAATGATACAAAGCATTTGGGTTAAGGTTTCTTTTTTAAAGGTTAAATACTATCATTAATCTAAAGAGTAACTACACATTCTAATAGCTTCATAATACATAAAAGTATCTATATGCAAGTCAAGGTTTCATAATTCACACATAAATGGCTGCAAAGATAAGGAAAGGTGACATGTGGTATCTTGCAGGCTTGTAGCTGTGCACTTTTACCCCACATATACTTATTTATGCTCAACTGCCCAAGCATCATTTTAACAGGAGGTCACCACATTAATCTCACCAACAATTAAGCAAATGCAAGTAGATAACATTTTAAAGAAGAGTTAAGCATGTGAAACACACAGCTAGTGATACACTAGTCCCAGCAGCAAAATCAACTTGGACAAACAAGATATGCTCGTGAGCTCCGCTGATTTCTAAATCAATGTTCAATCATCTTCTTTAATGGCCAAAGTAGTGCCAAACTGACAAATTGGTATATGTAGGGTATTCAGCAATTTGGTAGACACTAGACAGAGTTCAATTGGGTACATATTGGTATATAAAAATAGCCACGGAAACATATAGGCATAGATATAGTGTGTGCCCATCAATACTTTACTTTTGTAGTTTTCTACTCCCTCCCATCCTTAAAGATTGCGCCATATACTAAAAATGTATGTTCTTATAAGATTGCCCCATATACTAAAAATGTATGTTCTTTTAAGATTGCCCCAAATACTAAAAATGGATGCCCTTAAAAGATTGCCCCATACCCTATTTGATAAATTGTTTCCACTTGCAACCCTACTTGTTCTCTTCATCTCTTCTACCTCCTCATCAATACTTGTCCCTACCCTGCACTAAATCTTGCTTTGATTCTTAAAGTGAATTTGAGGTTAAGGGCAATCTATTAGGGACAGAGGAATTAACTTTTATTAGAAAATTGGATTTCATCCCTCTTCATTCTTTACATTTTTTGGGGGTACAAGGGTGAGAAAAGCCTAAAAAATAAAGGAACAACAAAGCCTTTTTAAATTAATCAATCAATCAACCAATCAAAGCCATAATCCCATAAGTGGGGTCAACAAAGCCTTATTCCCAAAAATTATTTGGATCGCCTAACATGAATTGTGAAAAGGGACCATTCGTGAAAAGTGAAACAAGAAAAGTTCAAAACATGGCAAAAGCTACCCAAGCAATGACCTCATCAAGTATATACCACAGTTCTGGTGGCGAATCTTGTAAATTACCACCCTTCAAAGCTTGTTCGATTCCCTAACTAACAACCATTAGGAGCCAATAGGAGAATTGAATAAAAGGTTAAATATTAGGGCTATATGTGTCCATTGATTTAGTATCACTGTGTAACCTTATATACCAAATTGTCCAATACACATAGTTTTATGTATCATTTTGTCAATTGGACCCTTCTTTTTCACAGAAAAGACCATGAAAATGGAGATAAAAGTTTTAACTCACTCTATAACCAGCTGTGAAGTAATCTTTGTGCTCAATGACACCAAATAATTGGACTGCATTGTACCCGAGCTGCTTTATGAAAGGAAGGGTCTGCAATTTTAAAGCCAGGAAAACAAAAAATCAATAAAGAAAGAGCCATAGACATCTTATCAAGGGATGAACATAGATATTCTATTTCAATACTGCAGATCATCCAAAGAGTGGAACCTTCTCAGTAAAATCATTAAAGGAGGTTATCGTAGGCTCTAACCCACTGATTCCGACGTGGCACTCATAAATGCGCAAGGATTTAGGGACAGTCGGTTGCTTGTTTCTCCACTTATGAGCGCTCTCAGGTGGCGGCTCCCAGTGAACAGCACAAGGTTGATCTCCCTCCACGTCTATAGCATGTGCATGAATCAAATGAAATCAATTCTCAGTGTCTGACAAAGTCAATATTGGATTATGCTTGGGGAAATAACAACAATGTCTGCAAGACTCTAGAAAACACACAAGTGATATAAGTAATGGGAATGATGATAATAAAGGAATTGGTGGATTTCAAACCTTGATAAACTAAACAGAACTTATCAGGTAAATAACTAAATGCCTCTGCAAAATCACCTTATGTAGCATCACAAATCGTAATGTAGCAATGAAACAAGATGTCAGATTGTTAAGTCTAGGGCAACGTCATTACTTTAATATAACAATGTCAAAGGACCAGAAAGAGCAGCCAGAACTACTAGATTTCATGTTTGAAACTCAACTATAATTATATACTGAACAAACCATACAAACAACACAGAGCACAAGGCTTCATATTCCGCCTCAAGTAAGGTTGAGGCAGCAGAAGTACTCAGCCTAATATCTTGAAGAGAGGTCATCAAGCATCTTTTGTATGTATCCAAGACAAGAAGTATCTGCAATATCTGAGAAGGTCTTCCTTACTTAGAATATAGCACATGCATATAAGACAAATAAGACAAATTGGCTACAAACAATGTTCCAACTGCTGCTTTTCTGAGCAAGGTAACTCTTGAGAAAAGTCATGGAAAAAAAAAGTTAATTTCAAACCTGAATAATTCCTGATAGTATCAATAGAAGGAATTTAATTCACCTGGAAGAACGTAAGTAGCCCAGGCTGGAACCCTTTCCAAAGCTCCATCAGGAGTGTTGAAATAGACCCTGTACTTGCTTCCGTGTGGAATACAAGGACTATACTTCTTCATCCAAGCTTTTCTTCCTTTTCTTGTCTCAAACCAATAAGCAAGAGGAGGCTTCTTGTTACGAAATTTCTCTCGAGAAATTGGATCAGCCACAACATTATAAATGTCATATTCCTTTCCACTATCAATCACATCATAACGAACAAATTCAGGAGGCTTATCTTTATGCTGTTCTCTGTAAGCCTTATATCTAGTTTCAGCATCAGGTAATTCTTCCAATTCCTCCAGTGTTTGTGGTCCATTAGGGCCAAAAATTTGTTCATACAATTTCGATGCTACTTCATATCGATTATTGAGGTAGCGATCCTCCCCTGGTTCCCAATACTCATCATTTGCTCTCTGGAAAGCTTCGTCAATGGAAACCGTATCACCTTTATCATAGTCATCCACATAATTGTATTGCTGGAAATAAAGATCATCGGCCTCTTCTCCATCCCTCAACTTATCATCAAGAATTACAAACCAATACCCATAATCATCATGGCCAAGGTGACCTTCTCTAGCAGCATTTTCAACAGGAGACCAATTATTGAAGTCACCAACTAGAGCACAATATCGTGCACCTGTGGTTGGATGATGTGACAACATGATATGAGCAACCTTTGCAAAAACAAGCATAATGGGCCGATGGGGAATTGAAACAAAAAAAAAGGTACTAACGGTAGATTGAGAACTAAACACATTTATCACCATTAATATTCCTCCCCCTTACACCATTTCATTCCTTCATGATAACAAAAGGTTAAGCTTTCCCTTTTATTGTGTGCCACTTAACAATTGAGAAAATAAGATTGCTAGTTATCTTAAAAGTGAAGAGCCAACACAGAACTCCATCCAAAATTAACAATCACGTCGACAATATAACTTGAACTAGTAATGTGACAAGTGACAACTAAGTATAATTTATTAATTTGAACTAGTAACGTGACAATTGACAACTGACAACTAAACCCCGAACGTAGGAAGTATATAACATAACTACAGAATGTGCATTAAGGAAAACCTGGAGCCCATTCCATGAAATCTACCCGATGCTGCGGATGGCGATGCATACCCAACAATTCATACCTGCAGAAACACACACACAAACAACATAAGAACCATATACATTTCCACCATAGTACATTGTCAAAATAAAAAAAATAGAAAATAAAATAAAAAAAATCAACATTTTTGAATTAACAATAACTAACCCAGAAGCCAATTCTTTGAGATTCATGAACCGCTGAAATATTTCATCTTTACGGTTTTTATAAGCCTTGTGCCTACAACACATAAAATTATCTCAAAATTAACACAAAAACCAAAATTTCCATTAAAAAATTGGGGAAAAAATGCTAAAAAATGGGAAATTCAATACCTTTCACGCAGGAACTGAGAAAAAGCTTTGTGGGTAATTCCGAGTCGAGTTAAAAACCCAACTGGGTCAACTCGTTTCTCAGTCGTTGATGATTCTTCTCCTTTTCTGGGTTGATTTTGCTGTTGTTGGGGTTGTTTTGAAGAAGATGAGCACCTCCATTTCTTAGAAAATTTGAATTTTTGAAATTGGGGTTTTTTTGGAAGGTGAAATTGAGGATAATTGTTGCTTAATTGTAATGAATAACACTGAGATTGTGCTGTTAATGTGATGAACATTTTTCTTGCTTAAATTTGAGAAGTTGTGTTGAAGTTTTAGATAAGAGGGTTTTAGAAGGTTTATGAGTTTGGACTTTGGAGGGGTTTTTGAGTCGACTCGTTTTAAGAATGATGATCAGCTCCCGAGTTAAACCTGATTTTTCTTTTTTTTTTAAGCAAAACCTGATTTTTCTTTGTTTTACTACAGTTGATTTTTAACTGTATTTTTTAACTGAAAAAAAGGGGAAATCATTTCTCAAAAAAAGTCAAAATTGATTTTAAAAAAAACACACACAAAAAAAAAAAAAGTCAATTCATGGGGCCTTAATTGATGAGTGAAAACACTGTTTTTACTTTAAATTTAAAACATATCCCGTATATATAATTAAGATCATATGAGAATTTATAAGGCTAAAATGAGAATAAGAAAACAATTTAAACCCTTAGATCATCATATAATCAACCGAACAAGGTTTTTCTTGTGTTCACGATTTTTCAAATTATTTCCCCAGTTTATTCACTTTTGAAAGCAATTTCTAAAACCCATTGATTGATTTCATTTATTTTTACTTATTTTTTTTACGTAGTATTAACAATTTATAGCTAGAATTTGAAATCACTTTGTAAAGTTATAAAATTACCTTTTGATTGTAGCATTTCCTTAAGCAATGATTTATTTTTTAAAGTTGATCTGACATCATAAATCCTTGTCTCTACTTAGTTTAGTAGCTCGTCTTCTTTCTACATTCAACATATATTACTAAACCTTAGGGTGCAAGATGTTGTTTCCTATCTATGTATCACTTCAAATGAAAGATTCCAAACGAAACAAACATAAAGAAACAGATGGAATATGCTACATTGTATAATCAGAAACATATGCTCATAAATAACAAGAAACATAGAGGTCATTTGTTATTTGTTCAATCACAAGTAACAAGTTCAGACACCAGTTTTTCTAGATCACAGTAGAGAGCAAACGTATAGTTAAACCAAAATGCATGAGTATGTATGGCCTTCTATAAAATTGTGGGCCACAAGTTTACAAAATAGTATTCAGATTATGAAAGCTCATGTTTGCCTTTGGTATATAAATTCCAGCTTACATATTACAATAACTGTGACAAGACTGGCAACAACCAACTAGCACAAGTATTATACGACTTCGCAGCCAATGTGTATACCCACAGGCCACAGCCATGAACACACTGCATTTGAACTTCCAGAGTACAATATGATGACAGAACGTTGAGACGAGCGGTATCAGATCAGCCATGTATAGAAGAAAGTATGCGCCGTTATAGCATTCATTGTTTCTTCGGGTACTCCCTTGGGCCAAATATTGTCGATCCAATTCTCACATTAGTACTACCCATCTCTATCTGCAAAATTTATACAACACAAGCATTTTCAGACCCTCATTCACAAACAACATCGCATAATAAAATGGTAGATAGTGTTTTTTACTGCTAGCTCAAAGTCCCCAGACATTCCCATTGACAGTTCACATTGCTCCTCAGCAATTCCCAGTTCTTTGCAAACTGCACCTCGACAATTTGAAAGTGTCTGCAAAATTTAGAGGGATCAGCTTGTTGAGCAATCAATCTCAAGAAAACCAATTCACAAACAAGACATTATACTAGTAAAACAACAACCTCTTTCAAACAAAAATAATATATAAGTGGGATGTAACACAAGTTGAGAGAAGTTTAAGTATCAAGATATGCCATTTGATGCACATCAAATGGCCAGGGAAAACATAATGGATGTTATTCACAACAAGTTAATGTGGAAGATGAGGTAAAGTAGAAACAAGTGACAGTATATTATCACCTTGAAATTTTCAGGGGTAGAAGTGTAGTCTGGCATTCCTATTGTCATTAAGCCACGAAACTCAAGATTTGGACACCCCAACTTGACATGCTTCACAAGCTCTACACATGCTGGCGGATCAACTCCAGCTTTTGCTGTAGCAATATCAGAATAAATATGTCCTCCATGAGCA
Source organism: Chenopodium album (assembly GCF_948465745.1). Classification (NCBI taxonomy): domain Eukaryota; kingdom Viridiplantae; phylum Streptophyta; class Magnoliopsida; order Caryophyllales; family Amaranthaceae; genus Chenopodium; species Chenopodium album. Next base: position 38,859,317 of record NC_137855.1, read on the forward strand.
ATACCACTGTGTAATGTATCATATTATCAGAAGTAGATTCAGCAACTAGAAACTCGTACAATTCAAAAGGCAACAGGGAGATCATGTCCGAATGATAACTTGAGATTGATGCCCATACAAGCTAACAATTTACCATAGGACATGCAACTTTGAAGAAATTCAATTTTTTTGCAAGTAAGTGAAGAAACAGGTTTGTTAACAAAATGGAAGAGAAAATTAGTGTAAATGGTGAATTAGACAAAAATAATTAAAAGAATGAGAACAGCAATCAGAACTGTGAGCAGCTTCCCACTGAACAAAACCTAATTCTGAGTTTATACTCAAGACCTAGGATCGAATCCATTCTACATTGCTGCCTTGGCAATTTAGCCCTTCAACTTAATCGCAATTCAACAAATTAACTCATTAGAATGCAAAATTAGTTCTGTAAAAGTGACGTTGACCAGATATGTCTACACTGCCAACTCAGCAAGGTAGATGGATGATAGCTGACATGCTTAAAGAACATCTTTAGCTCACCGCTAATCCCCATTAAGAATATCTTCTTTATACAAAAATTACACAAATATCAAATTTGATAGCATTGTGCCACCACGGCACCACAGGAGCAAACAATTAGTTAGGATCTACATCATCAAGAAAATGTAAGAACCGGAAAGCAATGGATTCTAGTTCGGGAATCAGCCTCAGCATATAGCATAACAAAAGTCTAAGAACAGAAGGCAACCTCTGCTCCTATCTTATTCTATACTCTACTTCTTAACCTAAATAGGCACACTATCACAGTACCACCCCTGCCTTCCTTCCCTCTTGTTACTTCTGATTATAGAGCATGAAAGTGACTAAGATATTTAACACATCGAAATAAGATATTAAGGCTCCAAACCCCCTCCCCCCCCCCCCCCCCCCCCCCCCCCCAATATCCTGTTTTTACACAAGTGGGTGTACAGAAAGTTCTTTGGAACTCTGAAGTTGTTTCAAATACTTACATGTTTCACCACTGGTATTCACTTGCACCAAAACCTTAAGAGGCTTTCTTCCTATAGCTGACACTGCACGATCAAGATGATTGGCTAGCTGTTTAGCATGGATAGTTTTTGGTCAGTTCAAGGATTTCACACAGAAAAGCAAACTGAATATAAATATCTTTAATGAACATAAAAGAACCAGTTCAAATGATACACCAGCTATTTTCTGATCTCAGTTAATTAAGAAATCATACCTTCTGGCTATCTACACCCTCAACCATATCAAGGTTTGGCACACAAGCTGCACAATAGAAACAAACATAGGGAAATGGTTGAGTCACATAATATATAAGACTGGAATTTCAGATTATCAGTAAAAGTAGAGCTAAGATGATTGCATAACTTTCTAAAATTATGCACATTACTAAAGACAATATTTTGTCAATTTTGTATTCGTCACAAAACCCCTCTTTAAAACAGCTCATTTATGAGTTTTGGATTGGTATTAAGAGGTACAGTCAAACATGAACAATTAGCTTTGCAAATGCACCAATTGTACTAGCATTCTTCCATCACCCTATACTTTACAGTAAACTATTCCAACATTTCATCATATCAATAAAAGTTTTTTTTAATCTTAAATTCGATCCCCTCAACTAAATTACCATTCACCACCTCAAATTAGATTAGTACATTCAAATAATGAACATAAATTTTCATTTACACAATATTGCAGAATTAAAGGAAAGGAAGTAAGGAACCAGTAATTAGTAAGCTGAGTACTTATGCACATAGCATCAAATAGAACAGAATTATGCACTCAAACACCATAATTTTCATTTTTTACATAACAAATCTAAAAACTTATGAATAATCTAATCATTCCAGAAATACAACCATTTTTCAAGGAAATATCAGCATTTAATTTCTTAAAAATTTAATTTATTTACAATTAAACTAAATACACTTGTAATTTCCTCAAATTTCCAAAATAAAAGAACTTACCGAGCAGAGATTTGACTTTATTAGTCTGCAAATGCCCAATAAAATGCCATTCAATATCCTCCGGCAACTGCAAACCCCACAAAAAAAAGACAACATTTTTCCAATTAAATTCTCAAACCCAATATAAATAATAGCTCAAAAGGAGGAGAGAGAAAGATAGAGAGAGAAACCTGAGGAGCTTTTTCAAGGAATTCTTGGACGTAATTCTCGCCGAAGCAACGGTGGCCGGCGTCGTAGAGTTGGCGGATGAGAGAGATTGGTTTTGTTTTGGACACCGCAACAACCCTTACTCCGCCGGGGTCACGGCCAACTTTCGCCGCCGATTGACGGACGCGGCTCATCACTGATCTTAATGCTGTCACTGCTATACCCTCCATTGCCGGAGCTGCCATTTTTTGTAAAAAAAAAAATGGTGAGTAATATTTCTGGCTTGTAAATAGATGACTTGGGATTTGAGGAGCCTGAGATAGTATTGGGCTTTATAGTCTAATACTCGTTTTCACAATCTAAACAATCCATTACAATATGGATTGGTCCAATTGGTAACAAGTTAAAAGGATTTGACGATTATGAATTAGAAGGTTGTCGTGAAAAGTTGTTGGAGTGACTTTAAAATTCACGGAGTATTAGGACGTACTCGGTACTCATGATGATGCACTGGATATGTTATTGGCTTATTGCCTATTTACTTACGAAAACAACACAAAGTGAAATGTTGGTATTTATTAGAATTTCTTAAAAATAAAAAAAGAAAATTAGTGGGACAGGTAGTTAATATTCTAACACATAATGGAAAAACTGTGGTGAAAGACTGTGGTAATCAAAATCCCAAATCGATCATTTTATCAAAAAAAAAAAAAAAATCGATCTTGTGATCAATTATTATAATTATTACTGTATTATCGTTTTGGAATAACCAATACAATCTATTTTTGCACACTTGTCCATTACAAGTATTTTGGAACGAAAGTGGAATTTTTCTGGCACGCATCGACTGCACCAAGGGTTAGATGACTAGTAGAAGACACTATCACAGTTGTAAGTACTAAGGGCCTGTTCTCTTACGTTGAAATTCAGTTCAGCTCCTAATTTCCTTCTCTTATAAAATATTCATTTCAGTTCAGTTCAGCTGAGTTCAGTCAATGAGAACAGGCCCTACATATGTGAAGTTTAAGCATGCCTACAAGTGTGGCCAAAATTTTAAAATACTAACGAAAGATTGACGACATCATAACACTTACTCCCTCCATTTTTAAATACAAGCTTCATTTCTCCATGCACGGAGTTTTAAGAGAAATTGGAGAAAGTAATAAAATATGGAGGTTGTGGGGGTAATTAAGAAAATAAAAAATTGTAAAAAAACAAAAGTAGTGGAAGAATAGTAGGAGAGAGAGTATTATGTTGGGTCCACTAAGTGTGAGAAATGAATTAAATATTATAAAATATTTCCAAAAAAGGAAATGGAGCAAGTATTTAAAAACGGGCAAAAAAGGAAAGTGGAGCATGTATTTAAAAACGGAGGGAATATTAACTCAATTACACAAAAAAAACAGTTCTTTTTATTTATCTGGGTAGGGTAGGGATGACAATTTAATCCGAGTTCGATTCGAATCCGATCCAATCCGAAAGAAAAAATCCAATCCGAATCCGTTAAAATTAATTCGAATCTGATAAAATAGATCCGAATTAGAGTAGGAGGCGGATCGGACTTGGACCCTACGCAAAGTCCGATGGAGTCCGATCCGAGTTCGAATCCGAGAGTATGAGCATATGCTTTATAACTTGGTACAATTGTTTGCTTGTTTTGTAGCAAAATTTTGTTATGTAACTAAGTTTATAATTTAAATATGTTATGTTTATACTTTATTTGGTATGACAATACAAACAATTTTTAGGTATATGACATAACAAAAAAAATAATAAAAATATTCGGATCATTTTGGAGGTCCGTGTAAACAGAGCGGATTCGAACTCGGGTTTTTCGGACTCAGATTCGTATCCGAGTCCAAGATCTGTTTACTAAACAGATCGAATTCGAATTTAGCTACATCTGACCCGAATCCGATCCGTTGCCATTCCTAGGGCGGGTGGCCCAAGTGGGGAGTTGTGAATAATGAGAAGCTTCAATTAGATAGAATTGATACAGATAAGATGGTCCCAACATTAAAATTTAGGTATTACTTTCGTAAGAGTAGTGTTTGCTCCTTCATATGAGTCATATGAAAACAAGTTGAACTATTTGGACAATGAGAAATTGAAGTCACTCAATGTGCTTGTTGAATTTGATCCAATAAGATATGGCATAAGTTGTAAACATAAGTAGTTAATAGGGCCTTCTGATTGACTGGACTGGACTGAACTGAACTGAATTGAGCTGAACTGAACTAAACTGAATATTTTATGAGAGAAGAAAATTAAGATAAAAACTGAACTGAACTGAACTTATTGGAGCTGAACTGAAAATAAGCTAAAGAGAACAGGCCCTAAGATGAATACGGAGCTTCTCAAAAATGAAAATTTGAATTAAACATAGTTGGTGTTTAATTTGGATTATGATGTTTTATGACCTTTTTTTAACATATGTTTTGAAAGGCAAATGGGAAAGGTTATTCATGAGAAATAACGGAGTTTACACATATATTAACATGACAAGTACATTAACATAGAGTTCCATGCTTATCCCCTTGAAAACCAATCATCCATAATTATTTATGTCAAACTTATTTTCATGTTTACAGCTGATGGCAAGGAAATTTAGGCATCAAAATCGCGTTATATCAGCTTCCGTCCGTCGACGACATCAGCTTATGTCCATTGACGACACCGACTTTTGTCGAACAATGAGCTTCTGTTCGTCATCGGCAACACTTGCTTCCAAAGTTGACACTAGCTTTTGATTCGATGAACAACGTCCAACGGTGTCATCAACATCAACATTACATCAACTTAAGGTTACATATGAACAAAGTGCACCATTAGAAAAAGACAATGACGAAGGCATGCAACGACACTAACATTAAAGTGGATGCAAAGTCCAAACTAAGTATAATTTTCCTAGTTTTTGCCGTGCTCCAACTAAGAAAATGGGGACTATTGTTATGGGTCAATTTGTACGAACGTTGACCGATGTTGACAGCCAAGACGAAGATATACAAGACCCTGTCAAGATAGTTAGTAATGGTCCCTAAAATCAAGGAGAAATAATAGATCAACAAAAATAAGTATTCAAGGTTGTTACGATGTATATACTCTCTAAAGCAGTTCAAGTTTGTCAAAGGACCAAGTAAAAGAGTTAACCACTACTCCCACTATTTAAGGATGTGGCTGATGAAACCATGCAACAACCACCCAAAAGTATCTCAAGATTATAATATCTCAAGACTATAAAGTTCCTACGGCAAAGAGGAGGAAAAAACCTAGCTATTTACTCATTTACTGCCAATCTCTATATCCAATCCCATGAATCTCATACAATCGATATCAACTCATCTAATCCTTAGTACGTACTTCGTATTTCCTAATTTCCATCCACATAGGAATTCCACTAGACCACTACGACAAATGCCACTGACATCCTACTTATATAACCTCCTCCTAAATACACTACATACTACTCCTTTATTCCCATGCAATGTCACCAACCTCATCCACGTGGACTTTCCACTAAATGTATCATTGCCCAACTACTATATTCTAATTCCAACACTACTCATCTAAAAGACCACTACTATAATGTGCTTCTACAATATTGCTAGTCTACTTCGCCAAATACCTTCCTGACCAAATACTCTCCATTAATATTCAAAATCTTCAGCTATCTTTCCTAGAAAAATGAACTATAATGTGAGAAAATCGATTTGTGATATATGTAACATTGCCAATACTATTAATTTTGGTAAGTATCTAGGCATCATTATCACTCATAAACTGTTAAGACATCTTGACTATTTTCCTCTTCTAAGCAAAACTTGTTCTAAAATCAAGTGTTGGCAAGCTAAACTTTTAAATATGGCAAGTAGATGCACTCTCACTAAGTCTGTTTTAAACTCTTATCCGGTTTATGCCATGCAAACTAACAATCTTCAATCTACTGTTTTGAATGATCTTCAAAAAAGCTGTAAACAATTCCTTGAAACCGTGTTAATAGGTCAAAATATATTCCTAGAACTAATTGGAAAGTTGTTTGTGATCTTATGGCTAAGGGTGTTTTAGGGATAAGATAGTTAAAAAGATGAAATCTTTCTTTTATGGCTAAGTTGGGGTGGAAGATTTTAACTCAACAACTCAACTATCTAAACTATGGGTGCAAATTTTAACCAAAAAAAACCTAAAATATAGTAACTTCATAGATTACAACCAAAGAGTTACTAATTCTATTATCTGGAAAGACATTCTTGCTAGAAGAAATATTCTAAAAGCTGGAATTATCATTAATATTGGAAATGGAGAGGATACCTATCTTTGGTATCATCACTGGATTGGGGAGTGCCCCTTCTACCTTATTCCCAATATTAAAATCCCTAACTCTAAGGGCCATTGGAGGGTGTCTAACATCATTAGAATTAACTCTTGGTACTTAGATAATGTTAAACACATAATCTCTGATTCTATTTGTGATCAAATCTATGCCTATCCCCTTGGCCCTTGCTAAACTTGTTGATGTTCAGGACAGATTAAGATGGAGTAAGGATAAAAGTGGTACCTTTACCATTAAATCAGCTTACATCAGCACCCTCCCTATTTGTAATCTTAATACTTCGGGCTTGTTCATATTTACTGAACTGAGCTGAACTGAACTGAACTGATTGAAGCTGAACTGAACTGAACTGAACTGATTGGAACTGAACTGAATTGAACTGAAATGAATATTTTATGTGAGAGGGAAATTAAGAGCTGAACTGAACTAATTGGAACTGAACTGAACTGATTGGAGCTGAACTGAACTGAACTGAACTGAAATTAAGTAAATGTGAACAGGCCCTTATTTCCTGTCTAATTTTACTTGGAAGAACATGTGAAATTCCTTACAAATATAAGATGCTTTTGTGTAGAGCTATTCATGGACAGTCCGACCCGCTAGGCCCGGCCCGTCCAACCCGTTAAAATTTGGGCTTGGACAACTTTATTATAAACAAATAAATTAATGGATGGGCTAAGCTTGGCCAGTTTGTTGAAATGGGCGGGCATGGACAATGGTAATTATATTCCGGGTCGGCCCGCCCGTCCGGTTCGTTTTGTAAATTATTAAATAGTATTTTCTTAAAAAATATATACGAAGTATAAAATAAAGTATAAATTATATACGATAGTACGAAGTAGTAGGTACTAGATATCTAGAAGAGTCTTTATATATTTGATTGTCATTTATCTCTCCCCACAACATTAACAAAAATACCCTTAAATCTAACATCTTCATCTTTTCATTACTTCATGATTCATATCATATACTACGTATACACTTTATAATTTAAGATTTATAGCTGCCAATAATTATAGGTTGTAAATTTTTAAGAAATAAATCCACTGGAAATAACAAAGGTCATAAGGCTCGTTAGCCGCCTGTGGGCAAGCCCGACCCATTTAAGAGGGCGGGTATGGACAACATATTAAGCCCGCTAAAAAGGGCTTGGACTTGCATGTTTAGCCCGTTGGACAAAATTAAAGGATTTGGCCCGGCTAAAACCCGCAAATGAGCAGCTCTATTTTTGTGGAAACTTGTTAGGGATATCCTTCCTACTGGCTCTACTCTTAAGTAGAAAATTTTCAGTTTTGACCCTATTTTCATTGGATGTGAAGCTCCAGTTGAGAAATGTGGCTATCTTTGATCAATATCAAAGTTATTTATCAAATCAAATTTTAACAAATTCCTAGTTGATTATCACTACTATCTGAAATTAAGACAGGGCCATCCAGATATTGCTTCTTCCTCAAGCTTTGTTGCTATGAGAACCTGGGCTCCACCTCAACAAGGCTGCTACAAGCTTAACACTGATGGCTCATGGATAAATCTGGATAATGCAGGGGGAGGTGGTGTGATCAAGTGTGACAAGGGAATCTGGCAGGAAGGGTTTGCTGTGAATTTCAAGGGTTTGCTGTGAATTTCAATGACATATCTTCTGCATCTGCTGAGCTAATAGCAATTAGGGAAGGCTTACTTATGGCCTGGAAGAGGAAAATAACCCATCTTGATCTTGAAACTGATGCGGATGCTCTGACAAAAATGCTGAAAAACCCAGATAATCACAAAGACACTGATGTGGGAAACATCATAAGGGATGTTGCTTCTCTTCTCCAAAGAACCTGGACTGTTAACATTCTTCATGCTCCAAGGACTGTTAATTTTGTGGCTGACAAATTGGCTATGATTGGAAGACCTAGAGTGAAGAAGGGGGAGAAGGAAACTTATTTCTATCCACCTGATGTGTTCGAAACTTATGCCTCAGAAATCCCTGACTATCATCCAACTAATTTGCTATGTGTTGCTTTTAGTTCCAAGTTCACCTTTTGCTCACTTTGTGAATCTTAGGAAGTCTACAGTTAGCATCCAGTCTAGCTAGCATCTATCTTACAGTTTCTTATGCTTTTGTAAACATTATCAAGGATAAGGTTTGGGCTGCTACTCATGCGCCCGCTTATTCTGCTTTTGCTCAAGTGACTAAGATCACTTTGATGTAATATAATATTTCTATTTTGCGTTATAAATAAAAACTTACGCCCAAGCTTGTTATATTTATTTCTATGCATGCTTTATTGATATCGATTATCATATACATATTGTACTTGTAAACATCAGCTTTATGCCTTTATGTTCGTATTATAGTGGATTGGTGAACTCATTGCCACCTGCGGTTTTTATCCACCTTTATCGGGGTTTTCTGCGTCATCATATCGTGTCTCCTCCCTCTCCCTTTATTTTTTTCCGTTATTTACATTCCGCATTCCATGCTCCTTATTTAAATTTAGTTGATCCGTAGCCCGTATTCCACATCAAATGCTACTTGACGAAATTTAGCATAAACACAGCTAACACTAATTTTGTTGCGACATCCATATTTTTGTATCTAGCTTAATTATAAAAGAGTTATTGTTGCAAGTTGTGAAATTGAGTTTATTGTAGGCAAGTGTTCAGCTTGACAATGATGAAGGAGAAAGGAAAGTTATGGACAACCAAGTAGAAATACGAAACTTAAAAAATGGGGAAAATATTGGGTTGGAAATCTAAAAATTACCAAACATATACAATCAATCTCTATCACCATTCCTATTATAAGAAAACAATAGTTAGAGCAAAATTTGATTTAAAGTTACCCTGGCATAAATAAAAGTTACGAAACACTTATGCTTTATTGATAAAAATTACCCAAAAATTATAAAACTGACCTTAAATTTGAATAAAAAAAAAAATAACCCCTGATATTGATATACATTATATTATTATACACCGAATGTACTACCTCCGGTCCAATTTATTCGCAATAAAGGGGTATTATTTGTGAGACATAAAATATTCCTTTGTTGCGAGTAAATTGGACCGGATGTAGTATATACGTAGTAAAAATTATTCAAGCAATAATAAGAAGCTAAGAACTTATTACTTGTATCTTATTTAAAGATAATTAATTTATTCTACTGTGCTTGACTACTTGTCTGCATAATTTATAATAAAATAAAATTTAGACAACTTTATAATTTATTTATTTATTTATTTATTTTTGAAAACATAATTTAGTTTTTTTTAAAAGCACCTTTTACTTCAGGTTGACCGTTGATGTTAGATTTGATTTGGATATAAAATTCTCGAGTCCAACTAATTAAAAAATGGTTGGATTTCAGAAAAAATTTCGAATTGGGTAAATTTTTGATACGTACCCCTAAAAACATGTATGTCTGCCTAACGATACTCTATCCCTAACCCGCGGCTTAAGTGCCTAACCCCATGTTCCTTGATTTTCTTTCCATTTTTTTTTTTAATATTTTTTTTTTTTTGGATTGGCATATGCTTATAAACCATAAACACAAATTGCCAAATTGGAGTTTTTCACTTTTTTGTTTTTCATATATATTTACATACGCTTAAACCATAAATTGAGGATTTTTATGGTACTAGCTATTCCCTCCGTTTTTAAATACTTGCTCCACTTTTCATTTACGATCGTTTTTAAATACTTGCTCCATTTCTTCATTTGGAAAATTTTTACAATAATTAATTAATTTCTCTCACCTAATAGACCCAATATATACTTGTATTCTTTTTCCTCCAATTTTCTCCACTACTTTAACTTTCTACTATTTTTTATTCTTCAACCAACCCCATTACCTCCGTATTTTATTACTTTCACCAATTTTTTCTATTTTTTATTCTTCAACCAACCCCACTACCTCCGTATTTTATTACTTTCACCAATTTTTCCTAAAACACTGTGCATGGAGAAATGGAACAAGTATTTAAAAACGGAGGGAGCAGTAGCCAGTATTCTTTTGATTAAAATATTTGAATAATTTAACTTGAGTTGTTAAAAAATGAGCTAATCTGCAAAAAGCTCGACATTATCATGTGCACTAGAGTCAACGTGCTTGGATCCTTGGACTTGGATTCAAAAACAAAGATAAGAAATTACTCCGTAGTTTCTTATTCAGGCATAATTAATACGGAGTAAATTCTACTGTACTTGACTACTTTTCCGCATAAATGCGGTAAGAGAGAATATATTGAGATTAAATCATAACCCTTTAAAGGTTTTCACTGAATTGATTGTGCTCCCCATATATCTTTTTGTGAAAGAAGTTCCAAAGGACACTAAATTTCATTAATATAAGCCATACGGCATCTACAATTGACAATGAACGATAATGAAAATGAATTTAACAAAACCAAACAAGAATTAATCGGGGAAGGGCTAAGAATCCAAATACATAAATATAACAATTCGGCATATTCTCGATTCGTTGTCTCATACAACTTTTTGAGTGGATCCGTCGTCGCTTCACAATTTTGTAAGAAAGTTAATTCTTGTGCTGATTCCGTAACCCGAATTCGAGCCCTAATCAATAGTAGTCTCGCACAACCGGAGACCAAATTAAGCACAAATAAAACCTTGTCTTTCGAAGGAGTACGAAAAACCTTGTCTTTCGAAGGAGATCGAAAAAACCTTGTCTTTCGAAGGAGATAAACCCTTTCTTTCGAGGGAGACATTATTGTAACCTAAAACAAAAGGCTTAAAAGAAAATAAAGATTGGGGCTTTCCACCGGTGAAATCCGATGGAAGCCCCTTGAAAATTGACAATGGAGACTAGGTTTAGGAGAGAGAAGAGAGAAAAGGAGGTTAGGGTTTTTTCAAAGTTACAGTACTCAATACTTAATCCCCCATATATCTTTTTAACTACACCCAGCCTTCCAGTTTTTCAAATTTTTTCAAAAATAAACCCATCCAATAATGAAGCGAAGCGTGACGTTATAAATGGGAAAAGAGAAGCCAATAAGTTGCTACTATACAAGTATACATGCCCTTTATTTTAAAGTAGTACCAAAACACAAAAACTCAAAAGCCAAAGCTTTCTTGAAACGAAACTTGGCCTCATTGCAGGGGGCAGGTTGAGGGATCAAACCTTGACCCCTTTAACTTTTTGGTCCAAGATCCGCCACTGTCTCAATGGAAATGGATGAGGATCTAAGAGATGCGGCCTTGAATGGAGATGTGGAGTTCCTTAGAGAATGTGTTGCTTCTAATAAACCCATGGAATACTACCTAACTTATTACCCTCAAAGCAGTGATAAAGCTCACCGTCGTCATGGTAATATCTTCCACATGGCGGCATACAATAATAGAGAAGAGTTTATAAGAGAGGCTATTATGATATTACCTTCGAAAAACACTCAAACACTCCTCCTCCAACCACGCGAACCAATCAACGGAAATCCTCTTCATGTAGCAGCCGAAATTGGTAATGTAGAGATAGTAAAGATGTTTCTAGATGTTTATCGTTGTTTACCAACTCGTCTTTCGGAACAAGAAAGACTCCGTCCCTGGTTGTTGAAGAATTCAAAGGGAGATAGCCCTTGCTTCGTGGCTGTTGGATTTTATCAAGAAGAATGTGCGATGGAAATTTATAAAATGGATACGGAGTTGATTTCCAATATGCATTGTCATCGTGGTAGCTCCTTAGTCTACGAAGCTGTACAAAGGAAGATGAGCAAGTTAGCATTAGAGATTTTGAGGTCCCCCCATCCTATTACTTGCAACGGCAATAATAATGGCTTCACTCCATTCCACTCAATACAATTTATCGAAAGCTCAGGTAAACATGCTTATTGTTAACATCTTTCAATAATGAACATAATAATATTTTTTAAAATTTTTTTTTTAAAAATAAATGATTAAATGTAGGAAAATTTTCTGGGAAACTACTTTAATTTTTAATGAAAAAGAAGAAAAAATTTTGACAACATGATAGTTAAACTCCCATAATATGGCAATGGAAGCATGGAACCTTGTTACACCATGTTATACACACTTTATAAACTAAAGTACTTTATTATAACATATTTTAAACCGATTTTAATAATTTTGCTTTTCACAAAATTTCGTTGTTAATAATGTGGGTCAAAGTTAACGATGAAAAACACATGGTAAGTCAAAATGGAACAAACACCTATTAATGAGAAAGTTGTATTAAAATTATATTGTACTTGGTACACCATCAATATGAATCAAATAAAATCTTATTACATGACTACATGAGTATCTTTTTCTTTATATAGTACGAAGTATAATTTAGTGAGAGTTGACATATATTACCTCCCCTTCGCTTTACTTGCAACAAAGGAATATTTTATATCTCACAAATAATATCCCTTTGTAAGTAATGTGAATCGGATGTAATATATGTATATTAGTATGTATATATACATTTTATTGGTGTTTAGAAAGCCACAAGTGCGGGGGTGAGAATCGATCCCAGAATCTCCTGTAATTGGGAGAAAAGCTCTAACCACTTGAGCTAACCATCACTATCAATATGTGTATATATACATGAACACACAAATATAAACAAATGCATGTGCATAAATATAATCTTTGAAAACCTTTTTTTTATTTTTTTAGTTTTTTTTATTTTTTATTACAGAAGAATCAGAAGAAATCTTTCGAGAACTACTTCGGAGAGAGCCAGAGCTAATTAAACAAAAAAATAATAATGGATCTTCGCCAATTCATTTGTGGGCATATGAAGATAAAATTTGGCCATTCAAAATTCTCTTAGGCTGTAAGGATATCATCCAAGATATAAATAAGATTCTCACAAACTTGATATCTTCGACAACTAAGCATGGTTGCAACCCATTACACAACTTGGCTAAATTTGCCCCATGTACAGAAGATGCTAAAAAAATAGCAGAATTGCTGATAGATATTTACAAAAAAGAATCTCCAAGCTTTTCAAATAATCAACATCCCTGGTTAGTGAAGGACAATGATGGAGAAACACCTTTGTCATTGGCCATAGCCCGTAAGAATGATACTCTGGCGATATATTTGTTGTCAGTGGATGACAATGTAGTTATTCAAAGTGAGGAGAATGCTCTATTCTTGGCTGTGGAATATCAATGTCATACAGTGGCTGAAGAAATATTGAAGATAATCGATGACAAAGGCTGGACTCAACTTCTTAGGAATGATCAAATGCTCAATATCTTGCATCTTGCTCCATTATGCACAGGTGAGTCGATAATCTATTTATCTTTCTTTTTTACCTTTCACTCATAGCATTATTATTGATAATTGATAAAATAATATGGATATATCTTTACTTTTCTCTTTCTCGTCGTAAGTTGACATGGTGCTATACAATTTTCACACTATATAATCAATAATTTATTATACTAAATTAAGAAAAATTTGCAAGGAAGATCCTTTTAAGTGGTCGACCTCGTGAGAAAGGCCCTTTTATATATAAAAAAAAAAAAAAAAAGTAGCACAAAAGGTCCTTATATCTCATTATTGACTGAACTGAACTGAACTTATTAGAGCTAAACTGATATGAATATTGTATAAGAGAAGTAAATTAGGAGCTGAATTGAATTGAACTGAAAATAAACATATGAGAAGATTGAGAACAGGCCCTTGGTGTCACGTAAATCTTATATTTCGTATATTGTTGAGATATTTCAGTTTATAAGTGATGACTAGGTATCAATTAAAAATTGATCTATTGAAAAAGTCATTTTTATTGAGAAAATTCAGCTTTGTCATGGAATGAATATTATACATACATGTAAAAATTATTGTATTGTATAACCTTTGTTTTTGATAGTTCAACTCACTTACCAATTTAAGTAGTCAAAATAAATTAATTGTGAGGGCCTGTAACCTCATTTTATGATTATATCAAAGAATATATATATAACACGAGATCTTATTAGTTTCGCTATAATGTATGTTTTACATATATTAATTTTTTTATATACAATTTTGAATTATGCATAGTTGAAGATATTAATGGTCAAATATGCACTTAGAGACCGCACAAATGAAAAGTGATCTAGTGGAACTTTTAGTAATAGAGGGAGTATTTTGGTGAACGAACAATATAACATACAAGTACATTGTTTTATGTTTGACAATTCAAACCATTTGCAGGAAGAGATGTGCCAAAGAATTGGGTTTGATCCGTGGATAAAAACATCATATTTCCAACGTAGGACCAATTTGTTAGAAGTGCGAAATTCACTGTTTGTGGTGGCGGCTCTATTAGCCACTATTACATTTACTGCTGGGTTTACACTTCCAGGTGGATTAAATCAAGAAAGCGGGGAGGCACTTTTAGCCAAAAAGGTTGCATTTTTGGTGTTTTTGATGTCTAATACATTGGCTATGTGTACTTCCATGTTGGTGTTGATTTGCCTTGTATGGTCCATGGTCCAAGATTCGAGTAATAAGTCATTATTGTTGATTGATCGAAGCATGTGGATACTCATGGTAGCGTTTTACTCCACTTTATTGGCGTTTATGACTGGGGTCTATGTGGTTATATACCCAAAGGTTCTTTGGGCAGCCATCATTATCCTCATTATGTGTTCTCTCCTTGGAATTTCGGCAAGTAGAACCCTTTTGTACAAAGTCCTACGGATCTCTTCAGCCAAGAAGAAGCAAAATCAGAGAGACCAAATGTCTCTACTTGAATTGGTGAGCTCTTTAATTCCTCTTCTGTTTCTGACTATAATTTTCAAACAATATAGTAGTACGTACTTCATGTTAACTCTATAAAAATGCTTTTAACATCCTTTAATAATTTTGGAGTGTTACAATTGCTATTTGTATACTATGCATAACTTGAAAATAGTATTGTACACCCAAGTGCATGGTGCACCCGGAAAGCGGAAAGAGTATACTGTTATTTGACGACGAACATACCGTGTTTATATGACAAAAAACATAGTTATGTTTGACAAAGAACATACCTATATATGTTTGATAATATGTTCATCTATACTTATGTTCTTTAACATATGTTGATTAAATATATATTTTGGGTTTCAATAATACAAAATATGCTCTCTGAATTTACCTCATATGTTCTTTAGTAAAGTTAATGAGCGCTTTAACGTATGTTCTTTAACTTGTGTTCTCTAACGTATGTTTTTTAATATATGTTATTTTGAATTTTGAAATTTAATTTGAAAATGAAATCTTGAATTATTTTGAGATGAAAATAATTACAGAGAGAGAAAAATAAAATTATTATGTAAAGTAGAATCTTTGGAGAGAGAAAACTGCTTTTGGAGAAATGATATCTTTGGTAAAGAGTTTTTCCGTTAATGTGTTATTTTTCATGAAATTTTAATAAAGTTTTTAACATGTTCTATTTGTAATGTCTTTATGTTCTTTAATAATGCATGTTCTTTGTTAAATTTATCTTTTATGTTTTTTTCCCTTTGGGAGGTTTGGGATCTTATGTTAGTTTGAATGCAGGGATACAATACCAATGCGACAGAATATCAACCCATTCAAGCGATCGATGACTCGGATGATAAGAGCTCAAATGAGCGCTCAAATGAGCGCTCAAATGATGAAAGCTCGAATGAAGAAGCTTCGGATGATGAGGGCTCGAATAAAGAAACTTCGGATGATGAGGGCTCGAATGAGAAACTGGTAAGCTCTTACTCATGCCATAACATGTTCTTATGTACTCTCTCTCTCTCTGTTGTATCTCTTGTGTTTTACTTGTATCATTCTATGTATTTTGTGTGTGCACATGTTTGACCTAAATTAAATATTAAGGTAATTAATGAAAGAGAAGGTTTTGTGTGAGACCGTTTCACGTGAATCCAGTTTATAATGCACACACCCATCCGACCTCGGCGAAAGAAAGGCCAGAAGCGAGATCGAAGAAGACGATCTAGATGATGATGACGAAGGTGCCGCAAAGAAGATGATTCAGATGATGATGATGGAGGTACCGCCGTTGAGATAGGAAGATCGAAGCATATAGAAGTAGGATTGAATAAGATGATCCAGATGATGATGAAAAAGGTGCCGCTAAGAAGACAATCCAGTTGATGATGATGAAGGTGCCGATTATAAGAATTGGAAAAGTTTTTGATGATTTTCTATTGAGTAGTGCGAGCCATTAACAAACTAAAGCAAGAAAAATACAAGCTAATTAATAAAAGCAAAAGATAATTACTTAAAAGCATACATATCTACATCTAGCGACTAAGTGATAAGCACCGACTATAGTGACAATATGATAAACGTAGTAGTAGCCATAACAACTACTGTATGATTTATCTTCAACACCGAAGTGCCGCCATTGACATACAAGCATGGTGAGTGATTCTTTAGCCATAGAAAAGGAAATTTTGTCTAATATCTGAACAATAGCATCTAATTTCTGACCATTATCATCTAATTTCTGACCAATATCATTTAATTTTTGACCAACTTCATCTAATTTCTGACCAATTTCATCTAAATTCTGACACTTTTAATCTAATATCTGATATTTATAACTTAATATCTGACCATTATTATCTAATTTCTGACAATTAAGAATTTTTTTTTTCATGTTTGTATGACTGGACTCACGTGAGTCCGTTCTACACAATACTTTTCCTTAATGAAAAGTGGATATTGGATATTTGGATGTTACACAACAAAACAATTGACAAGCACACAATCACCCATTCACCCATGATATATACTACCTCCGGTCCGTATTACTCGCAACTTTGGGATATTATTTGTGAGATATAAAATATTCCAAAGTTGCAAATAATTTGGAGCGGAGGTAATAATTTTTTTACATAAGTAGTATTGACCAACTCCTGACTTTTTGTTTATTTCATCTAATTTTTGCTAATCTGAAATTATATATTTATACTGATTATAATTCTTCTTTAAGGTTACTGGATTTTACAAAGTTGAACTTATATTGGCCGAAAAGAAATTATTATTACTGAACTGGACTTTTTTTTTTTTTTTTTTTGTTAAAAAAGGCTTAGTTAACTACTAAACATTATGAGAGTGAGGGATAGCTCAAGTGGTAAGAGCTTCCCTCCCGATTCCAAGAGATCTTGGGATCGATTCTCACCCCCGCCCTTGTGGCTCTCTATACACCAAAAAAAAAAAAAAAAAAAAAAAAAAAAAAAAAAAAAAAAAAAAAAAAAAAAAAAAAACGCTACTAAACATTATTAATGAAAGTTGTTGTTACAATATGTTTAACCTTCTTTGGGCCATGTTTAGTTAATCTTTTTTTTTTTTTTCCTTTTTGAAACATGTTTAGTTAATCTTTTTTTTTTTTCCTTATTTCAGCTCAGATCTGAAAAATAAGTTGAAATTTGAACAAATAAAATATAATTGTTTAATATTTTATTTTCAAAAATTAATTAAAAAATATTTTTGAAAATTCTCAAAATTAATTTCCAAAATCAAATGAATTTTAAAACAAGAAAAATCATTATTCATAAGTTTCACAAATAAATAAATAAAAAAAACTCGGCCAATGAAAATTAAGTATAATGGTAGCCATTTAAAGGATTCACAAAAAGTCCTTATTACAATGATTTTTTTTAATAACATTGTTTTTTCATTAAATTTAAAGTGTATAATTCACAAAAAGTCCTTACAAAAATTGTACTTCCTCCGTTTTTTTTTTTTTTTTTTTTTTTTTTTTTTTAAAAAAAAAAAATTACACCATGAGCGGTATTACGTTTGCCAAATGCATTACTTTGCCTGAATATCTTTAATTATACTTTTGTAAAAATTTTAAAAATTTGATATTTGAAATGTAGATTTCAAGACGAATCTAATTAGATACCACATGACTATGTTTTTCCTTACGGATAAATCACATAAGATGGTTAAAGAACATTACATGAATAGTAGTGTTAAAGTCTTTATGATGCAATACGTAGTTGTTTTATGTACTCCGTATACTAATATAATACGTAGGTAAATACATCATTGTTATTTATAAACTTTTTAACTCTTTAACTGTTTCTAATCAAAGATGTATGTTAATCATTCATGGAATAATGATGATTTGAAACATGTAAAATAACACATCGAAAGATAATTGAAGACTTAAATCTATGTTTGGATTGCAGAGTGACAATAATGATAAGCAGGATCGATTTCTTTGTCCGGGCGAGAGCTCAAACCAAGACTGCAAAGCTGTTAATAATAGCCAGCTTAATGAGGACATCAAGGAGAAAAAAGTAAAGAATTCAGGCTAGACTCCAAAGCTTATAAGTTAATAACATGGAAACTGAGTGTATTATTAAATTAAGCTTATAGGTTAACAATGGCGAATATTGATTATTATTTGTAATTGTTTCGGAGACATTATGATTTAAGAAGAAAGTCATATGTGGTCTGCAACTAGGGGTGTCAATTCGGATAATCGGATCGGGTCTGATTTGGGTAAATATTTAAAGTTGAGTTATACTAAATTATTATGTCCACGCGAGTCAAAATCTGAATCGGATATTTTTCGGGTCGATTATGAATCGGGTCGGGTGTGCTTTTGACACCTCTATCTGCAACTCAATTACACCAAAAATACAGCTCTTTTTATTTCCCTGGTTGGCCCAAGTGGGGAGTTATCAATAATGTGGAGCTGACTATAAAGACAAAAGGAAAATTTGTCAAGAATAAGTCAACCTTTGCGTGGTTAGCTCGAAATAAGCCAACCTTTCGATTAACTCAAAATAAGTCGATCTTTATATAATATCTTCTCAAAATGAGTCAAAACTTGTTAGACTAGAAATTAACCGGCAATTAAGGTAAAATATGCCACGTGTCAGTGTGTGGTTGGTCTTTTTTAAAAAAAAATAATTAAGATTAATTACTTAGTAATTAACAATTAATTCAATTAATAATTATATCAAAAGATAAAATAAACAAATAAACTAGAAAAAACCAGCCACCCACCATCATTGACCACTGGCAGCCCCTCCCCCTGCTGGCGACCGACGGCCAGATGTCTTCCCTGGCGCCGGCGACTCAAGCCACCCCTCTCCCCCACCATCGCGACACCCAACCCATTGCTTTCTCCCGTTCCCCTGCCCCCTTCCCCTTTTTGGAAACGTGAAACCTAAACCCATTTAGTCATTTAGAATGGTTTCGCAAGGATTGGGATTAGGTTTTTGATGACGCATTTACAGGTGGGTCGATATATGGTGGGGATGAGGGAGAGGAGTAGCCGAGTAGTGTTCGTCGGGGGAAACGGGAATGGGGAAAAGGGGAAGGTCAGAGTGGGGTTGGGGGAAACGAGAATGAGGAAAAGGGGAAGGGAGAGGTGGGGGTCGTCGGCGCCGGTTGAGGGAGGTGGTCTTCGGCGCCGAAGGAGGGAGATAGTTGCTGGCCTCTGGCCGCCGGCGGTTGGCAAAGCAGGGGCTGGCAGTGGTGGGGAAGGGGGTTGAGCTATTTTTTAAATTTGTTTATTAATATAATAATTAAACATAATAAATTTATTAAATTATCTATAATTAAAAAAAATAACCTGTTTAATAAGTTGTAGGTCATTTTACCTATTAAAAGAAAATACTCTTAAAAGTCGACTTATTTTAAGTTAATCGAAAGATTGACTTATTTTGAGCTAACCACGCAAAGGTTGGCTTATTCCTGACAAATTTTCCAAGATAAAATTGATATAGATAAGATCGGTCCCATGACAAGTATATTAACATAGAGTTCCATGCTCATCACCTTGAAAACCAATCATCCATATTTTATGCCAAACTTATTTTCAAGTTTACAGCTGATGGCAGGGAAATTCAGGCATCAAAATCGCGCTATTTACACAAATCCTGTAAGCTGCAATCCTCCAAAATCTCCTGAGAACACGAGTTCCCATCCAAAGTATTCGTTTAAACTATAACCAATAGTGCTTCATTTACAAATAGAACAGCACACACTCTAAAATCAGGAATCCGACTGTCCCATAAGCCTCAAAGCTTCAAGAAGTGTCTCCTTGAACCTATCTAGATTGATTCTAAAATTTTGCTCGTCGACATAGGCTTCCTTTACAGCCATATATCCTTTAGCCCAAATAGAAGCTGCATCTGATACAATTGGATGATTAGGACCATATTTTTCGTAGAGTGAAGTCTCATTGCGCCAAACCTTGTATCTAATGTATTTTAGTCCAATGCCAGGGGCCGGTTCACCAAAGTAGTGATCGGAAGCCCAGTTTAGACCTAAGGGAACAATCTGGATCATTGCAGCACCCGTGGGCAGAAACAAAGCATTCGTGAGACCGGCTCCATGAGCCCCAACCATGATTTCACATGAGTTCACAATTTGGGCAAATTTGTCTAATTTTTTTGTTTCATTAGGCATGGCTCTATAAACCTGAAAGCCTAATTCTTGTTCCATCATGTTCACCATCTCATCTTCATTAAGAAATATTCTTGATCCTCGGCGAGAAACAAGGAGAACTTTTGGCCTTTTGAGATTTAATGTTCTTTTTACCTTCACATTGTAGGTGTTCCACAGAAATTCTCTGACATCTTGCATTGTATATCCTAAAGGAGCATCGTCGCTGTTCACTGCAAGATTCTCATGATACCTACATGACAAAATTGTATTGGTCAATGGTCATAATCCTTGGAAATCCTGGTTCATAAGTTATAGGGGTAGTAAATGCTAAATAGTACGGAGTAGTAGCATGTATAACCTTGTTTAAGAAAATGAGTTAAGCATTGCATAACTTTTTGACCGATTTCAGTAAACACAAGTCCACAAGGTTCATACTTGAACAAAAGAAGCTAAAGGAGGCACAAGATTAACCAACTTAAGGGGAAAAAAAAAAAAAAAAAAAAAAAAAAAAAAAAAAAAAAAAAAAAAAAAAAACAGAACTCTAAAATGACAGGGGTAAATGGGTTCAGAACTAACAGACTTAATGATCAGAAATAATCTCACTGACCAAGTGAAAGCAGGTAAATTTTAGACACAAATTTTATGTCTAGGTTCTTCTTTTCACCTCAAGTACTCGTGTCAAATTCTTGACAGTCTTTGGCACATGGGTGTAAGACTGTGAGCACTTGACAGTTGACACTATAATTTGGACCAAAAACATGAAATTCACACATAAAATGGCCTGAGTCCAATAATTGGACGCATAATCTTAACAGGACTACAGGACTAACAGGAGTACCCAAGCTAAGTCCCAGTCATATAGCCTAAAACCGAAAATTGGGGGTTCCAACCGTGATTTTCAAACAAGATGCTGTAGTTATTGTAACCAGTAATTGACCTGACCAAAGAAGTCTATACTCGATATATGACCTTGACTAAACGTTTCTGCCATGTCTAGAGCAAGGTTCTAGGTTTGAAACTCTTCTTCCTAGAGTAATCAAAGTATAAATAAGAGTAATACCTGAGCCCAACAACACCAGCAGGAAAACAGTGAACTCGTTTAGTTGCATCCATACCAATATTGTCAAACAAGGTCAGCTCCTTCAAAACCTGAGTATATTTCCAATACCACCGCCCTCTGAAATCTGTTAGGACAAACTGCACCTTAGAATCAAAATGGCGGCTGGTGAGGAATAATGGGATTATGATCTCGTTGAAAGCATGAAACGGATTCTCTGCAAATCCCGCAAATGAATAGAATAAACCAGGTACATTATGTGTAATCTGACAAGCTGGTGGGTTGATACTGCTGTAATTTCCACGGATGATCTGCACTGGCGTAACCTGCTCCATGGCATACGGGTCTTCCCTTCTAGGATAAGGCTTAACCATCAGTTTTGTAACCTCTTTTTCATCTTCAGAGGGTACATACACAGTCATAGATTGTTCGTCATATATAATTGGCTTGTTTATCACACATACTTCAGTAAAATTGTCAACATCATAAGCAAATCCTGTGGCTTCAAATTCGGCTACATCTTTCCCTGGTTAATCAACTAGCAGTTATTAAACTCCAGCTCCAAAGATCTTTGACTACATAAATTTATAACAGTTTGCTGAAACATTAACATAAGGATCAAGTACCAGAAAACACATAAGTTCATAAAAGGGTTATCCTAACTTAGGGCCTGTTCTGATTTACTGAACTGAACTGTTTATGAGAGAAGGAAATTGTGAACTGAATTGAACTAAAATTAAGCTGAAGAGAACATGTCCTTAATTCAGATAAATTCAAATAAGTTTTGACAAGTTAGAATGCACATTCTTGTACAACAATGCAACCCAAATAGATGGTTCGCGAGTATTATATTCAAATTATATGCAAGTTTGGTTTAGAAGGGAATATACAGTAAACAATAATGATTGTTGATTCAGAGATTATAATTCTAAAAATACAACTGGTAAGTGACAACTGACAACAATGGTTCTACCAACAAAGAGAAGAAAATAAAAATAATAGCAGACGTGTGGACAAAAAATACTTGAATTATGTACAAAAACTAACATGGACATGTTTAAAGCTGCTTTAAAAACTCCAATTACACTTAAATAATTGGATACTCTTTAACTAGGCATCTTGAAATAATCATTCTTTAGCAAATCTAGAATCAATCTATTTTTCTAATTAGAAAATTATTATCTACTATTTTTTTTTGTTATTTTTTCGCCGTAATCCTCTCCCCGACAACTATACGATCATTAATTTTGAACACAACTGAGATATTTCATCAAACATTCTTCTTTATTTGCAGCAATAATGTTTTACTAAAATTTTTCATAAAATCTTAATTAAGGTTTAACTTGTTAAGTGTAATTTGCATACTTTTGGCTAATTTGGATGGTAAAAAACTAAAAATCACAAGTTCACAACTTTAGATGAAATTATGAAAGTCTCGTGGTCCTTTTTTTATGTAAACACTTTTTGACATAACTTTTGACAATTATTTATTTTTTCTATTTAGGGATTTTGGGTAGATTGCTAGTAGATTTCTCGAAAACATTTTATGGAATATAAAATTAGGATATTACGAGTAGGTGAGTAACATTTACTAGTCACAAAAAGCACAACCACAAGTCCACAACCCATGTAAGGTGTGACCGATAAGGGGATCTCAACTCACAAGGAAACGCTAACCATTTAGAATGGTACGGGGTAACGATATTATAATTCCATCACCAAAATTCCAAATCCCGAGGTAGAAGTTCTACCATTGAGCTCTCACTTGATACTTCTACACTTAAAAGATTAACCTCAAACAGCAATTCATAATCAAATCCAATACTTTACAAGAAATGATGAAAGTCCCCCAATAACAAATCAAAAACCATGAAAAATGATGAAAACAAAAGCAACATAATAATAACAAATGAATAATTACATGAAAACAGAGAAAGTAGTGATTAATACACTTACCTCTAACAAGTTTTCTGAGTTGCAAATGTAGCTTGTTTAAATCTACTTTTTCAGTAAATACCCCATATTTCCTATTTCCAATAGTTTGTAACCCTTCATTTGCACAACATAAATACTCATAATATTCAGTCCAAACTGAACAATATCATCAAAAATCAAAACTTTATAAAATGATATAATATAAAGTTTTACCTGAATATAATGGCTGTTGATGATGGATGAAGAAGAGCAGAAGAATGAAGATTGGAAGAGCAGAAAAAACTAGCAGTTTCCTAAAAATGGGCTCTTTTTTCTCCATTTCTTCTTCCTTTTTCCCCTGATAATATGACTGCTATTAACAGTAGTAACCAGGGAAATGTTTGTTCAGTTGGGTTTTTGAAGCGTTTAGCTTTGCTTTTGTCTTCTTCTTTTGTCCAACTGTCGGCATAATATTTGTTGTATAGGGTGCCTATTTATCCATATATCGAGTCGGACTTACAATAACTTATTACTCGTGTTATCTTAATTTAGGGTATGTTCTCTTCAAATTATGTTTAGTTCAGTCCTTAATTTCCTTCTTACATAAAATATTCAGTTCAGTTCAGTTCAGTTCAGTTAATCAGAACTGGCTCTTATTACTCGTGTTATCCTGTACTTGTAGGAAAAAATAATACAAACCTTTGTACTTCATATATAAATCATTGAAAATTCAATTTTTACAGCCATTAAAGTTAAAATAGAAGATTTTTACCGGTAAGTTATTGTAAGTCCGACTCATACAAGTATTAGGACCAAGATGTGTACGTGAAAGACTGTGCATAGTGAAGGTGGAGTCACTTTATTAAAGAAATGGACCCCTTGATCTAATTAGTTGCTTTTAATAGGTTAAAAGTAAGGTTAAACTGTTTATGTCATTAGTTTAATATGACTGGGTTAACTGATAGTGGACGACATTAGTGGTTGGTGAGACTAGTTTATTCTCTTCACTATTTGCTGTTCTCTGACATTTGTATAGATTAAAAATAACAAAATAACGCTTATAAAATGTGATTACTGATTAGCTTAATTATAGATAATTTTCTAAATTAGCCCTTTTCCAAATGGTATTTGAAAATTGTCTACAATGTACCATTTTTAGTTTTTTTTTACAGTATTACATGCATTGAAAGCTTCATTGTAGAGATGTCAGTACATCATGCTAAGGTTATTCATTAAGAGGTTGGTGCTTGGTAGTAGTAATAAGTTGTGGCCCATGCATAATTGAATTGCTTCCTTTGATGAACAGAAATCGAAATCGGTTGCCATCAATGAGATTCTATATATATCGATCTACTATTACATCCCTCGCATTTTAATAGGTTACTTTTGAATTCTGTTGATCTTAAGTTTTGATAATGACTCAAGGAACCTAAGCAAACCCATAAGGGCTTTAACTTTTGTCTTTTAGCTTTGATAAATTGACAGGTTTTATATGCAACGAAGTTCTAGAGTCAGAATGGAGCATGGAACAAGGTCTAAGGATGAGCTGTGGACTAGCATAGAAGACAATCAGAAGCCAAGTTCCTTGAGTGAGGAACTGAAGCTCCAGAGTCGAAGCTTCACTGAGTTCCAAGAAGTCTATTGTAACTTTATTATTTATTTTAGGCTTCTTGTATATATGTTAAGTACTTTGTTAATTGATAGGATTTTAAGTGGATTTAATTTCAGTTTATAAAGATTTTATTTTCCTTGGTTTAAAAAGATTCTATTTTATTTTCAGAAAAATTATCTTATTTCAAAGATTTTCTGTTTTGATTTTATCCTAATATTTTGGAAAATCTGACTTGGTAAAACTAATCTTGAAAAACATATTTTTACTGAGTCAAGGAGGTTGAGAAAATAAAGGAACCACTTCCTTATTACGTGCTTCTGCTTGCTGCCCAAGCCTCCACGAACTGCACTTCCTTATTTCATGGAAGTTGTGGTGAAGTGGGAGTTAAGGCAGTCGTGGGGTTTTTCAACTGATTTCCTCTTGTATAAATAGGATTAGTTTTCTGTTTTGAAAAGTACACTTGAGCATTACAATCTTCTAAGCTTTTCGAAAAGAGTCAAAAATCCACTTAAGTCCTTGAGTGTCTTTGTACTTAGCATCTTAGAGTTTTAATTCGAGTTGTATTGGGGTAGAGTTTGGGTAAACTCTAGAGTGTTTAGATTGCTTTGAGTGAAGCAAGGAGAAAGAGAGAGATTTGAGAGCTCAACTGGTTGAGGGATCAGTTGAGGGGGAACTTAAGTTCGTAGAGGAACTTAAGGTTAGAGTCTTAATTTGTAATAGGTTGCTTGCCCTATTATTATTAAGAATTGTGTTTAAAATCCCTTGTGGTCGTGGTTTTTCTTCTTGATTAGGGCCAAGAAGTTTTCCACGTAAAATCTCTCTTGCACTTTATAGTTTTTGTTTAAGTTTCTTGTAGAATTCCGCAAAAATTACCCTAGTTCCTCCACAATACAATTCATCCCCCCTCTTGTATTGTTCATTCGAGTCAACAAATTCTGATCAACAACCTAGACAACATTTCAACTTCACGTTTTTATATTTCGATATTTATACATAAACCACTTGGGAGTGGGGAAAAAGGTTAAGGAGATCCCTATCTACAAACACTCTTCATTTGAAAATATTCTAACTCAGAATCTTTATATGATGAGAAAAGAAACTTGCCTTAAAAAAAAAAAAAAAAAGGCATTTCAATACAAAGTTTTCTTCAAGTCCTAAAAAAAAGGTTACATTGACAAAATATATAGATCATCTCTATATATTTTTAAATAACATCGTCTTATCATCATAAGACTAAAATAAGGTCACAAGTTCACAAATTATTAATTTCAACTCCATTTCAAATCATTAAGTGCTGCCAAATACAAAGTATAGCTTTATTATATTATTTTTGATACTCATAACCGCAGTTGATTTTTAATGTTTTATTTATTATTGAAAACTTAGTTTTAGCAACTACAATGATTTGATTTACTACTAATATTACTTGAATCATATATAAATACTAAAATAATAAGCTACAAAAAAACTTTGTTTTTAGTAGACTCCATTGAATTCTTTGCGTTATATGGTACATAAGTTTTTTGTATGGCTCATCTAACATCAAATTATTTACAATATTTTATCCAATAAAGTGGGGCAACAAATAGTATTGCAAAAAAACATTATTGATTTGGAATTTTTGTTTGCTGTTTTATTATATTCCCGAATCGGTTTCTCGATCTTTTAATAGTTGGATTTTGTTTGTTAGTTATCTCCTTTGATATGTCACCTTTCTCAAACAGATATCTCTAATAATATTAGTTTTCCATTTGCTGTCGAAATTGTCGTCATTCAGTCCAATTTGAAAGCTAAGTCTTGATCAAATCTTAGACTTTTTATTGCCGTAGCCCGTAGGAATGTTGGAGGAGGAATTGAGGAGACCAAATAATGACCTAAATAATGACCTATAGCCGGTAAAACTCGTATGCGTTTACCAGCATATTATAAACCGGTTGAAAGGGAGCTATCGCAGCTTAACTAGTAAACCTCGTAATTCCTTTCTTTCTATGTACATTTCTTTCACTTACTATTGTTGTTTATGTGATCAAATTTTATAATTTTTAAGTATTTTTGATAATTTTCCATGTTAAATACTTAAATTTGTTTTAATGTATATTTTTATATTTTTCATCCTTTTTAAGTTTGTAATAGTAACAGCTAATGTAACATTTCATTTAGAAAAAGGAAGTACTTTGAGGATCGAAAAATAAGTCTAACAAAACCTGTGGTCTTGCCATAACCAACATCACATGTAACTAATGTAAGTTTGGTGTAAAGCTTTGTTCTATTCGACTTATTTATTTCGAGACACAAATTTACATAATGCAGAATTGCAGGATTACATATATTCATTCAAGTTTGTTATAATAAGTGAGGTATTCACGAGACACAAATCTGCAGAATTGCAGAGTTACGTATGTTCACTCAAGTTTGTTACAATAAGTGAGGTATCCAAATAAATGCTATATATGTTCATTCACTTTCTCTTGAGGTTTGCCGCCTTAAATTGCTGAAATTGCGTAGCTTTTTCCTTTCTTTCTCCCTTCTATATCTAAAGCACAATGTTCAACATTTACGGTCAAATCTTGTCCATTATACTTTTGCTGATGATTATTGATTAGGCTAATAGGCCTAAATACTCATTTCTTTCAAGGTCTTTGCCAATTGCCACCAATGTCTCCATTAATTGTGTTGCACCAAAATTTCTTTAAAGTCCCTAACATTGTTTTAGGCATTTGTCAATTGTGTAATGTAACTCAAAATTCTAGTACTTGTATAAACCAAAATGATTTATAATGTACGCTTATTAAGATTAAGGGCATGTTCTCATTGACTGAACTCAGCTGAACTGAAATGAACTCAGCTGAACTGAACTCAACTGAACTGAACTAAACTGAGCTGAACTGAATTGAACTGAAATGAATATTTTATAAGAGAAGGAAATTAAGAGCTGAACTGAACTGAACTAAACTGAATATTTTATAAGAGAAGGAAATTAGGAGCTGAACTGAGCTGAACTGAGCTGAGCTGAACTGAACTGAATTGAATTTCAACGTAAGAGAACAAGCCCTAAGTAATGAAAGATGATAAAGTTGACGAATAAAATGGCTACAGTAGAAAATGTTTAGTATATCTATGTTACATCTGAACTAATGAGAAATTAAAACGATCTGATATCTAAATTCAAACAATGAGAGTAGTATTTACATTTCCACTCATTACTCATAAACCCTCCTATCTTAATTTCAGCACATTAATATCCCAATAACTTCAAAGCTTCCTTGAGAGTACCTTTAAATCTAGCAATATCAATGGTGACATTTTGTCCATCAATATACAATGACCTAGCAGACCTATACCCTTGCTCAAACACAACCAATGGATCAGAAACAATCGGATCATCTGGACCGTACACGTCATACAAAGAACTCTCTTTAGCTACAATCTTATAATCCATATACTTCAACCCCATTGTATGGGCCGGGTTACCATAATATATATCGGAGGCCCAATTAAGAGCCAATGGCACAATTTGGACCACAATAGCCCCATTACGAAGAAACACCTCATTTGTAAGCCCAGCACCATGGGCCCCCAATATGATGTCACATGAATTCACAACTTCTGCAAACTTGTCCAAATACAGCATTTCATGGGCCTTGGCCCTATAAATATCAAAGCCCAAACTTACCATCATTTTAACCATTTCATCTTCATTAAGAAGTACTCTTGTTTCTTTGCGAGATATGAAGAGTATTTTGGGCTTTATTGGGCCTTTCATGGTCAAGTTGTATGATTGCCCAAGGAATTGCCTGAAATCTGCCATTGTATAGCCTCCTGGAATTTCTGAGCTGTTTAGTGCTAGATTATCATGGTACCTATAACAAAAATATAAACATGTTTAGTTGAATATCTAATGTCATGTTACATGCATCAAAAATGAAATTGTTGAAAAAAAAAATGTCATTTTGGTGTAATCATGCCAAGCATCAATGCCGTAAATTGAAAAAAACATAATTGCTGAACAAGTTAGGCAACTAACATCAGACGAATCTACTAATATGTCTTTAATGGGCCAAGTAAGCATTGACATTTGGCTATGAACAAAACAAAAAGTAAGAGCATGCATGATATACAATATATTTACATCCTAATATCCTACAATTGAAATACTTGTACGTAGTTGCCTAACTGCTAGACAAGTAAACCGCCACCTCAAGTGACGAACATTAAGTGATTTACCTGAGACCAAAAACAGCACTAGGAAAGCAATGAACCCTTCTATCTTCATCACCATTTATAACTTCAAAAGATGACAATTGCTTCAAAACCTCCTTATACTTAAACACCCACCATTCAGCATAATCCGTGATTACAAATTGCACTTGAGAATTAAAATGCCGAGAAGTGAGAAATAATGGGATTATAATCTCATTTATCTCATGAAATACATTTCCTATAAATCCACCAGTTGAAAATATTATTGCTGGAACTTCATGTGTAACCTCACAATAAGAAGATGCATTTTTTCTTTGTGTTATATTAGTCCCATGAAGTATTTGTATTGGTGTGACTTCTTTCATGGCCGTCGGATCTTCCCTTCTTGCATACGGCTGAACCGTCCGTTTCTCTAATGGTTGATCGGACGGTACGTACACAACCAAGGGTTGGTTTGTTGGTACAATCACTTGTTTGTTGATGATGCATTGTTCAAAGTGAAATTCATAGAGGCATGAAATTCCAGTTGCATCTAATTGAGCTAAATCTTTCCCTGGTTTTGTAACACATTTGAAAAGTTAATTCGGTGTTAGATTAATACTCCCTCTATTTCAAAAAAAGTGTTCGAGTACTGCCCATAAGGTTATGTACACAGTACACATATTAAAAATAAGTATGAAGCCTAGTGTTTATAGCTTTCCTTTCCAATTACAGGGCGATTGTAATCATCTTGTGGCTCATTAAACACCAAAAAATATACTACGTAGTACTTCGTATAACAGTACAATACTTATTGCAACACGTATTAAACAAGTGAGTGACAATGCATTGATATCCTAAATCCTAGGTAATAATGTAAAGATAATCAATCAATAATAATGTGCAAGATTATACACAAGATTAATTGTATTGAATAAGGACACCCAATTCTCTTAATTTGATTAATATTGAATTGAGTTGATTGTTATTATGATCAAAACTGATTTTGATCAAAACTATTGATTGCGTAGTTTAATTGTTATAAGTTGAATAGAATAAAGCTTAAATAGTAAACAATACGAGGTTTGCTTTAAAGTTAGTATCGTATATGTCAAAAGGCGAATTTTGGCATATGTACCTCGTATTAATCTTCTTAAATGGAGTTCCATGCCTTCTTTTCCATCCATAGTAGTGCCATCTTCCTTCTTGCTCCATACTTGATGCTTCCCTTCATTTACAAAATAAATTACAATCCACATTTTATTAATTGCATCATCAAAGCCTTTACATTAACATCCATCCGAATAGCAACAACAACTATGTATAACCAAATTTTTTAAAGCTAAGAAGACTAAATATAGCTAAAAAAAAGAAATAGAACATAAAAGAACGGAGGGAGTAGAACTATCACTTACTCGAATAATCAAATTTCACAGAAGAACTCCTAGGTGGAAACGATTGTTGAAGTAAGAGGATGAAAAATATAGAACTAGCCGTTAAGAAGAGAATTAGCCATCTTCTTGTAACCAATTTCTCCATTGTTATTAATTATATGAACCTTAACTTTGAATCTTAGTAAGTGTCGTTTAATGAAACTTCAAGTTAAGATCGATTAATACGTCGTTTGGATCGATGCTAGATCAAATCCATTAATTAAATGTTTGTAGCATTAATAATCTCGTGAATAACTCTGAATCTTTTATTGTTTGTCCATATTTTTATAATGTTCAATTCTTAGACTTAAGTAATTAGTCAATGAACGATTGCCCTAAACTATGGTGATGTTAGCGTAAAATATGGAAGATTGGCAAATTTTTAATGCCATTTGCTACTCACTAAGTCACTATACTGACCAACTAAATCTAAAATATGGATTTTAATATCATATGCTCGATGCCTCTGTTAATGGACCAACTCAACCAAAAGCTTAAGCTAATGGTTGAGGCCCACGAATATGTTTTATACTCTATCACGCCCCCTCACACGAGAGCCCGTTGGGCTAGAAGTGTGGATGCAGCATGGACCCTCCTCATACCCTGCGCTTAATATTCCACTTGAAAGTGGGGGGTGGATGAGATTCGAACCCGTGACCTTTGTGTCACGATGGCTCTGATACCATGTTAATGGACCAACTCAACCAAAAGCTTAAGCTAATGGTTGAGGCCCAGGAATATGTTTTATACTCTATCAGCCTCGATCTATACATCTCTTAGTCTCTTACATATTTCTTGTCATCAATTCTAAATTATCCGTCATATATGATTTGTGTTACGGATTAATAAGCTTTTAAGTAAATGAAAAAATATTGTTTAGAATCATTGAATGTATGTTTTGAAAGTTTACGATGATGTAGTTCGTTTGTATGTATGTTAAAACTTATAAGTTTTACTTTGTTTTTTGCATACGTTTTACTTTAAGTATATAGCTTAGCTAAATAAAATGATTGTATTTGCCTTGTGTTGGAGCTATTGGCAAGGTTAAATTACCTACAAGCTCAAGTGGTTAGAGTATCCCTTCTGATTTTAAGAGATTCTGAGATCGATTCTAGCTCACCTCTGCCTGTGTGGCTCTCTAAACAACAAAAAAAAACAAGTCCTAATCTTTGCAGGTTTCATGGTACTTCCCAAACCAATTCAACTTCACATGGAATTAGATTGAGTGAGACATAGCTAATTGTATTTCTTTCAATAAAATTGACGTCTTGATCATATTATATACTTCATTACAAATAAATTTTTTTGACAAGAATAAATAAATTACTACTCCATTATATCACCGTTTGGTACTTAATTATGTACTTCAGTCACCAAAGATTAGTTTTGTCGGGTGATAAAAGATATGCAATCCTAAACCAAAGTAGACATATTGTCACATATAAGTGCAGTGGAACTTGCTAAATTGATGTAGTTTGGTAAATGTGCACTCAACATACATATTTTATACGAAGTGTGTCTCGATCTAACAAGCACAACAATTTCCGATTTAGACATGAAGACATCACTTTAATAAGCTTTAATATAACGGAATATACCTGATAGAGTATATAAATCAATTTCGGGCATCAACTATTGAGTAAGCCTTTTGGTTGAGTTGGTCATTTAACATGATATTAGATCTAGTGTGGCAAAAGATCATAGGTCCAAATATCATCCACCTCTCTTTTCAAGCGGAATTTATTTGCGCTGGGTTAGAGGAGGCCTAAATTGTATCTATATTTCGGGTCCAAGGGTTGAGGACGTGATAGAGTGTTTAAACCAATATTGGGTTCCAATCACCAATTTAAGTTTTTGATTAAGTTGGTCCTTTAAAATTACTCATTGATTAGTTGTGCTTTAATTTTGTTGTAACGTGATCCGACATATATCCTTTTAAAAGATTTATATTATATGAGTATAGATATAGATACATACGTTATATCTGTAACTCATTAAAATTTGTACTTCATTCATACTAATATAAATTTTGTCAAAAAAAAATGTAAGATAAATTAATGTTCGTTTAATGTAGCATAATATTTTCACTTATAGTTAATCGATAGCACGCAACATTTAACT
The DNA here is from genome assembly GCF_948465745.1 of Chenopodium album. Classification (NCBI taxonomy): domain Eukaryota; kingdom Viridiplantae; phylum Streptophyta; class Magnoliopsida; order Caryophyllales; family Amaranthaceae; genus Chenopodium; species Chenopodium album. The sequence continues at coordinate 38,892,424 of NC_137855.1, forward strand.
AATCCTTGTTTTTTTCTAGCTTCTATAGCTGTTTTTTTTTTTTTTTGTTTTTTTTTTTTTTTTGTTTGTTTGATTCTATTTGGTTTTATGTTGAACTTTTGACAACGAAGGACTTGCTTAACAGCAAATTTGTCATGTATCAACATTATTCTTCTATGCCTTCGGTTTATTTCTTATAATCACAATCATGCTAAGCTTTAACTTTACAACTTGACAACTAGATTATCAAATAAAAAGTTTTTTTTTTATTTTTTTTTTGTGTGTGTGTTAAAAGAGTCACAAGGACAAGTGATGAAAATCGATACCATGATCTCATAGACTTCTAAAATCGAGATGAAAGCTTTAACCACTTGTACGATGGGTATATTTACAAGTGTACCCTATGTCCTAACACTTCTGCACTGCATTCGACCCTACAACCCCTGGCCTGCTACATTTTGCGTAACCGAGCCAAGACGGCCTCACACGCAAACAATTGGCTGTCTCTTAATTTAGATCTTGGCCTTTGGTTAAAATCTGTCTCTTGGACCCATAAATATCTTTCCCGCCAACCCTCTAAGGTCCACCCACTCTATGATATTTGACCTGATCGAACCACCCAATTACAAAATAAATATCCCTTCTCCTAAGCAAGTGGATTTATAAAGTAATTATGTACGTTGAAACTATTAATTAAGTGTGTGCACGACTGCTTTTAGCATTTAGATATTTCAATTTTAATGATTAAAATCCACTAATATATTACCTCCTCATGTAAAATATTTCCTCCTCCTTTCACAAAAACACTTATAATAGTAATCCGTAACACTTTTAATTTGCATTATATCAACAATATATATTTACAATTTTATTATAGGTACATGTTATTCAAACAAAATGTTGTTGAAATAATTTATCTCATAATATCAAGTTTTATACTTCGTATCTATTTACTTTAATTAGTAGATAATTAAAGATATTAGAAATTAAAGAAGTGCTAATAATTATGCACTTTGTAAAGTAATAAGTGTGTGCACGGCTGCTTTTAGCATCTAGATATTTCAATTTCAACAATCATAATCCACTAACATTTTACTGTATACTTTTTGCATTATAATTCAACGATAATACCTATACACCTTAAATTTTGCATTATTCATATATCAATAATAACTGTATACTAAAAAAAAATATCAAGAATCTACTAATCTACTTCAAGTCACTTGTAGGGAATGAATACTCCCTAATTATACAAAGTAGTTAATTTTAGTAACCGACACTATTTTTTCATTCACTTTTAATCAACCAAACTCAAATATCTTTATTTTCGTTCACTTTTCATAAATTGAGTAAGAAAAGCAAGTGAGACGTTTCTTTGGTGACTGCCGGTGAAAATACTTTAATTTTAGCTAGAAAGGGCATAAGATCTTGAATTGCTAAGTTATATTTATAAAATCTTTGATTTAGAGGTCAATTTTAGAGCTACAATGTCAATACTTCCTAGAAATATTACAAGTAGTTAAAAAATTAATGAACCTTTATCTATAACACCTAAACTAAAACTTATTTAATTAACAAAAAAAAAAATACTCTAACTAACTAATTAACTAATAACCCATTATTATGATACCCATGAATTTTATTCCATGACTCTTCTCTTTGCATCTTCAATTGCTTATAAAAGTTTCCAATGAATTTCTCCGCTTTCACAAACAATTCTTCCTCCTCTTCATACACTTCTTCTTCTTCATCTTCGGATTCGGCTTCGCTTTCGTCGCCATCTATGAAGAACAAACTAGGCCTTGAAGGGCACTTCTTGATCAACTTCTTAACCTCATCAGCACAACCAATGATCTTCTTCACCGGTATCGATTTTTCGACGACGGTTTTCAAAGTATTCTTAACCTCATCAGCACAAACAATGATCTTCTTCACAGGTATCGTGTTTTCAACGACGGTTTTCAAAGAATTCTTAACTTCATCAGCACAAACGATGATCTTCTTCAAAGGAATCGAGTTTTCTACGACGGTTTTCAAAGATAAACACGTTGTTTTTGTAGTGTTAACAATAAAGTTTGATGACGTGTATGATGTGTTCTTGTCCCCTTCTAGGGCATCTACTAGGCCGTTGTTCGACGTGGAACACACGGTCGAGGATGAGGATGAGGATGAGGATGAGGAAGAGGACGAGGAGAGAAATCCGGCTTCGGCGACAAGAATAACGATAAGAAGATTGATAATGAAGTAAAGATAAGTTGATCTAAAAGAGGACGATAAAAGAGGAGTTAAAGAGAGTAAAATTGCTATTAGAGACAACGTTAGAAGTTGTGTTTTTTTCGAGTTTTCCATGTGATTATAACTAGTTTCTATTGTGTAGTAGTAGTAGTACTAGGAAGTTGGGATACCAAGTATGGCAAGCTAAGGTTACTTATTTATAGAGGATTAGAGGAGAAGGCATCTAATTAATTAAAATTTTGCTATAATTAATTAAATTGTTTCTATTAACTAATTAAGTTTTTAGTTGCTAAAAGTGAAGATGGTGGTTGATGGATTAGGACAGCAGGAATAAGAAGTCAAGAATATTATTATGGTGTTGGTTAAGCATTTGGAGGTTAGTTACAATTAAGGGTCTAATCTGATTGACTGATCTGAACTGAGCTGAGCTGAACTAAGCTTAGCTGAACGGAGTTGAACTTATTGAAGCTGAACTGAACTAAACTAAACTGAATATTTTTTGAGAGAAAGAAATTAAAATAAGAACTAAAATGAAGTGAACTAAACTAAAAATAAGCTGAAGATAACAAGCCCTTAAGTACCCCAAAATTGAGATGGCTCTTTAAACTATTTTGTACTAATTGTAGTTTCATACATTTTAAATGCATTATTTTAACCATTATATTCAATAGTTGATACTACCTCAATTAATTGTTATCTGCAAATTTGGAATTTTTTATATATCATAAATAATACCCCAAAGTTGCAGATAATAATTATGGAGGTAGACAGGTAGTACGTATAATTACTGTATGAGTAATTGATTTTATAACTGTATATAGAGATTCTAAGACGAATGTAATATTCAAATTAAATTTTTCTATAATTAATTAAATTGTTTTTATTAATTGCTTTTAATTTCAAACGTGTACATTATATGATTTTAGCTAAAATGTTGGACCACAGGTTGTCAAAGTCATGTCGAAATACAAATCTATACTATTGTCCCACTTTTAACTATTCCCACAACTAAATTAGTCAGCAAAATCAAACAAAATGCCAAACAAAAATACAAATCATATGAAGCCAGGTTTTTTTCTTGTTATATATATTAAACAAATTACAAATTGCAAACTTATACTGTATAATATTGTCAAGTTGTAATACATACATATGTACATACGTTAAACTTAATTTAGCTATTGTCTTTTAGCTTATTCTACGACGATTACTGGATGAACAATCGTTCTCTGAGAAGCTACTAGGAGTACTAGAATTTGGTGATAATGTTAACTAAATTAACCAGTTAAATCTACAAATTATTAACCCCAAAAAAAAAAAAATCCAGTATTTTAAGATCTTTAGGGTGAAAAGAACAATATATATATAAAAAAAAATAATAATAATAAAATAATAATAATAATAATAATAATAATAAAAACAATCTAATAAAAAGTGGTAAGGCCAATTAGTAGAAAGGATGACACTAAAAGCAACATATATACATGAAATTTGATTGGGCAAACCCATGATAAATTGGTGAGGTTGGTGAGAATATTCCTAATAATTTTTTTTTAATATGTATATGTAGTTTGAGTCATGTTCGGCAATAATTTTAGGTGTTTTTTTCCAGGAAATTTTAGGTGTCTTTTAATAACTATACTTAATTTGAGTAATAATTAGTTATGTAAGTAGTTTTTGTCAGAAGTAATTAAAATTAATTACTTATGAAAGATAATAATAACCTTAGGGTCTGTTCACATTTACTGAACTGAGTTAAACTGAAATGAATTAAACTGAACTGAACTTATTGGAGCTAAATTGAACTGAACTTAATAGAGCTGAAAATTAGGAGTTAAACTGAACTAAACTGATTGGAGCTGAACTGAAGTGAACTGAACTGAAATTAGGTGAAGTGAACAGGCCCTTAGTGGTAGATAAATAGGAAAAAAACTTTTATGTGTGGCTAACCACACACAAGTTAACAAATATTTCACACAATCAAGAACAAATAAGCTAATTAAGTCCCTGTTAAAAAAAAAGCTAATTAAGTCTAATAAGATTGATCCCACTCACAAACAAAATAAAATCCACATTAAGAAGTGTCATAAGAATTTGTAACATGTCTCCAGCTTATTATAAAAGCATAAAGCATAATTCATTGAACCATTTTTTTTTTTTTTTTTTGTGTTCTACTCAGTTCACCCTTTGGGCTAATCCGGATTCGGAGATCAGTTATAAGTGGTTAGGTTTCAATCCCCTCCCAATTGTTGTTGCGGAGGATCGAACACGAATTCTCCCTATCAAATGTAGTCCCAATCATCAGTACTAAATTAACATCCAATTGGTTTTTATTGAACCAATTATAAATTACAATAATAACAAGTTTACCTTGCCTGTTGAGGAAGATTTCTTATAGAATTAGATAAATTGAGTGAAGAGATTATATTACATTCAATCAAATCGACTAATGTCTTGATCATGTAACAAAAATTACTAGAAAGATAAACTTTTTGGGACTTCATTAGGTACTTTTGTCGGGTGATCAAAGATATACAATCCTAAACAAAATTAGATAAATAATTAAGTGTTTTGGTAATATATATGCTCTAGTTTGATAATTGTGCACTCCACATACATATATTATGTCTCAATATAATACTAACTGGCACTGGCACTGGCACTGGCACAACAACTTCCGATTAATCGATTATGACCTTAATTTATATGAAGTCTGTTTTTTTCTTACACTCACATAGTTTGATTTCTAATTTTCTTAAATTAAAATGGCCATAAAGTCAAACTTTTGTAAACACAAAAAGTCCATTTGGTCAACATCAACATGTAACTAACCCTGGCTCTTTTCTTGTATAGCTAATTCCTATTGAATCTATATGATTTTCTTAAGCACATTTGATAGCAAAGTTGACACTTTTATATTTGCGATTTGCTTAACATCATTTACATTTTGTGTTGACATTCTTCTATAATTTAGGTTTTATTTCTTATACGTTCTTTAACTTTTCAACTTGACAACTAGGTTTTTTGAATCTTAAAGATTTATCCAAACATCATAATAAAATTATTAAAACCATGAGGTTTATCTGATTATATATGAGGATCAAACTCTATAAGAGATACTTTTGGGTTGACTTGGCATGGTAGGGGGGATTCCTAAACCTAGCTACCACACTCTCAAGGGCATAGCACTTAATCAGGACGGGTTGACCAATGACGGGTTCCGGCCCATTAAAGCCATTTTCCTTCTTAAAAAATAAATAAATAAAAAGGTGAAAGAGTAGGTAAAGATTATTGTAGGAGCATTTACGATAGAAATTTTCAAGTAGCTAGCTCTACATGGGGTTTTTGGAGGAGATGAAAATGAAAAGTCAATTATACTTCAATAATAAGCTGGACTCTTAAGAATGTAAAATTTATAAAATGTAACTTTTACAATCTAAACTAACTTAAAACTTTTCTATACACAATTATGAAAATTCCCACTAGATACTCTCTAAGAATTACAAACATTTGAAGATTTTAAATTCATATTACTATCCCTATGGATATACATAAGTGTAGTGTATTTGGGTGTAAATGAGTCGATACGTTCACGAACTACTTTTGGACAAACTCAGTCAAAACTTTTTTGTTAAGTAACAAAAGTTTGAACAAAAATTTAAAGGTCGAAAGATGAATGATCAAAGCTCGAACAACATCATGTTTGAGTCAATAATGCTCTTGAGCAACTCGTTTAAGTTTATTTACAAGCTTGTTAACGATCAATTATTACTCACTTAAAGCTTGCTCAATCTCGAAAAATCTCTATCATACTAAAATTACATTTGTATATTTATATATCTTTTACTCATACATATTTGTATTTAAAATATTTCATCCTTTATAGGCATGAATGAATTTCTGTCATTACCTTTTGTTTTATAAAAAGAATAAGAACTTCTCATATAAAATTAAGTGGACGCTTTAAAAGTTTAAAACTTAAAATAAAGAAATAATTTTTTAATGACAAATGAGGGATCGTTTATTCAATTAAGCTCGTTCAAGCTCGAGCTTAAACTCAAAATACTACTGAGCACGTTTGTAAACAAAGCTCAAACATATCAAATCTTTAACGAGCCAAACTCGAACAAGATTTTTAAAAGCTGAGATAGCGCGAACACTAATATTATTTCTTATCAAACTTAGCTTGGACAAACTAAAACTCAGCTCGACTCGAATCCTTTGCAAGCCTGCTAAGTGTACCCCCATGATGCGTCATTTTTACTACTTCATTCGCCCCTACTATCCCTGCTATATTTTCCACAACTGGGCCGGTTGCACGTTGCACCAAGAACTTGGCACAAGCGTGCCCACACAAGCACAATTGACTGTGTGGTGTGTCTGGTTGTGATCGATCTTGGCCTTTGCGTTTTTATTTGTCTCTTGAAACCATAAATATCTTTCGCCAATGCAACTCTCCAAGGTTCACGCACCCTACAATAGAAGTGTGACCCAATTCAAATCACCCAACCAAAACAATCTTTGCTTCTCAATGAATTAATTATAACTTAATTAAATAAGTATGCACGTACTGCTTTTACCACAATTCACACAATTTTGTTTTGATTATTTGCTCTAATCAACTCATGTTATTAAATTATAAAACAGGTATTATCTATATATCATGTTTTGATAGAGTTATTATGATTTATAGTATGTTCGTCCAAATTTAACTGTAACTTTACTACCAAATTATCAACCACGATTACAACTTCTTGCACAAATAAAAAGTCAAGATTTCTATTTCGTATTTAGGGAGTTTGTTTGTATAAGTTTCCTTCAAATAGTATGACGCTTATAATTAGCTTCAACATATGTACGGAGTGCATGCTACTCCCTCTATAATGGATAAATAAAAGGATAATTTGATCCAAATATATTGTCAATAAGTAAATGTCTCATTTCTCAATTGTCTTTTTTTAGTCACTATCTAGTCAACCAATAAACTTCACTATTCGTGTTCGTTCTTTTATTTTATTAATAACCGATCAATCGAATTCTGGCCTTTTTACATTAACCTACATAATTTTGTTGAAACGACATAAAATCTTGCATTAGTAATTTGTACATAACGAGTACACATGTAATTTTCGATTTAGAGGTCAATTTTAGAGTTACAATGACAATACCTCCTAACACACTACAAGTAATTAATAAATTATTGAACTCTTATCCTTAAGTAACATCTAAATGTAAAAAAATAATTATATAATAAAAAAGACTAACTAGCTAATTAACTATTAACCCATTATTATGAAACCCATGAATCCTATTCCATGAGTCTTCCCTTTGCATCTTCAACTGCTTATAGAAGTTTCCAATGAAATTCTCCGCTTTCACAAACAACTCTTCCTCCTCCTCATACACTTCTTCTTCTTCTTCTTCTTCCTCCTCTTCTACTTCGGCTTCGCTTTCGTTGCCTGACTCTATGAAGAATATACTAGGACTTGAAGGGCACTTCTTGATCATCTTCTTAACATCATCAGCACAAACTATAATCTTCTCGGGTATTGAGTTTTCGACGATGAAATTTGAAGAAATACAACTTGTATTTAAATTTGTAGCAGTGACAATAATGTTAGACGATGTGCTCTTCTTGTCCCCTTCTGAGGAAGACATCGAGGATGAGGATGAGGATGAGGACGAGGAGAGGATTCCAGCCTCGGCACAAAGAATAACAATAAGAACATTGATAATGAAGTAAAGATAGGTTGATCTAAATGAGGACGATAAAAGTGGAGTTAATGAGAGTAGAGTTGCTATAAGAGACAAGGTTAAAACTTGTGTTTTCTTCGAGTTTTCCATGTGTTTAAACTTAGCTTGTTTATATTGTGTAGTTTGTAGTAGGATTGTAGGAAAAATGTGGGATAACAAGAATGGCAAGCTAAGGTTACTTATATATAGAGGATTAAAGGAGAAGGAATCTATTTAAAATTGTTAATAAGCTAAAATTAAATTTTGGTTGTTGATGGATTAGGACAACAGGAATAAGAAGGCAAGAATATTATAATGTTGGATAAGCATCTGGAATGTTTTTTTTTTTTTTTTTTGGTGAAAGTCTGGAATGTTTGTCACATTTATGTACTTCAAAAGTAGAGATAGCTCCTTAATGGAAATGTGGGTCTAATTATATTAATAAGTAAATTCCAACTATAAAAATGTAACAAAATCTACAATGGATCAACTAACGTAAGATATTCATCTATTATGTAATTGTCTTATTTGGTGATTGGCTTTGTGTTACCAACATTTTGAATCTTAATTATTTCAGTAAATAACTTATAATTATTTATTTATTTTTAAATTTTTTTTTTAAAATTGCAAGTAAAATTAAATAGGTATTTAGGGGCTCTTCTCCTTAGATTATTTCAGTTCAGTTCATTTCAGTTCCTAATTTTCTTCTCTCATAAATTATTAAGTTTAGTTAAGTTCGTTCAGCTCCAATAAGTTCAGTTCACTTCAGTTCAATTCAGCTCAGTTTAGTCAATCAAAATAGACCCTTATTCGTTCATTTTTTTTGAGAGCTAGTTAACCTAATCATCTAGTCAGTTTAAATTTACGTAGTACTTTGTATTTGTTAAGCCAAATTTTATCTCCTTTTCCATGCTCTATGTAATAACTCAGATAAATTGTAACATCTACTTGACTACTTGTGCTATAATCTATGTATTTCTTCGTGAATCATGATTATCCAAAATTTCCAAATTGTTAATTTTTAAATTTTAAGATTTAAACATTTTCTATTTACACTATTAACATTTTTTTTTAACAAAACTTATTTATTTGTTCTATTCATCTATATTTATGTTACATTTATTCTGTATAATAATATCAATTGGGCCAAATGATGGCCATGAAATTAGGCTAATGGTTTGAACCTTGATCTAATTAAATGTACAATTGCATACTATTTTATATCCACTATAATTTTTTGAAACCACTAAGAATATTTGTGACCAAAATTTTTCAGGGGAATTGAATAATAAATTTAGTGGGCCAAAAAAATCTAAATATTTAATTTCAAATGTGTACATTTTAGGTAAATATGTTGGGCTACAGGTTGTCAAATTCATGTGGAAATATAATTCATGCATTTTAAACTATTTCAACGACTAAATTTAGTCAGCAAAATCAACCAAAATACCAAACAAAATTACAAATCATATGAAGCCAAGTTTTCTCTTGTTATATAAATCAAACAAATTACAAATTGCAACCTTAAATTACGTATAATATCAAGTTGCAATACATACATATATATTAAACAGCATGAATAAGCTATTGTCTTTTAGCTTATTTACGATTATTAACAATACTATCACGATTACTGGGTGAATAGTCGTTCTCTAAGAAGCTACTAGGAGAAGTAGATTTGGGATGATAATGTAATTTATATTAACAAGTTAAAATCTTCAAAATATTACACGAAATTATTTTTATGGTATTTTAAGAACTTTAGGGTGAAAAGAACGATAAAAATAGAATAAAAATGATCAAACAAAAAGTTTGGATAAAGAAAAGTGGTAAGGGCAATTAGTAAAAAAGCAGATAACTAAAGCAACTTGCTTGAATTTTGATTGGATGAACCCATGATAAGGTCGGTGAAGAATACGAAAAAATGCGGCTTGGCCAATTTATATTCGAAATTTCATACCAATAGTGCTACTGTGCAAGGTCTATTTTGATGCAGATATAACATAAAATTAAGATATTTCATGATCATTTTTTAGTGCACTATAAATTATCAAAATAGGTCTCAAATTTATGTGCAAATTTATTCTTATCCATTATAATTATCAAAATTCTGATGCTTATGAGTATAAATTATCTTTATTTTTTGTATATACTTTGTCATATCATTCATAAGTTAGATTATTGAACTAAAACACCCAAAAGTTGCACTATAAATATTGAGTACATATTTAAATAACAATTACTTTGAATAAAATATGAAGTATGGTAGGATTCTATCGTTTAGAAAGGAAAATATAATATAGAATAATTTTTTAAAAAAAAAAAACAAAAAAAAAAAAAAAAAAAAAAAAAAAAAAAACAAAAACAAAAACAAAAAAACAAAAAAAAAAAACCAAAAACAAAAACAAAATTCAAAGTAGAAATTATTAATTTAATTTGATTTTAAAAGGCATTGTTTTGATAAATAATAATTGCATAGAAAAAAAAAAATTCTTGTGTAGAAGGTCTAATAATATTTTTATCCCACCTTGTAAAAAAAAGGCGTCCTGTTTGGCAAAAGTAGCGGTAGCGGGTAGCTTTTAGCGGTCGAGTAGCAGTTAAGGTAGCGAGTAGCGGTCAATTAGTAGTGGGTAGAGGTTAGCTGTCAAAGTAACGGTTGATAGTATGAGTGTTTGGCAAAAGTAGCGGTTGCAAAACCAAAATATATTAAAATTCATATAAATATTATATAAAATTAACAAAAATTTGCCAAACGCTACTCGCTACTTTTAAACGCTACTATTTTTTTTTTTTTTAAACCAAACGCTACTATTTTTAACGTTTGAGAAAAGCTACCTAAACGCTACCTCTATCGCTAATCGCTACTAAAATTGCTACCTTGCCAAACACTCTCAAATTTTTTCTAGTAGTGTTTTGACTGGTCAAAACGCTACCCGCTACCTCAAACGCTACCACCAAACAGGCCTAAAAGAATGCAAAAACTTGCCATACATACTTCAATTTAAGTACACTTCACCACATACTCAATTACTCATACACGCCTACCTCTACACAACTTCGAGTAGAAAAGAATAGAGGAATCTTTGTCAACATTAATAAGTTTTATCAAGTTCCTACAAACCGTTGTGTTGTGCCTACCTACATAAACAAACACAACAAGCTATGACCAAAAGCAACAAATCCTTTCATTCAGCTAGCCCACATAAATTGAGAAATCTTTATCTATATCAAGTTATCTTGAATTTAAAAACTTATCACACTTATAATTAAAGATAGAAGGATTTATCTCTTTTACCCTATTTGTAAATTTTTTTATTTTTTTTTGACGGGGTACCCTATTTGTAAATTAGGGAGTACACAAACTTTACAAAAAATCCGGTTTACATTATTTATTGAATGGCGGTTGCTGGCGACCTCTTCTCCTTCCTCTTTTAAGGTTCATGGCATTTAAAGGAATTGATACTTGACGATATCGCCATCTTTCTCCACTCCAACACTACTTTTGCTCTAAATCTTAAAGATTAATCCAACTCTTCAATTATCTTTTCCTCCAATTTCAATGCTGCGATGATAATCAAAACTTCATAATTCCTCCCACTTTCTCTCTCCTCCCTAATTTTGATATACTACATTAATTTTATACCCTCAATCTTTTTTCTCTTTCATTCTATATTGAATGTGAGAAGAGATACTACAATAATTAGATATAATGTTCACTTAACTGGTTGATTTGGTGAGATTTGGGGAAGATGGAGATTGATAATTTCACCAAATCAATCGCAAATTTATAACTCTAATCTTGAGTAAATTGTTGAATATTACTCCTATACTACTATGCTTTATTTTAGGAATGATGGAATGCTCCTCTTTTTTACAAAGCAGTTGATTTTTTTTCCATACTGTATTGATTTCTTGTTACAATTCTTCTATTTAAACAAATTGTGGTTGTGTGTTCTTATTGATCTATGTTTGGTAAATGTGATCAAATGATTGGAGCTAGTTTTTACTGTGTTGCTAGTGTAAATGTTATGACAGGGATGCAACCCGCCACTAATGGATATGGCGGCGACGTCGGCGAACATTAGTGCGTTTTTGTGAAAAAAACGGGTCACTTTTGTGAAAAAAAAGGGTCACTTTTGTGAAAAATAGTCACTTTTGTGAAAAAAAAGTCACTTTTATGAAAAAAAGGGTCACTTTTGTTTAATAAAAGGGTCACTTTTGTAAGAAAAAAGGGTCACTTTTTGCAAAAATATTCGATGTACAATAAAATTATTGTAAACCGGGTACATGTAAAAGTTTTTGTAGGGAGTAATACTTCTAGCATTCAAATTTGTTATGAATAGACATGATAGATGTATGAATATAAAATTTAAAGAAAAAGAAATTTAGAACATTGAGATTTATACAAGTACCACTTACAAATCTCACTTTGATTGTCTTTTTAATTTAACTAGCATATATAAACAAATTTTAAAATTTAATATGTTAAATTTATCTTTATTTATAATTCTAAAACAGTATTATTTTCATCGAATACTTTATAATGTTAATGGTCAAAGACTCAAAATCATACCATCAAAAAAAAAAAAAAAAAAAAAAAAAAAAAAAAAAAAAAAAAAAAAAACCTAACCAGTTCAAGTTTTGCATGCAAACAAATGAATTTGCAAAGGAAAGCAAAAACTTAATGCAGCTAATAAAAAGTGTCGACGTTTACGCATGCCCTAGGGTGCACTTTCCACATAGTATTGTAGCCTAAACAAGTAAACATGATAAGCTTTTAAGATAATTTTAGCTTTGTAAATTTTCTTTCATAACCTTTAATTGAAGATTTAAGAGGGAACAATATATTAGTATTTGGATAAGGCAACATGTGACATTAAACCGACCATTTGGCACTTTTTTACGTTTGGCCGTTTGCCATTCAAAAATAAACTATACTTGTAAAGTTTATCAAAAAATTTCTTCACAAAAATTGTATTTATCCAAAATTTAGACTACAGTAGTTTAATTACTCTTTGGTTCAACTCCAAATATTATGGATGATACATTATTGAACCTTTTTTTTTTTTTTTATCATGTCAAATCACAATATTTTGCTTTGTTGTATGTAGTCAATTAGATTGGTCCAGGGAATATATTCTAATTGGATTAACTTAACACAAGGACACTACTACAAGTCTAGTTACTACTATTAAAAAAATAAAAACAATAATAATAGAGTAATAATAATAAAAAAATTAGAAATCACTAGGACACTTCAACTAACCCAATTAATATAAAATAAATTTTGATCAAGACCCAAAATTACTGTAATTGGTTTTGCGTCCCATGTTGAAAATGACATGAGAAACATACGTTTTTGAATAAATGGCTTATCTTCATGCAAAATGATAGGCCCTTTGCAGATTTTTCTGTTGTCGACATCTACCCTAAATCCTAATGACCGCAGTGACGGAACCATAATTTTTAAGTGAGGGGGGCCAGGATCATAGCTAAGTATGTGTAATTTCGCAACTATTATTGAGTTCATTGATTAAATTTACTAAAAAAAAAAAAACTACAAAATGCTATTTGTAAGATTCACTCTTGACCTCTTATCCACTATCACATGACAAAAACCAACTCCTCTACCCTAAAACTTATAACTATAAACAAAATTAATATTTATCTTGAGCCAAGGGGGAGGCCATGGCCACCCCAGCCCACCCTGGCTCCGCCCCTGAATGACCGAATGACAATATTAAAAACATATCAATTCAAGACTTCATGAAAATCGGATAAAACATACAACATTAAAAACATGGATCAAGAGTTCATGAAAATTGAATAAAACATATCACATTAAAAACATGGATCAAGACTTCATGAAAATCGGATAACACAAACGAGGCTTGATAATTCAGTTGTTGTTAGACCGACTATAGCGAAAGGAACATGAAATAACAAGGTAGCAGTCGTAGCACGGGCACTGTTAGGAAATGACATATTAAGTGTCCAATACTCACACACCAACACACATTCTATACCACTTATATATTCAAGCTCACCATCTCTTTCGTTTTCTTATCTGATTTGTACCTATACCTGTATCTGTATCTATCTTTGAGCAAAACACAAGAATAAATGTAACGAATTCATCAACAAGGCCTATAGTCCACAAGTGTCCTTAAATATCGACGGTGAAGGTCACCAAAATACTGACCACATTTGTGCGAATCGTCCCATGAAGACGTTGATTTGCTTATTTGCTATCAATTCCATGCTGTAGTAATGAGCAATCGACCCCCCCCCCCCCCTGAAGGCCACCCCGCCCTAATTAGAAGGTTATACAATGTGTGGCTAGCACCTATTCGATTACTATTCGTCCCCCAAACCGGACACGTACAAAGTAAAGCACAGCTACCGGTTCCCCCTGCTGTTTTTTGCTCTTTTCTTGAAGTTATTTCCCAAAGGTGCAGTACATTTTAAGGGAATCAATGTCATGAGAATGATCATTTTGGTGAGCACATCTCATGCATGGTTATCATTCAGAGGTGGTCATTGGGCTTAGTTGACCTAATCTAAATGAAAACAATCTGCTAACCGGGCTCACAAAGGCCCATTATGATTTCACCCGGACACAACCCCGGATATAACAGTCCACCAAGGTGATTTGTGGGTTGAACCCGACCCACCAATTCAGTAACTTTTGTGACTTTTTTTTTCTGAAAAACTACCAATCCCAAGTTCACAATGAATTACCCAAATAGTGAGCCACATAATGAGCATCATTTCTTATTTGAGAGGTTCGCCATCCACTAACTTCAATATTAATCCATTTCTAATCAACAAAACCCTTTGAATCTGACTACATAATTTCTTACTTGCCCAAAAAATTAACCAATACCACTGCTGCATGCTTTCTTGTTTCTTTTCATACTAAGCACTAATAAACAATATCCCACTACCAACAGAAATGAACCTTTTACTTGGGGATAGAGGGAGTATAAGATCTAAGAATGATCTAAGAATAATTCTGTAGGAGTTAAGGGAAGCACATATCATTTCACAACAGGTATTATACAAATAGTCGGAAAAGAAAACAAACTATACATGAGTGCTCGTACCTGAAGTTTGTCAAGTGAATATAAAACGGCAAGGTGAGTAGTATGACAAATATAATGAGGCTGAAAGAATGCATTCATGACCCACGGTGCCACCGATCTGAACAAAGCGCTGCCAGGAAAAGCTGAAAACTAAGCAGCATTTTTCCTCCTCTCAAAACAACTCTGACACATGCTGATTCCATAAGGTCCTATGAATCTATGATAATGTCTGAGAAGTCAGAAAAAGGATGAACTATAGAGACATGAAAGGAACAAATCTAGCCTGAAACAGTTATATATTAATGTAGAGAAACGGTATCAGGATCTGTACATTTGCTAAATAAATTGCATCAAAACCAAACATCAAGATGCAAGTGACACATAGATTTTCATGGCCCTCTGTTAGCTGCTCTCCAATCTCTAATGTTGTTTAAGTTGGTGAGACAATACTACAACTAAAATCAACCTTATGTACACAATTTGTGACTTATACAGATATTTTGACTAAGATGATGCTTGTATCACTTCACCTGTTTCATCACATGCAATGGGAAGATGTATACTGAGGTCATCCAAATTGGGGTTCCCTACAATAGTCAGTCCATGTTCATTCGCAAGATGCAGAAGGCAGATGAAACATAGGTGAGGGGAAATATCGTGAGTTGAAGCAGCTTTGCATTCATCAGGAAAAGCATTTAATACATATCTGAAAGATACAGCATCTCCATGCAACTCCTGCCAAAAAAAAAAAACACATTATCAGGATGCTGAAACGAAAGCAAATCTACTGTTGCCCTGGCTGAAAAGATGATGCACCAGACTTTTGGAACATGACAAGAGAAAAGGTGTCCTGTCTAATAAATGAAGAGGGAGATGACAGTATAAAAAAGTACACAAGTATATCACATAAATGAGAGTTTATTTTAGGACATAAACTTAGGGCCTGTTCTCTTACGTTGAAATTCAGTTCAGTTCAGTTCAGTTCAGTTCAGCTCAGCTCAACTCAGCTCAGTTCAGTTCAGTTCAGTTCAGTTCAGTTCAGCTCCTAATTTCCTTCTCTTATAAAATATTCAGTTCAGTTCAGTCAATGAGAACAGGCCCTTAATCAATACTATTAAAAACTAAAAAATGTCCAGCAAAACACTTGCATTGATTTATGGGAGTTAAGACAAGTGTAAAAATGAAAAGCGGAAGAGGGATAGCAATCATAGCATTAAAGATCATATCATCTATAAGTAGTATGACCAGTATGATTGCATTCTCTGGCAACTACAGATAATAAAGGACTCAATGCATATATAAAGAATTAATGCTCGATATATCATTAAACTAGTAGAGCATATTAAAGTTCCATGTGATGATTTCCTAAGATGGATGAGAAATGGTGTCCAACAGAAAATTAGGGGTAAATACAGCTTATAGCGAATCTAAGCTAATTTAAAGGAAGTCATGTGTGATCAATCCTATACAATCAGCCAAAAAAAAAAACAGTTCAAATGCATATGCAGCATAAGATTATGTGTTTGACTGCTCATCATTAAAATTGACACTGCCATGGAAATATGTTTGATTAAAAGGAAAAGCTGAGCAAGCATTTCACTAGCTATGTCAACAAAGGTAATACTAAACCTCAATCATTGACATGGTAGGTATAAATCAGTTATTCAACAAATTCATCAAATAAGAAGTGACATTTTTCTTTAAAGAATTGGAAACAGCAGCCATTACTGCATTTGCAACAAGTATGGTATATTTACAACAAACGGATCAATCAAAATCAAGTCAATCAGTGCATTAACTCCCCTATAATGTTGAAGTCTTAAAGAATGATGAAAACCAAACCAGGATGGTTCAATTACCATTCCAATTTTCATTACAGTATATCCAAGGGACATTTTCCTATCATAAATAAGTAATACTTTTTCTCATAAGCATGTCAATTATATGTCATCAAGTATTTAAAGCATGACATATTTACCAAAACTAATAATCCAGTTTCATGTTTTATTGCTTTACACCTTCTACTGGTTGATGGATGCTAAAAACCAGCAAATATCGTTAGATTGACACTTACAATATATTATAGTTTCAAGGTTATGAACATGAAATGAACTCCACAGGACATGCTTAAGCCAATGTTGAAGTTGAAAGGAATGTCAAATGGAATCACATTGTTGGTTAATACTTGGACAATGCGAACTCTCCTCCATTTTTGTTACCATGAAAAAAAGTTCTCTATGACCCTACCACACAATATATTCTATATCATCAAAAAGCCAAACAAAGATCTAAAACCCGCAAATGATATTCAGGGAAATTATAAAGACCAAATTTACTCAGGATAAAAACCATCATGTCTCTAACATAGGGTACCAAACATCCAAGTATATTCTCATAGATCAGTACTCACCACTTCAGGAGTCCGAATAGATTCTTGCACACAGGTCCAAAGTGTCTCCTTCAGCAAATGCACATCAACTTGTTTTGAAGTTGTGTCATATTCAACTTCAATTTTATCAACCTAGTTCATTATATTACTCGTCAGGACAGCGAAAATTAAGAACTCCAAAAGATTTAACATCCCCAAGCAGATACCAAGTGGTAATTTACATTATTAAAATATACAACTGACCAACAACTTTCAAGTTTCAAATACATTGCAATTGATCGCAACAAAAAGCAGATATGTCTAACTGAGCTAACAGCTAAGGCAACACAGAATGAAAAGAGAAGCATAATATTACCTTGCGAGGTTCAGAAACAAAGGTGTCATCTTCTGCATCTCTGTAATTGTAATCATTGTCTGGGCCATCAACTGTAATTTCATGGTCCCATGAAGAAAATGTACTATCCACATCATCTACTTGCTGCAAAGAGTCAGGCCCTAAACACACAAATAAATCAAAAGGTTAATCAGAAAATGTCCCATAAATAACTAAGCATGTGTAACGTCAAATAATTGACACCTTGCACCACTTGGATTGGCAAAACGCAAGGTACATGCAGTAAGCGCTTGGTAACCTCAGACCTCATTGAATAAGTGAGTATCACTATCTATCACATACCAATAATCATGACTTTTGTCAAGTCCTAGAGTAGTAGCAGCATCAATTGGAATAGCACTACCCAAAATATATGTTAGTAATTATATAATTTGGAGTTTGGACTAACACGAGTTTCC
This sequence comes from Chenopodium album, assembly GCF_948465745.1. Taxonomy (NCBI): domain Eukaryota; kingdom Viridiplantae; phylum Streptophyta; class Magnoliopsida; order Caryophyllales; family Amaranthaceae; genus Chenopodium; species Chenopodium album. Next base: position 38,910,637 of record NC_137855.1, read on the forward strand.
AAGACTTTTAAAAACTGCTTTAAATTACAAAACAGCTTGAAGCACTTTAAACTTTCATTTGGATTGACAGACCAAGAATAGCAGAGGGAAATTTTTTTATCAGTGCAAGTTCATCAAATCATAATACGAAGTACTTTTCAGGACTACAACCAAGTGTAATGAATAAAGACAGCCCTCCAGATGGATTGATTACCTACAAGAGGAGGCAGTACAAGAATCATTTAGGTGAGCTGTAGTGAAGTACAGAGCAGCAGATCAGGGAGGAAAAGGACAAACGATCACAATTGGACAGCAAGGGAGTAGGATCCTTTTGGCAGCTTTTGGGATTGGAGAGCTATGTAAATATAAAAAGGGGAAGGGTAGCAAGAATATGCAGCTTGTGTATTGTAGAGCGTGGTAGCCTAAAGTTACTGTTCAAGATTGGTGGCCTCAAGCCACTGTTGTAATAATTTCCATTTGTCAATCAACCAAGCAGCCTTTTCTATTCTCGAAAACATCTTCCTTATAATTTTTACTCAGCAAAGAGTTACCAATAGTAGTAGTTCGTTACACCAAGATTATTTGAGACTAGCCAATTGATACATATGAACTGCCTCAACTCAGTCATGCAGACAAATCAAATGGTAAGGTCTAGGAAAATTTTGTTACCTGAAACCCTTCTTCTAATTTTCCCAAGGCACTGCAATAGATGGACATACAATTAATTAACTACTCCATAATAGACATAATAGATTTGCATAAGGAAAATAAAAAAAATCTAAGTCAGTAGCGGATATAATTAGCTGATGTCTTTCTTCACAGTTCATAGACTTCATACTCCATGTTACGTGAAATATCAATGTGTGAAATGTAAGACCTTATCCACCGGCGAAAAAAAAAACACACACACACACACACACACAATCTAAGATCTTGCAAAATTACTGCACTGAACCAAGATGAACCATCAACCACAGTTTCTTTAATAACTTGGTAAATAACAATAGTCTTAAATGATAAGCTGTCCTTTGATAAATAAATGAACTATTACACAATGCATTAAGGTAGAAATTACCCAGGCTTAAGGAAATGAATACATTTTTTATACATACAAGACAAGGACTGAGCTGGAATCATCATTTAAATACTTTTTTCTTTCCAATTAACATGATGTAAACTATAACCTCAATTTCCTTTACAAGTTCATTTTACATATAGTTAAATTCAAGATTAATAATTAGTTTCAGAGGGGGGGGGGGGGGGGGGTAACTTAAATTACCATGACATTTGGAAGAAGAAATAATTTCACAAGATCCTCCGGTTGATAATGGCAATCATCCGGAAGTTTGTTTGAACAGAAAACTTTTTTACTTGGAAGAAGCAAAGACTTGGGATTTTTCACAGGAGCACATGGATCAGGCACTTCCTCATCCAAACTTCTAGTGAAGTCAATATCTGATTCCAATGAACTTTTACGTTTTGGTCTCTTAGCAGCACAATTTGGCCTGCTGTCATGAGCTGAAATAAACTCTTAAAAAAAAAATTTAGAGATTAATGTTTAATTGTCTGTGAAAAAAAAACACACACACACACACAAAACAAAATAGTCATCCAGCAGCCATATCAAAATTCAAATCTAACCTTCAGGTTTTGAATATGTCCAGTGGTCAGGTCCAGCCCATGCATTACGTACTGACTTACATCTCAATCCTTTGGAAAAAAGCCATGCAACATTCTCAATGTTGTCTCTCACAACAGGTTCATCAAATATAAAATGCACTGGTTCCTAGGAATATAAAAAAGAACCAAACAAAATTAGAGTCTTATTCCATTTTCAAGGAATTAGCTATTGACAAACATGAGTTTGATTATTGAAGCATGATATATATGACACAGATAATCAATCAATCAAAGCCTTAATCCCATAAGTGGGGTCGGCTACATGAACCATAAGTGATTATTCCGAATAGGAATATAAAACAGATACTCTAGAATGCAAATGAACAGTCTAAATTTAGAATGATAAATCATACTTTATTATAGTTTTCAGAAACATCTGCTTCATGATAATGATTTGCAGACCATGCCCCAGAATCATCACAAGAACCGCCATCGGACATAACCCCCATATCCTCAGTTGCATCACTGGTACCAAAACATTCCTCATCCACATTGAAATCAGCTTTATCTGAATCAATTACATTCCCATTGGCAATGGGCTCAGCACCACCAAATGTCGTTGATGGCAAGTCAAGCTGCTTCATTAAAACTCCAAGGCTAGGAGATACATCTTGCTTCTGATGCAAGTTTGCCGCCATTAGCTCAATATATTCTGTGCAAGGAAGAAACCAATATAATAACCTGCTGGACATGTAAGAAGGGACTCCATCAAAGTTCTTAAACTGACCTTTAGCAAAAGAGACATCAACCAGATCAGTAGCACTATCATTTGTGGGTAATATGCACCTTGCAGGGAACTCTTGGGAATCAAACAGTACCCTGCACCCTCCATACACTCCAAGATTACATAGAAGGAGACCCTTAGCCCCACCTTCATCAAACTGTGCAGACGTCTGATAATACAGAGGATCCACTGCAAATGCAACTGAGGGACCAGAGGAACATGGATGCTCAAAGTTGGAAAGAGAGAGTACATGTATATAAGCGTGTATCGTGAGAGAAAGAGATAAATCCCACATTACCATCAAGCTTCTTAGCATTCAAAGTTTCAAAGGATGATTCCACTGTTGACAAAGGTGAAACCTGTATGAAACCATAAATAAACATTTCATAAGACTATACCAGGAAATTTATACCTGTAAGTTGACCCCATAATCATTGAGATATGAAAAAAGGAGCGCACAACCTTTCTCTCAACTTCCTTCACAGGATGCCTGCCTTCCTCTCTCTTTTTGCTGATTATATCTCCTCTAATTAAAGTTTCTGTCAACAACTACAAAATCAGGAAGCTGACCAGAAAGGAACATGTATTGCACCATCTGCTATTTAAGGAACTGCATAATAGTTAAAACTTAACCAGTAGCATAAAACTTCCTTTCACTTTGTCAACTCAGGTAATACTTTTTACTAAAAGATCAGGCTTTTCTGGATACATTAAGAAGGTCATCAAATTATACTAATGAGGTTATTCACTTGTGCCTATTAATAGTCTAACATAGTGCATGCTAATTTTTTCCAAAAATGCATATGGACTAGCTTGTACTATGCTACTAAATTGTAAGTGGACACATAATGACATGCCTCCCACCATTCACAATTGTGTCGCCTTTATTATTAAATAAATATCGAACCTTCCACATCTTCTAGACCGGCTCTGCTTATACCATTCAGGACTCTATAAGCATCAGCATGCCATGCATCCACCCTCACAGCATAAATCTTCACCCCAGTTTCCAGAGTGCAACTTGCCTACAGTAATCAGAAGTTCAAACTTCAAAATACTACATCAAAGCCAAAACAAAAAATACTTAGCTTTACATTTCTATTTGACAGACGCTGTCAAGATATAATTGCATTTAGAGATGATGATCATATTTTCAAGTACAAAGAATCACCTCAACAATAAAGTTCTCATCGATTTATTGCATCTACATTCAGCAATAAACACTATCTGTTTATCAACAAGATGAATAGATCATGATATTACAATTTGATTGATAAATTCGATTACGTGTACCGAAATTGTGATTAAGAGGACATCACTTGCCAATGACATGACAACATGTATCAACAGATTACTTCATCTGTGGAAAGTCATCTCCACTCTTAAGAGGAAAATATGAGGAAAATAATTGGGAGTCTCTTCCATCTTAAATCCACTTCTATGTGATTTGCTTGACTTATTTCATTCCTTCTTTGCACTTGTACATGAGATTAGTATTTCTAAATCTAAAAAACATCTACTTAATCACAGCATAAAATTAAACTATTGAAGTTTGTCTCAAGTAGTTGTTTTATAAGCATATAGCATCGTGATACTATGCTACCATGTAGAGCTAGATATCTACTTGTTTACAAAACCTAAGGAGTAAGCTATGGGGAATCCTTACCTACCTTTACCACCTTTGACCCCTTCACTTATATATTGACGCGAAAATTTATATACTATGGAAAAATATTTTCAATGGAAATCATAAACTTAGGTTTTTTCTATTTGATTTCACACCAAAAAAATATAGAAATGAAAGAGAGATACAAAGAAAAGGTGAGCAGGCATGTAAGGCATGGAGTGGAAAATGTAACATTCCTACCTTCATCTAAAGAAAATAACTTTCTCATAAAAAAATATACAAAGGAAAATAGTAAGATCAAAGTTTTGTGGGAACAGATTTTACCCGAACCAAACATAATCTAAATTATATCCATACTATTCCCTTTAAAATATTTCTCATAGTAATAACATATATGATGTGGTTCTTTTAAAATAAAATAAATAAATGAATAAATGAAAAAAAAAAAAACATATATGATGTGGTTAAACAATAGAGGATTAGAGGTTTTAACGCATCAAAAACATTTGTTCCCTTTGTTTTGAAAAAATAAAATAAAATCCTCTAACTTAAGAAAGATACTTGTAATACTTCATAGTAACTTTGCCATATTCTATCTCCTAAATTTCTTCAACAAATAAATGAAACAACACAACGAGTAATAAAAGACGATAATGTAAAAGCGATTCCATACAAAATAGTTGATTCTAAGCCAAGTACAAATATTAATTTGCTTAAGCCTTAAAAGCACAAATACAGTCGGGATTCGATACTAGGTCTTGTTGTAATTTTAAGCACTTCCTATAATATCCACAAGATAAAAATACATTGCCATATATATGTACACACACAGAAAGTTATGAAATTACTAGTGCAACCCTAAATATATACGAATGAACAAAAACACGTAAAAAGCTGTTAAACTTTGTTTCATTTCTACACTTCAAATTTGTTATATTCGAGCATTTCAACACAATTTAGAAATAAATAAGCAATTAACCTTCTGGAAATTGGTTTCAGCGTTGTTGTTTTCTGATTCAGCTTCAAATCCTTCAATTATCTCACTAAGATGATCAATCAACTTCAGCTCCCACGTATTTTTCTGATTTATTTTCTGCAATTTCCAGAAATCAAAATCAAAATCCAAAGAAACTTTCTCATAATTTAAACAAAAAAAAAAAGGGAAATTTACAGGAAGTTACGTTTTCACTGGCAAGCTTAACGCAATTATGGAACAACTCCATAATTTGATGGCGGTCAAGGCAAGAGTCAGAGGAGAGAGAATTTCGAGAAGGATGAACTTCGACAGGCTTCCGACGGAAAGCAGCGGCACGATCGGCGCGTGCGGCGGCGCGTTCGCGTTGATCGTCGTTGGAGCCGAGGAAATACGGGCTTGTAGGAGCAGGTATTGGTGATTTTAGGTTCGGATTTGAAATTGAATTGGGGGTTAGGGTTTCCGCCATTGTTACACCTTACACAGCTTCAGAGGAGAGAGATGAACTGAAAATGGTGTGGTTTTTCAGTTTTTGATGGGATGATGAAATGAACTCGGTAAGACGTGGAAGGAAGATGAAACGGTGCCGTTTTTTGTGTTTTTGGAGGGAAAGAGAAACTTGTTACATACACTTGAAAATAAAATTAAAATTTAAAAGACGTTACAAAGGAAAGGTCAATACTCAAGAGGGCGCCCCCATTGATCTTCAAGATAAAGTGATAAACGTATTATGTTTATCTTGTGTACAAATCGTCATTTGGCCATCCACTTGCTATGCTATGCTGTGCTGTAATATTTTGCGTTGTTGGCGACAAGTGGTATAACTAAGGCCAGCTGTATATTAACTCTGTTTGTGGCTACTCGTCGCATTTATGTTACAACCGAATGATAAAGGTTACGGTGTTTGTTAAGACTGTTTGCCGTTACCGTCACATTCTATTAGTCACCTTCATGGCTAGTGTTAAGTTCAAAGTTCAAACTTCAACCAGAGTTCAAGCATACCTTGAAGATCTGAAGCCGTATCCTTTGATGGTTGGCAAGACAAGGTAGATCCTCGTTGTGGTTTGGCTTCAGGTACGTCGATCATACATCGATCATTTGTCGATCATTGTAATTTTGCTTATTATCTGAAAAAATACACTACGGATGATAAATCGTTTTTTGTCTATTTCAAAAAATTAAACACAACTAAAAATCTATTTCGCTGATCTATCTGTATTTTTTGTCTATCACATCACGTTTAAAACTATATTATGCGAGTGATCTATTGCATCGAGTTGATATACTTTTGATATGAAGCTTGTTTTTTTTGTTATATGGGCTATCTATGTATAGTATGAATACTAGCTTATGGTTGGATCACGCTTAACTAGTATTGTGTGGTATTCATATTAGATCGTGTAACGAGCAGTAATGAATAAATTTTATTGGGTGTTGGGTGTTAAGAGTGTAGCTGTAGACCAATGTACCAGCATACAAGCTCTTGCTGAATTTGTAGATTAGAAAGTCGTGTAACGAAATTAACAGATCTTATTGAATATATATATGAACAAATGCATCTGATTAGGAATGTGTAATATTTTGGTTTGACATACAATTGAAGATTTGAAGCATATATGAATCATGTGTTAAATTTGGGAATTGTATGTGATACTCCATACATACGGTATTTGTACCTTTGTGATCGTTTAATCTTTTAGATACATACAAACTGAAGCTTGATTTAAACTTTTGTTTTCAATGCTTCAATTTCAGGGATACCCTTGCACTCCAATGGGGGATTGTGATGTGTCTCCCAAAGTTGATAGTGTTACTCATCTAGGTGTGGCTGACAAGGGAAGTGGGGTTAAGTGTTGCGATAAAAGTGCTGAGCAACATGATCATGTTGATGAGTGTGCAGACTTGCACGGTGGTATAATTATTCCATACGTGGAGGGACAACCACCTCCGATTAGTCCTGGACCGTCTCAATGCATTAGGAAGCAATACTTCAAAACAATTGAGACTGTGCAAACGGTTGTATCTAGCAACCATGTCAGTATAGTATCTTATGTGGAGTCTCCTAAGGTTGGAATGGTATTTAAGAAATGGCAAGACGTAGAAGCTTACTACAAAGAATATGCTCAACAAATGGGATTTGGAGTTACCAGAGTCCAGGGCGTGTACTCTAAGGGTGAAGGGAGGGATCGTATTGCCACGACTTGGAGATGTGAGTGTTGGGGGAAACCTGATATAAGGGCTCTAAGGGAAGCAAAGAAGAGGGCAAAGTTGATGGATGTGAGTGGTTCAGGCGGAGTAGTTGATGGCGTAGTTTGTGAGAATGAACTAAACCGACGGAAGAGGAGGTCCAAAAAATGCGAATGCAAAGCAATGATCTATGCTAGTATCAACCGTGACCGCAAGTGGGTAATTAAGAAGGTAGTGTTGGAGCATTCGAATCACACACCAAGTCCAAGTAAGGCGAAGTTGGTTAAAGAGTATCGCATGAAGCGTTTCACTTCAACAGTTAGGAAGAAGTTATTACATTTCTTTGATGAGGGTCTCGGTTACTCAAATTCATGGATGTTTGGCACCAGATGAAGACGGAACTGACAACTTGTCATGGACTGTCAGTTCCGTGAAAGACCTTGAGCATGAAGTGTACAAGGAAAGATGTTTGAGGATGGTGGGTGGAGATTCAGCTGCGATGATGATGTATTTCCAACAAATGCAATCAGATAATCAGAACTTTTACCATGCACAACGTCTAGATGATGAAAGTCGATTGAAAGATGTTTTATGGGTGGATGCTCATAGTTGTGCTGCATATGAAGAGTTTGGGGATGTTGTTTGTTTCGATGCCACCTTCTTGACGAATGAGTATGATTTTCCATTTGTGAACTTTGTAGGGGTAAACGTCGTTTGGCACACTTTTGTTCCTGTGAATACACTCCGTATAATCCCATGTGGCAAGCAAGCACTGTCAGCCAGGTGGAAAATACAGAAATGCCCTTAATAAATGATTGAAATGACGAAAATAACCCCTTGATTTGCAAGTTAAAGAAATCTTTTTGATGAACTTGTATTTTCCGAGTACTCAGTACTCCGTAGTCCATACTGTATTAAACTTTCCACGTCCCTATATAGAATTGAGCACTATTATTACAGATTAAACTTAAAACTTTTTTAAAAATTCAAAATTACTGTTTATATATATTTTCAATACAAATTCAGTAATTTCTATATATTTTATTCACATGATTTACATTTGATTGAATTAATGATGGATGAATATTGTATATACTACTATTAAAATCATATTGAACTAATGCGGGTTTAAATCCTCTGTCCCATTTTTCATGTTCCATTTGTGTTCCACTTAATATCATTGGTTGTAATAATTACAAGGTCCCACTTCTCAAATTTTAAAAGGCAAATAAATATTTTAAGAACCAATCATATTTAGCGGAACACCAGTGGAACACAAATTATGGGACATATGATTTTCTCCCTGTACGAATATATTGTACATAAAAAATATGCAGCTTATGTATTAATTAGAAGTGGATTAACAAGAAAGTAGTTTTTTTTTTTTTTTTTGGGTATTACTAGTACAAACGATGAGTTGAAGCTTAGCTTTTCGCGCGGTTGATGCATTTTGCGGCTTTCTGATGAAATACTCATACATGAAGTATTATTTACCAACTGTTAGATTTCGGGAAAACTCCTTGGGTTGGAGTGTGTACCATTGAATAATATATATAGTGTTACAATACTAGTCCTAATCTCGTTAGGAAACCTAGTACGATAAGAATACAAACTATATCACAAAAATATACAAATATATCCTACTCTGCGACAAATATTATAATAATCCTATAATATCTATCACACCCCCGCAGTCGTAGCGGGAGGAGGGCGTACGCTAAGACTGGACCTAAATTCCAGAAATAAATCTCGTGGTAGGCCTTTGGTGAAAATGTCTGCAAACTGATATCTAGTAGGAACATGCAAAACCCGAACTTGCCCCAAAGCAACCTTTTCTCGAACAAAATGAATATCCATCTCCACATGTTTTGTGCGTTGGTGCTGTACCGGGTTGCCAGAAAGGTAGATTGCACTGACATTATCACAATAAACAATAGTAGCCTGCCGTAGAGGACAATGTAACTCAAGTAAAAGATTACGAAGCCAACATGCCTCTGAGACAACATTCGCGACGCCTCGATATTCCGCTTCTGCACTCGACTTAGACAAAGTATGCTGACGCTTAGATGACCAAGACACGAGGTTGTCCCCAAGGAAACAACAATAGCCCGATGTGGAACGTCGGGTATCGGGACAACCTCCCCAGTCAGCGTCAGTGTAAGTAATAAGTCGATGAGAAACAGTCGGATATAAATGTAAGCCGTGATCAATGGTACCCTGAATATAACGCAGAATGCGTTTCAAAGCCTCAAAGTGAGGTTCCCGAGGATCATGCATAAAAAGACACACCTGTTGTACCGCATAGGCAATATCCGGCCTAGTGAAAGTGAGGTACTGGAGAGCACCTGCTAAACTGCGATACAAAGTCGGATCCCGAAATGGTGGTCCTGCATCTGCACTAAGTTTTGACTTAGTGTCAACTGGAGTAGCTGCAGGTTTACATGAGCCCATACCTGCACGCTCTAAAATCTCCTGTGCATACTTTTCCTGTGAAAGTAGCAAATAAGAGGGAGTACGGGTTACCGCTATCCCTAAAAAATAACTCAATGGACCCAAATCAGTCATAGGGAACTCAGTTTGCAACTGAGATATGATCCCTGCACGCAACTTGTCAGAAGAGGTAGTTAATACAATATCATCAACATATAGAAGCAAATATGCCATTTCATCACCCTGCCGAAAAATAAACAGAGAGTTGTCACTCTGAGAGATGACAAAACCCAATTTGATGAGAAAATTTGCAAAGCGTTGGTACCAAGCTCTTGGAGCTTGCTTCAAACCATAGAGAGCCCTGCGGAGTCGACAAACATGAGTGGGTGCTTTCTGATCAATAAAACCCGGAGGTTGGTGCATATAAACAGTTTCCTGCAAGTCACCATGTAAAAATGCATTTTTGACATCTAATTGATGTATCGACCACTTTTTAGCCATAGCTAAACTGAGAACAGTGCGAATAGTGGCCGGTTTAACTACCGGACTGAAAGTCTCATCACAATCTACACCAATTTCCTGCGACCTGCCATCACATACAAGACGAGCTTTGTGCCTCTCAAGGTCACCATTAGACTTGTATTTATGCTTAAAGAGCCACATACAGTTAACAACATTCACCCCCGCAGGCCTAGGCACTAATTCCCATGTCCCTGTTTTAATTAAAGCACTATATTCATCATTCATCGCCGCATTCCAATTATGGTCATTTAAAGCTTGTTTATAGGACTTTGGAAGTGGTGATTTATGATGATGGGGACCCGAAGGTTGAACGGTGAGGTTACAATATTTCGGGTTTGGCTTAAAAATTCCCCGTTGACTACGGGTGACTCGGGGAGAGGGAGGTGGTGGTCGAGTGGGTTGTATGGGCAAAATGCCACGCATAGGTGGCGGGGTGTAAGCACTGGTGGGTGTGGTGGCGTTGGCGGCCGAGGTGGGTGTGGGCAGTGGGGTCCGCAGGCTACCCGCGGCTGACGTTTGGCTGCCGCAGCCTGCCTGCGGAGTAGCCTGTTGGACAGATGCTGCTGGGCTGCCAGGGGAGTTGGGCTGCAAGGTAGGTGGGCTGAGTGGGCGGACAGGGGCTGCTGGGCCCATTGCTCCGGTTTGTGGGCTGACAGATGGTGTTGGGCCATTTTGTGGTTGAGGTGTGTTTGGGCTTGGGTTTTGCGTGCTATGGAGAGAAGGGTGCAGCAAGTGAGGTGAGGGAGAGTCATCACCTAAAAAATCATAATCTTTGCTACGATAATGAGCTAAATTTCGGAACGGGAAAGTTGCTTCATCAAAGGTGACATGACGCGATATGATTATTTTATTGGTGGTGAGATCAAGACATCTATACCCTCTATGGTCGATAGGATAACCCAAGAACACACATGGCGTAGATCTAGGAGCTAATTTATGTGGAGCTGTAGCAGATAAATTAGGAAAACAGAGGCACCCAAAGACACGGATATGATCATATGAAGGAGTTTTTCCAAACAAGGCTAAAGCAGGAGTATTGTGTTTAAGGGCTTTTGTTGGCAAAATATTTAAGAGATAAGTGGCCGTTTCAAGAGCATAAAACCAATACGAAGGGGGGAGAGACGCATGAAAAAGAATTGTACGCTTAATATTATTAAGTGTACGAATCATACGCTCGGCTTTGCCATTTTGTGAGGATGTGTGTGGACAAGAGAAGCGGAAAAGCATTCCATGGTCAATACATTTTTGCTTAAAAGGGTCATTATCAAATTCCCGACCATGATCACATTGAAAGCATTTAATCTGACGTTCAAATTGGGTTTCAACATAATTTCGGAAATTAATAAAAGATTGAAAAGCTTGAGATTTGTATTTTAGAGGAATTGTCCACACAAAATGAGTATGATCATCTAATAAGACTAAATAATATTTGTGACCTTGAGAACTACGAATAGGAGATGTCCATAAATCGGCATGTATAATATCAAAAGCACAAACAGTAGTATTATTAGAATTGTCAAAGGGAAGGCGAGTATGTTTTCCTAATTGACATGAATTGCAAAAAGTGGAGTCATGCTCCTTATTACAATTAATATGATTTTTAGACTTAAGATAGCTAAAAACTTGAGCTCCAGGATGTCCTAGACGGCTATGCCAAGTAGATGGGGAGACAACAGTGAGGGAGGTAGCTAGACAGGTTGATGGAGTGGACTTGGTGATTTTGACTGGATATAAATCTCCCGAGCTATCACATCTCGTTATTATTGTCCCCGTACGAAGATCCTTCACAGAAAAACCAAAAGGATCAAACTCAATAGACATGGAATTATCAGTGGTGAATTTACGAACTGAAATAAGGTTCTTTATGAGTTTAGGTGCTAGGAGGACATCACGTAAAATAAGAGGTGTTTTAGGATGTGGAATAGTGCCATGACCATAACCTGTTACTGGAATACGATGACCATTGCCAACTAAAATATGATTTTTAGTGCTTAAATTAAAAAGGGGCAAGAGATTACCAGCATTATTTGTCATGTGAGATGTGGCACCCGAATCCACGTACCACTGATTGTCGGGATTTGGAAGAGTCATTGTAGAGAAGGAAGATGCCAAGTCCGTAGGAGTCATGGGCTGCCCATATTGGGCCGCGTAGGCCTGCTGAGGTCTGGGCTGCCCAAGAATGGATTGTTGGTGCTGTTGGACAGGGAACGGTGCTGGCGGCCTGGCCCATGTGGCCTGCTGGGCCCATTGCTGGAAGCTTGCCCACAACTGCTGCTGCGTTGGGCTTGAAGAATTGGGTGGAGTGGTCTGGGCTTGGGCCTGTTGGTGCTGCTGGGTCTGGCCACGACCCCTGCCTTTGCCCTTGGGTTTGCCACCCCGCCCCTTACTGTTGCTGCCACGCCCACCGCCACCACCACCCCTGCCCTGCTGCTGCGGTGGTTGCTGCTGTTGGGCGGCTGCCGCGGTGGTGGTGGTGGTGGTGTTATTGTGTTGCGCTACAAAAGCTTGCCCGGAATTTTCCTTAGCTGATTTTCTTGACTCCTCTAACAAAATTCTTGATCTTGCTTCATCAAATCCGGGAAGAGGGCGAATTTGAGTGATGGATTGAGCCACTCCATCATAGTCCGAGTCAATTAAACCTGCACAAAGACGAAGAACCAAAGTTCTCTCAGATACGGGTTGTCCAACATTAGCAAGTTGGTCTTTGAGTTCCTTCAATTTCTGACAATAAGAAGACACGTCTGGAAAATTCTCAACAAAAAGATTGTTAAATTGATTTTCAAGGTATATAGCACGAATTTCACCATTATCTTGAAAAATATTAGCGAGCCTATCCCAAGTCTCTTGTGCCGTAGCATTCTTGTACAACACTGTGCTTCGTAAGTCTGCAGAAATTGTATTATAAATCCACTTTTTCACAATTGAGTCAAGGCGGTTCCACTGCGCCGAGGTGAGGTCCGTAGGACGAGGTGATTTTGGATCTATATGGTCGATAACATTGCAGGAATGACAATGAATCTCAAAGAGTTCAACCCAACTACCATAATTCCCTTTGTCACGATCAAGAATTTCCGGGACCTCATTCTTGATATTGCTAATAGAATTAGCAGGGTGGTAGTCATTAGAAGGTGGAGGAGGAGGAGGAGGTGTGGGTTCAGCATCATCCTTGGCCATTGCTAATTATGCCGAAACACTATGTTACTGGAAACCAAAAGAAGGCTAAAGACAAAAGAAAGTTGATGTTGCAGCAAAGTGGGCCAAAAAGGTAGCAATTTAGTGATGAAAAATACCACGAAGGATTAGAGTTTGCGGAAGAAACAAAGAAAGGATCGGATTTTTTAGAAAAATTAATTTTGTGGAACCCCAAAAAATCTAGGCTGTGATACCATGTTAGATTTCGGGAAAACTCCTTGGGTTGGAGTGTGTACCATTGAATAATATATATAGTGTTACAATACTAGTCCTAATCTCGTTAGGAAACCTAGTACGATAAGAATACAAACTATATCACAAAAATATACAAATATATCCTACTCTGCGACAAATATTATAATAATCCTATAATATCTATCACCAACCAATAATAAATACTTCAGTTTTTGTTACAACGTTTGTACTTCGTAATATCTATGAACTATATAGGGTTAAAATGAAAGAAACTCGTTGGATAATGTTTTTAAATACTTGTAGGTGTTCATCGAAAATAAATGTATGGACAAATAGGACAATACATAAAATAGTAACTGAATCAACTAAGTAGTAATTAATAGTCTAAACTTGAGTAGCAATTCCTCGAACAATTTGCTTGAATAGTCCCTTGTCCATGACTCTGTAGGCATGTTGAGTCATATGAACTCCATCCCAACTAATTAGCTTAGATGGATCACGACAGACTAGAACTCCGTTATTTCCACACATTCGAGTGATGTTAAAATTGTATTCGTTGTCAGTTGTCACCTATTCCACAACATGTCTTTTGTACGTCATCCTTTTCAAACCCTGCATAACGATAATTAAATTTATTAGTTTTATTACGTCTAATACTTTAAAACATGGCTAAATAATTGATTTCAAGATCAATATAAGATTATTACTAACAATTGAAGTGGCATTTTGAATGAGTCCCTTCAATGCGTTGAAATAATCAGCATAGACAATTGCAACATTTGGAAATTGTGTTTGAAGCTCCTTAAGATATTTTGCCTATGAGTTTGCAAACTCCCTCTTTGTTGCGAGTAAAAAGAAACGGAGGAATTATTTTATTTTGTTGTATTTTTGAGTGGAATAAAGAGGGGTGATTTCATTTTTGGTAACAGAGTAATACATACTTGTGGTGTATTTTATTTTTGAATGGAAAAAACAAAACAGAGTAATACATACTTGTATGAAAGTATTCAATCTGTTTATGGGAACAGGTCAGTAATTGAGCAATAATCAAGTATAGTAGACAATGTAAAGCAGAAGTAGCATATGTTGAATATCAAACTAGTGTACATTTAGCAGAACATAATTTTATCATTACACCCATAATTCAATTTTCAAAACGCACACATTACTGTAGTATAAACATGCAAAGAAAAATGCTGATTTTTCAACTATCTACAGATACATAATACAACACCGTTGACAGGCTTTGAGCTAGGTCACAACACCAACACAGTCAAAAGAATTACAATGTCACTATACTTCATTAGATTCACACCACAGGTTTACTACATCTTTCAGTTTTTTGGCCAAGGCTGCTGAGATCAAATGTTGCACTTGTTTCGAGCAGAAACTGATAATGTATGCCGGTGATTATAGTGATGCCTATTTAGTATTGCTAAAAATATCACACCGGATGAGTATAAGGTCTGAAATGTTAAACATCGTCTTCATAATGTATGCTTTGACAGTCAGCAATGTCAGCTACAGCCTGCATTATTGAGATTGACATAAATATATTAACAATATGTTGCATATAGATTAAGCATCTATCTCTGCGTAGAAAACCACAGTATTTTGACTGATCGAGAGGTTATGCTGCTTCTATGCTCAGACAATTTCTCTGCCTGCCCTCTTTACTATGGCTGGTTGGTAGCCAAGTGCTTGGCTGGTCAGGCCAGCTGTAAAGTATTAGAATGCATAACTGCGTATCCCAGGATGAAAAAACCATAAAAGTTCCATGTTTCAAACAAGCTTTGATGTTGAGTTTCAGAAATTGATGAGATGGGGCAAGGATAGACTGCTTGCTTGAGGAAAGCAAGATAACCTACACTAGTTACAAAATAACAAAATCCAACTTCACCCAATAGAAATGTCAAAATTAGGCAAACATGTTGACAATGTTAGCTAGGTGCCTAGGCAACAAAAAACTATATAACAAGAGGCTTAAACTTTCACCTGTGTCCTGGGAAGAGACAGGAAGATGTATACTTAGGTCATCCATATTTGTGCAGCCTTCTATCCTCAACCCGTGCTCATTAGCCAGATGCAGAAGGCAGATAAAACATAGATGAGGGGATATGTCACGGGCCGCTGCTGCACCACAATCATCAGGGAAGGTGGCTAATACTTGGTTGAAAGATATGGCCTCTTCATGAACATTCTGACAATGTAACACAGAACAGAATCAATATTTTAAATTCAAAGCAAATTCAAAACAGATCAACATACCTGCCATCAAATTAAGAGCTGCAAGGCAAAATATGTTTGAACACTCCTCTGGAGTTCCCCCCCCCCCCCCCCCAACAACAGTTCTCTCCTGGGACCTAACCTAGCCGATTCATACACAGGATCTCTTCTAATTCAGATACATGACCACATATCAAGAATGACCAAGAAAGTAAATGAACATTTTGGATACTTTGTTTTGCATTTAAAAAACAAACATGTACATCAGCTTTCAGCTGAGATACAACTCATACAACAGCCCAGACACCACTCTGTAACCAACAGCTCTACACATCCCCTCATTACTACTCTCATTCTTATTCTTCTCTTTTTTTTCATTTAATATTTAAAAAAAGGGGGAGGGAGGAGGAGGAGGGGGGGGGGGGGGGGGGGGGGGGGGGGGGAGGCAACAATTATAATTGTGTAACGTGGATATGTAATTTGTATAAAGCTATCCTACAACAAAAGCACATGGTAGTAAAGGCTAACACAATCCATAGAATGAAGCTAAATAAGTGTGTACTCACCGTTTCAGGTGCTTGAACAAACCCACCTATGTGATCCCAAAGTGTCTCCTTCAGCAAATGTACATCAACTTGCTTAGCCGTTTTATCATACTGAACTTCAATTTTGTTAACCTGAATTTGGACATACCTGATTAGAGCATGCTTGTGGAATCAAATAGAGAGAAACTATTAGGAAATCACTTAATCTATGCCCATGAGGCCATGAAACAAACCAATACAGATATCAACCGAAAGGAATTAGTATGAAATAGGTGACATAATTAGAAAAAACAATTTCATCCCTAACTACTAGATAGTAGCAAAAACAATCAGACAAAAACATGACCCACTTAGCGCAAGTACCAAGATAACATGAATAATTCTGGGACACCAACAGATTTTTTCCTTCATAAGATACACCTTAAAAGTGATAAGCCATAAACAATGGCAGAAATTGAGCTCAGACAAACCTGGCGAGGTTGGGAGATCAGTATATCTTGTTCCTCTATATCACTATGAGCATCATTATCTGAGCCACTATAAGCACTTTCATTGTCCCATGCAGCAAATGCTCCACTAAAACCACCTCCTTCTTCCCAGGACCCATTATCTTGAAAAATGATGACAAGGAAAGAGAAAAAAAAAAACAAAAAAGCATCTTCAATAACGTTATGAAGTGTCAATACCTATGAATAATTTTGTTAAACATCATCAAATGTCAACATCACTGCTCATGCACAATACAAAATGCCTTGATTCATGAAAACACGGGATTAAAAGTTAATTCAAGAATCACTTTCTCAATAGAAGTGCGTAAGACTAGAACCCCTTGGAGATTCCAGGATTTTATAGCTATATCTGTACCCATAAATTACATTGGAAATTTTCAACATTATGAAGTAGGAAGTAGGATGGAAAAACTAAGTGGCCCCGGGGTAACAATGCACCCATATCACTTATCTCTAACTGTGAGAAAGATTGTCGTTCATCTTACCAAGGTTTGGTTCACTATATCCAGAATGAGGAAAAAAATATACTGAGAGTGGTGGAGAGCTGATAAAAACTGACTTGAAAAGAGAGGAATGAACACAATAAAATCAGATTTGTTTAGTGTGCTAAAATCCCATTTCTTAATTACATAATTATTCAAACTGAAAGAGTTAGAATCAGAAAAATGAGGTTAAATTTGTACTGAATTATGGCTCAACAGATTACATAATATAGGAGGTGCTTAAGTGCAAGTGTGTAACTAATAATATAAAAGAAACAACCAAAAAGAGTAAATAGCCAAGTTATATGAAATAGCATAAAGATAACCAGAGGGATTCAAGGACATATTGTACACTGAAGTGACAAACTGACAAAGGAGGAGAGGGAAATAGATGAGAAAAGATAAGCTGAATATAATTTAATAGGTTATACCTGTCACTCTTCTTCGTCTTCTCTTCCCAAGGCACTGCGATATAAAAGAAATTAAAAGAGAAGAATCAACCTTAGAGGAGTTACCACAAAACGGTTCTACACTTCTATGCTTCAAAAAGATTACAATTTACAACACAACCCCTAGGGTCCCCTACAGTCATAGCTCCAAAGACAGAAGAATTGACAGTACACAAGGATTTCTCAAGGGAAATGCTTTAATTTGCTGAAATACATTTTAGTGCAGAAGTATGTCCCATTTAGTCCATTATACAACAAACAAATTTTTAAAAGGAAAAAAAAAGTCTACTAATTCAGCTCAAATGTATACTAATTCAAAACTGCACTGCATCAAATATAATGCAAAAGATAATTTTAAGCAGATGAACAGCAACACAATCTATCAGTCCAATTACCTGAGATAACAAGCTATACATCCATTATATTACCTAATCTGATGTACTAACACAAAATCACAAATGAAACTCTTATTGAGCTGCTGTCAGGGCCTTTTATTTGGCAACTTAATGACAAAAAAGAATTTACTAAGATCAGCATATAACAGCAAAACTAATGCTCAAATATTACAACCACCTAAGAATATGATTGGCTGAGAACCCAAATTCACCTTCTATTAAGATTACAATTGATTGACAACACTTCTAATGCTCAAACAACCACTTTTCTTCATATTTAATTCATTACATTAAACAAAAACAAATCAATAAAAATATAGACCAGCTTAACTGAGATTGCAAAACTTTTCACCTACTAAATCAAGCATAAGATGTCTATAGACTCCAAACTTGACCCAATAATCCATATATATTTATCATATTCAGTTAAAGTTTCCATAAGGTTTTTCTTTTCCAATACTGGAAAGAAAAGCGGGAAAAAAAAAAAAAAAGACACAGCAACACATTTTCTAATAAAGAACGCAGGTACATGTCACCAGAGCTCCTTCATGACATCACTTTAATTTTATGTCAGGTATTATAGTAGCTCCTGCATAGTTTATGTGTCTGTCCAATTATGTCTGATTCATTTGTATGTTTTTTTGAGGTCTTTTGTTGGGGGATAAGTTTGCAAGGCTATCTTCATTGGTGTACCTGCCTTTGTTCCCCTTCATACTTCCTAACAGGATAACTGAATTGAATGGATCCTTCTTACCCCCCCCCCCCCCCCAATTCCCACCAAAAAAAAAAAAAAGAAACAAATACATATATTACCATCACATTTGGAAGAAGAAACAGTTTCACAAGATCCTCGGGATGGTAATGACAATCCTCTGGAAGTTTGTTGGAGCAAGGCACTTTTTTGGCAGGAAGTAATAAAGACTTGGGATTTTTAGGAGGTGCAAAAATATCAGGCACATCTTCATCCAAAGGTTTTGTCAAATTGATATCTGCTTCTGAAGCCTTTTTCGTTTTCTGCCTCTTGGCTGCAGCAACCAATTCACTGTCTTGAGCACTAACACTTTCCGTACCTACAGCTAGAATTAAAGCTAAGTCAACCTTCTGCAAAAAGCACAGATCAATTGGGTAGGGGGGAAAAAAGTGAATAGGGAGTTTCTCGACTAACTTTTAGATTTTCGGTACTTCCAATGGTCAGGTCCAGCCCATGCATTATTAGTTGATGTAATTCCAGAAACCCCCAAAAGAAGGGAAGCAACATTGTCAAATCTGTCATATTCATCAAATTCGCTAGACATAGAAGGTTCTTGTTCCTACAAATCCAATGATTTCAATTTACAACATAAATACATTTAATGTATAGTAGTCAATTTTGGTAAAATCAGAAATATCCAATACATTCCATGTAAAAGAAAAGGAATAAAAAAAACAATTATGTCAAAACTCAAAAATCTGATACCAAGTTATCAACTAAGCGTGACAAAATACCTCATACTGATTATTCAAGTGCTGATCACTGATGTCAAAACCCTCATCAGCATGATATGCATCGTCGTTATGATCAAATGAACATGCTTCAGCATGATCATATGAACCGTCATCTAGTTCACAGCCTTTATCATCGTCTGCTTCATTAACGATTGTAAACTCTGAACCTCCATTCAATTCAACTGTGACATCATCAGCTGCATCAGCATCACATACAGAGTCCTGACTGCTCTGGTATTGCCTTTGTTGCAAACTATTATCATCAAGCTGCTCCGCTATCGCATTAAAAGTAGGGGATATATCTATCTTTGTGTTCATGTTTGTCGCCATCTGGTCAATGCAATCTGTCAAAGACCAAGAGTAAATTATTTGACCAATAGATGCAATGAGAAACTGAATAATTTTCAACTACTTACCGCCAACAAAAGAGATGTCGATAAGATTGGAAGAATTAGCATCAGTAGTTGAAGAAATGCACTTTGCTGGGACTTCTTGTGAGTCAAAAAGTACTCGGCACCCTCCATAAATTCCAAGGTTGTTTAGAAGAAGACCCTTTGCCCCACCCTCGTCAAATTGCGCAGTTGTCTGGTGATACAGAGGGTCCACCGCAAAAGAAACTAGAAAACAATAAAAATGTGTATATCATAAAGCAAAGTGAGAGGAACATGGGCATGAATAGACAAAAGGGCATCTATGTCCATTACCATCAAGCTTCTTGACATTCAAAGCCTCAAAAGATGATTCCAACGTTGACAGAGGTGATAACTGCAAGTGCATCCATTAGCATGGGATTAAGAAATAAACCCAACACCATTATGATGAAAATGAAAGATAAACATACTGAAAAATAAATAAATAAAAACCTTCTTCTCTGACTCTTTTTTGGGCTGATCACCATCTTGCTCATTGCTTTCACTGTCTCCTGCTAAAGTTTCTGCCCAGCCACCAAAATATCATAAAACATCAGACCAAACAACAAGAGGAAAACCAAGTGTACAAGAATTGATCAAGATGCTACCTTACAAAAGCAAACTGAAACACTTAAGGTCTTTAGCAAACAAGTGATCTAGAATTAAGGTGCCAGCAAGCCAAGGCAACAATTACCTCAGCACAATAAATCTTATCCTTATATAAGTAATCACAAATGAGAAAACAATGCTACCACTAATACAGGCATATATGGAAAATACTCAATTCTAATGTGACCACTAAAAAAAACCTTTGCTTCTCTTGCATAATAACAACCATCTTAGCAATGTATAGCGCATTAAGTTTTACACATGCCAAACCTTGTTGATCTTCAAGACCAGCTCTACTAATTCCACCAAGGACTTTATATGCTTCGGAATGCACAGAATCTACCCTCAGTGCATATATCTTCACCCCAGCTTCCAGTGTGCAACTTGCCTGCTCAACAATGATAGAGATTTAGAAGTTATGAATGACAATTAAGGAAGATAATATAATTTTTTGGTTAAATAAAATGTTATCCCCAGAACCACTTATATTAAGGAAAACTAGATAAATCCTAATTGCTGATAAAGCTCATTCTCCGTGACTCAATGCCTCTAATCGCCAATGAATCCTTTGTTCTTATTACAGATAAGTAAAACCACAGAGAATTACATGTAGATAAAACGACAGAAGAAAAGTATAAGTATACATACAATCATCAATGAACACAATCAAACATCCATCATCCAAGACAATTCCACAAGGATCAAAACAAAGAATGCTTGACATGCATACCAATGTCAAACTCACATATTTCTCACTTGATTGTCACAGAACGTCATCTCGCTCATAGGCATAGCAAACGGCACTGTATACAATTTGCAGAAATACTTTGAAAAGAATCGTCTAACCTTTTGAAAGTTGGTCTCAGCATCATCCTCATCTTCAACTTTGATAATCTCACTGAGATGATCGATAAGCTTCAGTTCCCAGGTATTCTTCTGATTGATTTTCTGTATTCCCAAAACAAAAATAACAATTCAATTAATAACATAGACCAACTTTGGTTCATACAATACCCTTGACAAACAGCAAAAAAAAACAAAAAAAAAAGGGGGGGGGGGGAAACAAATTGATATCGAAAACAACTCTAAGAGCGCATATTATGATTTTTTAGGGCTCCTAAGTCCTAAGTATCAGCTTGCTCAATCAGAATATAAGATTTTCCAACATAGAGTAAAATGGCACAAAAAAATTTCAACATGAACCAAAAGGTTTCTTCGTTTCAGTTTCTACAATGTCCCCAAAAAGCATATGTTCAAAAAAAAATTTTAAAAAAAAATCTAATTTTTAGTTCTTGACATGAACATAATTCCTTAACTTCCAACATAAATTCCCCTAAAAATAAATAATTACAGAAAACCAGCGTCTTTACTAAAATCTCATGAAATTAATCTACAAAAACCAAGCAAAGCAACAGCATATGAAATAGAACTCAGAAATTGAGAGAGGCTAGCGAATCCAGTACAATAAGCTACACCAATTCAAGCCAAAAGAATAAAAATAAAATCCCTGAAAGTAAAACAAAAAAGGGCAATTGAATTTCACAAATTGTAGTTCAATATAATCAAAGAAATTAAACTACACCAATCCAAGCAGACACCCAAAAATTACCCAAAAACACTAGAATTTCAGGTATATAGCAGACAAAAACTTCGAAAATGGGCGGATCAAAAAAGGGAAAAGAGAGCGGACATTTTCACTGGCGAGCTTGATGCAATTACGAAACAACTCCATAATTTGATCACCATCAAGGCAAGAATTCGAGGGAGAAGAAGGAGGAGGACAGAGAAGATCATCTTCGGCGAGTTTACGGCGAACAGCGGCGGCGCGTGCGGCACGTGCTTGAGCGCGTTCAAGTTTGTCGTCGTTAGAGCCTAAGAAGAAGGGGCTAGTCGGCGATTGAAGGCGAGTAGAAATTGAAGCTCTTCGTTTTTGTAATGGTGGATTTGGACTTAGGGTTTCCGCCATTGTTGAAGCTTTGAATTTGCTTTTTTGTTCTGTATTTGAAGAGGAGAGAGAAAAAGGGGGGAAGATGGGGTTTTTGAATTCTGGGGAAATTGAATAGTTTTTGAGTGTTGTTTGAATGTGAAGATGAAGATGGAGTTGACTCAGTTGAGTAGGATTATAGGGCGTCCTTTTGTTTATGCTAATTTTTTTTTTCTTATTTGGTGAGAAAATACAAGTTTTCAATTTGAGAAACCATAGGGGCACATTTGTCATTTCATTCAATAAATTGGTGTTAATATTGTACTTCGTATTTTTATCAATGAAATCAAAGTAATGGAGCAAAAATAGAAGAATTTCAATTTTCAATGGGGAAATGGAAAAACCCCACTGGAGAAATTGAAGATAACAAAGAGTTCCGATGGAGCCAAATTTTTGGGGTGAACCATACCTTTTAATAGTTCAATCATCAATTGTAAGATTTGTAACGGAGACTTTTTGTATACAATACGCCGTAAAATCAAATTCCCACCATCTTTTCAAGTTAGTTTTAAAATACCTACGAACCCTTTTTTATACCAAGATATTTTCGATTTTTACCCCCTGATTTCACTCACTTGTTACTCGATTTAGACTTATTAACATGAAATTCTCTTTTCTCTTAGGTTTTTCATTAACAAAAATATGGTGGTGAAAGTAGTAGTTCACAACTTCATAAGTAGCTTCAATGGAAGAGGAAAAGCATGATTAAGGGTCTGTTCTCTTACGTTGAAGTTCTGTTATGTTCAGTTCAGCTCAGTTCAGTCAATGAGAACAAGCCGTAAGTATGAAGAAGGAGACGAAGAAGATGGAGGAGGGTACAACATTAACTGGGGCGCACTCATATTTGATTGCACATTAAATATGGAGGGATAAAAAATTCTCATGAATTTATATACTACATATTTCAAATTTGTATGAGCTTGTTTGATTAACAGCAAAAAGTAAAAATAGGGGAATTAGCAACAACAAAAGCTTTAACATAAATCCAACGTGATCACCTCGCCTCATTATTTCTCAGTAGTATTTCACGACTCACGCTGCTAAACTTACATTCTAAATACTCCGTTTAACTTCTACTCATCTTCAAACCACATTATTCCAAAGTTGTCTCATAAGATGGATTGCCTCCATAGTCTCTTCCAAGCATAAATCCAAATTGGTTTCCCAAAATCTTCACACTTCTCTTTAATTTTTGTTAGTGATATTGAAAGTCAAAGGCCATGTTTGGGGGAAAGCTGAAAGCTGAAAGCTGAAGCTGATTACATTAGCTGATTTTGACTAGCTGATTTTGACTAGCTGATATTATTAACTGATTTGACTAACTTATTACATTAGCTGGTTGTATAAAAGTGTTTGGTAAATAGCAGATTTTTTAAAGCTGTTTGAGTATGCAAAATGACCAATAAGGACATTGGCATATTTAATTTTGAAGGATTAGTTATTGCATAAAAGATAAATATTGAACAAATTTACATGTTATGTATACATATAAATATATAATTGAATGTATAATTTTATTAATGAAGTTGTGAGATCATTTTTTTATATGAACAAATGTTGTAGACTTGTAGTCCAATTTATAAGGCGGTTGTTGGAGCTATATTTGCGAATGAGTCTTCAGTACCCGATTTATCCGACAAAAAAAAAATAATAATAAATAAAGATTGGAGAATTTTTACAGATTTATGGGTGATAAGGAATTGGAAAAAAAAATTTCAAAAAAAAAAAAAAGGAATTGGAAAATTTTAGTTAAGATGGAAATTATTTAGAGGAAATAAGGATTGCTAATATTTGGATTTATTTGTAAACAAATAATTCTTTTACAAAAAAATAATTAACACATGTACAATTATTAAAAAAAACTTTTTTAAAAAAAAGGAAAGAAAATTATGGCAAAGATAATTGAGAAAGCTTACCTAGAGATCTACTATGGAGTGGGACTGCAGGAGTAGTAGTGGGAAGTGAAAGAAATTAAAGTGAAATGATTTGTTTGGGTGCTTAGTATAAATAAGAGGGTAAGTTTGTCATTAAACACAACCAACCAAATCATCTTTTCAAAAACGCTGCTATCACCAACGTTTTGTAGATTAGCTTATTGAGGCAAATAAGCTTTTTCAATAAGCTTGCCATCAAACACCAGAATTAGCTTATTTGACTAGTCAATAAGCTAAATTTAGTCAAATAAGCTAATTTATCCCCAATAAGCTGTTTACCAAACATGGCCAAAGGTAAATTTTGAAAACCATTCAAATTCAAAACAAAAATTCTGGACACAGCTTCAGTAGACACCATCTTATTTGTTTATTGACTGAACACAGCTTGAATAGAGAGATAGGTGATACACAAAAAAAAAAACTTATTCTCCATTGAAATTCTGAATTGAAATTATTTTTTTTTTTTTTATTTTTTTAACAGGGCTGAAAAAAAAACACAACAAACAAACCAAGGCAAAAACTAAAACACAAAATACAGTAATTGACGACGACGAGCACAACCCGCCAACCAGTGAGCTGGAGACACCCAGGAACGAGGAACCTTACGCACTTGACAAACCAAGAGCCTTTGAATAGAAACCCACAATTCCTGAATGAGCCAGAAAACCGAAATGTCCATATTCCCTTTATGAGGAAGGACATCCAACAGAGCAGCACAATCCGTGTATATACGAATTTTCAAAAAACCCTCACGCAGAGCAAACTCCAAACCCCATAGACAAGCCTGTAACTCCGTCTGCAACGCCGAGGCGGCAAAAAAAGCACGACATCCACCCCCAAGTACCTCTGAAGAATCAATCTCCCGAATTATCCAACCTGCACCTGCTCTATTCGATAAACAATCCCAAGCACCATCTACAACCAAATAGACAGTGGGATCGATAGCAGGTAAACCCTGTAAGGATAAGAACTGCCCAGACTGAGTTGCCACAGGAGGAACCACATTAGAAGAAAAAACCGAAGCCTTCCAGCATTGAGCATGCTTACTACGAGCCTTCCAATGAGTAGCTAAGTGGATAATGGATTCTGAATTGAAAATTATGCAAGTATACTTTCGGCCAACAATTTTCTTTATCTACAACTTTTTTCAAGATTCAAAACAGAAACAATCGATACATATGGACATATGGTTAACTCTGGACTAAAATTGGCAGTCCTAAAACAATTGGTGAAGCTGGAAAATTTCAATAAGATGACACTAATACTAATCTACTATATATATGACAAATTTTGAGTAGTGATTGCTATTTTGTTCAGCTGTGTTCGAACAACAGGATAACAAAACTGACAGCAGTTTTGCTGCTTGAGCTTGACTGTCCATCAAACCATAAAAACTGCCCATGCTGCTCAAACTCTTACAGTTGCCACAGGATTAGGAATTGCAGTCAGTTTTAGGGCACATATCTGTAAAACTTCATAAGGTAAGCAACAACACAGCCCAATATAGCACCTGCTCCAACCTGCATTGGCATGATAAAAATTCAAAATACATATTCCAACTCAACCGAATTTTTAAGTCCAATATCTCTTTATAACTCCAACTGACTGTATAAAACATATTTAAACAATTAAAAAGCATGTGTTGAGGCACCTAGAAAATACATTCACCATACAGATAATATGATGAGGAGTTCTGATTTTGAATGTTTGGAGATTTTGAATAATATGATTTAAGGTTATTCTTGAAATTCCAGCTTATAATAAACTTATCATATTTGGACAAGGCACCTTAAGGGCTAAGGCTTTAAAAACCTTTTCCACCACTCACCAATGCCAAAATGCCTATATCAAATAGATACAACAAATATCAGACATTATACTGTCTTAGCACTATTTAACATTTACAGGAAAATTGCCACAACAAAATTTCCAGCAGGCGCAGTATCCATCGTGAAATAGAATATCTAGACAGATGTTATAATAAGTAAGAAAACATGCAAATACAACAATTATAAAAGGTACCATAAAAGCTCAACAAACCTGTAGAGGAGTATGACCCAATGAGTCTCGTAGAGGTTTACAATTAGAAAGAGGATGTTCAGGAGGCAGCTCACAAACCATTTGATTCAATAACTGCAACAAAGAAACTAGCATCACCAAATTTGGAAAGAAGAACACCAAAGAAATGTTTTACTAAACTGAAAATGAGAATACTTTGTATTAGAAGTTTCCTAGAGTCTTCTCAATCTCCAATACGGAAAAGCTTATAATTTCAAAGAAAAGTTGATACAAATAGAATATCCAAATCCAAGCCAACTTACTTGAGCTTGCTGACCAGCATGAAGTCTCACACCAGAGGCGTCATACATCACCTGCCATGCAGAAAACAAAAACTCATTACAACATATATATTTACCTTGTTGAAAAGTAAGTGATACAAGACATGTTAGTGCATCAAATCTGACAAGCATTAGTGAGTGCTGACAACCAAATCCCTACCTAAATCCTTATACATGTGTAGAAACAATTTCTTTCCATGCTAAAACACAAATGGGGGAAATGTTTAAGTTATTAGTCAATCTTGGGGAAAAAAAATGCCTGATTGTGGCCTACATATGACACTTTTAGGTCATGCTTGGATTGGGGGTAGTATATTGAGGGGGTAATAAAAGTCAAACTTAAAAAACAAAAGTAATTAGAGGTGGTGTTGTAGGAGACAAGGTGTTTACAAATAAAATAAGGTAGTTACGCCATGAGGAAAAGAGAGAGATGGAACCCTCACAATGCAAATAGTTACCGACCCTCCCCCTAGTGTAACTATTACTTCAAAATGAGGGTAACAGTTCCTCTTTCTTCACCTCATACTACACTATCACTACATAAGTTTCTTTACAATCACACCATCACTGTCTCCTCCTTCCATATATTCACTTTCATTTTGCTTAGTTTGACTTTTATTACCCTAGTAATACATCTCCCTCGATCCAAGCATGCCTTAGCATAAATTAACAGACATGTGAGAACAAATATATGTTTTGGCATTACATTTTGTGATTTTGCTGCTGTTGAATTCAAAATCCAAAATTGATTTATCATCCAATCACAACTCGTTGTTCATGTGACTAAATCATATGTGCCTTACAAAAAGTGAAATAAAAAATATCTAACCAAACATTAAAAATGTAATCTTGATGAATATGCACTTGATTTGGCTTCATGCTCAAACACATATCACAAACTGTTTTTTCTATAGATAAATATTCACTTTACTAGGCTTCAGGCTTTCTAACATTACAAATTATAATGTTTTTGAGAGAACTAAGTTAGGCATCAGTTTTTGGGCCATAACCCCTAATCCTTGTTCCTATATCCTAGTTGTCTCCATCATCTTGTCAAAAACAAGTGGTTTGATCTATATATAAAAACATGTTTTTTGACAGTTGAGGGAAGGAGGGAAAAACACCTATAAATGAAGAAGAGTATCATCCCTTCCTTTCCTCCTTTGCTTTTCTTCCCATCCCCAATTCTTTTCCATTCCTTCAACTAAAACCAAACATATCTCAGCTAAATATCCTAATTATAAAAGTCAAGCCGAGACATTATAAAAGAAAAGACTCCTCCAAAATTAAGGTATATGAAAGAATTATATATCTTAAGGAAAAGCGTGAGGAGTTACCGAGTTAAAGTTGGCTATTCCTACTATTTAAGACATCCCAAATTGGTGAGGCAATTGATTCAAGACAGTGAAAGTTAAACTTGAATGAATCAGTGTGCATCCAAATATGAGTCTTGCCAAGAACTTCAAAAGTTTCAGTTTTTACTTTGAAGTGATCAGTATAATATCAATGAATTGAACTATTTTTATAGTAATCAGTTTTAAGTTAAAACAATACTCTTACAGAAGCAACAAGCACTGCATTCATCAGACAATCCAAAGATAATAGGCAGCATCCCATAAAGGAGAGAATGTGGAGTACATCTGGTTAAGAAGTACATACAACGCAAGCCAAAACGACGGCTAGAGCAAATGCCGATCCACCTGTTCCTTCTTGCACACCAATTGCCACGGCAAGAGCTGACACGCCTGCTGAATGCGATGATGGCATACCGCCAGAACTTAGCATCCTTCTGGAGTCCCATTTCTTTTCTTTGAACCTGTCAATTTAAAAATTATATATTGCAAAAGGAAGAAACTTAAGCTAGGGATTCAAAGAAGATATGTTCAAAAACACAAATCATAAGGACTAGTCAACCAATGGTATCAGGCAGATACTCTAACAATGATATATTCCAAATCCTCGAAACACTAACAATATCAAAACTGCTTCTATAATACTTCATTACTCCATACCTATCACAATCCACCTAATGAAACAATCCCTAACACCGAAAACCGCAAGAGATGTTACAGGAGACATTCGCCCATAACTTCAAGTAGATTACAACCAACAAAAAATATAAACCTCAATTGCATAACAAAACATGCATAATTAATTGTAAATACTAAACAAAAGATCCCAAATTTGACTAAAATCTAACATTAGCTCCATCAAAAAACAATCAAATCCAACAAAACTCCAAATTAAACCATCAACAAAACCCAATTCACACAAACACATGACAATCATGATCTATACATTCAAGTAGCTAATATAATCAAATCGACAAAATCCCACATCAAAATTCAAACAAATTTATAAACCCTAATCACAAACAACACAAAATCAACCCAATTGACCAAGAATGCAACAACCCCACATGATCCAAACCCTTCAAACAGTACAAAATACAATGAAATCAAACAATTTAATTGCTATAAAGAGAAATTAGGGATAAAAAATTACCAAGAGGTGAAGATCTTAAGAAATTGAGCAAGAGAAATAGCAAGAAGAGCAGAAACAAGAGGGAAATTAGGAGGGAACATTAACAATTGATCTGAGGAAGTTGATGAATTTGAACTTGCTATTAAAGCGTCTATATTTCTTCCTGTCATCACCTCCTACTTTCTTCTTCTTCTGCTACTTCTTCTTCTTCGGTTATTCCACCAACAGCAGCAACCTCAAGAAGAGAGAGAAAGAAGGGGAGGAGAGAGAAAGACGTTTTTTTGGGTGAATATTTTTGTGTGTTTTGGGTATGGTTTGATGGGATGAAAATGGAAAATTGGGGAGTTTCAATTGGTTTGGACTCAGATGATGTCTTCTTTGGTGCTAACTGCTATAGCTCATTGTCGAACACACAAGTCAACCTACTCGTAAATTAGTCGATCTGGTTAAATTTTAATGTCATGGGCGGGTTTTTCGTAGCTATGTTGATTCGGGTAGATAATTCGGTTATGAATCTTATGAGTTGGAATTTACAGACACTTTGAGAGTGAGGGGGAAGGGTAAGTGATCTCCACCCTCAAAATGTCTCTAGTGAGGATTGAACCCCCAACCTCAAGGTTGAAACCACTAGACCAAGCTTAACTTGGTGAGATGCATGTTATTGGGTTGGAAACAAAACATGTTTATTGGCTAAATACTACGGAGTAAGTTTGATCAATCGACTACTTTTTGTCTGGCACCAAATTTTTTATTTTGTCGCAAAAATCATTGGCAAGGAGGAGAGTAGAAAACATTCCTCGGAAGAAACCATGGTTGCTCCTTGCCTCTTTCTTGTTTTTTTCTTGACTCTTTACATCATAAGAGTTTAGTGAATTAGTGACTACTGAGGTCTCTATGTTGGATTGTTGGAAATAATGCTAAGGAAGAGAGTTAGTTTTGGAGGAAAACACATTGTCTCACATGGGTGGGATGAAGAAGTTTTACTTGTTTTATATTTTAGAAGAAATGAGTTTGTCTCACATTAGTGTGAGAATAATGTTTTACTTGGTTTAAATATGTGGGTTTAAATGTAGATGTTTGAAGTACTATCCCTTGTATTGTGGGCTGGAAGGGGCATCCTCGTGCATCGCCATCGTCCGGTTGGTTCGTGGCATGTGCACGTTTGGGCCATGTCATATATAATGGTCTAGTTTTTTGAGATTGTTCAGTTGAGAACCTCGCAACACACGTTTTACTCGTTTTTTCGCCCACTTATAATATTTCATGCTCTTTGATTCTTCTCCCAATAGGGTTCGTTTGGCATCACTGTGGTTTTCTGTTTTTTGGTTTTTAGTTTTTTAAAATCAAATGATACATGTCATATAATGAATAAAAAATTAGTCAAACTTATTAAAATCATGATAATTTTGAAAACTGAGAAAAGTAAAAACACATTTATTTTGTATCCTATTTTTGGTTTTTTATATTTTAAAAAAATTAAAAATTAAAAACAAAAAAAATGTCAAACAAGTCCTTGTTTTTAACTAATGCTTCAAAAAACCAGGTCCAAGCATAATTGGGTGGCCAAGTCCAATTTACACATTAAGTAGTATTTCACCTAGAAATTTAGTGGGCTGGAGTGCTGGACTTATACCATCAATATGCCAAGTGACATGTACAATGTCTTGTGCTGAGCCCAAGTTCAGGTGGGTTGGCTAAGACTGATCTTAAACACCATTTATAAGAACGCATAGTTGAGGTTCATATGTCCATAGTGAAAGATCATGTTAGTATGTTATGCCTAAGTATTTTTATTCGGACGTAATTTGTCGTGTTGACGTGTTGTATTGTATTGTGCTTTGCGATTTTTGCACAAAATTGTAGCCCAAGCACAACCCCATGCACATGATAACACATGTCTTGCTTGGCTTGAATAGGCCCAACCTTATGTCATGTTTAGCTTTAATCATGTCTCTGTATTACGGAGTCTCCTTTTGTTTAATCTATTAGCTGAGTTAAGTTATGAGGTAATAGTAGCATATATTCATTTGAATCGTATTTTATAAAATAACATTTGATCAAATTAAAATTATCAAAGGCAAAAAAGTTGTCAAAAAGATTAACTAGAACCATCATGATTTAATTATAGCATTGGATCAGGCTTGCTTGTGCCACAACATGATCCAACCCCCAAAAAAGCGTTGTGTAATACACACACAGGATAGCCATGACGTGACACAATAATACACGATTATACTTGTTGGGTTATGGGCCAAGTTTTTTGAAGGGTTAAACCACGACACCACTAAATATACTAAAATTAATTAATTAATTTATATTATACACACAAACACGATATGATACTACAAGGTGACATGTGATCATTGGGCAATGTTTATGCCGCCTTTTGAAAATTTGGCACAACACATAATGAGCTTGATCGTGAGCCGATCTTAGCCAGACCCAAGATACATGGGCTTGATCCAACACAACTTACATCCAACTCCGCATACAGGCCGCCCCGTTTGGTTTTAATGTAAAATGATTTCATGGAAAATTATTTTCCATTTTTTTTCCCATTTTCCTTTGTTTTTGGTTTGTTAAGGGGTGAAAAACAATTTACCCATGCGTGGAAAATTCTATCATTAATGATGGAAAACAATTTCCTTCACAAAATAAGGGAAGCCACATTTTCCTCTCTCCTCCTTATCTCCTTTCCTCTCAATCATCCTTACATCAATTAACTATTACTAAAACAGAAGTTGCTGACATCATCATTGCACACATTCGCTCTCTCAATAAAAAATTTCCCGCCTATAACAATGTTGATGTCATCTCTTTTAATATATTTTTCAAATGTATTATTATTATTATTATTATTATTATTATTATTATTATTATTATTATTATTATTATTATTATTTATTTATTTATTGCTATCTTATTTTTACATTTTGAAATTTAAATATTAGAAGCTTCCACATTACAACTAAAACCTATTAGTTTATCGTTGAAAATTTAAACAATTTTGAATAGCACACTGATATATGACCTCCTATATTAAACTATGAAGTAGACAACGTTGATCACTATCTATGTTACTCGGACTCTTTCATTTACCTCATGTGTCCGTGTCGACACAACTCGTGTCGTGTCGGACACCGACACCGACACTTGGACACTTCATTTTCAACTAAAAACACAATTTTTTTCAAGAAAATGGGCGAGTCCGATACTTGGACACCCGTGTCTAATTGGACACTTCATCCGAGTCCAAGTAACATAGATCACTATATCATTATTTTGATGAAAATAAAAAAATTCAAAATTATCAAAAATGTACGTAACTTTTATTTATATTCATGTACAATAGTGATTTATTTTTAAAATGTAAAAATTAAAAATAGGTTTTTATATAAACCGTGCATCGCACATGTTCTAACCTAGTTTCTACTCCTATTTTTTATTTTTCTTGTATGCAAAAGGAAAAATAATTTGTAATTGTGCTTTTTTCTTGAAAATTTGTTTTCATAAAGATTAATTTTCATTAAAAATATTTTACATTAAATCAAACGGGGCCAAAGAGTAAAAGAGGATGGGAAAGCGAAGGGAGAACAATCCAGTGATCCACTGCAAAATATTCAATGCAACATGCACACTTGATATCTGCGGTACATTTTATGGATGATTGAGATCTTTCATACAGTACACTTTAACAATATGTCCTCTTTTGCCATTTTCCTAATAATAGTAGTAATTTGACTAATTTCCATGTCCACAAAAGTTAGAGGGGACCGAAAATAGAGAAGTTTATTTGTTTGAGTATGAAATATGCTTTTAATATTAGATTGGTTTGATTCTCATAAAATGCAGTAATTAGTCAGCTAGAAAAGCTTTAGACCGCAAATAAAATAATATAATGAGAGGATTTTTGCTGTTTGAATGTCAGATGCATTACGTCCGTGAAAAATGTTGGCTTTTTTGTACCTTGGTTGACTACGAAGTAGCCACGAGGTCCTAGACGATAAACAAATGAATTGTATATCAACTTGTTGGTGTAGTGATGATTGGGACTATATTTGATAGGGGACATCTGTATTCGATCCCCCGCAATAACAATCGGGATTTGGAAGGGGATTGAAACCTAACCATCCAGAACTATTCTTTGAATCCGAATTAGCCCAAAGGATGAACCGAGTAGAACACCAAAAAAAAAAAAAAAGGATTGCATGCTCTACCAGTCTACCACTAGAACGTACTTTAACCGTTGTATTTTTACTAATAATTAACGGGATAATTAGACTAAATAAGTTTTGTTACTTAAAAAAGTAAGCTTAGACACACTTATTAATAAGTCAAGATAATATAAGCTTGGATATAGTATTCAAATTATAAAGAGAAAACCTAAGCTATAGATTATGATGATGAGTAGACTCTTACAAATTTGATCCCATCCTAAACGGTAAAAAGGCATTAGTTGACAACTTGACATGTTTATTAACTTGTGATAAAAATTGAATAAATAGTACTAGTGAAATAACTTAGAAGTTTTTTTATTTTTTATTTTTTAATTTTTTTTTTTTACGAAAAAATAACTTAGAAGTTAGAATCAACTATGTGTAATGTACTTCCAATTTTCTTATTAAAGAGTAGTTTGGACCAAAATTCATGTTTCACCATTGTGAACAATCTAAGTTTTTGCAACATCTCAAGATACAAGATGATAGAAGATATACTCTTATTTATTTTATTTTATTTCTTTTAAGGTAAACTATGGGGAGATGCCCACCCTATCACAGAAATGGAGGCTAATTATGAGGAATCAATCCTTAAGACTTAAGGTATACTCTTACTTATTTATTTCTTTTTTTATTTATTAAAATCACGAGGATAATATTCTCTTAGATCCTGGCCTTTTTCGAACTTAACTTATGGAATCAATCCCCACTATATATAATTTAGGGTGGAAATTCTTTATTCTCAATGAGTATTGTCAAAAAATGAGTATTGTCGTGTATCAAAATTGGATTAACTTGTGCGAGATTCTAATCTAATAGGGCCGTCCTCTTTACCGACAAAAAAATCTTCTCATTAAATATCATCATTGAGTATTAAAAATAACTCATTTTGTATTTCAATATTTAGAGTTGATTCCCACCAAAGATGATCCATCGAACAGTCTAATAAGAGTATTCGAGTAGTTTATAGTTTATACCGTAAGCATATACGTTGCATGCATAATAACCCCAAACCAAACCATATAACAACCGTTATTTGACTTATTTCTCTTTCCCTATCCTATTGTTTGTTGTCCACATTCAACAAATCACTCACAACCCCTAAATTTCATCTACGTTTCTACGAATCACAACCACAACCACAATTCCACCATTTTCCCCCTTTCTCAATCCTCTCTTCTTCACTCACCCTTCTCTCTATTTAACTCCGCCTTCCTAATCCTTTCTCTCTCCTCAAATTCATCCAATTCCCACCCAAATTATCAATACCCAGAAAATACCCAGTTCCAATTTTTGCTGATTTTTGATTTTGATGAAGGAATTTGCTGGGGTTAGAACCCAAGGACAGAGATTTTGATTGCAAACACGGCTATACAAAGAAAAATTCGGCCTTTGCACGCCCGTGATGTGCGACGTAAGAAGGGTTGTAATTGTCTTTTGATTGATCGAGGTAGCCCATCGTTGCACGGCGGACGCGGCGCCTTGCCTTCCGAAGGCGGCAGCCCTTCCGATCTTCTCTTTCTTGCTGGAGGCGGTTGTTTCTGAGCTTCGTAGTTGTAGTTTTTATATATATACAAGTAGTTGGAGTAGTTGTATAGAAGAAAGTTTGATTTTTTGAATTTTTTCTGGGGAAGAAGAAGAAAAAGAAAAAATGTTGAGGATTAAGAGGGTTCCGACGATTGTTTCGAATTATCAGAAGGAGGAGGGAGATGGGTCTGCTCGGATTGTTGGTGGGTGTGGCCGGAATTGTCTCAAAGAGTGTTGCATACAAGGTATTCGATGAAATTCCTCTTTGAATTCTTGTTATTAATTTATATATGGTCTTTTTTTGTGAAAATGTTTGATTTTAATTTTTTGAATGCATGTTGTGCTATTTGTAATTGATGGATTGTATATAATTGGGGTTTTGTCCTGAAATGTGAAATGTGTGGTTATTAATGAATGCATGTTGTGCTATTGGTATTGGATTGTATTTAATTGGATTTTTGTCCTGAAATTTGTGGGAATTTGATTTGATATTTAATTGAATGTTTGGTGAAATCTTTTGAATGTTTGTCAATGGCGAATTTGGGAGGGAGGGGTATCTCTTGCTTATTTGATGGATGTTGAGATTATCCTCAAAGCTTAGGGTCAGTTGGGTATCGCTTGAAACCTTATGTTATGTGTGAGACGGGAATATATTGTAATCAATTAGATTTTTGTCAATATAGTGAAGGAATTGTTGGCTGAGCTTAGATATGGTTTGCATGGGGTCGTCGTTGCAATTTGTTGTTCTTGAATGATTTATAAGTGGATGTCTTGGAGAATTGTTGAGAATGTTTCAGATAACAACACCTAGGGGTGATTGTGTTAGCCCCTTAACAGGACTACTTTTTCTGGATTTAAGTTTTGTACACTGATTGCTAGGTGCTTGTTATGTTAAAGGTGTTGCATGTAGTTTTGGTTGAGGGCACATCTACACATTACTGTGATTGATCTTTGTTGATTGGTTCCTGGACTTATCAATAGGTGCAAAACTGCCGCTGTACGCTTACAAGAGGGTCAATAAGATTGGAACTGATAAGGATTTGGTTGTTGATGAGGCTAGAGAGTCTCCTGTTGCCTTCCTCGACTCACTCTTGCTCGGAGAGGTAATTGATATTTCGAGTTAAACAGATATACAAACCTGATTCTTATATTGTTTAGACATTAGTTTTGTACTATGCACTGTATTAATGTTATTCTTAATTTGCTATGATAGTGGGAGGACCGCTTCGAGAGGGGCCTATTCCGCTATGATGTTACTGCTTGTGAAACCAAGGTCTGATATAGCTTTTCATGTTCTATA
The DNA here is from genome assembly GCF_948465745.1 of Chenopodium album. NCBI lineage: Eukaryota > Viridiplantae > Streptophyta > Magnoliopsida > Caryophyllales > Amaranthaceae > Chenopodium > Chenopodium album. Next base: position 38,947,041 of record NC_137855.1, read on the forward strand.
TTATCATCTTTTATCTCTGTTCTATTTATTGGTTTGGAGTTAATTTTTGTGGTTTGCAATACTGATTCATCTTCATGGATTAACAACAGGTGATTCCTGGTGATTATGGATTTGTTGCCCAACTTAATGAGGGCCGTCACCTGAAGAAACGGCCGACTGAATTCCAAGTGGATAAGGTTCTTCAACCCTTTGATGGTAGCAAATTCAACTTCACGAAAGTTGGGCAGGAAGAGGTGCTCTTCCAGTTTGAAGCAAGTGAAGACGGTGAAGCTTACTTCATCCCTGCTGCTCCAATCGCTGTCGAGAATTCACCAAGCTTTGTTGCCATTAATGTAAATTTTTCCACTATTATCCAGTGTTAAGAATTATGTTATTTGTGATGTTGCAAATATTTATTAATCATTTGATGTATTATGTTATTTTGATAAACAGGTCAGTCCTATCGAATATGGACACGTGCTCCTGATTCCTCGAATTTTCGAGTGCCTACCTCAAAGGATTGATTGTGAGAGTTTCTTGCTTGCTCTGAACATGGCTGTTGAAGCTGGGAGTCCTTACTTCCGTCTCGGATACAATAGCTTGGGTGCATTTGCTACCATTAACCATCTCCATTTCCAGGTATTCTCTCAGGGCCCTTTTGGTTTTCTTTAATTTTATTATACCTTCCATGGATAGTGTTTCTTAAAGATTAACTGTATGTTTTCCGGAAAACAGGCTTATTACCTGGCTAGCCCATTTCCCATTGAGAAGGCTCCTACCAAGAAAATCACCACCACCAGTAATGGGGTCAAGATATTTGAGCTCCTGAAATATCCAGTAAGGGGTCTTGTCTTTGAAGGCGGGAATTCTCTCCAAGATTTAGCCAAGGAGGTCTCAGACTGCTGCATTTTTCTGCAAGACACTAACATCCCTTACAATGTTCTTATTGCTGATTCTGGAAGACGGATTTTTATCCTCCCACAGGTGCTATAAATAAATCCCTTTTTACCTCTCCCTTGAATTCTTATCCTTGTCATTTCTTTAGTTATTTACTTATATCTCTTGTTTTTGGATTCAGTGCTATGCTGAGAAACAGGCCTTAGGGGAGGTTAGTCCCGAGCTCCTTGACACCCAAGTCAACCCAGCGGTCTGGGAGATCAGTGGGCATATTGTGTTAAAGAGGAGAAAGGACTATGATGAGGCGTCTGAGGGTAATGCTTGGAGGCTTCTGGCTGAGGTGTCTCTGTCAGAAGCTAGGTTCGAAGAAGTGAAAGCCATGATATTTGAAGCCATTGCTTGTCCTGTTGTTGAAAATGGGTCAGACATGCTTCTCAAGGAGGCTGAGCTTATATCTCCCCATGCTTCTAGAGAAGCGGATTCCATCAACCCAGCTGCTTCTCCTATGGTGTCCGGGAACCATGAGTGTTTGGTCCGACAGTAATATGGCTCTTCAGCTTATAATTTGCTTCCCTAAATGATGCAATCTGAGTTTGCATCATCTGTTTAAGCTTTATATATATCAATGAGTCGCATGTTTTGCTGCTGACAAATTGGTATGAGTAATGTAAGTAATTAACTCATAAAAGTAAAAAAAAAACTAGGAAACTAGAGAATTTGAAAATTGGAACCTATTTGTTGCCTGTTGGCAACATGCCTCAGGAATGATGTTGAACAGGCAATCTGCCTCAGGAGGGATGTAATATAAGTGCGCTTGCCCTGAGCAATTTGGCGCTTGTAAGACGCTGTTATTTGGATTTCATCAAATAGCTACTGTTAAGTAATTAATTGGCTTATTGTGTAGTGTATTGGTTCATTGCAGTTGTTTGAGCTGAACCATGCCTTAAAATCATATGTTCAGTCTAAAAATCCAAACAAGATGATGTTTTAAAAGTATCTTATAGACTTATATGTGTCACTGTTCAGACATGTTTATCAAGTACTCTAATTACCTTTAAAAACTTCTAAATTTCTCCTAATATAATACAGTAGAAAAATTATAGTCATTTGGAGTCTTGTTTTATAATATGTTTTAATTCAAAATCAAAGGTATTGATGGTTAAAAATGTTTATGACATACATAAATAATAAAGATGAGAACTTCAATTAGAAAACAAAGGGGGCGTTAAATACCGCCGTCTAAATTTATCGCTACCGCCATCATTTCAAGCAAACTGACGATTTTGCCCTTATTAACTTTTTTTTTTTTTTCCATTTCATTCTCTAACATTAGCCCATCAACCAAAACCGTGTCAACCACCACCTTCTACACCGGACAGCTACAACGACAACGAAAGTCGACAAGAAATGGATGGTGATCGAGGTGGCTCGACGGAAAAAGAATCGAGGGTCAACCGCAGTTCCACGGTAACCGGATTTGACCTCCGGCTATCGTGGACGGTAACCGGATTTGGGCTCCGGTCACCACGGTCAATCGGAGGTCAAATCCGGTTACCACGGTCAACCGGAGGTCAAATCCGGTTACCGTCCATAGTAACCGGATTTGGGCTCCGGTCACCACGATCAACCGGAGGTCAAATCCGGTTACCACGGTCAACCGAAGGTCAAATCCGGTTACCGTCCATGGTAACCGGAGGCCAAAACCGGTTACTGGAGCCCAATTAAAAAATACAGTCGCGACTATAAACAAACTCGCGACTATGGTAGGTTCTGCTTGCTGAAACCTCTACTCTAATCAAAAGACTAAAGGCCCCTTACTTATTCAAGACGAATCCTAGGAGACCTGCTAATCAATGGTATAAATCCTTGGGACTGAAGGTCATAGCTCGTCCTTTGCCGGGCTACCTCTGTGCCCCACGCCTGGTGCCACGAAATGATTGAGAACTAGGACGGGATCGAAATGCATTTTTTTCTTTGTATATTGATTAGTTTTCTTCAAAAAAAAAAAATTTTAAATATGGTGGCTGGTAACCGGTTTTCACCTTCGGTTACCGCTACCTACTACATAATAAAAATAAATAAATAAATAAATAAAAATCAAACTGGAAACTACTTACCTCCTTTCCACCCATTCCGTCGTCGAAGTCGCCACCGCTGCTTGAGCACTGCCGCCAATTGCTTCCCGGTAATTCTCAAATATGTGGTGGTTGTATGGTAAGAAAGGTGAGTGGTTGGTGTTTGAGAATAGAGAAAAAAAATAAGGCTGAAAAATGGGTTTGGGTTTAATAAGGGCAAAATTGTCAGTTTGCTCGAAATGATGGCGGTGGCGATAAATTTGGACGGCGGTATTTAGCATTTATGCTAGAGGATGTGAAATGTGTTTCTTTTTAGACATTATTTATGACTATTATAACTGATATTTAAACTGAATTTTCTATTAAGGAAATGTGTGGGTTCTATTTGTGACTTGTGAGCAACAAATTCATACACTTATGCTCTTAAACTCCATATCAAATAGCCGACCAAAAGCCTTTCCATGTTTACACCCTAACAAATTGTGTGCAAGGATACAAGAATACAGCTCCTTTATGCCTTTACATGTGCTCTAATCCGTTATTTTGGGTTTAAAAAGCCAAAGACTACCCAACTTAATACCTTAACTAGTTAATAAAGCAAGAAGGTTCTTTCAATTAACTCACTTAATTTCCATGAGAACCAGGTAATAATCAATCTATGTAAGAAAAGCATGAATGTACACCCCGTAACTTTGTTCCCTAAAATCCCCTATATAACTCGTTACAAAGCAGACTTTTTAGTTGGTAACAAATGATATAATGCATCTCAAAATGAAAAATTTAGCCTATACTTTTTATTTCTTAGCACTATTATCTCTAATTGTAGAAGTGGGTGCAAAACACAACTTTGAAGAAGCGCGATTTAATGTAACCAAGGCTAACACCACATCACCATGGCTTAAAAGAGCCATAAACCCAAGAGCTCAACAACAAGGGTGTTGGAGTAGGCCGTGGATTTGTTCAGGAACTCAATTCCCCCCACGAAGATTATGCTGTATGAATCGATGCATTGATATCATGTCCGATCCTCTAAATTGTGGTTTTTGTGGCATAAGATGTCCATTTACATGGCAATGTTGTAATGGATTGTGCATGAATACCAACCTTGATCCATTTAATTGTGGTGGATGTGGGAAAAGGTGTGGATTCGGAAGGCCTTGTGGGTATGGATTGTGTGGTTATGCACAACCCTATCCTCCTATCCCATTTCCTCCGATGCTGCCCGGACCGCCTTTTCCCTTTCCTTTCCCTGGGCCTCCTGGATCTACTGGCTCTCAAAATAGTCCCCAAAATTCCAAAAAAGAATGAAGGCATTAACATGCATGGTTCATTTGTTTTAAGCATGCAAGCTAAGACTATTCCATTTGCATGTTCATTTAAAATTTTCAACTTCTAATTCTTTTGGATAGTCATTTCAAGTATTAATATCTTGGATTGGTAGTAGTCATGTTTCTTATATTTATTTAAGTTATTAGTGTTTGTTTCATGGTCATAGCTCATAGTTGGAGCTATTTGATTTGATTTAGTGCAATAGTTGATTATTTACAACTATTCACAAGATTTTGAATGATGCAATTAAAATTGTAACCGGCTTTAACCTTTTATTAAATAATATATAAATTTATATGGATTTATATTATGTTGGTCTCTCTTTATTAAAATCTTTTACTTAGAAGGTAATTTTCATTTTTTCCAAATAATAAAAGCTGTAAAATTGGTAATACATGATTCGTCTTTAGGTAATGTTGCTTGTAGTCTTGCACATAATCTTTCTCTCATGTTTGTTATTCGTTGTGAACATCATTCACAAAACGTTCTTTATTAATTCGAGCCCTGACTTTTGATAAACTATAATTACAAACATTAAAATTAGGGGATATAAATAATTAATTGATATTATTACGGCGCACAAAGTGAAAGAACAATGTACTACAAACTACAATAGGATATAATGGACACAAATTTATTAATAAAAATTTGGTCATGTTTAATGAAAATTTGGTTCTAGATTTCAAAACCTTGTGACTTATGTGAGAGTAACCTTGTCTACATAATAGTTTAATACTATCACACCAATAAAACATCATATTACAAAGGATATTGTGTCAGGTTAGGAACGCACAACCCATCATGAAAAAAGCACAACATGACGCGTTAATATGCATGCCGGGAGCCCGGGACCACATTTCTGTTGGAAAAACACAGCTCATTACACGCTAACATATCAAAACACCTCAAGATAAAATGAAACTTAACATATACACTAGAAAAGCATGGATGCAATAAAACACCATACTCATATTGTGTTTAGGCGTCTAGCCAAGCCTTTAAAATATTGTCATATGACACGATCGTTGCCTTATTAGCGAGCTGAGCGAGCTGTGTCATACTGTCATAAATTGAGCCTAGTCGACTCTAGGAACGCAACCACGACATATAAGGTTCCGTATTAATAATCTGTGTCAAATTGTCATGGACCGAGCCTAGCCGACTCTAGGCACGCAAGCGCAACATACAAGATCGACCAATCCCACTAGGAAGAATAAAAAAAAAAGAGTACCAAAAACCCAAAAAAGACACCCAAAATCCCTATTCACCGTTCACTCACACGGTCAGTCAGTCACAGGCTCAAAACACTCCCATACTCTGGTCAGTCATCCCTCACACTCTCATCTTCCTCTGTATCTCACTGTTCTTCCACCAAAGCGACACCGTTTTCTTCGGCCTTTCAGGTATCTCAATGCTTTTTATCTCTATCTTTTGTTTTTTTTATTTTTTTTTTAAAATTATACTACTCCGTATCTTTTTTGAATTATTTCTGGCTATAATTTTGGTGGGTTTTTATTTATTTTTGGAGTTGTTACTTGTGTATCTTTGAATCTGTAATTTGAATTACGTACGTAGCTAGAACAATTTAAGGTTCTATATGATTTTTAATTTTGGAATAAAATTTGTGCGTTTGTGAGTATTATTTCTCAATTAGGATTTGTTTAATTTCTTCTGCTTTTGTGGTTAATTGCTTAATATAATTTGTTTAATTTCTCCTGCTTTTGTGGGTAATTGTTGCAAGAATTTATCTTTACTAGTTTGTGCATTTCATGATATGGCAACTTGTTTTGTGCATTTTTCAGGGGTTTTAGCATAATATTTAGGTAGTTTTCATAATTGCAATGGCCTCTTCATCCTCATTGAGCATGTGTGCATCGAACGGGGCGGTAGGTGTTTGTAATGTGAGTAAATCTCAAAAGATTATTATGAGCGGCGGTCCGGATTTATTCGGGAAAAGGGTGGTTAATTGCATGCCAAATTGCTCATCTGCTGACTTCACCCCGTTGAGGGGCTCGTTCGGGGCAAGGCCTTTAAAATGGGAGTCGAATGGGGAAGTTTCGATGAGGCTTGGAGTTCTTTGCCATGTAGTTGATGTTAGGAATACAAATTTATTCCCAGTAGGTCAGAAATTTCAACTTGATGATGTGCTTGATGCTCAGCAGTTTGATAGAGAGACTCTTAGTGCGATTTTTGAAGTGGCGCGGGAGATGGAAAAGGTGGAGAAAAATACACCTGGGAGCCAGATTTTGAAGGGATACTTAATGGCTACTTTGTTTTATGAGCCTTCTACTAGAACCAGGCTTTCGTTTGAATCTGCTATGAAACGGTTAGGTGGTGAAGTTTTGACAACTGAGAATGCTAGAGAGTTTTCATCAGCTGCCAAAGGAGAGACACTAGAGGGTAGGTCTTACTTGTTTCTACGTGATTGTTATTGGCAGTCCTCTGATGTGTTTTGGTTGTAATGTGTTGCTTTCTTATGCAGATACTATTAGAACAGTTGAAGGATATGCGGATATCATTGTGATGAGGCACTTTGAAAGCGGTGCTGCTAGAAGGGCAGCTACAACCGCGGGAATTCCCATCATAAATGCAGGAGATGGTCCAGGGCAGCATCCAACTCAGGTTGAGTCTTATTTTATCTTGATTGTAACCTTTTAATCAGTAATGACTTTAATTTTCGATGATGTTGCTGCTCATTTAATAACATGTTTTGGAGGCTAATGATGTTAGCTGATAAAATTATCTTGGACCCTACATTATTGAGGTGCTAATAAAATGTTAACATTGGATATTTTAATCTATAAGAGGATGTTTTTAGGTCATAGTTTAAAGGAAATACATCCTTTGGGCTAGCCATGATTCCTATGGTATGTAGTGAGACAGAAATATAACCTTATTGTTATGGCTTTAGTTTTGGTTATTTAGTGATGAGAGCTAATTGCTGAACTATATTACCAGCATACTGGTGTCTGAGCTATGCGTTTGTGTTGGTGTGTTTGAGGGTGTGTTTGTGCACCTGTGTGACAAAGTCTTTTCATCATAGATCGCACAAAGGCCCTGTTTGGCAATTAGCTGTTTGTTGCTTTGACCAGCCGTTAGCTGTTTGTATTAGCTCTGTTGACTAACTGATTGTAATTAGCTGTTTGTGTATAAGTGTTTGGTATATAGCTATTAGTTGCCGTTAGTTGTTTGTATTAGCTCTGTTGACTAACTGATTGTAATTAGCTGTTTGTGTACAAGTGTTTGGTATATAACTATTAGTTATTGGCTGTTTAAGAGTAGTTGTATAAAACAACAAAAAGTTAAAAGCTCTTTCAAAAAGCTCTTCATCTGAGCTCCTAACCATACACCCCAAAGAGCTTTGGTCAAACATCTCTTTTTGCTCCAAACGGCTCCTAACTTAACACCCCCAAAGTATGACATTTTTATTGTAATAGTTCAACTTTTTTTATTGATAAATGGATAATGTATATTTCAGTCATGCTCTGTGATCTTTGATGATGATACTTCACAAAATTACTTAATCTGTGCAAGCCACTGCTCATTTGGGAATCCTCACATTAATTCATTTGTTATCAATTCTTGATCATATTGCCCTCACTGATATAATAGAAGAAGACCCGTCAAAAAAAAAAAAAAAAAGTTTAAAAATAATAGAAGAAGAAAGGTTTATATTTATTTTGACATATTTTGCTTAGGAAGAAGTCAGGCTCGTCTGTTTCCTTTTGCAATATCCTGTCTTTTTATACACTGTATAAACATCCCATGAACTGTTTAGTAAGTAAAAAAAGTCAGAGTAGTTTCCCCAACTTTTCTGGTTTCCTGGCTTGGGGACTGAAATAAATTCCATCATGTCATCTTTATCTCCCCATCCCCAACCATCTTGGGTTGGCCCTTCACCTTACATAATCAACAAAAAAGTAGAATTGTATGATGATCGTAATTTAGTAAATACAAAGATGTGGCCTATATTGATTCTGATGTTATATGTCGCAAGCATTATTGTTGTTAATCCTGATATCCTCTTTTATGTGTATGTAGGCTCTTTTAGATGTGTACACCATTCAAAGAGAGGTAGGAAAGCTAGATGGCATTAGTGTTGCATTGGTTGGTGATCTTGCTTATGGAAGGACTGTTCGTTCTCTGGCATATTTGCTTGCCAAGTATAATGATGTAAAAATATACTTTTGTGGCACCAGATGTGGTGAAAATGAAGGTATGGCTATGGTGAATATTTTATGGGTCATTTAATGTATCTTGCTGAAAAAATAATCAAATATGGAAATTTAGAGTGCAGTAATTCTAGAATACTAAATTGCAATATTGCAACTTCAGGATGATATTAAGGAGTATCTGACCTCAAAGAACATTCAATGGGAAGAAAGTGCTGACTTGATGGAAGTAGCTTCTAAATGTGATGTAGTTTATCAGACTCGTATTCAGCGAGAGCGTTTTGGGGAAAGGATTGATCTTTATGAAGAAGCAAGAGGGAAATACATAGTTAATAAAAATGTGTTGAATGTGATGCAGAAGCATGCTGTAGTCATGCACCCTCTTCCACGTCTCGATGAGGTATTTTTCCGAACCCTTACTAATGAAAGCAATGCATGTACTGTGGCCCTTCCTTCCACATCAGATCATTAATCTATGCCCCTCTTCTCATTCCCTATTTTCCACGTTTAGGGGGAATATATTGGCAAGCAATTGCTTCTCTTGTTTGATGGTTTATTTTGGCCTTTACAGATAACTGTAGATGTGGATGACGATCCAAGGGCAGCCTACTTCAGACAAGCAAAGAATGGTCTTTATATCCGTATGGCTTTGTTGAAGCTTTTACTTCTTGGATGGTAGCCAATAGATTAGAGAATTAGTGATTTGCTAGGGACTTTAAGTGTTGGTTTAGTAGGAGCAAGATGAGGGCTCTATGATGTGTTTTTTGAGGATCTGTTTGAAGTTATCAGAAGTTTTGACATCTTATGAAAGTTTTATTTATTTATTTATTTATTTTTTGTTAATTTCGTCTCCTGCGCTAAACCAGCAAGATCTTCAAGATGCCAGTCTTCTAGCGTAATTAAATGATGGCAGTTTTGGAGATACATATTTCATACAAATATCTTCTAGCGTAATTAAACCAGTTTTGGGTATCAATTCAGAACAATTAATATCAAGTTTTTGGAAACATGGCCCGAGTAAAGATTCAACTGTTCATACTTCATAGTATGCTGTATGGACTTGTAAAAATTATCAGAACATGAAGTACTAGTAATTTGTTACAGTAGTGTTAGTTGCTCAACATAGCTATAGAAGTTTATCAGTCATACAATGTGAACTTGAGAGAGGCAATGGGGAAATTAAATTTTCAAGGATTAAAACCAAGCCAAAAAATTTTCTAATTTAAAGAGCGAATAACAAGATTATAATTTGTCAAAAAAAAAAAAACAAGATTATAATTTGTGTAAATGTTATTAGTAGGCAGGGAAGTTAGGATCAACTTCTTTTTGCCAAGATGTCAATCCCCCGACAATGTCCTTGGCTGAGGTGAAGCCATGATTGTGTAGTAATTGGACAGCTCTCTGAGAATCATTGCCTCTTCTGCAAACTGTATACAGATGAGCACCGGAAACACCTTTACGTGTTTCCTCTTCCTTCAAAGCGGCAGAGATTTCTGGTAATCGGGACTCCAAACTTGAGAGTGGGAGATTAAGAGAATTGGGAAGTGAGATTATGTCAAAATGATGAGCAGGTCGAACATCGACCAAAATATGTGCTTCTCCATTGACAACCTTCTCATTGTACTCCTTGCAGCTAATTCTTGAATCTGCAGGTACAAGGTTCAACTTGGGAGGAGCCTGCACCCAGATCAGATACACAGGAAATCAGCCTTTTGAAACACATTTAAAACGAATTGTTACAGAAACACGAACAAATTACAGCATGTAGTCGAGTTTCATGCATTGCAAGATAATTCCTCAGCTATCATGATTCATGAAGGCCGGGAGTTCATTTAAATGTATCTTTCATTAAATTCTGTGACCTAGAAAAAATTATTTAGGGTTAGTCGACCTAGTCTATGAACCATTCATACAACCAACTTCCTAAAATCTTAGGCAGTTCTTCTATCATCAAAATTCATAATAAAGCTCTATGTACAATAATTAATGGCCACAGCTCACAAAGGAAGGGTGTGTTGATATAAAGTGCTTCAGCTTGCCAAGAGTACCTTTTATTGTGGGGAATACTTATAATGCTTCAGCTTGCCAAGAATATTACCACCTTTTATTGTGAGACTACTAAATTTTAGAAAGATTTTGCTGAACATAACAAATCATCATCATACACCAAGCAGTCATTTTAAAGTATAGCATTTGTTTTGGTGCAAAATTTAAAGTAAAGCATATACCCTAAAACAGACTTGCATGGGAATCCAGGTTTATGCGTTTGTCAAAGCATAGGCATCTTTCTTAAAGCCCCAAAAAAAACCGTTGAAGATAGGACAACACTATCATATCTAGCGATATTTCAATATGATTAAATAGGAGAAATATGAGACCAGAACACCCAATTCATTCAGTAGAATTTGACTGTGTATACACTACACTGAGTACACTCGCAGGAATTCCTATAATGTCACTTTTAAAAAAAAAAAATGATCCTATAATTACCAGCATTGGGGGTCATAAATGATAATAACATCAGAGAACGTCAAGCTTGAAAAACTAAAGAAAATAAAGTCTTACTGTTGACAGGGAAGAATGGGTGAACTTCTCGTAGTCAAATTCTCTAAAATGTTCAGGGGTGAATGCAGATTTTTCTCCACAGGCTTCACATTGTGGTGACTGTCCCCGTATTTTGACCTTAACAATGAGAAAATTTAACATTAGCAATCCGCATGCACAAATGAGTTGTCAGCAAAACCCAAGATAATTTAGAAAATAGAAGTAGAAAATAAATACATAGTACTTTTTTCAGTTCAATAGGTTTCAAAAGAAGGTTGATATTGATAAAATCTTTAGGAAGTAAAGCTTGAATCAAATACCGAATTATCTCCACAAGGACATATCAGCAATGCCCAACACTCATTGTTCTCTTGATTCACATTAAAGCACTAAGACCGACTGTGCAGGCACAAGTCAATAAGACTTTTAGTTGCTTATCCGATCCATTGATCATCACATAATTCAACAAGGAGCTTTGATGTAAAGAAAAAGTATTTTGTGGGTTTTTCAGAGCACATAGCACATTTATAGAGTTATCCATATTGCTCACCAGCTTAAAACACATCAAACAAAATACAGATAGTAATGATAATATTACTATTTAAACTACTGTCAAATAGGTCGATGACTACACGGAATAATCACTTTTGGTTCATGTAGCCGACCCCACTTATGGGATTAAGGCTTTGATTGATTGATTGAAACTACTGTAACATAGAAGAGGCACAATTTAAAAAGGAGATTGGAAAGGCATAGTTTGACAAGGCCCAACATCAGAAATGGGAATTTGACTCATACCACACGAATCCTTCCAGACAATGCATCAAATATAAGCATCCGTCCTGAAAGTGGCTCACCAACATCACTAGCAATTTTTATAGCCTCTAGGGCTTGTAAAGTTCCAATGACTCCAGGAACTGCAAATCATAAGTTAGAGAAAATAATAAGCAGGTGTATGCAAAAATAGAAGGTGAAGTATGAAATAAAAAGCAAAAGTAATTCACAAGACACTGAATTAGGGAGCTGAACAAGTTCTAAAATACAAGATCAAAATCAGCAACTAGCAAAAATAGTAAGACTCAAACTTGATTATGCAGACAGTAACTCTGGTGAGTTAAAATAACATATTAAGTGTATGCAATGCCAGGACCATTGCCTCAAACTCAACTTCTACACACTGTTTCAATGCTTTATAACCACATTACTACAAATGGAATCCAAAACCACAAGCTGTAGAAGCACCATACAAAAGTTAACCATTGAGTTTGAGACAAGCATGATATGCAGGCTATATAAGTATATGTGAGTACTACGTATTCAGCAACTCACCTACTCCAAGGACACCACTGTCCGAACATCTTTGACATGCTGTCATGGGTGGTGGAGCTGGAAATAGGCATCTATAACACGGACCACCTTTGTAGTTGTAAATGGTAAGCTGTGAATACATTCTGATCAGTTCATACATAGCCAGCTTAAGATTCTAGAACATAATATCTTAAGCCAAAAATATAAGTAAAAAACTATATGACAATTACACAGGATATACCTGTCCTTCAAATCCTAGAGCAGCACCTGATACAAGAGGCTGCAGAATAAGAATTTAAAGATGTGAGAAATGAACTAATTTTGCATAACCTAGGAGGCAAAATGACATGCATATTACACATGATTCTATGGTGAATGATACTGAAAATCTACATGATCCTACTGCACAGTGAGCACACAAGAAAGAAAATATGACTAGGTGTACCAACCATCACATTTGTTACCTTTTCTTAATAACATTAGTTTAAACCTTCACACTGTCATTATTACTCACAGCAAGTTGTCAACTGATTATTGAATTTCTATATAAATAATCTATTTTCTTAGAGAAACAGAATAAATTATACTTCCCTGATAATATTCTATTAAAACAATGGTTTTAACAAATCAGATACCTGATAAATCATCAATTAAGTAACTCCAAGTAATTATCAGGGCTTTAAAAAAACCCATTACCTTTTTCAACACAACACAACAATCATTTATCATGTAGCGACTTGGGACATTGTCTGTGGCATCAATTATTAAATCATACCTGCAAAATGCCATCAATGAAGAATTATCAAGTCATAAACAAGTTGACAGTTAATTACTTAAATGAAGAATAATACACGAGTATAAAAGAATTTGGGAAAAGTACTTGCTAAAGATCTCCAAAGCATTTGATGTTCGTAATGCTTCCCTATATTCAACAATCTCAATTGTGGAGTTGATCCTGAAACAAACATCAACATCAAGCCTAATTAATAAAATGCTTTTTTTATATTTTAGTTTTTAAGGTGGTAATAAGGCATAAGGATACAAGTAGAGAATTACGCACGAGCGACAGGCAGCAGCAGCAGATTCTACTTTGGACTTGCCGATGTAGGCCTCAGTGTGGATAACCTAACGTCCAGTCCAAATTAAAAGGAGATTCAAGTTAGAAAATTTTAAATTTATAATACGGAGTACAATAGTAAGCAAGTAACAACGTGACAAGAACAGAACAGTTTAAGGAGCACACCTGCCTATGCATATTATTAAGCTCCACTACATCATGATCAACAATACCTATTCGTCCTGAAAGACAACCAGAAAATATTTTAGAATTGATGAAGTTCAGTCTCTTCAGTAAGTTTAATCGTATCACATAAATGACAAATGTATATTAATTAGGATAGAATGCGGATTGCTAGGTGCAAATATTTGCCCTCTAGATAAAATGAAGTCTTACCGACTCCACAAGCTGCAAGATACAGAAGAGCTGGTGACCCCAAGCCTCCAGCTCCAACAACTAGCACCGACGACTTCAATAGATTTAACTGCCCTATAAAAAACAAACAGTAAATCAAAAGAAACCTCTTAAACCTTTTGATATCTTGCATAAACAAAAGAACAGCCCAATAATGCTATATCAAACAATAATCTTTACACCAATTTCAACAAGTTCTTACATGATTAGACGCCATACAAAGTCTCCATAAACACACTAAAGCAACATGGACCCTTTGTAAATATTTAACAAACATGGTGAGCATATACTATGCTATGATTTTAATACTTAATAACCCGAAATACGATTCCTTGCCTCAATTTTGATCCAAAATCTATATTAAGCATTGAAATCCAACAATGCAACAATTAAATTAATTTCCTTGCAATATTCTACTCCAAACCGAAATTGAAGAATTAATACACTTAAATAAAAAAAAAAAAAAAAAAACCCCACACTTTAATAAAATTACCCAGATAATGAAAGATATCTACTAAATTTGTAATAGACACTCAAAATTAAATCAACACTAAATTAAACTACATAAAAAAACACAAATTAATGAAAAAAACAACAAACATCAGAAAAATCATGAAAATGAATCATAAATTAAAAAGAAAAGGGGAAACCTTGAACGCCGAAAGAGGGGAGCAAAAGATGACGACTATAACGGTAAATAGCATCGGACGGTAATCCATGGCGGTTGCGGTTGGAATCGACGGTGGAGATTGAAGGGCAGGAACCGTTACATGGGGATTGTTTGGAAATCGAAGAATCTCGAAGCTGAGATTCTAGGGCTGAAATTCGAGCTTCAATGTCGCTTTTTTGAGCTTTTAAAGCGTCGATTTCGTCAAGTAATTTAATATTGGGTTCATCTTTGTGTGACTCCATTGTTGTCTGCAGCGAAGAAGGTAGGACTTAGGAGAGAGAGAGTGTGATGAAATGAAGGTGATAAAAATGTCAAAAACCCTACAATTTTGACTTTTTGCGTTTATAGTCTAAAACAGTCAAAAGGTAAGAAATAGGGGTTTTAGTGTTTTACACTTTTTAGTAAGTTGTTTTTTCTTGCCTTGTGTATCGAGATTCGAGAGGCTAATCGTGCAGCAGATTATGTTGTAATTATAGACTATTAAATTACAGGTTATATAAACGTTGACCTTAATGTAGATGCGAAGTTTTCTAATTTTATATCTTTAGATTAATTAGGGTACAGTCTTGCCAATTTCGGTAGCTTAACTAAGCTTTATAAATTTATAGTTAGGGTACAGTCTTGAGAGAAGACTTACCTAACTTTTGTATTTTTCCCTAAAAAAAAAGTTTTGTTTAGTTTATTACATATTAAATGGGGAAACCGCTACTTTAAATAGGGGTTTTTCACTTTTACCTATCATTATTATTGTCGCAAAACTTCCACTTTTAGTTTAACCATTATCAAGAATCAACTAAGCCAACACAGAATAACTTTAGTGGCTAAGACCCTAAATTACTCCGTCCCAATTTTATGTGGACTTTGGAATTATAGAAATTTAGTGGGTCATTACACTTATATATCACCAAATAGAGAAGGATCAAACTAATTTGGAAATTTTGTTCTCAAACAAGATTCAAAGTTTGTTTTTATGATTGCTATAATCTAACTATAAGTGTGAATTTCTAGACTTTTCGAACTTATGATTAGGTGAGTTTGAAATTGGAAACCGCACACTGGCTTTGTGATGTTTGAACTGGTGCAAGAAATTGTTAGAAACTTAGAATAGTAACATAACATGGCATGCACCTTTAATAAAATTGAAGAGACGATACAAATTTAAATTGAAAATATGGAGTTAGAAAATTTTATATTAATCCATCTTTGCCATCTTAATTTTTATATTAATTCATTTACTTACTGTAAAAAAATTTCAGCTACTAAACAACCAGTATACAGTCTATACACTCCACATTTGCAAAGAAGGTAAGACTGGTAGACATATATGCAGGAGCTTGATGCTTGATAAAAATTTATTGACATGACAACTTAATTGGACATACATTTAGACAAACTAATTCACATGCTCTTAATATATCCCTTTTAACAAGACTAAAATTGCAACTCATTCATGTGTGCTGCTGCTGTTCACATATAATCACTGATTTTGACATCACAGGAGGATCATTGTGCAAGAGATCAGCCTAAGCCTATGGTACGTTTCACATATGCAAGGAGGAAGTTTAAGCAAGGGTCTGGCAGAGAAAGTGAGCTGGAATTCTGAAGCTAAAAGTTGTTACAGGGAGGGCAAATCTGTCATTATGAGAATTAGTTTGATAGTCCTTGTTTTGTGTGATGAGTTTGTTATTTCTGATTGTTAGTTATTTTTAGCTATTTAAGGGGAGTTTGTGTAGAGGGAATGTATCTAGAAATCAATTGTGGGAATCATTCCTTGGGAGAGCATCCTTTCCTCTCAAAAGAAAGGAGTTGTATTGAAGTTTCTCTGTCTTGCAATACAATCTATCGGTTTTGGCTAACATTTCTCTCTAATTGCTTGCTTGCTCTGTTTTTACTGATCTAATTCCTAGCAAATTGGTATCAGAGCAGTGACGATCGGAGCGGCAATGGCACGCCTAACCAATGCACAACGCATGGACTTGATGGAGCAAGAGCTTGTTGAGATTCCGGCGAAGGTGGCTCAGGAGATTGCTGCTGCTCTAGCGGCTCTCAAAATCGACATCAACACCATCCGTGCTGAGGTTCGCACCTCTACTAGGTCGGAAACAGGGCCTTCTAATGGTGGCTCCTGGGATAACCCGTTTTCCGCACAACACCTTGAGTACGGTGAAGGTGGCGGTGGCGCTCAAGGAGGTGGAGCAAACTGGAAGTTGAGGAAACTCGACTTACCCCTGTTTGATGGTACAAACCCCGATGGGTGGATCCTCCGTGCGGAGCGTTTCTTCCATTTTTACCGCTTGGCTGAAGAAGATAAGGTGGAGGCGGCGGTGGTAGCGCTTGATGGAGACGCGCTGCTGTGGTACCAATGGGAGCATCGTCGCCGTCCCTTGCTGACTTGGGATGCTATGAAGCAATTGATCCTACGCCGCTTCAGAACCACCGCGACGGGCTCACTTCACGAGCAGTGGTTGGCGCACCAGCAGACAGGATTGGTGGAGGATTATCGGCGTCGTTTTATCGAGCTTTTAGCTCCGATTGAGGGTGTTCCAGAAGAAATTGCTAAAGGGCAATTTATTAATGGTTTAAGCGAAGAAATCCGGGTCGAAGTTTGATTGTTAGACCCGATTACTCTGGATCGGGCTATGGAGCTTGCTATGCGGGTTGAGGAGAAATTAAGGCTTAGCCCACGGCCCAAGCCTAATACTAACCCGCCCACGTGGCGCACACCCAATCCTACCCTACGTTCTAACTCCTCTTCCCAGATCCAAAATTACCCAAACCAAAACACGAACCACCCAAACCTAAACACATACCCACCTCCCAAACACGCAACCACCCACCACAAAACCACCGGCGAGATAAGGAGGTTGTCGGAGAGGGAGCTTCAGCAAAAGAGGGAGCAAGGGCTGTGTTTCAGGTGCGATGAGAAGTGGAATCTCAACCACCGTTGCCGCCGCCGTGAGTTGAGTGTTTTGTTAACGGTGGACGACGAGGAGATGGAGTGGGAGGATTCCGGTGAATTTTCTGCAGCAGAAACACAAATTTCCGACCCGATTCCACCCGTGACTGAACCCGCAACCAACCCCAAGGTAGCTCTGTGCTCCGTAATGGGACTTACGAGTCCTAAAACTATGAGAATGTTAGGCTCCATCAAGGATGATAAGGTGGTGGTAATGGTGGATCCCGGCGCGACACACAACTTCATATCTTCCGTCGCTGCCGAGCATCTACAGCTTCCGGTGACTGAGGCGGCAAGTTTTGGGGTGACATTGGGAACAGGGGACACGGTGCAAGGGAGTGGAGTGTGTCGTGGTGTGGTGCTGGAGGTTCAAGGGATCACCATTGTTGAGGACTTCTTGGTGCTGCCCTTAGGAAACTCAGATTTAATTCTGGGAATCCAATGGTTGGAGAAATTGGGCACTACCATGGCTAATTGGAAGAATCAGACTCTCAAATTTCAGCTAGGGGGAGAATCTGTCACATTGAAAGGAGATTCTCAACTTAGCAGGACTTGTATTTCGTTGAAAGCCTGTTCAAATCATTGCAGAAGGAAGGGCATGGGTTCATAGTCGAATGTAACCATTTGGAGAGTGTGGACGAGGAGCAGCCCTCTGTTCCTGCCAATTTCCAGCCGTTAATTCATGAGTTCCAGCAAGTTTTTCATATGCCCGAGGGCTTACCACCCAGACGTCCTATAGAGCATGCCATCACACTGAAACATGGAGCAAATCCGATCAGCGTTCGCCCATACCGTTACCCCCAATCTCAGAAAGACGAGATTGAGAAGCTAGTGACAGATATGCTTCGAGCAGGTATAATACAAACCTCCATCGGTGCCTATTCTAGCCCTATTCTGTTGGTTAAGAAAAAAGATGGTAGTTGGCGATTTTGTGTAGATTACAGGGCCTTGAATAAGGACACCGTGCCTGATAAATTTCCCATACCCATGATTGATGAATTGTTGGATGAGCTGTGTGGTTCCACGATTTTCACCAAAATGGACTTGAAATCTGGGTATCACCAGATTAGAGTCAGAAGAGAGGATGTGCCTAAAACAGCCTTTCGTACCCATGAGGGTCATTACGAATTTCTCGTAATGCCCTTTGGGCTCACAAACGCCCCTGCAACTTTCCAGTCACTTATGAACGAAGTGTTTCGCCCTTTTTTGAGGAAGTTTGTCTTGGTTTTTTTCGATGATATCCTGGTATATAGTCCATGTGAGGAGTCTCATCAACACCATCTCAGGAAGGTTTTGGAAACGTTGGCTGCTCACCAATTGTATGCAAATTTTAAAAAGTGTGAAGTTGGGAGGACTCGGGTAGCTTATTTGGGGCATGTAATTTCAGCAAATGGGGTTGAAGTGGATGCTTCTAAGGTGCAAGCTATGGTGGAATGGCCTGTTCCTACCACCATTAAGGAATTGAGAGGATTCCTCGGGCTTACAGGGTATTATAGAAAGTTTATTCAAGGGTATGCGATGATTGCTCAACCTTTAACTAATCAGCTGCGCAAAGACTGCTTTGGATGGTCAGAACAAGCAACCTCTGCCTTTGAAGCCCTCAAGGCAGCCATGGTTACAGCCCCTATCCTAGCTGCTCCAAATTTTTCATTGCCTTTCATAGTGGAAACTGATGCTTCGGGGCACGGGTTAGGAGCTGTCCTTCTCCAAGACAACCACCCCATTGCTTTCTTCAGCAAAATCTTGGGTTTGAGAGCTAGAACGAAGCCAATATATGAAAAAGAACTCATGGCCATTGTGTTTGCGGTGGAGAAATGGCGACACTACTTGCTAGGAAGGCAATTTGTGGTAAGGACAGACCAACGCAGCCTTAAATACTTGCTTGAACAGAAAGAAGTAGGCCAAGTTTACCAAAAATGGGTAAGCAAACTCTTGGGGTATACCTTTGACATTCATTACAAGCCAGGGGCCACTAATAAAGTGGCAGATGCATTGTCTAGGCAGCATGGTGTTCTGTTAGAGTGTGCTGCTTTGGTCACTTCTTGCGGGGTTCAATGGCAATTTGTTCAGTCTTTTATTAAGCAAGACAAGACCATCCAGCAGCTCATTGCTCAAATACAAGCTGGGGATGTAGTTCCAAAAGGGTATACACTCGAAAATGGGGTGTTGAAGTACAAGAGCAGGGTGGTTATTCCCAAGCAAAGTGAACTCACCTCCAGGTTGCTTAAGGAATACCACGACTCACCAGTTGGGGGCCATGCCGGGGACTTCAAAACATATCAACAAATTGCGGGTGAGTGGTATTGGGTGGGAATGCGCAAGGATGTGACAACTTATGTTCAGCAATGTCACATTTGCCAACAAAACAAAGTATCCACCTTATCTCCCTTGGGGTTTCTGCAACCCCTTCCTATTCCTGAGCAAGTGTGGGAAGATGTTTCCATGGATTTTGTGGAGGGTCTTCCAAAATCTTTGGGGTGGAACACTATTCTGGTGGTTGTTGATAGATTGACCAAGTATGGTCATTTCATTCTTCTCAGGCATCCTTATAATGCTCAGTTGGTTGCTCAAGTTTTTGTTAAAGAGGTGGTGAGGTTACATGGTATGCCATCTTCTATAGTGTCCGATCGGGACAAAATTTTTCTCAGTATATTCTGGAAGGAACTGTTCAGATTACAGGGCACGAGTCTTCGGAGAAGTACAGCTTACCATCCGCAATCAGATGGGCAGACCGAAGTGGTCAACAAGGGAATTGAGTCCTATTTGCGTTGCTTTGTAAATGGGAAACCATCGAGTTGGGCTAGTTGGATACATTGGGCAGAATATTGGTATAATACGGCTTTTCATACAGCCACTCTATGCACTCCCTTCAAGGCTCTCTATGGAAGAGATCCTCCCCACTTGGTCAGATTCTCTTCCGGGGGCACTTCACTTTCTTCTTTGGAAGACTTACTTTTGGAGAGGGATGCGATCTTGGATGACTTGAAATACCACCTGGTGCAAGCTCAGGCTTACATGAAGCAATATGAGAATAAGTCTCGGAGAGATGGTGAGTTTCAAGTGGGGGACTTGGTCTATCTTAGGCTACAGCCTTACAGGCAGCTCACTGTGGCTAGGAGACAGTCTGACAAACTCTCTCCACGTTTTTATGGACCTTATGAAGTGTTGGAACGTGTGGGTAAGGTGGCATATCGTTTGCAGCTCCCTGATACAGCTAAGATTCATCCTGTTTTCCACATTTCTCAACTGAAAAAGGCCTTGGGACCAGGACAACTGCCTACTGTCTTGCCTACTCAACTCTCTGCTGATTTGGTGTTAGAGGTGGAACCAGAGGCTGTGCTTGGGGTGCGGAATTCTCAATCTGCTACTGAGGTTCTGATTAAGTGGAAGGGTTTACAGGACTTTGAGACTACTTGGGAAGACCATGATGAAATAGCTGCTCGTTTTCCTCAGTTCCACCTTGAGGACAAGGTGCTTTTTTGGGCAGGGGGTATTGCAAGAGATCAGCCTAAGCCTATGGTGCGTTTCACATATGCAAGGAGGAAGTTTAAGCAAGGGTCTGGCAGAGAAAGTGAGCTGGAATTCTGAAGCTAAAAGTTGTTACAGGGAGGGCAAATATGTCATTATGAGAATTAGTTTGTTAGTCCTTGTTTTGTGTGATAAGTTTGTTATTTCTGATTGTTAGTTATTTTTAGCTATTTAAGGGGAGTTTGTGTAGAGGGAATGTATCTAGAAATCAATTGTGGGAATCATTCCTTGGGAGAGCATCCTTTCCTCTCAAAAGAAAGGAGTTGTATTGAAGTTTCTCTGTCTTGCAATACAATCTATCGGTTTTGGCTAACATTTCTCTCTAATTGCTTGCTTGCTCTGTTTTTACTGATCTAATTCCTAGCACATTGTTGTGAAACCTTTCAGCACTCCTGCAGATTGTACCATATAACACAACCGAAAAGTACTGTTTCCTGTACTCATTGTACACAACTTGTGGATCATGATATAAAACTTTGTAACATGACTTGTATTAAAATTAAGGTCCCCTGCATGTCTGTACTACACATTAGCTGGTAAGTTGGGTGTTAAAAACATAGCACAAACATTTGATCATGATAAAAATTGTGTTGGTTGTTGTTGAAGGTGAGATTCTTCATATCTTATGCTCAACTTAAGTATAATTCCGCGATTAGATTGACATACACTACAATGTAGACCATTGAATATAACATCTGATTATATTTGTGCAGCATGATCTGAATCAATAATCTGATAATGTATTAATTAATTAGCTGGCAAATTTGGAAAGAAGAAACATTGTGAAGCATAACCTTAACTGTTTGTTTGTCGGATGAGATTCCTTATGTCTTCTTCTACCTAATCATATTTAGTTAGCCAAGTTAGGGAAGGAAGAGCAAGTCACAGAATAAAAACATTGCAGCATCTTGAGTGGTTCTTTGACCTTCAAACATCGAAAGCAACTACAAAAATGGCATCTCACCACACCCGTTCTTCTAGTTATCCCTCGAATTCTCACCCAATTGTTGATCAGTTGGAAGAACAATTGTGCAGATTAAGGTCATGTCAAGCTGCCTCGACTTCATCAGTCACCAGCAAACTTACTGGTTTTGAAGATTTATACAAGTGTGTTGATCAATTTCTGCAGCTGCCTCTGAATCAGAAAACAGTATGCCAAATTCAAAGCAAAATTTGGGTTGAGGAGGTGTTAAATGGATCTTTAAGGCTACTTGACATCTGTGCCACCTATCGAGATGTTCTAGTACAGTCTAAGGAACGGCTGAAAGACATACAATCAGTGCTACGAAGAAGGTGCAGTGATGAAGTTGACATTAACAATGAAGTTGTTGAATACCTTAAAACCCGAAAGACATCCAAAAAGATAATCAAGAAGTGCTTGAAAGATATCAAGGAAGTTGACAGAACTAATGAGACTAATGCCACCGAGAGCATGCTAAGAGAAGTGCAAGCATTGATAGTTGATGTCTTCAACTCCTTGTTGTCCTACATCAGTGGATTGCGGAATAGTAGCTGGTCTTTCTCAAAACTTGTCAGCCAAAGATCCGAGAAGGAAACAGAAGCATCCATCAGTGAATTTGAAGCTGTTGATGCTACTCTAGAGTTGATGATTAGCCAAAAAAAGAAATTAAATGTTGATATGTCACAAATAGTGAAATTAGAGTATGAAGTTCAAGAAATCGACGAAGTGTTAGAATGCTTATACAGGCATCTGATTAGGTACAGAGCAACTCTTCTCAATGTTCTTAGTAACTAGTACAGATATTAATTCCTGTACACACATTTTGTTAGGTGAAAAAACATTCTAGCTATACACAAATAAATACTAGTATTATACAATTTTATCCAATTTGTGTTCCATTTTATTCTTATTTGAATTTATACCATCATACATTACAATATGCCTGATATGTAACACTAGTCAATACTTCAAATCAAAGGAAATTAACTGAGAGAGTTTAAAATACACCAAACTTTCTAGTTTATGTTACAAGTCATTCTGTTTTTGAATTACATCACATTGTGAAAGAAATGTCTGTTAGCTTGAACACAATGTGTTCAAGATAAATTTGACTGATTATATTATGTGTACTTTCTTGATAAAAATTGAACAAAATAAGACGGATTTTTTCCATTACAGAGTGTACTGGGACGAATGATGGACTAATCCTGTTACAGTTCGATTTGTCGAGATGAACATAGCATGGACTATCTGATACAGTCAAGAAATTGCCTACTACTTTCAAGGATCATTCAGGCAGGTCTCAGTTTATATCTACATAATAAAAAGCCTTGCAGGATCTTATTAACAACAGTAATCAAAATCTTATTCTATTATCTATTTCCTGTATCTATGTAATTTCCTCCTAGGCACCTGATTTCAATGCTACTCGTGTGCATCGTTGGCAAATTATTGAGCACTCCTGCAGTACATTATATATATACTAGCTTAGAGATGAGTACTTGTCATAGCCACTCGTGCATAGCGCATTATTAGG
This sequence comes from Chenopodium album, assembly GCF_948465745.1. Taxonomy (NCBI): domain Eukaryota; kingdom Viridiplantae; phylum Streptophyta; class Magnoliopsida; order Caryophyllales; family Amaranthaceae; genus Chenopodium; species Chenopodium album. The sequence continues at coordinate 38,970,468 of NC_137855.1, forward strand.
ATCATGATACAAGACTTCGTAGCAAAATATTACTATAAAAAAATAAGATCATCAAAAGATCATATTCACTATAATAAGGGAATACTCAAGATTCAGAAATCACATTAGCTGTTTAGCTTGGTGCTATTAAGCACAGAACAAACATTGGAAAGAAGCTATTGCAGGTATTGTCTGGTTGTTGTATAGCAGAAAATCCTTCTTTTCTTTAATTCGCCTTAACTGATATGTAATTTTAACAAATTATTTAATCATCGATTGATTCATTAGTAACGAAAGAAGCGACAATGTGAAACAAGCCCAACGAAGACCATGTTATTAGACAGTGTTTCGTTTAATTTTTTGATGCCTTATGTCTTCTGTTACCTTGGTATAAATAGAGGTAGAAGAATGAGTTATTCATCAAATCAAAACTTCTATCTTACAACTCTAAGCCTCTTAACAAAACTAAAAAAGAATATTTAAAATGGCTTCTATCCATACTCGATCATTCAGTTTCCCCTCAAACTCTCACCCCGTTTCAGAACAATTGGATCAACAATTGAACAGATTGAGATCATCTCAAGCTGCTTCTACTTCATCCTTGACCGCCAAACTTAGTGGTCTAAATGATTTATACAAGTGTGTTGAAGAGTTTCTTCAACTGCCCCAAAATCAGAAAACCGTATCTCAATCTCAACAAGTGTTGGATGGATCTCTAAGACTCGACATTTGTTCCACATCTCGGGATGTCTTGGCAATGACAAAAGAAAGCATCCAAGACATTCAATCAGTTCTTCGAAGAAGGTGTAGTGGTGAACTTGATATTACCAATGAAGTCGCTGCATATCTGAAAACAAGAAGAGCTTCCAAGAAGACAATCAAGAAGTGCTTGAAAGATATCAATGCAGTTGAACCCGTTGCCATTGAGAGCATGCTCAAGGATGTGCAAGCGTTGACTGCTGAAGTCTTTTAACTCCTTGTTGTCTTACATCGGTGGATCACAGAAGAGTAGCTGGTCTTTCTTTAGCCAAAGATCTGAGAAGAAAGCAGCAACATCCTTTGATGCTGTTGATGCTCTTCTTGAGAAGAAAGTCAATGTTGACATGTCACAACTAGTAAATTTAGAGTCAGAAATTCAAGAAATTGACGAAGTTTTGGAATCATTGTTTAGGCATTTGGTGAAGACAAGATCAACTCTTCTCAATGTCCTTAGCAACTAGAATAGAAATTTGTCCTTGTACAAAAATTTTTGATACGTGAATATACATACAAATGAATATACTATACATACAATTATCTCGAATTTTCGTTGTGTTCTTCAAGCTCATACTTTCAATCATGCCTTAGAGATGCTTAAATACTTGAAATGAAGGGTAAAATAAAATTAAAATGACTGATAGTATGAGACATCATATCATACATGATTCATTACAGTTAACAAAAAACAGTAAATATTGTTTTAGTTAAAAATTTAAGAAATTCTCTGTTTTCTAAGACAAATTAGAGGAAAAGATGAGCCTTTTCTGGATAAAAAAAATTAACATAAGATAAATTCTTCATTAAGATTATTATGAAAATTTAACTAAGGTTGATTATCAGAATGATTCCATTTGCAGGGAAGCGTTGAATTGTATCGCGAATTAATTGCTAAGTAGCTGTACGATTCCAATTGTCTGCAGTGCTTCAGAAATCAGTATTATATTGTATTGTATAAGGGCGTGTATGACAGTCATTAAAAATGCAGGTTCTTGTTGTATATAGACAATATAGTCAGGTACTTACCTACAAATTTGGATCATGTACACAACTTCATTATTGTTGTTTATTAATATTTTTGAGGCTCCTATCCTCGCAATTTCATTCATTTGTATTAAAAAAACAGAATATGTGATTTGTTAAGTAGCCAGCTGATAGAATGTGTCATTTCTACTCGTGCGTAGCATTTGCTTAGGATCATGATGGACATGCAGGGAGCAGCATAAGACATTGAATATTTTGTGAATATAAGTACATAATTTTATATAGATTGTTAATAGGCACCATGAAAGAGTACTCCTGCAGTACATTATACTAGAGATGAGTACTTGTTTTTGCCACTCGTGTATAGCGCATTAGTAGGATCATGTACAAAATTTTGTACTTTGTAACAGAGTATTACTATAAAAAATAAGGTTCATGATCATATTCACTGTAATAAGGGTATACACGCGATACAGAAATCATATTAGAAACATATAACAAACATTTGTAAGGAGCTATTTTAAACTAAGACATCATCTATTCATCTTGCAGACAATGTCTGGTGGTTGTATAACAAATAATCCTTCATTTCTTTTATCTGCCTTAATGGAGTATGTGGTATCAACAAATTATTTAATCATCGATTGATTGATTAGTAGGCGAAAGAAGAGACAATGTTAAACAACCCAAAGGAAGGACATGTTATCTCTGTGAGTCTCATTTATTTTTTGATTCCTTTTGTCTTCTCTTGCTTTGGTATAAATAGAGCCAAAGAAATGAGTAAATCATCAAATCAAAACTTCTATCTTTCAACTCTTAGCCTTAAAACAAACTTTAAAGAACATAAAATGGCTTCTTACCACACTCGATCTTTCAGTTTCCCTTCAAACTCTCACCCCGTTTCTGAGCAGTTGGATCAACAATTGAACAGGTTGAGATCATCTCAAGCTGCTTCTACTTCATCCCTTTCAAGCAAACTTAGCGGTCTAAATGACTTATACAAGTGTGTTGAAGAGTTCCTTCAACTGCCTCAAAATCAGAAAACCGTATCTCAATCTCAACAAGTGTTAGATGGATCTCTAAGACTCCTTGACATTTGCTCCACATCTCGGGATGTCTTGGCCTTGACAAAGGAAAGCATCCAAGACATTCAATCAGTTCTTCGAAGAAGGTGTAGTGGTGAACTTGACATTACCAAGGAAGTCGCCTCATACCTTAAAACAAGAAAGTCATCCAAGAAGACAATCAAGAAGTGCTTGAAAGATATCAATGCAGTTGACAAAACTAACGAGTCCATTGCCATCGAAAGCATGCTCAAGGATGTGCAAGCATTGACAGCTGAAATCTTTAACTCCATGTTATCATACATCGGCGGATCACAGAAAAGTAGCTGGTCTTTCTCAAAACTTGTTGGACAAAAATCTGAGAAGGAAGCAGCAACATCTTTTGACGCTGTTGATGCTATTCTTGTGAAGAAAATGAATGTTGATATGTCACAACTAGTAAATTTAGAGTCAGAAATTCAAGAAATCGACGAAGTTTTGGAATCATTGTTTAGGCATTTGGTGAAGACTAGATCAACTCTTCTCAATGTCCTTAGTTATTAGATAGAACAGAAATTTTTCCTGTACAAAAATTTTGATACTTGAACATACAATACAAATGAATATACATGATACTGATACAATTATCTCAAATTTTTGTTTTATCAATCAAATTTATACTTACAATTATACATTAATCATGCATCATACAAAATATGAGATACAAGATTCACTCCAATCCACAAACAGAAAGCTGTAAATTTAATTTGTTATGTCTTGTTAATTATTTAAGAAATTCTCTGTTTTCTAAAAACACTAAATGAAAATAAAAGTCTTTCTTAAGAAAAAAATATATAAAAATTGAATTAAAAAAAAAAACTATAAATACTCTTCATTAAGATGATTAAAAGTATATAACTAAGGTGGATTATCAGAATGACTCCATGTGAAGGTAAGCTGTAAGATTCCAATTGTCTGTAGGAGCTTCAACAAACTCAGTATTATTGTAACAAGAGCGTGTATGTATGACAGTCGAAGTATTATTTAGGAGCTCGCCTACAAATTTGGATCATGTACACGAGTTCATTAACATTTTTAAGGCTCCTTTCCTTGCAATTATGTTCAACATATTCGTTTAAAATTGACAGAAAATGCAAATCATTAATTGATTTGTTAGCTAGCTTGCTGATAAAATGTGTCATTTCTACTCGTTCATAGCAGTTGCTTAGGATCATGATGGACATACAGGGAGCAGAATATGACAGTAAATATTGTGAGGATAGCTAGATGATTTTTAATTTGATTGGTAGTTCAAGTCATTTATAATATACGAAGTATATACTAGTACGAAGTACTTATGTATGTTATTCGAACTCTTTATTTCTCCTATATATTTAATTAATAATCACGCCGAATCTTTAACACATAGACATAGTCACACGGAAATACAATCAAAATCATGAAGAATTTTCACATGATAATTTAATTGAACACTTGAACACAAGTCACAAGACCCATGTCGAACATGGATTATCAAGTTCGAGTAACATAGTTAATAACATTGTTGACACTGAGAGTAGATGTTAGCTATTGATTTAGAAATTAGAGGTGGGTAGTTAGAAAATTTAAAATAGCTACTCGTATTTCATTTGAATGTTAATACAAATTAAATACAAGCATCTAAATTGCAAAACCTTATTTTCTCAAAAAACAAAACCTAAAAGATAAATTTGGTAGCTTTGTGTCAAAAGTCTACAAAAATGATTGAAAAACCAATGTGTTAACATTCTCCTTAGTTATAGTAACTAAAGCCGTTTAAGGGAGGACTCAAGTTCAAGCCTCATTGTATGCAGAAATTCTTATTAGGAGACTCACCTATCATAAACCAGGTGTGCGATCCGGATTGGATTTAGATATACTTGGAACTAAGCTTTAATCAACCGAATGGGCATCCTAAAAAATAATTCCCCTCAGCTAATCTCTGTTATAAAGAAGTTCGTTTATCATGAAGTGGTTTTCTAATAAACCCCGATTTTTACCTATTTTTACCGCAAAAGTTAGAGTTATATATAATTGAGAGTACTAATGTTTGGGGAAAGTTGCAAAGAGAGTACTCAAGTTTAAATTTGTGCGAAAAGGGTACTGAACCCACAATAGGAGGTTAAAATACCGGTGGCAATTGCCTGTAACCGGTTTACCCCTATTTCGAATAAAAAAAAAAAACTGATTTGTCTAATCAGCTGTACTTTGAGAAACAACATATTTTCAACATTATTCTCATAATCAATCAACAAAATAAAAAATTATTAAGGGTAAAAAATGCCAAAAATCAAATCAATCGAACACAAACGACGAAATCTAAACCTATGCCGCCACGACCCTTGCCGCTATTACTCATTAGCCACCGCTACGACGCTACCCAACCTTGGTCGACGCCTTCCTTCTCGCCACAAAGCTTTTGTCGCCGGCTTTTATACTCAGGAACACCAATTATAAATCGTTAACCCAAATCCAAAAACATCACATTTGACAGTGAAAATACTACCAATAATGCAGCCCAATTTCCATTTTGCTCACCTTAATCAACAATGCCATTTTAATCAAAATTTAGGGATTTCACTTTCCCCACCCAATTTGTCCTCTATTCTTAAATAAAACCACCACTAAGATGAAAATACCCCTACCATTGTTGAGAATGATGACTTTGCGAGACAATGAGTTGCTGGAAGAGGGCTTTAGAGGGGAAGTGTGTGGAGTAGATGTTATGGATAGGAAGAGAGAGAATTTGGAGTTTTGGTGTGAATGGTGTTTGTCTTTGGAGTTGACGGTGAGGAGGTGTTGGTGGAAGTTTGGTGTTTGTTTTTAGTGAAGTGGTTAACATGTGAAGAGAGGAGAGAGAAGATGAATTAGAAAAGTTGTGAGGACAAACATTAGTACCCTCATAAATGTCAGAATTTTATTTTTCATTTTTTTTTTGTTTGGTTAACTTGTTACAATAGATTAATTTTGTGGTGAGTACTTTACCTGCAACTTTTGAAACTTTAGTACCTTCACTGCAACTTTTCCTAAACTTTAGTACCTTCAATTGTATATACGGAGTAACTCGCAAAAGTTACTTTTGGCCCCTGTTTTTTTTTATCCGGCTCGTGTTTACCAAGCACGCAAATTATCACCTCCAACCTCCTGTCCTCTACCCTGGCTAGCTTAGTTCATCAATTAATAGCCACCCTGAACTCCACCGCTTTACCGCCAACTCCACCATCGTCTTATAGACATTGCCCCCTCCAAAATCACACAATTCGACGTCATTCCAATTTTCAAACTCTCCAATTTGCAGCTCTCACATGACTGTCATATCCTCAAAGAAATCTGCACTTGCAATGGCAAAGGTTGAGATTTTAATACATTCGTTTAGTTCAAGGTGGATGTGCTAATCCCAATGACTATAAGCTGTAATTCTGCGTTTTGTGATTGCCCAGAAGGTGTTTGATGAAATGCCAAAATGAAATAGTTGCATTATTGCTTGGATGCTTTGATACATTGTTAGACCGTTGTCGCCGTGCTTCGTACTCTATCTCTGATACATTCTTTCACCTGGGTTCAAGGTGGATCGTGGATGTACGCTTGCCAATAACTGGGATTGAAATGTTTGAGATTCTGGGGTTGCCCAGAAGATGTTCGATGAAATGCCTAAATAAAATAATATTTGCTTTATTGCTTGGAATGCTTTGATACGTTGTTTGGCCACTTGATGTAGGCAGCTTTCCTGATGATGTTGCCTTGCTTTGTGTTCTTTCTCTGCGTCCACTCGAACGAGGGCTTGGATGAAGGGATGAATTCTAGTTCTAAACTAAGGATCATAAGTTGGACATATATAAAGATTATTGCGGGGTGTAATGTAGTGATTGGTTTATTTGGACAAGATGGGTTCATTGCCGAATAGAGCGCAATGTGTTTGGCAATGTTGGGTGCAAGAAGAGTATTATTCCGGGGAACACGGATGGTTATGGAATTTGCAGCGAATGAGCGCGAGCATGGCAGCAAATGGCATTTCTTGGAGCACTCTCTGCGGCATATATAATACTTGAGGTAAGTACTAATCCTTTCCACTCGTGTTTAGCGCGTTTTAAGGGTCATGATGTTTAATTTTATAGCAGAGTATTGTATGCTAAAACTTAGCTAATCACCACATGTATTCACTTAAACGAGGGGATACAGAAAGAAAATGCATCAGATGTTGGGAGTTAACACACATTAGACAGGTATTGAATTAAAATAAGACCAATCTTGCAGATTTTGTATTGGTTGTTGTAGAACAATGGATCCTTCATATCTATTCTTTAATTGATATGGAGTATATTTATATTAGTAGAAAGTCCACCATTGATCGACTCGTTGCCTCGTTGGTTGGCCAGCTGAGAAGAGACAATGTGAAACAACCCCAAGGAATACAATGTTCTCTCTCCGAGTATTACTTAATTTTTTGATTCCTTTTGTCTTCTGTTTCTTTGGTATAAATAGAGCCAAAAGAATGAGAAGATCAACAACTCAAAACTTCTATCTTACAACAATAAGCCTCTTAACAAACTTTAAAACAATACTAAAATGGCTTCCATCCATACTCGATCTTTCAGTTTCCCCTCAAACTCTCACCCCGTTTCTGAGCAATTGGATCAACAATTGAACAGGTTGAGATCATCTCAAGCTGCTTCTACTTCATCCTTGTCCAGCAAACTTAGTGGCCTTAATGATTTATACAAGTGTGTTGAAGAGTTTCTTCAACTACCACAAAATCAGATAACCGTATCCCAATCTAAACAAGTATTGGATGGATCTCTAAGACTCATTGACATTTGCTCAACATCTCGAGATGTCTTGGCAGTGTCAAAGGAACAGATCCAAAGCATTCAATCAGTTCTTCGAAGAAGGTGCAGCGGTGAACTTGACATCACCAATGAAGTCGCTGAATACCTAAAAACCAGAAGAGCTTCCAAGAAGACAATCAAGAAGTGCTTGAAAGACATTAATGCAGTTGAGCCCGTTGCCATTGAGAGCATGCTCAAGGATGTGCAAGCATTGACTGCTGAAATCTTTAACTCCTTGTTATCTTACATCGGTGGATCACAGAAGAGTAGCTGGTCTTTCTTTAGCCAAAGATCTGAGAAGAAAGCAGCAACATCCTTTGATGCTGTTGATGCTCTTCTTGTAAAGAAAGTAAATGTTGATATGTCACAACTAGTAAATTTAGAGTCAGAAATTCAAGAAATTGACGAAGTTTTGGAATCATTGTTTAGGCATTTGGTGAAGACCAGATCAACTCTTCTCAATGTCCTTAGCAACTAGAATAGAAATTCATCCTTGTACAAAAAATTTTTGATACGTGAATATACATACAAATGAATATACTATACATACAATTTCTCTAATTATATTTGTGTTCTTCAAATTTATGCTTTCAATCATTTTTTTTAATCGTACCAAAGTTACTAGACTCTTGAAGCCTGAAAAACAGATGGTAAAAATAAAATTCAACAGCATAAGTTATATGATTACAAAAGTCAATTAAATTACTTTAATTATACTCTGTAAGTAATTCTCTGTTTCTAAAGTGAAATCCAAAGGTAAATAAAGTTTCTCTTTGAAGAAATATTAATAAAAATGAAATAATAAATCCAATTATTTTCCAATAAAAGAGATTATAATTAATTGAAGGTTGTTTAATATCAGAATGGCTCCATGTGAAGATACGCGTTGAATTGGCTAATGAATGCATAGCTTGTTAGCTGTTAATATTCCATATGTCTGCTGGAGAGTTTCAGAATATATTATAGTAAGGGTGTGCATGAATGCATGAAATTGCGTGGTCTCCTACAGTCAGGCACTCTCCTTTATTCTTGGTTCATTTCCACTCGTGCGTAGCTGTTGCTTAGGATCATGTTGGATGTACAGGGTGCAGGATATGGCATTATATGTTATATCAATATATAGATGTACAATCCAAAATCAATAGTCAATCCAAGCATTATTCGTGTTATAAATTAGCTGGCACGTTGAGTAGGAAGAGAAAATATGAAACATAACCATGGAAGCCCTTACAGATTAATAAAATCTTGTTATCTTTCACTTATTATAAGATTCTATCTGTTTCTCTATTTTGTAGCTTTTGTTTGCAGGAACAGTAGGTAATAGGATGAACTGTAGCCATTTTGCAATCCAAAACAAGGATGTTAACAATTAACATGGTAGTACTAAACACTTACCCTCGCTCCCTTACCACCCCTCATTTGTTCAGTAAGTCGAAAGACGATGTTTAGTTCTAGTTTAGAGGGTAATTCTATTAAGTTGCATGAGTCCCAAATGACACTAATTTTCACTAATTAAATCCATTTAATTGGTATTCAAATCTCTTTATTTTTGTACACTAATTTAAGATTAACCTCTTATAGCTGGTTATGTCCCTGTATTTTTTGGATGTATGGTTTTGGAAATAATTTAAGTTTACACTCATCCAACTCTAGAGAACATCACTCTAGATGATTTGGATTTGTTTTATCAAAAAATGTTAAATCGCTCCAGTCTTAAATAAATAATGCCTGAACAAGGAGTCTAATGCTTTGTAGAATTTTCATCTCTTTTGACAGATTATTAATTAAATCAATTGCTTGGTAATTTTATTATTTAAGTTCACCACTGCACCTTGCCCTTATTACTGATAGAATATCTTAGAAGAGTTCCTCTGATTTTATGAGGACATCTCTTGATGTATCACCTTTGTGTGCAGATTTTGGAATAATAAGGCTTCTAAATTGTGCAGAAGTTGAATTAACTCACAAATCTCTACGGTTTGTATCTGAAGTGTTTGGCTTAGTGTTGGTAAAGTAAAGGCAGCTTGATACGATCTCAATCAAGATATCTGCACTATTGTCCATTAATTAAAATTGGGTGAGCCATTTTTTAAATTTTTTTTTTTTTAATTTTTTTTTGTAGCTTGTTGATGAAAACAAAGGCAGAGAAGTTGAATATGCAAGTCTTGGTGACTATGGTGAGGTGACTTTACCTTTCGTTTTTAGGTGTTTATAAATCAAAGTAACAATATGAAAGATAACATGATTATATTTTTCTATTCAGAGCCATCCATGGTTATGACATTTCCAACTGTCGCCTCCTACTCAATTTGCCAGCTACTGATAACACGTATGATGCTCAAAATATTGATTTTAGATTGCATATAATGATCTAACTAACATACAATGTTCTATCCTGATCCCTGTATGTCCATCACGATCCTAAGCAACAGCTACACACGAGTGTAAATGACACCATATATCAGTAGAATAGCTAATACATCAATTAATGGTTAGCAATTGGCGTGTTTTTAAATAGATTGAGTAAAATTTGATGAACATATAGGAATCTCAGCACCTCCTTCCCTTTAGAAAAATGTAAGAACTCGTGTGCATGATCCAAGAATAAAGGAGTGTGCTTGACTGTAGGAGACCATGCAATTTCATGCATTAATGCACGCCCTTACTACAATATATCATGAAGCTCTCCATCAGACATATAGAATAATAACAGCTAATAAGCTATGCATTCTTTAGTCGATTCAACGCGTTGCTTCACATTGAGTCATTATTGTGATAAACTGATAATTAGCCTTCATTTAATCATCATCTCTTTTAATGGAAAATAATCTTTATTATTCCGTTTTTTTTTTTTATTTATTTCTCATGGAAAAACGATTTTTTATTTTTTATTTTTTCATGTGATTTCATTTCAAAAACTGATAATCACTTGCTGTATTTATTAAATTCAGTTAACCATGCAATTCGTACTGTCAGATTTTTTTTACCCTTTGTATTTCAAGGATATAGTAATAACTTGGTACGATTGAAAGAATAAAATTGAAGAACAAAGATAAAATTAGAGAGAATTGTATGTATCGTATATTCATTTGTATAGTATGTTCAAGTATCAAAATTTTTTGTACAGAGATAAATTTCTATTCTAGTTGCTAAGGACATTGAGAAGAGTTGATCTGGTCTTCACCAAATGCCTAAACAAGGATTCCAAAACTTCATCAATTTCTTGAATTTCGGACTCTAAATTTACTAGTTGTGACATATCAACATTCACTTTCTTCACAAGAAGAGCATCAACAACATCAAAGGATGTTGCTGCTTTCTTCTCAGATCTTTGGCTAAAGAAAGACCAGCTACTTTTCTGTGAGCCACCGATGTAAGACAACAAGGAGTTAAAGACTTCAGCAGTCAACGCTTGTACATCCTTGAGCATGCTCTCAATGGCAATGGGCTCAACTGCATTGATATCTTTCAAACACTTCTTGATTGTCTTCTTGGAAGCTCTTCTGGTTTTTAGGTACTCAGCAACTTCATTGGTAATGTCAAGTTCACCACTGCATCTTCTTCGAAGAACTGATTGAATGTTTTGGATCTGTTCCTTTGACACTGCCAAGACATCTCGAGATGTTGAGCAAATGTCAATGAGTCTTAGAGATCCATCTAATACTTGTTGAGACTGAGATACGGTTTTCTGATTTTGGGGCAATTGAAGAAACTCTTCAACTGATTTGTATAAATCATTTAGACCACTAAGTTTGGTGGTCAAGGATGAAGTAGAAGCAGCTTGAGAAGATCTCAACCTGTTCAATTGTTGATCCAATTGTTCAGAAACGGGGTGAGAGTTTGAGGGGAAACTGAAAGATCGAGTGTGGATGGAAGCCATTTTAGATATTCTTTTTTAGTTTTGTTAAGAGGCTTAAGAGTTGAAAGATGGAAGTTTTGAGTTGTTGAATATCTCATTCTGAAGCCTCTATTTATACCAGGATGCTAAAAGACAGAAGGAATCAAAAATATAAATGTAACTCAGAGAGATAACATGGTCTTCCTTGGTGTTGTTTCATAATGCCTCTTAATAGCAAACTAACCAGCTCACGAATCGAGTACTGATAAAATTTTCTGTGAATACAATTATAGACTTGATATTAATTAAATTAATGAATTGCAGGATATTATGTTATACAACAACCAGTACAAAACTGCAAGATGTGTTATTTTAATCAAGCTCCTTAAGAGGTGTTTCCATTATGTCTATAAACTCTCAGCCAGTGTGTTTACTGCATCCCCTGTTCCAATGGAAATCATGTGGTAATTAACTACAGAGTTTCGCGACAAAATATAGGTATCATGATCCAATAAATGCGCTATACACGAGTGGGAAAGACGAGTACTTATCTCTCATTTGCTGCAATTCAAATTTCATATATATAACCCGTCCTTGTTCCATCTTCGATACTCATTTGCTGCAATGTAAACTCCATGATCAGTCCGTGTTCCACGCTCAATCGCTGCAATACAATGTAATCTCCATGACCCGTCCAAGTTCCACACTCAGATCAATTGTTACAATGCAAGCTCCAGTACCCGTCTGTGTTCAACGTTCATTTGCTATGTACTCCAAATAAGTTGGTATTGCCAAACTCATCACACGCTTTATCGACGATTCAAGCATTCATCAGTCACTGCATTATAGAACTAGAAATTGATTATCCCCTCTTCAAAGCCTCCATTTGAGAAGAGGCAGAAAAAAAGTGAACTCCAATTCAGAAAATCAAAGCATTCCAAGAAGCAAAATCTCAGTTAGGCATTTCATCAAACACCCTTCGTGCAACAGATAATGAATTGAAGATGAGGGGTTCGTAAGCGAGGTTTTAATGGAGGAGAAAGTATAGTGCCGATGAAGATGGTGGTTGATCTGGCGATACCACGATGGGATTTGTGGCGGTGTTGGTGGGTTTGTCACTTTGTCGACAAGGGAAGGCTGAGGTTATGAAGCAAAAATGTCAAGGAATGCATCAATTCAAACAGGGCAAAATAAAATCGATTTTTTTTTGTTCTTTCCAAATTCACCCATTTTAATGGGAAATTTTATGTAGAACTACCCTAAATATAGGGTCATTTGTGAACAACTACCCATTTTTTTTTATATTTGTTTAGAACTAGCCGCAAGTTTGGAAAAATTTAGGTAGCACTACCCACTAACGTTTTTCATCCCATTAAAATGTTATTTTGGCCCAATTTTTCACTTTTTTCAATTACAATGGCCAATTAATGCTAAAATAAGCAAAAATCCCAATTCAATTAAACCCCCAAACCTTAGAAATCAAAATCCCCAAATAATACTAAACTCACGAACCCTAAAATGAATTCTAATTAAAACCCTAATTAGGTTAATTAAAGTAAATTAAAACCTTTATACAAATTGGGAGAGTTAATTGGGTGGGAAAAGTGAAAAAAGTGAGCTCCGATAACGTCTTAATTGAACGGAAAATGTTAATGGGTAGTGCTACCCAAACGTTTTCAAATTTGTGGGTAGTTCTAAACAAATAAAAAAATGGGTAGTTGTTCACAAATGACCCTATCTTTAGGGTAGTTCTACACAAAATTTCCATTTTAATGACCTATAGTACATTTGTACAGAAGTCCTCATCTTTGAAATTATGCCAAGTCCTCACTAGAATGCTTTATAAAATTTTCAGTTAAACAAAATATTCATTAAGTTTATGTTCATTTCGTGGTATTTTAAATATTTACTAATATCATTCTTTTGCGTTCCCAAGTAAAAGTCGTTCAATTTTTCGAAATAGGTCATGATGATTATTGGTTAAACGCAGAAAAAGTGGAGAAAAAGGTTTTAAGTGGGCCCAAAAAAAATTGAATTTTCTAAAATTTTAAGTTGTATATTTTGACCCGCATGCTTATCAACGCATAATTTTGACCCCTTAAAAATTTACATGGTTACTTATACGGAGTAAAATAGAAAATACCTATTGAAACAATTTTAACAAAAATACAATCATATGGAAATCTTTTTATCCGATTTTTTTTTAATTAAAAAAAAAACCCAACTTAATTATGTTTATTGGTCATGTATTGATGTATAATAATCAAAATTATACATGGAGAAGTAAATCACAATTCAAATCATTTGCTTCCCAATATCTTTTTAACCAACCTGCAACAAATGAAACTAGATTTAACCACAAGTGGTTGAACTTAATTTGCTTACAATGATAAACCTAGTTAATATTAATATTGATACAAAAAAAAAAAAAGAAAAGTATATAGCAAAAATAAAACTAAACGACTAAAAAATAAAATAAAAAACTACTTATTTTTGTCCAAGACTATACAAACCCAAGCTACTCCACTCAAATCCTCCAATTAAACAGCATGAAGATTCAAAGGGATTGCCCCAAACATCACCAATTGTTGCTCCGAATTTACCCCAAAGTTTGCAAGCCAATCAGCCACCCGATTAGCTTCTTTGTAACAATGAAAAGTTTACCTAACCTAAGTATAAATCAACCTACGCCTTACTTGAGTCCAATTTTACCTATCATTCAACTTAATTTTTTTTTTTTTTTTTTTTTGAAAGAATCAACTTAATTTTGCTCGAACCCAAAGTATTGGATTTACTATAATTTGATGAAAATTAATTTCTAAATCCCCAAAACCAAAAGATAAACGAACAACATAATCCAATCTGAACTTGAAGATATTATCAACCTAAAAGGAACCGATTTGAATATGAATCAAAACCTAACATGGTCCAATCAAAACCCGACCTCAATACCCGAATTGATGGCTCTAGCCTCAGATCCTCTGCTAACAGTATCACGATTGTTTTATTTCCGAACTAAATATCACCTAACCCACAAAAGCACCATCTTCGTCGCACCTCGCACCGAACTTCTCGAGCCCACTGCCGTCTCCTTCAACTAACATATGACTGCAATCCCATTATTCGAATCCTTGCCCTTCTCACATCATCCGAACATAATTTGCGTCATACCCGAGCTGCCGAGTTTGACGATGCTGAGAATGTGTTCGATAAAATGCCTAAGAGAAAATTTGCTTCTTGGAGCGCTTTTCAGTTTATAGGACTTTGGGAACTGAGGGTATAATTTAATTCTAGTGCTATATTAGTGCCTATTACAGTGATTGATATGTATGGTAAAAATTAAAATGGGCTGATTCGTTGATACAGCATCCATATGGTGAGATGAGTTTGGTATACTGCTCTGTAGTATTCAATCTTCAGCTACTGAGGATGGCCAACAGAGATGGGTTATGGCATTTGCGGCAATGAGCAAGTAACACAGACCAACAGACGACAGATGGGGTATGCAATTTGCATTACAGTGAATGATCACGGAACACAGATGGGTTATAGAGCTAGGAGCACAGACCGACAGACGAGTTGTGGAGTTTGCATGAGCAAGGAACACGGACGGGTTATGGAGTTTTCATTGCAGCTAATGAGAGATAAGTACTCCTCATCTACACTCTCGTGTATAGCGCATTTATAGGATCATGATACCTCCATTTTGTCGCAAAATACTATAGATGATCACCACATGATTTGAAAATATATATGAGCTGTTTAAGAGTTAAAAGACATAGAACAAACAGCTGAAAGATGCTACATTAAAATAGGACATCATATAGCAGATTTTGTAGTGGTGGTTGTATAACAAAATATCATTCATTTCATTTTATTAATCGATATGAAGTATATAATATTAACAGAAAATTTCATCATCAATCGATTCGTGAGTTGGCTAGTTTGCTGACAAGAGACAATGTGAAACAACCCCAAGAAAGTCCATGTTGTCTCACATAGTCTCATTTAATTTTTGATTCTTTTTGTCTTCTCTTACTTTGGTATAAATAGAGCCAAATCAATGAGATAATCAACAACTCAAAACATCTATCTTATAACTCTAAGCCTTTTAACAAACTTAAAATCAATATCAAAATGGCTTCTATCCACACTCGATCTTTCAGTTTCCCCTCAAACTCTCACCCTGTTTCTGAGCATTTGGATCAACAATTGAACAGGTTGAGGTCTTCTCAAGCTGCTTCTACTTCATCTTTGACCACCAAACTTAGTGGTTTAAATGATTTATACAAATCAGTTGAAGAGTTTCTTCAATTGCCCCAAAATCAGAAAACCGTATCTCAATCTCAACAAGTATTAGACGGATCTTTAAGACTCATTGACATTTGCTCAACATCCCGAGATGTCTTGGCAGTGTCAAAGGAACAGATCCAAAACATTCAATCAGTTCTTCGAAGAAGATGCAGCGGTGAACTTGACATTACCAATGAAGTCGCTGAATACCTAAAAACAAGAAGAGCATCCAAGAAGACAATCAAGAAGTGCTTGAAAGATATCAATGCAGTTGAGCCCGTTGCCATTGAGAGCATGCTCAAGGATGTGCAAGCATTGACTGCTGAAGTCTTTAACTCCTTGTTGTCTTACATCGGTGGATCAAAGAAGAGTAGCTGGTCTTTCTTTAGCCAAAGATCTGAGAAGAAAGCAGCAACAACCTTTGATGTTGTTGATGCTCTTCTTGTGAAGAAAGTGAATGTTGATATGTCAAAACTAGTAAATTTAGAGTCAGAAATTCAAGAAATCGACGAAGTTTTAGAATCATTGTTTAGGCATTTGGTGAAGACAAGATCAACTCTTCTCAATGTCCTTAGCAACTAGAATAGAAATTCATCCTTGTACAAAAATTTTTGATACTGTGAATATACATACAAATGAATATACTATACATACAATTCTCTCTAATTATATCTGTGTTCTTTAAGTTTCTGCTTTCAATCATTCATTCAATCGTACTAAAAGTTACCAGAGGCTTGAAGCCTGAAAATGGTTAAACAAATTTGACGGTACAAAAGACATGATTTACTCAAGTTAATTATTTCTAATATGAAATTATCTGGTAAAAAAGAATTCTATTCTATGAATATTTTTTTTTTAATAAATAAAATAGAATAATAATAAGATCATTTTCCCTTAATAGACATTATGATTAAATGAAGGTTGATTATCACAATAATGACTCCATGTGAAGGTACGCGTTGAATGGCTTGAATCGACTCATGAATTCTTATAGCTCATTAGCTGTTTAGATTCCATTTGTCTGCAGGAATATCAAAATATATTGTAGCATGAATGCATAATATTGCATGGTCTCCTACAGTCAAGCACTCACCTTTATTCTAGGATCATGCACACGAGTTATTACATTTTTAAAAGGAATACTTCAAATTTTACTCAATCCATTTTAAAAACATGCCAATTTCTACTCATTATTAGTAGATAAATAGAGTCATTTACTGTTAAATATTGGGGAAAGTAATTCTCATAGTATTTTCCCCTTCATTCTCTTCGGCTACATTACAATATATATAGACAATAGAAATACTTAACCCTAATATTCCTGATTATCTTATCTTCCGTATATAAATATATTCAAAATAACACGTATATCTTTTCACAATAATATCTCATATGATATTATTCTCACAATATCATATCACAATACTCCTATCTCAATACCCTCCCTCAAGTCGGAGGGGTAGATCTCGAACGTCCGACTTGGACAATAAAATAACATCTACATCTTGGACAATACTTGATCATGCCACGTTCTTCCTCTTCATCAAAATCTTCAAATTTCACCATGATCAACATAGTCATAAAATCGATCTCATAAAAAATAAAAAAAATTATATTGTGAACTCTCACAATAATTCTCATACTTTTATTATACGTTAATGACGTATACTTTTAATTTCCAAAAAAATTGTGAACTCTCACAACCTCACTGTATTGAACGCACATAATGAATAATGCGTGCAATTGATCACTCCACTTACACGAATTCTCGTGTTTAAGGTATTTTCTCCCATTTGATGAGAACGTCATTCTTTTCGAACCCATCAATCAATACAACGAGAACGTCTTTCTTTCGAACCCGTCATATTTTTTTTCTTCTCTTCTCACATGATCTCTCGTGTTTAAGGTTTTTCTCATTCTCTCACACGAACTCTCGTGTTTTTCATCCTCTCCTCTCACACGAACTCTCGTGATTAAGGGTTTTTTTTCATTCTCTCCTTTCACACGAACTCTCGTGTTTAAGTTAGGCTCTCTCATTCTCCCACATGAGCTCTCATGTTTTCATCCCAAGATCTCCCTAGGCTCTTGATACCATGTTAAATATTGGGGAAAATAGTTCTCTCTATATTTCCATTGTATTTTCCCATTCATAATATTTGGCCACATTACAATATATATAGACAATAGAAATACTTAACCCTAATATTCCTGATTATCTTATCTTCCTAATATAAATATATTCAAAATATCTCACGTATATCTTTTCACAATAATATCTCATATGATATTATTCTCACAATATCATATCACAATACTCCTATCTCAATACTCCTATCTCAATATTTACACTCGTGCATAGCTGTTGCTTAGGATCGTGATAGGCGTACAGGGTGCAGTAAATGACATTGTACGTAAGATCATTATATACAATCCAAAGTCAATTATCCAAGCATCGTTCAATTCGTGCTATAGTTAGCTGGCCAGTTGATTAGGAAGAGACAATATGAAACATAAGTACATAACCATGGAAGCCCTCTATGGAAAAATAAAATCATGTAATCTTTCACGGATTAATACAAGATTCCACTACTTGTCCTCTCTTACCTTAATGTATAAATAAGATCTGCATTTTGACTTCTCTGCCTTAGTTATGTAAAGAAATGCTTTATGAAAAAGATTAGTTTATTGCATTACAAAAGGATTTTCTCCAATATAATATTACACATCTCTTATCTATAGTTTATTGCAACTCATGCAGATCATAAGTTTAAACATTTTTTGTTACCAAAATTTCATCTAGCTCGAAAGTAATGTTGTAAATAAGTTATCTTTTATGTCGACTTTTGTTCATGTCGATCTATTAGTTTTTACATGTGTAAGACCTGTGAGGAGTAACACTTAAGGTAAGAAATCTATCTAATATCCTTTGCATTAATGTACTTGGCTTCTTCATGTACTTGATATGTAAAAATGAAGGATACTTATTACTTCCTCCGTTTCTATTTAGTTGACGCGTTTGATTTAGGCACATATATTAAGGAGAGGAGAGAGAGTGAGAGAGAATGAAAAAGCAAGTAGGGTAGCTTGTAAATGCAAGGTAAAAAAGTTACCCCAAAACATGTCAACTAAAAAAAAACTTCCTAAAAAGGAATACGTGTCAACTAAAAAGAAACGGAGGTAGTATAAATTAGTCTGTTTTAGATTAATAGCTACACTGCACTGCATATATAGTTTAAGAAAATATAGGTATATGAAATAAATTGAGATTGTATATCATAATGTGGTATTAAAAGTGAAACAATTTTGTAAGGTGTAGTTATTGTAGAATGTAGAGTAAAATTACATTGTGTGAAATAGAAGAACAAGATTATTATACAAAAAAAACGGAGCATTTTAATATTGGTGTTTCTTTTCCAATAAGCAAGTCCTTGCAATTAATCCAAAACATATGAAGTTAATAGTCTTACGGTTACTATGAAGCGCGATCTAGTTTGACCCAAAAATATTCGATTTAAATTTCAACTTGTATGAACACAATAATTTAGCATGATGAAGTAAACTTGACCTCACCGAACTTGACTCAAGTATCTGAATTAACACCAACCTCAAAGTAAAATTTCAAATGATATATAAGAGAGAAGTCATTCAACTCATGTTGAGAACTAATTTTGTCATACTTTATATGTCCAATACACCACAATTAGCTTTGCCTTCATAGTTGAGAATTAATTTTCTTTCCTTCACAAGGGCATCCTTCTTGTGATTGAACAAAGCTACAAAGTAGTTATTAACTCAAGGTTCGTGACCTACCCGTGGCAGATTGATCATATTATCACAGACATGTATCTTCTGCTCAATAATTTTGATAGTTGAAGTACTCGACATGTATATCGTGAGCCAAATCAAACTGCTGATCCGAAAGACCGAAAGCTATATTGGTCTTTTAGTTAGTTACTTAGTGATATTAGGTACATTGTAAAACGGAAAATTTGATAATTACCACCAAGTATTGTGGCCAAAATTGAAATTACCACCTCAAGTTTTTTTTTTTTTTTTTTTTTTTTGTAAAAAAAATTTTACCACCTAGTTTTTTCCAAAACTTTTGAAACTCCCACCTTTTGGGAGACATGACGTCATCTAGGGCCCACGCAACATGTTTCCCTCTCTTTCTCTCTCTCTTCCCTCGATTTCCCTCTTTCTTCCCACGATATCCTTCCAATTGAATCTGAAAATTCGATTTTAAACACGAAATTTTCGCAAATTAGGTTACAATTGTTGCAATCTAACGTTGAACAAACTTAATTGAGTAGTTTAATTAGGGTTAACAATATCAATTTGGGGGTTTTTGCTCAATTCCAAAAATTAGGGTTTATGAATTGTTTAATCTATATTATTATTAAAACTCCAAGACAAGGAGTGACATTTTGCCATTTGTCAATTCTTCTTTGTCATTTCGCCACATCACTTTAAATCTTTTGCCACATTATTATTTTTGCAATTGTATTATTGTACTTAAATGTGCTTGGTTTATGCCTAAGAATAATGATCAATTGATGAAATATTGATTTTAACTTTAAATAAAGAGAAGATGTTACTTGCAAACCAATAAACTAACCATTATTAGTATTTAGTTTGGTCACAATTGAATAGTTGAATTATTAAAATGTTTTTAAATTGCTTTGACCCATTTAATTTGTAATATGAAGTATATGTAACAGATATGTATTCAATATATTTATCCGTATAAATTAACTATCCAAGGAAATGACACACTAAACGGTTTAAACCTGGCCTCTTGGAGAAACATTTTACTGGGTCAGTATTGTGCTAGGTGAGTATTTGTTTGCTCTACCTTATTTGACATGCAATGGATATATATACTACATAGTTTGCACACTTAACTTATATTTTTACACTTTTAATAAATCACTCCAAATTAATTGTGGCCTATATATGTTTTAAGCAATAAGGAGCATTTTGGTTCGATGATTGTGTAATATGTAGGATTTGCTATATTTTAATATGAGATTCCATTGGTTGATTTTCTTTATAGTTCACTCAAAGTTAGTGCGCGCAAATTTTTTCATTATTCACTATTTATGCTCAGTGGTTGAATATTGGTCTGATGATTATTTGTGCATCCAATTTGAAACGATATTACATTTATTTTTTACAAAAAAAAGATGTAATGTATGTAATTATTTGTCATGTAATTGAATATGAGGAAGAGAAACAAGTCCGGGGCATTGCCCGGGTCACTAACTAGTTGGACAATTAAACAATTAAACTCTTAACTTTCTTAATCGTATTCTTGCAAAAAACATCCGCCTTCCTTCGCAATTAAATCATAGAAACTGCCCCAAACTCTTCTACATTATGAGCAGGTCCATCTTCATCAAAACTACACTGCAGTAAACTGCAATCTTATCTATAATTTCGTAAACAACCATCTATTATACTTGATTGATTTTAATCATTTGAATTTATGCCAAGAACCCTAACTGTTCAATTTGTTTTTATCCACTTCCTCTTTATGTTCTGGGCCTCACATGATCCTGAATTTATTATATATTTGCCCCTTTTGATACCATTTGTTGCTCAAGGTTCATAGTAAGTTCATCATTTGATGTGTTTGTTGCACCCGCAAAGTGTTTGATGAAATGCCTAAGTGAGATAGTGCTTCTTGGAATGCTTTGATTGTTGTATTGGTGTATTTTCTTTCAGCATCATCTGAATTGGGGCTTTGTACATTGACTTATAATTGTTCGACTATGAATTGCAGGATTGGTAATGGAGTTTGCAATGAATGAGCCTAGAACACGTTCGAGCTCTTGAGTTTGCATTGCAAGCATGGAACATGGTACGGGTAATGGACTTTGCATTGCAGCAATTGAGCGTGGAACACGGATGATTGATGGAGTTTGCATTGCAGCAAACGAGCAGGGAACACAGTACAAAGGGTACGGTTCTGGAGTTTGCATTGCATCGAAGGAGAGTTAAGTACTCACCGTTCCCACTCGTGTATAGCGCATTTATAGGATCATGATTCCTCCATTTTGTCTCTGAATATTATAGTTGATCACCACATGATTTACTCTTGAACCAGGGAATGCAGAAATTATATTAGCTGAGTGTTAGACATAAACGAAACAACGGATTAAAATAAGAAATCGTCTTGCAGATTTTGTACTGGTTGTTGTATGACAAAATATCCTGCAATTCGTTTCTTTATTTAATATCAACTATATGTATAATGCAGCAAAGTTTGTATTAATCAATTCATGAGTTGGCTAGTTTGCTGAGAAGAGACAATTTGAAAATAGCCCAAGTAAGAGCATGTTATCTCTCAGAGTCTCATTTAATATTTTGATTCCTTTTGTCTTCTCCTACTTTGGTATAAATAGAGCCAAAAGAATGAGATATTCAACAACTCAAAACTTTCTTACAACTCTAAGCCTCTTAACAAACTTAAAAACAATATCAAAATGGCTTCTATCCATACTCGATCATTCAGTTTCCCCTCAAACTCTCACCCCGTTTTTGAGCAATTGGATCAACAATTAAACAGGTTGAGGTCTTCTCAAGCTGCTTCTACTTCATCCTTGACCACCAAACTTAGTGGTCTAAATGATTTATACAAATCAGTTGAAGAGTTTCTTCAATTGCCCCAAAATCAGAAAACTGTATCTCAATCTCAACAAGTATTAGATGGATCTCTAAGACTCATTGACATTTGCTCAACATCTAGAGATGTCTTGGCAGTGTCAAAGGAACAGATCCAAAACATTCAATCAGTTCTTCGAAGAAGATGCAGTGGTGAACTTGACATTACCAATGAAGTCGCTGAATATCTAAAAACCAGAAGAGCTTCCAAGAAGACAATCAATAAGTGCTTGAAAGATATTAAAGCAGTTGAGCCCGTTGCCATTGAGAGCATGCTCAAGGATGTGCAAGCATTGACAACTGAAGTCTTTAACTCCATGTTATCCTACATCGGCGGATCACAGAAAAGTAGCTGGTCTTTCTCAAAACTTGTCGGACAAAAAACCGAGAAGGAAGCAACAACATCATTTGATGCTGTTGATGCTCTTCTTGTGAAGAAAGTGAATGTTGATATGTCACAACTAGTAAATTTAGAGTCAGAAATTCAAGAAATTGACGAAGTTTTGGAATCATTGTTTAGGCATTTGATGAAGACAAGATCAACTCTTCTCAATGTCCTTAGTAACTAGAATAGAAATTTTTTACTGTACAAACATTTTTGATACGTGAGCATACTATACAAGTGAATATACTATACATACAATTCTCTCGAATTTGATTTGTGTTCAAGTTTATACTTTCAACCATTCTTCCAATCATAACAAAATTACAGAGCACTAGATTCTTGAAACCTGAAAATTTAAAGGGCAAAAATAATCTTACAGTACAAAATTCATGATTTACCAAAGTGAATTTTTAATATACATTAGATATTGTAAGTGATTTTCTGATTCTAATATGAAATCATATGGTAAAAAAATATCCCCTGAGAAAAATATATGTATAAAAAAAGGTAAAATGAATAGAATTATTATTTTCAACAAAAGAGATTATTATTAAATGAAGGTTGATCATCAATGACTCCATGTGAAGATACGTGTGGAATCAACCCGTGACCTAATAGCTAATTAGGTGTTATTATTCGATGTGTCTGCAAGAGCGCTTCAGAATATATTATAGAAAGGGATACATGAATGCATAATATAGCATGGTCTCCTGCAGTCAGGCACTCTCCTTTATTCTTGGTTCATGCACACGATTTCTTAAATTTTAATATGAGAGAGGGATTGAGATTCTTAATCTTCAATTCGAATTTTGCTCAATTTATTTTAAATACATGCCAATTGACCCTAAAATGGTGTAAATTTTACTCGTGTGTAGCTGTTGATCTGTTGTTGCTTCGGAGCAGGATATATACGACATTGTTTGTACAATACACTATCAATTATCCGAGTTTGGTTCGTGTTATATATATCATCTTAACTCTTAAGCACTTGAATTGATCATACTGGTTAAAGAATTGATCATACTGATACTAATTTGAATTAAATAACTTGCTAAGTAGTTTATGAAATTGTATCAATTATTTTGTAGTAATTAAAATTCAATTTTGATTTTTTGCTTTACCTCAGTATTACGTAAGTATGGTGGAAGGTTATAATTCCTTAATTTCAACGAACGAAATGAAACTTAATTAATTTCTCAAATAATGGGATAGTTTTTTTTTGGCATTATAACTATCAGTTAAGGACGGGTGAGTGTGGTCGTGTGGATACGTAATTTTAAACAAAGAGGGCGAATGTTTGAAGCTAATTCAACGATCTTTAGAGAGCGACCTAGAAGACCTTTTCATAGTCACTCTTCTAGTTTAATAGGGTGAAATTTGTATCAAAGAGGGCGTTTTAAATCACCCTCTTGCTAACGAAAAGGAATGAGAGTACCTAAGCTACTTCCTTTTTTTGTCCCATATCGTATTATTTTTAGTGCTTTACTGATTTATATATAGATATATAGCAATTGTTGATTGCACACCTACCAAAGGTGTGTAGCAATCATAAAATTATCTTTATGACAGGCCCGATCATTCGGGTAAGGCCATTCGTAAAGGATGGACTAATTTTTTTGTTAAAATTGTTAATTTTGAAGTACCATCATGTAAGACAATCAACCACACCAAAATTCACCATTGTATGCAAGCTATCTAATAATGTAATTTTAAATGTTGTTAAGATTTTTTTAAATTCAACTAACAAAATTTAACTCTGCAACCCTCTACTTATTGAAATGAAATTCCTATTCTTCTACTCGAAATTTACTCAATCAATTTATTACTCCGTATTTTCACTCGTGCATAGTTGTTGCTTCGGATTTTGATGGACTTACAAGGAGCAGGTTGTATATCATTGTAGATTAAATAAATCATTATATACAATCCAATATCAATAATCCAAGCATCGTTTTGTATGTATTTTAAATAGGTTGCCAAACAAGTATATTAAGCACTATAATTTTGATAATATAATTAATTTACTCCGAATTTAGTACTAATACTAATTTGAAATATATTTTACTACCTCCGTCCCCTTTTGATAGTCCCTTATGGGCATTTTTCACGGGAATTAATAAACACAAATAAAAATAGTTAAAGTACATTGAAAAAGTAAATTGACATTGGGTATGCAAAAAAGTAGAGAGAGAAAGTAATAAAAGTACATGGGAAAACAAAATTTACATGGGAAATATAAATTTGCACAAGTATTGTTGCAAATTGGAGGGAAGTTTGGTAAAAAATTAATATTTATGGTTGTTGGAAAAAGCAAATGGGGTGAACACTTTGGGACTAAAATTTGTCCATACGGGACTATCAAAAGGAAACAGAGGGAGTAATTGGGTAGTGGTACAAACAAGAGGTGATTTAATTTGGTAGTGGTAAATGGCGTTTGGAAGGTAGCCATGAATCCATGATGATGGGATTGATTTTTGGGCTATATGTATAGGTTGAGGCCATAAGCCTCCCAAAAACAGAATACAGTATGTACTTATCAGTTATCACAACAAAAAAAAAAAAAAAAAAAAAAAAAAAAAAAAAAAAAAACAGAATATATGTAGTTTTATCATTATGCATGCCAATGTCCCTAGGCATAAAACACAACTATAAACAAGTATTAATACCTATCAGCGAAACAAATTGAAGGAAGATGATATTGAGTCGTTGTTCCAAAAATTTAGAAGTAATTTTTATAATTATATATGTATGTAAAGCTTATTATTTACAGAAAAAGAACGAGAGTAACTAAACGATATTTTAATGTCCCATATTGTTTTTTATTATTGGTGATTTACAACTTTATATATAGATATGTAACAATTATAATCACCCACCTACAATAGGTGGGTAGCAATTTCAAAAAAGATGATTTGTCCCTATCATGTTGAAGTTGGAAAAATTAATGGCGAGCCATTCGTGAAGGATTGACTAGTTTTTTGTGAAAATAATTTTTGCTAATTTCTTTTGTTCCAAAGTATTGTTAAGATTTCTTCAAACTCAACTAACAAAATATACTCAACCCTAAATCACCAAAACCTTCTCTAAACATATCCAACTTCAAAAGGCCAACATTTTCAATTCCCGTATTGACATCACTTATGTAGTTATATTTTGTATCATATCTTAATTTGAGTCTTGAAAAACCAAGACTCCATAACTTTGTTAAAACAAAGACATACAATAATACCACAAATAATGAATTCTGACTTTAAGAGAAGTGAGAACCACTTTAGAATGATGTCTTGACAAGCCGTAAGAATTAGGGCTAATCTTGGAGTCGATTCTCATTACCTGCCCTTGTTGGCTCTCTAATCACCAATGTGTTTTTTTGGGTCTCATTAGTTATTACTCTTATATAATAGTATCCCAAATCCAACCATTTTATTGAGTTGGCTTCACCAATTGTTCGAGTTGTAGGCACTGTTCAACGGTTCAAATTCATCAACCAAAACCTCAATATATATGAATTCAATGCCATCATGCCCAAAACCCTAACTTTTTAAATCGCTCTTACCCAATTCTTCTCCATCTTCATTTCTGAGACTCGCAAAATATCGACTTATGATACACTAGTTGGCCAAGGATGAGGATCATACCATATATTTGTTGTTCCATCACCGAGTTTTGGAAAGTCCACAAGGTGTTCGATGAAATGCCTAACTGAAATATTGCTTCTTGAAATGATTCGATTTTAGGGGCAATGTAATGGGATGATTCCTAATGGAAAATCATCGACTTATTTCTGCCTTTGGAATGATGGGGGCTTTGAAGAGGGAATTATTAAGTTTGCATTATATTGCAGCGATTGAGCAAACAATGAACTCGGACGGGTGATGAAGTTTTCATTGCAGCACCTGAGTGAGGACCAAGGATGGGTTTTCGAGTTTTTATTGTAGCAAAGGACAGATAAGTACTCATCGTTCAATTCCCACTCGTGTATAGCGCATTTATAGGATCATGATACCTACATTTTGTTGCGAAATTTTATTGTTGATTATCACTTGATTTACTCTGAAACTTGGTGATGCAGAAAACACATTGGCTGGGAGTTTAAAGACAAAGGAAACAACTCTTAGGAGCTTGATTAAAATAAGACATCATCTTGCAGTTTTTGTCCAGGTGGTTGTATAACATAATATCCTGCAATTCATTTCTTTAATTGATATCAAGTTGTATATAATATTAACAAAATGTATCATCATCGATCGATTTGTGAGTTGGCTAGTTTGTTGTGAAGAGACAATGCGAAACAAACCCAAGTAACATCATGTTATCTCTGAGTCTCATTTAATATTTTGATTCTTTTTGTCTTCTCTTACTCTGGTATAAATAGAGGCTGAAGAATGAGATATTCAACAAATCAAAACTTCTATCTTACAACTCTAAGCCTCTTAACAAAACTAAAAAAGAATATTTAAAATGGCTTCCATCCATACTCGATCTTTCAGTTTCCCCTCAAACTCTCACCCCGTTTCTGAGCAATTGGATCAACAATTGAACAGGTTGAGATCATCTCAAGCTGCTTCTACTTCATCCCTTTCAAGCAAACTTAGCGGCCTTAATGATTTATACAAGTGTGTTGAAGAGTTTCTTCAACTACCCCAAAATCAGAAAACCGTATCTCAATCTCAACAATTGTTGGATGGATCTCTAAGACTCATCGACATTTGCTCAACATCTCGAGATGTCTTGGCAGTGTCAAAGGAACAGATCCAAAACATTCAATCAGTTCTTCGAAGAAGATGCAGTGGTGAACTTGACATTACCAGTGAAGTCGCTGAATATCTAAAAACTAGAAGAGCTTCCAAGAAGACGATCAAGAAGTGCTTGAAAAATATGAATGCAGTTGAGCCCGTTGCCATTGAGAGCACGCTCAAGGATGTGCAAGCATTGACAACTGAAGTCTTTATCTCCATGTTATCCTACATCGGCGGATCACAGAAAAGTAGCTGGTCTTTCTTTAGCCAAAGATCTGAGAAGAAAGCAGCAACATCCTTTGATGTTGTTGATGCTATTCTTGTGAAGAAAGTGAATGTTGATATGTCACAACTAGTAAATTTAGAGTCAGAAATTCAAGAAATTGACGAAGTTTTGGAATCATTGTTTAGGCATTTGGTGAAGACCAGATCAACTCTTCTCAATAACCTTAGTAACTAGAATAGAAATTTATCTCTGTACAAAAATTTTTGATACTGTGAATACATATACAAGTGAATATACTATACATACAATTTTCTCTAATTATATTTGTGTTCTTCAAATTTATGCTTTCAATCATCTAAAAGAGTCTTGAAACCTTACAAAACGAAGGGTAACAACAATATTTGACAGTTTAATGTTGAGATACATGATTTACTGAAGTTATTTACTAAATACTATATGGTTAATTTTTGTTACTAATACAAAATCGTAATTATGATTGAACAATGGTTGATTACCCGAATGACTCTATGTGTACATACGTGTTGAATTCACTTATGAATTAATAGCTAATTAGCTGTTAATATTCGATGTGTCTGCTGGAGCTAGTTAAGAATATATATAGCAAGGGTTTCCATAAATGCATAATATAGCATGGTCTCCTGCAGTCAAGCACTCTCCGTTATTCTTGGTTCATACACACAAGTTCTTTCAACTTTTAACGTACGCGGGGATTCCAATTGATCGATAAATGGTTTGATTTGCACTCGTATGTAGCTGTTGCGTGCTTCGGATCGTGATGCACATACAGGGCCGGTGCAGGATATGACACTGTATGTTCAATCAATATATACTATATCCTAAATCAATAATCCGAACTTATATGTATAGTTCGTGTTATAAATAGCTGGCATAGAAATATTAGCTTAAGCACTTGATTTTGATCATATGATAAATTTAATTAGTACTATTGCTAATTTAAACTACATGACATAGTTAATGAATTCATTCTAATTACCAACTAAAATTTAATTTCGAGCTATATGTGTTGTTGCTTTATTTGAGTATGTGATTATGGTGGAAGGTTACAATATAAACAAAATGAAACTTAATCTCTCATGGGATGAATTTGAGGCCATAATAATAAATCTGCAAATGTAGCTTTATTATTATACCAATGGCCTAATGCATATATAACACTACTACGAACAAGTTATACTTAGTTACCAGGAGTTAATACAAATTGGAGGGACTAACGTTTTCCAAAAGTTGCACAAAAGGGACTAACGTTTCACAAGTTGCAAAAAGGGTACTCAACCCACTATTGCAACAATCAGATTGCAAAGGTCAATGACCGGTTAATTCCTATTTCCCTTTAAAAAAAATTAAAAAATCCACTCAGCTGTACTTTGGGAAGTGAAAAGCCATCATTACACTGACAACGGCACGATTTTTGGAAAGGTTAAGGCCTTTTTATTCACTCTCTCTCACCCCATTGGCTTCCTCATTACTTAGCTTCCATTTTCAGATAAATACAGAGCATTTCATTCCAAAAAAAAAAAAACTCGAACTTCCTCTTCAAAAAAATCGCCATTAATGTGGGAGTGTGATTGTGAATCTTCCGCCAAGAAAGCAAAGTTGGCTGAGCTTCAATCTAGTCAAGGTATATTCCCTTTTTTTGTCTTCACCTTCGTAATTTCGCCATTAATGTTGCTGTATGCTTGTTCTGTTTTTTCTTTTGGGCGAATTTCGTTTGAAAGTGATTTTTCTTGTTTCAATTATCATGATCTTGTATTTTGTTTGCGTAATTCTGTTGTTGTGGGTGATTATCAAAATTGAATTGTGTTGTTGTTGGGTAGAATTTCTTGAGAATTATTTCTAGGGTTTTGGCTTACTAAAACAGAGTAGGATTTCCCATGGAAATTACCTTGTCTAACTCCATTAATTTACCTAGGTATGGACGCTCTTTCCGATGCCCACCCAATTTTCAGCAACCCCGATTAGCTTGTGGTCCATGTCTTCTCCAAGCTGGACTGGGGTAGTCGGGATAAAGTGAAGAAGGTCTGCAGGAAATGGCGTTTGTGGTGGAAGACCCGCCACCTTGCCCGACTTGAGCCCTTTTTTGGTCCTAGGGCCTCTGTCAACGAGTGGATCCTCAGCGACCTCATCTATAATGATGGCCGTGACTTTCATGCCTGGATCAACAATGACATGACAGTCTATTTTGATGGCTTCCCTCTGCTCTTCAAGAAGGATGTGTAGGCTGTTGTTGTTAGGTTGGGTGGGGGGTATGTGCAGCTAGAAGTTTTTTGGAGTTAGGAGCTGCTAGATTTAAGCTTGTTCTTTTTTTTTTTTTTTTTTTTTTTTTTTTTTTTTTTTTTTTAAGTTTTAAGATGTGAATTGTAGGAGTGCATTGTCATGGTTAAGTAGGTTTTTGTTGTTAAAGTGACAAATCATTTATAATCTTTTGGGATTTGTCACTACCATGACAATGCTTAGGTTGAAATGGATGGCTTGGCTTGATTGTATAGCCATTTTGTGATGGAACAAATTAAATGTATATGTATTAATGAAGCCACTCCTATTAATTAATTTGCTGTGATATTATTATGCACTTATTCTAGAGTTAATCAAATGCTATGATATGCTTATTAAGAGAGTGCTTATTATGGCAGAATGGATGAATTAAGCATGTTTAGTTGTACATGAATTAAGGACAAGACATGAATTAATTTCCTGTAATTTTTGTAATTATTTCTTTTGATTTTTTTTTTTAAAATCAATAGCTGCAAGGTGGAGAAGATGGCTATGGAGATGAGTATATATGGAAGATTTTTGGAGTTGTACCAGCTATAATATTTAAATGCTAGATTTCTTGAACAATGCCAAACGTTAGTCCCCTTCTTTATTAATGTCAGAATTTTAATTTTCCTTTTTTTTTTTTTGGTTAACCTGTTGTAGAAGGTCAATTATGTGGTGAGTACTCTATCTGCAACTTGTGAAACGTTAGTCCCTTTTGTGCAACTTTTGGGAAACGTTAGTCCCTCCAATTTGTATTAACTCTAGTTACCAACATAAGAATGTTTTCTAAAAGAAAATAGAGTACTTAGATTACATCATGTCCCATATCTTAGGGCTTGTTTGGCATCAATTTTGGTTTTTAGTTTTCTGTTTTTTACAAAACTAAAACCCAAAAACAGAAAACAAGAAAAAGGTGTTTCCACTTTTTTGTTGCCAGTTTTCAAAAATATTATGATTTTAATAAGTTTATATAATTTTTGATTCATTATGTGGCATATATCATATACTTTCATATAACAAAAAACCAAAAAACAGAAAACCACAGCAATGCCAAACGAACCCTTTTTGTGATTTACAACTTTATATCCATATTTGTAACAATTAAAGATTACCCTCCTACAAAAGCAGGTGGGTAGTAATCTCAAAAAGTATTTGAATATTTCGACTGCCCCTCAATTTTATATATATATATATAAATATATATCTTTTTTTTAAAAAAGAAACTTTATTACTACTCACTCCGTATCGTATTAATCACAACCCTAATATGTTCACAAAATTTAAGAAAATTAAATGAGAAGAATTTAAATAGAGGGAATACTTAATTTTAATTGATTAAATTCTTTTAACAATTACTTTAGCTAACTATTGATTAGAGGCGGACCTTAGTTAGGGCTCAATGGGGCTTGGTCCTTGAAAGATTAAGGGAAAAAATGTACAGTGATAGGTAAAAGGCCAAATTAAATGAATTTATTTATTTAAATTTTTTTTTTTAGGAGAAATAACGTAGTGCTCCGTAGTAATAAAAGTACTAATCTGTTAATCTACTACTATAGGCCATTAAAGCACTGACAACCCTTAAAAGTTTTTCCCTCTTCTACTACACTTATTCTTTTAATTAATGAAGTATTTGCACAGGGTCGTTACAATAATTTTGAGGCCCTGTTCTAAAATGAAAAAAAATGGGCCCTTAATAATTTGAAAACATACAAAATTTTAATTTTTAACCTATTATTTACGCCATACACAATTAGATAACCCTTATATACTGGGAAGATATCTAACAGCTTGATAAGAATAATTATGAAAAATCAAAATTAATTGCTTAAATGCTTTGCCGTTGTTACGGAATACGAATCATTAATTTTTAATTTGGCTGAAAGTAACTTTTTTACGTCGAAAATTCTGAAATGGAGAAATATACATTACAATTTCATGGAATTGAATTGATGTAATTGTGAAAATACTAATTTGAATTGATAGAAGAATATGAAAAGTGTTAGAAATTAATATGGGAGCTTGAATTAATAGAGGAAATATGTTCTACCTTACAAATAAGGAGGCTCTTGAGAGTTGTAGCATTAAAAAAAATTAAATAATAATTGAAAAAAAAATAGACCCTCTAATAATCGGGGCCCTGTGCTAGAGAGCACTTTGCACCCCTATTCTTCGCCCAAGTATTTGCACCTTGAACAAGTTTCATTTTACATTAATAATAATATTATAAATTATTATTATGTCCTATACTTCGTATTGTTTCATAAAAAATAATTAAAAATAAAAAATGAATTGTATAGAATTGACATTAATGTAGCTTTTGTATACTACTTCAGTTTTTCGTATGGCCTAACAAGATCATTCATTTTAATGAATGAATTGTCTAAATCCTCTAATCCTACAAAAATGACCTTGAATTTTGTGGATCATCGGTAAAAAAAATCGAGTTTCAATTTTAATTTTTTTCAATTAAATTTATTTGTTATTTTGATTAGTTTGAGCACTTAAAACCATTTTTTATTTTTAGAAGACAAGACATTATGAGGTTGATAAATTGCTCACTTGAAAATTAGAATACGTTTTTACGATTGATATCTCATTCTTTTTCTTTTATTTTTTTTTTACTAATATCCATCAATTGACAACCTTGCCCCCGAAAAAAAATGTTTTAAGATACACTGTACTGCTAATGATACTCGAATCATTTGAATGAAGACATTGATTAAATTTCAGATAATAATAATAATTGAACTCAAATTAAAATATACAAATTACATTGTATTGGAGGTTATTATTTTGTTATACAATTAATTAATCTTTCACAGGCTGAAATCTCAACTAACAAATCAAACCATATCTTTACATTGACTTATCTGGACATACCAATTCCATTCAGATACACCCTGATGAGTTATATATGATGCTTGTTAGAATTTAGGTGGGTGGAAGTAGTGTTATATTATTGCATGGGTTAATCTTACATTTTTTTATTTTGAAGCAAAGGTTTAATCTTACATTTGCATGGCAAATTGCTAGTATTTATAGTGCTATAGGTCGGTTTACTTAGCTTGCTCCACCAACATACTACACTCTACTCCTAATATTCTAGCTTTCTTTAGATTTCTCTTTATTTTCTTACATAAACTAGAGTTTTCAAGACATTAGGCTATTCTAGAATTATCTAGCTATTGTAGATATTACTTAGATTTTTCTTTATTACATTTTTTTAACAATCTGCACATTCATTTCATTAGTTGAGAAACAAAATTTCACATTATATTATTTAGCTGTTACATATATATATATTATTTATACCAAGTTGCTGATAATAATGAAATAAATTCCTTCATAAAAATATAACTAAGACAGATAGCAACAAGATTGTGTATATACAATCTCAATTTGGTACTGTATTAGACTATTAATACTAATTAAATTTTTCATATGACTAGAATTTTCTCGCCAGCTAATAATCACACGTACAATGTTCAGATTATTATCGATTAAGGATTCTATATATATTGATCTAACATATCCAGCTCCCTGTATCTTCATCGCGATCCTAAGCAACAGCTACGCACAAGTGTAATTGACATTTTTAAATAGATAGAGTAAAATTTGAACAATAAATATATATATATATATATATATATATATATATATATATATATATATATATATATATATATATATATATATATATATATATATAAGAATTATTTCAAATCCTCTTCCCTTTAAAAAAACGAAAGAACTCGTGTGCATGAACCAAGAATAAAGGAGAGTGCCTGATTGCAGGAGACCTTGCTATATTATGCATTCATGCATTCCTAACTATAATATATTCTGAAGCGCTTCTGGAGACACATCGAATATTAACAGCTAATTAGCTATTAATTCACGGGTTGATTCCACACGTATCTTCACATGGAGTCATTGATGATGATCAACCTTCATTTAATCATAATCTATTTTGATTAAAAATAATTTTATTAATGATTCCTTTTTTTTATACTTTTTTTTTTAGGGGAAAGTTTTCATATTAGAATGAGAGAATTACATACAGTATATAAGGAATAATAATTTAATTGAACTCAGTGAATCATGAATTTCGTATTGTAAGATTAAATCCCTTCAAATTTTCAGGGTTCAAGAATATAGTACTCTGTATCTTTGTTATGATTGAAACAATGGTTGCATTGAGAATATAAACACGAACACAAATCAAATTAGAGAGAATGGTATGTATAGTATACGTATATTCATTTGTATAGTATGTTCAAGTATCAAAAATTTTTGTACAGCTATCTATTATAATTCTAGTTACTAAGGACATTGAGAAGAGTTGATCTGGTCTTCATCAAATGCCTAAACAATGATTCCAAAACTTCATCAATTTCTTGAATTTCTGACTCTAAATTTACTAGTTGTGACATATCAACATTCACTTTCTTCACAAGAAGAGCATCGACAGCATCAAATGATGTTGCTGCTTTCTTCTCAGATCTTTGGCTAAAGAAAGACCAGCTACTCTTCTGTGATCCACCGATGTAAGACAACAAGGAGTTAAAGACTTCAGCAGTCAACGCTTGTACATCCTTGAGCATGCTCTCAATGGCAACGGGCTCAACTGCATTCATATCTTTCAAGCACTTCTTGATTGTCTTCTTGGATGCTCTTCTGGTTTTTAGATATTCAGCGACTTCATTGGTAATGTCAAGTTCACCGCTGCATCTTCTTCGAAGAACTGATTGAATGTTTTGGATCTGTTCCTTTGACACTGCCAAGACATCTCGAGATGTTGAGCAAATGTCGATGAGTCTTAGAGATCCATCCAACAATTGTTGAGATTGAGATACGGTTTTCTGATTTTGGGGTAGTTGAAGAAACTCTTCAACACACTTGTATAAATCATTAAGGCCGCTAAGTTTGCTTGAAAGGGATGAAGTAGAAGCAGCTTGAGATGATCTCAACCTGTTCAATTGTTGATCCAATTGCTCAGAAACGGGGTGAGAGTTTGAGGGGAAACTGAAAGATCGAGTGTGGATAGAAGCCATTTTGATATTGATTTAAAGTTTGTTAAGAGGCTAAGAGTTGTAAGATAAAAGTTTTGAGTTGTTGAATATCTCATTTGTTTGGCTCTATTTATACCAAAGTAAGAGAAGACAAAAGGAATCAAAAATTAAATAAGACTCAGAGAGATAACATGGTCTTCATTGGGCTAGTTTCAGATTGTCTCTTCACAGAAAACTAGCCAACTCATGAATCGATCGTTAAGATTATACACAAGTAGTTGATATAAAATAAAGAAATGATTTTCAGGATGTACGTTTTGGTATAGTACAAGCATGACAAAAACTGCTAGATGGTTTGCTATTTTAATCAAGCTTCTTAGAGTTGTTTCCTTCATGTACGTCTTAAAACTCTCAATCAATGTGTTTTTTTCATCACCAAGTTTTTGTGTTACTAATGTGGTAATCAACTATGCGACAATTTGTAATATCATGAATCTATAAGTATGCTTATACACGAGTGGGAACCACGAGTACTTATTTCTTATTCGTTGCAATGCAAACTCCATTTCTTCATATATAACCCGTCCTTGGTTCATCTTTGATGCTTATTTGCTGCAACATATATAAATATATGTATCATATGGGGATAATCGTACAGAAAATACATAATTTTCCATGCTTATATATTCATCATACGAGGGATAATCGTAAGGAAAATATATGTTTGGAATTGGAAAAAAAAAAAAAAAAAAACTAGGCCACCCTTGACGGATGGCTGTCGATTAATTGATAGAGAGAATCATGGCTTTGAAATATAATGGCTACCCAACTATTGTAGTTGGGTGATTATTATTGTTGATAACTGTAATTATAAAGTTGTTACTTTTTAACTATACCGTCGATATGGGACATTTTTTTTGCATATTCAATTTTTGCATAAGAACGAAATTACCTTAATCAATTTTTTTTTTTTTTTTTTTTGAATGGAAATTACCTTAATCAATAATAATAAGCTAGTGTTGTCGACAATAATACTTGTACAGTTGTGCACTTGTGGTTCCTATATGAATCCGTAAATGAACACTTTAGCTCGTTTCATCATGAGATTAACCCACACTAGATTAGTGCCCGTGTGATGCACGGTAGTAATAATTTTTTTCCCATAATTACTTGTAATATAATATAAATTAATTAAATAAGAGTTGAAATAATTAATGAATGTCGAATGTAATAAATTTATTATCTCAAAGAAATATTTCAGCAAAAGCTACTAATTTTTTTTGTATTTACTAAGATATTACTTCCTCCGTCCCCGAAAGAACGACCCATTTGGGTTGATTTCGCGGGTATTAAGAAAGTTAAATAAAAAGAAGTAAAAGTATTGAAAATATAAATTTATACGTGGTTTGTAAAAAAAAATAGAGAGAGAAAGTAATAAAATTACATGGAAAATCAAATTTTTATATGGGGAAGCTAATTTGCATAAATATTGTTGCAATTTGGTGGGTGTTTTTAATGCAAATGGGTCATTCTTTTTTGAGACTAAAATAAGGTCAAATGAGTCATTCTTTCGGGGATGGAGGTAGTAATTTTTATAATTATGTAATAACAAAAATTTAATTGATATTATTACTTTTTCGGAAAAATTCAATAATACTCCGTTTAAGAGACGTTCATGCAGTAATGATAGTATATTTTACTTACAGTGGCTTACTTTTTAGTTTTACTTAAACCAGTGGCTCACTTTTTCTATAATTAAAATAGTTAAAAAAACAAATTTTAGATAAATGTATATATGAAAAAATTAAGAACATGAAATACATTTTATAAAAAGATTATATACTTGTATAAGATTTGGAATAATATTATTATAATTGTATTGTATAAATATTTTAGAAATAAAAGTTTTTTTTTTTTTCTTAAAATGGAGGTGGAGTTTTTTAGGGAAAAAACAATACCAGGAATTGACACGTGTCATTCTAGTGTCTATTTTAGTATTATGTTATATTGATTGATTGTGGTATAGAAAAACTTTTACATGTCCACCTAAGATAATTTTTTACTTTATTGATTCTAGGTGCACCCGAATATACATGTGTAGAAAATTTCAAAAATCCTGTTACAATCTCTTCCCAAAATAAGACTCAAAGAGATCAATCTATCTTACGCATCTAAAAATGAAATTGTGTATAAGCTAGAAGAAATTATTATGATATGAGACATAGTATATTCACAATTGTTTTTGCGCCTTGTTGTGGTCTTTATCAAAGTTTGAATTATAGTCTTGATTTTTCAAGACTTTGGAATATAAGTGACATTTGAATGGGAATTGAAGATGGTGGCCTTTGTGTAATTGTATATGTTTTGAAAATTTTTATATGAGTTAGAGGGTTGCAGAGTTAAATTTTGGCAGTTGAGTTTGAAGAACTTTTAAGAAGATTTTAAAAAAAAAAACTCAAACATCTAATAAAAAATTTAATACATATTTTAACCAATTAAAAAAAAATAAAAAAAAAACTAGTCCATCCTTTACGAATGGCTATACATTAATTTTTCCAATTCCAACATGATAGCGACAAATCAATTCATTTTGAAATTGCTACCCACCTATTATAGGTGGGCAATTATTAGTTGTTACATATCAATATATAAAGCTATAAATCAGAAAGAATAAATACAATATGGGACATTACAAATATTCACTCTTTTTGGATGGTTTGGTTTTAGTGTAAGTATGGCCTCAAACTATAAAAATTGATCCAACATCATGGCTAACTTCAACTGCCGTTAACCATTACCAAAACCACTCGTCGTATATACTAATACAGTATATAGGCTCAAAGTGAGTGATGTAAATCGTCCTCTTAGATATATTGGAGGGACTACATATGAAAACGCCCTCTAGGTTGCTCTCTTAGCCTCTTAGGAATGTAGAATTAGCTTCGAAGGGCAGTAAATATGTTTTCGCTCTTTTTGTTTATAATTTACACATCCATACACACCCTTAATAGTTATAATGTAGACAATTTAACCCATGAAAAATTAAAATTCATTTTGTTGATATTAATGAATTATAACCTTCCACCATAATTACATACTCAGCAAAGTTGGACATTGCATTTTAATTACCCCGTAATAATTGATACGATTTCATAAACTACTAACTAGGTCACAAATCGATCGTTAAGATTATACACAAGTAGTTGATGTAAATCTATACTAATATATTAAAAGACGTTTATAAGTACGTCCACGTGTCACGTAGACCCCCCTCATTATCCCACGTCACCAACTCAACTAATCATTACGCCACGTCATGCACAAGGTATTCCTAAGAATGTCCACGCCACGTCATGCACTTATAATAAAAAAAAAAATTTCTCCACAAGATTTGAACACGCAACCTCTAAATTTAAAATTAATTGTTTTACCATCAAGCTAAGTTATTTTCTATGTATTTATTTGAATACAAAATATTAATATGTTACAAATGACAATTCAATATATATGAACAACAAATTTAATTACAAGATAAATTACAATGTATATTAGTGATCTACAAATTCTTAAATGGACTTGGTTCACACTAATTTATTGTGGACCACTAACATTAGAGAAACTAGGATTATTTTATTTATAAAAAAAAATTCACTAATGAAGGTCACTATGTTGAAAATAAAAGTCATTTTTGTAATATATAGGGTATAAGAGGTTAATTTTTTTAATGATATATTTTATAAGGTCAATATAAATAATAAAGGTCACTATGATAAAAATAGGATCATAACGTCGGACTTCAAGTTCACAATAGTATTAAACGTTATACAACTTTTAATAAAGGTTACTATGTTAAAAATAAAGTTACTATGTTAAAAATAAGGGTCATTATGTTCAATGTAATGTCAGTTACGTGTGTATAAAGCTCGGGTCCACAATAATATTATTGTGGACCAGGTCCACACAAGTATTTCTGTTAATGATCAACCTCATGTAATAACCCGGGGCATCGCCCGGACCTAAAAACTAGTTATAAAAATGAATTGCGGGATGTACGTTTTGTTATACTACAAGCATGACAAAAACTGCAAGATGGTTTGCTATTTTAATCAAGCTTCTTGGAGCTGTTTCCTTCATGTCTTTAAACTCAACTATGCGACAATTTGTAATATCATGATTCTATAAGTATGCTTATACACGAGTGGGAACGACAAGTACTTAATTCTTATTCGTTGCAATGCAAACTCCATTTCTCCATGTATAACCCGTCCTTGGTCCATCTTTGATGCTTATTTGCTGCAACATATATTCATCATATGGGAATAATCGTAAAGAAAATACATAATTTTCCATGCTTATATATTCATCATACGAGGGATAATCGTAAGGAAAATACATATTTGGAATTGGAAAAAAAAAAAAAAAAAAAAAAAAAAAACTAAGCCACCCTTGATATCGATTAATTGATAGAGATAATCATGGCTTTGAAATATAATGGCTACCCAACTATTGATAACTGTAATTATGAAGTTGTTACTTTTTAACTATACCGTCTATATGGGACATTGTTTGCATATTCAATTTTTGCATAAGAATGAAATTACCTTAATCAATAATAATAAGCTAGTGTTGTCGACAATAATACTTGAACAGTTGTGCACTTGTGCTGCCTATATGAATCCGCAAAAGAACACTTTAGCTCGTTTTATCATCAGATTAACCCACATTAGATTAGTGTCCGTGCGATGCACGGTAGTAATAGTTTATTAATTCAATTCAATCATTTATGCATACATACATAAGAGCATATGTCACATACCACCATAATAATTGTTAAACACTTAGTATTCGTAAAAGCTTATGATACTCAATTTTCAAACTCGGATGTTACTACACAAATTTCCAATTCAGAATCCAAAGACCCAACTTCAAAACCAATGAAGGAACTTGACTGATAAGATACAAAATCAAGCAAAAATCGGTTTTAAAAGTTTGTTAGAGAAAAGGATAATGAATATTAAGCTCAAAAGGTATGAAAGAAGATAATGGAGTAGAAGGAACTTGAGACAGATGTACTGCTCTTAGTTTAGAAAGTTTGAAATTGGGTTCTTTTTAATAATCATAAGAGTTTAATTACCTTCATCTCACACTCTTGAATGTTTTATGAAACACAACACACATTACCTTATTGGTATGTACTAACCAATGGTAAGATATAAGGGCTTGTTGCTTACCTTGATACATCAAAATTTTGAGCTAGTATATTATTAAGCTACAAAGTGCTCCAATGGTGAGCAATAGAATGTTGTAGCTTGAAAAATAAGTAAATAAATTAAATTATTTTATTATGCACATGTCATAATATAAGTGGATGAAGTGTTCTTTGAAAAATCAAGCAACGTAGCTTGTTTGAGCAACGTTGCTTGGTGTAGCTACGTTACATCAATATTGTCACTCCAATGGTAAGCTACATGCTTACAATTTAATTTAATTTGCAAGCAGGTCCTTTTTGTAAACCATTGGAGATGCTCTTAGGAACATGCTTATAAGTGAAACTTGATGTATATTAGATTTATAATCAAATTCTTCCCATATTTCCTTCTGTTCCTTAGCTTTCTCAAGCTTCATGATTAAAACTCTTCATCATCTAAGAAATTATAAAGATTCAATAATCACCCTTATTTTTAAAAAAGGTGACTTTCAATTTTTTTTTCTTTCATTCACGTACAATAATGAAGATAAAACTTACTCATATGCCCAACACCAAATATATGAACCACTTTAATTAGTTCCTACATACCTTATTACCTCTGAGTTCCTTGTCATTCTTTTTCATTTTGGAATTTATTAAAGAAATTCCTCAGGCTGATTCTTCCTTCGAAACATCAACTAATAAATCACGAACACTTCACTTCTTCCACAACTTCTCCCTCGACATGTATATATTCACCCAACTCTTCATGTATCCTGAACCATAAAAGTGATGAATTTTAAATTAGAGCACATGGGTTGTGAGAAATAAAAGTGGGAGGATATAAATAAGGAAAACATAATGTAAATAGGGATCTTCGAAATTATGTATATTTGAGATATGAAAGTGAGAAATACAAATCATAATACAACACGGACACACAACATAATGTTGTAGAATAATGTTGTTTTCGAAGATGAATGGTGTGAATAACTTAAAAGTTGGCAAAAAGATAGGTTTGTGTCCCTCTAGAATATACAACCATATGAGATAAAATAGTTTGGGAATGTACCTGTCTTGTTCCATCAAAGTTTCTTCCATTGTTCCTTTGTTAACTTAGGATTTTTTATTTTGACAATATCCATAATGCTCAACGAGACCTTTGACACTTTTAGGCAAGTGAATATGTCTTTTACAACACATTAATTAAGTGTGACACATTACACTTAAATGTATGTACTTAACTTTATTTATAATGTGCACAAAAAACCACACTTCACAATTATAAGAAAGAAATATGTATATATGCTCATGCCATACTTCAACAAATTTTTTATTCCTTAAAGAAAATCGCCCAGTAGATAACCACCCAAATACCGTTTCATATGATACCCAAAACACATCAATTATATTGGATTGTTGGATACAATGCCATATGTAAAAACATATTATGATATGAAGATTAGCCCTAAATTTTTATGACTTGTCATGACATCATATTGAAGTAGTTCTCACTTGTTTTAAAATAAGACTTCACAATTTTTTTGCGCCAAGTTGTGGTCTTTGTTTTATCAAAGTTTGTATTATAGTCTTGATTTATCAAGACTTTGGTATACAAGTGACATTTGAATGGGAATTGAAATTGAAGATGGTGGCCTTTGTGTAATTGTATATGTTTTGAAGATTTTTATATGAGTCGGGTTGCAGATCAGAAGTTTGAAGAACTCTTTAGAAGATTTTGGAAAATTTAAAAAAACACAAACATCTAGTAGAAAATTTAATACTTCGTACATTTTTTACCAAAAAAAAAAAAAAAAAAAAAAAAAAAAAAAAAAAAAAAAAAAAAAAAACACTAGTACACCCTTAACGAATAGCTATACATTAATTTTTCCATTTCCAACATGATAGGGACAAATCACTTCTTTTTGAAATTGCTACCCACCTATTGTAGGTGGGTGTTTATTAATTGTTACATATCAATATATAAAGCTATAAATCAGAAAGAATAAATACAATATGGACATTACAAATACTACCTCCGTTAACAGTTATTTGCAACGAAAGGGACATGTGCGGACTCCTAGGCAAAAGTTTTAAAACATGATTATTGAAATATAAGGGTAGTACTTAAGTATTAATCTAATTTTTAAAAAACCACAATTAACCAAAATCAATAAACCACCAAACTCGAAACCCAAATTCACCACCACCACTGAAACCCAGAACCCACCAAAAACCACCACCACCGAAACCCAGAACCCGCCGAAAACCACCACCACCGACACCCAGAACCCACCGAAAACCACCACCAACAAACCTACTGAAACAACCACCACCGAATACCACCAACACCCAGATAACCACCATCAAAACCCATTGAAAACCACCAAAATCCACTAAATACCACCACTGAAAACCACCACTATAACCTATCGAAAACAACCACCAAACCCACTGAAAACAACCACCAAAACCACGAAATCCTCAATCGAACCACCCCCTTCCCCCCACGAATTGAATTAATCCCAACCACCACCACCACGAATTGAATTAATCCCAACTACCACCATAAAACCCAACACCTCCTAGACCACCCACAACACCCACGAAACCTTGAACACCACCTAGACCCTCGACACTTAGATCCACCCACGAAACCCACAAAACCTTGACCACCATATCCACGATACTCGTGCCGCCCAAAACCACCTCCAATTTTAGATCTCCATGGAAGATGGGGATGATGAAGGAGGAGTGAGATTTTGATGGTGGAGGAGAGAGATTTTGATGATGAAGGAGGAAAGAGAAATTTTGTTGATGAACCACGAAGGGGGAGTGAGATTTTGATGAATATGATGATGAATGAGGAGTGAGAAATGTGATGAACTAGATGAATGTTGAGAGGTTTGGTTTTTTTACAGATTTGATTTTTTTTCTTTAGAAGATTAGATGATTTAAGTTAGGGGTATAATAGAGTATAGTTAGTGAAATAATTAAAGGAGTAAGTTGGTTAAGTGAGGGCAGTTTGGTCATTTCAAACAAAAAAACTTACCAAAATAGGAAAAAAAATCAGTTTGTTGCACATAATAGATAGCACCTGTTTTTGGCAAATGTTGCACATAACTGTTAAAGGAGGTAGTATTTACTCTTTTTGAATGGTTTTAGTGTAGTATCTAGTATGGCCTCAAACTATAAAAATTGATCCAACATCATGGCTAACTTCAACTGCCGTTAACCATTACCAAAACCACTCGTCGTATATAGTAATACAGTATATAGGCTCAAAGAGAGTGATGTAAATCGTCCTCTTAGATACAAATCTCGCCCTATTATATTAGAGGGACTATATACAAATCTTAGCCTCTTAGGAATGTAGAATTAGCTTCGAAGGGCAGTAAATATGTTTTCGCTCTTTTCATTAATAGTTTACACATCCACCGACACCCTCAACAGTTATAACGCAGACAATTTTAACCCATGAAAAATTAAAATTCATTTTGTTGATATTAACAAATTATAACCTTCCACCATAATTACATACTCAGCAAAGTTGGACATTGCATTTTAATTACTCCATAGTAATAATTGTGTTGAGATAATATTATAGTTATGGAAAGATAATATTTAGGAAATATTTGTTAGGATTCCTTAGTTATCTTTTATGTTAATATTTGATTTGATATTATTTCTAAGTCCAAGATAATTAGGAATATATTGTAACCTATATGTACACATTGAGGAAGAATGAGAATTTGAGATCTTGAGTTAATTTGACATGGTATCTAGAGCTAAGGTTTAAAAATCCATAAATTTTTTTTTTTTCTCTCGTTAAATTAATCGGTGATGGCGAAGGATGATGATGTTCCGCCACCACCGCCCCCTGTGGATCACGAATATCACCTGGGATCGAGTGATCATCCCGGAATTATCATAACCCCAATTAAGCTACGAGGTGAGAATTATGATGAGTGGTCTAAGGCTATGCGTAGAGCGTTGATTGCTAAGTGGAAGTTTGGGTTTGTGGATGGCTCGATCAAGGAGCCTGCTGCCGATTCTTCACAGAGGAAACACTGGATAGCAGTCAACTCCATGCTTGTTTCTTGGATTAGTAATACATTGGATGATTCGTTACGATCTACCATTGGAGACTATGACTATGTGAGGGAATTATGGGTACACTTACAGCAACGTTATTGTGTTGTTAGTGGTACTAGAGTTTGTCAGTTGAAGAACTCTTTAGGAGAGTGTAAGCAGACGTCCACGGAGTCGGTGACGGAGTATTTTGGACGCTTATCTAAAATATGGACGGAGCTGCTACAATATTCTCGAGTTCCGAAGTGTTCTTGTGGGCAGTGTACATGTAATATTGCCAAGCAAGTAGGTGATATTAGAGATGAAGATTACCTACAT
This sequence comes from Chenopodium album, assembly GCF_948465745.1. Taxonomy (NCBI): domain Eukaryota; kingdom Viridiplantae; phylum Streptophyta; class Magnoliopsida; order Caryophyllales; family Amaranthaceae; genus Chenopodium; species Chenopodium album. Next base: position 39,015,147 of record NC_137855.1, read on the forward strand.
TATTTTTTGATTGGCCTAGATGATCCATATGAGGCAATTCGAGCTCAGTTGTTGGCGCAAAATCCTCTGCCTCATGTGGACAATGCGTATCAAGCGGTGATTAATACGGAAAGACTTCGGTCTAAGGATGGAAAGGTTAAGGAGAATGTTATGGCGTTTAAAGTAGACTCGCGTGCTAAGTCAAGCGATGGTGACAGACCCTTTTGCACCCACTGCAATCGGGAAGGACATGACAAAGAGGGATGTTACCAATTGATCGGGTTTCCCGAATGGTGGGACGAGAATCGCAAAGGTGGAAGGGGCCGTGGCAGAGGTGCTCGTGGGGGAAGAGGTGGTGGCCGTGGTGGTGCTAGTGGGGGGCGTAATAATGCCTCTACGAACACTACACATCGCGCCAATGCTGTACAAGGTGGCGTGAACAACAATAGTGCAACAAGTAGTAATCAATCATCTTCTACGCAAGGCCTCGTGGGTGTGACCTCTGACCAAGCTCAACAAATTATTGAATTATTGAGTAATAAATCTAAGTCTCGCTTAGAAGGTAAGACAAAAGTCCCGTGGATCGTAGATACCGGAGCCTCTAATCATGTAACGAATGATTTGTCAATTATGAGAAACATTAAAACAATTCAAAATTGTCCGGTAGGATTGCCGGATGGTCAAACGGTGAACGCGAATCAATTGGGTTCGATTACACTAGATGGTGGTCTTGTTATTGATAATGTTTTATTTGTACCAAATTTGAATTGTAACTTAATTTCTGTTACTCAATTAAGTGATGAGTCAAGATGTACAATACAATTTACTAACAAAATTTGTGTTATTCAGGACCAGTCGACGAGGATGGTGATTGGCGTGGGTGAACGAGACAATGGACTTTATTTTTTCCGAGGTGTGCCGCAAGTAAAGGTGCTAACAGTGGATTGTGAGGTCGATCTTTGGCATCAACGCATGGGTCATCCGTCGGAAAAAGTTTTGAGGTTACTTCCGCCTGTGAGTAACTCAATTAGAAAAAATAATAATTTGTGTGATGTATGCCCTCGAGCAAAACAATCTAGAGATAGTTTTCCTATTAGTGAAAATAAGGCTAGTAGTTTGTTTGATCTAGTTCATATAGACTTGTGGGGGCCTTACAAAGTTCCCTCTTCGTGTGGTGCTAAATATTTTTTGACAATTGTAGATGATTATTCTAGGGGCGTTTGGATTTATTTGATTAGCAATAAAACTGAAGTTGAATTTCATTTTCTCAATTTTATTGCCTTGATTAAACGTCAATTTAATAGAGATATAAAGGTGGTTCGGAGTGATAATGGAACCGAATTTAATCATCTAAAGGAATATTTTGTCAAAAACGGAATTATTTTTGAGTCTTCTTGTGTGGGTACCCCTCAACAAAATGGGAGAGTAGAGAGAAAACACCAACATATTTTGAATGTGGCACGGGCATTGAGATTTCAAGGTGGATTGCCAATTAAATATTGGGGGGAGTGTGTTTTGACGGCTTGTTATTTGATTAATCGTACTCCTAGTCCACTACTTGGTAATAAAACTCCATATGAAATGTTGTTTGGCAAAATTCCTTCTTATGAGCTGATTCGTGTGTTTGGATGTTTGTGTTATGCACATAATCAAAGAAGTAAGGGAGATAAATTTGAGTCTCGGAGTAGAAAATGCGTATTTTTAGGTTATCCGTATGGAAAGAAGGGGTGGCAATTGTTTGATTTAGAGACGAGGGAGTACTTTGTGTCTAGGGACGTAAAATTTCATGAGCATGTATTTCCTTATGTTGAGCAATTGGGTGAAAATTCGAAGTTGAGAGTAGGAGAGGAGATGATTGGTGTTGGTAATGTTGATGAATTCGATGAATTTGAAGAATGGAACATGGGTGACTTACGTGGGGCGGATGAAGAGGTTGTAGGTGTCGAAGGAGATGGAGATGGAGCACCCAATGGGGGTCCATCGAGTGCTGGCTGTGAGCAGCCCCAACACCCCAGCACAGCAGGGGCTGGTCGTGACCAGCAGCAGACCAGCACCATCCCTGCTGGGCATATGCAGAGCCCGCAGCAGAGGAGGGATGCATCGAGTGCTGGGAGTGACTGCAACCCGCAACAGCAGCTCGACACAGAGGTGGCAGAGCACTCCGCGACCAGGTTGCGGAGTAGTGGGGAAGACCGCAACATGGTTGCGGAGTACACTGACCAGCAGCAAGGGGAAGCTTCCCGTACAGAAATTTTGCACTCCCAAGATAAATATGAAGAGGAGTTGGGTCGAGGAAAACGGGTAAAATTTCCTTCAACAAAGCTTCGTGATTGTGTCATGCATACTATTCGGAAAAATAAAGTCCCATCGTTGTCATCCGCGGAATCATCTTCCTCAGGTACTCCTTATCCTATAACCTATTTTGTTAATTATGATCGGTTTTCCGAGAAACATAGAAATTATATTGCTGCAGTGACAGAGGCACGGATTCCGAGAACCTTTAAAGAGGCAATGAAACATGAAGGGTGGAGAGAAGCAATGGCATCCGAGATTAAGGCCTTAGAAGATCAAGGTACGTGGACCTTGGAGACACTTCCAGAAGGGAAGAGAGCACTTGGAAGCAAGTGGGTTTACACTGAGAAGAGAGATGAAGAAGGCAAACTGATTCGATTGAAAGCTCGTTTGGTTATTCTTGGAAATCATCAAGAGGAAGGCATCGACTACAATGAGACGTTCGCTCCGGTGGCAAAGATGTCTACAGTTCGTACTTTTCTGGCTGTAGCAGCGGTGAAGGAATGGGAAGTGCATCAAATGGATGTACACAATGCCTTTCTACATGGAGAGTTGGAGGAGGAGATTTACATGAAAGTTCCCCCCGGGTTTCAGAAAAACAATTCAGAAAAGGTGTGCAAAATGAATAAATCATTGTACGGGCTAAAACAGGCGCCTAGGTGTTGGTTCAAGAAATTGTCCGTGGCTCTTAAAAAATATGGTTTCAAGCAATCATATAACGACTATTCGTTGTTTACTTTGACGAAAGGTAAATTACAATTGAATGTGTTAGTTTATGTGGATGACATGATTATTGCTTGTAACAGTAAGTTTGCGTTAGAAAGCTTTAAAGCATATTTGTGTGAATGTTTTAAAATGAAAGATCTAGGGGCCGTGAAATATTTTTTGGGACTAGAAGTAGCCCGTAGCAAACATGGATTTTATGTTTGTCAGAGAAAGTATGCCTTGGATATTATTTCAGAGACAGGATTGTTAGGTGCTAAACCTGCAGACTTTCCGATGGAGCAGAATCATAAGCTAGCAGTTTCAGGGGGGAAAGAGTTCGCAGATGTTGAGAAATATAGGCGTCTGGTAGGACGTCTAATATATCTGGTTGTGACTAGACCAGACTTGGCATATTCAGTGCATATCCTATCTCAGTTTATGCGATCTCCGACAGAATTGCATTGGGAAGCAGCTTTGAGAGTAGTTCGTTATCTAAAGAAGTGCCCGGGCCAAGGTATTCTTCTTCGATCTGATAGTGCTTTGCAATTAGAAGGATGGTGTGACTCAGATTGGGCAGGTTGTCCATTGACTAGACGATCTTTGACTGGTTGGTTTGTGTTGCTTGGTTTCTCTCCTGTGTCGTGGAAGACCAAGAAACAACCTACGGTGGCTACAAGTTCGTCAGAAGCAGAGTATCGGGCAATCACGGGCGTGACATGTGAGTTGAAGTGGTTGAAGAGAATGCTTCGAAATTTAGGGGTTGAACACAAGCAAGGGATGAAAGTTTTCTGTGATAGTCAGTCAGCTCTACATATTGCTAATAATCCAGTTTTTCACGAGCGAACCAAGCATATTGAAGTTGATTGTCATTTTATTAGAGATGCAATTCAAGAGGGTCTCATATGTCCGTCATATGTGTCTACGAAGTTACAGTTAGCAGATATTTTCACGAAAGCATTGGGAAAGGCACAATTTGAGTTTATTCTTCGCAAGATGGGCATTCGAGATCTCCATGCTCCATCTTGAGGGGGGATGTTGAGATAATATTATAGTTATGGAAAGATAATATTTAGGAAATATTTGTTAGGATTCCTTAGTTATCTTTTATGTTAATATTTGATTTGATATTATTTCTAAGTCCAAGATAATTAGGAATATATTGTAACCTATATGTACACATTGAGGAAGAATGAGAATTTGAGATCTTGAGTTAATTTGACAAATTGATACGATTTCATAAACTACTAAGTACTAACTAACTAGGTCATATAGTTCGAATTAGTTTTAGTACTAGAAAAATAAATCATATGATCAAAATTATATTGCTTAAGATATTGATTAGCTAGCAACCTTTTTATAATAACTCAAATGATGCTCGGATTATTAAAATTAGATTGTATATATTGGTCTTACATATATATTGCCATATCCTGCTCCCTGTAAGTCTATCATGATCCGAAGCAACAGCTATGCACGGGTGAAAATTACACCATGTATCAATCGATTACTAGATTAGCATATATATTAATTAGATTGAGTGAAATTCGAGTAGAAGAATAGGAATCTCAACCTTTTCTTCCGTTAAAAAATTGGAAAAATTAGAAAAAATAATCCCAACTTTTATCAATTTTGGTAGAATAATCCCAACTTTGAATTATACTGGAATAATCCAAACTTTAGGGGGTCTTCTTTTTCTTCAATCCCTGACCGGTCAACAAACCAATGACCTATAATATCAGGTCACTTGACACGTGTCAAGCCCTGATTGGTCCAAAAATTATAAAAAAAAAAACAAAACAAAAACCAAAAAAAAAAATTTTAAAAAAAAAAATTCACCCAGCCACCCTCGGCAGACCCCACGCAACCACCACTCTAATTGTTGCCAGCCGAGCCACCAACCTCGTCGGACCCCCACGCAACCACCACTCTAATTGTTGCCAGCCGAGCCACCAACCTCGTCGGACCCCCACGCAACCACCACCCTCTAGTCGCTTGCTCCGGCTGCTAAGCTACCATCTAAAGCACCATCCCCTCCCCGAAATCCCCACGCAACCACCAATTCCACCCCAAAAATCGCCGCCCCTATCGCTAATTCCCCCTCCCCCTAAGCTGCTAATTCCCCCTCCCCCTAAGCTGCTAATTCCCCCTTCCACGCGCCGCTAATTACCCCTCCCTACGCACTGCTAATTAACGAGTTGAACAATGTAATTGCTTGAAAATCGTTGCGAAATTGGGGTTGCGGTTTTGGTTGATGTGTATTTTGCGATTGAAATACAGGTTGTTTGGTAGTTTTGAGGTTGGTGGCTGCGGTTGGGGTGTTTGCGGCTGGGGTGGTTGTGGTGTTTGGTGAGGTTGTGGTGTTGTGGTGTTTGGCGAGGCAAGAGGGGAAGCCAACAATGGGTGGGCTGGGGTTAGGGGTTTCGAGATGAAGGAGGTCAGATAGGGGGTGGAGGTGGTGATTTTCGGGGTGGGGGAAGGTCGGGGTTTGGTTGCGGTCTAACCCGTAGTTTTCTGGTGAAAGAGGGAGAGGGCAGTGGGTGGGATTGGGGGCTCCGGTGAGCAGGGGTTGGGGGCTCCGGTGATTGATGGTGGGTTTTGGGGTTCAGCTGGTGGCTGGGATTTTGGGGGTTTGGTTGGGGTTTTTTTTTTTTAATTTATATATTTTTTTTATAAATTGTTTTAGCCAGTTCAATTGTGACACGTGTCACTTTTTAAAAAAAAAATTAAAAATTTACCCATTGAACCGGTTACCGGTTTTTGGGATTGAAGAAAAAGAGGAACCCTCAAAGTTTGGATTATTCCAGAATAATTCAAAGTTGGAACTATTGTAGCAAAATTGATAAAAGTTGGGATTACTATTTCTAATTTTTCCTAAAAAATTTAAGAACTCGTGTGTATGAACCAAGAATAAAGGAGTGTGCCTGATTGCAGGAGACCATGCTATATTGTGCATTCATGAACGCCATTACTATAATATATTCTTAATTAGCTCAAGCAGACACATCGAATATTAACAGCCAATTAGCTATTAATTCACAAGTCAATTCAGCGCGTGTGTATCATTCAATCAAAATTTATTTTAGTGAAAAAAAATATTTATTAATCCATTTTTATAAACATTTCTTCTTCAGATATACGTTTTTTTACCCTAGGATTTTGAATTAGAAATCAAGAATTCATTAGAGTATCTAATAATTAAGGATATTAACTTCGAAAAATCATTTATCTCATCATCAAACTGTCTAATATTTTTTTTTAACCCTGCTTTTGTCAAGTTAAAAGAGACTTTTGGGACGATTGAAAGATATATAGAAAGCATAAATATGAAGAACACAGATATAAATAGAGATAATTGTATGAGTAGTATATTCATTTGTATGTATATTCACAGTATCAAAATTTTTTGTACAAGGATGAATTTATATTCTAGTTGCTAAGGACGTTCAGAAGAGTTGATCTGGTCTTCACCAAATGCCTAAACAATGATTCTAAAACTTCTTCGATTTCTTGAATTTCTGACTCTAAATTTACTAGTTGTGACATATCAACATTCACTTTCTTCACAAGAAGAGCATCAACAGCATCAAAAGATGTTGCTGCTTTCTTCTCAGATCTTTGGCTAAAGAAAGACCAGCTACTCTTCTGTGATCCACCGATGTAAGACAGCAACGAGTTAAAGACTTCAGCAGTCAACGCTTGCACATCCTTGAGCATGCTCTCGATGGCAACGGGCTCAACTGCATTGATATCTTTCAAGCACTTCTTGATTGTCTTCTTGGAAGCTCTTCTTGTTTTTAGATATTCAGCGACTTCATTGGTAATGTCAAATTCACCGCTGCATCTTCTTCTAAGAACTGATTGAATGTTTTGGATCTGTTCCTTTGACACTGCCAAGACATCTCGAGATGTTGAGCAAATGTCAATGAGTCTTAGAGATCCATCCAACACTTGTTGAGATTGAGATACAGTTTGATTTTTGGGCAATTGAAGAAACTCTTCAACACACTTGTATAAATCATTTAGACCACTAAGTTTGGTGGTCAAGGATGAAGTAGAAGCAGCTTGAGATGATCTCAACCTGTTCAATTGTTGATCCAACTGTTCAGAAACGGGGTGAGAGTTTGAGGGGAAACTGAAAGATCGAGTGTGGATGGAAGCCATTTTAGATATTCTTTTTTAGTTCTGTTGAGAGGCTTAAGAGTTGAAAGATGGAAGTTTTGAGTTGTTGAATATCTCATTCTTCAGCCTCTATTTATACCAAAGTAAGAGAAGACAAAAAGAATCAAAAAATTAAATGAGACTCGCTGAGATAGCGTGGTCTTTCTTGGGCTTATTCAGATTGTCTCTTCGTAGCGAACTAGCCAACTCACGAATCGATCAATGATGAGACTTTCTATTAATATGATATACAAGTACATAAAATATTAAAGAAATAAATTGCAGGATGTTTTGTTATGCAACAACCAGTACAAAAACTGCAAGATGGTGTCTTATTTTAATCAAGCTCATATCAGTTGTTTCCTCTATGTCTTGTAATTCTTAATTAAACAATAATTTCCGTATAATTCATGTGGTGATCAAGTACAGTACTTTGCGACAAAATGTAGTATCATGAATTCATGATCCTATAAATGCGCTATACACGAGTGGGTACAGCGAGTACTTAACTCTCCTTCGATGCAATGCAAACTCCAGAACCGTACCCTTTGTACTGTGTTCCCTGCTCATTTGCTGCAATGCAAACTCCATCATTCATCCGTGTTCCACGCTCAATTGCTGCAATGCAAACTCTATTACCCGTACCATGTTCCATGCTAGCAATGCAAACTCCAGAACTCGATCGTGTTCCAGGCTCATTTATTGCAAACTCCATAACCAATCCTGCAATACAAACTATCACAAGTCTATATACAAAGCCCCAATAGAGTCGAGGCAGAAAGAGAACACACCAACCCAAAAATCAAAGCTTTCGAAGTAGCAATATTTCACCTAGGCATTTCATCAAACAGCTTGTCGGTGCAACAAATATACCAAAGGATGTACAACAATGAACTTTAAGCCAACTAATGGTATCAAAAGGCGGACATAATAAGAAGATGGAGAGGAAGTGGGTAAAAACAAATTGAGATGTAGATGAAGAGGGTGAAGTTTGGAATGCAATTGTTGAGAATATGTGTGAGCATACCAATTACAATGCATAATTTTGAGAACATATGCTGTGCAATTTTTAATAAAACAGGACTACTCTGTATTATTTATTCCATTAGCAAAATCTAAAATTTTTGGGCTTTTGGTGGCAGTAAAATAAAATACCTTGTAAATTTTTCCTTCAAAAAATAAAATAAAATTTTTAGATAATCAGTAAAATTTAAAGTGGTGCTTTTTAGTGATAGTAAAAGTCGAAACTTCTTTGATTTTAGTAGCTGAATTCCATCCAAAATGCATTAATCATAAGGAAACTCAAAATACGTATTTCTCACAATTTTTTTGTTGTATATTTCATGCTTATTTATTGCTATAAATATCAATCGTGTGTGATTTTGTAGACAAAATTGAGTCTAGAGCTGTCAATTCGGGTAAACGGATCGGATATGGGTCGGGTAATAAGTATGGGTTGGGTTAACTCGAGTCAATGCAAGTCAAATTGGGTTAATGTCATAACCTATGTGATTCAGGGTGGGTCATGCTTGAGTCAGGTCACGTCGGGTCATACATCTTATCGGGTTTAGGTCGGGTTAATAACAGGCCGGGTTACATTCGGGTCGTATGAGTAATAGGTCAGTTTTAATTCGGGTTAAAACGGGTTAGGGTCATTTTCGGATTCGAGTCGGGTTCACTTAAAGTCAATAACTTGCGAGTTATAATCAGGTCGAGTATTCTCGAGTTTAAGTCGGATTTGGTTTAAATCAATAATTTGCATGTTATATTCAGGTCGGGTCATTCTTGGGTTCAAGTCGGGTTTGGTTCAAGTTAATAATTTGCGAGTTCAGTTCAAGTAAAGACAAAATACTTTCAAATAAACGTAGAGTAGCTTTAGTCTTACGAAGTTATGCCTTTACAAGTAGATTACAATATATATAGCATATATCTTTATTTAGCTAGTCAATATTTACAATAATAAAGATGTATAAATTAAAATAATGAGTCGAGTTGATTTCGGGTCAGGTTTGTAATAGATCGGGTTGAGTTTTGAGTCGGGTCAATAACAGGTCGGGTTAAATTCGGGTCTGGGTAGGAACATGTCGGGTGAAATTCAGGTCGGGTTAGTAACAGATCGGGTTAAATTCGAGTTTTGACGGAATAAAACGGGTAAGGATCAATTTCGGTTTAGGTCGAGTTCGGTTCAAGTAAAAATTTACAGGTTATATTCGGGTCGGGTAATCTCCAGGTTGGTTCATATTCGGGTTCGGGCCTTTAATACTCGGGTTAACTTGGGTTTAGGGTTGGTTTCAGGTCGATCAGATCGGGTTCGGGTCAATATTTTTTCGAGTTCAGACAGATCGGTTAATAATCGGGTTTGGGTCGGGTCAGCTTTTGACAGCTCTAATTTATATTTTAATTTAAATAAAATCATACTCCCTCCGTCCCTCTTTTATAGTCCCTTATGGGCAAATTTTAGTCCCAAAATGTTCACTTCATTTGCTTTTTCCAACAACCATAAATATTAATATTTTACCAAACTTCCCTCCAATTTGCAACAATACTTGTGCAAATTTATACTTCCCATGTAAATTTTGTTTTTCCATGTACTTTTATTACTTTCTCTCTCTACTTTTTTGCATATCCAATGTAAATTTACTTTTTCAATGTACTTTAACTATTCTTATTTGTGATTATTAATTCCCATGAAAAATGCCCATAAGGGACTATCAAAAGGGGACGGAGGGAGTAGAAGATTATACTAAATTGGCTCTATGTAAATTTAAAGGGAAATGTATACGTTAGTATAATCTTGTTTGATTTATCATTGTTACAGGTTAAAGAATACAATATCTTTTTCTTTTTTCTTTTTTTTTTTCCATGTATCATATCCTGTAACAAAAAAGAAAAAATAAATTGTTATCCCTTGTATAATATAACTCCTATTTTATAACTCCTTTTTTAAATGCGAATATAATAACTCCTTTTTTAAATATGAATATACCAGTAATAACTATTCAAGAAAATCTGAATATAATGAACATTTACATCGCTAATTTAAGAGTAAAAAACAAAATAAGTTCATTAAAATAATATCAATACAAACAAAATTAGTTGAGTATGAGGGCCTGTTCACTTCAGCTTAAGTTCAGATCAGCTCCAATCAGTTCAGTTCAATTCAATTCAGTTCAACTCTTAATTTCCTTCCCACATAAAATATTCATTTCAGCTCTATTCAGTTCTGTTCAGTTCAGCTCCAATCAGTTCAGTTCAGTTCAGCTCAGTTCAGTAAATGTGAACAAGCTCTAAATCAATAATTTCACATTTTAAAAAAATCAATGATTTCAAAGAATAATTAAGATAGGGAATCAATAAAAATTAAGTTTAAATAATTAAATAATTTAACTAAATAATAATAATAATAATAATTTATGCAAGAAATGAGGTTAACGTTGGGTTGAGTGGAGGGAACGACGGGGCTCTTCGACCTACAGATGTGTTGCTTTATTCGTGGGATAGAGGCCTTGATGTATTTGTTGAATTGATGACGGGGTCTTCTCTTTTAACACAGTTTGGGTTGTTTGACTTCGTTCATGGTCATGTTACGATTGCAACTCAACATAAGTAGGACAAGTATGGGACGCGTTGCATGGCTATTGGCTATGGCCTATAGGTTTCTTCAACAGGATCAGATTTGCTATAGATAGAGGATAATTTAATTTAGAATTAATTGCATTTATTAAGTAAATATAATTTTAATTTAGAAAATATAAGGTAAAGAAAATAGAGCCAAAACATTTAATATAAAAAATTATCTTTAAAAAATAAGAAAACTAGCCCATCCTTCACGTATGGCTATCCATTAATCAATGGAATATATCATGATTTAATATTTATAATGGCTACCCAACTATTGTAGTTGGGTGCTCATATAGTTGATAATTCTAGTTATAATGTTGTTTAATTTTAAGTACAATATCGATATGGGACTCATATTGCATAGTCAGATTTTGTTTTAAAATTAATAATCAATAAATAAGTGAGATTTTCTTTTTTCTTTATTTTAAAAAAATAAAATTTGGTGTTTAGAGAGGCAAGAGAGTCGCAAGAACTAGTGATGAATCGATCTATGTTCACCCGAAATAGGGGAAAAACTTTAACCTCTTGAGTTATCTTTTACCCTTCTTATGTGAATTTAATAAGTGTAAATTTTTCACAAAGGGGAACAAAAGAAAATGTAAATTGTCTTAAAAGAGTGTGAGGTTTTCTCCTTGCTGTTGTACATTACTAGTAATAAGATTTTTAGTAGTCTTAGTACGACCTCTTTCAAAAAAAAGTAATAAGATTGTGCCCATCAAGTAACACAATTCTAATCGAAAATCGAACAAACACCCCTAAATGTTCCTGAGCACCTAAGGTCTTCGACAAGACTGTCTTTATTTTCAAATTGGATTTCTCGTATGACCAAATCTTCTAATGGCGCCTTTCTTATGATATCCTTATCTTCAATTTCATCAACCACCCTTTAAATGCCATTGTTTGAATCCTTTCCCAAAACCCAACAAATCAAAATAATGAATTTCTTATACATGTGCTCTGTAGACTCCATTAGTTGGCCAAGGTTGTTTGAAAAAGCCTATAAGGTGTTTGATGAAATGCCTAAGAGAAATACTGCTGCTTGAAATGCTTTTACTTTCGGGTTTGTGTAATGGGGAATTTCCTAATCAAAATTTGGACCTTCTCTGCCTCTCAAATGGTGTGATGGAGTTTGCATTGCAGCGATTGAGCGTGAAACACGGACGAGTGATGGAGTTTGCATTGCAGTGATTGAGCGTGGGACAGAGGAACACTGACGGTTGATGGTCTGATGGAGTTTTGCACTGCAGCGAATGATCATTGAACAAGCTAGGACAGGTGATGGAGTTTGCATTGCATCGAATGAGAGATAAGTACCCTCATTTCTAGTCTTGTATACCGCCTTTATAGGATCATGATACTACATCTTGTCGACGAATATAATAGTTGATCACCCACATGAGTTACACTTCAATTACAGAAAACACATTGGCTGTACTGTTTAATTGAAAGCTTGATTAAAATAAGACATCATCTTGCAGTTTTTGTACTGGTTGTTGGATAACAAAATATCCTGCAATTCATTTCTTTAATTGATATCAAAGTATATAATATTGACAGCAAATTTCATCATCGATCGATTCATGAGTTGGCTAGTTTTCTGTGAAGAGACAATCTGAAACTAGCCCAATGAAGACCATGTTATCTCTCTGAGTCTTATTTAATTTTTGATTCCTTTTGTCTTCTCTTACTTTGGTATAAATAGAGCCAAGAAAATGAGATAATCAAGCACTCAAAACTTTTATCTTACAACTCTAAGCCTCTTAACAAACTTAAAACGAATATCAAAATGGCTTCCATCCACACTCGATCTTTCAGTTTCCCCTCAAACTCCCACCCCGTTTCTGAGCAATTGGATCAACAATTAAACAGGTTGAGGTCTTCTCAAGATGCTTCTACTTCATCCTTGACCACCAAACTTAGTGGTCTAAACGATTTATACAAATCAGTTGAAGAGTTTCTTCAATTGCCCCAAAATCAGAAAACCGTATCTCAGTCTCAACAAGTATTAGATGGGTCTCTAAGACTCATTGACATTTGCTCAACATCTCGAGATGTCTTGGCAGTGTCAAAGGAACAGATCCAAAACATTCAATCAGCTCTTCGAAGAAGGTGCAACGGTGAACTTGACATTACCAATGAAGTCGCTGAATACCTAAAAACCAGAAGAGCTTCCAAGAAGACAATCAAGAAGTGCTTGAAAGATATGAATGCAGTTGAGCCCGTTGCCATTGAGAGCATGCTCAAGGATGTGCAAGCGTTGACTGCTGAAGTCTTTAACTCCTTGTTGTCTTACATCGGCGGATCACAGAAGAGTAGCTGGTCTTTCTTTAGCCAAAAATCTGAGAAGAAAGCAGCAACATCATTTGATGCTGTCGATGCTCTTCTTGTGAAGAAAGTGAATGTTGATATGTCACAACTAGTAAATTTAGAGTCAGAAATTCAAGAAATTGACGAAGTTTTGGAATCATTATTTAGGCATTTGATGAAGACCAGATCAACTCTTCTCAATGTCCTTAGTAACTAGAATTAAAATAGATAGATGTACAAAAATTTTTGATACTGTGAATATACAATACAATGATACAAATGAATATATTATACATACAACTTTCTCCAATTATATTTGTGTTCTACTTTCATGTTTATGCTTTCAATCATTATTCTTGCATGGTACAAAAGTTACTAGAGTTCTTAGACCTGAAAATCCTAATTTACTGAAGTTTGTTGATTATTGGATACTTAAAGCAATCTCTGTTTCTATTACTTGTACAAAATTACAAGGTTCCAAAAAAAAAAAAAAAAAAAAAAAAGTTTGTTGATTATAAGAATTAATTTTTTTTTAAATAGAATAATAAATGCAATTATCTTCCATTAACGGAGCTTATGATTAAATCAAGGTTAATTATGTGAAGATAATACGCGTGGATCACTTGAGTCGAACGTGATTTCATAGCTTACCAGCTGTTAGTATTCCATATGTCTGCTGGAGAGCTTCAGAATATTTTGTAGTAAGGGCATTCATTAATGCATAAAATTGGATGGTCTCCTACAGTCAGGCACTCACCTTTATTCTAGGATCATGCACACGAGTTCTTGCATTTTCAAATTATACTCAATGTCTATTAAAAAAACATGCCAATTGCTAACCATTAATTGATTTATTAGCTAACCTACTGATATATGGTGTCATTTACACTCGTGCGTAGCTGTTGCTTGAGATTGTGATGAACATACAGGGAGCAGGATATGACATTGTATGTCAGATCATTATGTATACAATCCAAAACCAATAATCCGAGCATTGTTCGTGTTATAATTAGCTGGCACTTGAGGTTTGATCATATGAAAAATATGGTTAGTGCTAATACTAAATTGCAATTTCATTTCTATAATCTTGTAGTTGCTAATAATATTAAGTTAATTATTATAATTTCTGAAGTTATGGGATGAATTTCTGCACCAGAACTTATAATAAGGGTGTGTACTCTAATGTTTTTGGTTGGAAATTGACCAGGAAAAGTCAATGTTATGTAAAGATATGCTGAGATTTGTTAGTTGAGGTGTGAGCTAATAATATTATCTCAACTTGTATGTTTTAAATTAACTGGAATAATGTCGATCGTGAAAATCTTTTGATTAACATCACCATTGTTTCAAATATCTAGGAAGTAATCATATAAAGAAGCCTACTATTTTCCAGAGCATTAGTACATGAAATTTGAAAGGTGCTCATGTCAATTAGCCTAATGATTGTGTAGGAAGTAATAATGTTGCTGTTGATGTTACGGTTTTACCCGGATTGAAACTGATTCTATTCGAAAGGAACAAACTAATACTAATTGGAGATAGTAGGGATAACTCTTCTATTTTATAAAGTGAAATCATCTCTCCTCATTCTTCAACGTGGGACACTCACAAGTCACAACTGAGTAATAGAGATTATGAGGTAGTTTGTTATCGTTTTATATTTCCATTTTTCAGGTTTTTTTTTCATTTAGACAGGGTACCCATCAATTTTCAATTCCAAAATTTGAAAGCCAGAATTGAAACTTGTTGTAGTTGTTTCCCTGTCAATTACAAACAATCTAAACTTGTGCTTTAGGTTTATTTAACTTCTGCAATCGCAAGTTCCAATTCCAAATCTACTTAGGGCATGTTCTCTTCAGTTCAATTCAGCTCTTAATTTCCTCCTCTCATAAAATATTCAGTATATTTTAGTTCAGTTCAGCTTGGTTCAGTAAATCAGTTAAGGCCCTTAGACCTTGTTCTTCTATTCACCTTATTTAAATAATGATCTGTAAAAAAATTAAAATTTGGTAAAAATATACTTTCAATTCAATAAAAATATTTTTAAATTATAAGTTTTATTTAGTGAAACTCATTACTTCAAAAAACAAATAAAATAGAGATTTAGTAATAATAAACTTTAATCAGTACAAATAAATTAAGTTAAGTAAAAATAACTTTAGTTCACCAAATTTAATATCAATATTCAATAATGACAGTAGAAATAATTTCAATTTTGTAAAACTAATTAAGGTGAAAGGCCGCCCCAATCTCTCTGATATCATAGAGTAAAACCGCTTTATCCCAAAACCGCTACTTGAAGTAGAGGTTTTAGGCAAACTGAGAAATTTTGGGATAAACCGCTTTATCCCAAACCGCTACTTGAAGTAGAGGTTTTAGGCAAACTGAGAAATTTTGGGATAAACCGCTACTTCAAGTAGTGGTTTTAAGGTAGCGGTTTCAACCATTTTCACCACAAAAATTACACTTTTGTCCTCATCCCGGAGATAAACTTGTATTTCCTCCTAAGGTGAAGAGAACAAATCTTGATTTTTTGCAAACCCATGTATATGTTGTTAATGTAAATGAACCACCGGCATGCTCTACCTCCCTTATGCGCTAGTAAATTGAACCACCAAAGCCGCCTCAAATTCCACCAGCACAACCACGTTATCGACGTTCAAAGATTCCACAATCAGCTTGATCAATAGATTCAATACTGTCATTCATCTCAATTTCAATTGTATCAACTACAGCTCCATAGCTCATTAACATACGACCTCAAAAGTTTAATGCCATCATTCGAATCCATGATTATAACCCTAAATCCTTAAATTTCTTCTACCCACTACCTCTCCATATATGCACCCTTTTGATACATTGTTTAACCGCTACATAATCGCCTGAGTTTGGGAGAGCCTTGAAGGTATTTGATGAAATGCCTAAGAGAGATACTTGTATTGCTTCTTGGAATTTTTTTTACTATTGGATTAACTGGCATATCCCCTGCCTCATATCATAAGTAGATCAAGGGTTGAAGGACATATAGTATTGTGAATAATTGCAGCGAATGAGCATGGAACATAGACGGGTTATGAAGTTTGCATTGCAGCAATTGAGCGAGGAACACAGACAAATGATGGAGCTTGCATCATAGCAAATGACCATGGAACACACGACACAGACGGGTTTAATTTGAAGTTTGCACTGCAGCGAATGAGCATGGAACATAAATGGGTTATGGAGTTAGCGTTGCAGCAATAGAGCGTGAAACACGGATAAATGATGGAGCTTGCATAGCAGCAAATGAGCATGGAACACACAACACAGACGGGTGATGAAAGTTTGCATTGCAGCGAATGAGCGTGGAACACGGACTGGTGATGGAGCTTGCATTCCATCAAATGAGAGATAAGTATTCGCTATTCATATAGTCTTGTAGAGCGCATTTATAGGATCATGATACTACATTTTGTCGCTGAATTTTTTAGTTCATCACCACATGATTTTCACTTAAACATTGGGATGCCGGAATCAAATTAGCTGTTTAATTGGGAGTTAGAAGACATACAACAAACAGCTTTAATGAGTTGGATTAAAATAAGACACCATCTTGCAGATTTTGTACTGGTTGTTGTGTAGCATAATATCCTTCAATTCATTTTATTATTTGATATGAAGTATATAATAGTAACACAGAAGTTAATAATCAATCGATTCGTTAGCTAGCCATTTGGCTGTGAAGGGACAATGTGAAACAAGCCCAAGGAAGTCCATGTTCTCTCTAATTAGAGACTTAAAAATCTTATTTAATTTTTGATTCCTTCTGTCTTCTCTTACTTGGGTATAAATAGAGCCAAAACAAATGAAATATTCAACAACTCAAAACATCTGATCTATCTTACAACTCTAAGCCTCTTAACAAACTAAAAAGAAAATCAAAATGGCTTCTATCCACACTCGATCTTTCAGTTTCCCCTCAAACTCTCACCCCGTTTCTGAGCAATTGGATCAACAATTGAACAGGTTGAGGTCTTCTCAAGCTGCTTCTACTTCATCCTTGACCACCAAACTTAGTGGTCTAAACGATTTATACAAATCAGTTGAAGAGTTTCTTCAACTGCCCCAAAATCAGAAAACTGTATCTCAATCTCAACAAGTATTAGATGGATCTCTAAGACTCATTGACATTTGCTCAACATCTCGAGATGTCTTGGCAGTGTCAAAGGAACAGATCCAAAACATTCAATCAGTTCTTCGAAGAAGATGCAGTGGTGAACTTGACATTACCAATGAAGTCGCTGAATACCTTAAAACCAGAAGAGCTTCCAAGAAGACAATCAAGAAGTGCTTGAAAGATATCAATGCAGTTGAGCCCGTTGCCATTGAGAGCATGCTCAAGGATGTGCAAGCGTTGACTGCTGAAGTCTTTAACTCTTTGTTGTCTTACATCGGTGGATCACAGAAGAGTAGCTGGTCTTTCTTTAGCCAAAGATCTGAGAAGAAAGCAGCAACAACCTTTGATGTTGTTGATGCTCTTCTTGTGAAGAAAGTGAATGTTGATATGTCACAACTAGTAAATTTAGAGTCAGAAATTCAAGAAATTGACGAAGTTTTGGAATCATTGTTTAGGCATTTGGTGAAGACAAGATCAACTCTTCTCAATGTCCTTAGCAACTAGAATAGAAATTTGTCCTTGTACAAAAATTTTTGATACGTGAATATACATACAAATGAATATACTATACATACAATTATCTCCAATTATATCTGTGCTCTTCAAGTTTATGCTTTTATTTCAATCATTCAATCTATCGTTTCGAAGTTACTGGACTCTTGAACCTGAAAATTCAAAGGGTAAAAAAAAAAAATCTAACCGTAAGAATTCATGACTTAGTGAAGTTAATTATTGGATAAGGCCAGTAATTCTCTGTTTCTTACACAAAATTATAGGGTAAAAAGAGTTTCTTTTTTTAAAAAATATTAATAAAAAACAAAATAATGATAATATTAATTATAATCCATTACAGAGATTATGGTTAATGAAGGTTGTTTATCACAATAATGACTCCATGTGAAGATACACGATGAATCGACTCATAAATCCATAGCTTATTAGCTGTTAATATCCCTTGTGTCTGCAGGAGCTTCAGAGTATATTGTTTTAAGGGCATGCATTAATGCAGCCATTACAAGGTCTCCTACAATCAGACAGTTGCCTTTATTCTTGGATTTTTTAAAGGTAGAAGAGTTGAGATTTCTATATATTCTTCAAATTTTATTCAATCTTCATAATGAAAACATGCAAATTGTAAACAATTTATTGATATTTTAGCTAAACTGCTGATACGTGGTTTCATTTCCACTCGTGTATAGCTGTTGCTTAGATTCGTGATGGACATACTGGGAGCAGGATATGACATTGTGAGTTAGATCATAATATATAATCCAAAATCAATAATCCGAGCATCACTCGTGTTATTTCCAATATCTTGTTGTTTAATCTCGGTATGCTATTAAGCCTATTATGGTGGAAGATCGTTATTCATTATTATTAACAAAATAAATGGCGTACATGTAACAGATAACATGGATTTCTTTTTAATTTCTGTGATTATGGAATAAATTTCCTACCATAATTTATATTTTATAAGGGTGGAATTTGTCCAGGATAAATTCATGTAAAGATATGGTTTGATTTGTTTGTTGAGTTGTGTGATTGTGTCAGCCTGTAAAAGATTAGTATCTCCTCCAATTTAATTTAGCTCCTATCTAGCTATATGCAACTTAAATGTTCTTAACTGATGAGTCCAATTATTTTCTGAAGTTCATTGTCAATCGTGCAAATTAAATCATTAGATTAAAATCACCAATAATGATGTTTCACACACTTACTAGTATATGAAATTTGAAATTTGTTCATGTCACTAAGACCATACGTGTTTTTTTTATGAATGAGCCATATAAACACTTGATTTATTTTAAGTCTATAAATCCATCGAAATCACTACCCTTTGCATTGTGTCCAGAGGCCGACCAAGTAGAAAGTACGGTTAGGGTCTTGCTCCAAAAACTTTTGCATCCAATATAATGAACCAAATATATACCTATGTACCCGGCTGTCACACGGTGATGATCACACAAATTTATCCCACTAAACTTACGCTCAACAAGCCTTTCACCCTTGCTAATTGCTACATACGGCGAGTTAGACTTTCTCCCAAAAATACAATCGATCTTGTGCAACCACATTTCGTTATTGCAAGCATTATATCCAATACCTTGTAATTTCTTCCGAACAATCTAAGGATTCTTCCGAACACTCTCCCTTAGCTTAGCCCAATCCCTATCATACTTAGCTGGAAATTTTAAGGTTTTTTTTTTTTTTTTTTGATGGGAAGTTTGTCATTTTGATAGTATAATGTTTTAGATTACGAATCACCAAATTATAGATTCCATTAAAATTTCCATCCAAATTTAATTACCCTAGAATTTGTTATAACCCAAGGTTAGTTTTTGCTTTTCATTTGATGATGAAATAATAAACCATCATTACAATGAGAACAAAACACTTATGGGTGTATGATAAACCCTGGTGTATATAACAACCTCTCTAATTACCCTGGCACAATTATTCGGTATCTTTAATTAATGGGAAATTATCAATGGTACACCTGAGGTTTGGCCCTTTATCAGTGGTACACCAACTTACCTTTTGTTTATCAGCGGTACACCTGAGGTTTAGTAGACTCATCTACAGTAAGCCTGACGTTAATTAAACGTTAATTATAGGTTTAATTTAGGTTAAACTGATTAAATGAAATGACTAATATGCCCCCCTACCCCACTTAATAATAAATTGCTCCCTCCAAACTTCAACTACCAAATTAAAAAGACCCTAAAACCTTCAGAAGATCATTCATCTTCTTCGCTCTCAGTCTCTCTTCTCTCCCCTGTTCTGCTGCTGCGAGGTTATTGCGTGAGGCGATTTTGGAAGCAAAATTTCTGGAAATTCTGCTCTGCATTGTTGATCGGTGAGGTAAGTGCACATCTGAGCCTTAAAATTTCTGATTTTCGCGTACAATTGGATGAGTTTTGTGAGTATATGCGATTGTGGTGTAAAGGGTTGAATTATGGTTTCCATGTATAATTCTATGCGAATTCTGGTTTAAATTGCGGATAATATGCTTTTGTCTTTCATTTGTTGGTTAATTGTTGTATTTGTTGAACAAATAATTCGAATTGTGCATAATATGGTTGTGATTGGAATTTTGGTTAAAATTGTGCTTAGTATGCTTGTGTATGAGTTTGTATATGTATGTTCTTGTGTGATAGGTAACCCTAGGTCTGATCATCTTTTATGTACTGTTGCATGGCATGTTAAATTGGAAGTGAAATTAAAATGTGGTGTTTTGACCTAATTTTGCAGAATGGATGACAAGGTTGTGTTTAGATTTAAGTATAAGGTTCATAAAATTGATATTGAAGTGGATCCTGATTTATGCAACCTGATGGACTTAATTATTGAGTTTGAGGATAGGCTGCAGAAGAAAGGTGTAGTCATAGTGAACCCTATCTTTGCATATGCCTATAGGGGGAAGCATTGGCCCATAGATGATGATGGGGGTATTCAGAGAATGTTTAGGACATTTCCTACTTCTAATTTGTTTGAGATTATAGTTGGAACAAACCCATTGAAATCTAGTTACATGAATGACCTAGTGTCTGAGTTTAGGAGAAGGAATGTTGCTGATCAACTAGCTAATCAGGCACCACCTTTGGATGAACCAGAATCACCCCCACCTCCACCTCCAACTCCACCTCCACCTCCACCTGTCAATGACCCAGACTTACCTCCACAAGTGGTTAGGCATATAATTACACCTAGCACTGAAGCTACATTGATTGAGTCAATTCCCCACATTCCCTTGAATGATCCAAATCCTAACCAGCCTGTCATTCAACCAAACCTTGACCAGCCTTTGATTCAACCACAGGTTGAGCAATCTTCAAAACAACCATTAACCAAACTCAAGCCTAGGAGGAGATTGGTGAAGAAATATCAAGATGCCCCTGATGCTACTGCCACAAATCTGTCTTTAGAAGATATTCATACTGACCCTCTGTCTTTAGATGATATTCCTACTGACCCAACTGTAGGTGAGATGTTTCCCCCAGAGTTTAACTATGACCCAAGTATAACTGGTCTTGACTTGCAAAATGAACTTGGGGATGTTGTGCCTGATATGTCTAGTAAGGAATACACTAGGGGAAGGAAGGAATTTGAGAAGGCAGAGGCAAGATCAACAGCTTCTAAGGGAAAGGGTAAGGGTAGGGGAATGGGTGAGACTTCTGCTGGAAGTAAGGGAAAGGGTAAGGTCAAGGGTAAAGGGAGGGGTCAGGGCAAGGGTGAGAACTCTGGGTTAGCAATTACTAATGAACTTGGCCAAAAAATTCCACCTTCTCCGGAATCTCCACACACCATATTCAAGTCCTTGCCTTTAAGAAGGAGTCCTAGATTCACAGTCCCTCAATCTAACCCTACAATTTCCTTACCCCAGACAACCTTGTTTGATAGAAAGATGCCAAAAACCACAGCTTTGAGAAAGGGTGTTTGGGAAAAATCTACTAAAAAGGCCAAAATTCCAGAGAGTTGCAGTGCTAGTGCTGCTAGGAGAAGGGTAAATTTTGATGAAGGCAATGATGGTTCTGATGGTGCAAGTGATAAAGGTGCTGGGAATGGTGTAAGTGAAGATGATTCTGGGGATGGTGGATCTGCAGGTGGTGATTCAGACAATGAAATCATCAATTCTGGTGAAATTCAACCAGATGAGATGGAAGATATCATTGATGTTCCACATGTTGAGGACAACTGGGAGCCTGAAAATTGGCATGGGTTTATTGATTCTGATGATGATGACAGCTACATAAATAGGTTGTACAAAAATGGAGAAATGTATGAAGAAAAATATTTTGGGAAAATTCATTTGAAACCTTGGATGCTATTCATTGACAAGGGTCATTTGAGAGATACATTGAAGGATTATGCAGTTCAAGAGGGGTTTGCAATGAATGTTGTGTTTGCAGACAATAGGAGGTACACAGTTGTTTGCTATGCTGAGTGCTGTGAGTGGAGATTACATGCAAGCAAGCTTCCTGATGGCAGGACATGGGCTATAAAGAAGATTTGGCCTGATATGCACACATGTAGGGGTTTGGAGACATACAACCCTATGTGCACTGTGAAGTGGGCTGCAAAAAAGGTCATGGAGGATATAAGGGCTAATCCAGATATCCCTGGGAAAGCCTTGAATGAGTTGCTGTTCCAGAGATATGGAATATATATGAAGCAAGCTTCACAGTACAGAGTCAAGAGGTTTGTGAAAGATGTCCTGTTTGGGGGGCATGATGAGTCTTACACTCATCTTCCAACATATGCAGAAATGGTGAAGAGTACTAATCCAGAGTCAGCTGCATTTGTGGCTTGGAAATTGAGTGACAGCATTCCAAGGGTAAATCTGTTCAGCAGTATCTTTATTTCTTTTGCTGGGCAATGAAAGGGTCTATTAAGCAGTTGTAGGCCACTAATTGGTGTTGATGGGGCACATTTGAAGGGCAATTATGGTGGTATTTTACTGTCTGCCATTGCTATTGACCCAAACAATGAGATTTTCCCAGTGGCTTATGCTGTTGTCAGTGCTGAAGATAAGGACAGCTGGTCTTACTTCTTTTGGCATCTACACAACCTTTTCAAACACTCAACAAGGAAAGATTGGACTATAATTTTTGATAGACAAAAGGTATGCACTTGTATTTTTAAAATCAGTTGTTGATATAAAAGAGCATATATGTTGACTGAAATAATTGAACTTGTTTTTTCTAGGGTGTTGACATAGCTTTGAAAGAACAATGGCCTGAAGCAAAGAGAAGGTATTGCTACAGACATTTAAGCAGGAATTTCAAGAAGCTTTTCCCAGGTCCAATGATGTATATCTTGTTCTGGAGGGCCTGTAATGCAACAAGCAAATTCAGCTTTAGAAAAGCCATGGAGAAGCTGCAGAAGGAGGGAGGTGATGATGTTATGCAGTGGTTTGCAGACATTGGGGATCAGTCAAGATGGTCTAAGCATAAGTTTGACCCAAATGTTTGTAATGACTCAAACACATCAAACTTTGTGGAGAGTTTTAACTCCACTCTTGGGGTTGACAGGTGCAGACCTGTGTTAAATCTCCTGGAAGGTATAACTCAATACCATTACCTTATTTAGCTTTGAAATTAGAAGGGTGTGAATTGTCATTAACTTATTCATGTTTCTTGTCATAGGAATTAGAAGGGTGTGTATGGTCAGGATGGCAACTAGGCATGAGAAATCCAAGGCTTGGAATGATGATGATGTTTGCCCTAAGATAGCTAAGAAGGTGAATGACATCAGCAAGGCAACCACATCTTGCAAGGTATACCCATCAAGTCCAGGAGAGTATGAGATACATGAGGGTAAATCTCAGTTCCCTTTGAGCTTGAACAGCAAGATTTGCTCTTGTGGTGCTTGGCAGCTATCTGGGATACCTTGCAGACATGCCATCAGGGCAATGGTCCATGCAAAGGTTGATCCTTGGAATTACATCAGCTCTTGGTATTCTGTCAGAACATACAAGCAACTGTACAATCACTGCATTAATCCTGTGCCTGATATGAGTCAGTGGCCAACCTTGGATGCATTCCCTCACATTGACCCTCCAAAAATGAAAAGAGGGATTGGTAGGCCTAGCAGGAATAGAAGAAGGGAAGTAGGGGAGGAGCAACCTGGCAAGAGATCAAGGACAGTCAAGTGTGGCAACTGTGGGTCCTTTGGTCATAATTCAAGAACATGTAAGGGAGGTCCCACCAGCAAAGAGGCTGCACAACAGATGGCAACAGTGCTTGATGCTTCCCAACTGCAAAGTCAGCCCCCTCTTAGTCAATCACAGCCCCAACCTTAGATGCTTAGTGTCTTGATGGTTCTGTTTAAACTAATTACAAAACTTTGGGTCTTGATGTTTTTTTTGCTTGATGGCTTAATACTTTGGGTTGATTATTGTTTGTAATAGCTTTTTAACAATCACTTTTAATTTAAGTCTTGTAGTACTATGCTTTTGACAATGCAATTGGTGCTGTAAGCTTTTGACATATGCAATGAATGGCACCTTCAGTTTACTTTTTTCATTTGTTTGTTAACTTATGCATTTAGGTCTATTTAGTTATGAATATGGTATTATAAACTCTTGACATTTTATGTATCTTTTTTTAGTTTGTACTCTCTGTAATAGCTTAAGCTCTTTTGGCTCAGAGTGTTCTCACAAACTATCTGAGTATAGTACTATTGCTATGCTGCTTGTCATGAACAGCAGATCTGTTTTGCCCAATCTGATGATTTTTTTCATCAGATTTATCATGATATAATACAAGTATGCTCCCTTTTGTGTTAAAAAATAAACTCTTGACATGATTAGTAGCTTGAAAATAAGTACAACAATTTTGAAATAAAAAAGCATAAATGACTTAACTTTTATTGATTTGCAATAACCAAAGTACATGAAAATTACATTATTTTAGAGCTACTACTAATAACACCAAATACATAAAAATTGCAATTTTGACGACCAAATGAACAAAGTCAGCAAATTCATCGGTTCTTATCATAAACTCACTAAATTCTCTCCTTAACAATTGCACACTTGTAGATTCAGATGAACTAGCCACTCTACTAGCTGTGTCACTAACCATTTGATCCTCCTTCACCCACATAAAGAATTCACATAATCTACACTTGTAGTAGGGTCTTCCTGGGTTTGATAAAGAGCTTGAGAACCTGATATCCGCAAATCTTGATGGTTCACAGTTGCAATTAACCGACTTGAACCACAAAGCCCTCCCATTTCTGTTGCTAGAAGAAGACATAATTTGCCAACAAATTAAATAACCAAAAAAAAAAAAAAAAAAAAAAAAGAACAGAGAGGGAGAAATTAGACAGAAAATTAGGATGGAGGGAAAACACTTATATAAATAGAGGGTGGGTAGGGTAGATTAAAAAAAAGGAGGGAAAATAAAGAGGGAAAAAAAGGAGGGAATTTTTTTAGTTAGAAAATCAGGTTTAACCTAAATTAAACCTATAATTAACGTTTAATTAACGTCAGGCTTACTGTAGATGAGTCTACTAAACCTCAGGTGTACCGCTGATAAACAAAAGGTAAGTTGGTATACCACTGATAAAGGGCCAAACCTCAGGTGTACCATTGATAATTTCCCATAATTAATTGTCGACGGAACGAGATGCTTGTGGCCATTAGGCATCATAGAGAGAGTTAGACACTGCGTAGTAAAAGTTTACTTGACCATACCATAGTAAGAGTGTAAGACCATACCGTAGTTTTCCTTTCAAAACAAACTTGTAAGAGTTTACTTAACCATACTCTAATTTGCTTCATAATTTCCATCCAAATCGCTTTATCTCGTCAATCAAATACTACCATTTTAATGGCACCACCCTTATCTTCAAATTCATCAATAACCCACTAACATAATGTTTCAATGCCATCAATTGAATCCATACCCAAAACCCCAACTCCTCAACTTGCTGATATTATACCCATTTCGTCTTCATGTTCTGGGAATTGCAAATTCATAAATATATGCCCTTTTGATACCATTCTTTGCCATGGTTAAGGGAAATTTGAATAAATTGCGTCGTCCCCGAGTTTGGTTATGCCTAGAAGGTGTTTGATGAAATGCCTGAAAGAAATCTTGCTTCTTGAAATGCTCTGATGATGTTCTGGTCTGCATGATAGGAGATTCTTTGATGTGACTTTGGAGCTATATCTGCCTCTCAAATGGAGGGCCTTTGAAGAGGGGGATCATTAAGTTTGCATTGCAACGATTGAGCAAGGAACACAGACGGGTGATGGAACTTGCATTGCAGCAAATGAGCTGGGAACACAGATGGATGATGGAGTTTGCATTGCAGCAAAAGAGCAGGGAACACGGACGGGTTATATATGGAGTTTGCATTGCAGCGATTGAGCAAGGAACACGGACGGGTGATGGAACTTGTATTGCAGCAAATGGGCAGGGAACACAGACGGGTGATGGAGTTTGCATTGCAGCAAAAGAGCAGGGAACACGGACGGGTTATATATGGAGTTTGCATTGCAGCAAATGAGAGGTAAGTACTCTTCGTTCCTACTCGTGTTTAGCGCATATATAGGATCATGATACCTCATTTTGTTGCTAAATACTATGACACCATATGACTTTCACAGATACATGGTGATACAGAAATCACATTAGGTGTTTAATTAGGTTTTAGAAGACACAGAACAAACAACTGAAAGATGCTGGATTAAAATAACACACATCTTGCAGGTTTTGTACTGGTTGTTGATTAACAAAAAATCCTTCATTTCATTTTATTAATTGATATCATATAATTTATATTAACAGAAAAATTCATCATCAATCGATTCGTGAGTTGGCTAGTTTGCTGACAAGAGACATTGTGAAACAACCCCAAGGAATACCATGTTCTCTCACACAGTCTCATTTATTTATTTTGATTCCTTCTGTCTTCTACTATGGTATAAATAGAGCCAAAAGAATGAGATATTCAACAACTCAAAACATCTATCTTACAACTCTAAGCCTCTTAACAAACTTTAAAACAATATCTAAAATGGCTTCCATCCATACTCGATCTTTCAGTTTCCCCTCAAACTCTCACCCTGTTTCTGAGCAATTAGATCAACAATTGAACAGGTTGAGATCATCTCAAGCTGCTTCTACTTCATCCCTTACCAGCAAACTTAGCGGCCTTAATGATTTGTACAAATCAGTTGAAGACTTTCTTCAATTGCCCAAAAATCAAAATACTGTATCACAATCTCAACAAGTATTAGATGGATCCCTAAGACTCATTGACATTTGCTCAACATCTCGAGATGTCTTGGCAGTGTCAAAGGAACAGATCCAAAACATTCAATCAGTTCTTCGAAGAAGATGCAGCGGTGAACTTGACATTACCAATGAAGTCGCTGAATATCTTAAAACCAGAAGAGCTTCCAAGAAGACAATCAAGAAGTGCTTGAAAGATATCAATGCAGTTGAGCCCGTTGCCATTGAGAGCATGCTCAAGGACGTGCAAGCGTTGACTGCTGAAGTCTTTAACTCCTTGTTGTCTTACATCGGTGGATCACAGAAGAGTAGCTGGTCTTTCTTTAGCCAAAGATCTGAGAAGAAAGCAGCAACATCCTTTGATGCTGTTGATGCTATTCTTGAGAAGAAAGTCAATGTTGACATGTCACAACTAGTAAATTTAGAGTCGGAAATTCAAGAAATCGACGAAGTTTTGGAATCCTTGTTTAGGCATTTGGTGAAGACAAGATCAACTCTTCTCAATGTCCTTAGTAACTAGAATAGAAATTTATCCCTGTACAAAATTTTTTTGATACCTGAACATACTTATACAAATGAATATACTATACATACAATTCTCTCTAATTTTTATCTGTGTTCTTCAATTTTACACTTTCAATCATTTTTTCAATCGTACCAAAGTTACTAGACTCTTGAAAAAACAGAGGGTAAAAAACTAAATCTGACAGCACAATTTGCATGATTTACTTAAGTTAAAAGATACGATAAAATTAAAAGAGATTATGATAAATGAAGGTTGATTATCACAATAATGACTCCATGTGAAGATACGCGTTGAATTGGCTCATGAATGCATAGCTAATTAGCTGTAATTATTCCATATGTCTGCTGGAGAGCTTCAGAATGTATTATATTAAGGCCAAGCATGAATGCATGAAATAGCATGGTCTCCTACAGTCAAGCACTCTCCTTAATTCTAGGATCATGCACACAAGTTCTTACATTTTTAAAGGGAGGAAGGAGTTGAGATTCCTATATATTCTTCAAATTTTACTCAAATCTATTTAAAAGACATGCCAATTGCAAACCATTAATTGGTATATTAAATTAGCTACCCCTGCTGATATAAGGTGTCATTTACACTCGTGCATAGCTGTTGCTTAGGATCATGATGGACATACAGGGATCACGATATGACATTGTATGTTACACCTTTATATAAATATCCTAAGTTAATAATCCGAGCATCATTCGTGTGATAATTAGCTGGCACTTGAACTTGGATCATATGAAAATTTAATTAGTACTGATACTATTCTAAGAAATTGAGAATTCATTTTCAAAATCTTGTTGCCTTTATCTGGGTATTGTTATATTGTTGGTGGAAGCCTTTACTTCATTATTTTCAGCAAATTGCAATGTTTATATTTAACAGCTAATATTATGTGATTTTTAATATCTACAATTATGGGATGATTTTTTTTGCAGTATAACTCTCATAAGGGTGTGTTTGGGTAGAAATTGACCAGGATAAGTCCAATGTAATACTTATATAGAAATAGTTTGATTAGTTAGTTGAGGTAGGTTTCAGTCTGTAAAGAATAATAAATTGCATTGCAATAGAAAATGAATTCCTCCAATAACTGCATTGCAAATTTGCAATATAACTTTATTTGTACCTTCAATTTTTATATGTGACAAATTTCATAAAGTAAGATAATCATCCCATTACAATTTTTTACATTACAGAAGCTAAAGAAAGAAGGAAAAATGTTACATTAAGGGTCATTTGCTCATATCATATATATTTGTTACATTGTCCTTGAGATAGGGAAAGACATTAAGCCTATAAGGTGTTTTATGAAATGCCTAAGAGATATACTGCTTTTGAAATGCTTTCATCTTCGGATTATCAAGTTCCATACTTCTACATGCTATGTATATTGGCAGGTATAGTCGTGTATAATGCACTAATTGATATGTATGACAATTAATGGTTAATTCATCAATACAGTGTATGATATGCTTGGCAATATAGACGGGTTACTGACTTGTGGAATGTGCGTTGCAGCGATTGAGCATGGAAAATGAACAGGTGATGGAGTTTGTTGCTTGCATATATAGCAGCAAATGAGCGTGGAACATGGACATGTGATGGAGTTTTCATTGCACCAAATGAACAAGGTCACACAGAACACAGAGGAGTTATGGAGTTTGCATTGCAGCGAATGAGATAAGTACTCCTCATTTCCACTCGTGTATACCGCATTTATAGGATCATGATACCTACATTTTGTCGCTGATAACACATTTGCTGTTTAATTTTGAATTTTTAGACATAAAGGAAACAACTGAAAGGAGCTAGATTAAAATAAGACATCATCTTGCAGTTTTTGTACTGGTTGTTGTCTAACATAATATCCTTTCAATTTATTTTTTAAATGGTTATGAATATATAATATTAACAGAAAATTTCATGATCGATCGATTTGTGAGTTGGCTAGTTTGCTGTGGAGAGACAATGTGAAACAAGCCCAAGATAGACCATGTTCTTTCTTTGAGTCTCATTTATTTTTTGATTCCTTTTGTCTTCTGCTATTTCGGTATAAATAGAGGCAGAAAAATGAGATATTCAACAAATCAACTTCTATCTTATAACTTTAAGCCTCTTAACAAACTAAAAAAGAATATCAAAAATGGCTTCTTACCACACTCGATCTTTCAGTTTCCCCTCAAACTCTCACCCCGTTTCTGAGCAATTGGATCAACAATTGAACAGGTTGAGGTCTTCTCAAGCTGCTTCTACTTCATCCTTGACCACCAAACTTAGTGGTCTAAACGATTTATACAAATCAGTTGAAGAGTTTCTTCAACTGCCCCAAAATCAGAAAACTGTATCTCAATCTCAACAAGTATTAGATGGATCTCTAAGACTCATTGACATTTGCTCAACATCTCGAGATGTCTTGGCAGTGTCAAAGGAACAGATCCAAAACATTCAATCAGTTCTTCGAAGAAGATGCAGTGGTGAACTTGACATTACCAATGAAGTCGCTGAATACCTTAAAACCAGAAGAGCTTCCAAGAAGACAATCAAGAAGTGCTTGAAAGATATCAATGCAGTTGAGCCCGTTGCCATTGAGAGCATGCTCAAGGATGTGCAAGCGTTGACTGCTGAAGTCTTTAACTCTTTGTTGTCTTACATCGGTGGATCACAGAAGAGTAGCTGGTCTTTCTTTAGCCAAAGATCTGAGAAGAAAGCAGCAACAACCTTTGATGTTGTTGATGCTCTTCTTGTGAAGAAAGTGAATGTTGATATGTCACAACTAGTAAATTTAGAGTCAGAAATTCAAGAAATTGACGAAGTTTTGGAATCATTGTTTAGGCATTTGGTGAAGACAAGATCAACTCTTCTCAATGTCCTTAGCAACTAGAATAGAAATTTGTCCTTGTACAAAAATTTTTGATACGTGAATATACATACAAATGAATATACTATACATACAATTATCTCTAATTATACTTGTGTCTATTCATCAAGTTCATAAATTTTTTTTTTTTTAATTGAGATTCAAGTTCATTCAGTCAATCACCAAACTTACTGTTCTTAAAAGTTGAAGCTCTAACTAAGGGTTAAAAATTTTTGACAGTAAAAAATGCGTAATTTACTCAAGTTATTAGATAAAAAAAAAAAAAAAAAAAAAAAAAAAAAAAAAAAAAAAAAAAAAAACTTAAATAAATTAATGGATATCTCTGTTCTTGATACAAAATTATAAGAAAAACATAATTTACATTTAAAAAAAAAATATTTAAAAAAAAAAAAAAAGAGACTATTGATTTTCATCTAAAAAAATTTAATGAAATGAATTTGATCAATTAATGACTCCATGTGAAGATACACGTTGAATCATCTCATAATAACTTCGTAGCTAATTTAGCTGTTAATATTCCATTTGTCTGCAGGAGCTCTTGATTAATTTGATTTAATGGGCGTGCATAATATTACATGGTCTCCTACAATCAGGCAGTTGCCTTCAATTTTGGATCTTATACACATTTTCTTAGTTTTTTTTTATTAGGTTTACGTTCCTTTTCTTACAATACCAACTACTTGAATGTATTTTAAAATCATTCAAGATAAGAATCATTAATAATATGGTCATTTACACTCGTGTGCAGCTGTTGCTTAGTCTTATGATGAACATACAGGGTGTAGCGTGTGACATCGAATGTTGGACCGATATATATAAACTAAGCTCACTACATGAACGTATTCAGTGAGATTAGGGAGATAATGTATTAGCTGTGAAGTTGGGAGTTCGAAAACACAGAAGAAACATTTGACAGATGATACTTTAAATTAAGACATCTTGCAGATACTGTATTGGTTGTTGTATAACAGAAAATCCGTCAAATCTTCTTTCTTAATGTGTAATATTAACGAAGTATTAATTATGATCATCGATCGATTCATTAGTTGGCGAAGACATCGTGAAACAAGCCCAATGAAGAGCATGTTATCATTCAGTCTCATTTATTTTAAGATTCCATTTGTCTTCTTTACATAATAGTATATAAAGAGGCAAAGAAGGCTGAACAATTCACAAATCAAAACTTCTAACTATCATTTCTTTGCCTTTGAACAAACTAAAAGGAAAATACTCTAAAATGGCATCTCACCACACCCGATCTTTCAGTTTCCCCACAAACTCTCACCCAGTTTCCGATCAATTGGATCAACAATTAAACAGATTGAGTTCATCTCAAGCCGCTTCTACTTCATCCTTGACTAGTAAACTTAGCGGCCTTAATGATTTATACAAGTGTGTTGAAGAGTTTCTTCAACTTCCCCAAAATCAGACTGTATCTCAATCTTTGGTACAACAAGTGTTAGATGGATCTCTAAGACTCCTTGACATTTGCTCCACATCTCAAGATGTCTTGGCACTATCAAAGGATAGGATCCAAGACATACAATCAGCTCTTCGAAGGAGGACTAGTGGTGAACTTGACATTACCAATGAAGTCGTTGAATACCTAAAAACACGTAAAACATCAAAGAAAACTATCAAGAAGTCCTTGAAAAACATCAAGGATGCAGAGCAAACTACTAAGGATAGCGCAGTTGAGAGCAAGTTGACAGAAGTTAACACAATAACCCTTGATATCTTCAAGTCCGTGTTGTCATTCATTGGCGGATCACAAAAAAGCAGCTGGTCTTTCTCGAAGAAGAATGCAGCTGCAGCCATCAGCGAATTTGATGCCGTGGATGCTACTCTAGAAAAGAAGAAAGTAAATGTTGATATGTCACAATTGGTCACCTTAGAGTCACAAATTCAAGAAATTGATGAAGTTCTTGAATGCTTGTTTAGGCATCTAGTTAAAACCAGAGCAACTCTTCTAAATGTTCTTAGTAACTAGAACAAAATTTGTTCTTGTACAAAAATTTTGATCTGTAAATGATAGTTCTATACATATGAAATATGAATATACTCTGATCCTTACATTACCTCTATATTTGTGTTCTTCAAGTTCATAATTTTATTTACTTATTTATTTATTTATTTATTTATTTTCTGATAACTTTAGGTTCATAATTTCGTATATATTCCATAAGTAATCTGAAAAAAGAAAAAAATAATTACAAAAATTAAACGGTTAAAAATTCTGTTATTTACTGCTAAAGTAAAACTCTGTTATCTAATATGAAATCATAGGGAATTAATAAAATAAAATTGATGAAATGGAACAATATATACATTTTATTTTATTTCCAATTAAGAACAATATGGTTGAATAATAGAAGGTGATTGTCAGAACCATGTGAAGGTATACGTTGAATCGACTCGTGTATTCATAGTTAATTTAGCTGTATTGATTCCAATGGTCTGCAAGAGCTTCAGAAAACTCGGTAGTTAGGGCGTGCATAATATTACATGGTCTCCTACAGACAGGCAGTCACCTACATTCTTGGACCTTGTACATTACTCTTAGAAGGGTTGAGGTTCCTTCCATTCTAATCTCATTTTTTTTTTAAAAAAAAAAAAAATGTTAGCAAGTCTAGCTAATTGATATAAGGTGTCATTACACTCGTGTGCACGCAGCAATTGCTTAGGATCATAACATGATGGACTTACAGGGATTTGTTAGCAAATCTTACAGATTTGTAATCCAGTCTTGATGAGTTGTTTCAACGTAACTGCCCCTTAATTAAAAGGCAAATATCCCATTAATGCCAAATTGTACACTCAAAATGGGTCAAGGAAGTCTTTGATGTATCTCTAAGGCATTTCGACATTTGTAGCACATCGAAGGATGTATCAGTACTATCAAGGGAAGGCCTGCAGATTAATAATCAGCACTAGAAGGTGTAGTAGTGAGCTTAGCGTTACTAATGAAGTTGTTCAATACTTAAACGCCAGAAAGAGTGCTAGGAAAATGATCAAGAATTCCTTGAATGACATCAAGGAAGCAGAGGAAACTACAAGAACAATGCCATTCAGAGCATGTTAAAAGATGTGAACTCATAGCCCTTTGATAACCTTAAGTCCATTTGCCCTATTTCAGTGGTTCAAAATCGGAACCACTAAGAATCAAGCAAATGGTCTCTAATCAGCAAATTAATGCACAACATGGCGAAAACAAAGAATTTGCTGCTGTTGATGGCTTGATGGTACTCTTAACTCGATTATCTGCCAGCAGAACATAAATATACTAATATAGTGTAGAGATGGTGATGGAACTAGACTCTGATCGATGAAAATCTAAAATTCAAGTTATTTTAAAGCATTGGACTCCTTTTCTACGCATCTGGTATAGACTGGAGCAACACTTCTCGACACCCTAAGTAACTAGTACTAATAGAAATTAATTTGTACTTGTACACAATCTGTGAATAAAAGTTCGTATACACAAATAGATTATTGAAAAGATACATAGAGTGTTGTTATCTAGGCTTAAGACAATATACCTCAGAAGCCTTAATCAACTCAGGAATGCACAATATAGCACTTGAAAATCATGATACAAGATCTAAGAAAAATATTAATTGACCCTATATTGGCATTATTTCTTAGTAATAGTATTAACTGACCCAATTTTCCCACCATTTTCTTATTGTTAGTATATTATTATAGAAGAAGGAATGAAGGATTGACTTATTGATTTTGAACAAATTTAATCAATTAACATCCAATTAAAACATGTCTATTTATAATAAATGTGGGATAAATTAGATTATGGGCACCTTAAGGGTGTGGTTTCGTGGAATTTGACCAGAACATGTACTTATGAAGATATGGTTCGATTTGTTTGTTGAACGTGCTAGCTTCATGCCTTCATGGATCGTGTTGGCAGCTTGTCTGCTCTGTAATTAGCTCTATATAATAATAAATATATCAGCCTCACTCGTGCAAATCTTTCTAAAGCGCACGAATGGCACTATGTTAGACGTTGAAGTTAGTCGGTACAATTAAGGCCATGATATTAATTAATTGATCTCCAACAGCTTACATCAATGCAGTTGCCTACAATATACAAATCAATCATGAATATTTATGCAATTTCGTTGTTCAATATGTATATCTCAATATTATCAAAATCTATTCTTAATAATTGCACTCGTGTGAAGACGGTGAAGTCCATATTATGGATCATGTTAATTATAGATGAAGAGTATATTAAATATAATTAGGTGTAGAAGCATGGGAATTTTCGATAAAATAATGGGCTAAAGATAAGAAACAGACAAGTTAGGTGGTATAATATAAGGTTGGTGAATGAAGGGTATGCAGGGCACAGTATATTACATCAAAGATCTCGGATGTATATATCATACTATCATGTATGACCATAGTTTATGTATAAGTTGGCTAGAAACTTGGCTAGGAAAGTCGTCGAGACAAAAACAAATGTAGTCTAACAGATAATTAAAAAATTTTGTTAATATCTTGATATGATTTCCTGTTGTATTCTGTTACATTGACATAGCTATATAAACAAAGACATTCGTGGAAGAAATTTCAAAATCATATTTCAAAAGATCATCTACTGATCAGATTCAATTAACAAAAATTGGTATAGTTGGGAAGTCAATGTTCGTCCCCCTTGTCCTTGTTCGTATATAAAGCGTGTGGTTTAGACAATATACTTAAGAAAAGTTGTTGGTCATATTGTCTTCTGCTTAATTTTGGCATGGACAATATTAATTAAACCTCTGAATGATATTCTTGAGAGTACTTCATTTTAGAACTCGGCTGAGCTCCCTGCACTATATATAGTGTGGGAACAAGCTAAGTCATAAAAGATGATTTCTTGGCATTGATTCAGCCTTTAAAAGGTTAGCTAAGAAGATGGCTTGAAGACGAGCTAATATCCTTACTTCGTCCTCTCATCACTTATGAATTGAATCCAAAGGCGCAAAGCTAGAGGGTTCCCTATGTGTTTAACCCGGCCATTATGTGACATACTTTGTCACTCTTGGCCATAATGACTAGTTCTAGAATAATATATATATCCAACTACTAGTAGAAAGTAGAAATTAAGGTCTTATTCTTTTTTTTTTTTTTTTCGGTAACTGGAAAGCATGGTTCAATCGAAATGAGGTGATTTTACAACAAATGCATCAACAACAACATAGATACTGGAAGTGGACTGAAGTTTTGGGTTGTGATTTGTGCAACCGGGTTAAGAATCTGTTAGAGTTGGTGTTGGACCAAGGAAAACAACATTTTCTATGATCCAAGATCACCTAGTATTATGTGAAAATAATCCCTTGCAACTTTAAAACTTCAAAATTAGTTAACAGTACAAAAATTGTCCTTAACTCCCTTAGTTTGCAAAGGGTTGGCTTAATCCACCTGATAACACGCCACTCGTGTGCGTCCTGGAAAAATTTTAGCGTACCAGCAAGAGTATATTATAATATGAGACTTCATTACCTCGTAATTTCCATCCGTGTATACTATGTATATGACAAAATATCATATTAAGATCAGAATCAAACACGATTATATAGCAAGTCGGGTGTTAAAAGTACAAAAAAATATTGAACGAACATTTGATTTTGTAGTTACTATATATTAATCCAACATAATGCAATGTAAGCTGATCATCTTTGGATTTATTAGTTGGCAGGTTTGGTTAGGAAGAAACATAGCCAAAGGAAGACCTTAATTAAAAAAAACTTAATCATTTTATCACTCGCTAATTATGATTAGATTCTTTTTCTCTTGTCTTCGAGTATATAAAGGCAGGGAAGAACGAGCAAATCATCAAACCAAAGTTAAGCTTGCATCTTAAAGTTCTTTGCTTTCTAATAATCCAAAAAAAGCTTTGAAATGGCGTCTCAACACACCCGTTCTTTGAGTTTTCCTTCCAAATCCCACCCAATTGCGGACCAATTAGATGAACAATTGTGCAGATTGAGGTCTTCTCAAGGTGCATCAACTTCATCACTGACCAACAAGCTTGACGGCCTTAAAGATTTGTATGAGTGTGTCGATGAGTTTCTTCAACTTCCCCTCAATCAGAAAAGTCTAGGTGAAAATTGGGTTGAGGAAGTATTGGATGGATCTCTAAGGATCCTTGACATTTGTTCCACATCTCGGGATGTCTTGGTACAATCAAAAGAACGGCTTCAGGACATTCAATCAGTGCACCGAAGAAGGTGTAGTGGAGAACTTAACATTACCAATGAAGTCGTTGAATACCTCAACACTCGAAAAACAGCTAAGAAGACAGTCAAGAAGTGCTTAAAAGACATCAAGGAAAAAGAGCATTCTAACGAGGCCAATTTCATCGAAAGCATGCTGAAAGATGTGCAATCTGTAACAGATGATGTCTTCAAGTCACTGTTGAATTACATCAGCGGATCACAGAAAAATTGCTGGTCATTCTCAAAGCTAGTCCGCGACCAAAGAGTTGAGAAGGAAACATCAGCATCCATCAGTGAATTTGATGCTGTCGATGCTACTCTCGAGTTGATGATCTGCCAAAAGAAGAAAGTTCATATTGATATGTCACAAATAATGAGCTTAGAGTCACAAATCCAAGAAATCGAAGAAGTTTTGGAATGCTTGTTCAGGCATCTAATTAAAACCAGAGCAATTCTTCTTAATGTCCTTAGTAACTAACTAGCTACTAGAACAGAAATGTACAAAATTTTGATCAGTGAATTAAATTATATACGAAGTATATATACACGAATATACAATCATCCAATTATTGTAGTTTTCATCCTTTATTATGCACGTTCTAATTGTTGAAATATTCCATACATTCGCTACACCTAGAAAATCCGAAAGCAGGGGATTATTACTGACAGTAGTTTGAAATACATTAAAAGTTTATCCATCAAAATGAATCTCATTTTTGTGTATTATTTGATATAATATCTATACATAAAGAATAGAATTTTCATATCTTTGGACTGATTATATTACGTGATTGCAGGTATGTTTTTCCGTTAGGCGTAAATGCAGGTACTCATTGAATTGTATTATGTATTCATATAGCAGCGAACCTGTACATAATCCAATTATCTGTAGGAACTCAGGAAGTTTTCGTAGACGAAAAGGTCATGTACGATATTAATTTGTATGTTGCTGGCCTCCTACTATCCAACAATGTAGGTAAGTTCGAGTTTTATATTCATTTGAAATCGTTGAATATATCTTAACTAGTCCTTTCCAATCCTACTTGTATTAAATTTGTGTAAACATAATGCATTCATCGAAATTATTAATTGAATAATTGATTTGTTAATTGGAATTGTCAATGAGGCGTCGTTTCCACTGACTATCATCGTGTACTTAGGATCATGGCGAATATACAGATTGCAAAATTTAACATTGAATGTGAGATTTGAATATACAAACACGCATTCGTGCGGGTTATTAATTGATTTGTCAACTACAACAATAAATAAGGTGTTATTTAACTCGTGAGTAGCGCGTACTTAGGATCATGACGGGCTTACAGGGTGCAGGATTAAACATCGAACGTCATATTACTCATATATATGAATATACAATGTGTGAAGAGTTGAGCTATTTTATCAAAATCGATATAGTCTATTCGAATGAGCTGGAAAGTTCAGTAGGAAGAGACATTGTAGGACATTCCACACGAGAACTCTTCCTGGTAAATTGAAATCGTTGTAAGATGATCTGCCATTTATTGTAGAATTCGTGCTGTCTTCGCTTTACTTTCGTGTATATAAACAGACGCGAAAGGAAGAGATAAGTAATACAAGTACATTATTCCAATTCCAAGACTATTTGTATTATAAACTTCTCTGTCCTTTTTTCAATAAGCTAATTTTAACTTAAAATCTGAAAATGGATTGTTATTATCTTCGTTCATTGAGTTTCCCATCAAAATCTCACCCAGTTGTTGAACAATTTGATGAACAATTGTCTCGATTGAGGTCTTCCCTAGCTGCTTCTTCTTCATCGTCGCTAAACCAAACACTCGCAAACCTTAAAGATTTGTACAGAAGTGTCGATGAGTTGCTTCAACTTCCACTTAATCAACAAGCTGTGTCACAACGATCAAAGTGGACCGAGGAAGTCTTGGATGGATCGATAAGACTTCTCGACATTTGTGGTACATCGAGGGATGTTTTGGTACAATCTAGGGAACGCCTCCAAGACATACAATCTGTGTTAAGGAGAAGGTGCAACGGTGAGCTTAACATTAGCAACGAAGTTATTCAATACTTGAACACTCGAAAAACTGCCAAGAAATTGATCAAGAAGTGCTTGAAAAATATTGACGTCGAGCAAACTTATGTCGATGTCAATGCAATCGGAAGCATGTTCAAAGATGTAGAGGCAATCACCGTCGATATTTTTAAGACAATGTTGTCCTACATCGGTGGTACAAAAGTGGAGTCGCCAAAGAGTAAATGGTCTATTGTATCCAAGTTGATGCACAAGGGTGGTTCCAAGGAAGCATCGACAAAAAATAGTGAATTCGATGTTGTCGATGCTACTCTCGAGTCAATTGTAAGCCTAAAGAATACTAATGATTTAGAGAATTTGAGGAGCCAGATGACGAAATTGGACTCCGAAATTCTAATTCTTGGCGAAGCCTTAGAATCCTTGTTTAGGCATCTAGTTAAGACTAGATCAACTTTTCTCAACATTCTGAGTAATTAAGACAGAATGCAAATTTTGTGTACATATACATACAAAATGTAAATGAAAGTTCTTGTACAGATCATATAAATATACACAGTACATTAAATATCTCCCATTTTTTATCGTGTTGCATTCGAATTTTCTTAATTTATACTTCCTCCGTTTCTTTTTAGTTGACACATTTCTTTAGTCACGTTTGCCAATGCACAAATCAAAACGTTAATATCTTGAGTT
The DNA here is from genome assembly GCF_948465745.1 of Chenopodium album. Taxonomy (NCBI): domain Eukaryota; kingdom Viridiplantae; phylum Streptophyta; class Magnoliopsida; order Caryophyllales; family Amaranthaceae; genus Chenopodium; species Chenopodium album. Next base: position 39,054,470 of record NC_137855.1, read on the forward strand.
ACCGATAAGTAAAATTATAAAAAGTTGATATTTTGAAAATATATACCGTGACGAATCTAATAAGACCCCACATTACTCTATTTTTCATTACGTATAAATCACAAAACATGGTCAAAGGGGAGTGTGTGAATAGTGCTAAAGTTAAAACGCATCAACTAATAAAAAACGGTGGTAGTATTCAACTATTACTTAGTTCTTCATTTGAAACACATAATAAGAAAAATTTGCCGGAATCATAAAGTATGAAACTAATATTATCTTCAATTTTTTGGTCAAATAATCACGAATTGAATGAGATGAATGTATTAACTACAAGTACGTAGTAATTATGCTCCCTCTGTTTGATAATAATTAACACTTTGACTAGCTTTTCTTTTTGTTTTTATATAATATACTACCTCTGTTAATTATTATGTGCAACAAAGGAATATATTATGTCTCACAAATAATACCCCTTTGCTGCACATAATAATTAACGGAGGTAGTATATGATGTTAATAAGTACTCCATAAGATTTATTTATTATAATGTAATACTATTAGAGTATAAGTTTGTTAAAGATATTGATAGTCACTGTTATGATAAAAGTCAAAGCGTGTCAATTATTATGAAATGAACGGAGTAATTACGTGTTTTATTGATCTGCATAACATAAAACAAAATGAGGTGAAATTTATTTCATTCTCCGGCACATTACAGTTGGTACAAATTGAAAGAGTAAGTGCAATTGATCATGATCGAATAAGATCAAAATATGCTTTGACTTATTTATTTGTTAAATGGTAAACGTTAGCCTGTAAAGATAGCATAAGCTCACTGAGATTTCTTGAAAATGAAGTTTAAGGGCAACAAGGCCATGTCTTTAAGCACTTTCCTTGCTCCTTCAATTATACTAACAACTTGATTTTTGATATATTTAGTACAATAATTTATATTTAGTACAATAATTACAACAATGTCAATGCCACTCGTGCATATTATGGATAATTAGAATAGCTTGCTAATTAAATCGTCGAATTAGTATCATGACGACATGACATTAAGCACTTTCCTTGCTCCTTCAATCATGCTACTAGCAGCTTGATTTTGTTATATTTAGTACAATAATTACTAGTACAAGATATGTGCTTATGTTGATTCCATTCGTGTATACTATGGATGGGTAGAATAACTCGTTACAACGTACAATAAATCGTCGAATTAGGATCATGACAGGGCAGACAGGGTGCAGGATATAGCATCAAATATGTATCAGATCTGCATATACAACGTATGCAATGTACTAGCTAAATACATTTTCAATTCAATGATCTTGGAATTGTTGGATCGAAAGATCGAGGCAATGTAAAACGTAGCCTTAGTATTTAGGAAGATCTTAAATAATAAATAAAACCACGGTACCTCACATTTAACATGAAATTTCTCATGTATTTATTTTAGAAAGTAGAAACAAAGTAGGATATACTAAAGAAAACTTGTGACGACAGTCAAACTAATACAAGAAGATGAAAAGTATTCCGTATTGTAAAATTAAAACAAAGAGCTGGTGAAGTATATCCTACCAAATAACATACATAAAAGTCTCACGTTGATTATAGTTGAGATCAATAGTCAAACACTTTATAACGTTAAAGGGCTAAACCTCCTATAGTCCTATTGTTGTATGGTTTTGGAATGGAAACTCCTTTGGACTTGTGAAATGGACTCCCTCTTAACTTTCGGCTAATTTTAATATCTTTCCAACGATAGATCATATGCCCATCAATTAGTCTAAATCAACCGAATCAAGAAAATATATTTTTTTGTTTATTATTCGTTTTTTTCAATTGTATTTCTCATTCTTATTTTTCATTGATGTGTTCTATATGACTATATTAATCAAAGGCAATTATCTTCATATTTAATTTCCTAACAATATGGTGTAGCTCCTTTTAGTTGAAATGGTAAGTTAATTATTACTAGATGGGTCCCGTAGTCGGTAAATTTGACTAGGAACCAAAATTATTGATCTCATCAATTAAAACACCAAAATCATGCAAATTTAACTTTTAGAAGCAAAAAAAAATATTGTTATTGTTCGAATGTCACATCTTGAAGAATATACTATATTATCTCAATTTCTTTATTTCTCTTAAATTATTTTTAAAAATATCAAAAAAACCTACAAACTCAATCAATTTACAAGAAATTGGTGGGGAGCCGAGATACAATCTGGGCCCCACCCCTCTAGTTATAGCGAATCCGATCATGCTAAAAAAGTGAGCAGCTGCAGGAGCACCAATATCCTGAGTCTTAGCGAACGCCTGAACCCGCTTCAGCAACGTAATAGCATTCTTCTCAAATTCCCCCAACGAAGAAAAGGAGAAAGGAAGAAAATCATAGCCAATAGCCCTGCAACGCGCCCCATACTTGTCCCGCTTCCACTGAGCCCCCACCGACACAACACGACCAGGAACGAAGTCAGACAACCCCGATTGTGTCAAAGGTGAAGACCCTGTCAAGTCAACACATACATCAAGGCCTCTATCCCAGGAATAAAGCAACACATCTGCTGGTCGTAGAGCTCCGTCGTTCCCTCCAATCAACCCAATGTTAACCTCCTTTCGAGCAGAAATCTCATACCGAAAACAAATATTAACAAGGGTATTACGAACAACGTTGTGCCGATGTTTAATACCCACCATCCCAGCACAAGACACTGCATGATCCCCATACAGTATATGTAAGAAAATACTTCACTCCTAAGTCCTAACACTAAAATGAAACAAGAAATCTAACTTAATTGATCAAAATCCAAAACTACACTCTTCACTTGAGGTAAGGTGACTAGTCTGATCTAAATATTTCAAATTTGATCTGAATATGTCCAAATTTATCTAGTCTGATATGATATGATTTTTCATGTCATCATTTAATAAGTCATCTAGCTATCTTATATGAATTGATTTGATCGGTATAATTCTGATATGGTATCATTAATTTTTGATCTGAATAAAAATATAAAATAAGTGTCTGAAATAAGTTGAAAGAAGAATTCCTACATATTAATCACAGCGAATGAAAGACGAAGCTTTTGTAGGACCTAATAATTAAAGTTATTTAGCATATTGTTTGATCAGCATAACAGATACTCTATTTTTGTAAAAGTATTCCCTTTGTCCCTATAATGTTGCCACATTTAATTCTTTGTCTTCAATATGAGTTTTAAAAAAACATAAATATCTCCATTTTCATACATGAAAAATTTATAAACTAATATTAATAAAATATACAATAAAATGAATCTAACAAGATGTCAGATGACTATATAATCTCTTATATATTCATGGGAATTCATGATCGAAATTTTCAAAGTTTGACCCCAAATATTGGCTATAGGTCAGCACAAAAAATAAGGGACAGATAGAATACTATAGCATAACAATTTTGTGCATTATAAATACGACGAAGGTTATTTGGCTAATAATCACACACTAAATCACAATATATTGCAATCAAATACTGCATACTATCTACACGCAAACAATGGAGAAATTGACCATGACTGCCATCATCTTATTGCTTGCAACTTTGACAGGTTCATACTTCATCCATATTGCATAACACTTTCAATTCATCTCATATTTGCAGTATTAATTACAACACTTTTTGCTTTAGTAAATATCCACTATTATTATTGTCATCCTCTCATGCAAACACCACAAGCACAAATTCATTATTGATTTTCTCACTTGCTAACTCCACTTGCGCAATTTTTGTATTATTATTGATCTTTTTAACAAAATTAAAGTTGAGAATTGAATGCTTAACTTCATTAATATGTTCAACTTCATCAATATGTTCAATAGTATATTCATTTTTTATCATTTCAAAGTGTTACATCATATATATATGCATGCATGATTTCCTTACTAACCTACATAAACATATATATAGGTGACACATTATTTGATCAATAACATATTGTAATTATATGATATTCTTTTTGTTATATGTAGTGCCAACAAGGGCAAGGAAGGGAGTTATCATGACCAACAAAATGGAAATACTAGAAGAAGTAGTGAAGGTGGAAAAAGAAGGTTTCAATGAGATTGTTAGAGAAGTGGTGGCGGTCGTGGAGGAGCCGCCACTAAAGGCGGAGCCACTAGGCTGCGCAGGGGTGGGTGAAAGTTGTTGGGGGTCCATACCATGCTGTGAAAAAAGTGGAAGTACAGTTGTGTGTGCGGCGGGTCTCGACAATGCAGTTTGTGTTGATATGGGTCCTCCTTTCCCATGCTGCTAGAACAAGTGGTTTTGTACTTGTGTAGTTGTGTTTGTACTGATTAAGGTTTAATAATGTCTTGTATTTGGTTGCTATAGATATGCAACCTATATATGGAGTGTTTAAATTATGCAATTTAAGGAGTGTATTAATTTTAATGAATAAAAGTGGATCCTTATGACAAAAATATAGTATGTGGAATCATAAGCCTAGCTAGGAAGATGTGCATGTATGAATTATATGGCTCTGGCCATCAAATAAGCCTATGAGGACCCTTCAACATGAGAAGCGCGCAACTAGATGACTAATCATGTTAAGTATAAAATTATCTTAAATGGCTCAATAGAAGGATATAAGAATACATCAAATCGAACCAATTTTGAAAGCTATAATAATGTTAAAAACATAAATAGAGAAGCTAGCTCAGAACAAGGAATTACAGGAGACATATGCTATGTTTCGGTCTTTGGCCCTAACAATCTCAATTTGGCTGCTTGTGCCCTGAAATTACAGGAGTTTGATTTTGTAATTAAGTTATGTTCGTTTGTGTTGAGGTATGATTCCTGTCATACAAAAGGTTTGTTTAGGGAAGCTTTGGCTTTTAAGGGGTTAGGCGATCTTCTATCCGCCAAATCTGACCTTTGTAAGGTACTTAATAGTGATTCGAGGAATGTTGAAGTATTAAAAACAATTACAGGAGATTGAAAGGCTTTAAGGTTGTGCCTCTTCTGTAGCTCTCTCTTTAGGCGAAGTTGCTACTCCAACCAATCAAGAGGTCTATGGTATGGAGGTCATTCCCGAGGAGTTACCTAGTGGAGATCACATGGACTGTGATGTTTTGTCATTCCTGTTAGTGGAACTCCTCCGATAGTGTCAAATAAGAAGATTTTTCACGATTAAGTTAGGAAGTCTACTCCAAAATCAATGAAGTTGGATAATGGTATGCATTAGCATCGGCTTCGATCCTGTGGTTGTTTTGGTTCATCTCCTCATATTGCATCATCTAATTTGCAGTGTCTTAAGCACGGTGAAGTGTTTAGTATTTATCATTCTAGGTCTATGTCGGTAATGCATCAGTTCGGGTCATCCCAAGTAAAACTCAGATCTTAACAGAGGTCCCCCTAGGTGAAAAATCCAGGAAAGCAGAGAATTCTTCGGTCCTTCCTTTGTGTAGCTCGGAGCACCAAGTGGTTCCCTCTCATCAGGTCTTGAGTGCTTTTTCTCAATCGTCCACTGTTGAGGCAGCTGCAAATCAAGTTTTGGAAGATTTAATCAAGCCATCAATATTACAAGTTCATCTGCCAAAAGGGGCAGCTTCCCAAGGGTTTATAGGCAGTCGTCAGGTCATAAATTTCGAGTTTTGCCTTTGCCTTCCAGGGTCTCATCTCGTCTAAATCATCAACAACTGACTATTTCTCATTCTCGTCTTCGGACGTCAGGTTAGATGTTTTCTGGTAGGATATTTGTAGGTTGTAGGGTGGATCATGTGGGCTCAAAGCGACGTCCATCTTCGTCTTTGCCTCTTAATCTGGATTCCAGCAAGTTAGTTTGTGTGAAGCGCACTCGCATTGGTCCTTACTGGGTTTTTGTTACTTAATGTTGTTTTAGTCGTCTCATGTGTTTTGTTGTATTGTTGTTTTTTTTTATAAGATCCTCTTGTCAAAAAAATAAATAAATAAAATAAAAAAAAAAAAAAAAAAGAAGCTAAGAGTGCATCTGGAAATCATAAAAGGCCATTGTTTGGAATAATATTATCTCACTTAGATTGTCATTAGTCAATCACATAAATGCTCGAGATAGGGCCTTGAGTCAATGTTGGTCAAAGGTGTGTCCATATATTCACCTATTTAATTAAATTAAAAAATTAAGAGAGAAAGTTGATAGTTTGGATCTTTCAACCCCCCAAGTAACCACCCAAGGCCTTGCCATGAAGAGCATCTCATCCTCTTATCTTTCTCCGGGTCTAAGAAAGCTTAAATTTGTCTAATAATAATGCTTTAATACACAATTTCATATCCGTTTAGTTCAAAACTAAAGTTAGTATGTATAACCATAACAAACATACCAGTAAATATCTAATTATCAAACTTTCGAAATTAAATATGATTGAGATAGTGAATTGGCAAATGTGCCGATCACTTATCGCACTTACAAAAATGACTATCATCATATATTATAAAATGTTACTTTGTAGAAACTACATATTGAAAGATTTTATAAGATCATATATATAACCTTTTTTTTTTATACAATTTTGCTGAAAATTCATTATCGAACTTTGACCGAATTATAGTAAGGTGTGTTCTTTTCACCTTTTAAAAATAAGTTTCGAGTCTAATTAGTTCATGTAAATTTCAATCAGGTCCAATAATAAGCTCCCTTGAGTTTCAATCAAGTCCAAACAAGTTCAAATAATTAGGTTTAATAAGTTTCAATAAACTAAGTTTTAATCAAGTTCAATAAGTCCAATCAGCTCTAATATCGGTTGGCGTGCGTGGATCTCAGTTTCACAATAATTTTATTATGAATTGGGTCCATTTAAGTTTTTCCATTAAAATATTACTAAATAAAGGTAATAATGTTAACAATTTATTGAAAATGAATGCAAGTGAGAGGAATGAATTAATACATCCTTCAACCAAAAAATTTTAAAAAAAAATATATTATATATGTTTCTTATTACTTGCAACAAAGGGTATTATTTGAACGACATAAAAAAAATTCTTTATACATGCAAATAATTAGAAACAAGAATAGTTATTTTAAAAAGTAATAATTTGAGTATGGACCATAAAAGGCAAATATATAGCTTTTAATAATAGCTTTTTTTCTCAAAAAAAAGTGTAACACTTGAAAAAAATAATCGATCTTTGGAAAAAAAAAATTTGAAGGAATATTTTTATTATATATTTTTTTTTTGGGGGGGGGGGGGGGGAGGGGAGGGATTGTTCTTTGTGGCTGACCACACCAAAGCCAGAGTTACTCGATTTACTTAGTAAAGGGTAACTCAAGTTACTCCTAACCGAGCAATCCTTGATCGAGTAACCCCTTAAGATAACCACTGACCGAGTAACCCCAAGCTGAAACCTTCAGTAACCCCTAACCGAGTAACTCCTCGAGTAATCCTGATCAAACCCTCAAGTAATTCTGGCTAAACCCCTTAAATAACTCCTGACCGAACAACTTGAGTAACCCAAGTCATATAAAAAAATTTGGTGCACGAGAGGAAGGAGTATAATAACACGCTAAGGGAAAAAAAAAATTATGCATTATTGGATAATAAAGAAATAAAAAAGACACAATCATTGACGTAACTGGCGGCCAATGAAAAAGCAAACACGTTTTTTGTGAAGTTTTGAGGTTTAAAGTTTGATAGTACATACTCAACCAATAAAGTTACAATACTTACAAAAATTAGGTGTTACATACGTAGTATATAAACTTTAATTTTGTGATTTAATTTATTGAAAATTAGACTCCCTCCGTCCACGATTATCTGCACCAAACGTTCTTTTTGCGGACTTCCTAGACAAAACTTTTAGTGTAGTTTAATTAAGGTTAGGTGGGTTTAATTAAGTTGTAAAAAGGAGGGAAATATGAGAGAGAAAGCGGTCCTATATATTTAAGTTTGTTAGTGGGTTAAAGTGAGTGGGAATTAGGAGAGAGAAACTGGTCTCATATGTTTAAGTTTGATAAGATAGTCTTTTTACACTTTAACATTTACTAAAAGAAGAAAGATAAAAAAAAAAATTGCTGCACGTAATAGAGAGCACTCATTTATAGTAAATGTTGCAGATAATTGTGGGCGGATAGAGTATATAGAAATCACTTCTCTTAACTTCCCGTCAAAAAATAAATAAATAAATTACATTTTCTTTGTTTAAATTTTTCTGAACTAAATTTATTTGACAAAATAAGGCTTTATTTTCATGAACTATTGACTTGTTTGAATAGGATCAAACTCAATTAGATTTATACATAATTGTTATAAGGTGAAAAGAATACACCCTAGTTCAAATCAGTTCAGTTCAATTCAGCTCCAATCAGTTAATTTCAGTTCAATTCAGTTCAGCTCATCTCAATTCAGTAAATCAAAACGGGCTAACAAAACAAGTTTATGGAAGATTAACAGGAGCTTAGCAAGTCACTAGCTTTTTCTTGGCACCTGCCCACACACTGCCGCTTGAGCACAAAACACTTTGACATGACATAAGTACTTAGGCCCTGTTTGATTCACCTTAATTTGCCGAACTGAAATTATTTTTACTGAACTGAACTTATTTTTACTGAACTGAACTTAATTTTACTGAACTGAAATTATTTTTACTGAACTGAAATTATTTTTACTGATTTTCTATTATAATTCTTCTTTAAGAAAACTGAATTTTACTGAACTGAACTTATTTTTACTGAACTGAAATTATTTTTACTGAACTGAACTTATTTTTACTGAATATTATTTTTTTAAGGTGAAGAGAACAGGGCCTTAGCTTGTAACGGCACATACACATACCCAACTGTAGCTACAATTGACCCTTGTAAATTTCTCTCATTTCATTATTGGCCTGTTGGCCACACAATGAGAAGTCCACATATAACTAAGGCACAAATGCACAATGCAAATTTTTTATCGCAAAAATTTTAATATTACATACAGTAGTGAAAACAACAAAGATTGAATACTCTATAATGTATTCATTTTGACAAATCAAACTACATTTCATATGAGATAAACAAAGATGAACTTAGAATATTCCTCTTATTTTTAATATCATAAGATTCTGGCTAAATTGAAAGATCATTGTGAAACGGAGGCCGAGAGTATTCCCTTCGTTCCATAATAATTAACAAAGTCAAATGTAGTACATGTAGTACACATGTCAATACTAGTTTGACCTTAAATTTCAATAAAATATTTTAAAAATTGATATTAAGATAACTATATATTATTAATACCTACTTTGTATTAAACAAAATGATGAGAAAAACTGTTTTTACTACATTTCAAGGGGATAAAAACTTGTAGTCAAAGTTAATATATAAATAGTACAAAAAGTTAAAATGTAAATTATTTTGAAATGAAGAGGATAATTTTTTGCATTATAAATATGGCAAAATTTGTTTGCAATACAATACAACTAACTCTCAAGGTTATATTTACAAATAAAAACACAGTAACGATGGAGAGATTGAATATCCTTGCCATCTTTTTGCTCTTGACAACTACATTGGCAGGTTCGATTCATTTATGCCTAAAACTTATTACGAGCATTTAATTTTTCATACAATATTGTTTGAAGTACGGTGTTTTATCATTAGTTTTATCATACAATATCTTGTTTGTTCTGCGTACAAATTAATTTCTTCTGAGATTTAGTGTATTAATGTATTTCCTACTTCGTAAGTTATAATATTTTGGCAGTTCGATTATTCCTAGTTAAATTTGTTAAATTTGTTAACCAACTTAACTAGAAATTGAACTACCAAACTAAATTAACACTATTCAACATTAGTCCTTTTTTTTTTTTTTTTTGGTTTTAATTATTGTTTAAGTAATAATAAATGAATTTAGTAATTCTTCTCAAATGAAAAAATAGTAATATATAATAGAAATAAAATAAAAAAAATTGATCGAAAAGCATTAAAAACATAAGTATATTATCTACTTGCACTTACATATTTACAATAACATGTAATAATGTAACTAATTTCTATTATATGGATTTACATGTAGTGCCAACATGTGGAAGGATGGAAAACGAGAAACAAGAAATACTAGCTGAGGTGAAGGAGATGGAAATGGGACAAAATTTTAAGGTTATACCGGTGGTTGTAAAAGAAGAAGTGGTGGAAATAGTGGAAGAGCCAACAAAGACGGCGAGGTTGCGCGGTTGCGCCGGAGTTGGTGAAAATTGTGTATTTGTCTCATGCTGTCCGACTAGCAATGCTGGAAATCCCGTCACTTGTTCTGAAGGTCCATACAATGCTGTTTGTGTTGAACACTTTCCTCCTCCTTATTGGCCTCAGATGCTCAGAAAATTTCTAAGAATATAAATTAGAGAGTTTGTTTGAAATAAAATAAATATGCTTCTTGCAGTTTGTGATTAAAAATTAAAAAAAATTAGCTTTTACTAAGCAATTGTTAAGCAAAACTGCAAGATGCAAGAGAGCTATCTTAATCTGTGTGATGTTTCATATGTTTGTTATGCATGGTTGTTATATACATTACATGTATATGCAACCTACAAATGTATACCTACTCTTTATCTTTGTGGATCATGAATGAAAGTGGATCATGTATGAAATTTATGTTGTTAGATAAATCTTTGGATGCCATTGTTTAATTTTTTAAATTCAATAACTTTAAGAAATTTTGACTTTTGTTACCACCAAAAGACTATATATATACCTTGATTTTTGATACTTATCTAAAATTCATTTTTATTTTACTAACAATCAAATTTAAAAGTATAGGTAGTTTTGGTACTTAACAATTTTCGTTGGGGTTCCATTTATAGTCAACTAATTATTTTTTCACAAAGTCTTATATTTGGCTGACGACCACACCGTGTGGCAGGGATTACTTTATTAGTGTAATAGAGGTTACTTGATCAGTGTTAAAGGGGTTACTTCGTCAGTGCTATAGGGTTACTCAGTTAGTGTTATAGGGGTTACTTAATCATTTTTATATGGGTTACTTTGTCATTTTATAAGTGGTCACACGGTGTGGCCGGCCACACACAATACGGGCAATTATTGTTTTTATTGTTGTGCGTGACGAAAAATGTTCCGTTGAGCATCTAAATTGAATTTGGAATTGGCCAAAATAGCATAAGTGCCTCATTTTACGTGTCAAAAAAAAATTTTGATTTGCATGTCATTATTTTTTTTTTTGGCGCTAAAATTTTTCGGGTAATGTTTTAGGCTTTGGTTTAGAACTCTAGGGACCAAATTGAGCTCAGAATTTGCAAAAAAAAAATACGTAAACACCTTGTTTTGTGTGTCCAATAGTATTGATTGTGACATGCAAAATGAATCACTTACATTAAATTTTTGTGAACTCAACAACTTTTCGTAAAATTACCAATAGTTATTGATATATTTATATTTTGTTATTTGATAAACAAAATAGGTTTATCAAGGTGATAAACTTATATTTTATCCTCGTTAATTCACAACCTAGCCCTTGCTGGACTGCTGGCCAACTTGAAAATTAATTGCGTCTAGCACAATCCAATTAGGCCCAAGTATTAGCGCCCTGTTTTTGGTCTGAAATGTGGCCTAACCCAATTGAATGCACATTTTAGATAGAGTAGCCTTGCTATGATATTTTTCCAATTAACGAAGTATATGTAATACAATTCAAAAAGATATTAATATATCTAAATGTAATCATCCATAAACACCATATAATGATAAACGGGCCTGAGCCACACCCGTCACAACGGTTCATTTTATAGAATCAAGGAGGTTCTACTTCAACATATGCCAATAAAGGGAGAAGCTCCTTAGCCTTATCAAGTGGACACAACTTTTTTATTTCTTCAATGTGGGATACACTTCCACACACTTTTTGCACTCTTCAATGTGGGACAATACACCACTCACATGTGGTTTTCTCATAGGCTCAACATATAATGAAACATTAAGAAGCTCAGATCTAACATGCATGTTTTAAACAATGCAACTCATAGAATTCAAGAAAAAATGCCATGAAAAAGCCATAATCAAGACCTTTTAAGCCATTAGTTCAACATATACAACCGGTTGTGCAGCGAAGATTATGATGGTTATAGAGAGGGAGAGGGAATTCAAGAGTTGGATTTGGAGTCGAGGTGAGAGAGACATAGTTCTGTGTTTTTTTTTATTTTTATTTTATTTTATTTATTTTTTTTTTTGGCCACCACCCTCTTGTGGATTAAGATTTTATCTGAGTTTTGTCCATATAATCCTTTCAAAAAAATGTTGGCCATAAAAAAATTATATTTAAAAAAATGTTGTCCATATGAAATCAAAAAGATAATGCCAATGGATCGGCCTCACTCCACCCATTTTACTTCCGTGTGAGATTTTTATTTTTGTAAATTAAATGACATAATAATTTTGTGCATTACCATAATAAATAGGGCAAAGATTGTTAGGCTTACGCACAAAAATATTACATAATGAAGGGATTTGCTATTCTTACCATCTTCTTGCTCATGACTACGTTGGCAGGTACGTTCATGTATTGAAATCTTTTATTCTTTTGGTGTTTAGAGAGCCATAAGGGCGGGGTGAGAATCGATCCCAAGATCTCTTGGAATCGGGAGGGAAGCTCTAACCACTTGAGCTATCCCCACTGTCACTTAATCTTTTATTTAATTTCATCTTATATCATTAAACTTTGGCCAATTACATACAGTATCATGCATAAGTTAATACAATATTATTCACTAACGTAGAATATTATTGTATTGATAATATCGTTTGATTAATTTGTATTATTGCATGTGTTATTATTGTAAAAATGTATAGTGCCAACTTGGGGAAGGATGATGGTATATACCGAGACCAACAAGATGGAAATGCTAGAGGAACTAATGATGGTGGCGATGATGACAGAAGGATTGAATCGTCGTGTTTTACAGGAGGCGGTCGAAAGAGATGAAGTGGCGACACTAGTAGGCAGTGGAGGAGCAACCACTCAAGGGGAAGCTGCAACGTAACAAGCGCAAGAGAGAGTAAAAAGTGTGTACAGTGTATATGTCCCAATGTTATGATGTTAATTGTCAATAGAATGATTTTGTTGGTTATAAACTTATAGATTATACATGTAAGTATGATATAAATATTGATTCTATCAGTAAATTTGATTGGCTAATTGTATATCATATCATACATATATGAATACTACTTTATTAATTGGTAGTTAATTTAATAAAAAAGTTAAAACTTGGATTAAAAATAAATCTTCGAATTTTATATGTATACATATGATATAAGAAGGGTAAAGTTTTGGGTGATACGGACTCACGTGAGTCCACTATCATGTTTTTGGTGTTGTGGGTCTCGCGATCGGGTTTAGTTAGCCCGCGCCTTTTTATTGGATTTTTGTTATTGAGTCCGGTCTCACGTGAGTCTGATATCACACAAAACCTTTTAGCTAGTTTCTCACTTATTAATTCTATCTTAATTGGATTTTTGGAAGGGTCAAATAATAGGAAGAAAGAAATAATGTCGTCATAAGCAAACACATTGTGTTAATTATACGTAACTTGAACTTTTTTGGAGTGCTGCTATATGTATACAACTCAACTTATCTCGACCTTACCTTTTAATTTTCTCGTGCATTAACAAATAATAACATAAGCACACATTGTGTTACTTATAACTTGAATTTTATTAGGGGTGTTATAAGTACACAACCCAACTTAACTCGACCTTGCCATATAATTTACCAAAATCACATGATGTGTACGTATAATAAAATACGTACATGAGAGTAGTTCTTCCTCGGGACGCAGAAATCCCTTAATGCTCAATTAAATAAAATGACTTCATCACTGAGTTGTAATTGTGGATAATGCTTCTATATTCTTAACAAAGATAAAATAGAAAGATTAAAAGAAAAAAGAACAATTAGTACGTGGCCATCTCTTATTCCACCACGTGTTAACAAACTTCTCATTATACGCCACGATATTTATACATATTATAATAATACGAACTACGAATTTACTTCGATCTTCTTGTTTTGAGGAAACAAATTAATATGCCTATGTTAAGGGGGCGTATGTGTTTTGTATGTTACTATTCTTAGAAACTCGATAATATTAACACCAATAAAATAGATCTTCAATATGAATCGACTAGTTCACCTCGTTTCTAGTAAATCTCCACAACTTAATCCACTTCTTGCAACTCCACATGCTGCTTCTAAATCTATCAAGGTACTAATTTTTGAACTATAATTTCTTTTTATTGTCAATTTTAATTGCTTTAAGCAATACCGTACTGAGTAGGATCTTTCATTGTTACATTATGTTCTCGTGTTTTGTGATGATTTTTGGAATCTGATGAAGATCAGATCGGTTAAATTGATTGGTGAAAGTTTTAATATAAGGCGCGTGATTCCTAGGTATTAGTTTAGGCATTTCACTTACCTTACTCTTTGTGGCTCTTTGTACACTAAAAAGTGGCAATATGATGATTTTCTAGCTGATTAACTCTAACAAAGTATATTGTTTACTTCATTTAGATATTTTAGTCCATCTTTACAATTGTAGATTGATCCAAAGATTTTGAGTTATGTCTAATCGTAAGAAATAATTCTAGCTAGTTTTCATGTCAAATCTAATTAACGTACGATGTACTAGCTAGTAATAGGGGTGGTACGTAACTTGTAAGTTAACAATATGAATATGCGTTTTATTACATAGTTTTTTCTCTTTCAACGTGAGACAAGTTATACTCTACACATACGTAATATGAATATACGATGTATGAAATTTTAACATTATGTATGTATTGTGAATTTGTGACGATTAGAAATACAGCCAACACAAAGGAGAAGGAAAGGAAGAAATGGTGTCATCATCGGACAGAGGAGAAAGGGCGCCGTCAACGGCGGAGGTGCTGCAACAATTAGAGGATGAGAAGGAAAGAAGCTTGGATGAAAATTCTGATCAAGATACTGTAAGACACCATTATGCTGATAAGGTGATTAATGATGATGATGGTAATGATAATCCTGATGATGTGAACGAGAAGTACAAAGCCTCACAGTGATAATCTTTAATTTGGACCGACTTCTAAATATTTTGCATTGTTTGATGTTGTATACAAGTGCTTTCTTTTTGGATTCAGCTAATATAGTTCTAGTTGCTTATGTCATTTATATGGAAATTTTGCTGTAATAACTAATAAGGGACTATAAAAGTACAAGTTTTTAGATATATATCAATTTATTGTGGCACCTCTTTTGCATCCAAAACATATAGGTAGTAATCTTGTTCACTTCTAAATCTCAAATAAATACCAATGCTTATCATCTTGTGCAATTACATAGATAAAGCACTCATATTTGTTTGTATTAGCTAGATTTTATCCCATAGTTCCTCAATTTTGGGCAATTTTACAGGTCGGGTACAGATTAGTTTCTGACAATTTAACATGTCTAAACACAAAACTAAGGGTAAGAAATTTAGAGAGCGGACTTAACCTTGAGTCACGCTTCAAAATTGCAATATATATATATATAAGTAACAAGTTCCTTAACAATGAGAGGAACTCTAAATAGAAGAAAAATATATGGTATGATTCTTAAAACTATGCAACCTAGCAAAAACTCCAACTAATGGGGCAGTATTGTATGTACAAGCTTCAATTTGAGCATAATTACTCCTTTTATCAGTAAACTCATCTTTATCATTGGGCCCACCAACAAGGGCCCCAACCAAAAGATTTGGGTTTGGATTTGGGTGTCCATACCACTTATTGTATCCCTCAGTACACCCAATAAAATCCCTCACTTTTTTATAAGATGGAATTGATGCACCCCTATGATGGACCCTTAATGGGTATTTGGGCCCAAACCCAACCAAGTAGCTTAGGCCCATTGGGTTCGAGCCCAATATGTAGTCCACCTGTGATTGGGCTTGAGCCATGATTTCTTGTGGGCTCACTTCTCCTAAAGAACAGTTTAGAGTTTGACTCGTCGTTTGAAGGTAATCAGAGTAGACTGTAAGTAAAAACGCAGCGTTTGATACGTACTGTAAGTTGTTCCATCTGCGGGTGTACAGTAAGCCACCTGGGGTGCGTTTCACATTGTTGGCTTTGTTTTTGTTGAGGCAACCACAAATGTAGTGTTCTGCTTTTGATTTGTATTGTTCTAGTATTTTCCTGTTTTTATCATTCTTCTCTTCTCTTAATAGCTGCCAAAAAGAATGATATCATAAAAAAATTAGAGCTAGAAAATGTATCACAAGAAAAATACTATACAATGCAAATCACTAAGCTCTACAAGTGACAAATGGCCGAAATGAATCATTTAGGTTAGGCTCAATTCGAGCCTTACTAAGGTGATGAGTCATTTGGTTTAGTTTTAGTTCAATTTAGGCACCGTCATATATGTACAAATATAATATTTTTTAAAATACTTTCGGTCAATATTAGTCATATCAGTATTCTTCCGACTTGGATTGTATAGAGTTATTTAGTTTTAGGTACAGTTTGACGTCTAATCGAGATGATACAAAACATACTCTACAAGTCTACATTATTTGAATGTAAATGTTTAAAGTAGTGTGAGCATAAATATGTGGACACAAGTAAACATGATGGAATTGAAGAGGGAACAATGCATTTATTTAGAAATGTGGAAAACTTTGAATAAGTTGCAATTATTTGGGAAAGAGCAAGTAAAAAACATAGTAAAATGTATGATTACCATGGAAGCAATAATTTGAAGGCCAGCATACTTGAGATCCCAACTGAATTCATTGATGGCCCAAGTGACTCCACCAAAAGAGACGGCATTGTTGATTGCATAGTCCAAATAATTCTCCTTTTTACTGGCTTTGTATAGCCACAATGCTGCCCATAATAACTCATCTTTGTACCCACTCCATGAAGGGTAATAACCCTTTGCTTCTTTTAAACTATCATCATATTTTCCTCTATATTTGTCACCAAACTCAAACAACTTCATAAAAAAAGAAAAAATAAATATAAGTACATTACCCTGATCGGCCTGATAGAATAGATCACTCAAAAAAATTTAATGAATTCACATTTGTAACAAACTCGTGTTAATTATTATTTCATATGATATATGTACTTGGACTCGAATAAAAGTGTTTGGACCAAGTATGTGACCAATAATTAGACCAAATGAAAATTTTGCACAATTTTAGTCCAAAATAAAATTGTAAAAGGGCCATACTCATATCCAGTTAAAAAGTTGACTAAGGTGTGTAAGCTAAAATGAAGAGTTTAACCAACATAGATGATAAAGTAATTAATTAATTACGTGAATTATTAAATGCTTACTTGTTGAGCATGGTCCAAGAGCATATTAGAGTAATGTGGGTCAGTTGTCCTAAACACTAACGATGCAGCAGCCATAGCAGCGGCCGTCTCTCCGGCAACGTCTGATCCCGGATTGTTCTCGTCAACCTTATAAGCTTGCCGTGATGTTGTCATGTCTTCCGGGCGTTGCCAGCAATAGTGATCAGAGTTTCCATCACCTACCTGAAAAATCTCTTTAGTTAATATTTGTTTTATCATGTAAGATGTAACAACCTTGATTAAATTAAAATGACGCGTTCATGCATCATGTCTTATATTAATATATTAACATTTAACAACTATTGGTATAACAAATATAATTAAAGAAAGCGTTACAAGGGCACAAATTAAACCTGAGCCCATAATACAGTTGGATGAGGATGAGTTTTGATGAAATAATCTGTGCCCCATTTAATTGCTTCAAGTGCATGATCATATTCTCCAGCCTCCTTCATCTCTTTTCCATACTCAAGGACTCCCCATGACAACATTGTCACGGTAAACGCCATCGGAAACCCGAATTTGACATTGTCGCCGGCATCATAGTACCCTCCCACCAAATCAATCTATTCACGTACATATATTTTAATGAATTTAGGCAATGTGAACACAAAAAAAAAAATACATAAATCCACATTATTAAGAGTAATTCAATTTTTTTTAAAACGATATTGCTAACAAACGCGCCGGAGCGTTAGATAACCACTTAATTTATTACTAAAACACGGATTATTTTTAAGTTTGGAATGCTTGACAAAATCACGTGTCAATTGGTGTAATTAATGTTAATTTTACTTTAATACTTTCACATTTAGTTATCTTATCTAATGCTCTTGGACGGTCCATTAGCTTTTGCCTTTGTCAAAAAATTTAATTTATATTTTTATATAAAGTTAAGAAAGTTTTCTCCCAAGACTGTTAAATTGATCAGACTTAATTAAATAACACTTAGGGTCTGTTGTTTTCATTGACCGAACTCAGTTGAATTGAACTGAACTTATTAGAGCTGAGCTGAACTGAAATGAATATTTTATAAGAGAAGAATTTTAGGAACTGAACTGATTAAAGCTGAACTGAACTGAAAATAATCGTATGAGAACAAACCCTTACATTATACTCTGTATATTTCTTCAAAAAAAAAATGTAAAAGTGAAAAAAAAAAAAAAAAAAAAAAAAAACCAAACCATTGTACATTCATCCTAATTGGGTACAGATGGCTTGTTCTATATGCAAACATACAAGTTTGACTGTTTGAGAATTTATAACAAAATCACTAGATTGTTGTAAACTTGTAATTAATGAGTTGTTTTTTTTTAGCTTCAAATATGTTGTTCATTATCATTCACCAATTAATTATGATTAAAAAAAAAAAAAAAATTGGTCATTAGTTCATTTCGGTTACCAGGCATAGAGCCAACCATCAAAATTCTGTTCAAAAAATTAGTCACATACATATTGACTTTTGAAGCTAAACATTTCAATATTGTCCACCAATCTATTTACATACACAGTTTTTAAAAAAATACTCCATCGATCTCAAAATACTTGTCTCATTCCCCTATTATAATTGTCTTGAATTACTAGCTTCATTCCTTTTATGGTAAACTTCTAAGAATACTCTCTAATAATTTTATTTCAGGTTATATAAAAATACAACAATGACGAACACAATTGTCAATGCACAACTTATTCGACCATTAAAATCCCAAATTATACAATATGGAGCAGTAAAGTTATGACCAATTTAAAAACATGGGTAAATTATTGCAAAAATCATATTGTTGCATTTACCCTGTAATCAAAAGAAAGTACTATATCTTCCTAGCTTGGGCCCCACACTAACTTGTTCATATTTCTCACTTTCACTTTTTCTCCCTTTTTCATTTATGGTTAGATCAAGCAAACAAATTGAAACAGAATGAACAACATAATAATAAAATAACATTTTTCAAAATTTTCACTTTCCTAATTATAACACAGAGCATTATTGATTTATAGATTGATTATACCAAAATACATCAAATTAAACCATTAAAACCCCAATGTATATTGTATCATCCCAACAATACACACCAAACCCTTAATACAGTCTACGTACACCCGAGTATATAATAAAAATTATCGTCCTAAGATTACGACATACCTCTTGTTCAAGGCCATCAAGGAGACCAGAATGATATCTCCAAAGAACCCTTTGATTATGAGGCAAATGCCCTGAACGTTGCGCTTCGAAATACAAAAGACTCTTAGAAAGAGCATCAACATAATGTTTAGAGGTAAATTCAGAGAAAGTAAAGGGTATAATTGCAAATATAAATAAAACGAGAACTAAATTATAATTTTTAGAATTTGTTTTCATGATTTTTGGTTTTGTTTGTTTGAGTTGGAATGACTGGTAGTAGTAGTGTAGTAAGTAGTGGTTGCAGGAAGGAAGGAAAGAAAGGAAAGAGGAGAGAGAAAGAGAGAATGTCGGTGAGATTGTGAGAAAATTACGGGAGTTATGTTTAAAGTATTTTTTTTGGGAATTTTTAAATTTCAACTTTTGGGCTTTTATTTTTTGATTGTCAACAATTTGGGCCAATTACAAATCTGATTTCTTGTGTTTTTTTCAAACCTCACATTGATATGACCCAATTTCTAAACATACCAGTATACCACTAATGTGAATATGTGATTTTATGGGTGTTTAAAATTTTATTAAAAAATACTTATAGTGCGGGAATTTTTTTCAGGATTTTTTGAGATCGGAAAGGAAGGTCTAACTATTTGAGCTATCTTTCTCTCTAATTATATTTTGTTAAAAAAATGTACGGAGTAGTATTTTGTCATAAATTTCGTATATTTTTTATGTTTATACTACATTAATATTTATACATAAAATAATGATAATAAAATATAGAGTTGATTGTGATTTATTACCATTTTAGCCTGATAATTCCAAAAGTTGTAGATATATTGGACAGTAGTTTTCCGAACATGAAATGTGTGCAAATTCAAATTTCAAGTACATCAATCATTAAAAATTTTGTTTGTTTATCATGATACATGTTATGTGGTTCATTCTTAAGGAGTACAAATATTTTGTTCCATACATATGTTATATGTACAATAATATTATTGTACAACGTCATATATTAGGGGTAACTAAATACTACGTATTTAAGGGTTGAATTTTTCAAAAAGTAATATGGTTACTTTTTTTCAACGTCATAGATTCAATAAAGCAAATTTGCAACACAAAAACAATTCTCAGACTCTCTCAAGCCATTAATCATGGATTGGTTACATATGGAGATTATTTTCTATTGCAAGAACTTCCTCTTCCATTACATGTTCCTAAAATTGGCCTTTGCTAATTCAGTAGTGTTAGATTTCGGAAAAACTCCTTGGGTTGGAGTGTGTACCATTGAATAATATATATAGTGTTACAATACTAGTCCTAATCATGTTAGGAAACCTAGTACGATTAGAATACAAACTATATCACAAATATATACAAATATATCCTACTCTGCGACAAATATTATAATAATCCTATAATATCTATCACACCCCCGCAGTCGTAGCGGGAGGAGGGCGTACGCTAAGACTGGATCTAAAGTCCAGAAATAAATCTCGTGGTAGGCCTTTAGTGAAAATGTCTGCAAACTGATATCTTGAAGGGACATGTAGAACCCAAACTTCACCCAATGCAACCTTTTCTCGAACAAAATGTATATCCATCTCCACATGTTTGGTGCGTTGGTGTTGTACTGGGTTGCCAGAAAGGTAGATTGCACTGACATTATCACAATAAACAATAGTAGCCTGCCGTAGAGGACAATGTAACTCAAGTAAAAGATTACGAAGCCAACACGCCTCTGAGACAACATTCGCGACGCCTCGATATTCTGCTTCTGAACTCGACTTAGACAGAGTGTGCTGACGCTTAGATGACCAAGACACGAGGTTGTCCCCAAGGAAACAACAATAGCCCGATGTGGACCGTCGAGTATCGGGACAACCTCCTCAGTCAGCGTCAGTGTAAGTAATAAGTCGATGAGAAACAGTCGGATATAAATGTAAGCCGTGATCAATGGTACCTTGAACATAACGCAGAATGCGTTTCAATGCCTCATAGTGAGGTTCCCGGGGATCATGCATAAAAAGTCACACCTGTTGTACCGCATATGCAATATCTGGCCTAGTAAAAGTGAGATACTGAAGAGCACCTGCTAAACTGCGATACAAAGTAGGATCCCGAAAAGGTGGCCCTGCATCTGCACTAAGTTTGGACTTAATGTCAACTGGAGTGGCTGCAGGTTTACAAGAGGCCATACCTGCACGCTCTAAAATCTCCCGTGCATACTTTTCCTGTGAAAGTAGCAAATAAGAAGGTTTTCGGGTTACTGCAATACCCAAAAAATAACTAAGAGGACCCAAGTCAGTCATAGGAAACTCAGTTTGTAACTGAGATATGATCCCTGCACGCAACCTGTAAGATGAGGTAGCTAATATAATATCATCAACATAAAGAAGCAAATATGCCATATCATCACCCTGTCGGAAAGTGAAGAGAGAAGTGTCACTCTTAGAAATGACAAAGCCCAACTTAATAAGAAAATTTGCAAAGCGTTGGTACCAAGCTCTAGGAGCTTGCTTTAAACCATAGAGAGCCTTGCGGAGACGACAAACATGATTGGGCGCTCTCTGATCTAGGAAACCCGGAGGTTGATGCATATAAACAGTTTCTTGCAAGTCACCATGTAAAAAGGCATTTTTGACATCTAGTTGATGTATCGACCACTTTTTAGCCAAGGCTAAGCTGAGAACAGTACGAATAGTGGCCGGTTTAACTACCGGACTGAAAGTCTCATCACAATCCACACCAATTTCCTGCGACCTACCATCACATACAAGACGAGCTTTGTGCCTTTCAAGGTCACCATTAGACTTGTATTTATGCTTAAATAGCCACATACAATTGACAACATTCACCCCCGCAGGCCTAGGCACCAATTCCCATGTCCCTGTTTTAATTAAAGCAATATATTCATCATTCATCGCCGCATTCCAATTATGGTCATTTAAAGCTAGTTTATAGGACTTTGGAAGTGGTGATTTATGAAGATGGGGACCCGAAGGTTGAACTGTGAGGTTACAATATTTCGGGTTCGGTTTAAAAATACCCCGTTGACTACGGGTGACTCGGGGCGAGGGAGGTGGTGGCCGAGTGGGTTGTATGGGAGGAATGCCACGCATAGGTGGTGGAGAGAAGGCGGGTGTGGAGGCAGGGCTGCTGGGCGTACAAGGTGGCTGTGGGTGGAGCAGTGCCATGGGCAGAGGAGTCCGCGGGCTGGCCGTGGCTGGGTCAGTGCTACCGCAGCCTAGCCGTGGACTAGTCTGCTGGGCAGGAGAAGCGTGAGAATTCTGCTGGGCAGAATTTGTTTGGGTGCGTTGTGGGCTAAGTGGAAGGGTAGCTGGGCCTCATGAGTTTAGGCTGCTGATTTGTGGAGAGGTAGGTGTATTTGGGCTTACTTGTTGTGGGCTGTGGAGTGTGGGATGAAACAAGTAAGGGGATGGAGAGTCATCACCTAAAAAATCATATTCTTGGCTACGAAATTGAGTGATATTTCGGAAAGGAAAGGTCGCTTCATCAAAAGTGACATGACGCGATATGATTATTTTATTGGTGGTGAGATCGAGACACCTATACCCTCTATGGTCAATAGGATAACCCAAGAACACACACGGTGTAGATCGAGGAGCTAATTTATGTGGAGCTATTGCAGACAAATTAGGAAAACAAAGACACCCAAAAACACGGATATGATCATACGAAGGAGTTTTTCCAAACAAGGCAAAAGCAGGAGTATTGTTTTTAAGGGCTTTTGTTGGCAAAATATTTAGAAGATAAGTGGTCATTTCAAGAGCATAAAACCAATACGAAGGGGGAAGAGACGCATGAAAGAGAATTGTACGCTTAATATTATTAAGTGTGCGAATCATACGCTCGGCTTTACCATTTTGTGAAGAAGTGTGTGGACAAGAAAAGCGGAAGAGCATTCCATGGTCAATACATTTTTGCTTAAATGGGTCATTGTCAAATTCCCTACCATGATCACATTGAAAACATTTAATCTGACGTTCAAATTGGGTTTCAACATATTTTCGGAAATTGATAAATGATTGAAAAGCTTGGGATTTGTATTTTAGAGGAATTGTCCACACAAAATGAGTATGATCATCTAATAAAACTAAATAATATTTGTGACCTTGAGCACTACGAATAGGAGATGTCCATAAATCGACATGTATAATATCAAAAGCACAAATAGTAGTATTATTAGAATTTTCAAAGGGAAGACGGGTATGTTTTCCTAATTGGCATGAATTGCAAAACGGGGAGTCATGCTCCTTATTACAATAAATATGATTTTTAGACTTAAGATAGCTAAAAACTTGAGCTCCAGGATGTCCTAGACGGCTATGCCATGTAGAAGGTGAAACAGAAGTAAGGGAAGTAGCAAGACAAGTTGATGGAGTGGACTTGGTGGTTCTCACTGGATATAGGTCTCCCGAACTATCACATCTCGTTATTATTTTCCCCGTACGAAGATCCTTCACAGAAAAACCAAAAGGATCAAACTCAATAGACACAGAATTATCAGTGGTAAATTTACGAACTGAAATAAGGTTTTTAATGAGTTGAGGTGCTAAAAGGACATCACGAAGAACGAGAGGTGTTTTAGGATGGGGAAGGGTGCTATGACCATAACCTGTTACTGGAATACGATGACCATTACCAACTAAAATATGATTTTTAGTGCTTAAATTAAACAGGGGTAAGAGATTACCGGCATTATTCGTCATGTGAGATGTTGCACCCGAATCCACATACCACTGATTGTCGGGATTTGGAAGTGTCATCGTGGAGAAAGAAGATGCCAATTCCGTTGGTGTCATGGGCTGCCCGTATTGGGCCGTGTATGCTTGCTGCTGCGAGGGTCTAGGCTGAACGAGAATAGACTGCTGCTGTTGGGCTGGAAATGGAGCAGGAGGCCTGGCCCATGTGGCTTGCTGAGCCCACTGCTGAAAACTTGCCCATAGTTGTTGTTGGCTTGGGCCTGATTGATTAGCAGGGGTGGACTGGGCTGCCACGGACTGTTGCTGCTGGTTTTGCCCACGCCCTCTGCCTTTGGCTTTGGGTTTGCCACCCCTGCCCTTGTTGCCACGCCCACCGCCACCACCTCCTCTGCCCTGGTGTTGCGGCTGCTGCTGCTGGTGGTGGGTGGCTGCTGCGGAGGTGGTGGTGATGTTATTAGTTTGCGTAACAAAAGCCTGTCCATAGTTTTCCTTAGCCGACTTGCGAGACTCTTCGAGCAAAATTCGTGATCGTGCTTCATCAAATCCGAGTAGAGGGCGAATTTGAGTGATGGATTGAGCCACTCCATCATAGTCTGAGTCAATTAAACCTGCGCAAAGACGTAAAACCAAAGTTCTCTCGGACACGGGTTGACCAACGTTAGCAAGTTGATCTTTTAGTTCCTTCAATTTCTGACAATAAGAAGACACATCTGGAAAATTCTCAACAAACAAATTGTTAAACTGATTTTCAAGATAAATAGCACGAATTTCACCATTGTCTTGAAAAATATTAGCGAGCCTATCCCAAGTTTCTTGTGCCGTAGCATTCTTGTACAACACCGTGCTTCGTAAATCTGCAGAAATTGTGTTATAAATCCACTTTTTCACAATTGAGTCAAGGCGGTTCCACTGCGCCGTGGTGAGGTCCGTAGGACGGGGTGATTTTGGATCTATATGGTCAATAACATTGCAGGAATGACAATGAATCTCAAAGAGTTCTACCCAACTACCATAATTCCCTTTGTCACAATCAAGAATTTCAGGCACCTCATTCTTGATATTGCTAATAGAATTAGCAGGGTGATAGTCGTTGGAAGGTGGAGGAGATGGGGCAGGTTCATCATCTTTTGCCATTGTTAATTAAGGAAAAGAACAAAAGGCTGCTACTGGAGAAACAACAATCGTCAATCTTGCGGCAAGAAGGACAAAATAAGGTAGCAAATATGGTGATGAATTACCACGTGAAAGAAGAGTTTGCGGAAGAAAGGATCGGAATTTTTTAGAAAAAAAAATAAAAAATTTGTGGAACCCTAAAAAATTCTAGGCTGTGATACCATGTTAGATTTCGGGAAAACTCCTTGGGTTGGAGTGTGTACCATTGAATAATATATATAGTGTTACAATACTAGTCCTAATCATGTTAGGAAACCTAGTACGATAAGAATACAAACTATATCACAAATATATACAAATATATCCTACTCTGCGACAAATATTATAATAATCCTATAATATCTATCAAGTAGTAATGGACATGTGACTCTTATTTTCACAACCAGGTTAGGTCCCGTGCCATGCACGGTTATTTTAATTACTCCATATTTTAATTTATGGCATACAAAATAAAAAGTTAATATCTTTGTAGAATAAATTATATTCCACCATAATTACATCTTCAGTAAAAAAAATTATTTATTTCCTTATTAATCCGTATTTAATTGCATAATAACATAAGAAAGGTAAATATTATTGCTTGTTTATTTGTTTGACAAAAAAACTTTTCTTTTAAATAACTTCCCTAAACAATTTTTTTCTAATTAATTAAAAACAAATATTAAAGACACACCAGGAAATGACACGTGTCATTACTGATGTGTCTTTTAATATATAGTTATTGATTGATGACAAGATTTAAGTGATCAAAGTGGAAGTAACCTCCAAATCGGCTCTCAACTTCTCACTATAGTTGCGTTTTACTCCGTAAATACAAGCTATACGACACAATGATCAACTACAAATTGCAATGGGAGTGACCGAGTGAACCACATTTTCAGGCAAGAAAATTCTTATGTCAGGATTTCATCTTGACATAAGAGATAAGATTGGGAAAAAAAGTGAAGATAAACCCTCTATGAATTCTTGCAAAATTGGGATAATGGAATCAATTGAATTAATTCAACCAATTTGTAATACAACTTTGAATAACAAAAATACTAAGCCCAAAATCTCTTCTTAGGAAGAAGATCAGAAATCTTAACCTTATCAATTTTAGCAGCAACAATAAAATCATTAACACTCAACCCACCAATTTGCTCAGTCCACAAAACAGCAGTCATCTGATTATTATCTTCCTGATGAAAAACAGGGGAATGTCCAGTTCCAGCACTTTGAACAACCTTAGAAATCCTATCTTTCAACTCAATTCCTGCTTCAACATCCTTCAACTTCCACAAACACTTCAACTTCAATACAACCTTACCATCTTCGGTTACATCTTCGAGTAACCGCCATCCGACAACCTTCAAGAGGAGCTGCTTAGCATCATCCTTAGACATTGGAGCATCAGTAGGAGATATAGGGATAAAAGGCTGTTCAGAAAGAGCAAGAGCTGAAGTATGTGGGATGAGAATCTTATGTTCTGTGCTCACGTTTCCTAGGACTTTTTCACCGAAGTTGCTCTCTAGTTCAGCTGGGAAAGGGTCCCTGGCTCCGAAATCGCCTAGGAAGTCTGTTCCTGTGACCATCAATGGAGTGAGCCGAAGGCGACGAGTTTGAGTGGTTAGAAAAGGAAGGAGGGTAGGAGTTGAGGGAGTAATAGAGGGTTTGATGGAAGATTTAGAGTAAAAGAGGGAGGTGATGGCGGATGTGGTAGCCATTGAAGAAAGTGAGAGTGTAAAGAGTAATGGTGTTTGGGAAAGGATAGAGTGAAAGATAAGAAGTTAGTTTGTCATACTGTTACAAGTGTTTGTTGAATGATGTGGGAATTTTGTGGCTGGAAAAGTTTGTTGAGTAATTGGATAAGGCCCACATAAGAAAAAGGCATTATTTTGTGGCCTTGATTGGAGTCGTGTTTTCATGAACTATTCTGCCCATAGCAAAATAGGATGCACGAGATCGGGTACGGAAATAATTTGGATACCGGATTCGGTACCGTTTAAAATATAATGGCACAGTTAATAATTAAATTTATTTTTTTTAAAAAAATAATGATAACCTTTTTTGATAAAACACGATTTCTTTTTATTTTTTATATTTATGAATAAATAAAACACAAAATTCGTATAATTAAAACAGAAGGAAAAATCGGTTTTTCTAAAATAAAAAATTAAATAAATACAATGCAAGTAATAGTTCAGCTATCAGATAGACAGATACAAAGACACATTAATAATATTACAACTTAACAAGAATTAAGATTTCTAAGCACTTGAAACAAGAAAATCAAACACATAAGGGTCAAAGGCATTAAAAAGTTTGAAACAATGAAACTCTTATGAAAGCTATTTCCAGCACAGTAGTCTACTAGTCTTAAGTCTTAACCTAACTAATTCCCAAGGGAAAAAGTAATCAAGCTTCAAACTGAGCACACAAAACCAAATAACCATTGGTAAAGAGATCAAGTTTCAAGCATAGTACTCCTCGGACAGCTCAAGCTTAATTACAATCGAATTCAAACTTTGAGCACGTTTATAACATCCCTGGATATTTCATTAGGCAACAAATAATGAATTTGGTTCCAAAGCCACAAGACAAGGAGAATATACAAAATAGTTTCCATATAGTTGAGAATCTTGAGATACTAATACGATGTGCTTTGGGACGATGCCCTAACAGGTAAATGACATACCAAGCATCCAGAATTCACGTCAACAAACAGAGCTCAAACAGAGCACAAAGTTCAAAATAGACTCATCAAGTTACAATAAAGTTTTAGACATGGTCTTTCACAAAGCCAATCTCAGAAATAACCTAAACTTTTTTTTCAACCTAGTAAACCTGAGGTTCGGTAATAACTAGATCATAGCACCTCCAGTCTGATGAAGCATAGCGTCTATCTCATCACCATCCTCCATTTCCAACTGTTGCAAATAACATAAATTAGTTAGAGAGATATAGGAACATAAAAGGTAAGTATTACCATTAAACCCATCATTGTTCTGACAATCTGACTCAAGACCAAGAAGATAAGTAAAACTGATATAGACTCCTTAAACCAGGATACATAAGTACAAGAGTAAAACAGAAAAAGAGAGAGAAGAAGAGAGACACCTCTTCAGGAGTCTGCTCGGCTCGAAGTCGACGCCCATCAAACAAGAAAGCAATGGAGTTCAATTCCACTGATTGTCGGTCACAGTAAGCATTCATAAGTTTCTTCAGCTGTGTAGACCTCTTGATACGAAAGAAGACCTCATTCCCATCCTAAAACAGGCCCCAAACAGAAACACATTAAGAACTGAAGCAGTCCTGATGCATATACTCAAAATAGATAAAAAAAAAGTGTAATACGCTCAGTTAGAGGTAAATCCGTAAATATCATATCTGACACTGGAACAGAAATCATGGCCAGGATATTTAAACTGGACATCAGTAAAACCATGTGGTAGAGATAAAAGGGAATGGTAAAAACACACGCATGCATGCAAAAGGAATGCTTTTTAATACCAGCTTCAAGGCTGCCTTCTCAGTTTCTCAACTTAAAAAATAAAGATTTTGGAAAATAAAAATGTTCATAATAGTTTAGGAGGTTATGATAAGTTCAAACAAGTTTAGATAAGGGCTACAAAGTTGAAGGCTCATTTCAGAGCTAAAAATCAAGTTCAGTACAAGGACCCAAAAAAAAATCAAATTATTTCAGATACTCCGTAAGTGATTTTCATGTGAAAAGATCATTAGGGATAATCCACTTGTTCTAATGGGGGCAGGGGGGCAACCTGTGTCATAATTCATAACTAAATCTGGGAAGGTATCAATCCTTAAGGTTACAAAAATGGCACCTCGTGATCTAGAACTCAAACCATAGAATTTATTTGAAACTTAAAAATTCTGTAACTGATTTTAGTATTTAACAAAGCTAAAGGGTAAAGTGGAACAATGAAATAGATGTTTGCCCAAATTCATCAACAGAAAACATATAAAAGACCGTTTAATTAATCCTGCAGTGGACAGGATTAAAGTAAATTGGGAAAATAGAATGATCAATGGTCTAGTTTCATCACTTTCATGGATAACTACATTGCAAAAATTTTGTAACAGTAGTCTATATCGAGCATATTTTATTCACTCATCATCCCCCTCTTCCATAGAGGCAATAGAACCTAGTAGCCTACTTCCTTATCCAAGCATTTTCAATAAGACAGAGAGAGTATGCTTTCAGCTATAATTGAAATATGATATCACGAATCAATACTTGACTACTTGTAAAATACACTACACAGTAACCATCATTATCAAGATTATAATAATTACACATGAGAAACTGTAGAAATGTATGCTGTAATATGAAAATGCATTAATAAGGGAAAAGATATGATTGAATACAATTAGGAAAGATATCAGGAAATAATGGAATAAATCAAAAGATATAATGCAATTATACAAGATACAGATTACGAGAATAAATTTGATTTAGTTCCTTGTATTGCATCTAGTGGTGATGTGAAGGAATTTGATTAATAATTGACTGTCAATCAAATTAAATCAGCTGTCAATCAATTAATATCACCGATTCATAATGTCTACAGCATGAGGTTGCTTTAACACAGCTACTAACCATCAAACACCAACAAAAAAGATACGCAGATAGTCAGATAGAGCCCACATGTATGATATATCGACTACAATTTCATCCGGCAAACTCAGTAACCTATCACTAAACATGTTCCAACATCATAGAACACCACAAAAGCTTGGCAGCGAGCAACAAACATCGACGTTTAAATTTAAATTGCACCGCAGATAAGGTGCTTCTACAACAAATTTATTAACTTGTAATAAATAATAAAAAGTAAATCCTACTTGATCTTTGTTCCTCTTTCACACTCAACCCTTGCTATCCATCAATTATAACTATTTCCAAACCATCCGTCAATTATAATTGTTTCCAAAATATTCATCAATTATAATTATTTCCTAAATATCCATCAATTATAATTATTTCCAAAATATCCATCAATTATAATTATTTCCAAACTATCCATCAATTATAATTATTTCCAAACTATCCATCAATTATAATTATTTCCAAACTATCCATCAATTATAATTATTTCCAAACTATCCATCAATTATATCTATTTCCAAACTATCCAACAATTATAACTATTTCCAAACTATCCATCCATTATAACTATCTGGTCAAATAAAACCATGAATGCCTCACGAGTCACGACCTTGTAACCCGCTAAGTCACCTCTAACCAAACTCGTAAACAGATTGTTTCTCCCCTGAATACAAAAATCTAAATCCAAGGACCAGCGACATCCTTTCTACTCAGCAATCAGCATACAACAATTCAAAACAAATTAAGGAAAACTGTACACTCAAACCAGTAATTCACTCTGACAAGGTCTTGCAATTCTTAAAACAACATATAATTTGATTCAAAGGCTTAATTGACAGTTGATTCAATGATTCTACTCCATGGAAGCAGCGATAATTAATTCAATTTATTAAAAAAAAAAAAAAAAAATTTATTGTACTTAATTTTGATAATTGAATCAACTCAAAATCAATATACAGATCACTTTAATCAAATGCCTTATAAATCATCTACTCGTATCACTCAAATTCAAGCAATTCAAAAACACTAACAATTAATCGCAAACAACAATAGAGTGAATTGCCACCAAAAATCAAACCAAACAAAAATTAAAAAATTAATCTCTGTACTTAATTATAATAATTGAATCAACTCAACATCAAACAAACAGATCACTTTAATCAAATGCCTGATAAAATCATCTACTCGTCTTACTCAAATTCAAGCAATTCACAGACACTAACAAATAATCGTAAACAAAAATTAACGAAAAACAAAAAATAAATCAAAAGGAGTTAATTACTACCAAAAATCAAACCAAAACAAGCAGCAAAAACCCTAGAATTACAAAAACCACAAAATTCAAAAATTAAGCATAAAAATCACAAGAATTAAACCCTAAATCGTTGAAAAAATTACCTGACCCTTGACTTTGAGATTGATGTGAGCACCTTGGTCACCGGGCTTCTTGTCTTCTTCCTGAGTTCCTGACATTTTTTTCTCTCTCTTCGAGCTTCGCTTCGTTATCACGCTAACAGTCTCCCTCCCTCCTTGAATGCACCACTTTCTCCCCCTTTTTTATTTTCAATTTTGAGTCTCTCTTTTATAAATGGAGTTTTGGTCTTCTCCACTTTATTTATAATTAAATTAATTTAATATGGCGTCAGCGGCGACCTGCAAGTTTTGAAGCCCAATAGAAGCATAGCCCAATCATGATGAATTTGGTTTTGGTGATAATGTTTTAATGGGATCATGTAGGGGATAATATAGACAAATTTGATACTCGATTTTAAGAATTTGTGTTGATTACTATATTTATCGGAATTTCTTGGTTAATGTATGTTGCAGAGTTTTGATTTACACTGAGATAATGAAGATGTTGGCTGAGTGCGGTGTTATCATGTTTAGAGACGATAACTGTAGACAAATTTGATACTCGGTTTTAAGAGTTTGTGTTGATTACTATACTTATCGGAATTTCTTGGTTATGCTGATAGAATGGAAAATCTTGGTTGAATTCAATGTTGTCGTGTTTAGAGGCGATGATGTAGACAAATTAATACTCGGTTTTAAGAACTTGTGTTGATTACTAATTGGGATTTTTGGTTGATGTATGTTGCAGAGTTTTGATTTACTCTGGGATAATGAAAAATCTTGGTTAAATTTCATTTTATCGTGTTTTTATAGGCGATGATGTAAACGAATTTGATGCTCAACTTTAAGAACTTGTGTTGATTACTATACTTATTGAGATTTCTTGGTTGATGTATGCTGCAGAGTGTTGATTTATGCTGGGAGAATGAAAAATCTTGATTGAATTTTATGTTATCGTGTTTAGAGGCTTTGAAAAAGAAAAAATTCGGCTTTAAGAGCTTGTGTTGATTGTTATACTTGTTAGGATTTCTTCGTTAATGTATGTTGTACGGCTCTAATTTTACACTGAGAGAATGAAAAAACTTGGTGAATTATTTGTTATTGCATTAAGAGGATGTAGACAAATTTGATACTCAATTTTAAGTTCGCAGGAAAAATGAAAAATATAATCTTCGTCCTATCCAGAGTTATCATGTTTCTATTTTCTTGAATCTTTTTTCAAAATGTTTGCGATTGGTATTGGAAGATTATGGACTCTTGATAGGTAGTCAAACGAGGTAATGAATGTAAGATATCTCGATATTGCTAATCTTGATATGGTTAGAAGGGTTACATTACAAGGTAGTTAAATTGGTGCTTCTTATTCTACCCTCCCCGTCTCATCCCCTTCATCATTGCTCCTATTCGCAACATTACCGGCCAACATCAGCCCCAGCAAAAAGAACTAATGAGGAAGGGGGGAAATTGATGGTTATGGACATTGTGGTGGTTGGGGATGGAAAGGATTAATCAAATTAGCAGCTGGTAAAGACCCAATTAACATAATTTGGATCAAGCTTCAATTTTGTGAGCACCCTCAATCTTAAGATTGACTTATCCTACTTGATTGAAATGTTGGATATTTCAAAGTTCACCTTTCAATAGATTTACCTGTTTAATGAAACTCCATCCAGGCACATAAAATACCAAAAAGATTTATGCTAAAGGAGAAAAAAAAAAAAAAAAAAAAAAAAAAAAAGAGGCTTTGATTCCTGCAAGTCTGCAACCAATTGATAGCAATGTATAGAGTACAGACACAAAGCTTGCTATGCTTACAAGCGCTATCTTGTTAACCATCCGCACTGATTAGTACTAGAAACTAATGGTAAAGATCATAATCACTGAAGTTGCCTATATAGTTACTATACCATGCCATAGCCTATCCAATGAAACAAAACAATACACGGAAGCCTACTTCATCCTACCAAAGTATCAAAGTACATCCTCTAGAAGAAAACAGCGCCTCCAGTCTGATGAAGCATAGCATCTATCTCATCACCATCTTCCATTTCCAGCTGTAAGTTATGTGCAATGAGGTTATAAAGTGACAAGTAGAGACATTTGATACAAAAAGACAATCTGTGGAGGGAAAGCAGCATAAGGAAAGATACCTCATCCGGAGTCTGATCTGCACGTAGTCGACGTCCATCAAACAGGAAAGCAATAGAGTTAAACTCCACTGACTGTCGGTCACAATATGCATTCATGAGCTTCTTCAGTTGGGTGGACCTCTTGATTCGGAAGAAAACTTCATTGCCATCCTGAAAAACCAAATATCAAACCAGAATTAAACATGGAATCGGGCAGCTTTTATAACAACACATGATGCAAGACAATTGCATGATTCAGTGATTAGTCCATACTGCTTTACACTGGACATCTAAAAATCTAATAACAAAACAAGATTCACTCAACATAACAAAATGAGATCATTCAATGAAATAATACCACAATTTATCACAATACGTAGCAATTACATGAAGCTTAAATCATGCATGGGGAGTAAAGGCTGCACAAATCTGCATACTTCAAAATTGCCCATACTATTTTTTTTGAATCATAAAAAAATATCTTACAGCACATTTCATGCACTAGTGAGTTTCATCTGGCTTAACAACCCCACCACCGCCACAAGTGCCTGTCATTAACATTACAGACCACACAGCTGAAAGAGACAGGACTTCTGTTCCCATTAACATATTTTCTTGACAAAGACTGATTTAAACTGCCTCAAAAGCTTATGGATCAGATTCATTAGCTTCTCAAATCATATAGCACCAAGAATTGAAAACACGTTATCATGAACAACATACATAGTGATCTTCTTTGTATTACACAGACTCCTCACTTCAGGCTTGGGTCTTAAAGTGTCACTTTTACCATGTGAAGACTTAGAATCTCAAACAAGTTGTATATAATATACAGACTTCAACTTAGCCTAAAATCTTGAAACTTTCTTAGTCAATTAAAATTACTCCGTAATCTAGAGATGACCGAATTTGAGATGATGACATATTCACATGAGCAGAGCCCATCTAAATGCAGAATCAAGTCTTACAATATACAATGCAGACATAAGACTCAAATGAATATACACAAGCCACTCCTCCCCAAGGGGGTAGCAAAATAGTGTGTATGAGTGTATGACCAAATGTTACGCACCTAAATTCCTCCGGACAAAAGTTATGAGAACACCCATACCCTGGATCCACATTAACACATCTCATAGACAAAAAACTTGACATTACAATCATTAATAAATTGATAATTCCCCTATGATTCCTCGAAACAAAGTAATAATTGCAATTCCATACTCTCTCAGTAGCAAAGAAATTATGCTCTCACTTCTCTTACTCTCTTAGCATGCATATGATTTACCCTTTACTTCCTCAGTTATCTAAAGATAACTTTATACTAAACGTTTCGCGCAGCATTGGCACCACTTCAAAACAGATGCATTAACTTTAAACTATAAAAGGAGTTCATCAATTTCATACTTAATACTTGTTACAAAATACAAGTCTTACAACCAGAAAATCCATATATCAAATTAAAACCACAAACTTCCCAAAGCAGTCAATAATCCCTGTCCAACAAATTTAATATTCACAACAATTGTAATATTCGCAATTTAGTGGTCAATCTGCATTAAAATAAACAAAAATCACCAATAATTCCTGAAATTCAAACTAAATTTCACATAAAAACTCACATAATTACCAATTACAAGCCATATAACCTAATCTCCTCCAATTATCCAACACACATAGTAATATACCAATAATTTAAATCAGTCTTAATTCCTCACACTAATCAACAATCTCAAACAAATTATAGCAAAACAACTAAACACAAAGATAGCAGATTAACAAATTAAGTTTCCAAACACAGAATTCAAACTTAATAACAGAAAATACATCAAAATAAACAATTAAAAACGCCAACAAAACCCAAATTAAAATAAACGATGAACCCTAAATTAAGACAAATCAATTAAAATTAAAACAAACAAAGATTCAAAACTCAAACCTGGCCTTTGACTTTGAGATTGATATGAGCAGATTGATCGCCAGGTTTCTTATCTTCTTCCTGAGCTTGATTAGGCGGACTTGACATTTTTGTTCGTCGAAAATTACAGAGGAATAAACGAGAGCTTGAATTGTACGCTGTTTAGAGTAAGCAACTGAAGCGCCTCTCACCTGCTGTTTTGAGTCATCCAATTAAATCAAAAATTTAAAGCTTCTCTCCCTATTCACCGACTTAGTTTTCAGGCCCATTATCTGAGTAATTGGACCTTATATTTTTATCTTGGGCTATTGAACAAGTAGGTCGGTCCATATATCGGGCTTTGTTTGGTTCACCTGATTAAATTATACGTAGTACTTTACTTTGTACTCCGTATTATTTTGTCTAGTATGTATTTATACCCGTATTAATTTGTTGAAACTAATCTTAGCTTATAGTACTTTTTTTTTGTGTGTGTGTTTAGAGTGCTGTAAATGTGGTTGACGAGAAGCGATTGAAATCGGAAGGAAAACTCTAATCACCTGAGTTATTGAAATTGAAGTAACATGAACCGAAGATTGAATAAGGGTGGCAAATTGGCATGTGGAGGAGGTGAGCACAATTGTGCACAATGTGATATAAATGCACGAAATGATATGGAATGCATTAAAGGCATGAAAATTAAGTTTATAGGACAACATTTATTTTTAATCCACTCATTGTTTGGACCAAATTTATTAATTTGCCACTGTGGTACAACTTTGATCTTAAGATAAATGATTTTCTCTACATATCTAAAATTTAAAGAAAAAATACACTTTAATAATCCCAACTATTGCCGATTTACTTCTAATAATCCTAAATAAGGTTTATTTTTTTTAATAATCCTAACTATTACATGACTTTGCTTTCAATAGACCCAACCAGTCAACACCAAGTCAAGTGACTTTTTGTAATAAGTCACCAATACACGTGTCAGCACGTGATTGGTCTATAATATAAAAAAAAAAAAAACTTAAATCCCTAACAGCCACCACCCCCTCCTCCGGCCACCGCGAAACGCTATGGCCAACCCCCAGCTCATAAGAAAACAGCCGGTCGTCTCCCCTAACCCTCACAAACGGTCGGCCGTCCCCTCTCAACACCAAAAACCACCCTAGCCAACCTCACTCCCACCCCAAACCACCCATCCTCCCTTGAAATAACCTCCGCCCACCGCAATGACACAACCAAAGTAGCGACAGCCATCACAATGGAGCAACCGCAGCGACAGCCACCACAATGGCGTAACCAGAGCAGCAGTTGCCACCGTAGCAACAACCATCGCAACGGCGTAACCAAAGCAGCTGCCACTAGGGGTGTCCGTTCGGTTTTCGGTTTGGATTTAGTCCAAATCCGATCCAATCCGAAATATAATTCGGTTTTCAATTTTTCAATCCGATCCGATCCGAATTTCTCTCTTGAAAGTCTTGATCCAATCCGAATTAAAATTCGGTTATTTGGATCCAATCCGAAAATTCGAATTATTATTACATTATTTTTTAGCTCCTAATACAATTATAAAAATAAAGCTTTAATACAAATAAAATTTTTTAAAATAATGAGTAAAATAAATAGTTCAACGTCAAGTCATTAATTAATTAATACAAAGTCTCCCTAATTTATTTTTTGTACTAGTAAGTATTTGAGCTAAACTTCAAAAAATAAAGAAATCCATATTTATACAAGCTTAATTTTACAATTCGATTTTCGGTTTGGATTGGATCCAATTAGGGTAAATCCGATCCAATCCGAAAATCCGAATTGCCAAAAAATCTCAATCCGATCCAATCCGATTTAAAGTTCGAATCCGATCCGATTTAAAGTTCGAATCCGATCCGAATTGATAATTCGGTTTGGATTGGATTAGATTTCGGTTTTTATCCGAAGAATGGACACCCCTAGCTGCCACCGAAATGGCGCAACCAAAACAACGACAGGCACCAGTGATTGCATCGACAACCGCAAGCTGTTGCTGCTTTGATTACGGTTGCGGTTGAAGCCTATATTCGCACCCATTTCGGCCTCGATTCGCAACATTTGCGCACAACAACCACCATACATTGAAACCCAGATTTGGTCCGACCATTTTCGAGTGGTCAAGGTGGTGGTCGGTCGGTTTTTCGGTTGCCTGTGGTGGCTGATATTTCACGGTGGGTTTGCCGAGATGCCGGGATAGATTTTTTTTTTTTTTTAATATTGAGCCAATCATGTGTTGATATGTGGCGTTTAAAAAACAAAAAAAAAGTTTACCATTTCAACAGGTCACCTGTTTTTGGGTCTATTGGAGGCAACGTCAGGTAATAGTTAGGATTATTAAAAAATACACCTTAGTTGGGATTATTAAAAGTAAATCGACAATAGTTGGGATCATTAAAGTGTATTTTTTCCAAATTAAAAATCTTGGTTCGTTTTTTACTCGAACCAATTTTGAAATCTATGAGTAACTCCTTTTGTTTCGAATTAATGCAACGCTTCTAATTTCCATTAGTCACACAATTTGACCATTAAAAATTCATACTTCTTTCGTTCCCCTGATATTGCAATATGCATGATATAAAAGTTAAGATTATGAATATAGGAGAGAAATAGAGAATGAAGATGACCAATGGGAAAAGGACAGAGATATCGAGGAAAACACGTGCGATTATCAGGTGCAAATGTCGCATATTAAGGGAACACATGAAACACATTAGTGAAGAAGCATATGATTAGACAATAGATAACAATGTAAAAATGACTGTACATGTTACGATTTATCTGAAACAATCTAAATCGAAGAAGCAATGACTATTGAATCACTGTCATTAATGTTTCTAATCCTGCCAAATGAGAGTTCGTAATAGCTACTAGCCGCTAGGGATAGGAATTCTATTACCATTCCCTATATTTCTAAGTGCCTAACTTGTAAATATTTATTAGAAAATGCATTAAATTTGAGGATTGACCAATTGAATGAATTGATCAGTTTTTTTTTATTTATTGAGGAAACCGACAGAGAATATTATTAAATCAAATCAATCTCCGCCAATAAACTTTGGAAAAAAGGACCAAAACATACAAAATTACAAATTAATCACAGTTTCTAGAATCCCACCTTGCTACCAAATGAGCTAAGGTATTGAGTATTGACCGATTGATCAGTTCTCTTACCCATTTTTCAAAGATAAACAAAAACAAAAATTAACACGTCAAAGGTCAAAGAAGTAACGAGGGACAGATTGGCGGTCAGACCACCAAAACATCAAATTTCAAAAATATTCCCGCTCTTCACTCCTCCCGCCACCCTACACAAAACCACTTAAAACACTGCAAAACTCTCAATTCCCCAACTTTTTCTCTCTCCTCTTTTCCCCCTTTCTTCATCTCTCTTCTCTCTAAACCTCAACAACAATGGAGATCTATAACTCTCACTCAATCCTACATGACATTAAATCAAGAGAGCTTCATGGGTTCAAAGGTATTTTATAATCCGTCTTCTTCATTTTTCGATCCTCAATTTTTCTGGGTTTATTTTGGAATCTTAAAAGTTTAATCTGATTTTTCCAGGAAGAAAACGACCATTGTTTGCTTATAATACCTCATTCGATGATCGGAATGATGAACCTAGCTGTAGTAGAGGTGTAGAGAGCTCACATGATGGCGTTCCTACTCCGCCGATGTCGGTCTCATTTGCTAAGGTTACCTCTAATTTCTTATTATTAGTTTAATTTTCTGAATTTTTTGGTAAATTTTATTTGGGGTTTATTGATTTTTATAGTGGGTTAGCTTGATGTGTTCATTTTATGAAATGTTGTAGATTTTAGTTTAATTTTTGCAGAAAATTAAGAATCTTTATGTTTTGGAGATTATTGAAAATTTGTCAATTATTAATTGGGATTAATTTGTTTTTATAGTGGGTGTGTTCTATATGTTCATTGTTCATATTTATTTGCAGACAAATAGATTTTAGAAATGTCCATGTTCTTGACAAATTTTTATTTGGGATTAGCTCATTTTATTGATTTAATTGTGGGTGTGTTTTATTGTTGAATGTTTGAAATTTGTTATTTATGTAGACAATTAGGTATGGTCATATTTTGGGTGTTACGGATGAAGAAGGTTATGTGAACTTAATCAATACTCGTTTGAAGCTCAAACCTTCAGCAACCCACCAAGAAAATGCAGGTCTTTGAAACGAAAAATCCATCATCTTATTTATTCACAATCAATTTTAGCATCCAGTTTTTAGACAAATCCATTTGATGAGCTAATGAAGTTTATTGCTATATGTTCCTTTGATCAATGCAGAAAAAGCGATTGTTTCGAGTTGGGTTGCTCATGATAATTCTGTTTATGATATCTGTTGGACTAAGGTGACCCCCTTTTCTCTATTGACTTTTTTTGGGGTACATTTATATTATATTGTCCTTTGGTTTTGGCATGTTATTTGTTCCAAAAGCTATGAAGACTAAAAGAGTTCGTATCATGATGCACTTGTTCATTGCAGGATGACACAAGTGTTCTGACAGCTTCAGCTGACCATACTGTAAGTCACTAAAACTTGCAGCAGAATATTAGCAATATATGGTGTATTGGTGTGGTAGAGCCGTAGAGCAAGGAATTAGCTTACTAGGTATTTTTTGGGATTGTTTAAGTCAAAACCGGTCTTTCTTCTGACCTTCATCACAATCTACTTGGCACATTCATGGTTCTACAACATATTCAGCTTACTGTATAACGAGCCAATACACTGGATTATTGTCAAACATCTACCATGGGTGCTTCGCTGTATATAATTTCCTAATAACTAAATCTCCAAAACTCTTGGCTTGTTTGCACATACTATTCAATGATCTAGCCATTGCCCATGGTTAATGAAAATGAATGTTTGCACAATTGCATTATTGCGCATAATCAAGAAAGAGAAGACTGTTCTGATTGAAAGTTTGTTTATGGGTGTTATCCTTTTCTTGCCAGATCAAGTTATGGGATGTTGAGCAAAAGAAATGTTATGGAATGTTAAGAGGCCATGTAGGCAGTGTTAAATCTGTCGCTTGCCACCCTACAAATCCTGGTAATGATATAGTTTTTTTGTGGTCCTTCTGCCTCAACTGTTAGTATTGTGTTTAAGAGGTGTACAATATTTAATATTTCTGTGTTGGTTTCTTTACAACCCAACAGATCTTGTTGTATCTGGCTCAAGAGATGGGTCCTTTGCGCTATGGGACTTGAGGTCTAACCCTTACCATGGTAGAGACTGGATAATGTAAGTGAATGACACTTTCTTTTGAATCATAATATTTCAATCAAAAGCTGTTATCTGATAGGTTTTTTACTTGCTTTGTTAAAGGTCAACTGAACAGGTTAATGGGGCTCATGCCTCTGCTAAACGTAAGCGGTTCATTAAAGGAAAGGTAAGTATCATATATGGCAATCATAGTAATTAAAAAAATCCTTACAATTGTATTAGTATAATTGACATTTCATGCTTTCAGGCAGCTTCAATGACTGTAACGTCAGTTCTTTATCTCAAAGATGGAGTCTCAATTGCTACAGCAGGGGCAGTAGACAGGTACTACAGATATCACTCCCCCTATGCCAATACTCTTAAAAGTATCTCTATCTGTATTAGTTTGAGTGTGTGACATTGTCATTTATTCAAATTCAGTGTTGTAAAATTCTGGGACACAAGAAATCTTCGAGTTCCAGCTGCTCAAGCTAGTCCACTTCATGACTCCATGACAGACACGGTTAGTATTAATAATGTGCTTTCTTTCAATCTCACAAGTACATTGTGATCACTCTTATCAGCAAGAATATCCATCTTATTCTTTTCCATCCAGTCCTTTTTACATAGTCTCAATTTCTATGAGCTGTTTGGGCCTTTTCAGAACGGGAGACAACATGGAATAACCAGCCTATCCCAAGATCTTAACGGAGTGCTGCTTTCTGCATCTTGTACAGATAATAGGTACCTTTAAGAGTTGAAGACATTAAGCATAATGTCAGATATGATCTTGATTTTCCCTTAGATCTGATAATTGTATTTCTTTGTTTCAGAATATATTTGTATAATGTTCTCCAACCAGAAAAAGGTCCTATTAGCTCCTTCACAGGCTGCCAAATCGGAACATTTTTTATAAAGGTAAAACAACTGATCTTTGCATGTTCAAATACATGAAACTGTATGTACAACTGCTTTGATCGTTCTCTTATTTGGTTATGGTTTTGTATGGTTGTAGTCAAGCATCAGTCCAGATGCATCTCACATACTGAGTGGATCTGGAGACGGAAATGCCTACATTTGGCAGGTTTGAATTCACTTTTCAATCTAACAAACCAGTGATTTGTCATATAACCTTTTTGGTATAATACTTTGCTCAATCAAATTTGTTGAAACCAGGTAGATGAACCTCATCAAGATCCCATTTCATTGACAAGCCATGAAAAAGAAGTCACTGCAGTTGATTGGTATGTTTCTAACATATACATAGTTGTCAATGCCACTATCAGCTCTATCACATTATTAACAGCAAACAGAAATTCATCCAAGCATTCAATTGTATGCCACAGGTGCCTACAAGAACCAGGGAAGATTGCTACGGCTTCAGATGACTTCACAGTAAGCTACCTGACAGTTTAAAAGGAGTAGTTTACAGTATTTGTTTTTTTGCCTTAACTTTACGATATTAATTACCCCTTTGTTTCCCAGGTTCGCTTTTGGAATGTACAGAATAGAAACTATCTGTCACCAAGAACAAGTGCTGTTCGTAGAAGAGTGATGGCAGTGTCTAAAACTGACTGCCATGAGCCTTCTCCACAGAAGGAAAGCCTGTGTAGTTCAAGTCATAAAGAAGAAGTCATACAAGATCAAAGCATAGTTGAGTTGATGAAGACACCAGAAACCATACCCAACAAGTTTCTAAGAGATAGATTACTTCCAGGAGTTAACTTGAATGAAGCCTTTAATAAAACTCCTGAATCTGCATCAAGGAGCCCGTCTTCTGTTTTAAGTCCTCCATCTTCCTTGAAAAAAAGAACTATCCGGGATTACTTTGTTGTGTGTTAAGCATCTGTTTGTAGAAATGTACAGGTCTTTCTTGTAAGCTTGATATACTCCTGTTGATTCTTAAACCATCCACAGACCATAAGCTGTTTCCCCCACCTTCTTTCTCACAAATTTTGTAGTAGAAAGCTTGATGGTACTGTACTTGGATGATCTTCAATCTTGAGGAAAAATGATACAATTGTAGGTGTGTAGCCGTTTCTTTCACATGATATATACAAGCAGACTATTCTAATAAAATTTAGAGCTAAAAGTTTATTATTCAGAAGGATTAAATATAGATTAAAGAGTATTCCTCACACCTTGGGTTACAAATTAAGGTGTAATATTAGTGTAGTAAGGAGAGTAAACAAGTATGAAATATTAGGACTCACTTCAAGTTGGAACTAAATAATGATGATTATTGTTAAACTTACAAAACAATGTTACACATACATTATTCTCTGTAATAAATCAGCTTTTATATATATATATCTACAATTTGAATTATAATTGATGATAGGCTGCAGTGCTAGACTGCTAGCTATTATCACTATACAAATTGGATTAACTAGTTACACACTTCTATAAACTTAAAAATACAGTAAAAGAATTATAACTCTTAGTGGAATACACTAGCCTCGTAACTAAAATAAGGCATATGGCGATCTTAACTGTTTGATGACATGATGTAAAGCTCTTGACTAGTAATGTAGTAACATCCGATGGCGTCTCCTGCTTCAATGATAAACTGCTCTTTAAATGTTCCCATTTGTTTGCTTGGTATATCAATGTCGAGATCTCTAAAATTTGGCAAGCCCTCTACTTGCATACCGTCACCACATATAATAAACTGGTTTCCAACAATCAAAGATCCAGATACACGAATTGCAACTCCACCTTTACCATGAGCTCGACACTGCAGTTTCTCTACAACGTGGACGAGCTTCTCAGGAGGCCATTTGCCTGCTAGGGTTCTCCGTACATCCGACAATTTAGTGAAGATATCATTTGATCCTACATATTGCACCCCAGAAAAACTGGCAAAATGAAAAGAACTGTTATATATCTACAATGCATTTGACCATGAGATAGCTTTCTTCTCAAATTGCTACATTTTATTTTGTGTAATAAACTAAATAAAGAAAAGGAATATACGAACCTGAAAACAGATTCTTCACTGTAGAGCGACTTCACATGTTGCCACTCTTCATCATCAGGTCCATCAAAGAGCAAGTAATAGTGGATACTAAGCATCTGCATAAACAAAATTTTGGAATTTGAGAAAAAATACATGAGCTATAAGTTAACTATATGTTATCAGCTCAAATTGCATCAGGTTGTCAGCTCTCAAGCAATAGCAACTCATGTATTTGCAAATTCTAATGCAGACAGTGGATGCCACATTGTCACTAGCTTAGTTAGTTTAACCGTTCAAGTCTTGGGGGAGTGGTACATCATTGCCCTGGCGCTCTCTGAACACCCAAAAAACATTCTAATGCAGACACCACAGGTGGATAAACGATAACAGTTCAGAATTTTAATATTCTTTATTGAAGTTTACGTTTTACAACTAAAACCTCATAACTAGACAGGTATAAGACTTAGAACTAGTATAGAGTACAAAGAAACAACACTAACCCTAGAAAGTAGAAACTAATCATAACTTCAAAGAAAAATCCAAGAGGCTTAGAGTATATAAACGTACGAAAGAAAAGTTCATGCTTTTCATGTGTTTGAACCATATTTCAAATCATCCAATATATTATTACTTTAAAAGGTAAACAAAGGTATATAAGAACAAGAAGCTTACATCAGCCAAATCCTTCAACTTCTGCACAGGATCGAAAACCCTTTGAACAAAAGCTGCTAAGTCAACTTGAGAATCCTTGTACTTTGTAATAAATGGATGTGAAAGAAGCTGCACAAAAGCAAAATATAAATTTCAAACCATAGTTTTCTTTCATAATCCTGAAATAGCACCCAGAGAAATGTCACTGATAAACTCAGATGCCTATAAGTCACAGGTAGTCTCAACATTCAAGTAACAAGCCAAGGCCCAGGGTAGCTCACAAGTCCAAGGCTCACAACAGAGACATGTTTATCCCTGCAAGCACTTCCTATAAAATGGTTTAATAAGAATTACAAGCCAGCTAGGACTCTAGGAGTGAGCACCAAGTTTACAAAAAGCTAATTGGGCATATTAAGAGGACCAATAAGATGATCCAACCAAAATTTGATACTCAGGGTATTTATCGATTTATGTGTGGAAAATAAAATATGTAATCACACAATCACACCCCCATGCGGTAGAAAGGCCATTTCTAGAGTACCTGACTGAAAATTCCATGAAGCATTGTATTTTTTTGGCATCTTTCTAGAATGGGCTTTTATAAAGGGCTTTGTCACTTGAACACTTTATATAAGCATGGTCAACAAGACAACAGTTAGGGTCTTAGGGAGCTCATTTTGTAATGAGAAATTAA
Organism: Chenopodium album; assembly: GCF_948465745.1. Lineage (NCBI taxonomy): Eukaryota > Viridiplantae > Streptophyta > Magnoliopsida > Caryophyllales > Amaranthaceae > Chenopodium > Chenopodium album. The sequence continues at coordinate 39,099,355 of NC_137855.1, forward strand.
ATGCACATCAACAAAAGATCACAGTAAAAGATCTTTTCCTCCACTAGCAAACTATCCTAGTCCCACCAATTACAATTGTCCTGGCGAGTCAAGTTCCAACCAAAAGTCACCAACAACCATAAACGTGTGCAAGTCTCAAGTGTTATACAAAGGGAAATCCTTACTTTATTGACACATCGGCACATAATGTGATATAAAGGCCTAATTCTATTGCAAGCATCACACAAGTGACATATAACTCACCTGTTCTGCTGTGGGCCGTGCCTCAGGATCCTTTTGTAGACAAGCATCAATAAATGAGCAAAATTCTGACGAGAATTTTTCCTTGGATGGTGAGGGAGAAGGATCATCCAAGATCTGTACACATGAAAGTGAATTAATATTGTTAAGAACAAGTGATCCCCTCCGCTATAACAAGGATGGAATTGACAAAGCCAAGGCTAATAAACAACCTAAATTATAGAAGAGAACAATATAAATTGCTCCAAAAAGTTATCATGTAGGAGACCAGCATTAAAATAATAAAAAAAATTATAAATAGAGGGAGAATAAACATAAGACTAAAAAGAAGAATAAAAATAACCTGTAGCATGAGACTAACGGGTCCATCATTTGCAATATAAGGAAACTCTCCTGTACCGCACTCAAAAAGTGCAAGACCAAGGCTCCAAATATCAGCTGGATATGAATATGACTCATTACGAATTCTCTCTGGAGACATATATGTGACAGTTCCAATAAAGGTGGCGCACTGAAACATAAATATTCATGAATTAAATAGGTGAAGCGAAAATATCTTAAGTAAATTTATCTTGTGTAGTAATAGGAACTAACCATTGCCATAGAATTCTCCAGTCCAGCACTTATACCAAAATCTGTTATCTTTGGCTCTCCCTTGAGGTCGATAAGCAAATTGGCTGGCTTAATGTCTCTATGCACCAAATGTCGAACTCCGTGCAGGTAGCTTAGTCCCTTGAAGAAAAATACAGAATATAGGAATCTTCAGCAAAATAGCATAAACCACAGCACATCACCATAAACAAGTAAGGTACAATTAAGTGAAAGAGGACAAAAGAACAAATTACCAATAGAAGCTTTCGGACAATAGATGAAAGAAGAGGTTCTGGTATAAATTTCTGAACTCTTATGATATCTGCAAGAGATCCACCATTCATGTACTCCAAAGCAATACTAATTTGTCCAGAGTCGGGAATATAAAATGCCCCATAAAATTCTACTAGTCCTTCAGAACAAGGTGCTTCGCAGAGCGTCCTGATCTCAGTAAGGAGCTGTTGCCGTTTCTCCTGAGTGACACATATAGTATTAATTTTACAAATCACACCAAAAAAATTTCAATATAAAGTAAAGTTCAATCAAACGATCATTAGAATAAGACAAGAACAAAAGAGCAAGATATAAGTAAAAATTTAAAGTGTCTCTTATTATCTAGTGATGAACAGATAGATTCAGTAATGATAATAAACCATAATTAGAAAGAAAACCCACCTTCTCAAAAATATTAATCTTCTTCAATGCAATAATTCTATGAGTGGGAATGTGAATAGCTCTCTGAACAATACTACTTGCACCACTGCCTATAGCTCCAAAAACCCTCATCTCACGGGATGCAATCCGATATGTCTTTTCACTAGGACTGCTTTCATCCACTGGAGATGAAGAGCATTTTTGCAATCCTAATTCATTAAAGTTGTAAACTCCATATGATCTGCTCAATAAGTTAATGGTTCCACCATCTGAGAGCTGCAAAGAACACAATAGCATATTAAAATAACGAAACATTCTACACATGCTGCCTCTTTTTTTTTTTTTTTTAAAGACACCTTATTAACTTTAGGGATAGGAAGTTTTACCATGTCATTATCACCACATTCAAGGGTGGTTTCAGACGAAAACCCTTTCTCGGCATCAAATAACGGAGTAAGCTTCTTTTTCAGGGCCTCGAGCGCAGCCATATCAGAATCAACTTCAAAGTACACCAGATGCAAGGGATTAATAAAAACTTCCTCAAAGCATCCTACTTCAAAGTGCTCTCTTACAGTGTTACTCACTCACCTGTAATCAACCCATCATATCAAGAAAAATGACAATAATTTGTACTGTTATAAACTTCATATTCAGCAGATTAAATATAAACTTCGATTGACCTGACCAAATATTGAATTATCGGTCAATAATAATGAGAAATAAAGAACAGGTCACATTAGTTGTACTTTAACAAAGAACCCAAGCATGTATTCGTCATCCATTTGTATCCCTCAACACCCAACTTAAGTACACAACAAAATTTCCCTTCTTTCACGAGCCAAATAGGCACAAAATGCCTCACAAAGTGAGAAAACTATCAACCCAATGGTATAAGTCCTAGCTATTTGCAACATCTTGAAGAGTGCAGGAACACCAATGATGGGGGTATACCGAGCCCGAAAGAATCTTCGTCTTTTAATTATTCCATTCCACTGTCATATTACTAGCATGCGATGTTCTTATCGTTTCATATATCACTTTATCTCTACATTAGTGAAGATATCATTTGATACAACATATTGCATCTCAGAAAAACTCGCAAAAATTTAAATAAAAACTTTTTTTCTCAATTTTATTTTCTTTTATATTCTGTAGTAATCAGTAACACATTCGTGTTTCAAAATTCCGTAGTGGAAAAAATCATTGCAACTAAGCACTATCTACGAATTAGTCTAAACCCGAGACATTTAAAATAATAGTAATAATAATAATAAAATTTAAAAAAAAACAGCAAAACTACTAAATTATATACATCAATTCATCAACTAAGTAGCGTCAAAATTAGGGTAAAATCAAATTGATAGTAACAAATAGCAGATTTTATGATATAGCGAACATGAAACATATTGATTAGAGATTACAAAGATGAATAGCGAAATAATTTTAGGTTTTAGAAGAAATTGGTAAAGGTTACCTTTTAGTTGATGAGTCGAAACTCAGAAACTTGGAAAGTGAAATAATTTACTGCCGTTGAGCCGGCGAACGACGTCGGATTCCGGGCTGAAGACGGCGGCGATAAGAGGGAGTAATAGATCAGATTAAGACAGAAGTGCAGTTAATTTGGTAAAGGCGGTTAACTAGACAATTTATAGTTTAACTCTACAGTTACACTACCTCCTTTACATAAGTTCCCCAAGGCACAAATAGAGTAATGTTACACAATTTTACCAAAATTACTTTATCAAAGAAACGGTTAATAAACACTTAAAAGGCCCAAAAAAAAGTCCAATCACAACTCACCAATATATGGTTAATGACTTGAGCCCTATTCGAATTTAAATTATTTTTACTGAACTGAAATTATTTTTACAGTTTGGTGTGGTTTGATTTGGGTTTTACAGCACTATAATAATATACTTCCTCCGTTTTCTTTTATTTGCAACACTTCCCTAAAAAAGAAATGTCACAATACTTGTAACACACTATAAAATGAAAAGGAAAACTTTTGTATACACCCGGTTTTCAGTAATTTACTGTACATCGGATACACTTTTGTCAGATTTAGTGTCACTTTTGTCAGATTTAGTGTCACTTTTGTCAAATTTATCAATGAAGCATAAATAACTCTTATATATGTCAGGGTAACTTTTGTACATTTTAGTGTAACTTTTGCACATTTTATTGTCACTTTATAGTGGATGTTCAGTAATTTACTGAACATCCGTTTTATTTAAAAGTTTGTCAAATGAAAATTACTTTATGGAAAAACTATACTATTTTCCTTATTTAAAGCACATGGGCCACAAAATTACACTCCTAACAACCACTCATCCTATTTTAAAGTTTATTATATCATGTAAACCCCACCTTTCTTAATTACCGCGCTAAAGGGTGTGTTGCATCTAAAGAAAATGGAGGAAGTATATTTTTTTAAATGTAAAAAATACATTTTTTTTCAAAAAATTTCATATGTGGTTGGCCACATGGTATGACTAGGGTTACTCTGTCAGGGGCCAGTTAGTGTTTTGCTATAGTCAGCTTGTTGCACGGTGTGGCTAGCCACACAAAAAAAAAAAAAAAAAAAATTGTAGTTTAATTAGATAACTTAAAATGAATTGAAAAAAAAATCACATTAGTCTACGCATAAATCAAATTATATAGTATCGAACTTTTATACTGTAATTACATTTAATTTTTTAAAAAAGGAAGCTACAAATTAGTAATTATTTATAAAACGGTTAGCCAATTTATGGCGTATTCCTTTCACCTTAAAAAAAATTATGTTTAAGAAGTTCAAATGATTTTAAATCATGTCTAATGTACCAATAATGTCAATCGCGTTTAATAGGCTTTAAGTTCAATCAGATCTAATAAGCTGTAAAAGTTTAGGTCTAATAAAGTGAAGAAAACATACCTTTATTATAGTTTGGGTTTGGTTTCAAATTTTCAAGAAACCAAATCGAACTATAAGCGATTTCAAATTATTTTAAGGTTTTGTTTGGCAAAAGTAGTGTTACCGGGTAGCTTTTAGCGGTGGAGTAGCAGGTAGCTATTAAGATAGTGAGTGACTGTCAATTAGTAGTGGGTAGAGGTCAGCTGTCAAAGTAACGGTTGATAGTATGAGTGTTTGACAAAAGTAGCGGTTGCAATATTAAAATATACGGAGTATTAAAGTTCATATAAATATTGTTTAAAAAGTAGTAAAAATTTGTAAACGCTATCTGTTACTTCTAAACGATACTATATATTTAACACTTGAGAAAAACTACCTAAACACTACCTCTATCGCTAACCGCTACTAAAACCGTTACCTTGCCAAACGCTCAAATTATTTCTTATAGTGTTTTGATTGGTCAAAGCGTTAACCGCTGCCTCAAATGCTAGATTTGAAACAATAAACCAAACCGAAATACCCATTTGTTGCGAGTAAATTGAACCGGAGGCAGTATTTTCTTTTACCCTTTGCCCTCCTATTGTCGTCTGCGCTAAATCGCTGACTGGCTGCACCTCGCCCCCTCTCACTCCTCCATTGAAGTGCACTCTATACTCCATTGAAGCGGCTTGTGATTTTTCTCTCTTCTCCTGAAGCTGCTTCTGAGGTAAAATTTCGAATATCAGTCTCAAAATCTAGTGTTAATCGTTGATTTAATTGTCAGTAATCTCAGTATAGTCAATTTAGGGTTCTTCTTAGGTGGATTATTGAACTATTGGTTATAGTTTCTGAATTTATGAAAGATTATAACGGCCGATTTTGTTTCTAGAATTTCACTGTTCTTAACTTCTTATACTTAAGCAAGTAAACATTACACAGAGGGGAATACAAAGAGAAGATCATGGTTGATGGTACATGAGATAAAAATCTTGTATTAAGGTTTTGATTGTTGCTGTTGTTATACTATACTATAGAGAAGAAATTAACGTAATTTTTCGAGCCTACTTAGATAAATGAGTCAAATTTGGTTGTTATTTGCTAACGTGTTGCTTACTGACTTTTGTTTATGTAACCCTTTAATTGTTAGAATCAAACTATTGAAAAAAATGGACTTTTATCTGCCCTTCCTGCCCTCGATCAGAGACGGGGTTGATGGGGATATCTGAATGGGATGTTCTTATTGTGATGTTGAGACATTGAGGTGTTTTGCAGAGGCGAGGGAGCAAAGGTGTATCTTTTTCTATATACTTCGTAGGTGTTTACATCAAGTAAAAAATTGTAATGGAATTGCATGTTGGGAGGTGTTTTAGTGTATCGAATTTTCAGTGAAGAAAGTGTAATGAATTTATCCTCAATTTGAATTTTGTATCAAGTGTAAGTCTTTGTATAAAAGGGTTGTGATGAGTTTTAGAGTGAAATACAAGTTGCAATGCGTCCTAAGACTTTTAATTTAACAGGTGTATATAGTTTTATGTCTAATGAGTTTCGATTTGATGGGTGTTTTAGTCTTCACAAGTTCATGGGTGTTTTTAGGTGTAATGGGCTTTACCTCGTTGGGTGTGTAGAGGTTCAATTTCATAGTGTAATGAGTTTGATTCCTTTCATACTAGAACTTATAATTATCTGATAAGAAAAAAGAGAATATGATTGTATAAAGTAGTTATTCGTAGCGAAACGCTAGTATGTAGAAGATGAAGATTGTAATTCAATTTTTCAATTGAACTACATTACTGAACATTGTATTGTATGATTCGTGTATTTGATATTTAAATTGCATCCTCATTCCAAATTATAAGTATTTTCCCTACTTTTGATTTTAATTGCACTGTTTCTCTGCCAATCATTTCTTCTCTTTATTTTTTTTGGCACTAAATCTTACATTGTTACTGCATTAGATCGAATTTATAGATATCTGTTTGCCTGATTTTTAGATTTGACCTGATCTCTGTCTCTATCTAGCTTGAAAATCTCTCAATTTTTGTTGTTTATGTATTACTGTATTAGATGCGTGGGCCAGGTTTGGACTGTTTCGTGGACTTAAACTTGCACTCTCAATAAGACTCGTAAGCCAGACTGCAAACTTTCTTTCGACTATTACTCTGGAAAATTAATTCCCTGGAGCAATCATTTCAAGACATGGCATTCATTAAGCATAAGAACTGGTGTAAAATCTTGAGTGGAATGTTGATAGCTAATGTAGAGATTAATGCGATGGGAAGAAGATGGTATGCTAATAATACAAAGATTGACTGGAATAAGCTGAGGCCAATGATAAAACAGAGGATAGAAAACAGGTATAGTGGATATCCAATCCGATCCATGATTCCTATTGCACAAGAAGTTCTTCAAGCTCGATCTGCTGTCATCCGCGGTGTCTCTGCACTCCTCAAGGTGTTGCCAGTACTAGCCTGCAAGTAGGTTTCTTTATTTATTCACTAATTATTTATTAGCATATTGATTTATTTGCGCGTAGTTGTGTTGCATTTAATTACTTGTTAATATTTAAATACAAAAATTTGAAGAATGACACTTGTTGGGTTTCTGTTTCAACATTTATTCATATGTGTTAAGCCTGTTAAAACTTAAAGTGATCCCATTAGTTTAATAATCATTGGCAGATAGTGATTCGGATGATTCTCTCATTTGTTTGTTGTATATTATTAATTTCTTGGTTGGAATCCCTTTCTGTTGAGTTTAGAGACTCAACTCAAAATTACTTTCTTGAAATAAATATATAGGAACATAAATATAAGGGTGTATAACAGGGGATGGCAATAATTCATCCAGCATTGTCAAAAAGTGGTTCAGAAAATTTCTCATTTGTTTGTTGTGTATACGTGAAGTCTTGCAGCTTATATATCACTGTCCTTTTTGATGAGTTATGAGATTCAAGTTATTCTCTCTTGAACGCTGTTTTCAAATACTTTTTTTTGGTACTATCTACTTCAGGTTTTGTAGTTACATCATCTTTTCTACTTTTGATTGGTGCAACTTCTTTCAGGTACTGTCCAGAAGTGTATGTTGGTGAGACAGGTCACCTTATTCGTTCGTGCCATGGCCACAGACGATTGAACAAGAATCAGGCTCATCAATGGATCAGGGCAAGTTTAAATGATATACTTGTCCCTGTGGAGACATTTCATCTCGATAACATGGTCCAAGATGTGATCAAGCACCAGCGAAGATTTGATTTTGATCGTGTTCCTGCTGTTGTTGAACTGTGCTGTCAGGCAGGAGCTTTTCCTCATGATTTGGATATTCAATCTTTGAACTGTTTGCCTGACCCTACTGTAGATCTTGCTTTGAGCGGAGCTGATTCCTTGTCTGCAGATCAACTGAGAGCCATAGGAAATCGAACATTAAGCGCATGGGAAATTCTTAGACATGGTGTGCAAAAGCTCTTGTTAGTCTATTCAGCTAAGGTCTGCAAATACTGTTCAGAAGTTCATGTGGGGCCATCAGGCCATAAGGCCCGACTTTGTGGAGTATTCAAGTATCAGAATTGGCGAGGTAATCATTTCTGGGAAAAGGCAGGTGTAGATGATTTGGTACCACCTAAAATGGTGTGGTTTCGTCGGCCTCAAGACCCTCCAGCACTTTTGCATGAAGACCGCAATTATTATGGACACGCACCTGCTGTAATAGATCTCTGCGTGAAGGCCGGTGCTGTGCCACCCAACAAGTATTTGTGTATGATGAAAGCTCAAGGTTTAAAAGGGCCGCCTCCACATAGGGCTTCTGGCTAAATGCACATCTTTAACTGCTCATGGCTTTGCATTCACTTGCCATTGTCTATGGTTTTTGAGCTCAAGCAAATTCTGTTTTAGCACGATCTTACATCCCCAAAGAAGCTTTTGGATGACAGTCTGGTATGTCCTTGTGACCAAATTCATTGTAAGTAGTATTTTGTTTAAGATATTTAGATTTAGTTGATTTTATCATTTGTACGCCTGTTGAAATAAATGGACTGGCAAACCCCACCAAAGTTTGGATCTAAAGTGGCGGAAAGGGGGGGGGGGGGGTTGTTATTTTATCCAGATTAGCTGAATTTTTGAGCTGATCAGTTCTGGTCCAGGATATAGTTCAGGTTTTGGCTGAAATTTTTGATTTTGACTTGTGGGTTGGACTATGTGCGTTAGTTTCTAGGTCAGTTAGTCTATTCTGGTCCAAAAAATGCGTACCCTCTTGATTTAGGCTGAAATTCGCCTGGGTTTTGTTTCCATAGCCGATTTGGTCTTTTGATAGATGAATTATGACGGGTAAGTCAAATAAAGAATCCCTTACCACTTAATATTTGGCAGGTTAGATTTACTTCTTCGCTGCTCCACCCAAAAGATAAATATCAGCTTTTTGAAGTTAATAATTTATAGGTCAGATAATTAATTTTATAAGATAATTCTAGGTATCTAGAAAAATAATACCTTGTGAGTCTGTCATCAGTTCACCACAATGACACAAAAGTACGAAGTATAATGGAGTGTAAATAATGAGAGAGATTAATGTGCTAATATGATATAATTAGGGGAAAAACCAAGGCATTTAAACAGTAGGGATTTCCGTACTCTGGAGCTGATTTCCATTGGTGATTGCACTCTCCCTCTATAAATTATAGTGTAGAAATTAATTCAAGGTGTGCGGAAATCTTATTAAAAGAATTTCCCGTTTGATTGTAACTAAAATGTATTCTGATCTTGGACTGATGCATGTTCAAGATTGATGACTAGTGATGTGATTCAACTCTTTTTTTTTTTTTTTTTTTTTTTTTTTTTTTAATGAAATCTTGGAATCCCATTATGTAATTTTCTTGCTCTACTAGTCTACTTTGTTTGCTTTTACAGTTTTGATTAACACCCCCAACCTGTGAACCTGGGCTAAAGTAACTCAGGGATTTCTGATTTTCCTATTCATTACCTACTGCTTAACTGGAGATTTTGATTTACTTGCTCTCTCTGCATGTTGTGGACATGTAATTTGACCTGCAGAGGATATTTGGTCACTAGTGTTTTCATCTCTTAGGCATGTTACAACAATTCACATGGTTAGTGCCCTAAAATCCTGAAATGCACCGGGTTTGACATTATTTTTGGCCTCTGTTCCCCTTTTTCCTAATCAATTAAGGGATTGCTTTGGCTTCCAAAGGATACTGGTTTTCAGATCTTGACAGGGAAATATTTTTTTCTATATTAAAGAATTGAAGTGAGTAGTGATCCTGTTAGGCCAAATTTCATACTTTCGAAACTTGGTAGTTGGAATTGGTGGCAGTAACTAACTGTTATGTCACCAATTCTTCCTTGTGAAATGCATGAGAATCACCTTGTCAAATTCAGTAAATTTGGAAGTTGCTGTTAAAGGAATCATAGGGTGTCAGGTTTGATGTATTGTGGGGATATATACCTTGGAAAGTAAAGAGGAATTTTGGAAATGTTTGAGGTGATGTATAACTTTTGTACTTACCTGAGGAACTCTTTTTTATTCTCGAAAAGAGAAATTTGATCTATTTTTAGGGTGCTCCTATTTTAAAGCTGCTCTCTAATTTAATCAGGTATCCAAATAATGTATGTAGTGCCCAGAAAATCAGAAAATGCCATAGAAATTTCTGTCCGATTTTAGATTTATCATTGCTCAAATTTTATCGCTCATAACTTTATATACCTTACTGATAATTTTGATAGTTTACCCTCTGACTTTGCATCTGTCATTGTCTGATGATGAGTTTCAGGTGCAGTGGTGCACTGTTGCCAAGTGTATATTACTCCCCGGCTCATACATCGCAACTATAAGCTCGTGCAAGCCTCAAGAAATTGTCAAGTGGAGATTCCTTCATGAATTACTCTACTCGAGCACCTATTCAAACCTCTTAACAGCTTCCAAAGGGTTGATAGTTGGATACTTGTCAGTTGTCATTGTGCATTGTATTTAGTTATGCTAACTATCCTTTAAAACAACAAGGTGCTGGAATATCTCATCATGATCTTAATAAGACACCGAATTTTATTATTTGTATTAATTATGATAATGAGCATAGAAGGAACAGCAAGGCGCCTCTTTACAAGCAGGAACATTATGCCAAATTTGGTTTACCAATACCACCTACCAATCTACCATATGGGTGCAGGAAGCAGAAATTCATCACAATCATGTGTGGATTACTCTCGCTGTCATTTGGACACAAAATTGTGGTGAAATGCCTTATGGAGCCTATGAAACTGACCAAACTTAAATGGTGTGACTGCGTTTCACACCAAAGCTAATGTTGACATGTTGTAAATACTAAATACTAGTATAGTTTCTCCTTCAACAATTGGTAACTTACCCATCAAACTACGCATTGCAAAATAGTATGACTATGGTCAGTTCGCATAATCTAATCTTCATATTTGACTAAACATTGATTTTATTTGTACATTATTTGTAAGATAAAATATTGTGAAATAAGATGTTATTAGATTTATATTAAAATATACACTTTTCAAATATAAAAACTTTATTTTAGGAAATTTAGTACATATAACGATAAAACTAAATATCTTGTATAGCTTTATAATTTAATGAAAGTCCACCGTAATCAAGGACTTGTATAGCCTCTGGCTTAAATAACTTGACCCCGTTTAAATAAAATAAATTAATAAATACGAAGTAAAAAAAGAAAAAACTTGAAGTACGAAGTACTGTATATTACGGAGTATTAGTAACGGCGTACTTAGCTCCTCAACCATCTAATTAATTTAACCACTCCACTAAAATTCACTCTCTACTTTTTTATAGAGTAATCAACCAAATCCCTAATTTATATCGTTAATCTCCTCTCATTCACCAAATTCTGCTCAAAATTAAGCTATTGGCGTGCAAAATTTGGGCCAATTTCACTCAAATTGAACATTTGTACGCAAATTTCTCCCAAATTACGAGCAATTCCTTCATCATTCTACTCTAATGGCGGTCTTGGAACCTGTGGAGCAGAACACCATGCCTCCGCCGAAGAAGAAGCAGCCTTCCGAAGATGATAAAAGGTTCAATTCAATTATTTCAACAAATTTTTTATTTTGTTGCAAAATTTCAGATTTAATTGCTTCATTTTTGATGAATTTCTCGTAAATTTTGCTTCTAATTTCAGAAGGAAGAAGAATCTTGTGCCTGGAGGATTGTTGAAGGCTGAATTGAGACCTGGTGGAGGAGAATCTACACCTTCTGATGGTGATCAGGTTTTTGATTATCAAATTTTCATAATTATATCATATTTTGATAAATGATATTGCCATGATTATTGTATAGTAGGTTAATTCTTAGTTATGATTTTGATGAAATAATTTGTATGACATTATTATTTAGGTAATCTACCATTGCACTGTGCGTACAATGGACGGAGTTGGTGTTTACTCTACCAGAAAAGATTTTGGAGGTCAGTATGACATTTTTTTTAAAATCTCGGCTTAATATATGTTGTTTAGGGATGTATTAGAAGCCACAAAGGGCAGTGATGTAGACGATGTACGATATGAAGTTTTAATTTATGTTGACGATGTTTCGGGCTTTAATGTTGGATGTCAGTGTACTTCCTTATTACTTTGTTGGTTATTATAATTGTCTTACACCTTAAATTGTATATTTAGCTAAGCGTTTCCAACATTTAAATATCAGCCATGTGGTTATATTAGTTGCTAAGTGCTAACAACGAAAGCATTGTACTTCTGTTATTCTCTTTAATGAATATTCTTTGTTGTGATCAAATGATCTGATTAATCTCTTTCTCGCCACTTATCATGGGAATGTTATGGATTAGTGAAACTTCAATTATTTTGTGCACGTAAGTGTCGAATCATTGGTCAAATTGTTGTGAGGCATCGTATTATAAAAGAGCAATGATCTGTTTCTTACTGCTAGCCTGATTCTGTGTATAGACACTTTTCTGTTTCATCTCAGTGTTTCTTCTCCTGGACTCTACGAGGTTGAAAAATGCTATATTGACGAAGTAAGAAAAAAGAAAGTGTAAGAAAGATATGACATCCTGTAAGGCTGTAAGTGAAACAGGGACCGGAAAAGGGTATCCTTGGAAAATGGAAAGCGTTATATCTAAAGTCCATTCACCCAAAGTGGCTCCAAGATTGTCTCTTACTCCCCCACAAATTAGAAAGAGCTTCTAGATACTAAAATATTCTAGATTCTTGATTCACCCAAATGCAAAAAATATTTGCTAGTATAGTGTCATGTGCAGCAACCAGAAGTTGCTATATAGATTTCTGTCTTTTCATTGGTCTCTTTTTATGCTTTTATTAGATTATTTTCCTCTTTGTCATCATCTTTAGGAAAGGAATTTGTTGTCTGAATCTCTATTCTCTAGTGATACTTTCTAAACTGCTATTTGGTTCTTGATAATTTTTGTGCGTTGAACTTTTGGTTGTGATTTTCTAAATCTCAACTAATTACAATGGATTTTGATTCGGTGCTGATATTAGTCATCTTTAGTGCTTGCAGAATATTTTTTTAGCTATCATTTATGGTCTTTGGTGACTTTGTATTTGATGCTTTTGAAAGTTAAATTTACACCTTGATGCCATATTTATTATTAATATCTCTGCTCTTGCAGGTACGGGAGCGCCTATAAGGCAAGTTTTGGGTAAAAGCAAGATGATACTGGGATTGCTTGAAGGAATACCTACAATGCAGAAGGGTGAAGTTTGCATGGTAATATTCTGTTAGTGCCACTGACAAATTGTTTAGTAAGCTGTTTATACTATATCAACATTATATATAAATGTATAATGTTGAAGACAATATCAACAGCAATAAAGGAAAGTCCAATTTCTGGATCTTCTCATCTTTGGGAGGGGGTGTTGGGGAAATAAAACTGAAAAACAAAGACAGGTGTGGTTTCAGATTGTAAGAACATATATGCCTGCTGCAAAGAGATGTGTTAGCTATAGGTGTTGAGGGTTTAGGTCTTCCTCTTGCATCTTCCAAAATTATGTGGATGTGTATCATTTGATCATATGAACTTTCCTTGTGATACTTATAGGCGCTGTAAATTGAAAGTATGCTAATGTCTCAAGTTGTTTTTATATATTAGACATGGGAAATCCAAAGTTATAGGTCCTTTTTTGACGCACCTTAAAGTTGGCAATTGCTTATTAATGCTTAGTGCTGACTCGTAGATGATCTCTGCTTGCATCACAAAGTAATGAAAGATAATACTCTATATCTAAGGAAGCTGCTGGCCTGCTGATTCTGCTTCTGTATTGCACATGCATGATGATTTTTAGGTTCTGAAATTCCTGCTTTGGGTTTATCATTCTGCTATTATCATTTGTATTCAGTTCAGGATGAAATCTGGGATGCATTATGGTGAGCCTGATTGCCCAGTTCCAATCTCAGAGGGCTTCCCAAAGGATGTTGATCTCAACTTTGAGATTGAACTCATTGATTTTGGCAAAGCTAAGGTAAGATTTATTTTTCACTAAATGTTGTATGTTGATATGATAACACTATAATGTCTACTTTGTGGTGAAAATTTTTGGAAAGGAAATTACCGACAAATAATATTTATGATAAGACTAGAATGAGATTATTTACATTTTGTGAGGTAACATTGAAGATCATATAAATCATATTTTGTCCTTTTTGATTTCAAGTACCTTTTGTTGTTTGGGTGCCTATAAATATTTAGGCATGAGGTTTAGCTTCTGTTGCATGAAAATTACATTTATTTTTAAAACATCAAACTTGTTTAATTTTCAGGTTATTTCTGAAGATCTTGGAGTTGTGAAAAAGGTATGAAAATGATCACAATCTTGTTTGGCATATAATTTTCATTTTTCTTATCATAGTGTAATGAACTGAAACTCTTGTCTGGCAAAGGTTTTTAGATTCTCTTCTATAGTGTAATAAACTGAAATTCTGGGCAAAAATTAGAGGGAGATGAACTTGATTGATAATATGAGATTTTCAGAAGATATAATTAATATTGAGCTTTTGAGTCTCTCTCTCTCAGTTACAAATAGAAAGATTAGAAACTAAAATGAACACTTGATAAAATTCTTCATCATTCATGTCTTTCTAATTTCCTCTGATTGTAGATTAACTGATCTTCCTCTTCTTGTTTCTCAAGCTACTTCTAATTGAATTGTAATGCTGTTCCTAATTTGCCCATCCCCTATCCCTGATGCATTACACATAGCAAAGATGTCGTAAAACTGGAAAATTCAATATTCTAGAGACGTGCTCTAGGAGAAAAAGAAAGCATGAATAGGTTTCACAGTGCAGAATGTTTGTCTTATTTATTTTGGCTCATGATTTTGGATTGTTAATACAGTCTGCAATAGAATTACTAGTTCAGATTCTGGTTTCCTCTGATCCTTGTCTGGTCTGAGTGTTTTGATAGGTATACATATGTATAAATTATACCGGAAGGTAACCTATGGTATATGTGATTGAGTGATGCTCTATAATATAATAAGTGTTGAGAAGTTAAACCAGTTGACAGAGCCACATATCATTTTCTATTCTTTTATCATGATACATTGTCTAGCATTAGTAATAAGGTGATGTACTAGGTCCATACATAAAAAAATTAAAGATAATGTCTCATTATACCCCCATTTCACCAGAAAGTTGATAGGTAATATCACAAAATGAAGTTCATGTAGTACTAGCATAGTATCTCGTTTCTTCCGGTGCATTTATACTTCCTTTACTTGTGTAGGTCATAAAAGACGGGCAAGGTTGGGAGTCGCCAAGGGCTCCTTATGAAGTAAAAGCTTGGTATATGATTCTTCCTGCACCAACTGCCATATCTCTGTTTTCCTTTAGTTTCTTGGATGGATCTAACTTAACTTGATGCTTGTTTGAAGTTTATAAGTATTTTCTCTTACAACCCACTACAATGGGTCAGTTGGTTTTATATTCACAGCTAGAAAGAGCAAGGATAGAGAGAGAAAATGCTAGTGCATGATTCTTGGCTAAGTTAGTTTCCTCTACCGTTTGTAGTGGTTGTCTCTCGTCATTGCTTGATTGGTGAATTCCAGTAAGGTTTCTAGAGGCTGCAAGGTGCTGGTTAGACTATGATGGATGTGATGTTTGGCAGTTAGGATGGTGTTTGATTGACTTGGTGTAAGGGAAACTATCTTATTGGCTTAGAAGCCTTGTACCTGGAAGTTTCATTTTTAGAAAGAAATGCAAATTTTTTTACATTTGGGGATTGTGTCTAAGTGGTGAAGCATTAATCTTAACTTTTTTTGTGAAAAAAGGCTCCTTCGGAACATGTTAAAGGCAAAGTTCTTTTGTTTCCTCTGTTGAAGATTAAATTTGCTTAACCAAAAAAATCCAAGTTCTTGTCATTAAAATATTTGCATGCTTGTTGTGAACAATGAACTGTGAGATTGGCCTTAATTTCTTAATGTAATTTATGCTTCATTTCAGGATTTTTGCAAAAACTGCAGATGGAAAACCGATTTGGAGTCATGTTGATGGAGAACCGTTTTTCTTTACATTTGGAAACTCAGAGGTTAGTTTGTTACACTTGGATTGGCTTGGCATGCCAGGCATGGCATGCCCATTGATTGAAGTTAACTTGATGATCACCTCTCTTCCTGTTCTTCATGGAAATAATGCCTAAACTACTCTTTAAATCTATGTGGTGACAGTTGCCTAAAGGTCTTGAGATGGGAATCGGAACTATGACAAGGAGGGAGAAGGCCATGATCTATGTAACCAATCCATACTTGACTGAATGTGCAGTCCTTCCTCAAGTAAAAGGTCTGGAAGAAGTTCATTTTGAAGTGGAATTAGTTCACTTTGTCCAGGTTTGTTTCATCTTTCTTAAATAATCACGCATTCTTTCTTTCTTTCTTTCTTATATCATTATACGTGTTTATCAATTTCTTTTAATTTTGATCGATAACAATGCCATTTTACTGAAAACTATGACTTGTCAGTAAGATGTAGTATGCTCTTTAAGTGTTGAGTAGTTTCTTGTCACCAAATTGCCTTAGTCAGTCATCATCTTAGTGAGTTACGTGGCCACTGCAACTTTCTGGTAGCTTATAACATGAAATTCATATGAGAGGCTTATGAATGTTAATATTTTAAATATTACTCTGTATCATTTTGACATCGTTATTTCATTCTTCTATTCTATCTCTGCTCAGTTGTTCAGTTAGATGATTATAAATGCCCCATTTATATATTCTGATGTAGCTGTGAGCTATGTCATCCGTACTCTTGGCCAAACCTCAAGTACCAATGTTGAATTCTTGATACTTAAACATGTAGGACATTTGACAAATAATTTTGGACTAAATACGCCTAACACGGAAAATTTTCATATAATAGTCTGACACTTGAACAGATACATGTGTCTGACACAAGTATCTAAATTCCACTAACACCGGTTGTGAGATCACCCAAACACAAGTCTCAGCCACACTCACATTCACACTCACACTCACCCTCACACTCACCCTCTCAAGCCGGTATATATATCAGTAACATATACCATGTTTTCTGAAAATTTAGAAGAACTTATTGTTCAATTTGAGTGATCTACTGAATGCTTTTATGATTAGATCATGATAATGGGTTTCTGTAATGTCAGGTCCGTGATGTGCTTGGAGACGGAAGACTCATTAAACGACGGATCCGTGATGGAGAAGGTTCAAGTCTATTTTTTTAATTTGTCTTTTTTTTTTTTTTTTTTTTTTTCGGGTGAGTGTGTGTATGTTTGGGGTTTTGGATTCTGATATTATACATTGATTAGATAATAGCAGATGATTTCTTGTGTATTGTGGTGTTTGTTTTTTTTCATCAGTCCACATCTTTCACTGGCTCTGGATGATAATTGTGGAGGTGGTCACATTGTGTACATATTATGATTATTCTATGCATGCATCCTAGCAGGCTGTTGTGGCTTGCAAATTGTACTCTCCATTCAGTTTGTATATACCTCCTCTTTTGCTGGAATCCTGGAATCTACGGATCTGCCAAGCTTTGCATTTCTTAGATTCTATATTGTAGTGTGCTGTGGCCAGTATGTATATGTGGTGGCTTTGGCTTCTCTCAATTGTTTAGCAAACTCATATCTCGATTCTGTTTACAGTTATTTTTCTTTCTTTTCTTAGGTGGGTTTTGAATGACTAGTTGTACTGTTATTTTTGCACTTCAGTAACTCCAATGTGTTGCACTATTCAAAATTATTATTTTTCGCTGCTTTATAATTATGTTTCTGATTGATATTGCATTTAATAGTTATATTATTTGAGCTATGACACTGAAATTTTCCTCCCAAAGATGACATCTGGTCTGGTTTAATGATAATTTCATACTGAAAAGTGAGGGATATCTGAGTTTTAATCTGTGATGGTTTATTTAGATCCTGTTTGCCTTGCAATATTACATTTGATGTATGTTTAAGCTTTTCTTATTCTTTCTGATTACTAGGGGAATTTCCCATGGACTGCCCACTTCAGGACAGTCAACTATGTGTCCATTACAAGGGCATGCTTTTGGATGACAAGAAGACAGTCTTCTATGATACAAGAATTGATAATGATGGTCAGCCACTAGAGTTCTGTTCTGGAGAAGGCCTTGTGAGTTGTTATCTTTATCATGCACATCATGTACTATAGATGTATAAAAAAGGGGTTAAAACAAAATGCATTAATAATTATTTTTTGTTCAATATAGTTGCTGTTATCAATAAGGGAAAGACTCCCCTGCCCTTTGCATTAATATGAATTGGCCTGTTTGTTAGTATTATGCTAGAAGAGTGTATATGTATTAATGTATATGCCTTTTTTTTGTTCAAAATAAGCACACAGAAATTCTTATCAATTTGACAATATTTTTATAATCTGCATCTTACCAGTATTCGATGTTTATATTTTAATCTGCCCTCAATTTTTATATTTGAAAGTCACTTTTGTCATTAAAATACTGTAAAAAGAATAATTTTACCTCTTTGTTAACCCTCCTTGATTTCTGCCTATAAATCTAAACTACACCTGAATGTGGATGGGGAGTTAATTCTGTTTTATTACCTTTGAAGTGTTAAAGAAATGATGAGTATCTTTCCTTGTCAATTGAATTATGTGTCATAGAAGCCTTGGCAGCAGATTGCTGTGTAGCTGAAATCATATGGTGATAAGACAATTGGCTTTGTTTCGGCTCTTAATAATAGAATCTATATATTGTGCACTTTTGGTTGTAATTGCCCACTTGCTTGTCATTGTTGCCTTGTGGGGCTATCATCTTCCAACTAGGCCTGGAATAGCCAATTTCTTTCTCTGTATTACATGCATTTTGCTCATCAGTTAGTGAATTGGTTTAACTCTTTAAAGCGATCAATCATCATCTTTGCCTACTTTCACTGGGAGGGAGCTGCATACTTGCATACATACACATGATGTGAAATTGTGCATGACTCATATTCTTTGCCTTTGTAGGTACCAGAAGGCTTTGAAATGTCTGTACGATTAATGTTACCCGGGGAACTAGCTCTTGTTACTTGTCCGCCTGATTATGCATATGACAAGTTTCCAAGGTTACTTTCTCGTCTTGTTTCTCTGGATCTCTTATTTAAAAAAATAATAATAAAAAAAAAAAACAATATTTTTCGTTGTTTATGAATTATAAATTTTCTCTTGCAATGATTCTTCTTGTTTGAAAGTGCTGATTTACATCTCTCATTTTTGCTTTTGGATACTAGGCCAGCTAATGTTCCAGAAGGGGCATATGTGGAATGGGAAATTGAACTTCTTAATTTCGAGATGCCAAAGGTATACAAGTTTCCACCTTCTTTTAACTAACTTGAAATTTTATGGAGTTGATGGGTAGTATTTACTAAGCACCAAATGAATTCTTAGTTGAGAACTGGACCATGTATTGTTCATTATTACGGTGTATGATTTCAAGGGAACGGGATAGTGTGAAGTTTAGCATAGGAAAACTTATATGGGAGGTCACCCTTTCATGTATATTGCATGTCATCTTGACACAATGCTCTCTCATCCTCAAAGGATAATATATACTTGGTTTAGCTGTTATGAAGGATTAGCAAGGCCTTTTGTTTTATTTTGTTCATGTGCTTTCTGATTAACATTACACCGGTCTTTCTTGACAGGACTGGACTGGTTTGGATTTCAGAAGTATTATGGCCGAGGCAGAGAATATTAGATCCACGGTATTGCACTATCATTGATCTACAGTATCAGTGTTGCTTGGCCTCAGTTACTGATTTGTTTATGATATCATGTTCTGTGTCATTATGGGCTGTCTAAAGTGCTATTAGCTATTCAGTCATTTTAATTCTATTATTGTACTCTTAAGTGACCTTGGAAATTAATGCTTTTACTGTTAAGTACAGTTGAAAATTTTTGTGCAGCTTTTGTAGTTCTTTGTTAGTACTTTCTGCTTCAAAGATGTGAAAGTTGAAACTGCCTCTGATTTTTCATTGTCAGGGTAACAGGCTTTTCAAGGAAGGAAAGTATGGATTGGCAAAAGCTAAATATGAGAAGGTACATGTTTCCTTCATTAGCATGGTCAACTTTACTTGCATGATTTGAAACTTGTGAAAAATTCATGTAGTATAATTAAGTAGAGGATCTAATTATTATATATGTACATTGATCACTCTTAAGCATTTTTAAAAAATGAGGAAAGAAAAAGCATTGCTTAGTAATTTGCTATAAATAAAAAAAGAAATAAAAAAAAAAAAAGCATTGCGTATATTTGTCAGAAGTTTGATCTTTCAGTACCATTGTTAAATGCTACTTGGCTTTCGTATGTTTGTTTAAATTAATGTGATTCTTACAATGATAGGACTAAGCCACCACAATTTTGTTACTAATATATAAAATCATTATCTTTACAGGTGCTTCGGGACTTTAATCATGTTAATCCCCAGGATGACGAGGAAGGGAAAGAATTTCTGAATGCAAGAGTAGGTCCCTAATATTGGTTTATTATCGTTTGTTTTTCTTTTTTCATTTTCTGTAATGTTCACTCAGTATATTACTAACTTACTTGATTTGATGCGAAGAACATGTTACATTTAAATGTTGCTGCCTGCTATCTGAAAATGGGGGAGTGCAGAAAGTCCATTGAAACATGTGACAAGGTACGTGTGGTGTAAAGCTCCTTTTATACATAGAATAGTGGAAGAGTTGTTTGCTTTTTTTCTCCAATTCTAGTTTGTTTGCTTAACAAATTTGATTGATTTGCCTTTAAATTGTTCAACAACAAGAAATTTCTTACGTGATGTACTGATGTGTGTCATCAGACTCATCACCAATCAAATATAGCTTTGAACTTTTGTGGATGGATACTTCATACAAATTTCATCTGTAGTTGACAATTAATTTGGGATTTAAATCATAACTCTACAACCTGAGTTAGTCACCGATGAAGCTGTGCTATGTTTGTATTCTAAAAACAGAGGAGTACTTAGAAAGTAAATGGTTGACGTTCAGAATTCCGTTGATGCATATTAATGAATATGTCAAATATCACTGCAGGTATTAGATGCCAACCCTGTCCATGTCAAAGCTTTGTATCGCCGTGGAATGGCATATATGGAACTTGGAGAATTTGAGGAGGCAAAAAATAATTTCGACAAGGTACTTTACTCTTCCAATGATGCCATAATAGCAAGGTATTTTGATAAGGTATTCTGTTAATGAGCTATTATGGCAATGTAACTGTGGGCTGTGGCTTTTCAATTATTGGCTTTATTGCAGATGATGAAATTTGACAAATCATCTGAATCTGATGCTAAAGCAGCCTTACAAAAATTGAAGCAAAGGGAACAGGTATGTTTGTCACTAACTTAATAAATTTTGGCCATACAGTTTGTACCAAATTCTTAGTGCATGCTATTATTCACCTTCGACCAGGAAACTGCAAGAAAAGCTAAGCAGCAATTTAAAGGGTTATTTGACAAAAGACCTGGTGAGATTGCAGAGGTCAGCACTGAAAGAGCAGAGCAAGTAACAGATGAAAATTCTTGTGAGAACGATAATGATAATGAAGATTCAAGTAAAGCAAAATCAGATGAAAAACACATAGTAGCACCTAAAAGGCGTCTTGGGTTGATCATCGGTTTAACCTTTATGATGTTTCTAGTTTTTTTCGTATTGTTCCTCTTATTTGGTGGAGAGCTGCTCGGAATTTCTTCTTTGCCAGATGCCATGCCGCTGCATGATATTGATGAACTGTAGATGACTTCAGGTTGAGCTTAGATAGATTTGTTCTGGCGCATTGGGACCCATTCGAAGAAAACTTATCGTTGTGAGGTAGAACTATAGAAGGGATAAATTTTCAATGGCAGTCTCACTTATTGTATGTTTGTTGTTATTACACATAGTTAGGATCAAGCACTGGCATATTGTTAGCCAAAAATTAGAAATTTCTGTTGGAGTGTTGGAGTGGACAAATGATCCATTCACAGACATTTTGTATCAGTTGTTAACTATTGATAATACCAATATACCCTTTGAAAGTGGATTATGTCTAAACTTCATGACTATCACCCTTGAAACTGAATTACTAAAAGAGCTTAGTAGAGCTGGTATTAGGCTGTAAGGATGATCTCGTTCACTGTGCACCTAATTTTCTAATATCTGACATTAATAATCTAATATTTGACATTAACAATCTAATATTTGACATTAACAATCTAATATTTGACATTAACAATCTAATACAGAGTATCTAACATTAGATTATTAATGTCAGATATTAGATTATTAATGTCAAATATTAGAATATTATAGTCAGTATATTGAACTTACGAAGTTATGATGAGTCTCATCTCACGCAAAAGCTTTTCAAAAATTTATATTTTTTGCGTTTATCTTATCCTATTTGTCTTTTTAAATTCTTCATTCCTATCTATTGCCCTAAGATATCATACACAAAAGTCCAATTAATAATTCTTTCTAAATTAATTTTCGAGAGGGAGTCCAACTTAAAGATTGAGTTCACATATCACTTGGATTGCCCAAACTACTTGTAATAAATCAATACAAAGATGAACACAAACGAAAATGATGTTACTCCTACTTTTTTCCGCGTAATGTGTGTATTTCCAACTCTCCAAGTTCCCATTGAAACACGATATCATATTGCCACAAATGAGTATTGCCCCAACTACAATTTTCTTTTATACGAAGTTTTTTATAGGTCAACCAAAATAACACACAACTGTCATAGATACAGACAAACTATATTTTGACTTATTTCCATTGAATGTTGGAGATCATATGGTACAAAATTACGTCTTACAAGTTAATTATAAGGAGCATAAAAACAGGTAGTAATTTTTGTTGATGCAATGTATTTCATGTTAGGTGTTATTTTACTTGGTAGTTATTTGTTAGCTTTTAGACGATTATATATATAACTATCAAATCAAATATGGAGTAACGGAGTATTGACTTGTAGATGTTTAACGTAGGTGTTCAACATAAGTAGTAGTTGAACTAGTTGGTAAATAAAAAATGATACCAATTCTAAAGGATTGTCATACATACGTATGTGTTAAAATCTTCTTTTGGTAATATTACTATCTATTAATTGTTCATGCATATGGGAAATCATCACTGATTTGCATAACATTAATATCTGAATTAGCTATATATTGACTAGTAGATAAAAACATTAGATGTTACAAAATTATTGAAGAATTTTTTTCATTAAAACAAAAGGTTTGAGTAGAACTATACACATATACGGACTAGATTATAACTAGTAGTGAAATATATCAAGTAAGGTTTGACTCATTTATTATGCGACTTGTATTAGATCTAAGATTAACGGTTCGACACCTAAGAAATGAGGTTAAACTCTTAAAAATATTGTGACATATGCATAAGCAGGGGTCAAAGGCAGTGGTTTATAAACCAACAAAAGGTTGGCTACTTTTTCGTAACACCATGAGTCAATATGCAGTTGGACAAAGTATTCCTAGATGAAAAAGTCTATGCACTTTACCATTATTTTTCTCAACTGTACTACCAATATTTTACATTGTTTTTCTATGACAAAAACTTATAAAAATGTGATTTCATTAAATTTTTCTAGTTAACTTTAAGGATTTCATTACACCTAAGGCAGTCTTCTTGTATGTTAGGCAAGCTTCAAGGAATAAATCTGATCTAATGCCATTAATTAACAAGTAAGAGGAACAAGAAAATATTAAATGTTTAAACAATTAACTGTTCTTTTCTTGTAAGTTTTAAATTCATCATTATATTGTTGCACAACTTGAAGACAAAAAAAATTGACCAGTTGGAGATTCTTCAAAGCAATGGTGCTTTCGATTCTCCACAAGCCACTTGTGATCATGGTATATATTTAAATCGGAAAATTTACATTCGATTTTAACCTTTAATTAAATCAACGAGCTAGCTATTAAAAAAAAAAAAAAAAAATCAATACATGGTCTGGATGTGAGTTGCAAATACAAAAAAATAGCTCACGAGCGTGAAAGATCAATCTTTGTGTAATACATTATATGTAATGTTTGGCCAAATTGGATGATGGTTGAGGTATAACGACGAAGGGTAAAAATCGAGAGTTTGACTATTGTCCAAGCCAAATGAAATTATAAATACACTTTCTATATATTTATTTATTTTTGCTAGCTTAATGTGTCACAATCTTAAGAAAATTTGAAAGAGTTGTATCGTCTATCCAATAGTTGCCCTAATAATATCGTTGACAATTGATATAATTAGCAAGGACAACTATCATTCAAACATCAAAACATTAACTGTTAAGCAACATCTAAAAACAAAGATTAATTATGTTCATATAATCACATCAATATGATTACAATTTTATAGTCGACCGTTGCAATTAGATGACAAATTGTCAGCATTCAGCAAATTGATTCTACCTGTCTATTTATCAAGTACTTGTTGGACTTATGTTTTCCATTTAAAAAAACACTCATAGCCCATGCAATAACTTCATAACGTACAACTATTTCTAACGTTTATTAAATCCTATTCTGTTGAAAATAATTTTTTAGGTCCCTACATTAATTATTTGTCACCTTAATTTTTTTTTTTTTTTTTTTTTTATCAAGAATAAATATTTGTCGCCTTTTAGTTGTTCTAAATTCAATATGTGGGCCATGGCTCAAGTGAATAACAACATATGAAAACTTGAAAACTTTGGTATATAAGGAAAATGACGACGTTGGTCTAAATTAAAAATTAATCTTATTAGTGTGAACCTAGTTAAGGAAATGGTAATTATAAATTAAAAAATTTGTCTAGTGGAGAATATGTGTATTGAATTTTGTCTTCTAATGTTTTTTCCGGTATCTATCTAAATATTATAATTATCACACGTAATTACGTAGATAGTTATCATTAGCAAGATGATCAAATTGCATAGGTATGGATTATAATTTCTATCAAAAATTGTTGTAGTTTAATACTTCATGAAAGCAAGTCGGCACATAGGCTATGCAAGCTTTGTATCATATGGTATTCTGTCATGTTAAAAAACCATCAAGTTGCTTCTTTTTTAAACAGCTTGTACTTGATAACAAAATATAAAAATAATTGACGAAATTAATTGTTAGTTTTTTATGTAGAAATTATTAGCCAGTTAAATTTGACAAATGCATCGGTTAAAATGTCAATAAATTTAGATAAGATAAGTCAATAAATAGATATAAGGAATTTCTTTGTTTAACGTATTATAAATAAGCTGAACATTTATATTTACTTTGATAACTAAACATTTTAAATTTATTGGATGGAATAAAACCTAATGATTATATATGTTCACAAAAACAGGTGAAAGTAGTTGTTTGTAAAACTAAGTTACAACAAGAAGTAAAAGGATTAATAAATATTTACATTGACTAAACACAAAAACAATAATTAAAAATAAGCAAAAATAACAACCCACAACCCCAATGACCGCGGCATTTTCTGAAATAACGTCCCCCATTTTGGCCATTATCACGTTTTTACTCCTCTTTTCTTTCCTTCCACTCTGTCAACTCTAAACCCCCACTTTCTTTCCTAACCCCCCATTTTTCCTCCTTATATAAACTATAAACCTCCCTCTCTCTTTTTCTTAACCTCTCCCACTTCTCCTTTAAACAATGGCTCCCTCATCTATCCCTTCCCTCCTCTTTTCCTTCCTCCTCCTCTCCGCCTCCACCCTCGCCGCCGGTACGAAAATTTAATTGTCTATTTATATTATCACTAATCCCTCTGGAGGGATTTAGTATGGTCCGATACAATTTTTAAATAAAGTGTATCGGACCATACTACTTTTGATATTATCAATCCTCTCCTGATACTTCTATTACAGTATCGGGAGGGATTTAAGTATGGTCCGATACACATTTTTATAGGTGTATCGGACCGTACTACTTAATATTATTGCATTTTATCGTAATAATATTAATTTATTATTATTATTATGATTCTAATACAATTTTTTTTTGTTTTTTTTTTCAGAGACCGGACAAATTGGGATCAACTACGGGAGAATAGCGAACAACCTTCCAACCCCCGACAAGGTGGTACAACTCCTTAAACAACAAGGAATAACACGTGTGAAGCTCTATGACACCGATGCAAGCGTCCTAAAAGCCTTCTCCGGTTCAAAAATCGCGGTCACAGTCGCCCTCCCAAACGAAAAGCTAGCCGAAGCAGCCGGTAGTCAGTCATTCACGGACTCATGGGTGCAAACCAACATCCTACCATACCACCCGAGCTCAAACATCATTGCAATCGCGGTCGGGAACGAAGCGAATGCCGACTCAAAAGTGACATCCTACGTCGTTCCCGCCATGAACAATGTCTATGCCACTCTACAAAAGAATTCTCTTGCAAATGACATAAAAATATCTTCTCCTATTTCTTATTCCGTCCTCCAAAACTCGTACCCGGCTTCATCCGGGTCGTTTAAACAGGAGCTTATGGACCCGTTTATTAAGCCTATGCTTGAGTTTTTGAAGAAAACTAAGTCTTATATGATGGTTAATGCTTACCCGTTTTTTGCTTATTCGGCTAATTCGGGTGATATTTCGTTGGATTATGCCTTGTTTAGGCCCAATTCTGGTAATGTGGATTCGGGTAATGGGCTTAAGTATAATAGCCTTTTTGAGGCCCAATTGGATGCTGTTTATGCTGCTATGGATGCCCTTAAATTCAACGACCTCAAAATTGTCGTCACTGAAACAGGTATTTATTTGTTTCGTTACGTATTACTCCTTCTGTTTCTTTATTATTCATTCAGTTTCATAAAAATTATGTAGTAATTATAAGTAAATGTTACATCAACGTATCCTTGTTAATCATAGAAATCGATACAACAATCATTTATTTAAGAAAAAATAATCTACATAGCGTAAGGCTCTAAGCTTCTAATTACGATAAAGTATGTTTGTACTTGTTATGTATGATAAGAAAATGATTAGTCATAAGACGTAGGTTTTAATTACGATAAAATAAGTTTGTTCTTTTTATGTACTCCGTATAATTATAAGACCGTTGCGCGTAACTTTATTGCTATTTGTTTTTTGTCTTTAGTGCTAAACTCTTAATGAATTTAATCTTTTTTTTTTTTTTTTTTTTTTTGTGGGTAGAAATTAATTAATTTTAATTTTTTTCTCAAAGGTTGGCCATCAAAGGGAGATGAAAACGAAATAGGAGCAAGCAGCCAAAATGCAGCAGCATACAACGGAAACTTAATCAAAAGAGTCTTAACAGGTGGTGGGACCCCTTTAAGGCCCAAAATTCCATTGGACGTTTACTTATTCGCTTTGTTCAACGAAAACCAAAAGCCCGGCCCAACAAGCGAGAGAAACTATGGGCTTTTCTACCCAACTGAGCAAAAAGTCTATGATGTCCCTCTCACCGCGTCGAAAGCTGCGGCGGCGGCTCCGGCAGTCGGCGCGGTGGCTCCGGCAGCAGGTGCGGTGGCGCCGGTGGCAGGTGCAGTTGCTCCGGCAGCTGGTGCGGTGGCGCCGGCGACTAATGCGGTGGCTCCGGTGGCTGGTGCGGTGGCGCCAGCTGCTGCGAATAATGCCGGAAAGACGGTAGTCCCTAAAGAGGGCCAGAGTTGGTGTGTGGCTAATGAGGCTGTTGATGCCAAGAAGTTGCAAGCTGGGCTTGATTGGGCCTGTGGTCAGGGAAAAGCGGACTGCCGTCCGATTCAGCCTGGTGCCACGTGTTACAATCCGGGTAACCTTAATGCACACGCTTCGTATGCTTTCAATAGTTACTATCAAATGCAGACACGTGCGGCTGGTACGTGTGATTTTGGTGGTGCTGCTCATGTTGTCACCCAACCTCCTAGTAAGTCTTAATTGTTATTATGCTCCTTAATTACATTAAGTAACTTAATTAATCAACAAATTAATTACTACTGTATTATTATTATTATTTTAAAATGACTTATGAATTTTTTTAATTTTTTGCAGAATTTGGAAGTTGTGAGTTTCCTACTGGCTATTGATGAGAATGAAGGACAAAGATGGTGTTTTAAAGCTTATTGAAATAGATTTAGTGTTTTATGCACATTAGTATAGTACTATATTTATAAATGAGTGATTTATTCACTTTTTAGTAAATTTTTTTAGATTATATAGTATTCTTTTACTACTATGTATTTCATATGTACCTAATTCTTTCCTACTAGTACTAGTAAGATGGAGATCATGGTTATGGATTTCTTGGTATATATATAAAATTTATTTTCCCTTCTAATTTTCCAAAGTAATTGGATCATCATTGTTGGTTTGATAATTTTATGTAATTGAAACAGAAAAGGATTTCAAGCTTTGGTTCTTAGAAGATATCATCTCTCTATTAACATTAGTTTATTTTATAAGCAATTATGAGATGAATGATAGTTACATATATCTAAACAACTTAATATATACATTTCTTAACTATAGGGAGAGCATGCATGTGAGATTTTGTGCTTAATACGTACAAATATGTGCAAATTAGCGGTTTTACTTCAATTTTTAATGTCCAACCTATTTAAATAAGCGTACCGCTACCTACCTACCGCACATTAGTATAATACTTATGGAATATTGGATGTATTTGATGAGTTTTTCCGTTCGTGTCATTTCTGGCTATTTAAAAAATCATAATTGAGATAATATCTATTCTTTAACAAACAACATTCCAACAATTTTATCATTATATGTTATACTTTTCCCCATTTAAAAAGAAAGAAGGTGAAAAATGCAATTACTTACTAAAGATTGCAAGTAGGTGTGTTGATGTAGGTTTATCATCTTCTTTGTTTAGCTAAATTTACAACTACCGATGCATTTACCAAATTTTGATTTTAAGGTATGTCATTCTTCCGACAAATAGTATGAGAATTCACATCAAACTGATACATCGATCTATGTTCATAGAAGTGCCCTTTTTTTTTGAAACGGGCATTAATAAAAACATGGCCTACTATGTCGAGACTTAGGGCCTGTTCACATTTACTTAATTTCAGTTCAGTTCAGTTCAGTTCAGTTCCAATCAGTTCAGTTCAGTTCAGTTCCAATCAGTTCAGTTCAGTTCAGTTCAGCTCTTAATTTCTCTCTCACATAAAATATTCATTTCAGCTCAGTTCAGTTCAGTTCAGTTTCAATCAGTTCAGTTCAGTTCAGTTCCAATCAGTTCAGTTCAGTTCAGTTCAGCTCAATTCAGTAAATATGAACAGGCCCTTACACTATCTCTAAAAAAAAAGAACGGAGAAAGGACTTCGTAAATCAGTTGGAATGTGTTATATTCTCATTCTAAAAAGTTAAAAATAAGAAAATAGTAATTACAGCCCAATAGGCCCATTGGATAAATGATACTGTAATAAACTGGCCCTATTATTTTGAGACTTTTGACTATTCCTTAGATTATCTGAGTCTCTGAGGCAATGTAGAAATACTAGTAGAATAATTGAATAAGCACAAATCGGGTCAAATTTGGCAGACCCAAATCCAATTACGGTTTTACTTCAATTTCAACTACACTTTTTTCTCTCTCTTAAACCGTTAAATTTAGCATGCTAAATTGGATGAATTTCTGAGATTTTGTCGTCGAATTAGCAAGTTTTAGCTCAAGATTAGCAAATTTGATTGCTGTTATTGCTCGAGATCAGCTGAATTGGCGAAACCTAGGGCAACGATTCATACTCTCGGTAAATCTATTTTTGTTTTAGGATGTTTTTATATCAAAAATTGCAAATTTTTAGGTCAATTATATGAAGCAAGAGATAATTAGAGCTAAAAGTTTCAATTTGATTGATATTATTGGTGTTTAGGTTCAGAAAACTTAAAATTTGGCAAACAAAATGTTGCTTTTTTTTTTTTTTTTTTTTTTTTTGATAACTTATTTAATTCTGCATTTAGATTTGTTATGTGGTAGAATTGAATTAATTGCAGCATTTATGAGTAGTATTATGATGAAGAATTGTTAGAAACACATATGATATACTTGTTTACTCAACATTAGTTTATGTTTGTATTAGTGATGAAGCAAATCATTGTAACCAGATGTAGGTAGTTCATGGTGAAAATTCTTACAGGTTTCAATTCAAATCTAGGAAAATATATATGTATTTGAGTTGTGACATTGATCTAGGGTTTTGCAGGTCGTGGTCGTCGAGCAATCATGAATTGGTTGCAACGTAAGATCTACCTTTACAATGTCACTTTTGGACTCTATATGTTAGATTGGTGGGAGCGTTACCTTTTCAGTATCCTTGATGCTTCGTTTGATTGTGCTCGCGTTTTTAAAAATGTCTAATATGTTGTGCTTTCTATTGTTTGTGTGTCAGCCATCAGTTCTAAATCATGGAGAACTATGGTATTAGTTGTTTTGTGGAGTTATAGTATTAATTGCGACTTCTATGTGATGCTTAGAATCGTGAACTCTAATAAGGCATTTGCCGTGTCTTTTTTCCATACATGTGTTGAAGTAGCTTTCCTGTCAATGACTGCTGGTGCCTTGATGTGATTTCAATCTAGTCTCGGTGTCATTCTTTGCGAACAGCTACGATTACTGATACCTTTATTTCAGGATGGATACTTGCTTTACATTGTTAAATTAATTCAACTCTTGAACCTCTTAAGCTATGTGATTGGGTTAAATACGGCTAGCTTGAAATATACAGAGTACTTCATATTCAAGAAGTGAGAGTGGAGGAGTGAATAACTATTGTCCTAATGTAATTTGTTTCCTTTAATGAGATTGAAGAAGAAAGTCTGACCACATAGGAATATAGGATAGTTTTATTCGTCTTGCTGGGTTACTTATGGTCTTTTTTGTTGCATGTGATAGTAAGCCTATCTATCAAAGCATATAAATTCCTTGTATTGATAAAGTGGTTTTTTGCTATCCAAAGTTATTCTGTTCACAGGAATTTCTTTTTTATCTTAATATTGAGCTCCTTAACTAGGGCAGATACACTAATCGTTATTTTAATGTGGTTTATTTTGTACAACGGATCACGGCAAGTATCTGAAATATGGAACAGGTAATGTAACTTACCACATGCTTGATTTAGTGAGTGCGTTTTTGGTTTGGTGATGAAGTGCTTTGGTATATTTTTTTATGACATCATTTTTACTAAAAGTAAATGTGAGTTAGAAATGGTCTCATTTATCAGAGAAAGGCATGTATAGTATTGTTGAATTTTGTGAAAAGATAGAATTTATAAGGGAAAAATATTGATTAACAGGGTATGCCTTTTGTATCTATTTGCAGTTCTCTTGGCTATGCTCAATCTCAATCAACGTTGAAAGGGTATGCACTTTCTTCTTCTTCTTCTTCTTCCTTTTTTCCCATTGTGTAAATGGACTTGGTTTGTTTCTTCTCATACATGAATTATGGTATCCCAATTCACCTTGAAAGGATCAAATCCTTGGATATTATGAATTGTATGCTATTGTACCAGTACTGTTAGAATAGAATTTGGCCTTCTTTTCCAGCTAGGATCCTGTCAAACTCGTAGGAATATTTATTGCCTACCTTACTGCACCTACGCATTACAGGATATCTGACATCAACTAGATGATTATAGTCTATAAGTGGTGCTTGATGAGGAACTTAAATCCTCTTATATAATTTTTTTTCTTGTTCCTTTTACCATTTACTTATTATCTAAGATATTTTTAAATCCTCTGATAGGATTTATTATAGCCCAATTAAAATCAAGAACAAGGACGAACTAAATTATCATATTTCCCCTCTGACTTCTGATATCCTCTTAATGAATTCAGATTCTGGGGCTGATTGCTTTGGATTTTGGAACCGTCTTAACTCCAAACTACTTTCCCTAGTAATATGCTATTATTATGTATGAAGTATTTACTTCCCCCGATCACTTTCTAAGCCTGTCCATCTGTGTTGGCCTTTCTTAATACATCCTTCCAGATTGTCCTGCTGCATTAGTCTGCAGATCTTTTCTTATATTCTTAGGATTGAACTGTTTGTTGATGTACATCTTTAATTACCTTTGACATAGACTCAGTGTGATGTTTGTGA
Source organism: Chenopodium album (assembly GCF_948465745.1). Classification (NCBI taxonomy): domain Eukaryota; kingdom Viridiplantae; phylum Streptophyta; class Magnoliopsida; order Caryophyllales; family Amaranthaceae; genus Chenopodium; species Chenopodium album. Next base: position 39,131,287 of record NC_137855.1, read on the forward strand.
CTCTATATTCCAAAGCATCCTTTTTCAGCAATGCGTTTTTCATCTTTGTTAAAACCAACCCTTTGTCCATTGCGAGACTACCTGGAAGCTTTTTCTGTCAGTATGATGCACAAGAGGAGCTGTTTTTCTTTTGTAGTAAAATTGATTAGTGTATTTGTGCCCAGCTGAAAAAAAAAAAAAACAACATTAGTGTATGCTGAAACATCTTATCTTATATGCCAAAAAGTGACAACTGCATTTATGTTTGAATCTTATGTAGGATGAACCTTAATTTATCTGAAGTATCTTTCAAGTCTCAACCTGTAGTGCAAGGGGTGTTGCTTTAGTTCCTACTTCCTATTTTCATATGGAGGGGTAATGTTTGCTTAAAACTTAGTAATGACTGCAACCTCTTTATTTGCACCGAGGCTTGCTCTCAGCCTTTTTATGTACTCATTTGGTTATATCTATGTAGCTGGTTTTAATTTAGATTAATGATATTATGTCTTTCTGTGTTAGAATGGTTTAATCGCCTGCCTTGCATTTGCTAATTCCTGAAGGGTTGTATTGATATGCTTTTGCTCATCATTTTCTACAGGCATATATGGGGAGGTGCATAGAAAAATTTTAGATACCTCAACGTACAATGGGAAGATATAAGAAGTAATTCCAAAGTTGATGTCGGACAGAACTTCTGATCTGCTGGAAATTACTGGTAGATCCTATTAAATGTGGCTTTCGGGATTGTCTTTTTGTTCCTTTTACTCTGTAATCTCTATATTCAAAGGAGGATTGTTGATCTTGATTTTTGTTCCTCATCATATATTGACCCTTATACTAGTTCCATGTTGATATTGTATTTTGAGAATGAAAATCTTGGAAGAGGGTCATCAATCTCATCATTGAACAATTACTATGAACAACCTTTCATTTTCAATTCTTTTGAAATTACAGAATTATATTTTGATTCATACATCTTGGCTTTTTGAATGTTTCAAGTTAGAACTTGCCACTCATTCTTTTCATTTGATTGTTCACCAATGTAATAATTCACCATTGAGTTACTACAATTATTATTTTCTTTTTCACCATTTGATTATCAGAATTTGCAATATCTGTAGTAGTCATCAACTTCATGATCGTCATTTGCTAGCATCACTATAGTATATATTAGCTCATTATTTTGACAGATCAATGGACTTTAGCAAAGCTCTGTATTTTCCCCATAATTATCTTTGTACACATCCGTTACTATGCAGTGAAACATGCAAGTCAATCTAGGCTGCAAGGGTGACTGCCAAGATCGTTCACTTGCATATCTGAGCACACCTGCACACCTTCCAATCTCTACAGATTTTTTCGAGTAATTGTTATAAGTCAGGTTACAATTTGTGTAACTTGTTATGCTAAATGTTTCTTCAGTGAGACTATTTTTCCGATTGCAGTATCATTTTCTAGCTGAATTGAAGATATATGACCGAATAGAGTTAGAGTACTTCAAATTATGGCAGAAATCCAAAACATTCAAGGCTAGCTAATAGAGTATATTAGCAGTTTAGCACTAATATAGAACCATTTACATTGCAAACTCACCAACTCAGAGTAACAGTAGTGTCACTGTGTCACCTTATAGCACGCGTCGAGCTGCTAAAATCACAATAGGGGGGGTGTTTCTAAGTACTCAACATAATATTAATTTCCACTTTATTCGGCGATGCCATTGGGAAGCTTGATACCTGGTTAATGAATTCGAGCCCCTCTGTTGAAAACAACTGATCCTTGTTACTGCAGCGAATAACCAGTTTATCCAAGACTACGGCACTTTTAAGCACAAATTCTATCAACTGAAGTAGGCCTTTATATGGCTTCTCGTATTCATGTATGGTGATAGTTTTAAGCTTCTTCAGCACACAAGGAGAAGAAAGCTCACGCTGAAGCATGTTGCAGTCACAGAAATAATCCTGATGAACAAATTAAACGAAATAAGTTATATCAAAGTATATAACAATGTATATGTATACGTACATTAGCTTGAAAAACCTACCCCATTGGCATAGATACAAAATACTAAATTAATCAACAAATGATATTTGTTAACACCGTTGATAATGCATCATAAGTTATTATTATCCATACCTTTTATCGTAGCCACGAAAAGAAACTAATTCCAATGTATACTACACAATTTAAAAACCAAATCGGGTGTCAGCTTACCAATTTATCATGATTTTAATAAGTTTAACTAATTTTTGATTCAATTGTACATAAATCATACTACCTCCGTTTTTTTAGTTGACACATTTCTATTATCACCCTCGCCAACGCATATTTTTAACGTTTAATAAGATTCAAACAAGATCGCACATGACTATATTTTATGGTATTCATAAGTTACAAAATCGAGTCAAAGTGTAGTGTGTGAATAGTGTAAAAGTCAAACAGTGTCAATTAAAAAACGGAGATAACATGATTTTGAAAAGAAAAAAAGAACAAAAAACAAACTACAACAATGTCAAACGGATTCATTATATGATTGAAAACAAAAAATAAACTCACCGCAAGAACCTCAATATTTGGGAACTTATCAACTAATTGATCAAAATCGCGATGAGGAATGGCGTAAGGGGTGGTGATCGAAGCATAATAAACAGATGAAACATTGATGAATTGTAGTTGACGCATATATGTTTTTTCAACATGCAAGATGCTAAGGTTAGGGCAATCAATTGTAAAACCCGTCACATTTCTTTCATCAAGTTGAAGCATCAACATTTCGATATTTGGAGCCGTAAATTGTACACCTTGTATATATACCAATAGGGTTCACTATAAGCAATTCTTTCAAACAAGGGCATCCATCTATCACTTTTTCAAGCGCGCCTTCACAAAAATTCACGTCGACAAGGTGCAATCGCATCAATGATCCCGCGAAAACCGGGCCTTCGAGTTCGAGTATCATACCTTGGAGAACGAGCATAACAATGTACTGACTTCGAAACACATGACGAGGCACAACACGTAAAAATTCTCCATACCTTGTAACAAGAAAAAGTTGTTTGGTTTTTTTTGTTGAAGCGAGATTTGCACATTTTGTTTGAGTTGCTTGTGAAAGTCCAACGACACCGCACAATCTCAACGTGTGAATGACGGGGCTTTTGTGATGTTTTAGGACATTGCATACGAATTCATCGTCATTGGGATCTTCGAATGTAAGGGTAGGAATCAAAGTCCATAAGTTTCCGAAACAACGAAGTAAGACTGTTCGACTAGCGTCTGTAGTAGGGAGAAAAGAGAGAATATGGACAAGTAATTCGTCTGGTAATTCACTTAAGCGATCTCTTTTGTTGCCATGTTTGACTTTTTTGTTGCCTTGTAATTTTGTAGTTTTCATGGTTTTTGTTAAACAACAATGGAAGAAGAGGGGAGGAATAGGACTCATGGCTGTATGCATATTTGATGGAGATGTAGAAACCATAAATGGCGACAAAACATTTTTTTTTTTATTATTATTATTTTATTTTTTTTAATGTCAAAATACTACACGGACGGACTAGATTGATCTATATAATTTAAAGGGTCAAGATTGAATATAGTTTCAATGGCTACAATTTTATTGTAGCCATTCAAAAGTCTTCCATTATATTATATGCATCCGTAATTCCATATTGAAGATATGTGTACGATAACACATGTTCGAATTCCTCGGGCCCATTAGTGTAAAAGGCATGTAAATAGTGTGATGACTTTTTTACCCCTTAATGTTTATTTACTCATATACCCATTTAATTCATATTAACTCTTATGCTTTCCGTATTTATTTCTCTCAGTCTTTAGCCTTCATTCCTTCCCTTCCAACGCCCAAAGTTATTTTTCTTCTAACGTTAGAAGGCAAAACTATTTAACCTGATACTAGTCCTCTTCAAGGGGTGGAGGAATAGGCTGGATATAATCCACTTTGTTACTATTTTCATAAAAAAAAAAACATACACACACACAAATCCACTGAATTTAATTACCTCATCAGCTAATTAGACATTTTCCTTTTGAAACTTTCTTCATTAACTTTTACGTTTGTCAATACATAATTTCAATCTCTTGTATATCGCATTATAGACATGTAAAAAATCTAAAGATTAAAAATTTGAAACATATAAATAAATCGAGATGAATCTAATAAGATCTCACATGACTAATATGCCCAACAAAAAAAGGCAATAAAAATAAAGATCAATTATAAAAAAAATGAGAAATGTATATATATTTTCAAGTGTTGCAACTAAAAGTGACAGATGATGTATACTATAATTCACAACAAAAGTCATATTGCACCATAAAAAGCTTACAACTAAAAAGTGAATAGTGTATATATGTTTTCAAGTGTTACATTTTCGTACCTACGCAAGAATATGATTGTCAACAATTTATTTCTTAGTATATGCGTTTAAAAGCCTAGCCACTAAGTTTTGGGTGTCATAACAAACTATTACATCTCGACCTTAAATATCGAATATGTCGCCCGCGTTGCGCGCGTAGACCCCTAATTAACACCCCTAATTTAGAAAAGTAATTTAATAAGGTAACTCATTCGACATTACTTGTATAACAAATCAATAATCCAAAATATTAAGGCTAATAGAGTATATTAGCAGTTTAGCACTAATATAGAACCATTTACATTGCAAAACTCACTAACTCAGATTAACAGTAGTGTCACCTTATTATCTCACGCATTAGGCTGCTAAAATCACAATAGGGGGGTGTTTCTAAATACTGAACATAATATTAATTGCCACTGTTTTCGGCGATGCTCTTGGGAAACTTGATACCTGGTTAATGAATTCGATCCCCTCTGTTGAAAACAACTGATCCTTGCTACCGCAGCAAATAACCAGTTTGTCTAAGACTACGGCACTTTTAAGCACAAATTCTATCAGCTGAAGTAGGCCTTTAGTTGGCTTCTCGCATTCATGAATGGTGATAGTTTTAAGCATCTTCAGCTTACAAGGAGAAGAAAGCTCGCGCTGAAGCATGTTGCAATCACAGAAATAATCCTGATGAACAAGTTAAAAAAATGAAACAAGTTATAGGAAAGGTACACCATACATATAACCTTGCGTATACACATACATTAGCTAGATAAACTCGGTGTGCAGAATGACCTACCCCATTGGCATATATAATAAGTTCTTGCAAGCAGCCCGACCCTTTTAGCAATTTACAAATGATGTTTTGTAAGCAGCTTCCATGGATTCTTGGCCTCAGAGCTAAACGGACCCATTTGTTATTTTCCAAATCCAGTAGCGAATTTCCACAGTGTGCTGGTTGCTGGTGAAGAGTGGAACAACAATAGGATATTAACTCAATAACTTGATTTTGATAATCATACAGAGTAGTATTCTAAATTAGATGACTCCACAAACATGTAATAGTCAATAAACACCGAGAATTTGAGAGAAACTTAAATCTGTATATTCATTACAAATTGCTCAGTATCTAGCGACTGGTCCTCTATCACATCGCGCATGATTAGAAGATTTCAATTCAGGAACTACTCAAGATACTTTCAACTAATTTAATTAAACTATTGTGCTCACAACAAGCACATTTATAAACAATGTAAGAAAAAAAAAAAAAGTATTTTTACTTTTCTGTTGTCAGTTTTTAAAATTCCTGAAAACAAAAAACTCACCGCATAAGCTTCATTATTAACATGAAGAACCTCAATGTTTGGGAACTTATCAACTAATTTATCAAAATCGCGACGAGGAATGCCACACTCGTAAGGGTTGATCGAAGCATAATAAACAGAGGATACGTTGATGAATTGTAGTTGATCAAAAAATGTTCTTTCAACATGCAAGATTCCAAGGTTAGGACAATCAAGTGTAAAAACTGTGTCATGACTTTCATGAACACAAAGCATTAACCTTTCGATATTCGGAGCCGTAAAATGCAAACCTTCTAGTCCAATAGGGTTCATTATAAACAATTCTTTCAAACAAGGGCATCCATCTATCACTTTTGAAAGAGCGCCTTTACAAAAATTCACATCGATAAGTTCCAATCGCCTCAATGATCCCATCGATACAGGGCGTTGGAGTACGAATCCTAAACCATCGAGAACGAGCGTAACAATGTGTTGACTTGTAAACACATGATGAGGCAGAAAAAAGTCTACTTTGTAAGGATCATAATACTCCAAATTAATAAACAGGTGTTTGGTTTTCTTCCTTGAAGCGAGTTTTGCACATTTTGTCAAAGTTGCCTGAGAAAGTGCTACTACATCGCGCAATCTCAACGTGTGAATGACGGGACTTTTGTGATGGTTTAGCACATTACATACGAATTTATCGGCAATCGGATAATGAAATGAAAGGGTAGGAGTCAAAGTCCATAAGTTTCCGAATCGACGAAGTAAGACTGTTCGAATAGCGTCTTTAATTGGGAGAAAAGAGAGAATATGAACAAGTAATTCATCTGCTAATTCGCTTAAGCGATCTCTTTTGTTGCGTTGTAATTTTGTAGCATTCATGGTTTTTGTTTAAAACAACAATGAAGGAAGAGGGGGCGAAAAGGGCTAGGGTTAGGATAAGAAGAAAATATTCTAGTGTGGAAGGTTGTTACGATATATATATTAATCACGCAAAATCTAATCTAATATATATATGTAAAGGGGAGTTTTTTCCCGAGATTTTAGAGCGCCGCGTAGGATTTTTATTTTTAAAAAATGATTAGAGCGCCAAATAGGATTAATATTTTTAAAACGCTACAGTAGAGTTATGCCACCTAAGATTAGTTAACGTGCCACGTAGGATTATAATTTATAGTTATATCCAATAAATAATTCAATTGCCACATAATCATAATTGACCAATGAGATTTTAATGGTTACATTAATTAAATACGAAATATTATCATTTGAGATTAGAAATTTTATCAAAATTTTTTAAACAAATACGGAGAAAATGATATATTACATAGAACTAATAAAATAACAAATTTCTATGAGAAATGTCATCATTTCTATGAGTGATGTCATCATAATAATAAACTTTGAGCGAATAGGGGAGGGGGTCTAGGTTGAGCCGGTGGGAGAGGGGATCTGAGCGGTTGGTGGGATGAGAGACGCCACCACGCCAGACGTGGGTGGAGGTGGGGTTGTCGTGGGTTGGATGTTTTTTTTTATATTTATTTTCAACCATTTACGTGGTGACACGTGTCACTTAACTAAAAAAATTACCTCTTCTACGTGTTATTGATCACTCAAGATCATTTTGAGCGAATAACCTCGCTCCAAAGTTCAGATCTATTAACTACTAATATTATTAAAACAGAATATTGCTTAATCATCAACCCCTAATCTATATTATGCGTTATTCTCACATTAAAAAATTTCCCACCATTTCTATGAGTGATGTCATTAATTATGAACTTTCTTCTTTAATCTACATTATTATACATTAATTTTCAAACAAAAAATACTGATCACTCTTGTTACATTATTCAAATCTTACCGCGCACGAGTTTATTCTAGTTATTTAAATATAATCCAACGTTGGAAATATTTTAAGCAAACCGATTAAAGGTAGGATAATTTTTTTAAAATTTTCTTTTTTTTTAGGAAAATTTACCACCTTCTGTTATGTCCATTTTAGCAATTACCACCTTCTATTTTTTTTTTTTTGAAAATTACCACCTTCTATTTTCAAAAACATCAAAAGTTACCACCTTCTTGCCCCTCAACTACCACGTGACGTCATTTTGGGCTCATTCTTTCCCTTTCCTCCCAATTTCCCTCACATTTCTCATTCCTAACTCTATTCTCATCCCCCCTTTCACTTCTTTTCCCCCAAACAATCAAAAACACTTCAATTCACTCCTCCAAATCAAAATTGACCAACAATTATTGGTGGTTTGGGGGGAAAAAAGTGAAAGGGGAGATGAGAATCCAAATAGGAATGAGAAATGTGAGGGAAATAGGGAGGAAAGGGAAAAAATGGGCCCAAAATGACGTCACGTGGTAGTTGGGGGGTAAGAAGGTGGTAACTTTTGATATTTTTGAAAATAGAAGGTGGTAATTTTCAAAAAAAAAAATAGAAGGTGGTAATTGCTAAAATGGACATAACAGAAGGTGGTAATTGTCAAAATTTCCTTTTTTTTATTTGAGAAAATACAAATTTATCTTCAACATAAATAGAAAAAAGTGGTAGAGATAAACGAGGCCTCAATCGGCTTTTTCCCCCAATTTTCAGCTTTTTAAAAGTTCAAATTCAAATTTCTATTCAAAAACACCATCATCACCATACTTCTTAAAACCCTCTCATTTTACACTGCATTACCAAATTCACAACAATGCCACCAACCGAAACCCCTTCATCTTCAACCTTTCAATTCTGCTTCCCTCCATTAACAACAATGCCACCAAAACTCGAAACCCCTTCATCTTCTTCAACCTCTCATTTCGTCTTCCCTCATGCAAATTCCAATATTACCCCTAACCCATCTAAGTTCTTCTCCCCAAAACTCCTCTCCTCTGCTCTTCCCGCCACTTCCTTCTTCACCAATTTCACCCTCAAAAATGGCGATCAACCCATCTTCGTCCACCCTTACCTCGTCAAACTTTCTCTCTCCTCACTTTCTCTCTCCTACCCATCTCTCACCTCGTCGTCTTCTTCTATTTCCCAGAAATTCACCCTTGATTTCACCGTCTCAACTTCACAGTCTTCTCCTCATTTGGTCTCATCGTTCAGTGACTTGACTGTTACTGTTGATTTCTTAGGCTCTGATTTTAGGTTTTTGCTTGCAAGAGGAAGCCCTTATGTCACTCTAGAAGTTTCTAGACCTTTGCCCCTCTTATTTGCGACGAATTCTGCCATTCAAACCATCTCCTCTTCTTCTTCTCAAACGAAACACAGAATCGAACTTCAAAACAATCAAACTTGGGTTGTTTACTCATCTTCTGAGTTAAATCTGGAAAAACAAGATAATACCCATATCAAAAGTTCAAAATCATTTTTTGGGGTAGTTAGAATTGCAGTTATTCCTCAAGAAAAATCAAACAAATTTGAGGAAGTTCTTGATTTTCACAACACTTGTTATCCAACAAATGGGGAAGCAGTCTTTTCAACCCCATTTAGTTTGGATTACAAATGGGAGAAAAAGGGGTGGGGTGAATTGTTGATGTTAGCCCATCCTTTGCATGTTAAGCTTCTGTCAGTTTATAATTCTAGGGTTAAAGTTCTTGATGATTTTAGGTTTAAAAGCATAGATGGTGAGTTAATTGGAATTGTTGGTAATCGATGGAATTTGAGGGTTGATAATATTCCAATTTCTTGGCATTCAGTTAGAGGAATTCCTGAAGAAAGTTACCCAGAAATTGTTACTGCACTATGGAAAGATGTTGGTGCTTTAGATTCGAACCCGATTTCGATAACAAATGTTTATAGATATTCAATGCAGGTTTCTAGGGCTGCTAGATTGGCTTTGATTGCTGAAGAAGTGAATTGCTTGGAAGTGATTCCAGCAATTAGGAAGTTTTTGAGGGATTCAATTGAACCTTGGTTAGTGGGTTCTTCTGAAAAAAATGGGTTTTTATATGATGAGAAATGGGGTGGAATTGTGTCAAAAGATGGTTCTGTTGATCCGAAGGCAGATTATGGGTTTGGGTTTTACAATAATCATGTTTATGCATTGGGTTATTTTGTGTTTTCAATTGCTGTTCTTGCAAAAATTGATGTTCAATGGGGGATGAAATTTAAGATGGAAGTGTATGCGTTGGTAGCATCTTATATAAGCTTGGGTAAAGGGGAAAAATCTAAGTATACTAAGCTTAGGTCATTTGATGTGTATAAATTGCATTCATGGACTAGGAATTTCAATGATGATTATGAACGGAATTCCGAAAATCCAAGTGCTTCTATCAATGCTTACTATTCAGCTTCACTCTTGGGTAAGGTGTTTGGGGATGATCATCTTGTGGCGATAGACTCGACACTTGCTGCGTTTGAGATCGAAGCAGCTAAGACTTGGTGGCATGTCAAGGAAGGTGGAGAGGTGTATGAGGGCGAATTTGTTAAGAAGAATAAAATGGTTGGTCTAGTTTGGGAGTACACGAGAGAAGATAAGCTGTGGTGCACTGCAACTGGGAACCGGGAATGTAGGGTAGGAATACAAGTTAAGCCACTGATGCCTGCATTAACTGAGATGCTGTTTGCTGATCTTGGATACATTAGAGAGGTCATCGATTGGGTGGCACCGTCTTTGGCAAAAACGGATGTTAGTGATAATTGGAAGAGCTATTCTTACGCATTGGAAGCTATAATTGACTCAAAAAATGCATTGAACAAGGTCCGAAATCTGAAAGGTTTCGATGAAATGAACTCATTGTCGAACATGCTCTGGTGGTGTCATAGCAGAATTGGGAAGCAGGATTATTGTTCTTGGTGTAGAAAAGAGTTGAAAGATTGCTCCTATTGTTGCTATTGCTGCTAAATTGACCTTGTTAATCTTGCAGGATGTTCGAGTTTAATCAGTTTATTAGAGCACTTGTAGTTTTTGCTACCATGGTCACCCTTTTGAGTTTTGAGTCTATATGGTTATTTGTGTAGTTTTTCATACAGTAAGGCAATCGAGCTCTTGCAGGTTTTGCTACCTCTTGAAAATTAGTTATCATAGGGTATCTGGAGCTCTATTTTTGGCTATGGCTAATAATGAACTATGTTATGTTTGTGCTCCCTAGTTTGTGGTAAATCAAATCTCTTCTAGTAAAGAATTTCTTGGCTAGTGTAGTTCTCTGTTTTTAGTTAGCTTTATTATAAAATATAAGTTCGAAGTAATATGATATGTTCAATTTGCTTGTTGTGAATCGAATACTCCATATTCAAGTTGTTTGAGCTCTTGTAGTCGAGTGTTGAGGCAAACTCTATGAAATTTCAATAATAGGATATGTTTTCAATGTGACATCTTGGTTATCTGATGAAAAATGTGAGGTGTTAGAATGGCAAATTTTGGATATTCGAGCAAATGCTTACACTACATTGTAGACTTGTAAGTCTTTTATTGTGTAAGTAGTAGTAATGTTTAGCCGAAGTTACCACACCATGGCTGTGAGGTTTTTGTGTTATCTTGTGTTAGCAAATCATGTGATTCATGCCTCCTGCATTATATTGTGTTAGTAGTATTTATGTTTCAATCTTGTGTAGGATGGACCTTTATCTATCTGAAGTTCTTTCAAGTCTCGACCTATAGTACAAGGGGTCTTGTTTTATGTGTAGTGGTAATGTTTGCTACTTAAAACTTAGTGTAATAGCTACCATTTCATTTGCGCTTAGGCTTGCTATCAACCTTTCGATGCATTCATTTGACGTTTATATCTGTTTTTCCAGTTTTTAGCTTGATGACAGTATTTCTCTGTGTTAGAATGATAAGAAGTAATGCCAAAGTTAATGTCAGACATAACATCCGATCTGCTGGAAATCATTGGTAGATCTCCTTTAGTGTGACATTCGCGATTTTTTGTTTTTCTTTTTTTTTTGTTTCTTTTAACTCTCTAGTCTCTATAATCAAAAGAAGGATCATTGAGCTTAGTATATGTTTATCATCATATATTGGCTCTTATGTTAGGTCCATGTTAATATAGTATTTTGAGAGTGAAAATTCTTTGAAGAGGGCCATCATTGAACCATTACTTTGAACAACCTTTCATATTCAATTAAATTGACAATGCAGATTTTATTTTGAGTTACGAGTCTTGATTGAAGTAACTCACCATTGAATTGCTATGATTATTATTACCACCATCTTATTTCTTCAGTTCATCAGAAATTGCAATTTCTATTAGGCTGTAGCATCTCGACCTTTTTTTAGTTGGGCTGGGCTGCCTCTCTACTATTGAAGGTGCTCTTAGCCCACTTTTTAAAGTCACCGATTGATAAAGGTGGCCCAATAAACTAAGAGAACGTTGGTTCAGAAAATTTTGATTTCTTTTATTCCCTTGGTTTTGCATCTTGCTGATTAGTGGGCGCCTAGGCATATATTTTTTAAAAAAAATACAATACAATACCTTGGTTTAGTATTGACATTAGAAAATCAATTGTTGATATTAGGATTAGAGTTTTATACTTCTTATCATAAGTTTGGAAATTTTCAACAACGAGAATAATGGTATTTATTAAATTAGTTACTTACCCTTGATATGTACTCATAAACTTAACTAAAGCAAAAATCTTTTAGATGACATTGGTTGGTTGAAAATTAAAAGTACATTGTAAATTCGTGTGGACATAAGCAAAAAATTATATGCATTTCATTGTTTATAATTCCAACAACTACACAGTACGTGATATAGTTATGTATGATAATAATTTAATTTAGACGTACGATAATAATTTTTAGGACTTTATTTACTAAATTAAGCTCGTTATATCCTTATGCTAGTTACACATAGCTTTTGCTAGTTAAAATTATTATAACACTTTAATTTGAGCATATTGTAACAAGCTTAGCTAAATCATTCCATTCGAAACTAATTGATATTGTCATAAATTCAAATTTTTTTTTTAAAAAAAAAAAGGAGTAATCGTCTTCTCCCTTGAATCTTCTCGTCTCTAGTCCGTAGAAGTTAATTAGTGGAAAGCACTTCGCTTAGCGTGATTGTAACTCCACTCTAAGAATTGTCTCTCTAATCTCCCCAACTAGACAATGCAACTACTCACAACTACATTTACAAATATTGAAATATACATCCTACTCATCAATAAATTATCAATTAATCATGGTAACTACTTTTGAAGTGGTAATTAATTGCCTAGATCGCAAACTAGGATGGTTTACGATGTTCAAAGTTGATCTTATATTACGGAAAACTAGAGCATACCCGTGCAAAGCACGGGATACATTATACATGAAAGAAAATCACCTGAAGTGAAATGTTGGTGGTTATAGTAAAACTTTAAAATAGTAGAATGGGTAGGGTAGTTATTAGTGTTTACAAAAAAAATCAAGAATAATAATATTTAAAATAAAAAATGGAAGTTACTTAATTGTAGGTTATAGCCAAAAAAAAAAAACCAAATTCATGAGAGCTGGGGATTGAGGTTTTGAAGAAACCTCATCAACAAACTCTACAATTATATATTAGACTAGAGTGTACCCGTGCTAAATGCACGGGATGTATAAGAAAAAATATATTTAAAATATGGAAAATTGATCTTGATGTTATAACTTATACTTGGGCTGCAGTGGCCGGTTTTGGACTGGTCGGTTCTGTTGAACCCTAATTAGTTTTGTTGTACTGAGTATCACTACAAGAAAACACCTTAATTGCGACGGAAAAATTTCGTCGTAAACTATGTAAATTCCGTCGTAAAGTTGGTTTACGACGGACTTCCGTCGTAAATGGTTGTCGGAAAACCCTTTGTAGGAAAATGGCCATTTTACGACGGAATTTCCGTCGTAAACCAACTTTACGACGGAATTCACGACGGAACTAATATCGTCAGACTTGGAATTGGCCTTTGAAGAAGTTCCATCGCAAATTTGCGACGGAAAAGGTTCCCTCGCAAATTATATTTTGCGACGGAATTTTCCCTCGCAAAATATTACTTGCGACGGAATATTTCGTCGTAATTTACATATTTGCGACGGAATTTTCCCTCGCAAAATATAATTTACGACGGACAATTCCGTCGCAATATATATTTGTACGATAGAAAATTCCGTCGTAAATTATATTTTGCGAGGGAAAATTCCGCCGCAAATTATATTTTGCGAGGGAAAATTCCGTCGCAAAATATAATTTGCGACGAAATATTCCGTCGCAAATTGTATTTCCAGCCCAAAACAAATTTTTGTAATTTACTGCATTTTCAAACCTTAATTTTTTTAATGATAAATCGCTAAAAAAAAAACTAAATATTGAGTCCTTAAATTGTTGTTTTTAAAAAATTAATTACCGACCTACGAAATTGGGGTTATGTACATATATATACAATAATTATGTCCTAGTACAAAAGATAGTCCACATTTTGGTAATCTATACCAAACAAAAGCTAGGTTAGAGTGATTCTATGCTAGACTAAAGCTAAGCTACGCAATCGCCTGGAAACCCTGGCCTGCTCCACCACCACCTGGGTCGTCCCTAGGGTCTCGATGCTGAGGATGAATGGTGGAACATGAGTCGTTGTTGTTGAGACGACTCATCATCTCATCCATACTCTCCTTGTATCTCCTCTCCATTTCAGCCATTCGGGCTTCCATTTGAGTTTGGAGAGCTTGCACCCTGTGTTCCATCTGGTCTTGCATTTGAGAAATGACAGACGGCGTGTATTGCTGTGAAGAACGGGAACCTCGACCCATCTGTTTGCCATAGTAGAGCTCTGCACTTTGGCCAAGTCCCTTCACATGCCCCTTCATATTGCGCCCACCCACCGACTTCCAGTACAACTCATTGGGACTCTTCTGAATCCCCTGACTCCTTGTTTCTTCGAGCTTCTTCTGGTAGGTTTCCTACAAAATATTGAAGATAATAAAAAATATTGTTAAAAAAACAACCAACAATATAAGGTAAGGTTTCTTTCTTCTAAAATTCCAATATCACATATTTTTAAGTGCCTAAGGATATAGAAATAAAGAGAAATAAGCACATAAGTCACTTTTCGACCCTAACTCATCCAAAATCACCCAAATTTGGCCTATATGGCTAAAACCATGCCTATTTTCTAAATTTACAAGCAAATGGACTCGTTCTTTCTTATAACATTCCAATATCACATACTTTTAAGTGCCTAAGGATAGAAATTAAGAGAAATAAGCAAATAAGTCACTTTTCGACCCTAACTCATCCAAAATCACCCAAATTTGGCCTATATGGCTAAAACCTTGCCTATTTTCTAAGTTTTCAAGCAAATGGACTCGTTCTTTCTTATAACATTCCAATATCACATACTTTTAAGTGCCTAAGGATAGAAATTAAGAGATATAAGCACATATGTCAGATATCGACCCTAACTCATCCAAAATAAGCATATAATGTGTTCTACTTTGCTAATTTGCCATATATCAACTCATATAATAAGTGTTTACCGCATTCCTTTTTGCTTTGTTGTTGGCAGCCACTTGGCCTTTTCCAGGCACTTCCTTGAAGTGTGTCGACAAGAAAAGATCATGGGGATTTGGTGATTGGCCTTGGTTTTTTGCAGCCTTTATATGTACATGCAGAAAATCATTGAAAACATGTTAGCCCACCAAAATTCATTAATAGACAAATGACTTAATTGTTACTGGACATATTGTAGGAACCTTACCATCCTTCTAGCATGTTGTACTGATGACATTGAACCTTGAAAGTGGGTCGGTTCAACGACATTTTCCATGGATCCGCCTCTTCGGTTCTTCTTGTTTTGTTCCGACCGCTTCTTATATTCTGGATCGGTTGCAACAATTCGCATCATGCCTTCGTGGACATCCTTATTAAGCCATCTTGGTTTGCGACCATTCATCCTGTGTGTGATGTTGTAGAACGTGTCACGTAGGCGTTCTGCAAACTTTACGACGAAAGTGTCCTTCACTTGGTTGTTTAACTCAGGTGCCCACTTGAATTTTTTCTGCAAATCAAGAAAATATCTTTATTACAAAATTCAACTCTATCAATATAATTTATGAAACATGTATTATGTTAGGTTAAAGTTATCATACGTTGAACAAGTTCCAAAAGTGCTCTCTCGAATCTTCATCAACCTCTCCATAATTCCTCCAAGGCTGAACATAGTAGCCGGTTAGCGAGTCGGAGACCGCATTCTTCACCGGGATAATCCCAAACCTATAATAAAGGATAGACATTCATGTAAGTAGATAATCAACAAGAAGTGAACAAAACATGGTTAAAGAAATACAAATTCACTTTATCAAAGTAAATACGAATTTAAGGATATTTCATTATACAAATACATACGCACCAAAGTGTGGAAGGGTCCAACTCTAGCAAGTCATTAGGATGCGGGTCCTGTAGCTCCTGTTCCTGTTGCTCCTGTTGCCCTTGTACATGCCTAGGAATCTGTCTCTGATTGACGATTTCTTGAGAGGCCCCCAAATCATGTGCCTCCTCTTCCTCCATTGACTCATCCTCGTCATCACGTGCAACCTGAGATTTCCCCTTAGTCTTTCTCCTATTGGACGTTTCTCCTTTATTTCCTCCTCCCATGATGACCACCTGAAAAAGTTGTTAGTACCATGATCACACATTGTAAATTCATAAATTAGAATAAAAAAGACATTAAAATAATAAAATGAGACCAAAAATGTAATGCAATATTAAAAGTCCGAGTAGTCATTAAAAACTAAACATTCGAAGACGATAGTTAAAGGAGTAACTACATATTCTCCTCTTCATTACTCTTATCACTACTACCACTATCATTATCACTATCATTATCACCATCACTAGTGTCATCTAAAAATACATCGATGTCCTCTTCTTCGTCACTGTC
This sequence comes from Chenopodium album, assembly GCF_948465745.1. Lineage (NCBI taxonomy): Eukaryota > Viridiplantae > Streptophyta > Magnoliopsida > Caryophyllales > Amaranthaceae > Chenopodium > Chenopodium album. Next base: position 39,147,750 of record NC_137855.1, read on the forward strand.
ACTGGAGCCAATGCTTTCTTCTTCTTCTTCATCGCTTGAGATAATAAAGCCATCGTCATCATCATCATCACTATCAAGTTCATAGTCTGGAATGTCATTTGGTGGACAAAGCGTTGCATGTACTTGTGATGAAGGACTCTGCAAAAACTCTAAATCCACCGGAGCATCAATCACCGACCTTGCTTGAGTTCTAAAAACAGCCCACCATTGAACCCGATCACGTTTAAGGCTAGGGTAAGATGCATAATACACTTGAGACACTTGGTAAGATAAGACAAATGGATCATACTTGGGATACTTCTTAGTATGATTTACTTCGACAAGCTTGTATTGTTCATGAATGTTCATTCCTTTACCACAATCCATCCAACTACAACTAAACAAAATAGTCTTGTACTCTTTTTCGGGACCGGTGTAGACAAGTTCAATTATGTCGTTTAAAATGCCAAAGTACTCTCCACCGTCCTCACTTGAGACACACACCCCATAATTCATCGTAGATAATTGTTTGCCATAGGACTGTGTGTGGAAATTAAATCCACCGACAAATATCTGGTTCCAAGTTCGAACACGCTTGAAAGGCCTCATAGACAATGCTCGCAATACATCGGAACTTGGTTTTTGTTCTCTCACCTATAACCGTTACAAATACAAATGTCACACTAATTGAAATGAAATATATTATATTATATTATGACAAATTAATCGATATACAATGTTCCAAAAGTATTATCACCTTGTGATGAAACCAATTAGGGAATTCACCTTCCCATTTCTCCATGACATCTTCTCGGCGCTAGTAAGTTCGAGTACTAAGAATGTAGTCCTCAAACTGCCTAATAGATTAATGACACATGGTTAATCTTTGCAGCAATTATATTAAATTTAAGGGATTTTCAAAAGTTTATCCTAAACATATATACCTTTCGTATTCACCAAGAATGCCGGTATTTCTTAAAACGAACAAATGAGCACGTTCGAGTTCCTTGTCATCTAAATACCGAGTTTTACCCTTATTTGACACACGACCCTTATCCACAATGAACAGCTCTGGGATTTCATCGTTGTTGGCCGGTGAATCCACATCAGCATTCACATTTCGACCTAGATCTCGTGTTTTTGTGTCAACTGAGGGCTGAAAGTAATTGGAGCAGAAGTTTGATATCTCTTCAGTGAGATAAGCGTTGCATATGGAACCTTCAACACGAGCCTTATTACCAATTTTTCGTTTCAGGTGATTCAGGAACATGTAATTATGTTTATGTAGCCGTAGAAGTATAAGTAATGAAAAGCAATGAAAGAGATGAAAGTAAGAGTTAAGAAAGGACCTTTGATTTACCTTTCGAAAGGATACATCCACCGATATTGAACAGGTCCACATAACTTGCCCTCATATGGCAAATGAATTGGTAAATGCTCCATGGAGTTAAAGAAAGATGGGGGGAAAACCTTCTCAAGCTTGCACAGGATCTCAGCTATGTTTTTTTCCAATCGCTCCATGTCGCTTACTGTAATTGTGTAGCAACATAAATCGCGAAAGAATTGGCTTATCTCTGTAATTGCATTCCATATATGGGTAGGGAGCAATTCTCTCAAAGCAGTGGGCAACAACCTCTCCATGAACACGTGACAATCATGACTTTTCATTCCATGTAACTTACCTGATTGCAATTCAACGCATCGGCTCAAATTGGAAGCGTAACCATCAGGAAACCGAAGCTGTTTGACCCACTCACACAAAACCTTTCTCTGAGCCTTGTCAAGAGCAAATGGAGCCTTTGGCATGAATTCTTTTCCTCTATCATCCTCTTGAAGATGTAGCTGGGGCCGTTTATAGTATTTAGCAATGTCATTCCGAGCTGATGGCGTGTCACAAGAAAGCCTTTTCACGTCCATTATAGTGTGAATCAACTGATCAAAAAAGTTTTTTTCAACGTGCATGACATCTAAGTTGTGACGAACAAGCAGATGTTTCCAATATGGAAGGTCCCATAGAGTGCTTTGCTTGAACCACCCTTTTTTTGCCTTCTTGAGACGTTTCAGTGCCTCGGGGCCATCTGTTGCTTTAGGGAGGTTTTTCACACATTCCCAAAGTTCCTCTCCTGACATGATGTGAGGTGGTGAACCTTTTTCGACTTTGTTTTTACAAAATGCAGTTTTACTATTTCGAAAAGGATGATTTGTCGGAAGGAATTGACGATGGCAATCAAACCAAGAAACCTTACCACCATTTTCGAGCCAAAATGCTTTGCTTTTTTCCATACAATATGGACAAGCCTTCTTACCGGCTGTGGTCCAACCAGATAACATACCATAAGCCGGGAAGTCACTAACGGTCCATAGGATGGCTGCTCGAAGATTGAAATTTTGTTTTCTCGAAATATCGTAAGTATTTGCCCCAACTTCCCACAACTGTTTCAACTCGTGTATGAGCGGCTGCATGTAAACATCCAAGTTGCCCTTAAGGTTTTTAGGACCAGGAACAAGTAACGACAGAAACATGAACTGTCTTTTCATACACATTGACGGAGGCAAGTTATAAGGGGTCAAAATGACAGGCCAACATGAATATTGTCCCCCAAACTGACCATGTGGAGCAAATCCATCCGTACATAGGCCAAGTCGAACATTACGAGGTTCAGAGACAAACTCAGGAAAGCAACTATCTAGGTGTTTCCACGCTTCACTATCGCTAGGGTGTGCCATTGTGCCTTGAACTCGAGGATTTTTAGCATGCCATGTCATTTCCTCAGAAATGTTTTTAGTTGCAAAAAGCCTTTGCAACCTAGGTGTGATAGGGAAATAAAATAAAACATTCAAAGGCACTAAGCTACCTTTAGAAGTCTTCTTGTATCGGTCGCTGCCACACACCCTACATGTAGATAATTGAGCATCATCTTTCCAAAACAACATACATCCTTTCGGGCATGCATGAATCTTTTCATGGGGCAGCTCTAACCCCTTAACAATTTTCTTGACCTCATAGAATGTCTCGGCCATGTGGTTGTTGTTAGGAGTCGCTTCATTAACCAAAGAAGCAAATCCATCAACACATCCGTGCGGCAAATTATACTCACACTTTAGGCTAGTGATTCTAGAAGCCATCTCTAACACAGACAATGAACTTCCTTCGTATAACGGTTGCTCAGAAGCCCTTAACAAATCAAAAAATGGCTTGGCTTGTGCATTAGGCTCCTCCTCTAATGAAACAGGTGGCTCTTCGGAATGGCCTTGATCTTGAGACTGACCAAAGGCATCCAACACCATTTCACGATATTCATTTGACTGCCTTCTACGAGTTCCTGGAAACCCTTCCCCATGACACATCCACTCGTAGTAATTAGGTAAAAAACCGCTACGATACAAATGAAGTTTGACCGTATCTGGATCCCAAAAACGTTTGTTTTTGCATTTAAAACATGGACACCTAACTTCATTCGGGTTGCTACTCTCGGGATGATCTTCCACATGTTTAAGGAATTCATCTACCCCCTTCAAGAACTTAGGATTAATAGAATTCCCAACCTTCCTTTCGTACATCCAGCTACGTTCTGTTCGTTTCATGATTACAAGTTCTACACAACTAACACATATACCATTAATCACATTAGTCATAAGCAAAATATATATTCATTATAGATCAAACTGTTATGGAAATGCAAATGAGAAGAGAAATGATTTCCAAGGGTCCTTATCACTCCAACCTAACCCATCCTTGTACGTTCAATCTCACTAGTGAATGTATGCCAGAATTTCAATTCTATGGAAAATCCGGCAGCATCTCCCTACAGTTCCCCAAGTACACAATATAGGCGATTAGAAACACCTATATATGTACCTAGAGAACATTGTAGAGAAATGACAAGCAAGGATCTTCCTTAGAATTAAAACAAAGGAATACATTCACCACCTAAGTGAGAATAAACGTACAAGGACAGTCCCAACTGGGGACTATTCAAGACATACTCCTAATGTGTATGCCTTGAACGGATATCTAGGCATATGATTATGCAAATGATTTTTTTAAAAATATATATACTTAACTAACATACATAATATTAAACAAATATATCAAGATTAAACTAAACAAGAGAAACAAATCAAACCAAACCAAAGTAAACTAATATATCATATTAAACTAAACCAAACCAAACTACCGTTTTATATATTAAATTAAACTAACATATTTCTAAAAAAACTAAACTACAATAAGATACGTTATATTAAAATAAATTAAACTAAAACACAATATATTAACATAAACTTAACTAAACTACATTATGTTACACTAAACTAAACCAAACTTACATTATATTGTTTTTTTAAAGAGAAGGGAGCAATTAATTACTTATAAGAGATGACCAATGTCACTTAATTAACCAAACTAAAAGTTATTGAATACATTCTAATTATAATTCAACACACTATCTAACAACCAAAGTAAGATACACACATACATTATATTAGGGTTTGTAATGTAGCTAACCTTTAGATCTGCACTTCTTTTTAACAATTAAACCAACAAAATTGTACAAATCCTACAACAAAATTAAAAAAAATAAAATAATTAAGGGTTTATAAGTAAACAAAATTAAATTTAAAAAAAAAGGGGAAAGCAAAGGCAACTTACTGTCAGGCGGAGGTGTGGCGTCGCCGAAAACAACCACGGCCAGGTGGTTCAGTCACGGCTAGGGGACGGAGGTGCGGCACATAGGCTGCATTGTGGTGGTTATATGTTAGCTGTTGGTGGTTTTTTTGCAAAAAAAAAAAAAAAAAAAAAAAAAAAAAAAAAAAAAAAAAACAATTAATTGACCAATTGCACACACTTACCTAGACGCGGCGGCTCGCCGGAAACCACCAGGGCTCGACAGCTCTCCCTTCCTCCTTATCTTTCTCTTTCCCGTTCTCTTTCTCCTCTCTCTTTCTTTCCCGTTCTTTTTCTCCTCTCTGTTTCCCGTTCTCTTTCTCGGCGGCTGATGTGCGTCGTCTGCAGGTGTCACCGGCGTAAAGAAATCACCACCGCCGCCGCGACTTTCTCATCTCTCCTTCTCTCTCTCCTTCTCTTTCTCTCTCTCCTCGCGCTGCTTCGCTTCTCTCTCTGATTTTCAATTATTTCCCCCTTTTTTTTTTAGGTCGCAACTTTTAATTTTCAAAAAATGACAGTAATATTTACGACGGAATTTATTTCCGTCGTAATTTAAAACTTGCGACGGAATACTCCGTCGCAAAACACTTTACGACGGAATATTCCGTCGCAAGTTTTAAATTACGACGGAAATAAATTCCGTCGTAAATTTTACGAGGGAAAATGCGTCGTAATAGAAATTTTCCGTCGCTAAATTGTGACGAAATATTTTCCGTCGAAAATATCCACCTTTACGACGGAAAATCATATCCGTCGTAAGCATTCCGTCGCAATTTAGCCTATTTCTAGTAGTGTATTAATAATAATCGTATAAATAATGTGCTAACACCTGCTGTGCTATGCTGAAATATGATATTCTATGCTTTGCTTAGAAGCTCAAAAAACAGGGTCTTACTCTTTTATGTCGGTGTCTACGCAATGCTATTATGGGGTTTACTTTTTCAAAGTTATAGTGGTTACCCGTTCAGTGTTATAGGGGTTACTCGTGTTACTCAGTTAGTAAACCCTAATTTGTACTGAGTATAAATAATAATTGTATTAATAATGTGTTGACACCTGTTGTGCTATGATGAAATGTGATATTCTATGCTTTGCTAAGAAGCTCTAAAAACGGTGGCAACGCAATGTAGTTAGATATTATGGGGTTTACTTTGTCAAATTTGAAATATTTTCCGTCGAAAATATCCACCTTTACGACGGAAAATCATATCCGTCGTAAGCATTCCGTCGCAATTTAGCCTATTTCTAGTAGTGTATTAATAATAATCGTATAAATAATGTGCTAACACCTGCTGTGCTATGCTGAAATATGATATTCTATGCTTTGCTTAGAAGCTCAAAAAACAGGGTCTTACTCTTTTATGTCGGTGTCTACGCAATGCTATTATGGGGTTTACTTTTTCAAAGTTATAGTGGTTACCCGTTCAGTGTTATAGGGGTTACTCGTGTTACTCAGTTAGTAAACCCTAATTTGTACTGAGTATAAATAATAATTGTATTAATAATGTGTTGACACCTGTTGTGCTATGATGAAATGTGATATTCTATGCTTTGCTAAGAAGCTCTAAAAACGGTGGCAACGCAATGTAGCTAGATATTATGGGGTTTACTTTGTCAAATTTATAGAGGTTACCCGTTTAGTGTTATAGGGGTTACTCGGGTTAGTCGGTTAGTGTCATATTGGTTAGTGCATGTCTTGCTCTAAGAGTTATATACTTTAATATGTTGCAAATAGTTATTCAGTGAGGCCGGTTGCGCAAAAACGTGTTGCACTTTTTTTTTTTGTTTTTTTTTTTTTTTTTTTTGATGATAAGAGAAGTGGAAATTGTTTAGAAGGTAGTGCCTAAAAAAATGCATATAATTGAAGGGTTGAAGATTTAGAGTACTATAGTGAATTGTTGATAAAGGAATTGTATACTCGTGCTTATGCATGACATATATTATACTATCTACCAAAAAATACTCGTAAAACAAAGTGAAATGTTAGTACATATTGTTTTAAAAAAAAAAAGTGAAATGCTGGGAATTTTGAGTGTTACAGTGAATTGTTGATAAAGATTTTGTATACTTGTGCTAATGCATGTCATATATTATACTACGTACCAAAATAAAAAAAAAACATAATAAAAATTAAAAAAAATAAAAAAAAAACACAAAGTTAAATGTTAGTAGTACTTTCTTGAAAAAAAACAAGGTAGTTATGGTTTTTTTTTTAAAAAAAAAAAGATAAAAAATAAATAAAAATAAAGTTGTTGGATAGGTAGTTATTTTTATTTAAAAATAAATAAATAAAAAAAAATACCTTAAATGCACGAGAGTTGAGCATTTGGGTTTTGGAGGATTTTGGTGAAAAGTGTCTCTACAATTATAATATAGATTTCATATCTAAAATTAACTGTTTCAGGTTTTTTTTATTGTTATAAATATAGCGATTACATACGAAAAGAAGAATGAACTAGAAATTTAATTAAAATGAATTCTGGGCAGCGAAAATTTAACACGCATTCATAATATAACTTACAACTCTATTACTACCTCAGTTACATATTATTTTCAACAAAAAATAACTTATTTTTCACAATTAATACTCACAAAGTATTGGGTGAAACAAGCTTAATAAAAATCAATATACCAAAAAAAAAAATTACAAAACTATACTATTAGGGCTTGTTTGGCATCATTTTTGGTTTTCAGTTTTCTGTTTTTTTCAAAACTAAAAACCAAAAACAGGAAACAAGAAAAAGGTGTTTCCACTTTTTTGTTGCCAGTTTTAAAAAATATTATGATTTTAATAAGTTTATATAATTTTTGATTCATTATGTGGCATATATCATATACTTTCATATAACAAAAAACCAAAAAACAGAAAACCACAGCAATGCCAAACTAACATTTATATTTTTGTTTTCAGATCAAAGACTTGAGTAAGAGGCTATTTAAACCAAAAACTGAAATTTGACCCATAATACTCACTTTGTCTCAATTTACTTGCAACATTTTGACTAAACATGCTTGTCGATGCACGTGTTTCACCGTCGATATCTTTTATTACATATTTATAAAAGCTATATAAAGTTTATATTAAGAGACTATATATTAAGAAAGATCCAACAACATTTTACATAATTACATTGGCTTTTATATAATAATTAAAAATAATGATCAAAGTGAGATGCGTTAGTAGTGAAAAAAATCAAAAAATTGCGAGTAATTTAGAAAAGAGGTGTAAACATGGGAGTAGATGCCTAAAATCACCTTAATAAACATAAACCTTGCAAAAGTTTCAAGCGGTACGCAGCTCTAGTCAGCTTGTTAAAGAAAAGGAAGAGGTGGGTCCAACACCAAAGAGGAGCTTTCTTTTCTACAATGAAATTCGACTACTCTGAGTCTCTCTCTCTGACCGACCATCAGTATACCGCGGCACAGACTAATATACCGTATACTTTATACATGCCATATTAGTATACGGAAGCGTTTTTTTTTTTTTTTTTTTTTTTAAGGTAAGAAGAAGGACCCTATTGAGCCAGCACCTTTCACAGGTTTAGCCAACCCAGTGTAGAGTTTTATTATGGAGTACTCCGTATTATACTATGTGGGTTTGAAATCAGGAATAGAATTGTGGTGATAACCGTCAATTATAGGAGTATAAGTTATAAAGCAATGATTAAATACATGTATCAATAGCAAATTATGATCAAGATGAGTTGACGTTGGTACTTTCATTTAAGTGTATTATTTTTATTTGACTCAAACAAAACAATCCATATCACACATTAAAAAGAAAAGATCAAAAAATTGTTTTACAAGTATTTTTTTAGTTTGTGCACATTATTCATTAAGATGAGTGTAGCCAAATTACATTTAGTAAAGATTTTTCTTTCAATAATACAAGTACTAGTAAATTCAAAGTAAAATTAAAATTAGACTAAACCAAAAGCTTTCAAACCAAATCATTTCGAAATATATACTACGATTACAAAGTACTCGTAAATTTTACCATAACATTTCATTCGTCAAGAGTCAAGACACACCCTTTGTCCAAAACAAGTAGAGGGGAAGGTAAGTAAATTCCTAACCGTAAGTACCCTTAGTTGGTAGGATTTGAACCCTGAATTTCTAGCATTTGAGACAAGAGTCTGACTAAGTGAGGGTCTGTTCCGATTTACTGAAAACAATTGAATTGAGCTGAACTGAATCGGTTGGGGCAGAACTGAACTGAAATGAAATGTTTATGAGAGATGAAATTAAAAATTGAACTGAAATAAACTAAACAGAATATACCTTACACTTTAATGGTGTTTTTTTTTTTTGTTTTTTTTTTTAGACACACACTTTATTGGTTCTATTACTGAGTATTTCCTGAATTCAAATACTCATTGTATTTCCACTCCATATCTTATATGCAATCTCCTCGTAATTTGCTCGCATCAATAATTAAATTCATCACTTACAAACTTTCATTTAAAAAAAATTAAATAAAGTCTTCCAAAAACGTGTCAGGCTATGGTTGGCTTATTAGAGCTCGTGGAAGATTATGGGCAGGCTAAGCGTGATATGTTGGCGCGTATTACGAGTTGAGTACACACTTTATGGGGCCCATTTTCTTTGTTGGGTTCTTTCTTTTTTAAAATCCTGTAAATCTGTGTTCCGAACCACCCGGCCCCATACCACAAGCTGACTTTCTCTTACGTTGACAGAATCACAGAACCAATAACTCATACTAGTACAATTATGCCCTCCATCCAAACCAAGGTTACACTCTCCTAACCCCTCCTTTTTTTTTTTCTTTTTTTTTTCTTTTTTTTTTTTGAGGGGTTACAGTTTCCTCACATTTAGGTTATGTTCTCTTCAGCTTATTCTCAGTTCAGTTCAGCTTCAATAAGTTCACTTCACTTCTTGTCTTAATTTCCTTCTCTCATAAAATATTCAGTTCACTTTAGCTCCGATACATTACGTTCAGTTCAATCAATCAATACAGACCGTTAAAGTGTTATGGATAGAGCTTGGGATATTGTGTTTTGGGTAGAGCTTCGGCATGGCTTAACCTGGCACGAGCCTATCACAAGTTCAGCACAAGATGAGAGGCACTTTGATTGATTATAGAGCTTGTACAGTTGTATTAAAATAATATTCTAGATTTAGCGCAAGTTCGATCGACGCGAGTACGATGGGTAGACTCGTGTGTCGGCTTGCTTGAGCATGACACGACTCGTGCCTACTTTTGGTTTTGGATTCTATTTTTATAGCTAGTCTAGAAACCTTTGACGTACTCATAGTGCGAGTAGATATGTATTTGAATTCACAATGGAAATATAATTTTGGGTTCAACACTTCAGCCATTTACATTGGATATTGAATAAATTGAACACCTCTTTTGTTTCAATTTTTTTTCATCATTGACACAACATTTAAGTGTCCAATTTCATAATATCAGGCTCTGATTGACCACTTAAGCTGAGTTGGCACTTGGTTGTCACGTGTTAGCCTCTCATAAAACTTACTAAATTTTCTTCTTGATTCACATGGAAGAGATCGATGCTTTTACCCTAGACATCTTTTGTTTAATTATTGAATACTAATGAAAAGAGAAAACCTAAAACTTACTAACTTTTCCTTATTGTACGTCTTTGATTAATAATATTGTTTTAACTGATAATATGTCGATTGTGAACTGAATATACACATCGTCAAAGTTCTTTTGTTTGCTTCATTACTGCTCGAATCATCATATAGTATGGACGTATGGTTAAATAATCGTCACACTATTCGGAATAATAACCTTATTAAGGGTCTGTTCTCATTGACTAAACTCGCTGCACTGAACTTATTAGATCTGAACTAGACTGAACTGAACTGAATATTTTATAAAAGAAGGAAATTAGGAGTTGAACTGAACTGAAAATAATCGTATGAGAACATGCCCTAAGTCAAAACCCGATTAAGAACTTAAGATCAATGTATGGTATGATATCTTTATCTTCCATCACTAAAACTCCAGATTGTTATATGGTATGGATTATAGCCAATTATGTTAAGTGTCCATTACAAATGATTGGTGGATGAGGTTTACTAATAAATATTCCATCCCATGGTTAACAGTACGTACATGTATATTAATAAAATTTGGATCATCAAAGTCCTAATCCTAATTTTTGTTAACAAATTTTACAATCTCTATAATGTGACACGTCTAAAACTTTAACCAATGACTTGTCAATTTTTATTTTATTTTTTTAAAAAAACATAATTTGATATTGAAGCTATTTGTCATTTTACTAACTAGAGTCAATACTTTCTAACAAATTAAGTTCTCAACTTATTGGATTTTGGGCACAAGCCCGACAAATACAATTGACCAAACCTACCAACCATTTTAAGAGAATAGTTAACAAATACAATGGGTGATACCGATCACCGAGGACCATTGTTAATGCTAACAGGGCCTTTAATAATTAAATTTAACAAGAAATCACTGAAAATTCTACAATGTCATTCTTCAAAAAAGGCACCACAATATGTTGACATGGCGAAATTTGATTGATCGATATTTAGTATTTTGATTTTGATTTTGAATTATTTTAAATGCCCATAATGTATTAAAATTATATTTATATTATGTATACTTTTTAATACATGTTTTTTTTTTTTTTTTTTTTTTTTTAAGAAATACATAATTATAAATTATGAAAATATATTAGTCTAATATCAATAAAATTTCGAAAATAATTTATAATTAAAAATTAAAACTTTTCATCATCAAACTGTTCATCATTGTTCATCCCAAAATGAATGATATGGTATTCTCAATTACCCCTTGCACCACGAAATATCCAACAAACAACCAGAATGATGGTCACGAAATTGCTACCCAAGAAGAAGAACGACTGCCGAAATATTTGCCTAAAAGTACCTTCCTAAAATTGACCAAAACCAGTCCTAAAAGCATCGCCAAACAGTCCAAGAATTGCAACGCCGCAAAGCCTTATTATCGCCAGAAAACAACCGCCTAAACCCCCCTGTAAAGTCGCCTGAAAACCGCCTAAAACTGCACCAAGAATCAAGAAATCCACCAGGAAAGACGCTTGAAAACGCAGCCAAAATTTGAGCCGCCACCGTGGGCCCTTCGCCGGACCTATGTGCGCCAGTAATGCCGTCAGTTGCTGCACCCTAATTGCCCAGAATCGCACGGGAGCGAGATCATAAAGAAGAAATTGCCATGAACAATCAAGAACGATGAAGAACGTATTTGATTTTCTAAATTTTAATTATTATTTAATTTTCAAAAATAATTTTACAGTATACAATAGATTTTTAAATATAATAATACATGTAATCTGGTAAAAAAAATACAATTACTTCGTATTTACAATTATACATATATTATAATACAAATTAACCTTTTAAAATTAAACAAAAAATTGACTAACCATAACATGCCACGTCAGCATGTTATGGTGTCATTTTTTGAAGAATGACACGGTAGAATTATCCAGAAATCACACCTAAGTGGATGCATGATTCTCAAAGTTGTTCCTTAGTATTTTGAAGGTCTTAGGTAGGTTTTGAAATATCCAATTTGTTTTTTATATTAAATACTTTTGTATAAGGTTAAGAAATGAATAATGCGACAAGCTCCATTGGGTTGTCTAAGACAACAAATAGGGTTCCATCCTAAAATTTAGTGGTAATAGGTGGAGCCGTGGAGGCCGTGGAGCTAGGCAAGATAGACTTGGCAAAAACCAACCTATGTTCAGTTCTCTTACTCGAAATAGATAAATTGATAGAAATCACTAATTTATTCTTGACCCATAACCAGTCCGATCTAATCTAAACATATACAAATCATTGATTCTAATATATAATAATATGATCGATTATATTAATAATACAAGCATATAAACTATAAAAAAGAAAATGACTCGATCTAACCAGACTCGACCCTAATATATATTCGACCAACTTGAATATGAACAAACCAAAATTGACTCAATTTGACTCCAACCTGAATGATCTGGTTCCACCTCTGCTATAGAGATGATGTTAGCTATTTTATCTCTATTATTTCTTTAATGTGGGACAACTTAACATGTTATTTTTCAACTCTCCTCCCCTAATGTGTGATACCTTTTGATCTTGTTCCAGCCTCACTAGACCCTCTATAGACTTCCAACATGATGAGGTCGATCAAATGTCCTCTACTTGAGGTAATCACAAAATTGTTGGACTACTTAGCTTGCTCCAAATAGAACTTGTAATTTTGGCTAAAAGATCATGATATTCCGCCAGTGGGTTTAATTTTCTCATACCAAGCTTCGATGTGGTCAATTTCTCTTCCAATGTGGCCAGGGCTTGTGCTCGACCCAATAAAGTTATCAAACATCATCTTCTATACACCCTAACATACACATAGATATATAATAGATGTTTGGTCAGAAGCTTAGCTCGCATAATATTTTTCAGAATAAGTTCAAGAGATTTCGTAAGCCACAAATGAAAGTTACATTTAGCAATAAGATTTGAGTCAAAATTTGTGGATTACAATGAGTGTGGAATGTGGATACATAGAGCTTTAGAAGATTAAAACGAATATCCAGTACCTAAACCAACTCCACTTTCTTCCAATTGGTCACTCCCATTAGTAAAAAAAGTATGATGATTCAAATTAATTAGTAAATTATACTTTGATGTCCACATTTATGTTCATATTTAAGGGACTTTAATTTGTACAAACATTATTTTAATGGTGACATACCAATCAAATTTCTAATGTTGATAGGAATGGTTAAAAGCATATTCTCGTGATTTCTTTAAGTTATGCTGTTATGTTTCGATCTTATAGACATATAGTGCTCGAAATAAGCATAGTTTTCTGCCAATTTTGTGACAAAAAATCAAATAAGACACCATCTACATGGGGCAAATTATGGTGAACACGGAAGCATTGAGTATGGTGCTTCCATTCATAGATATACTTTGTATATAATTGTATGTTTGATCACGTCATGTGTCTCTCATGCATAACAATGTTATCTGTATAAAATCAATATTATGGATTTCAATTATTAGCTTAAGTTTTTTGTTTATAGTGTCAAGGGGGTGACAAAAAAAAAAAAAATAACGAGTTCAAGGGGGTGACAATATTATGGGTTTCAATTATTAGCTTAAGTTTTTAAAGTTATGACAAAAAAATAACGAGTTCAAATTTTATCTACCTCTACTAGTTCCTTCGGGACCTTTTTTGATTAAAGTTCATACGACTATAGTTATTTTGGAGAAAGTCATGTACATCAAGTCATCAATCCCAAGTATGTAATCTTAAAACCTAAATACTTGTATATTAGTCCTTTGAGCCCTTTCGCCTCTAAATACAATATTAGGTTAGATTTCTATTTAAAAAATTTTCTTAAAGTGCTAGCTCTATTACAACTTGTTTATATGAACTACAGATAATTTCAATAATAACCTTAACAGTCAATATCTTGTAGTATCCTTAAAATGTCATTATTTATCCATCGAATTTGGCACATTATTTATCGAGGGAAGAAGTAATACAAGTATACAACCAAATATCTTGGTATATATATACCCATTACTTATAGAACAATGTTACTCCTAATTATAGTTTAGGGCGGAGGATTTAAAAGTTATAGCTCGAAAAGGAACAGGTCCATGAAAAGAAAAGAATGATGATAAATCAAGTGAAATTATGATTAATTGGGTGAAAAATGAAATGCAAGCTGTAAATTGACCACCAATAATTGTCGTTTACTCTTTAATCAGCACTTAATCTTGATTAAAAATTGGATTACTAGCATACCACACACACAGGCACTCTTTTATTGGGCATGGACCAAATCAAAAATCAATTCAATTTTCTGTCACACGTCTTTGGGAGGCGAATTACATCCCATTTACTGTAAAAATTAAGGTGAAAATCCTTTACCATTACAATTAAACTTAACATGTTTGTTAATGAGCTAATTTGACCATAGTATATAAGTACATAATATTAAAAAATAATATTAATAATAATAAATATTAAAGTAGAAATTATAAAAAGTTGATACTTATTTTATAAGTTATAAGTATGATCGAAACAATAGTTAAACTGTCAAACAAAGTATGTGAATTATGTAAAGTCAAATTAAAATACGAAGTACATTAATATTAAAAAAAAAAAAATGAAGCATAGGCATAGCCGGTTCAGTATTGGCGCATAGCGCCTATATGATTTAGAAACATATAGGATGACAAAACGTACCACTACAGCATAATAGGTGATAGGTCGTAAGTATATTATGAGAAAATAATTAACAACAAAGGATGACAAAAAGTACCACTACATGCATAATGGTATACAAAAGTACTATTAAGACAATTTATACTTTAGTGGTACATTGTACATGCATAATAATACACAAAAATGTACCACTATAAAAAAAATATATCAAATGAAAAAAAAAAACTCATAATGCCCTCCTATATGGCTATATGTATGCTTAACATATAAGTGTTATGCCCCCTATGCGCCTATATGCACTCTGCATAGCCAAACGAAACCTAAATTAGTTCCATTTTAAGAAGTACTTGCAGAATTTTGCTCCAAAGATGAACCTCACTCGGTGACTTTGTTGACTGCTTGATTCATATACAAATATTGAATAATATGATAGTTACCGAGTGATAAAATGGAACTATTTAGGTTTCGTTTGGCTATGCCAATACTTCATCACATTTTTTTTTTAATTATTTTTATTAATTTACGTATTTCAATTTGACAATCCACATACATTATTAGGGCATGTTCTCTTCATATTATTTTCAGTTCAGTTCACTTCTGCTCAATTCAGTCAATTAGAACAGGCTCTTAGTTTGACACTTTAAGGGTCTGTTCTCATATGTTGAAATTCAGTTCTGTTCAGCTCCTAATTTGCTTCTCTTATAAAATATTCAGTTCAGTTCAGTTCAGCTGAGTTCAGTCAATGAGAACAGGCCCTAACTATTGTTTCATACTTATAAATTAAATATCTCAATTCTTTGTTCCCTTAAGATTTTAACAAACCAAAGCTAGTTTCTCGTACATTCTAGAGATTACACAATAAAAGATCTACATATAAAATAGGTGATTGATAATATAACTTCTTTACTTGAGTACTTGTAGTGTACAAATCAAAAACACAGTTTAATTTCCATTTTAAAAGAGATTGGCGTATTGGCATTGCATAATTGTTAATATAGTAACTTTTTTTTTTTATTAGAATTTGGCGGGTGTGTCATAAATGTGAGTTGATTATCTTAACAAAAGATTTTCATAAAAGTGGTTCATAACTGTTAATATAAATACCTTTTTGATTAGAATGTGGCGGGTGTGTTATAAATGGGTGTTGATCTTATAAGTCGTTATAAAAAATTTCAAATGATTCAATATTATTACCTCACTATTTAGAATTCGGCGAGTGTCTTACAAATAAGAGTTGAATACCCAGTTCGTTATGAAATCCAAACAGTTCATAACTGTTAATATAATTACCTTTTTTGAAAGGATTTGGTGGGTGTGTCATAAATGAAAGTCGAGTACATGCTTTGTTATTAAAAGGAAACTACATGCTACTGTAAAACATATTCAAATCAAAACACACACTGGTATTTCCGATTCTCCGTTCCCTCAAGACATTAACGAACTAATGCTAATAACTCGTAGCACATATTATTTCGACCTTCAAGGCTTGAACTATAAAATACATTCAAATCAAACACACTCTAGTATCTCAGATTCTTCGTTCTCTGAAAAATTTTCACGAACTAATGCTAGTAACTCGTTCATCACATTATTTTGACCTTCAAAACTTAAACCGTAAAACATATTCTTTGTCCTCTTAAGACTTTAATGAACTAATGCTAATCATATAATTTTGATCTTAAAGGCTTAAACATTGATAATCTACATCCAAAGAGCACAAGTACAAATACTTTATTTATCAATACATTCATACCGAGTACACGGTAACCGTATTTAAATTATTTTCTGGTAGAGTAGAGTAGTCGGTTTGTGGGGGCAAGCGAAGAGAAGGTAGAGATTTCGAGAAAGCAAACCAAAAACAATGCCAAAACGCAATAAAAATTATTCATAAAAATATAAATTATTAATAAACCAACCAAAAATAAAAAAATAAGATTCAAAGACTTCCTTCCTCTCAGAAAAAAAAAAAAAAAAAGGAGGAGAGAGAAAATATGCCTTCCATCCTCCTACCCACACATTCCTCCTCTTCCTTTTAGAGAGAGAAATTTTTTCATTTTTCTAGAGAGAGAAAAGGAACTGCCATTGTTACAACCACCACCACCTTCTTCTTCTTCCTGCAACAAAACAATCACTGCAAAAAATTCCCCATTTTTATTTTTAATAAATAAAAAATACCCACAATTTTTTTTTTGAAATTTAATATAATCCCCCATTTTTTCACCCACTATTTGACAAAGCTTTTAGCTTTTCCTCTTCCATTTTATCTCCTCTTTCTCTCTCTGTAAAACCACCCATTATTCATTCATTTTTCTCTCTCCTCGAAAATCCAATCAATCATGAGAAGAGGAAGATCAACGGCTAAGACAATCCAACCCCAAACCCAGAATGGATCTACACCGTTGGATCCCCCACCGGCGGCGATTGGAATCAACGGCTCAAATTCAAATGTAAAATTCCGAGGAGTTCGAAAACGGCCGTGGGGTAGATTCGCGGCGGAGATCCGTGACCCGTGGAAGAAAACCCGGGTTTGGTTAGGAACCTTCGATTCTGCAGAAGACGCTGCACGGGCTTACGATAAGGCCGCACGGCAACTCCGTGGCCCCAAAGCTAAAACCAACTTCCCACCTTCTTCCTCCAATCACAACCATCATCAAAACGACACTGTTTTAAACCACCCTTCTCCGTTCTACCGAAACGACGCCGTTTTGGTTGACCCTTATCATCATGGAACCGACGGTGTTGGTGGTGGTGGTTGCAGCGATGCCGAGATGATCCAACGGCCGGCTTCGAGTGGGATGAGTAGTACCGTTGAGTCTTACAGCGCGTCTCAGGCGATTCGGATTCGTCACGCGCCGCCGGTAAAAGCGCGTGTTGTTCACGCGCCGTCGGATGATTGTCGGAGTGATTGTGATTCGTCGTCGTCGGTGATTGATGACGTGGACGGTGATATTGCTTCGTCGTCTGCAGCCGTTGGATTTAACAGTGAGGTGGTTTTGAAGCAGCCTCTGCCGTTCGATCTGAATCTTCCGCCGCCGGAGATTGACGGGTGTTTTTACGGGTTTGAGGATTTTCCGACGACGGCGCTTTGTCTTTAACGGTAAAGAAAATTAATGGTAATAATTTGATGACGAAAAAAAAAATATTGGAAGAAGGAATTTGATGAAGGAAACAAAAAACAACTGAGTGATTCTCTTTCTATTTCTTCCATTTCTCTCTACTATGGGTTTAATTTTATGTTCTTTGAAATTTTAATGCGGAAGAACAGGAAAAAAAAAATTGAAAAAATGGGGAAGATTGAAATTGAAAAATGAAATATGGGTATGAAAATATATCATCATATATTATAATTATAATATATGATATGATATGGTATGATATGATGTTATATCATATGAATGATGTTGGGAGAAGATTAACTTGTAGTTTCTTGTTAAATTTTTTTTTTTTTTTGGTTGGTTATAAAAATTTCCCCCTTTGATTTTAGGGGGGAAATAGTGATTATATGAGATCTGTTGATTTCAGAGGAGAGAGAAAATGAGATTACAAAAATGGTGTTTGTTGTTGAAGAAGGGGGGTTTGAAGATTGGAGAGTTGTATTTTACTAATAGAAAAAAGAGATCTGATGAAATTGAGGGAAGGGGTATTTTAGGTCTTGTTTAGAATGAAAGATCAATGCTAATACTCCCCCTTTTCATTCAACTTCAACCCCCCCTTGTTCATCACTTGTATTGTAGAGATAAAGAGGAAATTTCTATCATGAATGAATGAGAAAACAAAATTTCTTATTTACATGTTGATGATGGAGCTTCGAGTTTCGTTATTTATGTTCTTGTTTTCGATTGCTCGAATACGAGTTTAAGCTTCTGCTTTTGTTGTTGTTGTTGTTCATGAACTTGTAATTATCTTACCTTTGTGTGTATATGCTTGACATGATCCTATTGTGTTTATCAAACGTGGAATACATTTTGGCTAATTTGAATATCTTGAACCTTTTCTCACTATTGTGTTTGTGAGGATTAACCATCTAAGCTCAAAATGAGATCAATCTGTAATGTGCATATTTGAGCAGGTGAAATCGTTCCGTCGTGATTCTTTGTTGTTGTTTACAGATCATGAATATGCTTCATTTTGCATCATGTATTACATTCAACATGGATTTGTTCATTCTACTCTTTATCTTCATTTACTCATGTCATTAGATCGGTATTAGCCAAGGGCGATGTTTTAGTCTTGTTTATGAATTTTTTACTCTCATTTTCATGGTCATTAGATCGGTATTAGCCAAGGGCGATGCTGGTTGGATCAATAGTCTATCTTGTGATTTTTTCGATGTCCTTTGCTCGAATGCTGTTGTTTATGCTTGACTGAAAATCTCTTTAAAGATGCCTTTAATTTGAACATTTGATTGATAGGAAAACTAGATGCTTGTGTTTTGGGTCTTCCTTTTGGGATCTTTTGTTCAACATTTGGTTTACAATTCATCATCTTTGCCCTGTAGTTTTTGTTCTTTTCTCTTTTTTTATTTTCCTTCTTTTTTTCTGTATTCTTTAGAATTGGGTTTTTGCAGACTTTATTAGATTGCTATGATTATGCACAAAATCCTTTTGCTTGTAGGTGTGAAGATGAGTAATCATGTCACCCCTCTTTACAGGAATCTTTTTTGATAAGATTTTTTTTGCTGATAAAAGGCTCATTTTATTTCACGTCATTGATTAAAACTTGCTTTTATTTCCTGGCATGGCATACCCAAGATTGAAGGATTCTGGATGCTTCTTCGTTACCTTTTATCTTCGTGTTCATTATGATTTTTATTTTTCTAGTGTTTGTAGAAGACTTGGTTATACATTTGGCGTATTTAGGGGCGTTATCAGCTGAACCAGTTGCAGTTTTGGTAGTGGATAAAAAAAAAATGAGATTCAGGGTTTTGATTAACTTTCCTCTATGCATTGGGTTATGCATTCGGCGTACTTAGGGGCGTAATTGGCTGAACAAGGGGCAGTTTTGGTAGAGAAAGAATGGGATTCAATGCTTTGTTTAACTTTCCTTTTGCATTGGGTTATGCATTCGACGTATTTAGTAGCGTTTTTGGTTTAATAATGGGCAGTCCTGGTTATGAAAGAGAGGTCAAGTGATTTGTTTATCCTTGCTATATTACAAGTTTGGTTATGAATTGGGCTTACCTAGGGGCGTATTCGGCATCCTCGGGAAAAATCGAGGGGCATTTTGGGAAGAGAAAGGGATAAGAGCTATCTATTAGATTCATTTAACCCTTCATATATGGAATTTGGTGTGTGTGCCATTATGAGTTTTGGATGTAATGTGTGGGTGGGAAGTGGGAACTAGGGAAGGTGAGGTGATGAAAACTTTGGTTAGGCATAGTAGTTGTATGAATGTTGGATTTTTTATATCAACTTCTAGACCTACCTAAATGTGTTACTAGACAACATTTTGACCTAAAAGCTTATTGTTTTTGGTGCATTATTTTTGTCATCCACCTCTCATTTTTGGTTTCGGTTGTTGATTTTTAAATTATATGAACAAATTTAGCAGCTGGAAATTTGTTAGTATAATTTATATTTGAGGTGTTTTTTCTTTAGCAACTCACAAAAACCTTTTTTCTAAAAAATACATATAAAAAACAGACGTGTTATTTCATATTTTTTTTATTCATTTTTTGTGTGACGGAAAACTTTAATAATATTCGCAGTCAATCTAAAAACCATTGTTGCGGAGTATGAGATATTGTTACATTCGTTTCAATGTATAGTTTAATCATCAACTTTAATCTATAATAATATGTAATGAAATATTATTATGGTCAAAAGTTTGTTTTGGATACCGCACAAAATGGAAAAAGGCCTAGGATGAAGAGTATTTTGTATTGCAAAGATCAAAATCTATTGAAGTTTTGTGTTAGCTTGGCTACATCTACTTGTTATTGTTCAAATTTGATTATCAATGTTTTCGCTTGCTTAAGTTTTGTTACAATCAAGGTGCTTTGTGAAGTATAATTTTGGACCATATATTAGTAAACATATCTTCAAAGGCAAGTTGTCGACTGGATGAGTTGATTTCTTGTCCTTTCAGTATGAATTTTGACGAGCACTTTGAGTGATTATGCGTTTGATGTATTATGCTTGTAAATCATGCAATTTGGCGACCATTACTTTTTGGTTTATGCTTGTTAAGCTAACTTTTTGCTCCTAATTATTTTTATGAGCGACCACGGCATACTTGAAAAAATACATGTATTTGTAGATGCAAGTATTCTGTACTACTTGTCGAAACTGAAGGCTAAACGTTTGAGCAAAAAATAAGATCTCACTTGATACATTTATTCATTATACATTATCAATATATCGTACACATAAATTCAAAGTTTGGTTAAATCAAACAATCAGATTAGATTAGTCTGGATCAGATAATGTGTCTTTAAGACATTTCCATAGCCTATTAGCCTTGTTTTAAAACATTTTGCTGGGAAAACATGCAAATTGGAAAACCCTTTTTTTTTCTTCATATTGTAATTTACATTTCTAATGGCCTAATATGAGAATTTCAATTTCAACCCGTCACATAATCTATATGAGGAATTCTGAACCTCTAGTACTTTCACTTTTACTGCATTTGGAAAAAAAAAATGTCATAACACGTGTTGATATTTCATTATACTTTAAATGATATCATTATGATACTAATAACCTTATTCAGTGATAACAACGAATGCAAAAATGTTTTGTTGATATCAATATGATTTGTTGTTAGTATCATGTGAAATACCAGCGTGTGTTATTTGAGTCATTCGTGACTCTAACAATTGGAGGCTAAGAATTCCTCTAATTTATATTGCTAGAGAAAACCTATTTGTAACTACCAAGGGACAAAAGATCCAATAAACCTAATGTCACCAATTCGTTGTTTAACTCAAGTAAGGATGTTAATATCGTGTTTTGGCGTTTTTATTCAATGTAATGTGAGTTTGTGATACACATAAAGAAAAGTAGAAAACCACTAAATAAGGAGTATATATCTAGGTTGTGAGAATTTGTAGGTTTTCTAATAACTTGTAAATGAGTATATTGAGGATTGAGAAAATAAATTAACTAGGTGGTGAATTGGTGATGGTTTAGTTGAGAGATCAATTCAACCATTTCAATTCAACATGCTAGTGATATTCATTGTTCATGGAGAATTTGGAGGGCCATGTCGAATTACAAAATATCTTGGAGAAATTTTAAATTCTTTGAATTGGAGAGGGGAAAAACAGGAAAAGAAATGTAAGAATAAGTTCTTTCTTATCTAAGGAAGAATATAAGTATTTTCAATTATACTTTCATGCTTTATAATATATTTATTCAAAATGTGTTATGTTAATAATGATGGATCAAAATCATGGTTTGATTCCAAAAAGATACAATGTTAATATGTTTTAATATTAAAAAATAGGGTTACATACATGTTCAAACAATAAATTTAAAGTACTTACTAAAAATTGAAAAGTAGACCCATACAATGCTATAAAAAATAGGATTTATATATATATATATATATATATATATATATATATATATATATATATATATATATATATATATATATATATATATAAAATCCTGGCTTTCCTCAACTTATCTACTAAAACAAACTACGTTAAAATACCCTCTCTTTTTTTTCACGAGAACTACATTAAATACCAAATTCCTAGCTTTAATTATTTCTAAAAAATTTATTACTCCCTCCGTCCCCAAAAGAACGACCCATTTGGGTTGATTACGCAGGTATTAAGAAAGTTAAATGAAAAGAAGTAAAAGTATATTGAAAAGATAAATTTACATGGGGTTTGTAAAAAAAATAGAGAGAGAAAGTAATAAAATTACATGGAAAATCAAATTTTTATATGGGGAAGCTAATTTTGCGCAAATATTGTTGCAAATTGGTGGGTGTTTTAATGCAAATGGGTCATTCTTTTTGGGACTAAAATTAGGCCAAATGGGTTGTTCTTTCGGGGACGGAGGGAGTAGTTTTATATGCAAAATAAGTTGATTGGAAATCTACTAAAACAAACTACGTTAAAATACCTCTATTTTTCCACGAGAACTACATTAAATACCAAATTCCTAGCTTTAATTATTTCTAAAAAATTTAGTAGTTTTATATGTTGATTGGAAATCAAACAATTAATATTTTTATTTTTTGTTTTTTTTACCTCCCACTTGCAATCAAAATATTTTACTTTAATAATGAGCCTAATATTGAACCTTTCAAAAAAAAAAAAAAAAAAAAGCCTATTATTGAAAATTATCGTCCTTCGCCTAAGGACACACAAATTATATAAGTAATGAGTAAATTTGTCATTCAAATAAAAACTCATTTTACTTTATTAATATCAGCAAACAAATAAATATGTAGTAAAAATAAAAGCTTGTGTTATAAGAAGAGCATCAAAAATAGTGTTTTCATTATACATTAAACACACACAATACTACATAAGCTGTGATAATTGAATTCGTCTTAAACATAATTAAATCAACAAAAGTGGTCCAAACTTATACAGTATTTGCTCACATCTTGATTTGTGACCAAAGTAGGTTTAATTAGGAAGCCAAAGGAAGTTGGCAGAAACTTAGCTTAATAACTTTCCAATGTGTTACTCCTACAACTCTTAAGGATTTAAAGCATAATACTTGTATGTTAGAAGTATAGATTTTATTTACCAAAAATTATCAGAAATTCATATTTCCATGAGTTAGACATAAATAAATAAATAAATAAATAGAGGAAGATGGAAACCAAAGTGGATTGCACATCTTGCCAACTTTGACCTGCAAAATGCTAAAGTTTGTTTCTTTTTTCTTTTTATATTTTAAATAATATTTTTTGGTTGGTTGAGCGAATGATGTATAGTTTTGAGGCTTCTGCCTCCCTTAAAACTCCAATCTGGATGCCAAAGCTACACGCCTCCCAATACCGGCCTTTTATTTATTTATTTATTTCAATTTTTATTCAACTTTCAAATTTGGCTTTGGTTAATTATACTTGTTAGGCAATTTATTATAACTAAAAAAAAAAAAAAAAAAAATCTTTCCCAATGTATTCAAACTTTCCTATATACTTTAACTTCTATTTCAATACTTGGTATTTTTTTTATTGGAACTTCTAAATTAGTATTGTGTACATGCATTCATTCAAAAATGATTCACTTCAGCTCCAATCAGTTCAGTTCTAATCAGTTCAGTCCAGTTCTTAATTTCCCTCTCTTATAAATATTCATTTCAGCTCAGTTCAGTTCAGCTCCAATCAGTTCAGTTCAGACATTTAATTCAGTTCAGTAAATGTGAACAACCCCGTAGCATGAAAGATTGTGAGGTTGGAAGTTCAATCCCTACTAGAGACATTTTGAGGGTGGATATCCCTTACCCTTCTCCCTCTCACTCTTAAAGTGTCTGAGTGTCTGACCCGCAAATATACTGCAAGCAGCCAAGCATATATAGCATATTGTGTGCTTGTATATAATTAAGGACAAAGTGTAGTCAAGCTTGTATAATTTTGTAGGGTTGTTTGTGGATTATAGAAAAGCTACTCATGGCCCAGAAAGAGTTCGAGGGTGATCAAATTTAGATAAGATGGACTTTGTTTTCCTTACAATTAGCATTTATGTTATCAAGATTAATTCCAAATATTGCATAAAGTTAACTTGAGAAAATCAAGTAAAGATAAGTTAGGTTCAAATATGTAAAACTTACTAAATAAGGGTGAAATGACTGCGAGGCTTTAGCCAACTTGACTTATTGGTTTATGGCTTGGTGAACATCAAGTTAACATCTATCTTAATTAGTCTTAAAAGATTTTATTTTGAGGGATAATTAGACTTATAAGATAGACAAGTTAAAGTTGGCTTGATTAAACTATCATTTGAATTTTGAATCATACTAGTAGGGAATAGGGATGATTAAGGGGAAAAAAAAAAACTCAAAATAGTATAGCGGCTTGAGTTTAAAATATTTTTTTTTTTTTTTTTTTTTGAAAGAGAGTTTTAAAATAATTTAAAAATATTTAAAATGCTTTGTTTAATACGTCTCATATTTTTTTTCTAAAATGAATTGTCATGATTTTTGACCCATTAAAATGGCAAATTAGACTATACAGATAACTAGATAAGTGGATGATGTGTGTTCTGCGCTCAAACTACAAAAATAGTATAGAATAAAAATTAAGAGCTTATATGATCTTCATATATAATTCAATACGTAGTATAAAGTTCTTTTGTCACAATCTCATAAAATTATGATTTTAAATTTTATTTTCTTTTAAGAAAATAGCGCACATCATGCTATCAAGTGTAGGATTTAAGTATTATATAGTACTGTATTAGTTTAACTTGTTTACCAAATTAAAGTTGATGAGCATATACGTATAATTTAGAATTGATTGCTCAAAGTCAAAGGTTGATGAAACTTGATCTGACTTCACTCTTAAAACGATCTTGGCCCAAATTGGATCATATTGAAGCACGGCCATTGTTGATGAGAAGATGGAGGACACTAATGGAAACCTTTTTATTTTTGGTCTAAAGTAGAAACTTTATTAATTCGGTCCATAAATTAGATTAGGATTAAGTCTAATCATTTATAGTCTCATTTGTCCTCATTCTCAAATAATGTTCAATTATAAAGGAAGAAAACCAACACACTCACCACCTTACATTACTTCATACATTAAATAATTTGATAAATTATATACATTCAATTATTCACAAGGTATTCATAGGTGTTGGATGATAAGATAGGACTACTAGGAATGAGTTTTTATCACGGAAGAAAAGATTAGGGGTACAATTAGTGAGATTTATCATGATTTATCCCATAAAGATGTACAAATATAAAAGTTTAAAGTCTGATCGGAATTCTTTTTCTTGCCTTAAAAAATGTCGGTTAAAGTTTCACTTAGTAAAAATTCAATGGTAATCCTAACTTATCTAAGTTCACTTATAACTAAGTACACTTGATGTGGATCGGATAATAGAGAAGAAAATGAAGAATATGCTTCATGCATATGCATTAATGGATAATGTGGATCACATGATCCTTTCGTTTTTGTGATTATTTCTCTCACATGATTTTGCAGTTTTTGTTTATTTTTTAAAGTTTTTTTATTCTAAACTTTATTATACTTCTATGTGTTAGATTGAGGAGGATGCTGATTTAGTTGCCCACTTGGATAAGGCTAGATAAGGTCATAAGGGATGTTTCTTTATTAACTTTTGTTTGTTATACAAGTATATTATTATATTTAAAAGAGAAATAAAAACTTAAAGAGCTTAGACTACTACAAATAAAATAGTACTTCGTGTAATTACATTCATTTGTCTATTCTTAAAATCACTCTCATCTTAAATAATTAGGTATGTCACATATATGGTATATAACTTATACAATCTCTGTTTCATAATATTTTTTACTTTGAGGTATTATTTGTGAGATATAAAATATTTCAAAGTTACAAAGAATATGAAACGAAGGTAGTATATTGATTGAAAAAGAAAAAGAAATTATAGGTTGAAGCATCATCACCATATGAGTCCTCAAGCATTACACATGAATGAAGTGCATGTAGATACATACTATTGATATTGATTTAATGATAATAACTCAAATGTGAGTTAAGGATAATTACAAATTGAAAATTTATTGATTTTGTATGTAGTTAGAAAATGTATCTGTTATATACTTGTCCTTACTAATAGTTATTATTTTTTTTCTAGATATAATGTAAATCAAGATCTTGACATATTGGTAGTCATCAAAAGATAAACAATCCAACATTTTGAAATATGATACGTGTAAGGCTGATGTGACAAGTTGTTTAGAGCACAAAGTCGGGTTATGTTGATTGTCTTAAGAAAGAGTCGTTTAAACTTGTGTTAGAATGTTATTAATAAGAAAGGCGAAGAAAATTAATTAGCGTATTTATGTTTTGTAATCCTGTATTTTTCAATCAACAATTAAATGAGTACTTTGTCTTATATTCATGAATTTCCAACAACTATTTTTCAATCTATACCCGCTCTCAATTCCTAAAACTCTTATATTCAAGTCTCATATGCAAAATAAAGCTTTTAGGCCTATCAACTTAATGATTAGGGTAGAAATCATATAATGATGAAGGATTAAAGACTAAATTTTATATTTTCATTTTTTAATTTTTTGTAAAAAAGGTTGCAAAAGGGAACTAATTTAGGTAAAATTTGATCAGTGAAATCTTTAAAAACTTTAACCAACTAAATAAGCCGAAAACCGAAATCTACAAGTTCAACAATCAACATATTGGCATATTGCTCATTCATTGCTATATACACTTTTTGTTTTTTTGGGCACTACAATTCAATTGGACATTGCTATATTCATCTGAAAAATCTGATGGGCTTCAAAAGTTGTCTGATGGACTTTTTGGGCTTGCCTTTTTGTAGTCCATTCACCATCATAAGGCTTAATGGGCCTGGGTTTTATTACAAGTCAGAATTTTACTCGAAGAGTTAGAACTATAAAATCATGGCCCTCAAACCTTGATCCAGTTAGTACAAGTGCACGACCAAGGTTTTTTCGAAGTATAATATATAATTATTATTACTATTTTTTTTTTTTTTTTACTTAGCAAAACTAAACTTTAAAAATGGAATATTTAATTTTATTTTACTTGAGAGGTATATCAAGGTTATTAAAATAGATTAGTCTTAAATTGTTATCATCTCCAAAATTATTTAGAAGATCCGCAATTTACAATGTGATGCAACTAAAATAGGAGGAAATATTAATATTTTTCATTTCATTACACTATTATTTACAAAGTATTAGATTTTAGAAATCAGAATTTGAAATGATAATATAAAGTATATAAGAGTTAATTAAGTTATGATAAGTATCAACTAGCTCGGATTAGATCTAAGAAAGGGTACATCAGATTGGATAAGTGAAATCGCGGTTAGAAAAACACAATTGTAGGACTCGACGACTCGTAGTATGTGCATTATATATATACCTTTGGACTTTTGGAGAAGTCTTGTATAGCTACGTACTTATTCAATCTCGTTTCCCACAACTCGATTAGTACTTAGAAAATGGCATTCAACTCTCACATAAAATGCTTTGCTTGAATGTGTTGAAACTGTACTTTCCAAGTTTCCTACAATTATTGTCATTTCTCAAAATGAATTCAGACACATCACGTATCCAATTTTCCTTTTAACAGAAAAGGACATCCATTCAAATAAAAATGTGACAAAATTCATATTTGCTTCATTCTTTTCACACTCTTTCAACTTGCAACACCTTTTAGTAAAAAATTAAGATACAACTTTACTTCATCAAACAAATTCTAATACAACTTTTACTTTTATAAAACCAAATTAAGTAGTGTTTTACAAGGGGTTGAAAGACTTGTAATTAAAGATACAACAATGAGATTTCCACACGAAAGAATTCATACAATAATGTACTAGTGTTAGACAAGATGATAAACTTTCAAATACGGAGTATTATTATATCCACTCAGATGTAATTGTTGCATACGTTATTATGGGATGTTCAATTCACATTACCAATTTTAGTCTTAGTTTTATGTATAATTTTTTTTTTTTAACATATTTCTATTGTATTTTTCTTTTCTATTTACTAGTTTTATCCTGAGATAGATAGAGAGATTTTTAGATTCTAGTGGCCTATTCCTGAGATAGAAGGTTAATTAGACCCATATACTCTATTCCTACTTAAAAATATGACTAGGGAGAAGAGGAGTATATAAAACAGCAAAAACCATGTGATTAGGCCTTCTATTAACCAACCTTAAAGCTTAATATAGCCAATACATACAATAAACTTGACTTTTCTAACAACTGTACTAAAACCTTTTTGTCTAGGGTTCTCAGCCACCATGGCATAAATGCCTATAAATAGTCATTAAATGAAGATTAAGATTTCAAGTTACGTCTATTTACACTCACCATCAAGTGCTAACGTAGGTATCAGAAGAGATTTCCTTAGACGAATTGAATAAAAATCGAGGTTAGCTTACAAACAAGCAAGTTTGTATGTATAAGTTCGTTTTTAAAACCAAAAACACGTACAAATCTGTTTACAAATCGTAAAAATTTCATACTCGAAACATATACAGTGAAATAATTGGATCATATTGTGACAACTAAGTAACTAACACAACTTTGATTATTGATAGGGGAACAACTAGTATCAATTACAAAAACTATTATAAGTAGTTTAGAATTTCTAATTAAACTATAGAGTAGTACTAGTAGTCGGCACTAACTAAAAGACAACCAAATAAGAGCATAAAATCTAAATGCCAAATAATACACCAAAACTTTTGTGATCCACAATTAAACTAAGGGTCCCATTTGTCGTATTAGTGGCCACAATTTTATTTCACACTATCTATCTTTCCCTTCTTTTCAATCATTGTTCTTATTAATCTACTTATCAAATATAAAAACACTTATCAAATTTTTATTCTACAACAACAACACAAAAAAATAAAAATAAAAATGGCAGAAGATGAAGTTTTAATTTCCAAACACCAAAATAAATCATATAATCGTAGCTTATCCCATGCTAACGATGAATTATGTACAGTTCGTTCTTATTTACGTTACATGTGCGTAGACCAATCAACAATTTTCAATATTATTATTTCATGGACCGTTTTCATCTTTTTTACCATCATAGTTCCTGCATTTTCCCATTTTTACTTGGGTTGTGAAACTTGTGATGCTAAGCACCATCGGCCTTACGACGGTACAGTGCAGCTCTCTCTATCTAGCATCGCGACGTTGTCGTTTTTATGCTTGTCTAAGTTTGTGAGGAAGTTTGGTGTTCGGAGGTTCTTGTTCTTTGATAAGCTTGTTCATGAGAGCAACTCTGTTAGGAGTCACTATACTTCACAACTTGACGTATGTTTCTAATTCCTTTTATTTATTATTGCTTGATTGCTTATCCATATTTAATATTTGATTTAATTATGATTTTAACTTAAATTAAACAGAGTTTTTATTGGAGTGAGTTGACTGGTCGAGTTTATAAATTAAATTTTATAAAATAATCAACTCTTTAACACGTTAAATTATCTGTTTGGATACATATGAATTTCTAATTTGAGTGAAATTGGATTGTGTAAAGTGATCTTATATTCTTGAACTTTAGTGGTTCTATAATATAACAACAGTACAAAACTACAAGTAT
This sequence comes from Chenopodium album, assembly GCF_948465745.1. Classification (NCBI taxonomy): domain Eukaryota; kingdom Viridiplantae; phylum Streptophyta; class Magnoliopsida; order Caryophyllales; family Amaranthaceae; genus Chenopodium; species Chenopodium album. Next base: position 39,177,880 of record NC_137855.1, read on the forward strand.
GACTTTAGTTTTAGTCTACATTTGTTAGAATGTTAGATTGTGTTAGGTGAGGCTTGATTATTGATTTGGATGAATGTTGTTGCTAGATTTGGTCCTTGCTACCTTGTTGTATGACTTTTGAGACCAATGATAAGGAGAAACATTATGAAATACGAAATTTATTGGAATTAGGAAGATCAAAATGAAGAAACTTTACTAATTAAGTTAGTTGATAAGGAATAAGACATATTTTAACTTATCAAAATGATAAATAAATGCTATATATGAACTACTCATTAACTCAAATGTATAAAGGAGCAAATTTAAAAGGTTATAAGCACTAAACTCTCACGAAAACATCAACTAATTCTTATCTTCAATAGTTACTTTTGAAAACAATATTCTTTTTTTCTTTCTTATCGGCTTGTAGTTCATTTCATTAGTTAACTCCGATCAATCGATTTCATCTATGTTTTTTGAGAAGCATTAAAGTATTTAATTAGTAATATTTGCCACTAAATGATTTATACTTTGAGGACGACATTCATCTTTACACCCTATTTTATTTAAACAATGATATTTCTTATTGTATTAATGGAATCTTACCATTACTTTCTACGTTCAGGTTATGACACCTAAATCGATAATAATAGTATAAAAATACTCCCATTATTTTACTATACTTTGCGGTTTACACAACCGTACATATAAGAAATGGATGATCCATGTCCATGGAAAGGATCCCGTCCTCAAAAGAACAAGCTTCCCATGACCCCATATTCCGCTTTCAATTCACAAAGCATCTCATTCCAACACAACATGTGGCATCCATTGCGGATGAGATTGACAAACCTTTAATTTTTATAAATAATGAGTTTGACAATATTATGATTTCTTTATTTAATGATGAAAATGACAACATGCTAATGTGTTACATTAGAGTATTAGACCTACCTATATAAAACAAAACAAAAAAAATAACACGACTTATCACAACTGTATCAATCTTCTATCATATAAATTGTTTACCAAACCCAAAAAACAGTAGATAAAAATTGTAACAACCCCAAAAAAACAAAAAAAAAAAACCCCACAAAAAATAATGGAGGAAGAAGATTTAATACCCAGAAATCAAAAAAAGTGTTTTGATCGAGTATTATCACATGCACAAGATGAATTGCAAAGTTATCGTATTTATCTACGTTGGATGTGCGTGGACCAATCAGATTGGTTGAATACTATCATATCATGGTCTGTATTTTTGGTATTTGCAATCATAGTCCCTGCATTTTCGTATTTTTACCTCACATGTCCTTCGTGTGATGACAAGCATAGACAACCATACGACGCCGTTGTGCAGCTCTCATTGTCAAGCATTGCAACGCTGTCGTTTTTGTGTCTTTCTCATTTTGTGAGGAAGTTTGGTGTCAGGAGGTTCTTGTTCTTTGATAAGCTTTACAATGACAGTGATTCTGTTAGGCATCATTATACTACCCAGCTCAATGTATGTTTCTAATTTTGGAGGATTTTTTGAATAATTTTTGTTCATGTTTTAGTATTTTTGATGATTTTTGAGGTGGGGTTTGATTATTGAATTGCATGATTTGATGGGTGATTTTGGTTTTTTGGGTTAATTTGGTGTTTTAATGGGATAATGATGTAGACGAGATTTGATCAGAGTTCGACATCCCAGGACTTTGACCAAATAACTAAGCTTTTGTGGTTTTTTGGTGTTTATTGATTTTGATTAAATTGGGTGATCTTGTAGTTGAGTTCAAAGTTTTATGGTGTTTTTATCTTTTAATTTGATGGGTTTTGAGTGTTAACTAATTTTTAACCTGGGTGATATTTATTGCTGCATTTGATTCCTTGTATCAGTTTGATGGTTGATTCAATTGGGTGTGAATTTGGTTATTTTTTGTGGCCTTGTGGGTATTTTTGTTATTCTGATTTTATGGGAAAGTCAGAAAATGGACCAATTGGCAATTGTTTAAGGAGTATTTTATTGTTGTAGATTGGTTTTGCACATTACAAATTAGAGTACATAGAAAGATATGCTTAAGTGAGTTACACTCCTTGGATAAGATGTATTCTTCATAATAAAACAAAGAAGATTTTATGTGAATTAAGGAGTTTAGTATAATGGAAGGACCAAGATTGTTGTTGTCGTAGTGGCTGTAGTCGTGGTTGTCTTAGGTGACACTCCTATAGTAAAAACCAAAGAAGATCCAAGTTTGATACTTGGAGGGTTTGGAAAAATGAAAACCTCTTGTCATATATGCTTTGGAGGAAAAAGTTTAGCTGGAACGGGGTCAACTGTTAGTTTACCAATATGCTTGACATAAGAAAACAAGTAAGGAGTACATCTTAACAAAACAGCAATTTACATACCTTTGATAGCCTAAAATTTTGAGTAGCTATTTCTATTACTACAGGTATTTCATGCTAAATGCCTTGGATTGGTTATGGCATTATTGAGTACTATAGTGGCATGTTTCGCTGACCACTAGATCATCGTGTTGCTTTTTGGCTTGGCTGTGTACCAAAGGAGATGGACCTAATGAGCGATGCATCGTTGATGTTTGGAGACAATAGTTGTGTATATGCTTTATCAATCTATTACTGCTTATCCTAGCATAACCATAAGACTTCTTACATGTCCTACCATACCATAGATACGACTAGGAAGTTGGCATTTTGCACAATGGTGGCGGATTATCCCAGAAACCAGGAGTCATATATCAGACTGATTAAATTTTAACCTCCTAATTGCTCTTTTACACCTTCTCCAAGGCTCCAGCTACATGAATCCATGTGGCTGGAATGCCTAAATCATTTGGCCATTAAAACCCTGATCAATCAATTACGACTTTGTACTTCACGAACTAGGCCTGGTTGAGGATCCCTACCAAAATTTCCAACTAGTCAAGTGAAATTTCTTATTGTCTTCACTATTTACAAACTTTCCACTCTAATGTCATTGTGAATTGATTAATGATAGTAGTAATGATGAATTAACTTTTCTTTTTTGGTTTATGCAGAGATCATTGAACATTCTGTGTATATTTGTTATCCCATGTTTTGTAGCTGAATGCGCATATAAAGTCTGGTGGTATGCTACTGGGGCCTCCCGAATTCCCTTCTTGGGTAATGTCATCTTGAGTGACATTGTAGCCTGCTCATTGGAGCTAATCTCATGGATTTATCGTACCTTAGTCTTTTTCCTGGTCTGTGTCCTCTTCCGTCTGATATGCTACCTCCAGATATTGCGGCTCAAGGATTTTGCGTCTGTTTTTGAGGTAGATTCAGATGTGGCTTCTATTCTAATAGAGCACCTGAGGATCAGGAGGCACTTGAGGATCATAAGCCATCGTTACCGTGCATTTATTTTATTTTCCTTAATATTGATCACTCTGAGCCAGCTTACTTTCCTGGTGTTGACTACCAAACCTAATGCTGATATGAGCATATTCAGGGCCGGGGAACTAGCAGTATGTCTCTTTTTTAATCATCTGAATACTAGTTAATGCTCTGAAACCACTTTATTTATTAATACTACTTCTGGTGCAGCTTTGCTCTGTGACTCTATTGGCAGGGTTGATGATAATACTGAGAAGTGCTACAAAGATCACGCATAAGGCACAGGCAATCACCGCTCTATCAGCCAAGTGGCATGTCTGCGCAACGATTGACTCCTTTGTCACTTCTGAGACTGAATTGCCAGGAGCAAACCATACTAATGCAGGTCTCTTTGATCCTAGGAGCTTAGATTCAGATGACGATGATGCAGGATCTGAGGAAGATGATGTCGATACTACCAAATTGCTCCCGGCTTATGCCTACAGCACGATCTCATTCCAGAAACGACATGCTCTTGGTAAGCTTAAAATTGTGTTACTTAAAAACAGAAATATTTATGATTGCTTATGTAGATTAGATATTGAAGCTTATATATTGCACTCTTTTTTCTGTATAACAGTAACATATTTTGAGAGAAACCGAGCTGGAATTACGTTGTATGGATTTATGCTGGATAGAACTTGGCTTCAACTTATTTTTGGTGTTGAATTATCCTTAGTACTCTTCTTGCTCAAAAAGACCATCAATTTTTGATGAAGTAATCATGATATTTAGTGATTTGGCTCCTAAGATCATATCAAACCCCTGCTTAATCTCCGTGAAGTTCTCCCTTTTTGTCATTTGGAGTGATGAGCGAGGAGTTGCAGCCTTTCAGGGCTGGAGAGAGAGAGAGAAAGAGAGAGAGAGAGTTTAAGCTGACGTATGACTTGTTTCGCAGTCTTGGTTCGGTCTTCCTACAAAGAGGCACCATTGCAGTATAGTGAGCTCCACCATTTTGTTTTATAATTTGTAATGTTCTTCCTGTTGTCAATTCTAAGATCCTTTTTTTATAATCTTGTAATTAACATCTCCACTTTCTGTGATATATCATATATGTTTTTTTTTGGATCTTTTATGTGATACTATAATCAGTGCATTGTATGGCAGTATGGGCGTGCGTATTCCTGTAATATGGTCCGATATTGTGCTGTATTCGTATGACTGTATGGTCCTGTGTTGTAATCTTATGACCGCATGGTTCTGTCTCCTGTGCTTTTTTACTAAAAAAATATAATGGAGCATTTGTTCTAAGTTTCTGACTTTTAGCTCTAATCTTCTCGAGTTCTTGCTACATAAATTGAGTTAATGAAGGAAAGACGATTGCCTGAAAAAAGCTTCAGCAAACAGCTGCTATGCATTCAGTTGACATACAAACTTGTACTCTTATTATGTAATGCTGGTAATACTCGACAGAAGTGTTGCTCATTACGTATATGATATTGTTTGCTTTGGTCCTAGACTGCACAGCCTTGGTTTTTGGCCTTTTGGGCACCTAATGGAGTAGGTGGACACTTATAAGTTATAAGGAACTAAGCAAGTCACCACATCCTTATTCTTACTAGGTGGGGCTTGGATTGCATACCCTAACATAGAATTACGCGGTTAATGCTACTCCTTTCGGCCTGGTGACCGAGTCTCACTCCTGTAACATGCTAGGATTTGGGAAGTTTATATAATCCAATGTATGTGCATAACCTTGATTAAATAAATACCGAGTACTTAGGTAGCTAAGTTACACGGGATTTGAGACTATACTTAGAAAATTTCCTGCATTTCCTCTAAGTTGGCAAATAGAAGTCAGAATGTTAAGTTGCCAAAAACAAAAGAAGCCGTAATGTTGAACATCAGCCCATGTGCAAAGTCAGCAATGAGCATAGATTTTGCGACACTCCAGCTTAAGTCAATTGACCATTAGTTGTCCTTGGGCCGTCAACTTAATTTTAGCCAAACTAGTGCTTTAAAAATGAATGTTTGATTGACATTGTACATTGACGGATTCAATTTTTGGCTTTCTTAGCTTTACAAATTTATAGGGAGAGTTAGAATTTGATCTACTCTCATACTCTGTCGACTATCGTCTCTTCTCAGTTCTCACCATGTAATTTTCTTTTTAGGCGGGGTAAAGAAGTCATAACTTAAAAATATATACTCCGTATCATCTCTGTTTCTTATAATTTACAATAAAATAATTTTTTATGTCTTACAAATAATAAGAAACGGATATATTACCACTTATCTCAACTAAATGACTTATAGATTTCATCACATACGCCATGTACGACCATCCTTCCAGCTCGTCTTCTACGACTCTTGCAACCCTCTTTCATCCTCCTCCTCCACCACCACCACTCTACCCTCTATAACCCCATCACTTCACAATATTCACTCTCATTCTTCCTTCATACTACAAATCACAACCTACAAGGCTACAAGCTCTCTAAATCTCCAAGTCATTGTAACATCAAAATATTTGTGGCATTATGTTGAAAAAAAGATTTTAAAAAAAATAATGATACGAAGACTAAAAAGTATATAATCACTGGGCCAGCCATTTGACAACAATAATTTTTTTTTATTACTTATTAGCTTACTACCTCCGTTAACATTTAGTTGCAACTTTGGGGTATTATTTGAGAGACATAAAATATTCCAAAGTTGCAACTAAATGTTAACGGAGGTAGTATTTCGGTTAGTCTTGTGCAATATATGCCTCTTTAAGAATCATTATTTGTCAACAAAAAAAAATTAAAAAAAAAAATCAAATTAAAATGTCAGCAAATTGATTACATAATCACCAATATTTTGTAGTGACTTGTTGCTTTCGTTCTCTTAAGAAAAGTGACATATTATCATCAAAAAAAGAAAAAAGAAAAGTGACATATAATTTATTTTATATAAAGAATTGACAAATTTCACTTTTATAGTATAGGCTGTAGCTAATTTGTGTAATCACCAAAAGAATAATATACTCGGTAATTCATTATAATGAAACAAAGAATTTAAATAACACAAATTCTAGATTAATAAAGTATTATTCAAGTATAAAGTGTATAGGTCAACCATCTCATGATTCTAAGAGCGAAACTTGACTGGTTGATTATGAATGGATTCTTCATTATCTCTAAGTTTAATAACTTCTTGGGACCTATAAATTAAATACGTCTAGTATTTGATTACTTGATGTTGATAACCTAACACAATCTTGAAGGGTGCCTACAATACATGACTCGGTTTTACTAATATTAATCTGATCCAATAATTAATATGACTAATATTGATTGATTTATGACAATAAATTAATCAACATTAATTTGTATATTACATGAATTATTGGCTAAGTACCGAATTGGATGAATTATCACTAGGACATTACACGAACCTAATTTATCTAAGGGTCTGTTCACTTCAGCTTAATTTTAGTTCAGTTCAGTTTAGCTCCATTCAGTTCAGTTCAGTTCAGTTCAGCTCAGTTCAGTAAATGTGAACAGGTCATAAGTACATCATTTTCACTTCAAATTTTCTTTGTAAGATTTTTTCCCCCTATTGTAGCTTGTTTTTAGATTAGGAATAATTTGCAGAATTACAGGTTAATTAATGTAATTACTGCTTACTTCGTACTCCTAGTTTAGTTTAGTGTATTCATCTTTAAGACTTTGCTGACTCATTACATATTTACATGATGCCCTAAAGCCGCATAAATAATTTTCCTGCAATTGATGAGGTCTTGAGGTGATAAAATCCAAAGGTTAAATTATTATTACTCCCTATTTTTTTTTTTTTTACAACTAAATTATCATTATTTTCAAAGTATGATGTTGACAACTTGTAACTTTGTAAGCTTATAACAAGTAAAACTCGGACGTATTTAAATAAACATTCTATAACCTCTCCCTCCATTTATACGACAAAACTAGGTGAGGACGTGCCAATTATCAACAAATCGGCCGCAATCACATAAAAACCTACATACTACATACAAGTATTTTTTAATTTTTTTTTGTGTGTTTGATACTATACTTTATGCAAATCTTTATGTCATGTCACAATACTAAGATCACAAGTGTCAACGTACTTAAGGGCCAGCCTTAGCTTAGAATGTTTAATTACTAATTAGCTGTTTAAAAATCAATGTGAAAGTTGCAAACTTGCAATTTTAGGATGTGGCACAATATTGTTGGCCATATAAGCACATTTGACGGGCGTTGATTGTGCCAAGTACACAGTATTATTCTATATGAAAATAACATGATCGATGTTAGACCTAATTGGTTATTAGCTGTGTCGTCATGTATACTAGTACTTCTTCTGTTTTTAAAAGTTTATTCGAATATTGATTGCTCCAAGTAATAGTATTACTCAGTACTCCATATTATCTTCCTATAATATTATTACAGAGTACTTAATAGATCTAAATGAAAATAACATGAGATTGGAGCGAATTGGATGTGTCATACGTATTTCCTTTGTTTTTTTGAATGTTGTTCTTTCAATTTTCATTTATACCCAATACCTAAAGTTTCAATAGATATGTAATTGAATAATTTTAAAAATGCACGTTAGAAATTTTGCTCAAAGAATTTGGATAGAAATGGAGAAAGTACATTAATATTAGCCTGATTAAACATTTTTTTGTTGCATTTCTTATTTACATCATCATATCATACTTTTGTAATTAAATTAATTTGTAGTTGGTAAACAAAGGATGTATAGTATTTGCAAAATATGATTAATGGACAAAGTGCCACAAATCAATTGGTTATACAGTACTAAACTCATCACATGGGAGTAAAGGACAAGTAGCTAGTGGTATATCATTTGAGTATGGGATTAAGTATTTAATTTCTCTCTTATATGGCTGATGATTTGGTTTAAGGTTGGTATTAATCAGGGAAATAGTAGGTCCGGAGGTGCGAGATCTGATCTAATTTATAAGTCAATTATTACTTGCATGATAGGTGTAATTGAATAGTAGGTACAAAATTATGTCATTAATCTTTGAACGATGTATGTGGTCGTGTGATTGTACATAAAACGTAAAATGTCCTTTAATTTGCAATTTCTAATACTTTTCATATATGGAGTAGCTAATATTAGTTGGATGATTGTGAAAAATCGAAATTCTTAGTTTAAGGCCCTGTTTGATTCACCTTAATTTTGCCGAACTGAAATTATTTTTACTGAACTGAACTTATTTTTACTGAACTGAACTTAATTTTACTGAACTGAAATTATTTTTACTGAACTTAAATTATTTTTACTGAACTGAAATTATTTTTACTGATTTTCTATTATAATTCTTCTTTAAGAAAACTGAATCTTACTGAACTGAACTTATTTTTACTGAACTGAAATTATTTTTATTGAACTGAAATTAATTTTACTGAACTGAACTTATTTTTAGTGAACTGAAATTATTTTTACTTAATATTATTTTTTTAAGGTGAATCAAACAGGGCCTAAATACTACTTACACGGAAAGGATAGTTAGCCAAAAAGTAATTTATTTTCCCAATTATGTGAGAAATATATATGAAACTCCTTAAGAAGTTTTCCATTCATCTGCATGTGTCTTATATCAACCAAATAATTTCTTAAATTTTAACTTTATAGGAATCAGCTCATATAATTTGATGTCAACCAAGCAATCACTATATGAATTGTATAGCGTTAGACAATAAGTGATGAATTTTACAACTATCTTGAACTCAAAATAGTCTAAATTCTACTTATCTTTCGCGAGAAAGCCAATGATCACCCGTTAAAATCATAGGCATCTAGACAAATGCAAATATGAAATATAGTATTTACGTGCTTTAAGTTTAAGTGATATAGAGGGTCGAAAATAAGTTGTTCGATATCTATAAAAGGCCATAGTTAAGATTTTCAACCTTTTTTTTTTATTTTTTTTTTATGGATGTTATATTTTGGTAATTGAAAGAATTTTTCTTGACATACACAAATTATTTACATAGATAGTCTAATAAATTTTATTCTAAAAATTATTATATGTCAAATTTAGGAGTTTAGAAGCCACAAATATTATTGTAAGCACAAATCTATGAAGTAGTTTATAATAGCACCAAAAATTTCACTCATAAGCCAAGGATGTCTAAATCATAGGAATAGTTTTCAATTTGCCACCTTAACATTAGCAAAGAATACTTGTTTTCTGTCGCTATTGTAAATGTGCTTGCGATATGTGGATGAAACTCAAAGCCAACCATGTTGATAGCTTTCAAAATTTTGTTGGTAGAAACTATAGATTTACTAGAATTTGATGTAAATTTCCTTAAAATAATTAGGTATAGATGTAACTCCAACCTGTAAATTCTAATATTGTAGAGAAATGATTTCAATTTTACGTCAATTACATGTAATGATGTAAGAGTTTTAAATTATCACATTTTATATGTATTGATTTTTACATATTAAGTTTGTTACAAAGAACCATTAAAACTATCTAGTTCGTATGAAGCTATTTTGTAATATCACTTACAAAACATTTCTTACATCATGGACAAAAATTGGTATCAAGTTCCACATCCTGGTCCTATTACATATTGATACTCTGTATTTGTATAACATGATACTCTGTATTTGTATAACATCGATCTTTATATTCTTTTAACATATCAACCTAAGATACTCGATAATTGGTATTTTATAATATTACATGTTACTTTAATCATATGACCAATCAGACAATCATTGTTTATAAACTTTAAACTATGTATGGTTAATTTTTATTACACATTCACGAGTCATCATAATCTTAAAATTACAATACCACTTATCAAACAAGTCGTCACGGGTACTAAACATTTATATAAAAACCCCCTACACCCAAATAGACATTCTTACACCCTCTTCTCTTCTTACATCTTTCTCCCCAAAAAATGGGGGATGATTCAACCCCAACACATAGCTTAATACCAACATCTCGAACTCCCAGAAAATCATTCAATCGATTACTTTCGCACGCCCAAGATGAATTGCACGGCTTTCGTTCTTACCTTCGATGGATGTGCGTTGATCAATCAAACATTTACACAGCAATTTTATCATGGTCTATTTTTCTTATATTTGCAATTCTAGTCCCTGCATTCTCTCATTTTTACCTCGCTTGCCCTTCTTGCGACGCCACGCACGACCGCCCTTACGACACGGTCGTGCAACTTTCTCTCTCCTCCGTTGCGACGCTTTCGTTTGTTTGTCTTACACAGTATGTACGGAAGTACGGTCTTCGAAGGTTCTTGTTCTTTGATAAGCTTGTTGATGAGAGTGATTCTGTTAGACATCATTACACTACCCAAGTCTATGTATGTATTTTTTCCCTTGATTTTTTTGATGATTAATTATTAAATTATGGATTTTTAATGGTTTTTTGTTTGATTGGTGAATTGGGTTTTTGATTGGTTGCATTGGGTATTTAGATTAATTTTTTTGGTTGATTTTATTCTCTGTTTATGGGTTGTTGATTTTTTGATTGAATTGGGTGAATTTGTAATTAATTTGTGGAATAAATGTTCCATTTTGGGGTATTAATTGGTTTAAATTTGATTTGTGTCATGGGTTTTAGATTAATTTGGAAGGTGGCATTGGTGATTTTGGTTTAAATGATTGCTTGATTTCATCCTCTGTTTCTGGGTTTGTTAAATTGTCAAATTAATTGGGTAATTTTATGTTTAAATTACTAATTTTTCTTTGATTTAATGGATTTTTTAATACATTGAATGTGATGAATTACATGAATTATGATCAATTAGCTTGTGAATTGTTTTTTTGTTTTGAAATGTGGTTTGATTGTGACATGGGTAGCCGGGTAGGTGTTTCTAGATTTGATCCCCTGTTCTTGTATTTTTATTTAATTTGATTTTTATGGAGTATATTATTTTATGGTATGATTTGATTTTAGATGTCATAATTATTGATTTGAAGACTTCATGAGCTGGTATTTTCGGTGATTATATTAATATTTTGTGTAATAATTAGGGTTCTTAAAGTCTTAATAATTCTAATTGAATTACTGTGATAAAAATGATTTCTTTCTAAATTTGGATTTTCTTGATTCATTCATTAATGCGAGTCCCTTTCCAATTTATCCCTTCTTTTTTATGAAATATGTTCGGATTGAATTATGCTTTAGTTCTTTTGATCTTTTGCTGTCCTCGAAATCGGTCAACTTAGTGTTTATGATCGGAATGTTGGGAATCCGAAGCAGAATGATTGCCTGAAATTTACCTTACTTCTGGAATTCTGGTTTGCTGATTGCTCAGTATGTTTGGTTTTTTGCCTGACCTTAACGAAGAAGTTGTGGCTGTCACCCTACTTGGACTAACTTTGGTGATTTTTATTTACGATTAACTCATGTGGGTTCTTATTAGAATCGTTATATTTTTCAACTTCTCAATACTCTTTAAAAAAATATTTATTGATTAGTAATTGATAATGCTAATGGTTGAATTTATGCATTTACAAACGTGAAAATAATAAATGCTCAGTAATTTGATAACGGTTGAGCTGTGATTCTTGTGAAGCTTGTTCATTTGGTCAATCTAAGGTTGGCTACCAGCCTGTCTTCTCAATACAGTTACCTTTCTTTCTCTTTTTCATTCTTTAGGAGAAAATATGCTTTGTGTATGTTCTTTTGCGTGTGTCATGTGTTATGGGATGTGTCTTGTTTTTATTAACCAAAATAGTTTAGTATTTTGGCTTAATATAGGTGTAACATTATTTGATAAAGAAATAAATCTTCCTGACCATAACTTATTGTTCCTTAGAGTATTCATTCACCATACCGTACATCTTTATAATTACGGGATCAGATAAGTTAATTAAAAGTAAGATTTGGGACCGACAGTGATTAGCCTTTTTTAATACTCTACATTATTCCTTAGTTAATCTTGCATTAGCCGACATAAAGTAATGATATAGTACTAGTATCATCATCAACTAGAAGAATCTGGAAATATTATGGATCTTGTACTAGTGGGTTTATGTGATTACTATATTAGTTGGTCTTGTTTCTGATCCACCTCATTAAGCACTGCATTAACACTTAAGAGCTGTTCAGCAAGACTGAATAGGCCGAATTGGGTTGGGTTCATCACAATATGATTAGCTCTAGTCAAGCATACTGTAGTGCAAACAAAGTTTTCCTAGAAAGTAGTACTTGTATGAAATAGTACATGTAATGTACTTTTGTCATTGGAAATTAGGGGAGCTTCATGCTATGTGGTAGGCCCTAGGAATTGTAAACATCGCAATAATCATGTAATTGTTAATTGAATGGTGATAACTGATTAGCTTTTCTTCCTATGCTTATGCAGGGATCACTGAAGATATTATCTGTATTTGTTCTCCCATGCTTTTTAGCCGAATGTGCCTACAAAATCTGGTGGTATGCTTCTGGTGCCTCCCAAATTCCATTCTTGGGTAACATCATTTTAAGTGACATTGTAGCATGCTCATTGGAGCTGATATCATGGCTTTATCGGACATTAGTCTTCTTCCTGGTCTGCATTCTCTTCCGTCTGATCTGCTACCTTCAGATCCTGCGGCTCAAGGACTTTGCCAACGTGTTCCAGGAAGATTCAGATGTTATGTCTGTTTTGATGGAGCACCTTCGGATTAGGAGGCACTTGAGGATCATAAGCCATCGTTATCGTTCATTTATCTTATTGGCATTGGTTTTAATCACTTCGAGCCAATTTGCTGCCTTGCTGTACACTACCAAAAACCATTCAAATATGAGCATCTTCAGAGCTGGAGAACTTGCAGTATGTTTCTCTTGCCATATTTCCTTTGCGATACTTAATTTCTCAAAAAGCTGTCTGAAACTAACCATAATTTGCGCTAAAATACGAAAAAAAACCCTGAAGTTTCAACTTTGATATAGCTAAGCATACACTAAGTAATGGTAACATGCTGGTATGCGCGGATCCTGGCTATCATGAAAATTTTCTCAGAAAGTTTTGGTCTTAGAAATGTCAATTTCCTTACAGAATACGGAGTAATAAAAAATGTAACAACAAATTCAACAATATCTAATGAGAGTACTTTGTTTTCTTGGAATTGTGCAGCTATGCTCCATTACTCTATTGACCGGGATTGTAATAATACTACAAAGCGCCACAAAGATAACACACAAAGCTCAAGCAATCACCTCTCTTTCCGCAAAATGGCATGTCTGCGCGACAGTTGAGTCCTTTGGTACCACCTCTGAGACTGAAACACCCGTAGCCCAGACCAGTAGTGGCGGAAGCCCAGGTTTCTTTGATTCGAGGAGCAGTCATTCAGATGACGATGAGGCAGGGGATGAGGAGGATGATGTAGATAACACCAAGTTCCTCCCTGCTTATGCCTATAGCTCAATCGGTTTCCAGAAACGACAAGCTCTAGGTAAGAGTAATAATTACTTCATTTTAACACAATATAATCTCGAGTTTTATCTGTCTTCTGATAGTGATTAAATTTATCAGTCTGCAGTAATAATAATTTACATACTGATTTCTTTATCTTGGGTAAATTGGCAGTGACATATTTTGAGAACAACAAAGCTGGAATTACAGTTTACGGATTTATGTTAGATAGGACTTGGCTCCAACTCATTTTTGGTATCGAGTTATCTTTAGTACTCTGGCTACTCGGAAAAACAGTTGGTATTTAACAGACAAGAACATCCTCATTTGCGCGTAATATTATACACAAACTTTGCTTCTCTGACCTTATACGGTCCTTGATATCCTTACAAGATCGATTTCTTCTAGAGAGAGTGAACGAGTCAAGGGAGTCAGGGAGCTAGCATAAGGACTGATTATACAGTCTCGGTTTGGACCTCATCATGCAAATAGATACTACTACGTATTGAAGTACAGTTAGTTTCACCATTTTGTGCACTTAATGCGATGATTCTTTTACAACATCCATATGTATGTAGATTCTATAAATATGTTCATGTACTTTAGCTTGTTCACAGCATCTACAACCTGTACTTGACTATCTTCATTTGGGGAGCTTATTGGCTTGTCTTCATGGCATTTGCTTATTTTTTTTTATTTATTGGTGTAATTTATTTGGGAAGAGTGGTTATTTGTATGTTGTAATATATATTGAGTATCAGTAATAATATAATGCATCATATTTGTTCTTTCGTTTTTGCAACTTGGAGTTTCTCTTATGCTTTTGTTTTGTCATTAGAGATAATTAGAGTTGATTTAAGAAGTGCAATTTCTGTCCAAGAAGAGATGATTAAAAAAAAAAAAAATTGTAGGGAAAGGGAAGAGAGAGGTAGACGTAGAACTAAACCTCTTAATCAATCTTACATGGACGGTATGGTGAGAAATAGTTTTCACATTAACTCATATAAAGATTAAAATTTTGTTTTAACATTATTTATGGAAATAGCAATTACTCTCTTCATAACAATATTTTTTGTTACCCTACCATTCCCTCCAAAAAAAAAAAAAAAAAAAAAAAATAGCATTCACATAAATATAGGGAAAAACCTAAAACAAGATAAACCTTCCAAATTTATAGGAAAACTTCTAACAATAATGACTATTATTATCCTTAACGCATACACATTATTTTTACTTTCACGGATTTTTTGAAAAGAGAGATAGAGAGACATAAATATAGGGATCCATGTGATGAGGAGACAGATAGAGAGAAACCACGTACAATTAACTTCGATACTTCGTATAAATTTTTTATAACTTTCTAAAATGATGATGGTCAATATTTAGAAAATGAAATACTTCTAAGATGATTAGCATGGACTTCCCTATGAATCGGCATTCTAGTTTGGACTATGATACTCCGTAATAATCTCAAAAGAAAAGACTTGAAAGCCCAACAACCAAAAACTGATTCCACTTTCCACTCACTTTTAAATAATTGGTTGGATTACTCAATTCTTGTACTTGTGTTAAACCCCCCTCATTCTCTCTCCTCGTTTCTTTACGTCCGCCATTTTTCTCACCTAAAACCTTCAGCTTTTGGGTTTATCTGAGGTCAGAGTTTGACAGTATTAAGGTAATTCCTACTTTTTATTTCAATTTGATTAAATTCCTTACTATAAGTTGTACTTAGCTTCATTTCAATGTATTATTCGTTGTATCCTTAATTTTTTGGCTGAAGTCATCAAAGTTTTGATTTTTAAGCAATTTCTAGCATTACCCAGGTTTGATTTTAGGATGGCATTTCTGTTTTCTTTTCAATTTAGACCCAATAAAGTGTTAGTTTTCTTAATTACAGATTTTTAATTTTTGAGTAGTTTTATCATATCCTAGAATAAAAGTGCTATTTAATTTGTTATTTTATCATGTTAGATGTTGCCCTTTTGATTTTGAAACCCTTTATGTTGTTTATTGTTCTTGATTGTTGTTGTTTCATTTGTGAAATCGTTTTTTAATCGTTCAACCTAGTGTAAAGTGTTGTTCTTGGCATATTAGTGATATTACTAGTCCAGAAATTCGAGCTAATAAACGAATGATTATATAATTATAGTTTTTTAGGTGGAATATCTGAGTAGTAAATGATAGAGAAGTTTTTATCATTGTTTTTGTTGTAATTTGGCTCTCATTGATATATTTCTCCCCGTAATTACAGTGTTTGTACCCATGTCTTTACCTAATTTACTCTTGTGCTATACAGCTATAATAGTCAACAAAGATGCAAGCTGCTCTTGTCGTTCCGAATGTGGGTTCAAACTTTGCTGCTCCCTGCATTTCAAAACGATTAGCTCCGAATGCTCGTAGCTATCGGCCTTTGAAATGTGTTTCTACACTCTCAAGTCCAGCAGCCGAACCACAGACAGTTGTTACATCAGAATCCACAGGGGGGAAGCTCAACAAGTACAGCTCTCGCATTACTGAACCTAAGTCTCAAGGTGCCTCGCAAGCTGTGCTTTATGGAGTTGGACTGTCAGAAGATGATATGAGCAAACCTCAGATTGGTATTTCATCGGTTTGGTACGAAGGTAATACTTGCAATATGCACCTGTTAGAGCTAGCAGAAGCAGTGAAAGAGGGAGTCCAAGAGGCCGGGATGATTGGCTTTAGGTTCAACACCATTGGTGTTAGTGATGCTATCTCGATGGGTACTAGAGGCATGTGTTACAGTTTGCAATCACGGGATTTGATTGCTGACAGTATTGAGACGGTTATGTCTGCTCAATGGTATGATGGAAATATCTCTATCCCTGGATGTGATAAAAATGTAAGTATTGCTTCTTCTGGTCATCAACTTGTCTATGGTGACCGAGCTTAGTATTTTCCTTTTGTGTTGAGTTACAATATCAAGTGTATTGTCATCTGTGGGATTTAAAACATAAGTGTTGTTATAATGGATACCCTAATCATGATGGTTGGTTCCAGTCCTAAAAATTTCAAATAATGACTTAATTTAAGGTTGTAATTTGTGAATAATTCAGTCGTGTGTTGATTGTTTTTTTCTTTGATGCATAAAATTGAAATTATATTACATATATGTTGCTCAAAATTTGATGTAAATGAGAACTGATGAATTATGTTATTTGGTAATGTGACACATGAGATAAATGTTCAATGCAAAATGTTTACTCTCATTTGAATTTTAAATTTTGTAGGTGTCCAGTAACCAATTTTTAAAATTGGGTCCCTGTATCCTGTTGTTTGCTAAATTGTATTATTGCTTCTTTAAGGCTGAGTACTTTCATATTTTAATAAGATGCTATCTTGAGTTTGGTTAAGCATGCAGTAAGTTGGGCCACTGCCTATACTTTGTTGATAATTGTTCTGTTTACAGATGCCGGGTACAATCATGGCTATGGGACGCCTTAATAGGCCAGGCATCATGGTCTATGGTGGTACGATCAAGGTCAGGGTTGGACATTGGAAACTTTGTATTGCTCCATCTTTCTTTGCCCCTCTGTAAAACCATCTTTTATTAATTTTTTTAATTTTGATTTGCAGCCTGGTCATTTTCAAGGTAATACGTTGGACATTGTTAATGCGTTCCAGGTATGTAGCTAATTTTACATGTGACCTTCGTTTCCTTGAATATGAATTTCATCTTCTTAAGAATAAATGTGCTGGATTTTAGGGATTTCTTGTCACCTTAATGCACAATTATCATGCTGTCAATCTATCTTTCCCTGTCTTTCTACTTTGAATGAATGGCAGCGCTTTGCTGAAAATGCGTGCTATAACTCTTAACTCTACTACTTAAGCAGCTCATTTGAGATTTTCATGTTCCAGTATTATTTAGAATATGTTTGGGGGACTATTATTGATGATATGTGTTAATGCTTTGTGTTAAATTTGTAATTTGTTGCTGAACTAAAGCAATTACCTTAAAGTGCAAATGTGCAATTTTTCAAAATTTTTTTTTGACTCTTCTGTAGTGTTATGGGGAATTCGTTAGCGGGTCGATTAATGATGAACAAAGAATGAATGTCATACGTAATTCCTGCCCTGGAGCAGGAGCTTGTGGTGGTATGTATACTGCAAATACCATGGCATCAGCTATCGAGGCTATGGGAATGTCTATTCCTTACAGGTATTGTATTTACTTAATAGAGTTGAGATTTTGTTCTTTCTTGGGTTATAATTCCCTCTTCTCTTTTTAAGCTCGTCAACACCAGCTGAAGACCCTTTGAAACTAGATGAATGCCGTCTTGCTGGAAAATATCTGCTTGAACTGCTTAAAATGGACTTAAAGCCACGAGACATAATAACTGAGAAATCTCTGCGGAATGCAATGGTTGTGGTGATGGCCCTTGGTGGGTCGACCAATGCTGTCTTGCATCTAATTGCTATTGCCAGGTGAGAGATGCTGCTGTGTAATTTCTGTAGCCTGCTTGAAATTGGTGCCTAATAGGCTTCTTGTGTCTTTGTAGGTCCGTTGGTGTAGACTTAACTCTTGATGACTTTCAGAAGATAAGTGATCAGGTTCCATTCCTTGCAGACCTTAAGCCAAGTGGAAAGTACGTCATGGAAGATTTACACAAGGTAGATTTGAGCTCCCTTAGCTTAATCGAGCTTTAACTTTTGACTTTTGTACAAATGATAATTTCCTTACTTGGGCTACTAGGTGAACTTTTGTTTTGTTTTCAGCATTGTAAGATTTATAACCTATACTTCTTTAAATGGATCTTTATAGGTTGGTGGCACACCTGCAGTGATTCGCTACCTTCTTGAGCTAGGATTTCTAGATGGGGACTGCATCACTGGTAATTCTTCCTGCACCCTTGGACATGCTTTTGCTTCAAGTCATTTGCTTTTGTTAATCTTTTATCTTAAAAGTCATGATCTTTTGTGTTTCTTGTTTGTCTAGTTACTGGGAAAACATTGGCAGAGAATGCCAAACTCTTCCCAGCCTTGGCTGAAGGTCAGGTATGATGCATATCTTCCATGCTAGTATTCACTATTCATGTAAAAAACTTTTATTCTTCAATTTTTCTTATTAATAATTTATTAATCTGTTTGTTAATATGTTTCAGCAAATAATACGGTCATTGTCAAATCCCATTAAGGAAACGGGGCATATACAGATATTGTATGGTAATCTTGCTCCAGAGGGCTCTGTAGCAAAAATTACTGGAAAGGAAGGACTATATTTTTCTGGTAATTTCCCTTCTAACCAAACACTTTTTGGGTTATTATAAATCTCATGGCCTTCTAATGTTAGAACTATGTGAGTTTGTGAACAAACAGGATTTTCCTAATTTTTTTCTCACCAGATCTAATAATGCAACTGAGAAACTTCTTATCATATAAACTTTTAGGTCCAGCCCTTGTTTTTGAAGGAGAAGAAGCTATGATAACTGCTATTTCAGAAGACCCTCAGAGTTTCAAGGTACTTTTTGTGCAATAGTTGGTTCATTCACAGTGACTGAACGATCGAAAAATTTCATATATATTCGCTGCTTGTAAACCTTTTTCAGGGTAAAGTAGTAGTCATTAGAGGAGAAGGGCCAAAAGGTGGACCTGGCATGCCTGAAATGTTGACACCTACTAGCGCTATAATGGGAGCAGGACTGGGGAAGGTATTTTGATCTGATCTGTATGCTTGCATTGTGCCTGAAATAATGTAATCTTGATCTCACTCTTCCCAACCTCCTTAGAAGCTTTGAGTTAATAATGTTAATGTTGGCATTCTGCTAGGCATATTCTCACTGTTTATTCTTTATCCTAAACGGACTCTCACAGCCTTTGGTTATGGCATCAGCAAGTTTTTATATCACTTTATTTCTGGGTCAGCTCATCATAACTGATAGTAGCATAACCCTTCACATATCTTGTTAGATGTATATGATTTCATCCCAGATGCTCACCTGACCAATTAACATCATTGACATATACAAAATACACATGATATGATGACATCTTTTGTAAAAGAAGGAAGAAGTTTTACTTTCCAATTTCTCCTTTAAATACTTTCACTCACTTCATTGGGTATTCCTTTGATGGGAAATGAGGTTGGGATTCTTGGGAATGGGGAATGATTTCCTAATGTAACTTATTTCCCATGTTTATTAGAGAGAGATGGGAAATGATAGTGGAATAGCGAATGGGAAATGAAGACCTCATTTCTCACTGTATTATTACGCAAGGAGTGGTAGGTATTGAGGATGGGAATTGGGAGGAGTAAATTGGTTCATTGCTATATTAAGGGAAGAGGAGAAGAATATCCAAGGATATATTTTTAACTTGGTGTTTATTCCCTACTTTTTCTGATCAATCCACCAGACAAGAAATTGTCAATTAATTTATGAATTCCCAAATATCAATTTCCAACCCCTATCCCACTCTCTATTCCCCATTCCCATCCCACATACCAATTGCTCTGTCAGGGTCAGTCCGACAGTCATGTAGCTTCTGTGTCACTACGTAGTGATTTTACTTACAAAAGTATGTATTCAATCTTTTGTGGCCTTTTGTACTTGTAATTCTCTATGTATTTGATTAAGGAAAATACGAAGTATATAGCAAGCACTAGTGCACTACTGCTACCAAGTTTGAATGAAAAGGGATTTTCGTATAAAATGCCAAAAGCTATGTTAACCTGACTCTTTGTTTTGCCTCAAGTACCCCTATTAGATCCTTCCTCTCTGAGACCTGAGTTGACACTTATTTCCGGACAGAAAGCAGAAAACATGGATTTTTTATTTATTTATTCTGAGTGACACTTGGACAGATTCACAGTACTCGTGTCTAACACTAATACTCGGGTTTGAGTAATGTAATCCAAAAGAACAAATGGGTGTACTATTGTATCAGTATAGTTGAAAAATCAGATTTCTTCTCGAATTAATGCCTAACATTACCATGCTTTGGATTGTTGCAGGATGTGGCTCTACTAACTGATGGAAGGTTTTCAGGAGGCTCACATGGATTTGTTATCGGTCATGTTTGTCCTGAAGCACAAGTATGCACAATTCTTCATCTTTCAGTGTTTACTCTTTCTTTTGATAATATTTTCAATCTAGGCCTTGATGGGTGTGGTTTAATAACTGTGAAGTTCTAGACAAAACAAATATGGAAGGATCTTAAACAATTCTACTTTTCGGAATGTTTAGGAGGGTGGACCAATAGGTCTGGTGCAGAATGGAGACATCATCACGATTGACGTAGGGAAAAAGATCATGGATGTTCAGCTGACAGACGAGGAGATGGAGGAGCGAAAGAAAAAGTGGACCGCACCTGCATACAAAGCTAACAGGGGAGTACTGTACAAGGTATCATCTTGCATTTCCTTACACCCTTCTAACAAAGTCCACACTCAAGTAATTTTGCTGACAGTTGTGTTCCTTCATTTTCAGTATATCAAGAATGTGCAGTCAGCTTCAAGGGGCTGTGTAACTGATGAGTAGCCAGATGAGAAAGCATTGATTTATTTAAAGCGAAAACAGCTCGCATTCTTGATTCTAGTTTGGGATTTTAAAAAATCCCACAGATTTGTGTAGGCTTGAGCTTTTTGTTTACAGGTTGTAGTTTTAGTTGCTTGTAATCTAGTCTTTGGTACGTTTTATGAGGTCTAGTATTCTTCGAACAGAAACGCTGAGCAACTCTGCATTTTGGAGGAGAAAGGGTTATTGATTGAAATTATGCCTGTGCTAAAGTTGCAGGGCAAAAATAAATTCACTGAAGTTTTTGCATGTTTCAAGTCCAAATTTTTTCATGTTCTATGCACTAGTGCATTTCTACTTCAACTTTCACCATTAGTCGAATATGAGTACGGAGTATCATTTATTCTTTAGAGCAACACGGATGTTTTATTATTAAGGGTATAAGTTTCTCAAATTTTGCAACAAGTGTCTTGCATCGAGTAACCATATTTTTCTAAGCTTTCACTTACACCTCTAGTTTACCACAAAATAAGCTCAGATTTGAAATTAACAGTTGAATTAACTACTAAAATAAATCCAGGTACGTTCAATTGTTCAAATGAGTGTCATAAAGCTTTGATAAATTCAAATACTACCTATTTAGTAAGAGAACTCAAGTGAATAGAATGCTTTCGACGTGGTACACTTCAACTTGCAAATGTACATACTAACACACTAGTATCAAACAAACTTGGGGAATTTAGGTTGTGTTCTATTCACCTTATTTCCACTTATTTCAGGAAAAATAAGTTTAAATAAGTTATGATAAGGGTTAATCAGGGCTACCAAGTTCAATTTATAACTAAAATAAGTTTTAATAAGGGGCTAAGGGCTAATAAGATCAGATAAGATCGGACCCTTAGTTTTTACGAATCTCGGTTTAAGTTAATTGTCACACCAATCTTTGCACATTTTCATTAATTTTTTTTTACGACAAATTGATATGAATCGCCCAACACAGAAAATCTAGCAGTACGGTATTAGCAATTTAGCATTTCAACTGTCAGCAAATTTGGAGAGAGGCTGCGCTCAAAACACTCTCTCTCTTTGCCTGCTGTTCTTCCCAATCAGCGTCGCTCCAATTCTCCAGGTTTCTTCTTTTTTAGCCTTAATTTCTCCTTAAAATTCAATTATTTGTTTAAATGATTCACTAAATTACAACCAATTTTTGAGCTTGTTGATCGATGACATCAATTATCACTATCACGTTTGCAAAATTACATACTAAATAGTAGTGATAAGGATCATGCACAACAAGTGTTTGATAAAAGTCCCCTTTGAATTTGCTCTGTTTTTCTGAGTTATAATCTTGTTGAATGATGCATAAATCTGTCCTAAACCTTGGAATTTGACTAAAGATGATATCTTTCTCTTTTTCCTCCAAATTAATTAAGTATTAGTACAAATTCTGAGATGGGTTTTCCAAGTTACTGACAGCAAGCTGAAAGATGAACTGTGGGGGTTTCAAGTCCGTAGGTATTGATAGGATCTAGAGTTGCTACATTTACATGGTATCTTTCTGGCATATCATGTTTCGTAATTGAGGATTCAGTTTAACTCGATTTTGAGGACCTCCCATTTTTTGTAAGTTTGATTTGATTGAGTAATGCTGTAATAATTGAACTGGTTATTATGTGCTATGTCACTCATGTGTTGCTATTTTTAGGTCCTTCCGTTGGAGGAAAAGAATTACACCTATATCCACTTTCGAGAAGTTGACATCGAGTTTCATGTATATAAGTGGTGAACTACTTGTGAATGAAATGTTATCTAGAAATTGAACCTTAGTGCTAAACTTTATGCTATGTTTTGGTCGTGCATGTTCTATGAATTAGCTATTGACAAAGAAAAAATCCCCTCTTTACCTTCCTTAATAAGGTCTGAAGATGGATCTAAAGGTTCTAATCTAGGCGATTTTTACTGATTATTGATTGGACTTGTGCACTTGTAACAAGCATCTAGTAGTCTTTTGTATATTATTGTGATATATCTAGCATTATATTTATTTTGAGTGGATTATTGTCTGCACCAAAAAATGTTCAGTTATATACTTGAAAG
The DNA here is from genome assembly GCF_948465745.1 of Chenopodium album. NCBI lineage: Eukaryota > Viridiplantae > Streptophyta > Magnoliopsida > Caryophyllales > Amaranthaceae > Chenopodium > Chenopodium album. The sequence goes on from NC_137855.1 coordinate 39,201,188, forward strand.
CATAGAAACAGAAGTAGATAATGCTGGTGACATTTAATCAATCAAAGCCTTATTCCCATAAAAGGGGTTGGCTAACTGGTAACAATTACTAATTTATCTTTATTTATGGCATGAAGGTTTGAAATGCTACCACCGCGTTTGAAGAAAAGTGTTATAGACAATCCAAAAAAGCTTGCTAATTTGATTGATCTAGTAAATCTCCCATCAACTTTGCGGGAGTTTGTTGGTCAATCTCAGATTTCTCGCTTGGGGTGCTTCATGCGAGTTTGGTCCTACATCAAGACAAATAATCTCCAGGTTACACCAAATAGTTCCTCTTTGATATTTAATCTTGATGATTTAAGGGATCTACTATCACAATTTTAAATGTTTCCTGTTGTCAAAAGGTTCTTAAATTATTAATGCTTAGATCCAGTTCAGTCAGAAGATATTATTTGTTGATGTAACATTTGATTAATGTATCGCCTCACTTTCAGCTGCTTTCGCTTTGGTGGTTAAGTAATACGAAGTATATCCTACAAATATTCTACTTTTGTGGAGTAGACTTTAGGCTTTAGACCCACGGAAATCGAATCCAAGCTTTTTTTCCATGGAGATTTGATTGGAGCTAGCTAGACTGTGGGGTTGGAAGTGATGTCAAATAAATTTCGTATCACCGTCTAGATATTCAATTAATAGTTCATGTTATATTTAAGTCCATTTGGTAAAAAGGTCAATTGAGGTGATTTTAATGAGTCCGTGCTTTTATTTTTTCTCCCTTCTTATTTTTAATGTTACTGCTTTTCATCTCCAAGTATTTGATTTTCTACATTAATTCTCATTTCCTACTCTGAAGGAGGTACCAAACGGTAAGAAAGTTTAGGAAGAAAAACACATGCTTGAGGTGGAGATGCAGTATCATAAACATGTCAATAGTATTTTCCATGCAAAAGTAGTCATTACCTCTCATTTACCTTATACTAAATATACAATTTGTGTACTATTAGTGTGGCATTGTCTCATGGTTTGGAACCTATTTCATCGTACATTATATTTGAACTATTTATTATCCTTCACATCAAGGAGTCTTAGATATGTTGCCTAGTTTTTTCTGTTAAATGAGCTGATGAAGGGAATAAATAACAGAGATAGGAGGGGTGCAAATATGTAACAACAGTTGATTCCTCTCCTCCATTATCATAGTACATTTGATTCTTGACATATTGTTTGCCTTGATGCTGACAAGAAGTGTGTCTATGCAGGATCCAAAAAACAAAAATTATGTCAATTGTGATGAAAAATTGAAGAGTATTTTGCTTGGAAAATCAAAGGTGGATCTAGCTGAGCTTCCTTCCTTGATCAAATTGCATTTTCCCAAGGAGCCGAAGTGATGTTCACTCTGTAGTCAAGGTTCATGCCATCCTCTGCTAGTTGTTGCAACATTCTATTATAAGTAGGCTCTTGTTTTTCTGATTTCCATTCTGTTAACTGCATATGATAGTTCTTGCCAATCTGCAATCAACATGAATATCTCATAAATCAACAGTATTTAAAAGTTATTTTATTATTTTGCTTGTCAATGTTGGGAAGCGTTGGGATGAATTAGGAGGCCTATCTCTCTCTTTTTTTTTTTGTTTTTTTTTTTTGGTAATTAGATTCCTTGTCAAGTTCTTAGACAATGAACTAACAGGATTATGTACTCAAAGGAGTAAGAATTTAGGTGCCTGATGAAAATTGTGTTATAAGGTCTTACTTTGATGCAATGTGGTATGCACATGATGCCTCATTGCATTGTAGGCGGGGATCATATACCTTGTTGTCAATTATAGAAACTTGGTTGACCATTTCTTCATCAGATGAGCAGCTACAAGACCATTTGTCCTTTCAGTGGGATGGAAAGCATCCCAAAATACATATTTATCAGCATCTTTACATGTGAATGGGTTGAGTTGATTGCACATGTAACCCATCTCAAGATATCCAGTGGCACAACATCCTACATCTGCATTGTCAAATCCTGAAAATAAGAAATTAAGCATCCATATACATTAATCAGTTGTTGCCACAAATTCAGATTACAAAGCAAGAGTGAAAGTCTTAATGAAGTCTGTTTTCTATTTCTCATTTTTTTTTTTTTATATATAGATTCTAAATCTCTATTTTAGCTGAGTTTTTGCAGTTATTAAGTACTCCCTCTGTCCAAATATTTAGTGCCTATTAAATTTGCAAGATCTTTAAGACTTCAAGACGTACATTTGTCCATTGACGTCTTTTATTAAGTATTAATAGAATATAGAAATTATGATATTATTAAACTACACATTGAGATGAATTTAACGACATATCTCACATGATTATATTTGTTGTATATATTGATGAGAATTTTTAGTCAAATTTTTTTAAAGTTCGATCATGAAAACTAAAATATGCTCTATAATTTGAGAAGAAGAGTAAGTATGATAATGCTTTATAATTTTAATAGAAAAAAAATAATTCTCTGTTTTTTTTTTTTTTTTGGTGTTTAGAGAGCCACAAGGGCGGGGGTGAGAATCGATCCCAGGTCTCCTGGAACCGGGAGGGAGCTCTAACCACTTGAGCTCTAACAAAAAAAATAATTCTCTGTAACTATATGTATTCTCCTGTTTAAAAATAAAAATTTATATAATAAAATTTATAACAAAACATTTGTAAACAGAGTTGCATTTTATTAAATCACTCCAAGAATTGACATACAGCATATAAAAGGCCCAGTAAGGTTATTTCCTGCAAGTTTACTTTAAATGAAATATTATAAAGTTTGGTTTGGTTTAAACTGAAAAGTAATTTTTGCATGTAAGTCCAAGATGTTTTCATGAAATAAATGTGAGGCATGAAGCTTGATATTTAATGCATTATGTTGTGCTGTATATGATTTAAAGGATTTAACTGCCCAATTGCTGAGTCTAAAGCCAGCTAGCAGTTGCAAGACTTTAGTTGGTTTCTAAAAGGGTAAATAGCATGATGTTTCATGTGACTGGAAATGTTTGTTGCATTTCTTCACACTTTTTAGGCTAGGCCCTTTCAGTTTTAAGTGAAAATATCTTACCGAAAAATGATGGCTTTTGAATCATCTCTAACAGAATGTCGTAAGGGTTTGATAATAATAGCTGTATTCCCTTCAGCTCTGTGTTTAGCCTGTCGACCAAATTTGCCAATTTCATATTAAATTCTCTAGCTACCTGGTTGTATTCTTCTATGCATTGACGCTTAAACATGATGTTTCTGGTTCTTTCCAATGGCAAACATCCCATTGGAGGTAGGCCACCGAGAGATATTCTACGAGCTCCAAGATTATATAGATCTTTAATGAAGTCATTAGCAATCCCAATGAGGAAATATTGGTACTCTTCAATACTAAATTCCGATCGCCTTTTATGGCGTGCATAGTAGTTCTCTAAGAAATCATTGGTTCCGATACTTATTAGGTATACTGCTTCTTCAAGAATTGTGTTAGCTCTGTCATCACCAAGATAGTCCCTCAGCTGCTGCTGGTATTGCTTATAATACCCCACTTCCTTCCATAGTGGGAGAACAGACTGCATGTTATAATTATGTACAATATGTTAGCTTTTTTTTATTTTTTTTTATTTATTATTTTTTTTTAATACATTCATCCTCATATAGGTAAGACTTGAACCCTTGGAGCTAGAACACCAAATTAAAAGCACATTTAGAAGATTCAACACTTACCCAACTATAATAGTTGGGTAGCCATTATAAAAAAAAGAAGGTTCAACACTTTATTAATTAAGAATGTGTAGCCATATTAGAATGTTTGCATTTTTTTTGGAAGTTAGAAGACTTACTAGCGTATCAGATGTAGCGTTATCATACCCTGTTCCTGCTGATGCAAAACAAACTCCTGTAGCAAAATCATCTATGTTGTAATTAGGATTCAAGAAGGCAGGGACTACTGGTTTCAGCCCAAATGCCTCAGATATGAAATCTGATGGAAGACGGCCATTGGAGAACCTCCCAGTGGGTTCTCCTCCGAAAAAATCACGACCATATGGCTCAAAGTTGCTCCTCAAAATTGTGGAGAGCTCATTGTTATTCCCTGTATCAACAGAGGAGTCCCCAAAGACTATGACCGCCGGAATTTTAGCATCAATGGCTAGGAAGTATTGTAGTAGTTTAACAAAGAGAAGCCAAAAGGTAGCCTTGTGTATCATGTGGGTTTAGTCCTATGTGCACCCTTTTCAATTTTTAAACGCTGGATATGCTGGGGTTAGACTCTGCTTATTGAAATAAACTGATGCTAGAAGGATTTCCCTTTCCTTTAAAATTTTTTTTTCTTTCCTTTGATGAAAAGATGGTAGAAGAAAAAGCTTAACAAGGGGGAATTTTTGAAATATGTCGGTGTAGTTTGTTACTAGAGGGAATTGACTTATGTTGTGACTTGTGGTAGTTGAAAAGAATAAGCTTTGCTTCCTGTTATTGTTTACAGGTGGGTGAATCAGTTTCAGATTATATACTTTGACAGTTATACGAGCACCCGTCATTGGATTTATAATAACGGATCGATATAATCTATGACGCGGGAACTAATTGATACTCCGTATTTATTACTTCATATGTATTATCATTACTTAATAGCTGATCTTCCTCTTGTATAATTTACCAATCTTTCATCATTATAATTTTTTGTTCTGCTAAATGCATGTACTGTCATTTTTCTATTGAAGAGCATTTATCCTTCATCAGAAAGAAGTTTTCTGATTACTGTCAGAAATGAGAAGTTCAGATACAGAAAGGTTGATAGAAGAAAAGGCAGTAGAAACTGTTATAGGCTAAGCTAAACTTTAACGCTTAAAACCCCTTTGTATACCCTCATTGCTATCACAGTTCAAGAAATGCATGATAACCATTTGTATTTCCGTTTAACGTGCATTATTTTTGTGATGATTAAATGCACCTTCACATTTTCACTAAACTGTTACATTGTGGTCTTGTGGATACAGATGAGGACGAAGACGAAGACGTTGGTGCATGCTGCTTCCATATCTGCTGGTTAATGATTCGACATCAGAGTGATCAATGACATGTATTTAATATATATAGCATAGTTGTTAACGAATATGCAGCATATCATAAATTGAAGGTTCATACACTTTTTTGTTACATCTCTGGGATTTAAGCAACTCTTCTTTTGGTTAGGAAAATCTTTGAGTACACACATACTTCTTATATTCAAACTATAATAAGAGCAATCTTGTTAAAAGTTCGTATAAATGAATTTATTTCTCCAACATATTGTGTTTTTAATTTGTCGTCGTAGCGAACTCGTGGTTAACCATTATTAACATAATCAAATTGAAATTTCAATTAAATAGTAAAATGATTAACCAAAATTGTAGATATGGTCTCAATTTAACGATATGTCAAGTTAAATTTCTAACGGGTAACCGAACCTGAATTTGGATTAAAAACCTTCTAACGGGTAACCGAACGTGAATTTGAATTAAAAACCTTTTAACGGGTAACCGAACCTGAATTTGGATTAAAAACCATAAAGGCGGGATAGGTTGCTCTTACGGTTACAATAGGATAAGTTGGGCCCATTATATATCTCATAGCCACCAAGTAAAATGTGAAGCATTTTTATGGCATATATTGCTCGAGTAGCTTGGCAATTTGGCATTAAGCAGGGAAAATTGAAAAATAATGGCAACTACTTTTGTAGCAAAAAACATTCTTAAACAACTACCTTGTAATTTTAGTTCATCATCTTTCTTAACAAACAATTTGTACAAATCTTCATCTATAATATTAGCTACTCCTAATGATAGATTAACTAGGCAAGTTGTTCTTCAAGCTCAAGCACGCCCCACGTGGCTTCCTGGCCTTGACCCTCCATCTCACCTTGATGGAAGGTAAGATTGTTTCTTTTCATTTCTTAATAATTTTTTTTCATTACTAAAATTTGCTTGATTAATCTCATAGTTGAACATTAGCTAATTTCTTGCATTATCATGTTACTTAGGATGAGTTCTCATCAACTTATTCTATAATCAGACTAGATCAGACTAGATATCGACCAATTCAATTCGGAACAACCTTTTATTATTCGGTTCACTTATTGCTTTAATTGCATAGTAACAACAATTAATGAACATTTAGACATTCCCATTGTAGGACACATGTTGAAACGAATTTCGCAAGATCTCACTTAATACTTTATTTATTTTTCCCTGACACATAATGCAAAAACACGGTAAGATTTTAGAGAAATAATAATAAAAAAATAGATTAGACCAAATCTTAACAAAATTAATATCATACCACAAGTCCACAACACCTTATTGCAAAGAGAATAAGCTATTAGAGTATTAGTGTTTTTTCTTTTTTCTTTTTTTAAAAGGAACTTAAGTAGGTCGGTCCATTTGTATTTATAATTTTGAACTTATGGGCTTTGGTTTGCTTAGTTTGGCAGGAGATTTCGGGTTTGACCCACTTGGATTGGGAGAGGACCCAGATAGCTTAAAGTGGTATGTTCAGGCTGAATTGGTTCATGCCCGTTTTGCTATGGCTGGTATTGCTGGCATTCTTTTCACTGATGTAAGTACTTGAACAATGTAGATGATAAATATAACTTGGCAAATGAATCGTAATTTTGTATTCGTTATATAACATTTGTTGCACGTAACCATAGATTTTGTTAGGCTTATTGAGGCAAATAAAATGAGACGAAGGGAATATTATTTCTTGAACTTGACTATGAGTCTTACACTAACGCGTGAAGTCTATTCTACTCTATGCAGTTGCTTCGGACTACAGGGATCAGTAGATTGCCAGTGTGGTACGAGGCTGGTGCAACTAAATTCGACTTCGCTAGCACAAGAACCTTGTTATTTATCCAATTAGTGTTAATGGGGTAAATTTTTTTGGCAAGATTACCAAGTTTTTGCACTCTTCATTTGCTGAAATTTAACTGAAGTCCCTTACTAATTATAAACTATTGCCAGATTTGTGGAAACTAAAAGGTATATGGACTTCGTTAATCCTGGATCACAAGCTGATGGTCCTTTCTTTGGCATGGAATCAGCATTTGGGGGCTTAGAACCTGGGTAATTATAATTATAATTACTTTTTCATATTAGTATACTGAAAATTCGACTCATTTTTTCGTTTTGAGGCATTTCAAAAAGTTTGATTTACATATTTTTTTTACTACCTTACACAGAGCAATTTATAATATCTTCCATTATACGGAGTCATTATATCGTACTGCTAACTCTTTTTCATTATACACATTATTCTTACAGACACGTACACACGTTACACTCTTTTTTTTTCCCCAAACTTTTTAAAAAACGAGTATACAAATGAGCAACCAAAAAATCAAAGTAATTTATGAGTACAAATTTTCTGGTTTGGCTATAGATGATTTATAAATTTGGAAAAACAGGTACCCAGGTGGCCCACTGTTAAACCCTCTTGGGCTAGCCAAAGATATAAAGAACGCTCATGATTGGAAGCTCAAAGAAATTAAAAATGGTAAGTTTTTGTTAGTTCATTAATCTAATTTTCCAAGATCAATGTTTCCTGTTTATTTTGTTTCAATAATACTAATATAATCTTTTCAAAATTTGGACTTTATTTATAGATGTTGATAATTAAGTGTGAATTATAATGTTTTCTCAGGAAGGTTGGCAATGATAGCAATGTTAGGCATATTTGTGCAAGCTTATGTAACACATGCTGGTCCAATTGAGAATCTTGTGGAGCATCTCTCTGATCCATGGCATAAGACTATTATTCAGACTCTCTCCAATTAAACATAATTCATTCTTACATCATTTTTTTCTTCTGTGATTGAATATCCAAAGTTATTCAATGTGTAACATGATCAGTACGAAGTAGACCACAAATTTTATCATTGTTCCATAGAAAAATAATATATACTCGTGAGATCTTGTTGGATTTGTTGCAATATTTACTTTACAATACCACATTTTAAAATTACTTGCATAAACGAATTTAGAGATATTTATGTTATAAGACGTGTCTTAAAGACCGTGAAAAGTCAAATGCAGCAAAAAATTAACGAAGGGGACAAATAGCATAAACTAAATGACATTTCGCATTTCGTTTACCTAGATAACTATTCTAATATAAGATATACTTGTATATGGAATGTAATTATGGAAAAGAAAATAATTGATCGCGCTTTTCTTTTGGATTGGTTTGGTCAGAAGAGACGTTAATGACACAATGAGTGCGTGTTGCATTTTGGTATTAAAATTTTTAAGGACAGAAACCTACTTTTAACCTTTGCGGCGGAGGACCGGAGGGGGGTGGGGTGTTTGCGGTCCAGCCTGTTTCGAGCAAGCCAGTAGAACAAGAGCCCAGTATTAAGATGACTCAGTTGGTCATGAATAACTGGGATAAATAGGCCCCTTACCCATCTCATTTCCTACCACATATATAGCCTCTCTAAATTTTGATCCTGAATGAATTAAGATGGTCCTCCCATCTTCAATTCAAATAAAAAAGCTTACAACTCCTTCAAATAAAGTTGTTGGGCTAGTTATCACAAGATCACTAGCATCAGAAACTAGCTAAACACTGAAAAAAATGGCAACTTTTGTTGCTGCTCTTTCATCCAATTCCCTCATTTCTTCCTCTGTACTTCAACAATCTTACAGCAATGCCAACAATCCTTCTCAAACACTCCCACCATTTTCGCTTTCATCTTCCTGCTTTTCTTCCTCCAAATCCTCCTTTTTCTCCCCTCTAATGAGTCCCTCACATTCATCAAATCGCGCTGTTTTTCCTCTGATGTTCAGAAACAGCAGCAATGTCTGCAGTAGCGGTTTCAGTATTAATGCCAGTGCTGCAGATAAGAAAAGGGTACTTATTGTTAACACCAATAGTGGTGGACATGCTGTTATTGGTTTCTACTTTGCTAAAGAGCTTCTGGGTGCCGGTCATCAAGTCACTGTCCTTACTGTTGGAGATGAAAGCTCTGACAAAATGAAGAAACCGCCTTTCACCCGCTTTTCTGTTAAGTTTCATTCTTCTGAATGTTTATATTTTAGTTACTCTAATCAGATTACTGTCTGTTATATATAATGTGGTACATTTATTTGGTTGTTCATGTGCTGTGTTAGGCACACCTCACATACAAGTATATATACAACCTGACTGTAGCATTTCGAGTTGATCATATTGATCAACTCGAAATGAAGTCTATTCAGAATTGATGAAGTGATTGATTGTGACACTTTCTATCCTTTATTTTGGTATGATTAGGAAATTACAAGTGCTGGAGGAAAGACGATATGGGGAAATCCGGCTGACATTGGGAGCGTAGTGGGAGGAGAAACCTTTGATGTGGTGCTCGATAATAATGGCAAGGACCTTGAAGCTGTAAGGTATATATTCATGTAGTAATATATGCTTTATCAAGACTACTTCTATATTTATGACAAGGATCATGAACTCTTAGCTAATTATCTTGTCAAATAATATCGATTATAATGATGTTTGTGTTAATTATAACAAATTTACTGATAAAAATCAGCTGTAACATGTAGTCCTGTGATAGACTGGGCGAAAAGCTCTGGAGTGGAACAATTTTTGTTCATCAGCAGTGCAGGAATATATAACCCTACAGATGAGCCCCCTCATGTTGAAGGCGTAAGTTTGCATTTCGAGTCCATAGAAAAAATTGATGCATACTTGTTTGAACAGCAAAATTTTTTATCCAGTAAAATTTATAAACAAACTATGATCATTCTGTTTTAGGATGCTGTTAAAGCTAGTGCCTCGCACGTTGCAGTAGAAGAGAGTATTGCTAAAACTTTCAGTAATTGGGCATCTTTCCGGCCTCAATATATGATTGGATCAGGAAACAACAAGGATTGTGAAGAATGGTTCTTTGATCGTACGTTCAATCATCATTACATTCTGCTGATTTTTGTTCATAACTTCATTTCTGACAGACAATATTCTGAGGCTAAGTTCTGTTCACTTGTTGCTTTTAGCCTGTTATCACCGCGTTTTAAAGATTAGATTCATTTGAAGATGATTATTAAAACTAATACTAACAGGCCTTATTCCTAATTGTATCTCATTTGATGTGTCTGATGTCAGGGATTGTCCGAGACAGGCCAATTCCTATCCCCGGTTCAGGAATGCAGCTGACTAACATCACTCATGTAAGGGACTTATCATCCATGCTTACTGCAGCAGTCGAAAACCCATCTGCAGCAAGCGGAAACATATTCAATTGTGTTAGTGATCGAGCAGTGACCCTTGATGGGATGGCCAAACTCTGTTCTCAAGCAGCTGGTCGCCCTGTTAAAATCGTGCATTATGATCCAAAGGCAATCGGGGTTGATGCCAAGAAAGCCTTCCCTTTCCGTAACATGGTAATCAACAGCTAACAGACATAACATTTCTGTTACATCTTTTTTTCTAGTGTTGTAACTCATTCTTGTGAATCTGTTGTCCTTTGTTCAGCACTTTTACGCGGAGCCAAGAGCAGCTAAGGATATCCTCGGATGGCAGGCTACTACATACCTTCCGGAAGATCTTAAGGAGCGGTATGAGGAGTATGTAAAGATTGGAAGAGACAAGAAAGATATGAAGTTCGAGTTGGATGATAAGATACTCGAATCACTTAATGTATAAGTGGCATGATCTTCACAGTTCAATAACATAAAAGAGTCATCTATCTTGTAAGGAAACTAATGATGGAATTTTTGGCAATTTTTTCATGTATGAAATAACTTCAATTTATCTCCAAGATCTTGAGTGTCTTTGTAAAATTAAGATGAGCTTCAGGAAATTTCTAAGTCTTTCAGAGATGTACTAGATGTATTCTATAACATATTTATCAAAAAGCTAATTGTGCCTGATTAGCAAAAAATATTGGTGCTCAAGTTAGATTTTTTGCCAGAATTCCTTATCATTTTATTAGAATCAGAGAGTATCCGTGCGAATGCACGGTATATACGTAACATGTATATTTAGAAAAAAATAAAAATTACCTTATATCATATCTATCTTTTTTATTCACGGAATTTAATTACCTTATCCAACAAATTAATAATGATGAAAATCTAAATGAAAAATAATAAACATAGTCCTTAAGGCTATGTATAAGAAGCTAAAAAAAGAAATATTAAGGTTAAATTAACATTAAATTATAATGATTTACGCGTAATTTTGTCATAAATTTCCAACTTAATTCAATTTTAGAAAGTATATTTAATGCGTATATAATCTACATATATATAGCCCTAAGGATTACATACATCATAACTGAGAAAATAAAATGGGAGCTCATATCAGTGGCGGATCCAGGAATTATACTTAGGGGGTTCGAACTTCATCAAACACCCGATATCCGAATGCACTGATATAAATCGGGTATTCAAGTATAAAATAGAGTGTTCAAATAAATACCAATACACAAGTACATAACAAAATAAGTCCAGATTCCAAAAAAATGCAAAATAATTATTAAAAAAAAATTAATTTTTGAGATTTGTTTTAAAAATGCTCCGAACTTTTCAGGGTCACACACTATAATAATAAAATAAAAAAAAAAACATTAATCACTACTCTACTGCCCATTTAACAATACAATTATAAAAGTATACAACAAAACAATCAACATACTAACAATTAAAAAATTGAAATACTCAAAAACAGATTATTCATTATTAGATTTACAATATACAATTAAAAAACAATATACAATTGACAAATTAACACTTAAATGAAAAAAGATTAACAATGTTCAATTTAAACAAGTGAAAAACATATTAAAATATTTTAGATTTTGAAAAAAAAAATATAATAAAAAATAATAAAAAAAAAACTGAGAAGTACAGCAGCACGAAATTGCAAAATATTCAGCATATAAAGGAGGTGGACTTGATTTGGTTATCTGAATGGGCCATAAGCTGCTCGATTGCAAAGGTGAAAAAAAAAAACGAAGAATGCGTTACTATAAGTCTCGAACATGGGACCTTCAGTCCAAAACTTACTAACTTATCCAACTGAACTGCGTGGCCAACATTGTACATATTTGTTTTGAATATAATTTATATAGTTTTTCTGTTTTTTTTTTTTTTTTAATAAAATTTCCATTTTTTTTTCCGGATCTAACGGGGTTCAGTTGAACCCCTGAACCCCCGTCCGCCACTGGCTCATATATAAAGAGTTCGATTCCCGTTACCTTCAACCTTTCCAATGGATAATTTCCTAGATAAGGTTTCCACGTTAAGACCTCTAAGTTTAGTAAATCTTCAAAACGAAAACTTAGGAACTTTGACGTCATGTTGTTTTTGGTAATAAGGGTATAAAGTTCTTCACAATATTTATTCATTTTAATTTCTAATGTGCACTTAGGCCCTATTTGATTCACCTTAATTTTGCTGAACTGAAATTATTTTTACTGAACTGAACTTATTTTTACTGAACTGAAATTATTTTTACTGATTTTCTATTATAATTCTTCTTTAAGAAAACTGAATTTTACTGAACTGAACTTATTTTTATTGAATTGAAATTAATTTTACTAAACTGAACTTATTTATACTTAAATGAAATTATTTTTACTTAATATTATTTTTATAAGGTGAAAAGAACCGGGCCTTAAAAATATAGTTATATGTTAACCTAATACTTTAATTGGATATGTTTTAGACTTTAGTCAAATCTTATCTCATAGTCAATTCATAAAGCTTTACTACTTTTATTTACTTGCATTATTTTTTGACAACCATACTTCAACGAAATACAAATATCTTATTATGAGAATCTTTTTCTTCTATATAAAGCATTAATAATAATAATATTAATTTTTATTATTTATATTAAAGATTACCTAAGTTCTTGGTGGCCAAACTTTACAAATAATAAATGCATAGCCATTAGCCACCCTTTCTTGATTGGATCCATTACAAACTAATTTTTATAAATAATATCCAAAAAAAAAAAAAAAAAGAAACTGAAAAATTGCTCTGCACAAGAAAATCATGGCGTCTTCGAAATTTAAAGCTTTCTGGAATCATCCAGCCGGTCTCAAAACAAGTTTGTTTTTCCCTCTAATCCACCTTCTTAACATCTCTAAATATTTTTTGTTCAATTTTTCTAGCATGTAATATTGTAAATGCTTAATTACTCATGAATCGTGATAATTCCATATAAAATGTTGTTATTGCGTTATAGATACGAGATATAATTAATAACGGTTAATTTACTGAATCATTTTTCGATTTTAATCTTATTACTTTGAATTTAAGTTGGGGCCTAGCTATTTTTTACTACAGATGGGGCCTTTTTTTTTTTTTTTAAGGTCTATTTTTACTATCGAGGGGTCTAATTGTTACTCCGTATAATTGAACGTGAAAGGATAAGAGTAATTTGCCACTTTCTTCCTTGATTAATTAAATGAGTGTAAAATAATCTTTGTAGTTCTGTTTGAATTATTTGAATGAATTTTGGTTATTCTAGAATTTGGATTATAGTCCTTATAATTACTAGTGTTTGATCATCAAATTAAATAAACAATACAGTTCACTTTTGGGCACCAACGTTCAAATGGGGTCTTAGCATAGCAAATGTTGCAGATTTTGCCAAGCCACCAGAGACGATTTCGTACCCTCAGCAAATCGGTTAGCCTATTTAACACATATTTACGACTTGTTTGGATAGCAATGTGGTAGCAAAAGGGAAGGGAAAGCGAGAGCATTACTCTTGACCCCTTCCCTTTCTACTAAAAACCTCTCGTCCAAACACATTGTTAATGATATTAAGTTGTTGCATATTTGGTCATATGTTTAGAATTTTAGTCCCATTTCAATAGTCTAAGGGTATGGCAGATCGTGTCGATTTTTGCTTACAGTCGTAGCAGCCTCAGGACTTATTTGGACGCGGTATGGCATGGTTATTACACCGGTAAGACTATATAGTATCTTCATATGATTTTCTGGTGGCCTTATTGCTACTGATTTCTATGTCCCTTACCCTTCTTATGTTAAGTTTTGTGTTTCAATTGCAGAGAAATTGGAATTTGTGTAGTGTAAATTTTGCAATGTCAATGACAGGGTTGTGTCAGCTTACTAGGAAGATTCGGTAATTTTATGAATCATTTCTCTATTTTTAGCATACTCAACCATTGTCATTTGGAGTTTACATACTTGTCCTCCAAATGTGAAATGTCTAGAACTTTCTATGTCTTTAGATATTAGGTCACATTATTTGATCATATCGAGGGTCATTTTAAAGTTAGTGAATCGAAATAGCATAATTAGTTTTCACTTTTTATAGAATGTTAGTCGAGGCTGTAAAGACTAAAATAGAAATGTGGCCTATTATTAAGGGACAGATGGAGTATCTTTTTAGATGGATTAAACCATTTTTGTCAGACCCAAGTCAATTTTAACATTCTTAGATTTCGCAATTTTCATTGTTGATAATCTTGAATTCTTGATGCATTGGCATTTTGGCAGGTATGACATCTCTAATGAGAGAAAAACAACTATTGTAAAGGAATGATCGATACAAAGTTACTAATACTTGGTGTAAAGATCAACATCTCTAGTATACTTCATTTGATTCCTGCTCTTGACACTTCAATCAAATTCGAAAACTTAACTCAAACTTTCTAGTTGATGATAGTACATGCTACCAAATGGAGAAGCACCATTAGCATATATATAGTTGTATTTTCGCCAGAGAATCGGAAACTTTGGTATTGATATGAAAGTTTGTTAAGGAAGATTGTGTAAAGTAGTTGCACGTGTAGTTATTACATTACAATTTACATAATTACATATCTTCTTCTAATGTATGTAATAGAAGTGTAGAAACTTATGATATGATAAAGTATCTCAATTGCAAAGTTCGTACTAGAAATAAATTGATTAATGGTTGTCTATTAAGGGTTTGACAATTTGATTTATTCCAACAAGACTTCCGATTGTTATATCATGTTCCTCTTCCATTGAAAACTTATATTACTCCCTCTGTGTTTTTTTAAGTGTTACACTTTCCATTTCCGACCGTGTTTTTTAAGTGTTACACTTTCTTTTTTTTGGCAAAAACCTATATTAAGATATTATATCTCTCTCTTCTTATGGTCCCACCCAAACCCACTACTACTTTTTTATTATATCTTTTCTCTCACATTCATTACTTTTCAATAAACTATTAACTGCACTATTTTTCTTTTACAATTTTTTAATATTTCAACTACCCCACTTACCTCTTATTATATTTAAGTCAATTAAATTGCCTAAAACTATGTACCGATCAAACTGTAACACTTAAAAAAACACGGAGGGAGTACATAAATACTGGTAAATTATCAACTGGAATTACATTAGTAATGAAAGTACTCTAATTTTAATGGGCCTCAAATTTATTGACAAACTCTAATTTTTACTTTTAATGTGCCTCAAGTAGGTGTTTCATGTGTACGTTACAATTTAGTGAATTTACATATCTTCTTCTAATGTAGTAGAATTGTAGAAACTTATGATATGATAAAGAATCTCAAGTTTTTATATTTACATTTTTTAGACAACAAAAGAGTTAAAATGGTTATTTATGTTTTAATCGTATTATTGTATGACATTTATTAATAAATAAATAAATAAATTATAAAAAATTAAAAAAGGTAATAAATGAAGGTGGTCTTTGTTATTATTCTTCAATTGTAAGAATATTGGTAATAATACTTCTACGGTTTATGTACTCTAAACAAATAATTTCAGCTCAACAGTGAAGAAACAAGCCTAATTGCCTAATTTATAAGATCACTCTATCTAGTTACAAAGTTTTTTCTTCCTTGAAACAAAATCACAGTCTTAGACTCTTAGGGCCTGTTCTGATTGACTGAACTAAGCTGAACTGAACTGAACTGAACTGAATATTTTATAAGTGAAGGAAATTAAAAACTGAATTGAACTGAATTATTTTATAAGTGAAGGAAATTAAAAACTGAATTGAACTGAAAATAATTTGAAGTAAACATACCCTTAGTTAGTTAGACTAGATTCAATATTTTGTATTTTTGTATGAACTTGTTCCCACGGTAATATGTTTGCCTAACTGTTTTTCTACCAAAAAAAAAAAAAAAAAAAAAGGTACGGTGTTTTTTTGTGCTTCTTTGTCAAGAAATCAGTAAACGGCACCGTTTTGTCAAGTGTAAGAATAACAATTCCTCCACTTTCTCGTTTCTCTTCCTTGGTTGAGATTCTGTAAAGATGGCGGCATCAATGTTTCTTCGAAGATCGCCATTAAAGCTTCTACCTCAATGTCGAAGCTTCTACTTTCTCTCTCCTCTTTCCTCTTCTTCTTCTTCTTCAACTTTCTACAACAATCAGCTTCTTCGACTTGGCTCCAATGGCTTCCACTCTCTCTCCAACATTCCCGACGAGGTATCCTCTCTTTCTTCTGTTGAATTTTGGTTTCAATTTTTCTAGGGCTTTTATTTTCCTCAATTTCTTCATTGCAATTCAATTATACTTGTAAATTGTAATATTGACTCAAAGTTTTGATATTCTGAATTTTAATTGAAGTATGATGTGGTTTTTATAATGTGAATTTCAATTCGGAAATTTTGATTGATTTTAAACTTGATTATGAGTACGAATTTAATGATCATCTGATTTCTACTGAAAATCATATAATAGATAAAAATCTGAATGTATTCACAGGAAAAATGTTGGAACATATATATAAATTGTGCTTGTGATATAATTTGATATATTTATGTTAATGTCTTCAATAAAATTCCAATACGAAGTATATATTAGTGTTAATTGAGTAATAGAGTGTATTACAAAAGAGACTCAATAGTAATAATAACAAATATACAATTAATACAAACTAATGTGTATTAGCCTGGCTAAACAACCAAGAGTGATTGAATCTTCTTTGTATCGCAATAGAGTTATCGTTCCGTTGTTCTAGACTTTTAGTATGAGTGTTGGTAAATTACCATTAAGAAAGTCGAAATTTGATACATTTACATTCATCTTCCCTACATTGTTCTAACAAAGATTAGGAAAAGGTTCATTGAGATAGGGTGATTAATTTCTACATCTTGTCATAAAGGTTCCATTTTTTGCTTTTGGCACAAGTAGTAAAACTCAGTAACCCTCACAAGCTCTAAACATGCAACATATATTGTGACGGATTAGTATGTATTAAAATATCAATGGGTTATTCTTTGAAAATTTGTCCAGATGTGGAGAAATTGGTTGCATGGGTTTATTGCTTGAGTAAAAGGCCTAATTTTCAAGTCTTTTGGTTATTGATAATTTCTAGTAATAGAAGCTACTTATGGCATTGGTCGATGATAGTATAGTATTAGAAGCAGTTTATATATTGTCTGTTGGGGTAGTAGGGAAGAAAGAAGTAATAATATATCGAATAGGAAAGTATTTGTGTCTTGACCACATTCATCAGCTATGAGGCCTATGACCCAAGGGTTGATAGTCCAATTCTCTAATCAATAATTTTGTTTGAGGTATACTTTATTTGATGCAAAAGGGTAGCTGTGGCCTGGAAGAACTTCAGGTAAAATCTCATATTTGAGTAATGTTCACAAGCTTTTACTTTATTATTAGTTGAGGTTGATGGAGCCAAATTAGCTATGAATGTGTTAAAGGAAGCAGAAACTTTGTTGGAGAAAGACATAGGAATAACAAAAAAAATGTTGACCTATTGAAGGGTTTGTCCTTGTATTATGGGAGTAAAGAATCCTTTATGCATGAAAAGAACAATTGAGTGTGAGGCTGTAATCAATTTGTAAAAGAGGATGCAGCATCCAAGGGTTTGGGATTTCTGAAGATAGAGCAAATTTGTAGATAATTGCAAGATATAGTTCAAAGTTTCTTGGAAGGAACACACTAAGTTTTAGTAAATGATGTTAACAGCAAATAAAAGATCATTTTAAAAGAAGAGGCAGAAGTTTGTGCTGTGATATTATAACTCTGGGAGTTGACTTGTCTCCCAGATATATGGGTTAATTATAGATTGTCCTATTGTATAAGGAGAATCAGACAATATACTGAATGAGTAGCAGGTTTCTGAAGCCAGCCATGCACACTCTGCGGTGCGCCTGTGCCACCAAGCTAATGATGATAACCATTTATTCAAACCCTTGCCAAATTTGTAGACAGTTCAAGGATTAGAGGGTAAGGATTGACAAACCTGTCTTCTGTTGTCCAACATTGGGTGAAGAGTGTGTCAAAGCGATAAGAAATTTGTTATTATTTGTCATTTCCTTGGATAAGCTTGGATAAATTAGGAAGCAGCTAATATAATCTTCACAAAACTTAAGTATAAAAGTTCATATTGTGTATATTGTGAATTTTTCAAAATAAAAATCTATGCTTGACTCAGGCTTTCATGTAATTAATGCTTGATGTCAGATTGTTAGCTAGAGAATGCTTATTAAGTAACCAGAAGCAAGGGCACGAAAAGGTGAAACTTTGTTTGATTCCTGGTTTAAGCAAGTACTCTGTTATTTCGCATTTCAGATATGGAATTATGAAGTCTTATATTTTGTCTTTATTGTTTAGAGTTGGGACAATCTTTTTCCCTACTCAGAACTTCTTGCATCTGTTTTTATCTTTTATATTTGTGCTTTTTTATCCTTAGGGTCATTTTTTTCCTTTTTCTAATTTTTTTCTTCTGCTTTTCAGTTAATGCTCGCATTTCTAATTACTACCTCCGTTTCACATAATCTGCAACAAACTCCCTTTCACATTCCCCAAGACAAAATTTCTTAAGCAAAGATTAGTAAAATAAAAACATGTGATTAATTGGATGAGAGAGAAAGCAAACACCACCAGCACCCACCCTCTCACCACCACCAAAATCTGAAACCCCACCACACCACCACCCAAAACCCACTTGACCAAATCGCACCACCACCAATCAGCTCACACCACCACCCAAAACCCACCCAACCAATTGCACCACCACCTATCAACTCGCACCACCACCAAACCAACCCAACCAGCCACCAATCAACACGCACGGTCGCACCACAACCCAACAAAACCACCCAACCAACCTGACGAGCCACCAATCAACTCGCACCACAACCCAACCAACCAACCCGACCAGCCAATGAACCCAACAAACCAACCAACCCGACCACTACTAATTTAGATCTAAAACCACAACTTACCACCATCCAATTTCGATTTTGAAAAGGGGCGAATTTTGAATAGGGGAAAAGAGGCGGCGGCGACAGCTTTGATAAGGGTAAAAGAGGCGGCGGCGGCGAACTTGCAAGGTGAAATATTCGGTGGTGCGGTGGATAAGAGAGAAGATAGAAGAGAGAGAACAGAGAGAAGAGATGGTGTGGTGGTGGTGCGGTGGAATGGTCGGTGGTGTGGTGGATCTGGGTGGTGGTGGTGCGTTGGTTGTGCGAGAAGAGAGTGAAGAGAGATAAATGTTGGTGCTGGTGGTGGTTTATGGGGAGGAGAGAGAAAAAATGGTGATGGTGGTGGTGGATATGGTTGTGAGGGAGGAGAGAGAATGTGGGTTAGGGTTTTAATTATGGGTAAATTAATTTGGGTTAAAGAGTTAATATGTTGTTTATTAAAGTTAAGTGCAATTTAGTAAGGGTATGGTGGTAATTTTACACAGAAAAATTTACTAAAAGAGGAAACTTTTTTTTTGTTGCACATAATGTGAAGCTTCCCTAAATGGAAATTGTTGCAGATAATGCGAAACGGAGGTAGTATTAAATTGGACCAAGTTCTCTGATCATAATTTTGGGTACACTTTTCAGGAACAATTGTCTACCATGACATCTATATATGATGGTCTAAAGAGGTTGTATGAACAAAAGCTGAAGCCATTAGAGCTTACTTATCAGTTTAACGATTTTGCATCACCCGTGTTAGTAAGGAACTAAAGGCACAAGATTTGCCAATTTTCTTTTTATTGACTCGTTCTCCTATGTTTGTAGTGATAAAGTGAGTTAATTACTTGTTCTCAAATGCCTATTTCATTATCTTACCATTTTCTCTTTCCCTTTCCGTGTCACAGACAGATAGCGATTTTGATGCAAAACCTATGGTCATGCTTCTTGGACAGTATTCCACTGGGAAAACTACTTTCATCAAGCACTTGCTAAAAAGTTCTTATCCTGGTAGTTATATAATGCCTTTTCTCTCTCTTTTCTGTTGGTCTAATTCAAATTGTGGAGTGGTAATACCATTTCTGACTGACCTTTACTGGTTATCGCAGGAGCTCATGTCGGGCCAGAGCCAACCACAGATAGATTTATCGTAATTATGGTAAAGGATTATTATCATTCTTAATTTTATTGCAGAGCTCAAAGACAGAATTTCCTCCTGTTCTGTTATGGTGGTGTAATTGCTGTTGTAGGGTTTTTTTTTTTTTTTCCCTTGGTTAATCTGATATGAATTTCTGCAGTCTGGCCCTGATGAAAGACGTATTCCGGGCAACACAATTTCTGTTCAAGAAGACATGCCATACAAAGGTCTTACGACATTTGGGTCTGCGTTTTTGTCAAAATTTGAGTGTTCCCAGATGCCACATCCAGTGAGTTTGCCTGCCACATTTCTCAACATATACATCTTGAATATGTACAGTAGCAGGAAGTGAACTTTCTGTTGTTTTATCTTAAAGCTTTTGGAGCATATGACTCTCATTGATACCCCTGGGGTATTATCAGGTGAGAAGCAACGAATAGAAAGGAGTTATGACTTCACTGGTGTAACATCTTGGTTTGCTGCCAAGTGTGACCTCATCTTGCTCCTTTTTGATCCCCACAAACTTGATATTAGTGATGAATTCAAACGTGTGATTTCATCGCTACAAGGCCATGATGATAAGATACGTGTTGTTTTGAACAAGGCAGATCAAGTGGACACTCAGCAGGTGAATGGCAAGTTCAAATTCAAAATACAGTATTAATATTTTCTTCTTAAAAGTGCTCAGTGCGATGGCAATAAGTTGATATATTAATTCTTTTTTTATTTCATCTCAATCCATGTTTGGTTATGCGGCAGTTGATGAGGATTTATGGGGCATTGATGTGGTCACTTGGGAAGGTTTTAAACACTCCTGAGGTTACTCGTGTTTACATTGGGTAAGCTTCATCCAGTTGAGCTTCATATGGGACTTGAATTATCTTGTCAAAATTGGAGTGCTTATGAATTTTGTTTGGTCTTTAAGCTTTTACAGCATCTCACATGTTTATGAGCCATAGTGCTCAATTAATTCATGAGGGTGCATAATTTACTAATTTAGTCATTTATGCAGCTCTTTTAATGATGGGCCTTTAAATGAAGCAGTGGCCGGTCCAATGGGACGGGATCTTTTCTTAAAGGAACAGAATGATCTTCTTGCTGATCTAAAAGACATTCCAAAAAATGCTTGTAATCGAAGAGTAAGTTTGCTGAATTCATTTTACTAGGACTATGAATCAATCGCAATCAGTGCTATTGTTAGAAATGACAATGCGATTGCCACTAGGTAGCTAGCTTGTGTTGTGAACTTGTAGCAGGGATTGCACTCATTGAAGTTCCTAGCAATAAGCTGCTTATATGATTTTTTAATTGTGAAATACACAAAAAAAAACAGGTACTTATGTTGTTTGATCTCCAGGTTAACGAATTTGTGAAGCGAGCTAGGGCAGCAAAGATTCACGCTCTTATCATCAGTCATCTGAAGAAGGAGATGCCTGTTTTGATAGGCAAGGCCAAGGCGCAAGAGAATCTTATTGAGAACTTGGACGTTGAATTCAGAAAGGTTTCTGGCTTACCCTATACTCTCTTCCTCTTTTTGTATGTATGATATCTGCAAATAGTTTATGATATTCCCTCTGTTAATCGAGATCTAAACTTTTTCTTCTGCTTAGATCCAAAGGGAGTACCACTTACCAGCAGGGGATTTTCCAAATGTGGAGCATTTTCAGGAAGTTCTCCAGGATTATAACATTGACAAATTTGAGAAGTTGAAACCGAAGTTGATTCAAGCTGTTGATGAGATGTTGGGTTATGACATCCCAGAGCTTCTCAGAAATTTAAAAAGTTTAGACAATTAATGATTTATATTGGAACAAAGCTTGCCAGTTCAGGAAAAAAAAAAAAAAAAGTTACAAGCAAAACTAACCACCAATGTAACCTTGGAAAATTTGGTTGATTATGATTATACGCCCTGTTTTTGTTGGGGAAATGTCATATTTGGGTAATTTTACCCTTGCATATTGTGTTGTATGCTTGACTGACTATATCCTAGCCCAAAAAAATACCCCTAAAGTGGTATACAAACTGGTTACTATTATGGTTGGGATTTATCCCTAACTAGTTGTATAATTCAAAGATGCGGAAATACAGCATCTTGAAAAATGTTTTTTTTTTTTGGGAGAATTAAAGAGCAAGGGACATTAAAGAAAGAACATGTTAATTTGCTAATTAAATGACTGCTTGATATTGCTTTGCTGGCAATGAGCACATTCACTTCTTCCAATTACATGCACCTTTTTTTAATCACTATAACAAAAGAGTAGGATCACAAAAAAGGTAACATCATCACGAGAAAATCTGAATATACAAGGGCTCAGCCCCTCACAAGCTTCAGAGGTCTACCACTGTTTCCATTCTCGCTAACTATTTTCTCATTTGCGTAAATAACTCGGGCGGTGCAGATCTTCCTCCAACACTGCTACCAAATGCAGAAAACCCACTATTCCCTGGTTTACCAAAAGCGCCAAATCCACCAGCTGCAAAATACAAACAGAATTAATCAGCTAAAAAACTTTATGAGGTGCAGAGGCCAGAAGTATTCTCAAGGAACTTACCCCCACTAGCAGCACCAGCAAACCCGCCTCCGCTTGGGGCTGCAGCTGCAAACCCTCCTCCGCTTGGAGCAGCAGCCGCAAATCCTCCTCCGCTAGGAGCAGCAGCAGCAAATCCTCCTCCGCTAGGAGCTGCAGCAGCAAATCCTCCTCCACTAGGGGCTGCAGCAGCAAATCCTCCTCCACTAGGGGCTGCAGCAGCAAATCCGCCCCCACTAGTAGCTGCACCAGCAAAACCGCCACCAAAGCCACTGGCCACCGAACTAATGCCTGCAAATCCACCAGCTGTGGTTGTATTTTGAAAACCTCCAGCTGGAGATTGAGGAATCCCAAAACCACTACCAGGTAAGCCAGCACCAAGTTGCCTTGATTGTCCAAATGAACCAAGAACCGACCCCAAAGCCTGTTGTCCTGAGCCAATCTGTGATGGCTGACCAAACCCACTTCCCAAGGAAACCTGCTGAAGTGGATTCGCAAAACCGAATGCACCAAAAGAAGCTCCTGTATTTGAGGGCTGTGAGGGTTGGGAAGCCTGCAGAGATTGAAGACTAAAAGATGCAGGACGGAACAACTCTCCAGAAGGGACATTTAGAGATATTGAACTCGACATAGTTTGTAATGCACTAGTAATTGGACCGCCAAATGGATTAGATTTGGGAGTGGTAGAATTGGGTGCTGATCCTAAGCCAAATCCAGCCAGGCTTCCTAGAGAAAGCTCTGCGGTTTGATTTGTCTCAGGTGCTACTTCCTCCATTTCATCTTCTTGGGCAACAGTAGCATCAATATCACCCTTTCCAACAGTTGTACCTCCAACTTCAGGAGATGTTGGGGATGGTGTGACTGCTGCAGATTGCTTTTCTGGAGTATTTGAAACCATATTAGATACATGTGTTGCAATTTTGTTCATATCAGGGCTTGAGGCAAGTGCTTTTGGGACTTCAGCTGAAGGAACAGATGGCATCAAATTCAAAAAATTTGAGCCGCCACTGGTTGAAGAGGCCAACTTTTCAGTAGACTGTGGAGTTGCAGCCAGACTATTAGCTGCACTTTCTTTGTTAGCAGCAACTTGAGGCCCTGCCGTTGAAATCTTTTCGGCTAAATTCAGAGAAGGTCCAGTAGAATCAGAATCTACCACTTCTGTACTTTTGGAAGGCAGAGAAATCGCAAGAGCTTCTTGTGGAGTAGAAACTGATATTGATGATGTCGAAAATCGTGAAACCTCCTTAAAATGGCTAGAGATAGATGAGGATGAAGATGCTGAAAGAGAGGAAGATACAGAAAAGGCTGAAGAGGAGAATTGTAAGCCTTCCTTGTTATCTTTGGCCATCTCTGTATTGGTTGTAGATCCACCCACAGATGTAGTTGATAAGGTCTGCATACTCAGATTAGGTAATGAAGAGTTGACTGGTGGAAAGATTGATGAAGGTGAGGCTCTAAAATCTTGCTTACTAGTCGAAGCAAAGCTTTGATCACCAACAGGCTTTGTTGTTTCAGTCTCCTTTTTACCAAAAGTTGGTATTTCACCACCTTTTATTGAGAAGGAAAATGGTTGTGGATGATTCTTTTGAATGATTGATTCTTCTTTTCCAAACTGTAACAAAGAAGGCACTGTGTCAGCTGAAGAAGTACCAGACCTGTCAATACTCCTTATCTGAGACCCTGGTCTTTCAGCAGTGGAACGAATATTTCCTTTATTTGCATTTGGATCAACAAATGGTGATAATAATGATGAAGATGAAGAAATGTTTTGGGTAGCCTTAATACTATCTCCTTGATTAAACTGCCATCTGGGAGGTTGCTCAGTTTCAGCCTCTGACAGTCCAGGGATGCTTCCAGTCCACTTGAATTTGGATACGGCTGCTGTATCAGCGCTGAGTTTTTGTGATGTGTCATTGTGTCCTGTGAAATGTACAAGTTTTCAGATTGCAAATAATTTTCTTTGAATTTGAAGGGAGGGGGGGGGGGGGGGGGGGGGGAGGGGGTGGGTGTTGGGGTTGAGTAGGGATTGGGTTACGGAATCCTTTCAAGCAAACTTGTTAAACATCAATTTAACTAAAGAATACCAGTCTCTGGTTATCTTTGCTTACCATTTCTATCTTGCACAGAAAGAACCTTGGAATGATTGGCTACTGACGCTTCCATTTTGCCAGGACTGGCAAATTGCTTATCCATTGAAGAAAACAAACCTCCAACTTTCTGGCGCTCATTCTGAACCACCATCCTTTTTACTGTTGTTTTAGCAGCCTCAAAGTTAACCCAATTCTGAAAGGAAGATTAATAAGGAACTAGAAAAAAATATAGATAAGAAGGGAAAGCATACTACATGAAGTACCTAAATAAGAATTAAAGTGGCTCCTTAATGGATGAACATATAACGATTATCCGCGGACATGAATTGTAATAACAGAAAATATTTTAGTAATCAAGCTGTCATTAGTATTCTTAACATAATTAGAGCATAAATGAATGCCTGGCTTAGTTAATGTCATCAATATGAGATTTAGGAGAGAACAACCGCAGTAGATGATAAAGAATAATCTAAGACTCCCAATTCAAGTTTGAACATTTGTAATAGTCCAGCACCATTATATATCGATTTCTTAAAAATTAAAAAAATACTTAAACCTTAAGCAAACTGCATTAAGTTCCTTGTTTGCAACTTCTACTAATGCAATGTAATCGTTTAGCATCAATACACAACAACAGAATCATTAGTAATTAACTAAACAAAATCAGACCAAAAGCAGCCTCTTGCCACCTATGATTGTGAACACATACAATGGCTAGTTGGCTACCCAACACCAGTAAATTCTTCAATTGAAGGTCACAGCCTGTAATTTCAAGGTAAGAAAGAACATATTTAAAGATCCCATTTAGTCCTCTGGCAACAATAATGCGCATACAGGTCATTTATTTCATGATACTCACAATTCCTTATACAAGGTACATGGTTTCTCATTCATAATCATATCATACAAAGCAAGGGTTTGAAGAGTTTCATTTACTGTTGACAATATCGCAATTTGCAAGCTTTCCCAGAATACTCATTTTAAAAGTTTAAATTTTTAATACCAATCAGATGGCAAAACACTTGCCACATAATCTTCAGAGATAAAACAATATCAGATTCGCCAACATTTGGACCATTCTCACATGGCCTCCTCACTTAGGGTGATAGACAAAATGAAAATTAAACAAAAACAAGGCAGCATATTAAATATTCTAGAGTGTACTCAGGGTTGTACAAATATCATATTTCACATGAAAACTTCACAGGACAGAACGTTGAAAGCGGTAGCATGTGGGAAAAAGATCATAGAAGCAGTTGAAGAAAATATTTACCCTATCTAGTGAATCCCTCCTTCTCCTTGCAGTTTCAGGCTCAGGATTGCTTACACCCGTCAATTGGATCCTTTTAGAATCATTACGAGTTTCACTCGAGCACAAAACCAATGGATGTCTGTTTGAAGGAGAATTCATCACCTTTACTGTGCCAGGAGAACGAAGAGGACCATCAGGGTAAGGTATTCCAATAGACTCAAACACTTGCTGTTTCACAGTAGCTTGTTTTGTAGGAGGTGATTTGATGCTCAGCACAGCCATTTGTTTGGACAGAGAGTCAGAAAGTTGACTTGCGGCAGCTAGCTGTGAAATTGCTGCATTATGAATAGCATGCAATGTCTGGTTGTGCCTGCAGAATAATTGTCAAGTAAATAAGACAGAAACCTTTTTAGGAGGGGAGAGGGAAGGGACAACAAACAGTCAAACAGAGAGTCAGATTGTAAAACAACAAATGCTGGGTCATCCATTAAACATGCCCCCAACAAGAAGGAGCTTCAAGGAATTGGAAACAGGTATTATTGAATCTACTGAAGTACTACTTGTTAAAAACATGATTCATTGAAAGGGCAATAAAAGAAATCCCAGAGACCTGGAGTTATATTATCATTCAACTATAGCTCCTAGAATAGAGTTTGCCAACAACAAAAACAAACAGAAAAATTAAATCCCCAAGCTGTTCGCTCTGACTGGTAGATCTAGTAAATCATTATTTCGGACGTCACTTCTCTCAGCATCTGAAATTAACAGTGATGAAATCTCATTGGACATGATGCAGCATAGTTTCCTATTCCAGCACTAGGACTTAAAAAAACTTCTATGTTAAACGAGTAAATGAATGAATCACCAATGTGTTATAGACCCAGTGTCTACCACCACTAAGCCAACAAGGAATACGATAGCACACTAGCACTAGAGGACAAAATAAATTAAGAAAGCACTAAGGAGAGGGGGAGCATGGGACTGATTCCTGATTTTGTATGGCAGCAGTAGAGGACAAGAACAATTAATATCAGGTTAATGTTTTGTAATGTGGCTTTAGTATATACAGTACAGTGTAATAGTGAATGCAGTAGGACATTATGTGAATTGTGGAGGAAATATGTTGAGAATAGTAACCTCAAGTTACTAGGAGAGTGATAACCTAAAGTTATCAAGAGAGATATAGCCTCAAGCTATTAACCTATCCTTTGTAACCTTTCAGCCATTATCAATCAAAATCTAAAGCTTTCACCTTTATTAACCCTTAGTATTCATATAATTTTTTTAATCAGAAAATCAGTCTATTACACAAAGTGAGTTCCATAGACAACAAAACACATGCTCATCAAGCCAACATACAAATAAGACCAAGACAAAAGGACCCCACAAATTTGTGCTGTATAAGAACTCCATAAGTATCATAAAGTCCTGTCACAGGTCATAAACTCAGTTAAATTACTGTATCAGATGACCTCTTCTATGTTCTTTATCTTCCTTTTCCTTTCTTGATGGGCTATAAACATAAATCTCTCATTATTATAAGAGAAAAAAAAAAACATTAAAGGCCCGCAGGCAGGAATCTAGCAAAAAATAGCTTTAAAAAAAAAAGGAACCATGACACTAATTACTTCCATAAGTCCACAAAAATGCTACCTCAGGTCATGTTCTCCTTCAGCTTCACTCTTCCTTTATTAAAGGGCATTATTTAAGCTTGACTTTACACGATTTAACTTCAATGTACCATTGCTCCCATGTTACCCTGAAATACAGATCTACTTAAGTTTTAACCCTGTCCTAGTACCCATGAAACAGCACATCCTAATCTCAGATCTCAAAATTACACAAATAATATAATGTTCATGTATAGACTATAGACATTAAAAAATACTTCTGTTTGGGTTCATAAAAAGTCTTATTGTAGCACAAAACTCTCAAGCTACTTGCCCATTTCTTGTGCAAGCTTGCACTCTGATGATTGACTAATTTTATTGGCTTAAATGATTGGCTTAAATGTTCCTCCAAAAACATTCAATATGTATATGTGCTGCTGATATAATCTTTGATACTTTTTCCAAATTCTAAGTTCATGTCAGTGCGTTTTTTTTAAATACATAGACAAAATTATCAAGTGACATGAACAATGTAGAACATCCAAAACTATTCTAGTTGACCAGAGGACCATGATATAAACCAACATCCATAGAAAAGCGTGCGTTTGCATCTCCACCACACATTCAAAAACTTCCAAAATGGACATATCTAGACCACAATCTCTTTTCACCACCCTTTCCACAATTTCTGGATGAGACATGTTGAAATCAAGAAATTGAACATTCTAACCATCCACATCAAAAGCCCTATTCCCTCTGGGTTTTAGTTAAGTGTTATAGTTTGACTTTTTGCACTATCCACATATTACCTTGATTTTTCAACCAGTATATAAAATTAGAAGCAACGTTATTGTGTAATATGTTATTAGAATAGTTACAATGTATACTTTCATAATATCAAAATTTAATAATTTTTACTTATAGATATTGAAAGATATTAGTGGCCAAAATTGTATCTTAACATGCGTACCCGGTCAAGCTGTAACACTTAATAATAAAACAATGGCAATATCATTGAAGAACCTACAGGCTGAATTGCTTATTACTCCAAATCACATATCAATCAATCAATACGAGTATTTCATGATCCTATACCCATAACTTTTAAAAAAGAGCTGTACTTCAATCCAATTATTATATTCGTGTCACCATAACTTAATTTTAACTCTATAGCTCACCTCATTTTTGCTTTATTCAAAAATATTTATACCAAATCAAGAAAATATGTAACATTAAACCAGCTCATCATCAGAATTTATCATTAATGTAATTTGAAGTAAAAAAACAAATTGATAAGATAATGCCAAGTCATCATATGCATTTACTAGTAGCACTATTAATCTTTTATTGTCAGAATATTTTCTTTTTCTTACATACTTCAAATTTCAATACAAAAAACATATAAACATTATATATATATATATATATATATATATATATATATATATATATATATATATATATATATATATATATATATATATATTCTTTAAATACGAAAAAATGTGCAAAACAAACCATTATCTTACAAAAAAACTAGATAATTATTGTCACTTAATTAGTAAATGAATAACCCCAATGTCAATAAAGTTTCTTCCCTAGAATTTACTTAGCAAAAGAAAAAATTGATGATAACACTAGTATTTAGTAAATACTCTGTCTATTCCATTTTAACAGAAAATTAACTTTTTAAAATTGTTCCACATTATCTGTCATATAAGATATCAAAACCTCAGAATTTGTTTGTTTAAGGTGTCGATAGAATATTACCAGACAGTTTTAAAAAAAACAGTGCATTAAATAAAATATCTGAATTCGAAAGCAATTAATTGGGAACAGATAGTATATAGTAAAATCTTATGTTTCAAAGATGTTCTGCTTAAAGATCAATTAATTTCAGGTGAAGAAAACATAACCTTTATATGTAAGGATAAAAAAAAAGGTCACACCCATCACAACTTTAAGCAAAAGGCACACTTCAAGCATCTGACTTTTTAAATAATTAAAAGAAAAAAAAAATGCTCATATGTTGCAACATCACGCAAGTGCAGACCTCATCACTGGAGGGTGCTGGCTGGATGAAACAATTCAATACCTTGATGGCGCAGATCTGGAATGGAGAGCTCGAGAAACCAAGTTTGCCCCACTGCTTTCACCAAACAGGTTCAGCTCAAGATTGTTGAAATGCCTTTCTAGTTCGATCATCCGATTAGTCAGATCCTGTGCAAAAAAAAATTGATAGATGATCCACTTGTTAGAATACTTAGAATAACACTAATGACACATCGTAGTCTTGTTTCCTCAGTCAATTTTAATGGAGCTATTAGATTCAGAGGCATCCATCCTTTATATTGTTTTTAAACCTAAACTACATTTCATACAGAATTACAGGAGCTACAGCCACTCGTTATCATCTTCCGCATCACTACCACAGTACCAGCCTATCCTTATTCCTCATGATCGCCACTGTCACACTCTATAACATAAACTCCCTTGTCTCCCTCTATCATCAAAAGCACAACAAAGAAGCACCTATAGTCGTATTCAAACTTCAGATCCAAAGTTTTAATACTCGAATTCAAATTCAACTATAAATTCCAATCTAGAGTGCCCAAAAGCAATGTTCTCCAAACAGATTTTCATAGCAGGAATTTGTATTCGAAGATCTGACATAAAGGTCACTATCAAGATACATCTATCCTCAGGCAAAATCCAATCATACATTAGTGTTGAAAATAATGCAGACAAGCAAAGGGGGGATTGCAAAAGACTTCAAAGCCTATTGTTTAACAAAAAGATATTGGGTAATTCTACAACCCCTCCCCATCCAACAAAAAGTTGAAGAAAATTAGGTGAACCCAAGTTTTGACACCCAGCTCCAATGCATTTCTATCACCTTCCCATAAGAACTACAAAAGCTGCATGATAGGTTTTACAATGGGTATATATATAGTCCTAGAGTACAACCTACTGCATGTTTTAGCTCAAATAAAGCTTTATTACCAGTTTTCTATGCCACATAATCAAATATTCCTACGCCAAATGATCATTACCAGTTTTCTTCATGACAAAGGTTTAGTAGAAGTCCTGACCAAATGCTGTTTCCAACAGGCTAGATAATTGGAAACAAGGATGTAACTCATGTTTCTATCATAAGATGTACATTTTATTTTTTATTTTTTGAGAAATTATGATGTACCAACAAGGAAATTTCATATAATAGTTATCAGCTTATCATGACATTTTAAAGCAAATATCCAGTGATTCACCCTGTGAAATTACAGACAATCAATAGGACACGATATTTATCAAATCCAGACACGCCATGCAAGTTATCTAAATCCCCAGGCTAGCCTGAAAATCGTTAAAACTTCTTATGCAATTGAGTCTAACTAACCTGATGACTTTGCCATACGATTAATAGTACCAACAAAACTACACCCAGATACTGCAAGAAAATAGGCTAGTGACTCACTTCATTTACCCAGTTATACAATGTTCTTATAACAAGGATGAAAACCTGAGTTTAGCACCAACACTGAGTATTATAGAGATCAATAATCCACTTGAGCAAGCATAACTGCAAAAACTTTCACTTGTGCTTATGTAGCACAAAAAAAAAATGTACCTGACTCCGATTTAACACGTTTAGTCGCTTTTGATCGAGTTCTGAATTTAACTTTTGACGATTCCATAAATCCCAATATTGTCCATCAGTAGTCTGCCTCACGACACCTTCCATGTGTGTTTTCCTTGCCAAAACTGTAACACGATTGAAACAAAAAATCAAAGTAAAGGCCAATTAGTCAGGCCAGAAATTAAGGAGGCAAGTAAAACTGTTGATAGATTGGAAGGTAACATTTGAAAAAACACCAGAGTATTGCATTGCTGAGTAGTTATGAAAACAACAAATGCATTGCATTGGGAAACTCGCACCGCATTAATGTATTTAAAATGTTAGACGTAATATTAGACAATTTAATGGAGCCTTTCTATTCATGGTAACTTCTGTTAAGGACAAGAAAACAGATCCTACAGATTTTGGATAAAGCAAGGGTGAAAGCCTCGCCCAGAATATAACATAATAGTAGGAACAATCACAAAAAAGCCAAAACAGGGAAAATCAAATGCAGACCACAGCGAAATTGAACTTAGGTGCCAGTAAATACCTTGTACAGTCTTATCAAGAAGAAGTTGGATCTCTCTATGTTGTTCCTCTGTATGATTCTTCAGAAAATATAAGCAAATTATGATTAGTAAAAAGAGAGTGTGTTTTGTGTGTTTAATTAGCATCATATATATATGGTCAAATGAGAAGGACCTTATAATGAGAAGAATGAGAAGTAATCTCATCCATTGAAATAAAAAGATCTAATGGCTCTAATGACATACTTCATTAATGGCAAAACTGTAAATACTGTAAAAAAAATTAAAAAAATAAAAAAAATAAAAAAAAAATATTTGTCATTTCTTTCTTTCCTCACGTGTTCATCTTCAATACATTTCCTCCATATTCATCACTTTCCCCCATTTTTTTCTCTCTGATTTGATTTTCCCATTTATCTCTCTTTCTCTCTCCTCCCATTCCTGATTCCTCTCCTTCTCGGTGCTCTATATTCATCTCTTTTCCCAATTTTTCTCCTCAAAATATGATCTTTTAATTAAATGTGCATCTTTCGTGTACAAAATATGCATTATTGATCTACAAAATGTGCATTATTCTTGAACAAAATTGTTCAGATTTTAAAAGTGATACATAAATATTTACAGATAGAAACGTGCAAATCTTTTGTACTAACGAAATTAAATGTGCGTAATGTTGAATGTTTTGTATATACATGAGGAATGTATTTCAATTAACCTCTGTTCAACTGATTGATTGATTTTCAAAATCTATATTTGCTAAGTTATAAGCTAGATCTTTTTTTAGGTTAAGACATTGTTTAACGTTATAAATTTGTAATCCTAGAATAATGTTTAACACTACGACGGGTTCGAGAATGCGAATCGACAAAATAACTAATCTACTTAACAAAGCCCGAAATACTTATTATAAAGTATGCAAGTTGTTCACTACCACAATTACTTTCTCATCACTATAGTTAAAAGCTTGATCTTTAAAATAAGTTTGAATGGAGAAATCTAAGTGTTTCGTTGCTGTGAAGAGATGTATTGAAAGTAAAAATTTATGTGCATAAATTTGGTATTAAATGTGCATAACTTTTATATTTAATGTGTATTTCGGCAGATGAAATATGAATCGTGAGATTCATATTTACAATCAAGATTCCTTCTCATTTTAAAATCATATATATATATATGTGTGTGTGTGTGTGTGTAATAAAATAAAAAAAAATAAAAAACATGCGGCTAATAAGAAGTGCAAGGGGCCTAGGGATCAAGTGGGAAGAAAACTAGATTGTGCAGAATTAACAACTCCTTTCTCACCAGAAATTAGTATTTCACTCATGGAGTGAATAAAGTATCGTATCAATGAGAAAAATAAGCAAGTGCATGGATGCCCTTTATAAAGTAATAAAATGGTTCAAGTAATAAGTGCCAAGTTTCCAATGCCTCTCAATACCCATGGTCAAAAAGAAAGTCTAGTTAGAGATTATCCCAAAAAAAAAATACAACTATTAGCTGCAATCAATATCACTAGGAAGGAAAGGCTTCTCCACATATATCCCCATTTCATGGAGATTCCAATAAGCATCCCATAGCTGTCATCTGATTCCTTTGATCAGATATGAATTCTGAACATCAAACTAGATCATACAAGACATAATTCAATAGATCCAAAGTCTAGTGAACTTCCAGCTAGCCTACACAGCTGGAAGTAGGGTGGAGAATTATGGGGCGAAAGAAGATAGAACAGAGCAGTACGAAGCAAGAGCAATGATTTGCATTATTGTTACAATAGACACCCCAACACTCCATAGAGAAACTCAGAAATCACATGGGATCAGAATAGTAGATAATTGATAGAAAGGCAGAAAGAGGAATGCTTACGGCGCAAAGAGAGATAATCAGACATCAATTGAGATTATAAATTAAATAATAAAAAAAAAAAAATTATGCTGCTTCCATGCGTGTTAACCTATATTTGCTTTGTTCAACCCAATTTTGTGTGGCATCCCTCTTCATTGGTCATATATTTTATAATTCTCAATACCATTTGAACTTCTTCAAGGTCCTGTAACTCAGGCTCACTTCAATGCTGGTCTGGCTAGGGCCTAGGGGTGTACTAGAAAGCCAAGGAAAAGAGAAAACCACAAGCAAAATTCACCACCATAGCACCACTAGGGCTTTAGTTACTAGCTTACTATAAGGGTGAGATTGGTAACAGTTGAGCCCATAACCCTTGAAAAGAACGTTTTTAGTTCCTTGATCGAGAATGGGTCTGTGGTGATGCCCATATTATCTGAAGTCTTTGCTTCTTGATCCTTGATGATATTACTTTATTTCATATCTTTGACAAAACCCTCATTGCCAGTAACTATATCATAGTCAAATTCCTCAAAGGTATTACAAGGTAATATCATATACATCTTGACATACTCACATCCCCATAAACACCTATAGGTGGTGTATTGTTTTAGCTAAGCAAAATTCTTTTAAGGAACATCTCAAATCTCTCCAGGTGTAGCGAGGAGTAGGGTTGAGTAATCTCCCCACCTTAACTCCCAAAGTCGCAATATAGAATAAGTCTGGTATACAACAAGCCTAGTGATCCTACATCGCATAGAAGGTAAACCTTTGTAAGGTTGACCATTGCCACTTGGCTAGCAATATAGAGTAAGTCTAGTATACCATTGCCACTTGGCTAGCACTATAGATGAAGCTTATAATTACCTACGATCCTATAGATACAGTTAAACATAACAGCCAGTGTAGTTCATGCCACTTGCAGAATCTAGCAATGAAAAGTGTACACAGGCACACAGCCTTAATTGTAAAGTCTAAACAATCAAAAACTGCAAAAAACAGTAGCAATTAGCAAGAAACCACAGGCAATGCAAGACTGACTTAGTCTACATAATAAACTACCTGCCACACTCTGTTCCTTTCAGAGAGACCATTCATGCCTTCCTCTAGGATTTTTAGAGAATTTCTATGAGCAGCTGTGCAAATATCCTTGAAACCTCCCTCTTCTTCTATAGATTTGAGAAGTTTATCCAACTCCTTTGCCATATTTTGTACCTAGCAAAAATATAGAAATTATGTCAGAATCTCAGGTTCAGACTTCATACTCAATAAACACACTCTGGAAAAGCCTATACCTGCACTTACATAAAAATTCATTCAAGCAAAACAAGTCTCCACTTTTTAAAGGAAATACAAAGGAATCAATCAGTGCATACCCAAAGTAACATCAACACCCTGCCAATGACTATGACTGTTAAATAAGACTAAAAGCTAAAAGTGGAGACCTAGAAATAATGGATAATATAAAAATATCAAGAAGAGATGAAGATATTCCATAACCCTTAAAATGCCAAATATTAAGTAATTGACAGTTTGGTGCAGAAACCGGCTTAAAAACATCAGGAATGGAGCTCTGTAAAGCTGCTTCACAATGTTAACCAGCAGTGGTGGATTTGGGGAAGGCAGAGTGACACCAATATGAGAAAAAATATTAATCTCCATCCCTAAAAGATTGGCTCATTTCCTTTTTGATTTATCCCGAAAAAAATTTCCAATTTCCTTTTTATTTAACATGGCTTCCCATAATCTCTGACTACACCACTTTCTACCCAGAGTGCAAAAATTCTACAAAAGGAAGGGAAATATGTCCACTGATCAAAAACATTTTAAGCTATATCATGAATTCACTTAAATCTGATTATCTACTCATAAGATACCTCGCCACTCCACCCTCCCTCTAGTAAGTAAACTCAAGAACGATCAAGGTAGGCCAAAGAGGAAGGAGATCATATGAAAAGATGGCTTTTAAGGCAGGGGAACATGTAGCAAACACATACAATCAGCAAAACAAAAAGAAACCATATTGCAAAAGGAAGAGAAGCAAGGATCTTACATTGGAAAATTGCTTGGGTAAATTCTGCTCAGAGTTCAGCTGCCCAAGAGGAGAAGATCTCCTATCATTACCAAACATTGGTGGCACACTTTGACCAGTTAAATTCTGTAATTTGCCACTATCTTGTAACAGCATTTTTGAGCCAGGAATATTAGACGGTAAGCCAGACATGCCACTGCTAGTTATTGATTTTTGACTGTGGTCCACACCTTTTGTTGAAGAAACAAATGAATCTGATGGACGAGAACTAGAGTTTTTAAACAAACTTTCAGAACTATTTGCTATGTTTGTGGATGTAAAAGGGCTACCAGATAAGGTACTTTTGTCAAAACTTTGTGGTGAAAACAGAGATCTTGAATTCGGTACACCTGAGCTTCCCAGAAAACTGCCTGAAGTTGTGGGAGTTAGGGTTCTATTCAACTCACCACGCTCAGTCTTCGAATTTTCAGTCACAACAGTATTTCCTGCAGCAGAACCTAAGCCATGCAAGCTCTTAAATGGCGACTGGTTTAAATTTCCCACTTGAGCCAGCCCCAATTGTCCAAAAGGCTTAGAGTTGTTGACATCTGCCACCTCCTTCTGATGATTGCTTCCAGAAATTAGTTCCTTTCTGGTGTTCTGATCAAAATTAGTAATACCAAGAGTGTATGCCTTCTGCTCAGGTAGCTCTTGAACCTTGCTAACAGGAACATCAAGAGCAGAGCTAATTTTCTTTTTACCAGATTCACATAATCCCAAATCAAAAACAGATTGTTTAGACCTTTCCTCCTCCAATTGAATAGGAGCTTTACTAACATTTGAAGATTCAACAGCAGATATGCTTTGTGCATCAGATGAAGCAACAGATGAATCCTGACTTGAGCGTTGAGACCCTGCAATACTGCAAGAACAGGCGAAAGTGATTCAGAAAATGGACAAGTGGGCAACATTATTAAGATTAGTGAGAGAAATTTAACATGTATGGGACTGAGTGGTCTCTCACTCTCAAGTATTTCCATTAAGACATTCTACTAGGACTTTACAAAGGATTCTTTCTATGATGTGAACTATAGTTTTCCAGCACCACTACAGGATTACTGATCTTTAACATGTACAGAGAATTGTGTTATAAATTAAATTTATAAATATATACCGGGGAAGGCTCTCGTGAGAACCTCTCCTTTATGTAAAACCCTTGATTATGTGAGAACACTTTTAATGTTCTAAATTTTTACTCATATGTTCTAAATTTTAAATCTAATGTGTTCTAAATTAAATCAGATACTCTAAATTATTACTCACATGTTCTAAACCTTAAATTAGTTAAATCAAATGTTATAAATTTTAAATGAGCTGTTCCAAAATTATAACTTATACTTCCTCCGTTTTCTTTTAGATGCAACACACCCTTTAGCGCGGTAATTAAGAAAGGTGGGGTTTACATGATATAATAAACTTTAAAATAGGATGAGTGGTTGTTACAAGTGTAATTTAGTGGGCCATGGTGCTTTAAATAAGGGAAATAGTATAGTTTTTCCCTAAAGTAATTTTCCTTTTATAGTGTGTTGCAAGTATTGTGACATTTCCTTTTTAGGGAAGTGTTTCAAGTAAAAGAAAACGGAGGAAGTACTTTCTGAATTTAAAATCATGTGTTCTAAGATTTTTAATCAAATGCATAGGGGAGCTCTAAATTTTTACTCACATGTTCTATTTTATAAATTAGGTGTTCTGAAATTTTATTCACATGTTCTAAATCTTAAATAAGATGTTCTAAAGTTTACTCATGTGTTCTAAATTTTATAAATCAGATTATCTAATTTTTACTCACATGTTCTAATTCTTAAATCAGATGTTCTAAATTATTTCTCACACAGAAGTTCTAACTTATTACAGATATGTTCTTAATTTTAATTTGAATCACATGTTCTAAATATTTTCTCGTATGTTCTAAGTTTTTACTCGCATGTTCTAACTTTTTACTCGCATGTTCTAACTTTTAGATCAGTTCTCATATAAGTTGAGTTCTCACATATGGACCTATTCTCATATATGAAATGATTTGGATCACAAGAAAGATCTACATTAAACCAGAGCTCGGCTACACAAAATCCATTTTAGGTAGTTGTTGTAGCTGTGGGTTGTAGCCATATTAAAACAGTATACAGCAATTCATCAATCTCAACGATATTTATTGGGAGGACGAAGTTTTTTACCTTGCAACATTGTACATAACAAGCTTCCCTTCAAGCGTCAAACACACAAGAAGGCAATGCGGTGGAAGTTCTCTCTCCTCTTCAGCTCCGATCTTGACTTTCACATTTTCATAAACTGAAGATTTGTCAGCACAAAGCCCAAGGACCAAGTTTTCATCCCCATTTTCTGAAAATTGAAAATAAAAACAGATAAGGATATGCTTCACTAGAGTTCATTGCTTCATGCCTTACCTCTAGAAACCATGAAGATGTAAATATTTGCGAAATTCAAAGGAAATCAACCGTCAATCCCATTCATCCAACCATTGAGTCCCAAAATGAAAAGTGTGACATTTCATCTCGAAAATTCAAATCTTAGAATAAACCAAACCCATTCAACTACCAATTATGTCTCGAAAAAAAAATAAGAAAGGAGCTAAGATCCACCAGTAGCACAAAAATAATGTACCTTGAAGTTCTATTCTTGGCAGCCAACTATCTCTCTCAATGTCAACCACAGAAACTTGGTTGTCACCTTGCGACCAATCAAACAACATGATATGTTGATCAGTATTCTTCCTATTAGAAACAAAAGCAAGTTCACTGCAAAAGCCCAAACAAGATCTCATTAATGAACACAAGTGAACATGACATTCTAATCAATGCTACTACTATTAAATAATGTTAAACTTCCAGGGGAAAATCAAACAAATTCAGTATTTGCTGCATTGCTCAACCAGAGAGTATAATCATACAAAAACTAGTGGAAGGTACGTCCAGTTTATGTGCAACTTTTGTTATAGACTGATGATACCAAATCTCCACAAGAGAACACATTGAAGAGCAGGGATGTAACAAACCAAGGATCACATGTTCATGCTGTCAAAAAAATAACAACAAAAACACTGGGAGAAATGTGAGCTGAGATCATTGTAAGCAAAACTAGTAAAAAGCATACAAGTTACATGCCTTTATCAGTCAATTATAAATGCCTCAACTCTCCTTCAGGTTTACAATTACAACATCTTGTCCAAGACTCCAAGTATAGTGTGACAGGATTATTCATCCTATTGTTTTGGATACGTTTTCTTCTTTGGATGGATATGAGATCCGTACATTGCCTTAAACTAATAACCTCCTTAAAAAACACTTGCGCTGTCGCCAAAAGGTCAAGGATTAATTTTTTAGCATTCTCGTGCTTTCCCTTCCTCGACCTCATTTTCCACTGACTTGACCCCTTTTTTTCCTCAATGTGGATCAAAAAGGTTACCACACGGTCACTTTTAAAACATTCCCCCCCCCCCCCCCCCCACCCCCAAAAAAAAAAAAGAAAAAGAAAAAAAAAATTGAAAAGA
Source organism: Chenopodium album (assembly GCF_948465745.1). NCBI lineage: Eukaryota > Viridiplantae > Streptophyta > Magnoliopsida > Caryophyllales > Amaranthaceae > Chenopodium > Chenopodium album. The sequence goes on from NC_137855.1 coordinate 39,240,520, forward strand.
AAACAAATTCTTGAGAGCAATGATAGGATTGTGATTTTGTACAGAAATAAAAGAAGAAATTGTAAGGGGGGAGAATTGAATCTATATTTACAGCCATTAAAAATTACTTTTCCTCATATGCATAAAGCAAAACACATATATCCAACAGTGGTTTCACCAAGACAAACTCAGACAACAAAGCCATGTGGCAAGGCATGAATGAGTGCAGCAATAGGTGTGTCCAGCATGCTACCCTCGTGAAGTGTGCATGCTTCAGCCCAGAAAACACGACATAACTTGAAAGAAGAATGAAGGAAGGCTAGGAAGCAACATGAAGTGCGCAATTTTCGTCTTGCTACCAAGGATATTGTTTTTGCATCATCACATGCCAACATGCCATCCTAAATTTCTTATAAGCAATATTTCATTATAGAAGCCATAGAAAAAATTTCATAAAGCTAAAATGAGCAAGATTCCTATAACTAAATCAGGCTTGAACACCTAACTTTGAGGTGTAGTTTCACATTACTAAGTACATGGAAGACTAGGCAAATGACATAATTAATCATGAGGGTACCAGTTAATTAACCTTAATGGTACCAGTTATTTCCCTACTACCTACTTCTTCCATACTCAACTCAACCACAGTTCAATCCCAAGACTTCAAGGCCCCTAAATACGCAACTACACATGGTCCAATCACCTCCTATAACAAAACCTATATCTCAGCACCTCAATGCAATCTCTGATGATCACTGGAGGCTAGCCAAGCAACAGATCTCTCTCAGCTTTATCAGTAATAGAATTTACTGCATACTGGCCCAAAAGAGCGGTTAGCTCTACTTCAACATCGTTTTCAATTCAGTTTCTTAATCACCTTATTGAATCAACAAACTTAATAAATAAATCTGCATTGGTCTACAAAGGAAATACTATTAAAACAATAAGCCATAAGGGAAATGAGTTCATAAGTGAAAGTACCAGTTTTCCAAATAATTCAAAAAAAGATGCGGCCCACAGCCATATGGCACAATATCATCAACAATGCCAGTAAAAAGATCGCTAAAGTCCACTGAAACGAGCGTCGCAAAATCCTACAAGAATAATAAGGAGCTCAAAACGTCAAAAGTACAGAAAAACAAGAAGGCTGTGTGGACAATAAGCAAATAATAAAATCAAGCATTCTTTCTCATTAAAGATATCAAAAGAATTCAATAGCAACCGAAAAAAAAAAATGAATATCCAAAATTTCCATTATCACTGTTGAAAACTGCATTTCTGCAATACATCTTGGGAAGATGATCGAAGATATAAAAGTGATTCTGGAAGTCAGAAGCAATGCAAGCCAATTCCAAACGGTACAAAAAATAATTATCTGGACAATATTAAATAAGACACAGAAATAATTTTTTTTTTTTTATTTTTTTACAAAAAAAAACAATCACCCAGTAAGGATTTATGGGATCCTCCAAAACCTCAAGGGGAAAATAAACAACTCAAAGAATGATGTTTTTATGAAGGTTTTTAATTTTATGAGATTCTAAACCAAAAACTCAAAGAATGGCGTCACTTTTTAATGACTTTTGAGCTCATTAATTTCCTAACTCCTTTTTGGGTGGATATTCAGAAATTGAGAGCCTAGAAGAACAGAATCAGTAATTGCTGAAACTAAAGAAACGCACCATAAAGGGGCTTTGAAGTGTATGTGTGACAAACCAAGCCTTGTATCATTGGATAAAGAAAAACTGTATTTGTCACAAGAAAGAACAGAACAGCATTCATAGGACCATAAGTCTCTTCTAACAACCAAGAAATACAGAAAGACATATAAGGTGTGTCAATCACATTGAACATACAGGAACAATCCCAATTAGGGCACCACAATGAAGCAAGAAAAAACACTATCTGAAACAGACTCTCAAATAGAAGATCCTCCCTGGTTATTCATTTCCATCGACAATAGACAACAGCAAAGAATTACCATATAATGATACAAGGAAACCACCATAGAGCTTTCCCATTCTTATAGAACAGCATCAAAGCCTTAATTCTAAAACAGATGATATCCCTAAGAGTTGCTTGCATTACTCCTCCTCCCCTCACCTCTTTCCAATGCAAGATGATCACCAAGACTAAGTTGTTTCATGCCCCTACTTACCCAGTCATCCCTTCCGACTAGATCAACATTGGTTATCCTTGACACAGTTAAAAGTTTTACTATTCCAAACGTCCATTACTCCATTTTATGAGCCATTGTTTCCAATGTTGTCATCAAACATGGAAACCCTCACTCCCCAAACAAAAGAATAAAGAGTAGCAATTATCTCACAATGTAAAAGTAAAATTCAAAAGAGGAGAAGTTAACTTCCTACCTTTCCCATCCATCCTACAAATATGTTGCCAAAGAATTCAAGAGTTTCCCTAATACATGAGGCCTAAACCATCTTCTTTAGGATGACAAACCTAATTCAACACCGTAAGATAATATTTACCTCACATCAACTTATTCATAGATAATAACGACACCAGCAAATCAAGCCGAATGTTTCTTTGCTTGAGTTAGGTTTATACGTTGGGCCTAGTCAATATATACATATCCTATTTCCTCAAGACCCGGATAAATACTTCCATCTCATGGGAGTAGCTTAAATTCTTTAGTGAGCCTCATAAATTCTTGGTGCTATTCTAGATTGTATCTTTGTTACCTTTCTCATATATATTATATTCATTACAAAGCGGATACCACAAGGGCAAGTGTTTTGAAAAAAAAATGCTCCTCTTCTATCCGGAAGCCTCATAGAAACTCTTCCGTTGTTAGGGCCCAAAACTAGATTCTTTTTGGCTTTAAGGGTTCCCATCAAATACAACACTAAGATAAGTGAGCAGTAGAAACTGGTCACGCACCTAGCAAAAGATGCAAAAGAAGTATGAGCAGGAAGTTCAGAATTAATCTCATTAACCATGGACTTTCCTAAAGTAAAGGCAATAAACCAATCAAAACATAGGAAAAGGATAAAGGCTTCCATGAATTTATAAGTGAGAAACTAAAATAAACCCTTCATCCCCTCCTTAACCCACAAAACTGTCCACAACCTATCTCTTAACAAGAAGATGACCAAGTGAATTAACTGCCACGCTGATAATGAATAAACCATCTTGAAGCAACCCCCCCCCCCCTTCCCCATAGACACAAGAGCACCCCTTAGATTGGTCATTGACTAAGACCCAAAATGTGACAAACACCCGAGACAAGTTCCCCTATAGATTTCTATGTATAACCCAGCTTCCTTGCTTATGGTGCATACGTGCATACAATAGATCATAGTGCTATGTTCCAAAAAACATGAAGTAAAGAGCTTGACTTACATCGATGATTTTTCCAGCTTTACTCGTGATAACTTGTACAAAGTAATTTTCCTCCTTGCCATCTTCAGTCTGCTGAAAACATCCCACCACGATACTGTCGGAGCGAACCCACTTGATGCTATCCACTGCCATGAAAACATCCAAGAATGTAAAAAAAAAAAAAAAAAAGTAGCTTAGTATCTCAAAACTCTCACATTGAATGAAACATTTGAATAATAATTCCAGCAAAGCCAATTAGACTAGCTTATTGTACATTTGTACTAGTTGTCTGTATAAAAGTGTTGGTATATAGATGTAAGTTGATAGCTACTTGGTTGTTTAAAATGACCAACAAGGAGATTAATACAATTTTTTGCTAAGTATATTTGTTTTAAGTAATATGGATATTGATCTAGCCATGAATAACTTGCAACATATATCTTGTTTGAATGCAAAAATGATGGAAAAGAATAAAATATAACTCATATTTAATCATTGGAATTTCTCACAATAAGATGCCATTCTTAAAAATGGTTATCCAAATTTTTGAGGAAAACCTAAACCTGTAAGACCCTACCCCAAGATACAGGTATGGGTCTTATTTTTTTAGACTCTATGGGTCCAAGTAGGGTATGGGTCTAGATGGCATAGGTAGGGTAAAGGTCCGGGTATAATGTTTTACCCACAGACCTAGAAGTACATAGACCGGCACAATATGTTAGACAAAGAAAAAAGTTTCAAAGTCAAATAAAAAAATATCAAAAAATTAATTGGTCACTCATGTACTATTTTTTTTTTTTAATATGGGGAAAAAAAAGTAGGTATAGAACCCATATTGGACCCTGAGCCTACCCTACTAAACCCATTGGGTCCGGGTAATGGTCTTCAAATTTCAGACCGTAAGGTTCTGAGGGTATGAGTATGGATAAAAAAATTCGGGTCCTAGTATTACTAGATCCTACCCATTTTCATCCCTACCCACAAGAGGAGAAGGCCACCTCAGCACCAACTTAGTAACTAATTCACATGTCATTAGGAAGGAATAAAAGGAGGAAATATTCTAGAAGTTCTTAGAGAATTTGTTATGCCTTAAACGTTATAAATAAGTAAATATGGATGTAAGAAATCATTGAGAAATATATTAGAATTTTTTGGAGAGAACTCTTGCCTCTCAAAAGTAGGAAGGGCTAATTGACTACCTTAGGCCAATTCATATCTTTTGCTATGTATTTCTGCCTTGTTAATTCTGTCACCACTCTGATTCATACTATACACATTATAGAAAATTATAAAAAGTTAACAGTTAAAAATTACACATAGTGACGAATCTAACAAGATTCCACATAAATCATGTTTTTTTCTAATATATGGATAAGCAAAAAAATACTTTCACAGACTCCTAGGAAATTTTGGAGTAGAGAGAGAGAGAAAAATAAAATAAAGAAGGCCCATGTGATATGAGAGGGATAAAGAGAATTTATTAACTAGTAAGGAAAATGATGCATCTAAATTGAAACTTTTATTTTTAGAAAGTGATGCATTTAAAAATGCCAATTTGCAAGAGAATTCCAGCGAATTCATGCTCCTCCTTTAATCCAGATAATAGAAACAACTTATTCTTGAATATCTGTGTACCTATTTCAATTCTTTAGGGTCACAAATCAGTCCCTTATTTCATTCTAATTTGAGAGCATTTATGAGAAAGAATGTCAATTTGCAAGGATTTTTCAAACCTCTCCTTGGAAAACACTATTTGAGACCTCTAGTTATCATACACCAGAATCAGCATTTTGGCTGGTCAAACCGCTAAGTTGGCCTCAAACAGCTAAAAGATCATGAACTTCTCCTAACCATACAGGACCGCAATTTACAGAATCACAAGGTTCAGATTTACAAGAGTTATCAACCATCCAGTAAGAGTGGAAAGAGAGAAAAAACATTATGAATTGATTTACACATACAATCACATATATAATGATCTGTAAAGTACTTTACTTCATAGCTCAAACACAAAACACTTTATCACCATCCATGCAGCTGGCAAGTGTTAGAAATCATAGGCATCAAAAGCAAAACTTTTATAAATTGTAGAGGGGACTTACAAGCTTATATCAACTTATTAGAATTAAAATGTAAGCATGGAGCATGGATAAGTCTACATCCGCGAAGGGCATTACATACCTTTGATGGTGTCACTCTCGTTAGTCCATGTATCTGTTGGAAGTAGAACTTGTAAAATCTCTTCTAATTTTGAAGAATATATAGTAAGGTATTTCTTTCTCCCGACAGCAACAAAATTTCCATCAACACTCCTTCCAACTGTGTATGAATCAAGAAACAGCTCGATCAAGTATAATAGAAGTTACAATACAAATGCAGAGCACCTAAACTGAATGTTGAAAGCATGAATGTGCTGACATCGGCCAGCCAAGAGATATACGTATTTGGTTAATAATCAAACAAATCATGAACTGAAAAATAACAGCTAACATGGGCTCATTTGGAAGCAAAGAATCAGCAAAATTGTGTACCAAGATAATTTCACCCTTGAAAATAAAAAAACCTATATTTGTGAGTGATTGTGTATGTAAGAGAGAGTTAGTAAACATTATGCACATCTGTACCAATACATTTATGTGTGTGCACGTATCAATATTTGTGTGGACATAGAACTACAAAACCATACATGAAAGCAATAAAGTATATAGAAGAACAAATATAGAGCCAAGCCTATATTCAACCATCTAAAGCAAAGCATAATAACATTAAAGTAAAACGTTTGACTCAAGAGTAAAATCCCAAACATAGCAACTCTTTAAACTCGAATATCTTAGCTTTTAATGACAAAGACACACAAATAGTCATCAAATAGTAACATTGACAACAAATTTTAAATCTCTTTGCTCTAAGATTGTCATACATATGTTATCGCTCACTTGATTTATAAGGAGGGAGAGAGAAATAGATTTTTAATAATATGAAATCAATTTGCACATTTGGCCATAGCATAGCTGTGAAAATGTCATTAATGACATTGGTTAGACATTGATCGTTAGTACATACACTCTCTCTTTTACACACTTTCACACATTCTCTCTTCATTTCCTTTGTAGACCGAAAGAGTTTTGCTATTTAGAGAAGCAGATTGACCAGCAAAAAGAGTGTTTACTCCTTTTGATTGTTATCTTAGAAGCTCAATTAAGGATTGGTTTAATCTAACTTTACAAAACACAAGAAATCAACCACTTTGTTTCTCCTTTTTTCAACATTTAGCGTCAAAACACTGATAAATCCATAAATTAAAACAAAGATAAGCAATATTTGATTAAGTACATAATCCATTTATATAATCAATTACCTAGCACTCACCAGCATCAACTTCATCCATCACATGTTTTAGACTCTTGTTTATAGCTCCATTAAATACTGTCCCACCAGAAGTAAGGACAATAAAGGAAGGATCAGTCTCATTGATCCAAAACATGTCCTTCACAGGGGTTGATTCGACAGAAGAGCAAAATGTAGGTTTTGTATCCTGCAAGTCACCGTGTAAGTAGCTGTACAACAAAAATTCAAATGCCGCATAGACTTCTATATCAATATAATTCTAGTGCCTCTAGAGAGTCTCTTGCTTTAAACATATATGGGATCACATGTACCACACATGCAATTTTAACCTTACCCTCGCAATAACATTGGTATCTAAAATGCCACAACCATTTGCTACTTCACAATAAGTCAAGACAAGCTATGGAACCATCAAGCTATATTAAAAATTAATAAAAATAAAATAAAATAAAATAAAAATAAAGCATTTCAAAAAGCTATATGACCAAAGTAGAAGTCCTCTATTCTCCTAAAAACTACACAGTGTGACACTGAAAAGAAATTGTGAGGATCAACATCCAACTTAAGTATAACTCCTAAGCTTAAGGTTTTTACTTGTCAAATTTGGCAACTGCATCCTGATGGAACTTAATTACCGTCCTAGTGCATGTCCCTTGAGGTCTCAATGTCTTTTACTTTTATGATAAGTGAAATCCTATTAAATAGGACTAAAAAGGGTACATTGAAGGGCTGAAGGCTGGTTATCCTCTTCAAGAAAATCAATAAAGAGTATTCCAATCACAAAATCAAAATTAACATCATTTAATGTGCCTAAGAAAGTGTCGCATAGTTCACACAGGATAACTTAGCCTGGAAGAAGAAGTGTTATTCTGCATGTCCTAACCATTAATTCCATATTGTGAAGATAACTCTTCAAAAAAGATTGCTATAACAATATCCCCATAAAGAAAATCACTACAAAGACCACCAGGCCCTTGTCCAAAAAAGACTGTCCTAAGCTTCTCCAAATTATCAGCCCCACATTAATAAATTTTTAAAGAGAAAAACTGAAAGGGAATGACAAGGATAAGTATATATAAGGGTGAGGTACCCTGTCAAGCTTAAAGAAGGCCAATTCAGCCAGTCATATCTCCTAAAAGTTCTACATTATCTAATCTCAAAAGCAAATCACCCTCTAACTCCTTAAGATTACTTCCTAAAGACCACCAAGATACTTGATCAGAAACCAATAAAAAAAAAAAATAATAATAATAATAATAATTAAAAAAAAAAAAAAAAAAAAAAGCAAACACAACAAGACACCAACAACAACAACAAAGCCAAGGTGTTATCATCAAACTTGATAAGATCAACTGCATAAACCAAAAATCTAACTTCAATGGTAATCCACAAAGATCCTCTTGCTCTATTCGCTTCTATCTAAAGATAGATGCCCTTGTAAACCCACCTTTTTAAAGGCATCATTAACTCCTAGACACAATAAGTACAGATACATACAGTATAATCCTCCCAAAAACACTGACTTCGATGAGGTATTATTATGTCTTGTCTGCTTACCTTATCTCAAGAGCCTACATCACAGTAAACCCAATTTTAATTTCTGTTATTTCCCCGTACAAGTCATAAACCCTAAGTCCTGTTCAAAGACCTTCAAAGAGTCACAAAGTCCTCTTTTGTAATAGAAGATAACCTTACCTTAACCAATCACTGCCCTAAGCCCCTAACACATCACCAAACCCAGGTGAGCCCTCTTTCCGCCTCAAAACATCAAACACCTTGTTACCAACAAGAGCAGCACCCAAAATATACATCTGCTCACCACAGAAGTATTCTAGTAATTCTACAATTAAGATAATTCCAGGGCGAGCACCATCAAGCCTATTCATGGGAATTGTAGCCAGGATAAAAACACTAGTTAATATGTCTGGGAAGTCTTCCTTTTCTTGCAAACAAACTACAGCAAGTCAGCAACTCCTCCCAAATTTACTTCAGCCTGTTAACTAAAATAAAAAGCCCTAACCTCTCTATGCTTCCGGAATACAACAACTTATCATGATATCCATTGCCTTTAAACTTCACCTTATGTTACAAACTTTGTCACTGGTATAGAAGACATATTCCAAAAACATAGATACCAATGGGACTCCTCTAAAAACCCAACTCTAGTCAAACAATCATAACAAATAATTAACAAAGAATAAAGATCACTGATTTCCACTTCAATTATCTAATCAGCTAAATAAATTAAGTAACTTCTATAATTCAATACATGACTACAAACATAGGGCAGAAGGTATTACCATATTGAGAAGCGAATCGACGAAAAAGAACTGAATCTCCCCCTCAACAACCGCCGAAATGACCGAACAATCAGTCGAAAGAGCCAATATCGAAACCCTACCAATAAGAACATCAACAACACACAATTCCTGAACAGAAGGACCACTTCCTTTATCCTTAATCTCCTTGGCCGCCGCAACAACATCCTTAATCTTCGCAACACAAAATCCTGCTCAAATCATCAAACAATTACAACAAAAACTTGACAAAATTGATTGATAACAAAATCAAATGATAATCGTTGATTAATTAACTCGTTTACCAGTAGAATGAGCAGCAAAAATGAGACCAGAACTTTCAGAGATAACCAAGGGTTTTGCAGGAGGATTGTTTGAATCGAAAATCGAACCGTCGGACATGATAGGAATAGAATCGCCGATTTTGCAGAAGAAATAGTCATTTGTTTCGATACGTTCGCCTTCAACGTGTTCTTCAACTTGTATGGTTTTCTTGCTTGAATCGTTAACACTGATAACCGCCATTGTTGACGAGCTTGAGCTGAGGATTCTTCGACTTGGTGTTTTCGAAGGAGAAATTGGGGGTTTTAGAGTGAAATCCCTGGTTTAGGCGGGAATGAGGAATGAGGAATGAGTGAGGACTGAGGAGTGTGAAGTTAATTACTACGTATGTTCAATTCTTCTAGGTTGCGTTTGATTATTGGGTATGACCTCGTAGTGACAAACTGACAATAACCTATTACCCCGCCGAGAAGGCCCGGAACAAGGCACGATACAACATGACAAATAATATACGTAGTATATGTTGGTACAATTGATGCGCGATAGTCGATAGATAATTTGATAATGTGTGTGGAATATTGGTCGTGTCTACTTGTATTTTTTTTGTTGAAAAAACATGGCATAATCTACACGAAAAAAATAACATGACACGACATGTTACTATGTGTGTCGATCATGAGATCCACATTAGTCGAGTCATGGGTGTGGCTAGGTGTGTTTTTGATGGAAAATTAATCAAATGACTCAGCATAATAGGCATGAGTGCATACACAAATAATAACAAAATAACTAAAATTATGTTTGGGGAAGTAGGGCATAACATGGCTAACACGATGGGAATGTGGTTGTGCTTGGACCATTTTAACTTCGTAGGGCCGTCTTAATCATTTTGGAGGCCCTGTTCTAACCTTATAAATTGGGCCCTAAAAAAAGAATTATTTCAATATTCAATATACTAGGGGTATAAATGCAATAGGGTTGCCATATTTGAGAAGTTTTTTCGATTTAGCCTTATGCCATAACTCTATTTGTTGGTAATTTAAATGAGGAAAATTATATGAACAAATATTTTTATGGGTACTAGGGCAGCTGACGCGCGCGGAGTGGCTTGTCCTTTCTTAATGTTTATATTAGGTTGTGTTTAAACTCTCCACGACATTGGAGTTTTAGAGAAAATAATTTGATAAATTAATGGAATGAGTATATTGGATTGTGTTTAAACTTTTTGTTTTTCCGGCAGAACTTTTCCACTTGTTTACAACTTTTCCTTAAAAAACATTTACTTCCTCCGTTCTTTTTTACTTGACCCGCTTTGACTTTTACACTATTCATCACCCCTCCTTTGACCGTCTTTTGTGAATAATATATAAGAAAAAACATATTCATGTGGGATCTTTTTGAATTCGTCTTAAAAAATACTATCATAATATATAATTTTTATAATTTTTACTTATGGGGAATTCAAGTTATTGATCGTTAAAGTTTTGTATTGGCAAGCGTGATAAAAGAAACATGTCAAGTAAAAAAGAACAGAGGAAGTATACAGTTATTCAACAATGCAATAATGCAAAAACATCTACAAACTTAATTAAGAATAGATTAAATATAATTAAAAAATCATAGAGCACATATTACATACAAATAGAAGTAATTTAACATTGCATATGCATATAATAATGGAAAAGTTTTTCGGAGCATTTACTATTTGCAAGTATATACTCTCACCCAACCTAGTAATTACTCTACATAAATTATATAGGATTACCTATATGAAACTAAAAAAAGAGAAACAGTTACACCCAACTCACATAAACATTAACATTTAGGCAATCAGGGAAAATATAGTATCAGCTTGCATTTGCAACTTTCTTCCAAAAACGTGAATTTGGTTATGCAGTAGAAAAAGTTTTATGCAGTCCCAATTATAGCCTTAAACCCTTGATAATTCCCTTGACTTCGTTCTTGCTTTTTTCCCTTTTCATCGTAGTTAGTTAGGTTCCCTTTCTTCTTAGTACATCTACTTCGACAAAATCATCAAATCATTGGTCTCAATGTCATTTATATACAATTATGTGTATGTCGTTAATTTTGACCTTCGATCACAAAAAAAGAAATAACTTTTTGCTTGTGCGGTTGGTAAAGTTGTCATGCAATTAAACTATAACCTCCATTAAATATCAAAATTTTAAATTTCATGATTTCATTAACCTTTTAATTAATTTAATTAATTAATTAGAAAGATTTTTCAAGCTCATCTATCTTGTAGAGTCATCTTTTTTATTTCAATCATAAGAGATGAACTTTAAATTTTACCTATAGCATAAATAAATAAATAAAAAGTGCATAAATGTAAGGAGATAGAAAGCTCAACACTCATTATTACATTTGTACATGTGGAAGGACATAAATGTAAGAAATAGGACATAAATGTAAGAAATAACATATGAGGGTAAGAACATAAATAAACATTTTGAAGGGCATATAGGTCCATGCACTATTCATAAGCGCAATCTTCTACTTTTTATAAGGTAGGGATAAATGTAAACACACTATTCATAAGAGTTAACTCAAACTTTTTAAAAGGTAGGGATAGGGATTGTTGAACTAATTTTTCTTTTGTTGTTTCCTTTTTCTTCTTGCTCGATCTTCTTCGTCTCCTTCTTCTTCTTCCCCTTCATCCCGTAATTGTGCTTTCCTCCTCCTCCATCGAATTTACTCGTAAACCACCATTTTCACCACATTTATTTTCAACAACGAACAAAAACCGACAAAGAATTGAGAAATGAATGGCATGGTTTAGCTCAAAGGGATAGGAGTGCCGTTTTTCTCCATCGAATCACCTAATCAATTTCGATTTCTGCATTAAACTGTTGATTTCTCTATTGAAGTTCTTTCATTTTTTCATTGAAACTCTTCTGTTTGTACTTAAATTTATTGATGTCTTAGGCAAAACTACAACATTAATTCCACTTATTGATTGCAATGACAAATTTACTCGTTAAAAATGTTTCACTTGTATTTTCAGATTTGCTTCATTCATATTCATGTTCATATTCTTAATCCATTTGTCAAACCTTCTAAAACCCTTCCAAAAACCCTCAAAGTCACAACTCCCACGTATCCAAATCAAAATATTGCCAACCAACTCCCGAACGACGAGTATTACGCAACTTTACCCCATTCCGACGTCGTTTCGTAGTTCGTACACCTCTTTAGCTTCTTCTCCAAGAACCTTCTTTAACCTTCCGACAATTTCTCCCTTCTCCCTCAATTCATCAACCATTCAACCTCCATTTTTTTCTCTCTCTACTTTCTCTCTCTAAGTTTCTGCATCACAAAGCGCCGAAAATGTCGCTAACTAGGGTTTTGGGAAGAGCGTCGAGAACTACGCTTTCCCAATGTCGGGCCTACTTTCTCTCTCCTCCTCCTCTCCATCAACACAATTCCCCTTTTTCTGTCCTATGCAATCGATTTCATTCTCTTTCCGACGTTTCTAGCAAGGTAATTGACCGTTATTTTTGATGAATTTTTGTCTTTTTTTTGTTAATTGTTTAAACTATTATTGGGGTTTATTTTGTTTAGCAGGGTTTTGCTAGGGTTTAAGGATTTAGCCTACATGATCTGAATTTCAGATTATTTTTGTTGATTTTAAAAAAAAAAATTAGCTAATTTATGATATTTGTGTTCCAAATTGGTTCGAAATGAAATGTAATGATATTCTAAAAGATTGATTATTGTCTTAAAGTTTCAATTTTGAAATTTTAGAATTGATATATTATGATATTCTGACCTCTATATTTGTTTCATTTTGGCGTTGTAGTTCCATTTTTGTTGCTCTATATTGTTGGGTTTTGCTATGGAAGCTCAAGGCTTTATTTGTTATATGTCAATTTGGAGCAAATTTTTGTGAAGTTCGGCCTCATATTGTATTGTTTAGGATATGCTAATTGATTAGAAAATCTCTTAATAGCTAATCGTTAACTAATACTCCAGCCATCCCTCTTTAATAGGCTGTATTTGATTACAGGTCATGTTATTCTTTTGATATGTCATAAATGTTTTTGATAATATATACAATTGTTGAGAACAAGCAACTTAAGAGTATTATGGATCAAGTCTTAAATAAAGTAAGAGAACTACTTTATATGAAAATTTTCATAATTTAACTATAAGATATGCGACCTAACAATTTGGGACATCCCAAAATGAAAATGTGGCCTATTAAAGTGGGATGAAGGGAGTAATTCTTAGTGCACTAGGAAAGTTGAAATAAAAGGGTAAGTGTCGAGAATTGAACTCCAGCTCTTTATCTTGCTCTTGTTGAGTTCTGAGGCTAGTAGGTTGTCAAACAAAGATGCATATTAATCTGTGGCCTGTATTGTAGGCTGTAATATGATGGATATTTGTGCATTTAGCAAGGGGAGTTTAGTGACATTGCCCATAGTAAACTTTACCCTCATGTTTTATTTGGATACTTATATTCCACCACCACCCATTACTACTTTAGAAGGGTTATTGAATGGTGGTGGCAAATTATCAATAAAAACTTGTTGGGGGCCGAGTTGCATCACCACAAATGATGGCATGGAACTTCTCTTGCAATAGCATGTTAACCTTTACCATTACTTTTTCCCCCTTTTTACCAAATGGCCATAACTGCTTTAGTGACCTGGAATTTTGGGATCCGATAATTTATTTTTATTGACAAATTATTTTTCCTTCTCGTTGATGTTCAGCCTTTATTGCTGCCTTATAGACTTATAGTGAATAATCTAGTGGAGTTGCTGAGGTGATGATTCTTTGATAAAATTTGGATACTATTATCATGGATTTGGGAGTCTTACTTGCAAGGGAAAAACGTAGTTATACATTAAGGTCATAACGATACAATGCTTATAGGGAAATTGAAAATTTTTTTGCTTATTGGGTGCCTAGATAACTATTTTGAAGATCATCCATTAGTATATTTATCGAGGGAAAATATTCCCCAGAAGGCAGTGAATCCAGTTGGGTTGCTGCGGTATTTCTTTTATGGCCAAATTTGGTTTTAATTTTATAGATTAGTTTTTAACACTCTACATTCTCAGTTGCCATCTGCTTTACTGTTTGTTCTTCAATGTAAGTTTGTACGCTTTATGATAAGCATATCATATAGGGATCAGAATGACCTTTGTTCTCTTCCCTGCCTTTATGTCTTTTACGGCATTCAGTGTATTCCAGAAGATAGGTGCCTTTGTTTTGGATTTTTCATGGGGTTGACAGCTGGATATCTGCTAGACTTCGTAGGATTGAAAACTTACACACGAGTTATTACATGTTTGATGAGAGTGAATTTAGATTTGCCGCTTAAAGTTGTCTTCAGTTATTTGCCAAAGTATTTTATACTCCCTTGTTATCTGTCAACAAACAGTTTCATATATTCAGCGTCAGACGTTTCCTTCTAGAGTGGAAGTTGTTATTTCTCTTGAAATATCTTACCCTGTTGACGCCTTACATCACCATTCATACATCTATAATATAACTGTAGATTGCATTGCATTTTTGGGGGATTTTTTGTGGAGATGTGACTACTACCTGTGTCCCAGCCTTTCATGTTTCAAAATCATGTATATTACTTCAGTTGCAATACATCCTACTACTGTATTTAACTTGAGAGCTTTTACGTTTTTAGAGTCTCTTGAAAGAGGTTTTTCTAAATTATCATTAAAATCTGTGGTGGCTTGTAGAGTGTATACTTGCAGATTGTGTTCTTATGATGTTTCCTGCCTTGATGAAAATTGGATTTTAGATGTAAATTTATGATCGTAGTGCTACTGCTATCTGATTCAGGGAGTTGTACATGTGAAGTTTAAGCCTTTATGTTTGATATGGACCTCTCTAAATGCACATTGATGGTGAATTTTGCATGTTTACTTTGTTCTTTGAAATGCATGCTAATCTATCTTTGGTTCTTTATATAAGTTTTAATTACGAAATAAAGCTATTTTGTATGTTTTTGTTAGGCATCTCCTTTGCATAATGGACTATGTAGTATTGTTGCTTTCCCTCATCGTGGAATGTCAACCTTTGCATCTACTGAACAAGAGCAGGGGACACCCGCTGAGAAAAAAGGAGATAATGGTGGTGCTGATGGTGCAAAGCAATCAGGTGAGGGAATTAATGCAGACAGTGAGACTTCTGTACAAAGTCAAGAAACAGTAACTACTTCAGATACACAACCTACGTCTCAGTCTGTCAAAAGACAGAGTTGAGGCACTAAAAGAACTGCCTTTTCTGATTCAGATTCCGAGGAAAACATGGATGACCTTTCCAAAGAAGATCTGGTAAAACTTGTGCTGGAGAAGGAGGAAACCTTAGGGAACAAACAAAAAGAGTTTGCTGAATTTAAAGACAAGTTTCTTCGTAGTTATGCCGAATTAGAGAATATCATGGAAAGAACACGGCGTGATGCAGAGAACTCAAAGAAATTTGCCGTGCAGGTTTGTGTCTATGATTTGGATGCTGGTCCCTATTTCATTTCCGTTAGTAGCACTTCTGAAATACTTTGTGGCACATTGTGTGTTCATACTGCAGAGTTTTGCAAAGAATCTACTGGATGTTGCTGACAACCTTGGCAGAGCAGCTTCTGTAACCAGAGAGAGTGCCAATAAAATTGATGTCTCTCAGGATACTGTTGGAGCAATGCCACTTTTGAAAACCCTGCTGGAAGGTGTAGAAATGACTGAAAAGCAGCTTACAGAGGTAATATTTCCAACATACACTTAGTTTATTGTAGTCACCTCCTAGTAATTTGAATTTTATTACATGATTTCTACCCCTCTCCTCCCCATCATCTTAGTTCGAATTAACAGTGTACTTGTAATTTTTATATTGCTGACTTTGTACTACCTCGGTTAAATATTAGTTGCAACTTTGGAGTATTATTTGTGAGATATAAAATATTCTAAAGTTGCAACTAATATTTAACGGAGGTAGTAGAATTTACCGGTATCATGTTTATCCATTTGCCACGTAAAGTTTTAGTTAATCTGATCTAGATCAGATGATTATGATTTTGATTAATTTAGGCGTCCACTTCACTTGCACATATTATATTCTTGCTTAGAGACCATTATTCTTTCAGGTATTCAGAAAAGCTGGTGTTGAGAAATATGAATCTATCGATGAGCAATTTGATCCTAACAGGCATAATGCTGTGTTTCAAGTTCCTGACAATTCTAAGCCTCCTGGTACTGTTGCTGTTGTCCTCAAGGTATTTTCCAGTGCTCTGATCTAGATATAATGTAAGAACGTTAGTTGATGTGATGTAATTTCTTGGTTCTTAAAAAGTAATAAGCTTAGCTCATCTAGTCTTTTTACTCATGTATGTTTATCTTGCGTGCAATTATCTTCTATATGTGACTTTTATGTGTTTACTCTTCTGGGATGTAGATATTTTGAGGGTTTTTGCATGTGTTAGCCTGTGGTTGTCTTATGAAACTTGTTGATTATGGGCCTTAAAGGCATGTTGTGGTATGAGAAATTATCTGATTGTGAAGCTGAATTAGTTTTGAGGTCAAGGTGTTGTTGATATGTTTTTGGATCTTATTTTTTTTTTTTTTTGTATTATTGTTTTTTACTATCCTTTAGGGAAGATCCCTGCATAAATAAAACACAGAAGTTTCACACTAAACAGAAAAGAGTATTTGATCATAAGGCTTGTGCTATCTGAATTCTATGTATCCCTATTAAAAACATTGATGAATGGTGTTGTATGGTTTCTCTGCTAACCTTTGTTATGTCTTCTCACCTTGAAATGGCTTGCTATTCTTTCTTAGTTTCAGTGCCTCTAGTGGCCTTCTACTTTATGGATTTGGCATAGGGGATCAACTTTTTTACTTGTCTTCAAAATAAGAAACATTTAGACTATAGAACTTTCTTCTGAATATACTGAAATAGTTATATGTCATCAAGTTCTCAATTAGATGGCTTGAAGTGAGGTCCTATTGATATAAAAAGTGGTCTTAATTATCTGTGAAGTAAATTAATTTCGGCATATGCAGGTGGGCTACACGCTTAACGACAGGATCATCCGACCAGCTGAAGTTGGTGTTACCATTGCTGTAGAAAATAATGATGCCAGTTCTTGAAGCTCAAGACATCTCATCCGAGCGAGCCCGTTCATTATACTTGAGAATTTTGTCAAATATTGCAATTGTCTAAATATTACAACACTTTTTGGACACTAGGTTAGCATAGTTGCCTCCATGGTACTATTTTTTGTCTCCTCCCCTTGAAATTTGTTCCAATTACAACATAAATGAGCTTCAAAGCAACATTTTAGCTCTACTTTGTATTTATAAAGTGGTCACGGGTAATTATAAGCAAATTCGCAACCTAATTAAGGTCAACTGAAATTGGTAACTGTAGTTGTACTTTACATGGGTATAAAAAAAAAACAATCTTTTAGCCATGTTCTTTTGGATTGAATGAATATGAACTAAACTGAGCTGAATGAACTGATAGGGGGGGAAATTGATTGAACCAATTGGAACAGAGCTAAAGTAAATTGAAAATAAGATTGAAAAAACATTGTCTAAAACAGTAGAACATCTCATATTCTCACCCATGAAACACAGATTGACACCAAGTCAGACCAGAAGTCCAATGCCAGCATGGAAAAATGCAATTCAATTTTACTCTTATGTTATTTTAAATATTTGGTTGTATATTTAATTTAGTATTTTATTGGACACTACAAAGTGTCAAAAAAGTTTACATATATAAAATTGTAAGCAACTTTAACATTTTTAAAAAACTTTAAAAAAAAAAAATTATGACTTAAGTATCTTTTGATTCAAATGAGAAGTAACTTCTCGTGGGAATTTTAAAATTTTTATTTCATACGAAATTTTTACCCTTATATCAATTTCCTAGGAATTGAACTAACTTATTTGGTTGGCACTTTCCTAGGAAATTCCAATCACCGGGGGGCTTGGTGAGAAATTTCTCATGTCTTGCGGGAATTTGCATTTCCCTTAGAATTTCTAATTATTATGCTTTTCTCATTTTTCTCCAACCAAACACAACCCCATATGCCTATTTCCTAGGAAAATAAACTCCTATATACACCACATATTTGACTATCTATTAACGAAATATGTTATATTCTCTTAGATTAACTTTTCAAGTCCCTGTGAGTACGAGAGAAGGCTCTTCAAAGTTGAATAGGTTCATCTTTCTCCCCCACAAAAACTCAGGTTGCTGATACAATTACTTCAGCAATGCAAAGTCTGTTTATCTGTCTTCATTTTTGCTGTCTGCAATTAAATGTATCTCATCCCTGAGACCCTGAATATGACCCTTGCTTATTTTTTAAAGCGTAGGACAATAGAGGATGAGTAAAGGGCTGAAGGATGTAATTCTGCCCAATATATGAACACTGAGAATTAACTTGTCAACACATTCGTACTACAAGGAATTTGTTATTACATTACATCTAAAGCAACGTAGAGTTGCACCAGGATTTACCATCCTTGACAAGGGCATAGGATGTCATACTTACAAAGCCTTTTAACAAAATACTACTACCTGGTTAACCACAGCCAGTGAATGGCATCAATCTACAAGATCCACAACGCCAAAGCCATTATTTCTGTACTATCTACAGGCGAAATCTTTCAATTTATAGCCCATAATCCTCTTTTTTGCAGACCTGATTGAGTATTTTTGTTCTCCAGGTGCAGACCAAGATTCAAGTGGCTTCTCCTTGTATAAATTAGATCACAGTCACTGGTTCCCTGCAAACAAATTAGCAAGGATTGAATATTGATCGCTACAAAATTTTATTCATGCAAAAATATCGACCTCCATATCAGCCATGGACTGTATACAGCATACCATTTCATCCCTGCACCTTTCTTCTTTTTTTTTTCCTCTTACCATCATAGAGTTACATAATGGATAACAAGGCTTTAGAGTTTAGACCTCTAGTGGGTACTTGTGAGATGGAAGGGAGATAAGCTCCATACATGCGCCCACCAGACATTAAAAAAAAAAAAAAAAAAGAAAAAAAAAGCACACACTTTCACTTTTCAGACCATGATAAAAATGGCAAAGCCTGTTTGCGGAAGCAAAAAGTTCTTTTTGGTATATATTAAACGAAGACAAAAAGAAAGATAAGAAAAATTGTGAAGGATACTAGATGGGTTCAGCTTGATCTATGGACACTAATACCTCACAACTAGCTAAGCTAAGGCTGTCTAGGACCTCGGATCATATCTGTCTACTTCAATTCTCTTCATGGTTTCCCTTCCTGTAGACCATCAAAATAATAGTACTAGTTAAAACAACTCTAGCACTAACTTATTACCTGACGTACTCCCATGAGGTCAGTGTTGATATCCAGCAACCCATATATATCTATTACTGCCTTTTCTGCATACTGGTCAGTTTCTCCTGATTTAGCTTCATCGGCAACTCCTTTTGCAGTCAGCTTCTTCTTCTTCTCCTCAAAGACAGTAATCTGCAATTGAAAGACATGATTTATGTAACACATAACACGCATTCTAAAACCCAGCGATTATGCTAAATCACAAATACAACAGACAAGAAAGTGGCTAGCACTACCTATTACAAAGTACTAAGGAAGTTGTGGACAGTCAGCTTGAACTAAAAGTAAAAATAAATAAAAATAGATTTTATAGCATACAATAAACATAAAAGTTACAGAACTAAGGGTCGGGTCAGCTCGGATCGGATCGGCTCGGCTCAGTAAATCAGAACAGGCCCTAAGATATTAAAAGATGAATTCACTTGATCTAGATGTAAGAAAATTTTGGAATCATATATAGCAGCTGATAACAGGCTCTACTTCCATTCAAAATTACCAAGGGAAAATTCATAATCGTCAATGGGCATAGCAGCCTACTTATCACACATAGCACTCTAAAATTCCTTAATAGATTTATGGAAGCACATACATTACATTATTACAGCATATAGAAACTCAAAAGTTCTTTTAGTCAATTGAACATTGGAATTAAACTGAATTAAACCAGTAAAAACCAAGATATATCAACTTGTTCCATGTTAAAGATGACATGTTTGGCATGAATATAGGAAAGGAAATTGAAAGGAAACACATACGAAGAGGAGAGGGTAATGTTAAGTGTTACCATTATGATATGTTTAGTATACCTAAGGATAGGAAACCCGGAAACAACTTTGTTATCATAGGGATGGTAGGGGGGTAACAAATTGGAGGTAAAGATTATCTTCAAGAAATGAAGTGTGTTTACCCTAATTCTCATACCAAAACACTTGTAATGATAATGATTAATTGATTCCATTTCCACCCCTTAAAAACACTATACCAAACATGCTCTAAACGAAAAAGAAAAGGCATCATAATAAATCCCACAACACAAAACACCAAGAATTTCGATAATCAACCTGTCAATAGTTCTCTATTATTCAAAACTTCCCCAAATTAATAAGTTATTCACATTCAAAAATTAATTACTAATAAGCAGTAAGCATACACATATTATATTACTAAAGTAAGCACGTTAACAAAGATTAAGGTCATTTAATCGGATAAAACCCATCATCAAGAAGGGTCTAAACAAAATCACGATCATGCAAGCTGAAATTCATAGTCAATCACAAAATGACAAAAAAATGATCAATGAAAGTGTTCATCTTATAAGTAAAAGCAACCAACATCAATGAAAGTGTTCATCTTTTTAACATTTAACAATAACTTCATCCAAAAATCCAAGCTTTACTTTATTCTCTAAAAAAAGGGGGGAATTTATAATTTTTGAAAACCCAGAAAAATTAAGAATAAAGGGTACATAAAAATCTAATTTATTTCCTTTTCTAGCAAAGCATTCAATATAATCGAAATCATTCAACCACCCAAAAACCCTAATTTCATCCTTCTCCAAAATCTAAAACCTTCATTTTGAAAAAAATCTTAAAACAATTAAGGGACTCACCGGAGTATACCGAAACCTCCGACGACAAATTTGATCGGAATTCGAATTCCCATCGGCGGTTTCTGCGGCGGCGGAGGGAGGGCGAGAAAGTGGGGTCCATTTACAGAGAAGAAGAGGAGCATCAGATGGTTTGAGACCGTTGGATAGGAATAGTTTACGAGGTTTAGAAGAAGTGGAGGATTGAGATGATGACACGTGGACCCACTTCTTCTCCCACCTTCGAACGGGCCCACGAAAGGTGGCCGGAGAAGCGGAGGAAGAAGAAGAGTTGCCGTATAAGAAGCGGGAAGCTCTAACAGGGCGCGAGTTAGAGTGAAAGTGAGTGTGAGAGTGTGTGTTTGTGTTTGTGGAGGGTCCCTCCATTGTTGTTGTTGTGTGTTTTTTTTACTGGTTTCACTGTTGTTTTTATCTTTGCTCTTCTTCAGGTTCAAATGGAGGGTTTTGTGTCTTGAAATGGTTTACTGTATTTAAGAGGTTTGCTATTGTGTTGTTGAGGAGTAATTATGTAGTACTTGTAGCTTTGTAGGACAAGGTTTCAGTCTTTAGAGAAGACGGATTAGGGATGAAATTTGATCTCATAATCAATTATATACTTTTGAGAGAGATATTTTTTAATAATGTGTGATCTGTAGGCATCTGTATTAATACAAAAGATTCTATATTAATATAATTATTTAAACTGAATAATTTCATAATCTTTCAGAGTATTTAATTTAATTTAAAAGTGAGACGGTGAATAAATTTCCTTTTAGGCTTCACTATTCTCATATTTGCTTTATATTTGAGGCCGCCCCAATTAATATATTTGATAAACGCTTTTCGTTTATCAAATGGTTCTTTTGTAAATAAGTCAAACAATATTAATTGCCAACTCATGAATATGTTGTCAATTATTGTTGCGTGGCATTTAACTGAGCCAGCAATGAAATAACTCCATCAAAAATTTTCCTTCCTTCATTCATCAATGGCAGCCATAGAACCACCAGTTGAACCTTCGCAAAGACCATCTCAATTCCACCCATGACCCATCGGAGACATCACCATTATCGGCGGCTTCGCCGCCAAATTAAACTAAAACCATATGAATAAAGTGTTAAATTAAGGGCATGGTCAACCCCAAAAGGGTAGAGGTAACATCTTCTCCATTGAAGCAGTTTTCTTTATTTGATTTCCGAATATGCAGTTGAAAATGGTGGAAATTAGGAAAGAGTTGTGAGGAAGAGGAAGGAAGAAGGAGTACTTCAAGTCTTCAATGGAGAAAACAGACGTTTATTATGCTAACTCTTTTGGTAGGTAAACATTAAGTGAGTTTCATGACAGGGCATTGTATCCATGTCAGTCATGTCAAAAGTACAATATTCCCCCCTTAAAGTGGAAAAATTGTCCAAAATACCTCTTGATATGTTTCTTTTGTTAATCAAATATATCAACATGTATTTTTTCTTTATATTTGTAGGGTTTTTAGTTATGGAGTAATTTGGTAGCAAAACTTTTTATTTTTATTTTATTTTGTAGCTTAACATGTGTCCTTGAGCACACATAAGACTTTTTTTAATTTTTTTTTTTTTTAATGATGTATTGTTATGCTTAAGTAGTACTCATATGTGAATTGCTATACACTAACCAAGATCATTTAGTGGAGATGGTGAAGGACTCCATTCATCTACATTTGTTTAGGAGTAGAGATGTTCCCTTACTTCCTCTAAACTCTCAAGCACTAACTTATATAGTTGGGCTGGCTAACTTGTGAAAAGTGTTGGTTTAATAAAGTTTTTTTTTCCTTACAAGAAAATCCTATTGTAATACTCATTGCCTACATGTTAAGTGACAATATGACATAAAGGTTGTAACATTTACATTATCTCGGTTAAGAGGGAAGAGAGATTTGGGAATATAAATGGAGACTTAGGATGATGAAGAGAGGGTAAAGAAAATCATTCGCCAATATAGGATAAGTTTTATCAGCTTACTTAAATAGTATCTAATTCAATTGCAAAATAACACCTTTACTCTAAATCTCCAAATATACTTAGCAATATTGTGATGACATGATGCTCATAGAGTCATAAGTCTTTTCAAATATCAAAAAAAAAATAAAAATAAATAAAGAACCTACATGAATTATTACAAACACAAATGACTAATTAAAGTCAAGTTGATATTGTAATAAACTTGGCAATCAACCAAGTTGGATTAAAGTGATTCAGTGAATGAGGTTATATGGTGCGACAAGTAAATTATGGAAGCTCTCCTATTTGTTTGATTTATGATGATATGGATCGGCTTAGTAGATCTTTTCATGTCCTTAAGTTTTCTCATGTACGTAGAGCAGGAAATACGATTACTGCCCATCTTGTAGTAAGATGGGACACCCATAATTGTGATGAACTTGTTTTTTTTTTTTTTTTTTTACGAGGTGATGAACTTGTTTGCTAAACTAGTTTGTGAGATTAATTAAAAATACTACTCGTAAAAAGAGGGAGAGAAAAAATGAAATAGTAAAAAAAAAACCAAATATCTCATCACAAATTCACAATTCACAATTCACAATTCACAATTCACAAGTCATACATTAAAAGATCACATTTATCCATTCAATCAAACAACTTCCTCCCTCTCTTCTTCACTCCACTGAAAAAGCAGTATAGCACAGCCATGTCTTTAGAACTTTGGAGCTCAGCAATTTCCATGAATCTTTCATTCCATACTCGTTCTTCTTCTTTCTCATTCTTACCCACCAATAATTTCCACCCTCTTCACTTAACCAAATCCAACAACACCCTTTACAAATTCCTCCATTTTTCTCCTTCTTCCCGCCAATTCTCTGCCCTGCAACACCAATTTTCCAAAACTCCAACCCATTTATCAGCTTCATCCTCTGCTACGTCTTCGACCGCGAATGCCGAAAAGGAAGATAAGCTTCCTGCTGATCTTGACATCACAGAGATTCAGGAACCCAATTCTAGAGTAATTGTTCAACTATTTTGTTTTTAAATTTGTTATCTTTTTTGCTCTATTGAGCATAATTTGATGATTTCTCAATTGGGTATTGGTTGATTTCTTGAATTTTTACTAAAAGTCCAAATGGGTTTTTCTCTTAGTGATGAATTATCATGTGGGTGTTGCTCAATTAGTTTATTTTTATTGGAAAATATAAATGGGTTGTCTTTGTTTTCCCTATTTGTGATTGAAATGTCTGTGATTTCAATTTTTCTCTAAGTATATATATATATATATATATATATATATATATATATATATATATATATATATATATATATATATATATATATATATATATATATATATATATATATATATATATATATATATATATAATATGAATTTTGTCTTGTGAGTTAAAAAAAATCATTGTCAATTGATTTTCCTCTTTTCCCTCTAAATTTGATGTGTTTTCTCATATCAGGTCAAGTTGACTGTGAATGTTCCATCAGAAGTATGTGAAGATTGCTATGAAAAAGTAATGCGAGAGCTTTCTAAGCAGGCTAAGGTGCTCATCTCCACACTTTTCATTCCTATTAGAAAGTTTTTTTTTGTAAATAATAGCTCCTGTATTAAATTTAGTATATATGCATGACAATATGACATATACCTAATTTGTTTACTGATTGAATTAAATACCCCATCCCATTTTTATAGATCATATTTCTATGTTGGAATCCCAGAATGATAGGCCACTTCATAACTGATTCTTATTTATCATGAATTTTCCCATATTACTTCCAAATATCTAAGGATTTGGCCCTTATCAGTTATCATCATAAGATTCATTTAAAAAAACGAGGTAACTATGGTACTTTTAATGAATCCTTTAAAAATGACATTTAACTAAATGTGGCCTATTAAAACGGGATGGAGGAAATATTATGCCTTTCTGAGGACCTATATTCACATTGAAGCTTGATGTGCTGATATGTGTTTGGATATCGTTCCCTTTTATAATTTTATCTGAGCCAGAAGATTGTGCTGTGGTTTAGTTTACTAAGGGCTTTTGTCCATATATTTATGTTTTTGGATGAAGTTCTCCTTTAATCCATGATGTTGTTGAATTCTTATGTATAGTACGACTCAGTAGAAGTTGGAACCAGTTTGCTTGGGATTTTTTTTTCGACTTTGGGTCACAATTGACTAACTCAGATGTCTCAATGAACCATTCTGCTTCTGCTTGCTTGATGTAAATTACTAAGCATATAATGCATCCACGGAATTTCCCAAACAATCTCTTTACAGTTATAGTACAAGGAGTGTTGACTTCTTTGGTAATCAAAACTCCATATACTGGATTGCCTTATCCATCTCTAGGCAGGATTCATGTAGAGGCATTGGAGTAATGGTATGGTATTGCCTTAATGATTGGTTGAGTTGGTTGCACTCACTTTCCTTCCGGAATTCTTGTAACTTAGTTCATGTATATATATATATATATATATATATATATATATATATATATATATATATATATATATATATATATATCTTATGATTACTCATATTCATACAAGTTATGATTTTATTTTCTTAGGTTCCTGGATTTCGACCTGGAAAGCAAGTTCCAGACAGTATTCTTCTTAGTTATGCTGGGAAGCGAAATGTTGACAGGGCTACTATTGAGTCTATACTCAAAAGAACCCTTCCTCACGCCTTGTCATCGGTATAATCCATTTCCTTTTGAATATATTGCAATAGAATTTTCTTATTAATGTGGAATGCCTTTATACACCAAATTTTTTGCTTGATGAGTACACCATTCTGCATTCATAGTTTAGCCTCATTATGAAAAAAATTGCTTTGATGAGATTACAGATTAGTTTTCTTACCTTTTTTTGTTGTTGGTCATCTGATATAGGTAAATGAAATAGCTTTACAAGATTCCGTTAGAATCATTACTTCCTTTGCAGAGTTGGAGAAGATGTATGCCTCATCAAATTCTTTGAAGTAAGTGATTTATATTATGTGAAATATAATATGTTGTATTCTGGCAACTATTTGAAAAAATATGTATCATGCACTTCAGACAACTTAGACGCATAATACGCAAATTGGGAAGATGAAGCTATAACCTACTCATTGCACTCGCATCATGGCTTCATTCATTTGAATATAAAATTGGTCTAATATATGAGGGTTGAAAATTAAGGATGTGCGTCTTTATTGGGCTTAGCTGATTTCAAGTAAATGTAAGGCCACTTGGTGGTGTACCATTTCAGGATTTCTGACCATCTTACAATTAAATTCATGTGTTTTTTTTTTTTTTTTGTTGCTTGCATCTTGTTTTATATTTTTTGTCATTTTGTGTCATTCATACAGGTTTGATATCGTCGTAGATGTGATGCCTGAAGTGAAATGGAATCCTGAAGATGGATACAAGAACTTAAAGATTGTTGTTGAAATAGATAATGATATTACTGCCGAGGTAGCTTGCGAACGAGAGCTAAAACGTCGCCATAAGACATTAGGTCCAATGAGAATAGTCACTGATAGAGGGCTTCAGGTAAATGTTGAGAGTGGAAAAGTACTTATCTTATTTTAAGCAAGCATATCACAATTTACTATCAAGGAAGAAATTTGATCAAAGTTTCATTTACATAAGCATCAATGGGATGCTAGTTATCATAACTCATCATGTACAGTTAGAGCACTCTAGTCTGTGCTCTATTGTATAGTCCCTCTAATCAAAAATATAAAATATGTTTTTTAATTTCTACCCATATTAAGAAGTAAGATAGCTTGTGTTCGAGTTGCATTAGTAGTGTAAATTGGCATTTAATGTTGTATATATAAAACAAGATCCAACTTCTATTTGGTAACTCCATTTCAGGATGATGTCAAGGTTTTACAATTTACTTTTTATTCAGAAAGCAAAAACCTTTTTTTCAATCAATGAAATGCAGTGCGAGACTGAGAGAGAGATTTCAAGTAGGTTTACTGATTCTTCTTTCTTCAGTTGTGCAAATGTCTGATGCTCTCTCTCACCTTGAACTCCAGCATATGAGCTTTAAAGAAAAAAAATAAACTACTATCTTTAAAAAGTACTTTCCTGTAATCTTTTACTGATGCTATTTAATTGCTTAATTTTTCTTCTGCATACTGGAGGTGATATATATCTGGGTCATCATTGATTGTATGCAGGCTGGTGATGTTGTGGTAGTGGATATATCAGCAGCAACACTTGAGGAAGGTGGGAAAGGTTCTCAAAAGATTCCATCTGCCGAGAGCAAAGGTTTTGCTTCTAGGATCTTAATCACTTTCTATTAAAAGTACATTATCGTGAATATCGCAGTTATTTTTTGGAATCTTTGGATTCTTTGATCGACTTATCTAGAATTTGGACTGCAAATTTCGATGAAAAATGTCTGTATACCCATACTACTTAATAAAGTACTAGTTTCTCCTCAATTTAAGAGCAATATTTTGTGAGAAAGTGGTTTTTTTCGAATTTGATGCAGCTTCCTGGCTACTTTTGGGGAATTTTCACCCTTTTCTTTGCTATACATTGGCTTCAGTGATATCCTTGTCATTTCATATGATCCATTGTTCATCTAGTTATTCTTTCTATCTTGATGATTCCAAGGTTTCTCCACTCTATACAACAGAAATTAATGGCACTATGAGAGGGAGTTTGTGGTGCAGGTTCAACACTTTAGAACAATATCATAATTTCAAAATACATGTGATGTGAGAAAATGCAAGTTAGGGCTCCATTCATGTGCTAGACTTTCAACATTTCATGCTTCAAATTTGTGATTCTCACTTGAAGTATCTAATCAGGCAATTTGCCAAGGGTAACGTGCATCTACTCTTAAGTCTTTAACTGTTGATTTATATGTTCTCAGGTTTCAACTTTGACACAGAAGATGCTGAAACTGTTCTTCCTGGTTTCCTTGATTCGATAATTGGAATTCGACAAGGTGAAACAAAATCCTTTCCACTTATATTTCCTGAATCGTGGAAACAAGAAGATCTTCGTGGAGTGCAAGCTCAATTCACAGTGAGTATTGTATATTCAGCAGAACCTCATGTTACCTAGGAAAATTAAAAGGGGGGGGGGGGGGGGTGAAGACAAAAAATGGGGAAAGCTGGCCTCCAAAATGCATGATATTTTCCGTAAAACTTTGCATTTTTTACATTGGAAATCAGTTGATAGAATGTTGTTTCTTCCTTGAATAGAATTTGCTGTTCTGCCTGTTCATTTATGACAAAAATTTTTTTGTATGAACAAACAATAATTTAAGTACCTCAACTCTTCATATCCAGGTAGACTGTAAAGAACTATTTTACAGAGAGCTGCCACCGCTTGATGATTCCGTTGCTGAACAGCTTCTGTCAGGATGTTCAACTTTGGAGGAGGTAAATTGTTTAAGATAACTGTAGCTTGTGGTGGCTTTAGGAAGGAGATTAATATGTCATTATCTTACTTATGCTACATTTTTGCAGGTCAGGGAAGCGTTGCTGCAGAGATGCCGAGAGCTGGAGAAAACAGCCAAGGAACAAGCAACAGATAATGCAATCCTAGACCAGATTCGTAAGGTATTGCTGTCTTTTCAATTCTTCTGTGCGCGCTTCTCTAGAATAGCAACTATAATGGGTCATTGAAGAACTCAGATTATACCTCAACAAAATAGTGTAGATCTTACATTAGGGTGTCACAGCTTCTAAATTTGAATCTTTTTCTAAATACAGATGGTCGAAGTTGATATTCCTCAGTCCTTGTATGAGGAAGAAGGCAGGCAGATGTTTGGATCAAAGCTTCTCGAAGTTCAGGTCAGCACTTACTATTTTCCTCGGTCCTAGTATGAGCAAGACTGGAATTTACTCCTGAAAAGTATTATCAATTTATAATAGGGAGGGAGATACGGAAATTCCAACAGCACTACTTGCCCAAGTATATAGGATCACAATAAAGAAAAACCATAAATTGAGAGGCTTGCTTGCTTTGACATACTAGTATGCTACAAAGCTAGTCTCACTCCTCAAATATGTGGGTGGAGAGTAGGAAAAAAAATTGAACTTTAGAAGGTGATTTATAATAGGAACAAGTGGAAATCGGGCTGTTTGGCCTGAATCATATTTATATGATAAGTCTGCTAGGCATTAGCATGGTTTTTGACAAGATTACAGCTCTATTTATGGCTGAAATTAGGGAAGAACAATGCTGATGATATTGATAATAATGTGAATTACACTAATAGAACGATAATTCCACTTTCGAGAGGTGGATGCTCTCCTAACATGAGCTTTCGAGAGGCTCACTCTCTCCCAATAAGAATCCTTACAATTTTCAACATGATAATTTCCTATCTAATGTTTTCTTTCGTCTGTTTCCATTTGATTTCATAGGCACAAATGAAGCTGAGTGATGAGCAGTTGGCATCCTTGACAAATCCGAAGACTGTAAGCGAATACATTGAACAAGAGAAAGAAAACATAATTCAGATAATTAAACAGAATCTGGCTGTAGGAGATATTTTCAAACGAGAAAATTTGCAGGTACAGATCTTATGCTAAAGCAACTACACTTGTTACCTCAACTCATAATTCCTACTTCATTGTTAAGGCATCGAAGGTAACTTTGAAAGATACCATACCACTTGCTGATGATACCGAATGCAGGTATCAACTGATGAAGTGGTCAAGGAGGTTGAAAACTCCATTGCTGAATTTAAGAAACATCAGCAAGAGTACAATGAAGAGCGTGTCAGAGAACAGGTTTACCCTATGCCCTTAAAATTTTATTTCTTGCCCTACTCCTTTCTTCTTCAAGTGTAATGCTTTACTGTGAAATGTGTTAACACATTTAATTGTTCAGGTTCAAGAGGTTCTGGAGGGAGCAAAAGTGCTCGAGTGGCTGAGAGAACATGCTGAAATTCAGTATATTATCAGGTGAAAAGCAAAAAAATACACTCAAAACTGGGAAGAAAACCTGTTTTGTTGTGCATTCGATAATTAGGCTATTTCAGATGCTCTAGTCTGTATATCAATGAAGCCGCGTTATTTGACACTGCATGGGGTGCGTCCCAAATTTGAGGTATAGAGATGTTTAGCCCGTGACTAAAAATTTTTGTAATTTGATTGTTGGCATTTGAAGTATCAGTTTTGTTGTATATAGGAAGTAGCTACTTAACTTCAGTGTTCAGTAGTTGTTTCTTTAGTGATCTTTTCTTTTCAGTCACATTTTCATATTATGGTAGCACATAATTCAATGATCAGATGTTTGATAAAGAGAAGAAAAGGCCTTAAATGCATACAATCAAATTCCCTCTGTCGTCTAGATGCAAGGGTTTTGATTCTTGTGGGATACAACATACTGGGAACACCAGGTATGCAAGTCTAACTCGAGAGAGGACATGTTTGATCTAGTCCATAAGATACTATATACCGATCCAAGGAATTTTTGTAAGAGTTTTGTACTCCCTGCGCTTAGAATCAACAATCATGTATACTACTCGTATTTAAATTGTTTTACAAAACCTTGCTTAATATTCAAAACCTTGCTTAATATTAAAAACAAAAAAAGGATGATCAGTATACTATGATCTATATATAAATGTCCTCTCTTGTCATTGTAATATGACATTTCTTATACAAAATTACAAATGACTCACTCTTATGCTGGCTAATAAATAATTTCAAGTGTATACTCCCTTAGTCCCTTGGCAGTTTTAATTATCTTACTCCCGTACCCATATTTACACTTGTTTATGCACCCTCTTTTACCATATACACTTTTTTTTTTTTTTTTTTTTTTTTTTTTTTTTTTTTAAAAATATCTACCAACACTTTTAGAATCAAGAGTCAACAGTAAATGAATATATAAAAAGAAAACGGGGGAGAGAAGAGACGTAACAACAGTAGTATACTATGGAGTAGTATATGCTACACTGGTACACAAAATTGATATTGCACGTGCGTGAAACTGTGAATGAGCTTGTGTTTAGATTTAAGTTTTTTTTAGCATCTCACTATTTGTGTGCATATGTGTCTAATTGCATTAATAGATTTAATACTATACTAATCCAAAAATCATTACATTATCTACATGATTTGGACCATTAGTGCACAAGGTTGTTATCATTATTATAAAAAGTTTCATGCAATAATTTTGTTCAATATCGTATTAGATAGTACGGACAATGAGGTAAAGGTATTAATAGCCCTCTTCTTCTCTATATGAATCATGATTGTTAACTGGTTATAGAAAATTAAAAATCAAGAGTCCCACTTCTCTCATTTACGAATTAATTAATTGTTTTTTCTTTTCACAATTGTTAATATAAAACTTTGACCGTTAATATTCCTAAATACGCAGATTTATTTTACAAATTATTAGATGTTGATATTCTTAAAATACATATTGTGCTAATTTTTCATGACTTCTTACATGATATTTGTTTCTATGCACGTGGTACAAATTATAAATGAAAAAAACCCTCAAAATGAAGTTCATGATTAGTGTCAAGAGTTGAATTGTTGAAAAAAAAAAAAAAATTGAAGACAAAGGGCATATTTATTCCAATCCAATTTTGGAACTGCAATTTATATGTGATTTTGATTTCGGGTATTCTAGATATGAAAAAAATTGAACATTTAGTAATAAAAAATACACACATCAAAAAAAAAAAACATTTAGTGCTAAAATTTTAATATGTAAAAATATATATTAGTATATTAAAATGGACATGATTCTCATATAATCATAGAATTGATGAACTACGGCTTGTAAAATTAACATTTAGTAAAAAAAAATAAATAAATAAATAATTGAGCATGTAAAAAAAATGACCATTTAGTAATAGCAAAAATGAACATTTAGTAACAAAAAGTGAACATGACGCCAAAAAAAATGAAAATTTAGTATATTCAATATGAACATGATTATCATAAAATAATTGAATAGCAAGACCATGCCCAATAAAATGAACGTGTAGTACCAAAAAAAAAAAAAAAACATATATAATTTATTTTGTCTTTATTTTTATCAATAATTATATACAATGAATCTGAACATATTTGAATATATAAAATTCATGATCATTTTTAATATATTAAATGTTCATATAACATTTTGACATCTTCATTTTTAAAATTTTTTTTTTACGTATTTTCTTTTTTATTATTAAATGTTCACTTTTTTTTTTCAATGTGTTCAAATATTTTTTTACTAAATGTTCATCTTATTAGGCATGATTTGATATTCTAATCATTTTTATTTTTAATATACTATTAATAAATATTCACTTTTTCATGTTTTTTTTTTATTACTACGTATTATTTTTAAATGTTCATTTAAGACTTTTATTGTTGCATTTGCATTTATAAAAAATCCAACTGGCAAATAAAGCATTATTGGGCTTAAAACATTACTTCTTGAAATAAATAAGCAAAGGGCCCATCTGACCCCTTAGAAGGGTGCATGTCATGTGGCCCATGCTTAAGAATTTTATCCATTATAATAATCAACTTCTATTACTAGTATTATAATTCTATCCATTTTAATAATGATTTTCTAAAATTATAAACAACAATTAATAATCCATATAAATAAAGTCTAGTTGTTGAAGCAGTAGAGAAGGACAAATTGCATGTGAAATATTTTGGATGGTTCAAATGGGTCATCAACGTTACGACCCCATACTCTATTACCCACATCACTTCCTAGGGACTCATAAATTAGAAAAGGACCTACTAATAAAAGTCTAAAATATGTTGCTTTCTGCTTCCTATTTGATGAGCTGCTAGTCACAAACTAACAATTTAATAATTATCGATGATTAGTGTTAACGAGCTTGTTTAGTTGGTGATATGGATACACAGTACGATACCTTTAATCTCACCAAGCTTCTCCAACTGTCCTCGACTAAACTAAAAAAAAACATAATCATTATAAATTTATCATATAGAACAATTTTAGAGAAACCGGCGGAGTATATATATACTACTCGTAGTATATACAATATCGACATAATAATCTTTATACGAATTACAGAGTCAATGCATTGGTCAAGTTTTCAGATCATGGGAGTCTCGAGACAATGCTTCCATTGCTCCACACATTACCATGAAAAAGGTTAAAGTAACACTTAGTTATACTATTTTATTAAGTAATATCAATCAATCAAAGTGATTGATCATGGAATTTTAAGCACTTTACCAAAATCACTAATGCAAGAAAGGAACAAGAAGTTCGTATAACTCGGTAAATGTATATTTTATGATATAGACTATTATTAAATTGGAAAATTTGATTTAAATAATCCAACCTTTGACGTATTTATTTTTAATAATCCAACCTTTTGATTATACTACAATAATCCAAGCTTTGGGGGGTGTCTTAGATTATCAGGCCTAGCAGGTCACTTAACCAAAAAGTGCAGGTCACCTTCCACGTGTCAGATTGTCATTTGTCCAATAAATATTTTTATTTTTTTTTTTAAAAAAAATTAAATTAAAAAAAAATCCCCTTTTTTCCCCTCCTTCTTCCCTTCAAACCTCCATTACAGCACCACCACCACCACTCCCTCCCCTCCAAAATCCGATCACCAGCCACCACCACTCCTACCCATCCAAAATCCGACAACCACCACGCATGACACCATCCCTCCCCTCCAAAATCCGACCATCCACAGTCGGTACCTTCATTTGCCGAGCACCCCACCTCCTTCCTTCTCTTCCATAATTTTCGGCAGCTCATTCCTTCCTCCTTCCTTCTTACTTCCTTTCTTTTTCCTTCCTCCCTCCTTCCTTTCTCTTTCCCTTCACTCTCCATTAATTCCGATCCCAGCCACCCACGACTGACCACGCGCCGCCTACCGTCCCTCGTCCTCAATTTCTCTCTCTTCGTTCTCAATTCCTGGCCGTCGCTTCCCCCTCGAATAACAGATTCCTTTTTCGATGTATAAGTTTTCGATGTTTTAGGGATTCGGGTTTTAGGGAATTGGGGTGGTTTCAAGGGAAGTCAGTTGGACAAGGGAGTGGGAATTGGGGTGGATTTCGAGGGGTAGCAGCTGCGCGGAGGGGAGGGGTAGGGGGAGGGTCGGCAGCGGGGTAGGGGTGGCGGTGGTCGGAAAATGGAAAAGAGAAAGGGAAGGGCGGCGGAGAGGTAGGTTGCTGGGTTTTAATTTTTTTTTTTTTAATCTATTTTGTCAAAAAAAAATTTAATTGAAATGAAAAAAAAAAAAAAAAAAAATTACCTGAGAAACAGGTTGCAAGTCACCTTGGCCTGATAATCTAAGACACCCCCAAAGCTTGGATTATTGTGGAATAATCAAAAGGTTGGATTATTAAAAATAAATACGTTAAAGGTTGGATTATTTAAATCAAATTCTCCTATTAAATTATACTATATACTAATAATAAAAACTAAAAAGATACATAAAAATTAAAAAATAAATAGTTAATTGTTTGTATCATTGTATGTGTTAATGTGGCCTATTAATTAACTTTTTAAGGTTGTCTACTCGTGAAGATTGGTTAAGAAGTATGTGCATGCCATCCCTGTGTCCAATTTTTTTTTATTTTTTTTTTTAATTTCTTTATCTTAGCTGTATAAAATAAAATAAAATAATTGAAGTATTTTTATTTTTTAATTTATTTCTTTTTTGCAGTTGCGCCAAAAGTGAATAGATTGCCAGTCAAAGAAGCAGCTATTAGCTCAAGCTGGTCAAAAACCAGCAAAACTGGTCAAATGTCTTCGTCTCTAACTACCAACTACAACCTTGTTCGCCAAATTACTCCGTAATTATGTACGGAGTAGGAATTAAGTGTTGCTTGGACAACTTTGAATTGGACTTAATTGATGGAGTTAATTGAGGTGACTCGCATAGCTACATTCTATGGCGATATTACGAACCATGGAGTACAATAATTTGATTCTAGATAGAGGTGATAAACATTAACCCAACCTGAAAATAGAGCAGGTTTGGACAAGCCTAAAAACACATTTTTAGTTAAAAGCTTGAACCGATTCTAAAAACTCCGGAAAATCCGCTTTGGCCCGACAAGCCCGCTCCTTTTGAGCGGATTTGGGCACAACGTATCATGTTAAGATCTGACCCAACCCGAATATTTGATCACCTCTAGTTCTAGTATGTATACCATTCTACTCGTATTTTACTGCGTCTGTTTCTGTAAGATATTTATGTGAAGGAAAATCTACGTTGGTTTGTTGTCACGTCGAGTGTTTCTTATAATATACTCGCAGAGATTAGCATGAAACTGATAAATTTCACAAAAATTCAAATAGATCGAGTATTATGTATGCATGTGCAAGATGCTCATTTGGATCATACTATTTTTGTGCAATCAATGGACAAGATTTTAAGAAGGGAAAATCCGTAGATAAGGTTTGAACATAAGATTGTTTGTATTGAATCTTCATAGTCTAACACATGACACCATAATTCAAACCCAAAAAAGATTTTTAAAAGCATACCCAAACACAACATGATATGCCAATGACCATCTCAAGGTATGAGATAAAGCATGAATATAATTTTTGTTGATAAAACCCGACACAACTTATAAGCTAATTCGTATGAGTTTAATACATTAACAAATAAAAACGTAATTTGGATTATGCGTAGTCATAACCACCATCAAACAAGAACAAGTACGACATAACACTACACAACGTCACGACCTACGTTGTGGCTCGGGCCTGAACAACCACCCACGACTCCACGAGACCACTAGTTCACGACCCAGACACCCAGTGCTGTCAAGTCTCAACATCTTAAAGGGCAAAAACTGTCATTTGAGAAGAGAACAATGTCACAAATCACAATCAGTAAACACCACAAGAAATCATAGGTACCAAATTTGTCAAACAAGAAAAAGAAATTATTTTTAATTACAAGAAATTAAAATTATAAACCTACCAAAAAATAAAGAAAAAAAAAACTTTTCAGACAATCATATGGGAAAGAGAGAGAAAGAAAAGGGTAGTAGGTCCCACCTCAATTAACACTCACAAATCACAATTTTCTCTCTCTTATTCTTCTTCAATCTTCATCTTCCTTCACTCAAGAGTCCTCACTTCACTCTCTCTTTCTCACTCTTCTCACTTTCTCTCTCCTCGAGACGACCAAAATACTTCAGATCTAACTACCCAGAAAACCCTAATCATTTCTCAAGAGTAAGCTTTTTCTTCCTCTACTTCTCAGTTCATTTACTGCTACATTGCCTTTTTCTTGCTATTTTTGGTACTGGGTATGGTTTAATTTTTGTTATTAATGCTTAATTTGTCTTATTATTATCTAATTTGAAGTGGGTTTTTGTTTGATTACTTCGAGGATCTGAATGATTGACTGATTTTTTGATTTAGTAACTGATTTCTTGAGTTAATTCATTTGGTGGGTTTGATTTGATTTTTACAGGGAAATTTATTTCTTGATTTTTCTGGGGTTTTTTTGTTGGTTAATGAGGTGGTTTTAGTTAAAGATCTTGTTTTAGTTAAATGGGTGTTTGATTCATTTCAATGTAATGATGTAGACGAGATTTGATCTTGGGTTTTTGTTCTAGCAACCCCAAGCGTTTCCTAACTAAGCTAGGTGTTGGATAATATATCAAAATGACTTGGGGTTTAAGATCTTCAAATCATCAATTTGTTGATTGTTTGTCTGGTGAAATGGATGAGTTGGTCTTTTGCTGATTCTTGAGTTTTTTTTTTTTTTAATTTTGATTTTATAATATTAATTATTTTTTATTAACAAATGTTTAAAAAAACCCGATTTACAGTAATGTATTGTATGGCGGCAACAAGGAAAGAAATTTGTTACTGCCAATTTCATTCACACTGGCCAGTTGGCAAAACTAAAGACACACATTTTTATTTTTCTCTCTCTTCCTCATACTTTACTTTCTCTCTCTTCCTCTATTTTCTCTCTCTTTCAATTTGATCTGATTTTTCTTCAATTTTTTGCATTTTGATCTGATTTTCTACCTTTTCTTTCACTTGCGAATCTGTTTGTCGCTTAATTTAGGTTTGTTACTTAATTTTTTGTGTATTTTTGTTAGTTTTACAATTGCATTTTTTTTGAAAGAACGACA
This sequence comes from Chenopodium album, assembly GCF_948465745.1. Taxonomy (NCBI): domain Eukaryota; kingdom Viridiplantae; phylum Streptophyta; class Magnoliopsida; order Caryophyllales; family Amaranthaceae; genus Chenopodium; species Chenopodium album. The sequence continues at coordinate 39,277,817 of NC_137855.1, forward strand.
AAGGACGCAAGGGAGGAATTTGGGTCGGAGGAGTTTGGCGGATCTTCGGTGTTGGGATTGATTTCGCCATTAAAGGAGAGAGAAAATGGAGGAAATTACTTGCTAATTGTAGAAGAAAAGGGTAACTTTTTTATTTTGATACCCTGTTTTTGTGGAAAAAAAAAAGGTCACTTTTGTGAAAAAAGGGTCACTTTTGTGTAAAAAAAGGGTAACTTTTGTGAAAATATAGGTCACTTTTATAAATAAAAAAGGGGTCACTTTTGTGAAAAAAAAGGGTCACTTTTGTATAAATATGGGTCACTTTTGTAAAAAAAAAAGGGTCACTTTTCGTAAAATGTTCGATGTACAATAAAATTATTGTAAACCGGGTGCATGCAAAAGGTTTTGTTTTTTATTATGGGCATTTAGCATGCTATGTTTTTATTTACTTAAAACAAAATCATTATCCAGTAAAAAAATATAAATATGAGTTGGCTGTTGTTATCATTATGTGGGTTATTGGTGAGTGATGCCAAAGATGTTAATTTTGAGGATAATGTTGCTATTTGCTAACTTGCAACTTTATAGTACTAGATTAGTAGATTGACCTATTAATTTTATGGTAGTACCATTTGTAAATGATAGTTGATCTGTCACATATTATTGCCTCGTCATTGATGTTCTTATCATAGTTGGTGGGTAATTGAAGCCATTGCTTTCTTTTCTGTATATATGATGGGAGTCCTAGTGTGATTATCACCCGTATTCTTTCTCGGCATATTCAAGTCTTGTAGAATCGTGGTTTTGTGTGATTATACTTCCGCGAGAGAAATTGATGGAAGGGTTTTTTTGTGTGTTTTGATCATTAGCTAAAAGATAGTTTTTGAGTTTTTGTTTTGTTTTCATCATTTTGGAAGTTGTGTTTGGCTTTTAAAAGAATAAGCTGAAAGTCTGAAACTTTGGGCTCAATGCAGGTCTGTTATAGGCTCTTTCTTCAATGGCAGTGGCAGATGCAGAAAATCCTCTTACAGGAGAAACCACTTGTGGGTCTCTACTACAGCAGTTACAGGTAATTAAAGAGGAATGAGATAATTGTGTTTCGAACATCTTAGCATTGTGCTGATTGTCAATTTTAATTTGGGTGTAGCGAATATGGGATGAAGTTGGTGAAAGTGATGAGGATAGGGACAAGATGCTTCTTCAGATAGAACAGGAATGCCTGGATGTTTACAAAAGGAAAGTTGACCTGGCTGTCAAATCAAGGGCTCAGCTTCTCCAGACCTTGGCCGATGCTAATGTTGAACTTTCTACCCTCTTTTCTGCTCTTGGAGACAAAACTGCTGTTGGAATGGTTTGATTCTACTATAATTCAATTTATTTATTTAATTTTTCAAGCAGAAACAAGCCAATATCTGTTTGTGTCTGATCTGCATGTGAATTTGAAGTGTTGATTATAATCAGTCTACTCATTACTTTTGGGCAGCCTGAAAAAACATCTGGAACAATTAAGGAACAACTTGCAGCAGTTGCACCAACATTGGAGAAGCTGTGTAAACAAAAAGAGTATAGGTTGAGAGAGTTCTCTGATGTACTGAGACAGATTCAGGAAATTAGTGGAGAAATTGCTGGGAAGTTGAACCTGAATGATGCACCAGTAGTTGATGAATCGGATTTATCCCTACCAAAGTTAGAGGAATATTATGCTCAACTTCAAGATCTTCAAAAAGAAAAGGTATAAATTAACCTTAAATGTTACATGGTGATACTATGTCCTATTTGATAGGAGTTACACTCATAAATTTTGTTGATGTGATAGAGTGAAAGGCTGCACAAGGTCTTGGAATTTGTGAGCACTGTACATGATCTTTGTTCTGTCCTTGGTATGGACTTCTACAGCACCGTGACTGAAGTGCACCCAAGCTTGAATGACTCTAATGGTGTGCAGTCAAAAAGCATTAGTGATGAAACACTGTCTAAGCTTGCTGAGACAGTTGTTGTTCTAGAAGAGGACAAAAAACAGAGGCTTCAAAAGGTAAACCATCTATCTACTCAACATCATTTAGACCTGCTTAAAGTTGATGTGATCTCTTAAAGTTCTGACCCCACTCAATATGTAAAAAATTTTGAGCTCAAAGTTCCAATGGTTACCCTGAAAGGCTGAAACAACCCGGAAAAGAAGGAAAAATAGAGTTTATCCAAAGTGACTTGACCTGAACCAAATCAAACTGACCAAAGAGTGCCACACCTGTGATTCTTAAGTTGTCCTAGTAATTTTTGTGTTCATGTTTCATTTTAAGCTGCTGCTATGAGGGATGTGAGGTTAGAATTTGATGTTGCCATTCATGTAAGACTAACATGAGGCTAACAGAGTGTCTCTATGTGCAGCTTCAAGAGTTAGCTAATCAGTTAACTGATCTTTGGAATCTAATGGACACACCTGAAGAAGAGCGACAATTGTTTGACCATGTTACATGTAACATATCAACCTCAGTGGATGAAGTGACTATTCCAGGTGCTCTTGCTCTGGACCTGATTGAGCAGGTACTGTAGTTGTATTTTATGTATGCTGCTCTTATCAAAAATGATGCTTGGTACTGACATTAGTTTTTTCATTGTATTTGGACTTTTTGTGGTTAGGCTGAGGTTGAGGTAGAGAGGCTTGATCATCTAAAGTTTAGTCGGATGAAGGAAATTGCCTTCAAGAAGCAGGGTGAACTTGAGGAGATATATGCACGTGCACATATAGAAATTGACACAGAAGCTGCTCGGGAAAAGATTTTGGCAATTATTGATGCTGGGAATGTTGAGCCCTCAGATTTGATTGCTGACATGGATAGTCAGATCTTGAAGGCCAAAGAAGAGGCTCTTAGTAGAAAAGAGATACTGGACAGGGTTGAAAAATGGATGTCAGCTTGTGAAGAAGAGAGCTGGCTTGAAGACTACAACCGGGTATGGCTCTATTCTATTTTGTTTTGTATTTCAGGGATTTCTTTTCTTTGTCTTGTTGCTTCTTTCTTTTCTATTATCTCTTCCAGAGGTTGGAAATGTTTGGGATTGATTTTGCTTTACAATGGGCATTGCCCAGAATGTTTGTCATCATTTTCACCTGTCTTTTGAGTGAAGTGATGTGTAGAGCGTATGCACATGCATTGACCTCCGACTCATAACCTCTTTCATTTTTACAGGATGACAACAGATATAATGCTAGCAGGGGTGCTCACTTAAATCTTAAGCGGGCAGAGAAAGCCAGAATTCTGGTGAACAAAATCCCAGGTTTGTATGATATTTGATGACATATGAAGCTGCATTTAGTGGCTGCAACTGATTATTCACACAATGCAGACTTCTTATAACTTTAATATGTGAAGTAAACTAATTTTGTGACCTTGCAGTGATGGTTGAGACTCTTGTTGCCAAAACTCGCACGTGGGAAGATGACCGGGGCCTGACATTCACTTATGATGGAGTTCCCCTGCTTGCTATGCTGGATGAATATGCCATGCTCAGGCACGAAAGAGAGGAGGAGAAACGGAGGTTGAGGGTAAGTTACCTACTGTAACAGCTCAAAGCAAAACTCATGGCTGCATAGCCTGGACTTGTATTGTTCCCGTTCACCCCTTGTCTACATAGGCTGGATTTTAAGCATATAGCGGTGGAAAATTCAATTTTCTAAAGTCAAAAAACTTAGTGAGAAAGAGCACCACGTCCTTGAGCCTATATCATCCCCTATCCCTACATTTTTGTTCTCACTTGATTATGTATGGAGTTGGTTTTATGCTGGTACCTGTCCTCAATGGTGTAGATGAATTGGATATCACCTTTTTTTTTTTAATTTTTTAATTTTTTTTTTTTTAACTGTGATGGTAACTTCAGTGTGTTGACCCTGCAGGACCAAAAGAAATATGTAGAACAGGTAAGCACAGACCAGGAAACTGCTTTCACTTCAAGACCTAGCCCTGCTAGACCTGGAAGTGCAAATAAGAAAGGACCACGTGCAAATGGAGGCCCCAACGGGACTCCTAATCGTCGACTCTCTCTAAACAGTCATCAAAATGGAACCCGGTCATCGAAAGAGGGTAAGATCAGGCCTGCAGCTCCAGTAAACTATGTTTCCGTATCAAAAGATGATGCTTCCTCCCACATCTCTGCCTCAGACTCCATTCCTGTTACGCCTTGATAGTCGAAACTAGAAGAGATAATCTGTAGGTTTGTTGTCATAGTGTAGTTTTAGTTTTCTGTAGTAGGATGATAAATGTGAACAGTAAGGTGTAATGAGAGAGTATTTAGTATATACTGGGAACTGTCTATGTGTGTTATATTGACATCAAGAAGCTTACTAATTCATGCTGTACTATTTCTCATTTTCCCATGTTCTTAGTCGGTTTCAAAACCTATGAGATAACAAAGTTCTGTGCCTTCGAAAACTTATGTTCACAGAGCATCAGTAACAGGAAAATTCTTCTCACATGTTGTATAAGCTATAACTTCTACTCTGTATTTACGCTTACAAACAATTGTCATTAGCAAGGCTAGTTGAGTGCCAAAATTTTGCCTTTAGCTTGTTTTCGGCTTTTTACCTCAGTCTGAGAGTCCGGTTAAACTCACAAATTCATATTCAAGGTCCTCTATTCATATTCGACTACTTTGTTATTGTACGAGTATGAGTAGCTTGTTAGTTGTCTCGTCTCATTAGCTAGTATCTTGAGCACTAATGAATCAGTGAAGTTCTTGCTTGTCATTGCTAACCTATCTTCAACTCGCCAACGAGCTCGTTAAAACTCTCGTCGCATAGAACTGTAATTCATTTCTTCTCTCTTCCTTAGATGGATCTAAATCAATCCCGAATCATTTCCTTGAATCGTCAATTATTTTTTTATTTATTATTTCTCTGGTAAAATTAATTGTAGGTCGATTTCATGCAATGGAAATTCCTCCTCATTTCTTTCATGAAGCAGCTTAAAAAGGTTCTGATTTATCTCAATCTCAGTTAAATTTTTTTTTTGGGGTTCTTTATGAGCATTTACTTGCAATTTGAGTGTTTTTGTGAAATAATTTCCCAAAAAATTAAAAACAAATCATATTGAGGTTTTTGTAATTCAATATGTTTGATCAGATTGCTGGATTTTATGAGCTAGGTCATGACTGTATGAATGTCAGTGAATCAATCAATCAATCAATCAATCAAAGCCTTAATCCCAAAAGTGGGGTCGGCTAACATGAACCAAATTTGATTATTCCGTGTAGTCATCAACATAAATCTTTCTCCTCCATCCCTTACGATCCAAAACTTCATCCTCACGTAAATCCATGCACTTCATATCCTTCCTCACTCCTTCCAACCAAGTCATCTTTGGTCTCCCTCTTCCTCGTTTAATCCCTCCATGGTCCCACTCTTCCACTCTTCGCACCGGTGCACCCTCGGGTCTCCGTCTTACATGTCCAAACCAACGCAGACGATTTTCCCTTAATTTATCTACAATGCCCGCCACACCTACTTTCTTGCGAATAACCTCATTTCTGATTCTATCTCTTAAAGTGTTTCCACACATCCACCTTAACATGCGCATTTCCGTAACCTCCATCTTTTTAATATGCTCTTTCTTAGAAGCCCAACATTCTGTACCATAGAGCAACACTGGTCTTATGGCAGTCCTGTAGAATTTTCCCTTCAACTTTAAGGGAATGCTGCGGTCGCATAACACTCCCGTGGCCGCTCTCCATTTAAGCCACCCTGACTTAATCCTGTGGGTCACGTCTTGATCAATGTCACCATTCTTCTGGATGATCGACCCTAGGTACTTAAAACATTCACTCATGGTCAAATCCTTTCCATCCAAACTCACCACTTCATTGCTTGTCCCCCTCTGAGTGCCAAAACGACATACCAAATATTCAGTCTTACTCCGACTTAGCTTAAACCCTCTAGATTCCAACCTTTGCCTCCATTGCTCCAACTTGACATTAACCCCATCCTTAGTCTCATCCACCAAAACGATATCATCTGCGAACAGCATACACCATGGAACCTCATCTTGAATTGGTCTAGTTAATTCATCTAGAACCGTTGCAAAAAGAAAAGGGCTTAATGCAGACCCTTGATGCAATCCGATTGTAATAGGGAAATCTTTTGTCAACCCTCCGCATGTCCTCACATTTGTTGACACATCCCGATACATATCCTTAACTAGGTCTACATACCTTCGTGGGATACCTTTCTTCAACATTGCCCACCAAAGTATCTCTCTTGGCACCTTGTCATATGCCTTCTCTAAATCAATAAAGACCATATGAAGATCTTTCTTCTTTACCCTATAAAACTCCATCATTTGTCTTATCAAATGGATTGCCTCCATAGTAGATCTCCCAGGCATAAAACCAAATTGGTTATCTGAAATGCTTGTGCATGCCCTCAACCTTTGTTCAATCACCCTTTCCCACAACTTCATAGTATGGCTCATAAGCTTAATTCCTCGATAGTTAGAACAATCTTGAGCGTCTCCTTTGTTTTTATAAACCGGGACCAAGGTGCTCTTCCTCCAATCTTGTGGGATCCTTGTAGCCGTCCATATCTTGTTGAAAAGGTTTGTTAACCAATCAATACCAATCTTACCCAAACACCTCCACACCTCTATCGGTACCCCATCAGGGCCAACCGCCTTCTTAGGTTTCATCTTCCTCAGTGCAATCTCCACCTCTACTCTCCTAATCCTTCGCACATACTCCATGTTGATTTCTTCATCACTCATAGAGGTATCTCCTATCACAACTCCATTACTTCCATTAAATAATTCATCGAAGTACCCCTTCCACCTGTCCTTGATGCCCTCCTCTTGCACTAGGACCATTTGGTTCTTATCTTTGACACACTTCACCATGCCAATATCCTTCCTTGCCTCTTGTCTTCTCTTTGCCATCTTATAAATGATCCTTTCTCCCTCCTTGGAATCAAGCTTTTCATAAACCTCCTGATATGCCTTTTCTTTTGCTTGGCGAACAGCTGCCTTTGCCTTACTCTTAGCCTCCTTATACGCTGCAAAGGTTTCATCACTCCTACATTTTCCTAAGGCTTGATAGCATTCCCTTTTTTGCTTAATTACTGCTTTCACCTCTTCATTCCACCACGAAGTATCTCTCTGTACCGAAGTTCTTCCCCTTACTTCCCCTAAGACCTCTTTGGCCACTCTTAGGAAACAGTTCTTCATTCGTAACCAAGTCTTGTCCGGATCCATAAGATTTACGAAATCGAATCGATTTGAAAAAAATGTCATAATGTCAGTGAGAACATAAGATTTACGAAATCGAATCGATTTGAAAAAAATGTCATAATTTCAATTCTGGTTAGTTGTATGTCCACACTCTAATTTAACTTACTAGTAATTCTGTGGTATATTTTTGAATTACACCACATTTGACTTAGATCAATTGATAGAGACAGATGCAAATTCGTAGGAACTTAACATTTGCTATTCAATACATTATTCATGTGAGGTCAATTTCTTGCGAGACTAATCGATTCGAGCCGAGCTTGTTGTTAGCCTTTTGTTTAGCCAATCTAACCCAACCTAAAACTAGATCAATCACTTCTGAAATTATCTTTTGATAAAAGAAATTCAGGTAATCTTTTGACATAGAAATGGACATTGGAACACTGCTATCTGTTGCTCAGACTGTGTTTGCAGCGTTGCAATGTCCGGAGCTCAAAAAGATGTGCTCAATTCTTGGCTACAAATCCCATCTTGGTGACCTTCAAGCCACTGTCTCCACCATCAACACTGTGCTCCGCAAGGCAGAGGCCAAGCGCGAGCTTAATGATGAAGAACAACTTTATGTTGAGGACCTCAAGGATGCAATCTATGAAGCAGATGATCTGTTGGACGAGTTTGTTACTCTGGTTGAGCAGAAGAAACTCACAGAGAGTGACAAGCTGGCGCGTTTCTTTTCTCTTTTTAAAGAGTTAGGTGTTGCTTACAAGATGTCTAGAGGGGTTGAGAAGATAAGGCGGAAGTTGGATGCTATTGCTTACAACAATCAGCTTAGATTTAAGCTTGATTCTGAGCCTGCCAGGAAGAGGAGGCCCGAGAGCGACTCTTGTGTGAATGCAGTGGATATTATTGGAAGAGAGGGTGACTTGGAGAAAATCATTGGTATGTTGCTTGATTCTAATGTTCAGCAAGATGTGTCTTTCATTACTATTGTGGGTATTGGAGGGTTAGGCAAAACTGCCCTTGCTCAACTTGTGTACAACGATCCAAGGGTCAAGAGTGCATTTTCGTTGAGGTTGTGGACTTGTGTCTCTGATCAAGATAGAAAAGAGTTAGACTTAGAAGATATTCTTGGTAAGATTTTGGCTTCAGTTACTGGCCGGAAGCATGAGGGGTCAACCATGGATTGGGTGCAAGGACAGCTTCGAAAAATACTAGCAGATCATAAATATTTGCTTGTTTTAGATGATGTATGGACTGAGATTCGCAATCAATGGTGTGCTTTGGTTAAGTACTTCATTGGAGGTCAAACGGGAAGTCGAATAGTGGTGACCACACGTTCGCAAAAAACTGCAGCAATTATAGGAGTTAGTTCAATGTATGAGCTACAAGGCTTGTCAAAGGAGGATTCATGGTGTTTGTTTGAAAGGACAGCATTTGGATCAAATCAATCAAACCTGCCAGATCATGACTTAGTCGAAATTGGCAGAGAGATTGTTGATTTATGTGCTCATGTCCCTCTTGCTATAAGAGTGATAGGAAGTCTGTTGTATGGTCAAGACAAGAGTGCTTGGAGGTCATATCAGAAGACGGGGTTAGCCAACATCAGAGAGGGTGAAAACGATATTATGCCCATATTGAAGTTAAGTTACCATAATCTCGAATCTCCACTAAAGAGTTGCTTCAGTTATTGCACATTGTTTCCCAAGGATTTTGAGATAGAGAAAGAGATGTTGATAAGCCTTTGGATGGCACAAGGCTATATTGTTCCATTAGATAAAAATCAGAGCATTGAAGATGCTGGTGAGGAATATTTTTCGACCTTGCTGAGAAGATGTTTCTTCCAAGACATCAGAATAGACGCATTTAATGAGATAATTACATGTAAGATACACGATCTCATGCATGACATGGCTCAAAGTGTCACTGAAAAGGAGATCTATGTAACAAACACCATTAGGGGCAACCTGGATAAAAAAATTCGCCATCTATCAGTTTCCAGTAGGAGGGAATATGGCAGATATTTCTTCAGTAAGAACCATATTCGTTCCTATCTTCATGTTGACCGAGGTGGTTTATTATTGAGCACGGTGGACCTGTTTTTCCTAGAGCCATTAGTAGCAAATTGTATGTGCCTAAGGGTATTAGACCTAAGTTGGTTAAAGATCAAGAAATTACCAGGCTCCATTGGTAAATTGTTGCATTTAAGGTATTTAGATCTCTCATATAATGTTGATTTGGAAATGCTTCCTAAGTCAATTACAAAACTATATAATCTCCAAACTTTTTTATTAACCGGGTGTGAGAAATTGAAAGAGTTACCAAAAGATTTGAGTAAATTGGTTAAGCTCAGGGTTTTGGATATAGATGATTGCTACCATCTGACTTATATGCCTCGGGGCATGGGTAAGTTGAGTTGCCTTCATAGGCTAAGCAACTTTATAGCGGGAGGAAAAGGTAGTAATTCAAGTTGGAAGCAGTGGTTTAGCGGGCTGGAAAATCTAAAGGCTCTAGAGAAGCTGAAGGGTGATCTTGAAGTCCAAATCAGATGGCCAAAGGATGCTAATAATGCTGTTAAGGAAGACTATACGAGGGATAGATTATACCTGAGGAGTAAGGAACATCTCAAGGCAATATGCTTTAAGTTCACTCATGAGGAGGGTGGTGGAAGTGTTGATGATGAGATGGCAGGAAGTTTGATGGAAGAACTGCAGCCGCATTCTAATCTGAAACGGTTAGAGGTGCAGGAGTACCATGGTGCGAGAATGCCTGATTGGGCAACCCTTCTTCCAAATCTTGTTCAACTTTGTCTTTTTCATTGTGGGGAGTTGGAATACCTGCCATTCCTGGGAAGCTTGTGTCATTTGAAAGTCCTCAAACTTTTAGGGTTGGATAAGTTGGAGTACATAGAAGTAAATACTTCATTGACTAATTTTAGTTTCATGCCTGCATCCCAATTGGTGTGTACAGAGGAGCTATCACTCTTGCCCTCTCTTAAGTTACTTTGGTTAAACAATCTGCCGGAGTTCAAAGGTTGGAGGAGAGCGGTAGTAGGTCTGGGAAATCATCATCGTACTCAAGTTACTATTGATAGCAGCAACAGCAACAAGGCACAATGGCAGTTACTACCGTGTCTTTCTCAAGTGAGGTCATTGGAGATTAGAAGGTGCCCAAAACTGACATGTATGCCAGTGTGTCCTAGGGTGGATAATCTATATATATACAAGTCCAATGATATACTAAATGAGAAATATATACGGAATGGGATGCGAAATTAGAAGATGCTGCTCCATAAATTCAGTTGCAGTTGTGTTCCTGTGTGCAATTGAGGGTAATTGGCATAAACAATGTGGCATGGCTAAAATTGTTTCCCATGGAGGTGCTTTTCATAGCTGCTCGTTTGAACGTTTGCAGTATACACTCTATACAACCTTTGTAAGTCTTCACATTTATCTGTTGGGCAGTAAATCTGAGCTAGTCCAAAACAAATGCTTGTACATTGTTTCATTTGTTTGTCATTTCAATCATTTGCTAACAGTAACCTTTTTTTTTTCGCTCTCTTTGATTTCTGTGATTTAAAGGGATAGTTTTTGTTTTTGAATTATAGTTTTCTTTGTATTTTTTTGTTGACGATTTCTGTAGTGGTAGTAAATTATCAAATTGCAACCCAAATTTAATAATCGGGGCCTCAAGGGGTGAAAACTGTGAAATTGAAACTACATACATCTTATACGAAGTACATTGTTAGGATCTTCTGTATGTGCTATCTTATATGCCCTCTATACAGAGCTAGGTGTACCCGAACACCTTAAGCTATGTACATTGTCCATGCTTTGATGTATATTGGCTGAATATACTAATTTGGCCTCTTAATAATTAAGAGTTTTGCATACAAGCAAAAGTAGCAGATAAGTTTATCTGCAAAAGATGTAGAGAAAATAGACTTATTTAAAAAAAAAAAAATTTAGCCTAATCCTACAGTTTAAAGTACAGTATATTTTAGCTAGATAAAAGAGCTGTTGGATCTCTTGATTCCAGTAGGGCAGTGAATAGGAATCACTTGAGACTTGGGTTTAAAAGATGTTTCCTACAAATCAGAGTTTAGTGTATCAAACAAGACAGCCGTCAAGTATTAAGTGCTACTTTAGGTGACACTATGTATTGGCTTCTGGCTTGTGTCTTGCATTTTCTCGTCTTTCCCTTTCTTTGCATCAGCAATTTCCGCATAGCCAGAACTGTTTTTTATCTATTTATTTATTTATTTTTTTTTTTTTAAGCAATGGTTGATATAGCTTAGGTTTCCAAGTGAAGTGCTGATTTCCATTTTTGGAGACAGACAATGACTCTAAATTTGTTTGGTTTCTTGCTGTTGATTTACTTGTTACAGTTGCAATAAGCCAGTAACATACAATTAAAGAAGCTACCAATTTTTGCAACATGCTTTATTGCTTTCAATCTTTACCTGAGTGACTGACTCTTACCTACTCTTATATCTTTGTGACTTCTATTGGTTTCTGGTGTGTGTGTGGGTTTTAATTGTACAGGAAATTTCTAGTAACAATTTTTTTCCAAGACTAATTGAATGGTTTAATTTAGTCAGGAAATTAGAGACTGAAAATCTGATTCTGGTTCCAAGCTTAAGAATTGAAGCTGCATGGTGAGTAGATGGAATCTATTTAAACTTCAGATTTATGAATGGGACACTGACAATTGAGACCAGACTTCGTACTGATGGCTCTAAATCATCAATGACCTCAGTTACCCTTTACAAGGCAAATATGTGTTGTGATCACAGAGCTTTGTGAGGGATTGTTATCAAGAAATGACAATGCATGACGAGTACATACAAGGAGTATATCAACACTTCGGATACATGGAGTATATCAATACTGACAATTGTGAGCAGAATTGGTATTGAGGGCTCTAATTCATCAATGAGCTCAATTAACGGATCAAATGTGTGTTACATTTATAGCACTCCGTATGTTTTAATGAGAAGATGTTATGACAGTGCAAGTAGTTTTGTGGCTGTATTTTTTCTTTTTTAAAATTTTGAAAGAACCCTATTGGACATTAGGTCTAGGCTAATGAATTAGGCCCTTTTGGAAAGATGGGGAAGGGGGGTAAAGGAATCTCCACCCTAAAGTACCTCTATTGAGTAGTTTTTTTGACGAAGTCAAAACTCTATCCTCTCTAAGGGAAAAAAAAAATATTACTTCGTAGGCATACAAAATACGGAGTATGTATTTTTTTTTAATTTAAAAAAGATAACAAATATCCAAACCCGCTTTCCAACTCATTAGCCACCTAATCCATTCCGATCAACCCATAGCCCCAGCCAACCCGGAAACTAATTCGAGCCAATCCCATGTGAATATTCTCCGATCCCAGCCTATAACGGCCCCGGTGACCACTTCTAATTACAATACACCGTCGTAACAAAACTAACAAGTAACAAGTCCAAAATTGTTTCTTCCTTAAGGAAACTTCCTAAGATTGACAAAATAAAGCTCGACGCTTTCAAATTTACAAATTTATTCTCTCCTTCAATCTTCTTCCCTGAAACTAATCAAGCTCAGCAATGGCGAGCGACAATGAACCCGCGAAGCTGCTACTACCCTATCTTCAACGCGCCGATGAACTCCAAAAGCACGAACCTCTCGTCGCTTATTACTGTAATTTTCAAATTTCCTTTTTAATCACCTTAATTGATCTCATTGTTACTCGAAAACCCTAATTTTTTCGCTTAATTGTATGAAATTTCATCATTTTTGGTGTTGATTTTGCGGAATTTGATTGATAGGTCGATTGTATGCGATGGAACGAGGGTTGAAGATTCCTCAAAGCGAGCGTACTAAGACTACTAGCTCACTCCTTATTTCTCTCATGAAACAGCTTGAAAAGGTGCGAGTTTTCTCGATCTTGATGTTTTTGTTCATCCTTTTGATCAATTTTGCAATTTTTGAGTGTTAGTGTTGAGTAATTTTGGTTGATCATGTTGCTGGAATTGATGAGAACTAGGTTATGAATGTATGAATTCTAGGGGGTAGATATATTTCTGTTTGATGTTTTCCACTCTTTTTTGTGATATATATGGCTGGATTGTTGGCCTTTTTCCAAGTTGAAGTTATAGTCGAGAGAGATGAGACTGCTTATTTGAAATTTTGGGGCTTTGCTGCAAGCAAGAGCTTTAATTGAGGCATTTAATTAGCAGTGTTGTTTGAAAGTATATTGTATGATTGTGATATTTGTGAATTTGGATGTGATTATAGATCATAAGAAATATTCTTCAAAAAAAAAAAAAAAAAAAGAACAAAAAAAGATCATAAGCAATAGCACGAGGCCCTTACAATAATAACGTTCAGCTATGTAGCAAGGAACTGGCTTGGGTTTCAGCAATGGGAAATCTTTAGGCTTACCTATTTCCGGCTGCGTTAGCATGGGTATAGTGTGGTTTTAGAAATGATTATGGGTTTTGGAAGTGGAGAAAGTTCATGTTCCAGGAGTTTTTGTGCTTTCTAGCTGCTCGATTTTGGTTGCTTTATAGTTGCATTGCATCATGTTAGTGGTATGTACACAACCTCTGAGAACATGCCTAGACACATCAACATATAGTTGCATCAAAGTATAAACTTTATTCTAATATAAGTCAAAACATGCCTAGATACGTTCTTAAATCATTTTGATTTTTTTTTTTTAATCAAAATTTAACTAAATGAAATTACAAATCTAGAATAGCTTAGATCTTTTAAAAGGAAAGAAAATATGGTTCCATAGTCATTGATTGTGTTTTTTTTGCAAGAATCTCATCTTACCATTACTCAGTTTGGTGCTGGCTTGTGCTGATATGCATGCATATTTTTCAGGATAAGAAGTCGTTGAAGTTGGCACCTGATGACCACTTGCACTTAGAAGGTTTTGCTCTAAACGTATTCTCGAAGGCTGACAAGCAAGATAGAGCTGGGCGAGCCGACATGTATGATTTTATGTATTTTAATTTTAGTTTGATGGTTTTCTGATGTTTTCTTGTGGTTCTCATCTTCTCGTTAACCTTTTAAAGAGTTTGTGTTCATTTTTATTAATTATTTATTCATATTCACGTGTTTGAGGTTTCACCCTGGAAAGTTCCCATGGTTTAGGTCCTTGCTGTTGTGGTTTCTGTATTATTGTGCATTTTCGTTATTCTATAACTTAGTTCTATATTAGGCTTATCCCAACTTATAAAACTATCAAACTATAATCTAAGCTACTTACACTTAAATTATAATGCAAGTAATATCGATTTATGGTGCATGCTTACAGTTTGGTCTAATAGAGAAATATGTATATGTGCTTATTCTGTATTATAAACATTAAATCTATTGAAATATGAGCCAGTTTATGATGCCAGTTGCTGCCTTGTGATATGCTCAAGGATGCTCATGTTGCATCAAGTGAATTTAGGGTTTTAAATCTTGGTTAAGATCATGACCCTCAATATTGCAGTAATGGTCGTAGATCATGGAAATATACTTCTATGCAGTGTCATTTAAAGGGTTGGTGGTTGACATAGAATAACTTTCATATTAGTTAATTGGTTGTTTATTTTATTTATCAACCTGTATGTGTCAGCCATATAGGTTCTTTGTAAGCTGCATCTGCTGATATTTTGTTTCTTGGGCTATATTAGTTCAGTTAGCTGAGAAATAATTTGTATTGCCAAGATGTTGCATATCAGCTTTGATTCAAAACCATGAGCTATACATGATAGCTTATGCTTCTTAAAGGTTTCATATTTGGGACTATTCATTTTAAAACTTTTGGAAAAGAGAGTAGAAGAGAGCGCGTCAATACTGAAGAAGACCTCATCTACTTTGAGTAGCTTGGTCGAATGAAAGACACTAATTTGTTATAGAAAAGTTGGAAGTGTGGAACATGGATGATTTAGGTGGTGTTAGAATAAGAAGTGTTCTCTTTGGAAAAAAAAAAAGACATGACGTTATGGCTGGTTGACAAAGTAAATGTACCATGGGACAGCTTGTTTAGAGTGAAATTGGAGGAATTGATCCTTAGGAAAGAAGAGCATAGCCGAATTTTCAAATTAATTTGGGCTAGATAGGGATAGGGGTAGAAATCATAGTAGCTCTCCAAGTATGGATGTGAAAAGGAGGACCTTTCAGAGTAAATTAAATTGAGTATTTTGCACTGTTTAGAGCTCAAGAGGCTTTTCTAGAGGAGATCCATTATACAGAAGGGAATGGATATTTGATACAGTGGACTTAAAAGAGTTGGAGCAATATTTATGGTGCTGTTAGTGCTTGGCTTGAAAGACATTTACAGATTACAAATTTACAGGACCATGTGTTGTATTTAGCATACAAGGCTCTTAGTTTGCAAAGGCATTTTTGTTGATGGTTGTACGTCGATTCATGCTCCTTCGATCTGCAACCTTTGCCTCTTAAATCTCCTTTTATCGTCTTCCAAACATTCCACACTCAGCTTACACCCTAGGAGGCTTAACAGAACTCAGAGATCATCAATGTAGTTTCTCATTTTTGCCCTTATCTGCATGCCTAACATCTGTATAGAAGATCTGTGGCTGCTTGGGTTAATGCATTATAAGGTTCAGATTGTCTTTTGACTTTGTGCTTTGGATTTTTGTTACTGGTCTTTTGAGTTGCATCAGGTCCTCAGCATGCATGACTTGATCCCTACAACTGTACCATTACTGTCTCCTCTTTGAAGGTTTGAATTCATCCTGGCCACACTTTCTTGAGATGTGATATAAAATGTTGATGATGGGCTTTCAAAATTGTAATTTACCTTCAACCCAAATCAGAGGCTTAAGTCATAACTAAAATATCAAGTCTGAAGGCTGGTGAAAACCTTTAAATTAAAATCATAAAGAATTTGTCTAGCTTCAAGTAACTCCCATGGTCTCTTGTGTTCCATCTTGGCCATCAGGATAATCACCATCCATGAAGTGGATGGGGTTTTTGGTTTATTAGGGAAGGTAAATTTTTGTTGACATTCTAGTTTTTGCTTTTGGTGCTGGTGAACTGCCATCTTTGGTGGTGGCATGAGATCTGAGGAGTAGAATTTCAATTAGATGCTTTTGGCGAGAATTTTGTGGCGTGGGAAACCTCTAGGGCTGCAAACAATTCGGGCCGAGCCGAGTTTTAGTCTGTTCGAGGCTTTGAGCTAAGCTTGATAAAAAATATTTGTGTTCGAACTATCTTGAGCTTGAACATGCTTTTAAAAATCTTGTTCGAGCTAGGCTCGTTAAAAAATTGGCTTGTTCAAGCTTTGTTCATGAACATACTCGTTTGCATTTCATGTTTAAGTTCGAGCTTGAACGGATCTAAATCGGGTTTGATTAAATAAACGAGCCGAAATTTATCATTAAAAATATGATTTCTTTCAAATCTTGACACATCCATTTAATTTTATATAAGATATTCACACCCCTAGAAACCTCCCAGGGTATCTGTCTTGATTGTTTTTAGAAGTGACAAACTGAGTGATTTTACTAATGACTAGCCCCTTAATGAATGAATAACTTCGAGACTCCTTTTCAGTTGTAAAGCAAGGAAAAAACACACTATTATAAAACGATTAGTATTAAAGGTCGGATTATTAAAAAATAATCGAAAGGTGGGATTATTTTGGGCGGACGAGACAAAGGTCGGATTATTCTGGGCAATTTTCCATTATAGAAAGGAATGTTAATTGCAGATGCCATATGATAAACAAGAGAGTATAATTTAAATTCAAGTTATTCAACTGTAGATTAAATGAATTGGATGATTTTGGAGGGAGAAAAGACTGGTATTGCTAGTGGTTTTTGGATGGGGAAGAGAATTAATTGATGTGGCTCTTTGATTTCATGGATGATACTATTCTATATCAATTATGTTTTGGAAAATTTGAAGAGTGATTAACTTTCTTGAATTTTTTTTTGGGACCTAAATATGGTTTAAATGAATGTCTTTGGGAGATAAAGTAAGGATGGATTTCTTTGGGGAATAAAGTAATCTAAAGAACAGGGCTCATTTTTTGTTGGGAGATCATTTCAGGGATTTTGAAGTCTTGAGCTTCTGTCGGTTGTGGTTGAGAGGTATGAAGAATTGTGAAGGCTTCATTATGTTTGGAAGAGAAAAGAGCTTACCTAGTGGGCTTGGACCTTGTCTCCAAATCCTATGAGGCCCAAAGAAGAGGGAAGATAAATTGGCTTTATGGAATTCTCTTGTGTTTGTAGTAGCAATTCCTTATACATATAAACACGTCTTTCATTTTTATTTTTCTTTTTTTTAGAATTTTCTTGTTTATTCATGCACTTACCTCTACATATATATGGTGGAAAAGTTGTATTTAGAATTTTCATTCTGGAGAAATGCTTATGATAAAGAACTGGTTGAGCATTCTAGTTTTTGACTTCACTTCTTATAAATCTTCATAGAGATGGCATATTTCCTTTTCTGCTTTATTTTTTCTACGAGAACTAACTTAAGCCATTGTTTGCCTCTCTTATATGCTTGTCTGCAGTGTCAAATTCAATTGATTGTCTAAGGCCTTAAAGTGATTGAGAGCTTTTCTTTGCTCTGTTTCCTTGTAGAGAGTCAATAGCAGTTATAAGCTGCGGGTTTCTAGAACCAATAATGTACATCTTTTTCACGTATGCAGCATGCATCTTACTTGCAATGAGACATTAAGCCGTTTGTTTTCACACTCCAAGCTAGCTATCTTCTTGTAGCAGCTGACCTGTACAACTACTTGGAATCAGTGGGGGTCTGTCCTGCTGTTGTCTAAAAGCACTTGCATGTTTGTTATCTGAGTTTCAGAAAGCAAAGGGCGGACAATCTTTGATGGTCTGTTTTTTTGGCTATCTTGTGGATATATGATTGGTGAAGAATGATAGAATCTTTAGTTACTGGATATCTAGTCAAACTGTGTGGGAAAGTCTAGTTAACCTATGCATTCCTTGTTCACTTCACCGAGCTTGCCCTGGAATGTCCTCTTTTAGTTGGGATTTTCTTAAATCCTAATCTGAAATAATTTTTGTGTTTGAAAAGGTAAAATGATTATTATCAAAGGAGGTTATAGAGTCATTGAAGTTAAGTAAAACTGTTGTAGTCAAGATTGTGGTCAAAATTAGTTCAGTGTTTGAATGTATGACTTATCCAATAACAATAAACTTAAATCTCCTTGTGTTTCAGGACCCCACTGCAATAATAGAGAGTGGGCTAATTCCTTTTTCGATTTTGTTATGTTCCGTATGATAGTTCAATGCTTGCCTCCCTGTCCTTTATTTATCTTCACTTCCTCCTCTTCCCTCTCAATCAGAAGTGGAAAATACATCTTAACAAATTATTGATGAAGGTCTTGTTGGAAAGTATGTCAAATGCTAATATACTGAATCTGATGCAGAAATACTGCAAAAACTTTTTATGCTGCGAGCATCTTCTTTGAGATTTTGAATCAGTTTGGCACAATTCAACCTGACGTAAGTTTCTTACTTTGTGGTAACTTCTTTTCCTGCATTTTAAAAATCCAGTCTTTTGTTGTACTATTTAATTTAAATTTCCTTTTCTGCTAAACAGCTTGAGCAAAAGCAGAAGTATGCAGTGTGGAAAGCCGCTGATATAAGGAAGGCTCTAAAAGAAGGAAGAAAGCCAGTTCCAGGTCCTCCTGGTGGTGAACAAGATTTATCTGCTCCATCTAGTGCTTCAAGTGGTGAATTTGTAAGATCCCAACTTGTCACACATTGTTATTTCAGTGCACCCATGTTTTTTGTTAGTATTCTTAATAAAGTTACAGCAAGTTGTGTTGTTAAAACATGATTTAAAGCATTTGAGTCATTGCTGATGTAGTGTATGGTGATAAGCCAAGTATTGTCATGTCATGAAGGAAGTCCTTACAACTACTAATTTTCACTTTCATTTTTTTTTTATTTTGACTTTAATTACCATAATAATATATTACTCTCGATCCAAGCTCAAATAAGAGTTAATAAGGGTTATCCAAATCCAAGTTCAGTTAACAACTACAATGAGTATCAAAAGTTCAGACAAGTGAAAAGAAAATCAGATGAATAGAATGCACCTAATACGGCGAGAAGTCAAGTATTACGGTGAAAGAAGGTTTTTTTTGCTTCCCTTGTCAAGGGATAAAAGTTTTGCTGATTTTGTCTTTTCCTAGGAATGTACATAGATTTACAAACCCTGTTGGAGGTTTAACGCAAACCAATAACACTCAACTTTTGTTGGACCAATTTCTGATTGGGATTATTGCCTGTTGATAGCCAAATTGTACTTCGGTAATCTGTAAAGTGGACTTTTTGTGTGGGAAATATGCTTTAAAATATTACTTCCTCCGTTTTCTTTTACTTGCAACACAGCCTTGTGGCACGTGTTTTGAGGTCGGGTTTATGTAATGTAAACGGACAAATTTTTCATTATAATTTTTACACATGATACTTAACCCTATTCTTATTTTCGTGTAAAAATTATATTGATAAAATCGCTCGTTTACCCTCACTAATCATCTCCTAAAACTGTGTACTTAATAGGTGTGTTGCAAGTAAAAGAAAACGGAGGAAGTATATCTGAAGCTTTTTGATAAAAAGTTTGGCGTTCATTTAACATGATTTTTGCTGTTTTGATTTACTAGGGATACATCTATTGACGCATCAAATATATGTATCCAGTGACATTGAATTTCTATTGGTATTATTTGTACTTAGATTCTGAGTTTATAAACTTCTAATTGTTTTTCACAGGATGTTGACCCAAGGCAGACAGGACATGATATCAGTCCGGGTCCAGAACTGGACCGAATGCCCTCTGCTCATTTTCCTGATGGTATGAGGAGGCAGCCTTCCAATGAAGGCTTGCCATCACCTCCATCTTTTCCGAGTGGTGATTATCCTTCCCAAAGAGCTGATTATCCTTCTCATGATATCCAATCTGGTCCTGGTTTTGGAAGGCCAGAGAACCCTACTTCCCACAGTGCTGATTATCCTTCTCATGATTACCCATCTGGTCCTGGTTTTGGAAGGCCAGAGAACCCCACTTACCCTCAGCCATATCAGAGTCAATCTTATCCGCAAGAACCTCAACATCTACCACAGGTTCCACAAAATTATCATACTCAGGACGTTCCAGCACCCTTAAACTATCCTAACTTTCAGTCATACCCAAGTTTTTCAGAAAGCACTCTCCCAGCTGCCCCATCACACCAGCCATCTTTTTATCAAGGTTCTGATGCTTCATATTCACATCAGTCTAGCCCATCAGTAACGAACTATGCGTCAGCTCCTCAGTACAGTTCTAGCGGAAGAAATGGAGTTGTACAAGATGTCCCAACCAGTGTTCAGACTCCAACCAGTGCGCAGACTTTCCATTATGATAGTAACTACCAGCCCTCAGCTGACAAAATTGCCGAAGCACATAAGGCAGCAAGATTTGCTGTAGGGGCATTGGCATTTGATGAGGTGCCTGTTGCAGTTGAACATCTCAGAAAAGCACTCGAGTATCTGACAAATCCTTCTGCAGGTCAGTAGGTTTGCTGTTTGACACTACCAATATGATTTGGCTGTGATGATGTTTCTTGTTGCATCCTTGTTTTTTTTCTAATGGATTGAGTTGTAAATGTTACTGGATATGTCAATGAGCAATTGCCTTTACCCCAGATACATGATGTGAATGAAAATTATGTTTGCTTTCGAAGTGTGTACTCTTGTCTTATAATTTAATGGTTGGGTTGAGATTGCAGGGGTACTATCATGAAATCTGAAAATGCCCTACTTATTGGGTTGCATGATTCTCTGATCTGTCTCCTGTCTAATAAGACAGAGACACATAATCAAATTGTGTCCTTGCTGCTTCTACTTTACCCTTTGAAACCATTTCTGAATGTCGAATCAGACACTGTGCTAATTATTTGCCAAAAGTACATTAGAAGGGACAGTCCAATTTTAAAAAATTACATGATTACATGCATTTTAATACTGTTTACTTTATTTCCTTCAATGATTTACCATTTTGGTTTATCCATACATGACACAACTTTTCAGCGCTTGCACAACCTTTTTGCTTCAGTTTTTTAGCCTGGTTTTATCCACAAACACAAGCACTTATGCTGCGCCCTTTTGTGTTTCAGCATGATTTGTATAAACATGATCCATAGTAGTGATTTCACCCTAGAAATGAAAACCTTGTACTAGTTGTTTCATTCATCAGATAATATATTTCATTGCTATTCGTAGAAACATGAGTCATCTTTACTTAAACTGAATGATGTTAAAAACCTCGTTTTCAGTGATGTTATGATTTATATTATGATGCAGAAACGTTATTAATGCTAATATGCATTGCTTATGATGATTTCTGATTTTTTTTTTACTTCTTCTAAACCCTATTCAGCTCTTGATACTTGAGGAAATTAGTAATTTTCTGTTTTTTTTTTTTTTTTTTTTTTTCTTTGTAAAAAACCCACTTGAGCAAGTACCAGAATTATGGACATCTTAACAAGTATAGAAGAGAGAGTAGTTACTCTGCAGATAGTTGTGGTGATTGGTTCAATCGACCCAACCAGGCTTAGACCCACCTGCCAACCGGCCTGAAATTGTTCCACAAATTCAGCTCAATAGCTGTGGTAAATGACTAAATGGTTGTGTTGCTCCAACTGAAGTTAAACCGACCTGCTGTGTGGGCTGGAATCGTTCCACAAATTTAGTTCAGTCTACACCTTCCTTGTCAGGGCACTAATCGACTTGTGTCTGTAAGACTAACCATAAACTATGTAGATCCTGTGTCTTATTTTGCTCACTTGACCCAAACTTTTACCCGCGACTACTGGAATAACCAAGCCAAATGCCGTAATTCTACTTGTATCACTATAATAGATCACATTTTTCTTTACTCGGGTATAGGACATTTGCCTCACTACTTGCATCCTACTTCTCTTACATGATTATTGGAGATAATTTAAGATAATGTTATGAACAAATAAAGTCCCAAAATGTATTAGAAAGTAATATTCTTAATCGTCCATTGTTAGTCTAATCAGTATGAATATGTGAATTTTGGATCCTCGTCTTTGTACACAACTAACTAAAGTTATGTTTGTGACGTTAACCAACTCCTTTTCGTACTAAACATACCATAAAGTTTAGAGCGTTAGACATATATGCACCCGAGTGCACTTAGCTTTCTCTACTAAAGGCTAGTTGTTGCTCATAAGAGGTTAAATTAGCTCCAAATGACTAGGATAACAATCTTGTAAGTGCACTGATATGCATAATACAAAGTAGATTTTGCACATAAAGTTGACATGAAGTCATGAACATATGTAATTTTTTTTTTTCGTGGTTAATACTCTTCAAATACTCTACGTAGATTGAAAAGGCTAAAAATAAAGGCAAAAGAAATGAAAAAGTAAACAAACAAAGAATACACAAGATTAGATCAACTCAACTAAAACCTACAGTTGTTTTGACTTGGATCATCAGTCAGCAAAGACCCACCTAAAACCTCCCTTTCTACTGCCTTTTTTGAACTAATTAGATATTCTTCAAAGTAGTCATTGATTTTTGGTTTGAGCAAAAAGAAAGGGAGGCAACAATGTGGAAAAACTGAAGTTGTTCTAGTAGCTCATTTGCATGGTTTGTAGCTCGGTTTTCCACCCTTAGAAAGAGCTCATCGCCTAGCTTGTCACCTATGTGAGCGTCGACAAGGACCCCACAAACACTCTGGCAGCTGTTGGCAAAGGCTTGACCTACCTCGGTTGGGTCATCGGGGTGGCTCACCACCAAGGGGCTTCCACCCCTAAACACTTCTAGCTTGTTTATGGCAAATGAGCCATTGGCTTCTACTACTTCCCTGAAGTCTTGTAAACTTGGTGCATAGACTGGAATATTGAAGCTGTCACGTTTTTCGCTAGTTATAAGACCCTGTAGTATTAAAGAAATGTGCAGATGAAATTAAAATACAAATAACATGTGTGACAATTGAAAAATATTATCTCTCCCCCTCAGAAGAAAAAAAGAAAAAAAAAACACTTATATTATGAGTAAAATATTTAAGAAGTATTGCACATAGATGAACTAATTTGACTGTGCCTTTTTTTTTTTAACAAATTTTTAGTGCACTTGAAACTTGAAAGTATAGTATATGAGGACACATAATTAAGATTGTATGTTTGAAGTTTTAAATCTATATTGTTAACATAAATTGAGTAATAAATATTAGATCAAGTTGCCAAAAAGCTTGTACAAAAACATGTCATCATATTAACATTCGACAATATGATTAAAAGATAAACGAATGAATTGAAGCTTATTATTAGGTAAAAGCACAATAAAATTATGCGAGAACATTTAACAGCTGTCGATGCGTTAATATAGAACATTATTCATGATTGTCAAATGGTAGATTCTTCTAACAACCTTAGTTATCATCTTAGCTAACATACAATGAACCTTTCAATTTCCCAAACAAAAGCCAAAAAATTGCCATTTTGATCAAATAGTGCTTTTTAGGGATGTTAGGGTAGGCATGATTCCAAAGAAAAAGAGATAATATGCATGGTTCTTTGATAATAACAAGGAAAAATAAATGCATATAATAATCATGATTTTTGTATAGCATGCAATGGTTATGAAAATCTAGTAACTAGTATAGTTAAAACTTTGTAATTTACCTCTTGGACAAGTTCATTCCATGCATCTTGAAAGTGGGTCCCAAAGAGAAGGCCAGCCCCACCTTGGTCAGTGGGGTCCATTGAAGTCCTTCCTAAGCAAACAAGGAACATGGACCCACCTCTCTTCATTTCAACTGCTCTTGCCCTTAAGAATCCAGCCAAATCTGTTTGGAATTGCTTTTTGTAAGCATTTGCTATTATCTCATTTGATCCATGAATAAATATTCTTCCTATCCCTTTGACCTCTTGTCTAATATACTCTCTGGAATCTGCAATATTTCATGCAAAAACTACTTATTTACAACATCTGATACAATAAAACATTTAATAACATGACAACTAAATTCGAACATAAATGAATTTTGAATCTACATAACCATGTAGTAATTATAATGAAGAAATAATAATGTTCTCCTATAATAGCAAATATAATTTTGGCTAATCTCTTGTTTTGAATGATGTTTAGATTAAAACAAAAAAATGAAGTTATTATTACCCTTTTTAACCTAAGAATTTTATTAGATAAATGATAAGTCTCCCTTTTATTCTATTACTGTTGATATTAACTATGCTAATTACTGTTTTACAGTGTCTAACTAGATGTTCAAGATTGTCATTAGCTTATGCCAAAGTTATGGCTCACATTAGCTTAATGTATAAGCTACAGTTACATTAACATAAAGTAATTATTCATTTCACACTTACTTTGATATTTTTTGTGAGACAATCACCGTCAAAGTAACACAAATATTAATTAATTAAAAAAACAGACGAAGTAATTTTTATAACACTAGAATTAAAGTTAGGTCTCGATATTAATCTAATTCTAATATAACATGAAATTTTCTCTAGGAAACATAGGTTATAAGTTATATACCTGAGATAGCCAGTGCAAGGAAAATGCCGAGTGAAAAACATCAATAGACCTCGCCGGGAAAAGGCGACGGTAGAAACTACCGGGAACCCCGGCAGCAAAGTAGGATCGATGCTTATCAGCAGCCAAGCACTCCTCCATGCTACCACCTCCCTCACCATCATAGGGGTAGTAGTTAGGAAGCAGTTGAAAGAGGGTGTTAAAGTCATTGGATGGAAGGTCAGAAAAGAAGGCCGAGAACTCGGGTGGCTCATAACCCGAGGCCTCGTACCGCTTTGCCATGTGGTTAACCATCACATCGACGATGTAAATGGTGTTGGAACCACATGAACATCCTAGGTCAACCACCACAAAGGGCGTGCTTGGTGGTCCTAGTTGCACCCTGTCTAGGGCCTCTCTTAGGAGGTGTAACATTGATTTTGCATGTTGTGCCTAAAAAAACACAAACAAAATAAAATCTTGTGTTAGCATATTTTATGTGACAAATGAATCAAGATGACTTTAATTATATAGTAACAACGTTTATTTAATTATTTATAATAATGAAATTTTTTGTCTCACAAACAATATCCTTTGCCGCAAATAATAAGAAACGAGTTATTACTAATGTTTTTATTGCAATGTATTTAAAGAAGCGCAAAATTTAGTACAACAAATATAATGTAACGTATAAAAGAAAGATTTGATACGTGAATATACAGTAAGTTCAAAACTTGAAAAGGTAAAGAGGGACAAAGGAAAAATCCTTAAACCTCTCTAAATTGTCAAAGATTATCAATTGCGTAACTAATTGATGTATTTTAGGAGAACATGAATAAATCAGTTATGGTATAACAAAAAAATCTAACAATACAACGTCAAAATAACGTTATAATTTTATTTTTTTAAATTTCTTTTTGTAAATCTTTTCAAATAACTCAAAAATTACTGATAAATAAACAGAATACATCATTAATATGAATTGTAATCGATCTAATAATAATCATGCTTAATCTACTTATGACATAGCAATAACAAACGTTATTTACTTAAATATTTGTGATTTAAATGATAATATGAAAAATGAAAAGATATAAAACCTGAGCTTGTGAATTATTGGCATAGCTGGTTTGATCCTTGCCACCTTTCATGCACAACATCTTCTCAAGTTTCATATTAGAAACCATCACATTCTCTCCTTTATGAGACATAGCTAATCGATCGATCGAGTTTACAACCAAATTTAATGTTAAATTTCTCAAAATTATACAACTGAGGATCAATGAATGAAAGAGGGTGATATATATTGTTGTTGTTTTTTTTTGTTGAACTATAATTGTGTAGTGTGGTTAGAATAAGGCTAGAAATAGTATATATGAATAAGTGAATAACCAAATAAGGAAGAAAAGGAGTGTGGGAATGAGAGAAGGTAAGAATGAAAACTTGTGCTGTAGTTTGGTCTATTTATAGGAGTGAAAAAGTTGATATGTGGGAGAAAATTTGAAGATAAAGATAAGCTTGCCATTTGGGTTACTACTTTTGGGGTATTTATGTTGCGCATGGGGTCTAATGTGTGAGCAATTATCGTCTGATGCTGGTGACATTGTCTCGCACTAATTTAATTATTCTCATACATTAATTAAAAAAAAAGTAGTTTTAAAAGCGAATGAATTCAAAAATAGTAATCGATGTATAAGTTGATATTTGATTTCACGTCTTGGGTATCATCTTGACAATATTAAAACAAGTTGACAATTGCCACATTTGTTACATTATAAAAAAAGTGAAAGATATATTATTTCAACCTCCAAATCCTAACAATAAATTAAACAATACACTAAAATATTACTTAATAGATAGGGTAATCACCTAATTCAAAAAATAATCCACTAAAATATTGATTATAATTACATATCCTAACTTCCATGGGGGTTACTAAATAATTCATAATTATTATTCTGATCAAGAAATGATATGAGTAAAGTGTTATCTAATAATATGAGGCATATTCACATGGTAGAAGTCAAGGAGAAAGATAGAAGGCCAAGATTGACGGCGGATTTTGATGTTATTATTTTAACATGTTATGTTATTAATTATACATTTAATTATACTAATTAAGCTTATATTAGTAACTCCATTCAAAAAATTAAATTAATATTAAGTCCCTTACTACTCGGTCTTCTCTAATTACCTTCCCAACTTTAATGATGTTACTGCGTGAGATCCGCGTTTTGTTTCATAGTTACCTTTTTGATTGTTTGAGTGTCAATGTTTGAGAAATTACACTCTCACTACCTTTTTCTTCTCATGGTTAAATTTTATCCCACCATATATAATGTGTGATTATTATGAGTGTGACAACAATAAGTCTTGTATATAACAGTATCGATAAATAATTTGTATACATTTAATCGCAGTGGCGGAGCCAGAATTTCTAAGTGAGGGGGGCCAAGATTATACCTACGTATCACAACTATTGAATTGATTACATTTACTTTAAAAAAAAAATAAAATTTGTTAGCTACAAGATTTGATCCCTTGACATCTTACATACCCTGTACACCATAATCAATGACAATTAAGAGCAAATTTAATAAATATCTCAAGCCAAGGGGGAGGCCAAGGCCCCCGCCAGTCCCCCCTTGGCTCCGCCCCTGTTTAATCGAAGATACCATCGAGTGTATTGAGCATAACTAAAATCTTTGAATTTGTTATTAAAGATTTTCGATGAACAATGAATCCCTACCTTATAAAAAGTAGAAACATACTCTTATGAATAGTGTAATGCCAATTATACCCTTCAAAATGTGTATTTACATACATACCCTCATTAATATGTAGATGCTATTTTAATGAATAGTGTTTAGACAACTATACCCTCTAAAATATTTATGTACTTTTATGCTTTCATAAATGTTAGTTGTCTTGAACATTTATACCACCTAAATATAGTTGATTACATATTTTCTCTTATTGTTTTTTTTTTTTTAGGAAAAATTTCTCTTATTGTTAATTTAACTAATTTTGTGATTTAAAAGCCAAACCAAAAAAACCTTCAAGATATTTGCGCGCGTTAGCTGCCCTAGTATATATATATATATATATAATATATATATATATATATATGTGTGTGTGTGTGTGTGTGTGTGTTATATACTACACAAGCTTCAACATTTATTTAATTGAAGTTGGCCTTTTATAATAGGTTTCATTATATGCCATAAGTTATATAAAACAAATTAAATCTATTGAATTGTCGGGATTACTACACTTATGTCTAGGTGCGTAGACTTAACACATGCTCAAATGTGTGTTCGGGCATGTATGTGTCGCATACGCAATTGTCAACACCTAACTAACTTTAAGTGAATAATCTACATTGTACAATAGATTTTGTACAAATGAATAATGTGAAAGTAAGAAGATGTTGATTTTGTCTGCTACAAGTATCTAAAACTAGCAAAAGTATGATGTATATCTTCCTAAAATCCCACCTGTCATGCCTCAAAGAGTTAGACAAGCACTAATTACATAGTGTTCTACCCTCTTGGGAGACCATGCTACTGTATAACTTTCACTTAATAAGACACAATCATTTACCCTATTTTACCTCCTAATCCTAGCCATTTCATTGGACATGTCATATATTTATAATAAGCTATGATTATATGCTTTTCACTACTATTTTTTTTACTAACAATTGTGTGGTAATTAACTACCACAATTTACCCATTTTCTTGTAATTATTTCTGTTGTATTTGTAAATAAGATTAATTACATACAAATCCTAAAAGAGCTACTTAGTTTGATCATTAGCGATATCATTTGCACAATTATTTAGCTAATAAAGTGATAATTAATTATATTAGGTTTTGTAATATTGGGTTAGCCATGCAATACTGTCGGCAATGTATTTGTGTTGTATGATTTTATCTTTACAAAATAGGATATAATCATTCACTTAAAACTTTAAAAGGGGAGATACACGTTAAAGATAAGCCATTGCTATTGCATGCACTTGAGCAATAATCAACCAAGAATACCCTTTAAAAAAAAACAATTATTAGCTACTTGGCTAATTCTATTAATTATGAATGAACTTAATTTGAGTATATATATATATATACTTATTATGCAAAAATTCACATTTATAAACTTGTAAAAGGAAGCATGCACATACAATTTTTATTTTTTTTAAAATTTTTTTAATTTTATTTTTGAGAGAGAGTCATAAAAGGCAATGAATAATATAGATGAGATTTGATGTTATGTCATGATTACTACCACCCATAAGATTTAAATCAATTGAATTAGTTTACATCCATGTACGGTGCAATTATATGCAAGTACTAGTTAAGATCAGACTATGGTAGCATTTTGTATTGTATGATGATTCATAGAGATAAACGTGATTTGAAGAATATAAAATTAAAGTTTAAAGAGCAAACAATAAAAAAGAACAGAGAAAGTATTAGTACATATATGCAATACTACGTGATGGTCAATATATTAATGTGCAAATCAAATCATGAATTCCCCTTAGTTTTAAACAATTCCTCACCATAATCAACGAAACTTTCGTGACTTTTGTGCTCCCCTAATCTCCTTATTGCTTTTTCCTTTTCACCAATCCTTAGAAACGCAGTAGACTCGTAGGTTTAGCTTGATTTCATTTGCTAAAAAAAAGAAAAGGACGATTCTAGGTTAATTAATTTAATTTAATTTTTGTCTTGATTATGAAAGCATCAATGCTATATGTTATTAATTATATATTAAGGCCCAAATTCTATGTCGAAGTAACAAATTATAGGTCAATTATCAAGTTTTAAATTGATATTAGACTAAGTTAAGTAGGTAGAGTCACATCCCAAGGATATTATATTATTACAATATATTGCATTAATTTTGAAGCTTATACTAGTATCTAAAATTAGCTAAATCCCAACGTGACTGTGAAATCGATTGGCTTAATTTTTGGAATAATGTCTGGTATTGGTTAAGTTGATTATAAGCATACAACATGCAAAATTGCAAATAATAGCTACAATTTATTACTGTCTAATAGCCACCTAGCTTTAATAAAAATTAAACTAAGCAAATAATTACTTGATTTTAAATTAAGTAAACTAGTTTTACCATGATGAATTTTGACAATATTCATATAATAATTCGATCATATATCTATCTTTTATCATTTTTAGTGATTTATACGTACATAGTAATTAAAAACATAAAAATAGGCCAGGTGATCTTGTTATATTCGTCTCAATATATACTTAAGCTAAGATACATGCAGCGTATCCATGCATTTTGACCCACTCTTAAGTAAAACTATAACTCGCAAAATACGGGTGGGTGCATGCAGGATGAAAAAGCTCACCACCTTTGCAAATTCTGATTCTGATCGAATATTATTTAATTAGGCAGACAGATAGGCTCCATTGCTTAACTAAAAGTGAAGTTTGAACTAACCATTTCCACTACCACTAATACTGATCTGAAAGTCTCTTAACAATATGGATACAACTAGTAGTGTTTTACAAGAACTTTACCAACCTCAAATGTTTTGTTGGACTTCAAATTGAATATATACCTAGCTAGCCTCCAAGTGGCCTCTAAGATTCTATGTAGATGGTTTTTTTTTTTTTTTTTTTTTTTTTTTTTTTTTTTTTTTTTTTTTCATTTAAGCACTCTTTCCCAATCTTGAAAAAGAAAAAAAAAATGTTCAGCTAATTAGTTTATTAAAAATAATATTTATAATTAATAAAAATCCGTAACTTCAAAGGAACTTCATTATAGCGAATTAACAAAAATAATTCCAGTTCAGCAAAAGTAAGGTGAAGAGAACATGACCTTAATTTATATAAAATTTATTCAGATAATTTAACATAAGCTCATATATGTAGAGAAAAATTTATTTTTGTATAGACAATTTAAGCAAATCCACACAAATAATAAGACGATCTCAAACAACATAAGGGTTTTTTTTTTTTTTTTAATTTTTTTTTTAATCATATAAATCAAAATAAAATAGATCAATTTCAGTTTCTAATAAATTAAATTGAGTCAAACACGGCAAATCGAATTCAAAGAAAATCCTAAACCCATGACTGAATTGCATCATACTCTTCCAACAACCATGGCTAGCATTGCAGCCTTGGAATGGTGCATTATATGTGTTGCATGTCTTCTAATCTTTTTAGTATTTACCTTGGCTTAAAAGGAAGCCAAGAAATAATACGTTTTCTTTTTTGCTTTAATAAAGAAGTTAAAGTCGTATTTCTGACCATGCAAATATATATACGTATTTATAATATAATAAGAAACTTTTTAGATTTTATAACCATGAGAATGTGCCTTTTTAATTCTTCATCCTTTATTGTTTGGCCTTTTTCTTTAGGGTTTCTAATTTCTGTTTTGCCTTTGTCAATTATTTCTGATGCTGCCGGTTGATGCTTTTTCTAGGTCCATCCCCTTACCTTTTGTGTGCATGCCCCCCCATTCAAATTTATGAAAATGGTATCTTTGAAATTTAATTCAATTTGTACATGACAATTTAAAGAACAACTTATCATGCATGTATCATCTTCATAGATTATATTCAAAGAGCTAATGGCCGGTTCCTCTTAGGAATCACAACCCTAATTTCAAAAGAAGGTATAATGTACATGTCAAAATTGTCAGTCATAATAATGACCGACTAATTTAACTAGTTGGGATATTACTTCTGTTATTTGATATAATAAACCAAACAATTATCAAGCTGGGCGATCATTATTATATAAAGATATACATACAATGATACAAATGCACATAATTATCAGCCTCAAAATAAAAGTCATTATTGTATACTTTGTACGTCCAATTAGAGGCACGGCACAATCTATCATGAGAAAGCAAGCTATTACAAGTAAGCACAATATGTTATTGCTTGTGCACGTTGGGACTAGGTTTTGTTGTCTCTAGGTTATGTTTGAGGCACAATTTTGATGGTCATCGATGAAGAGCTTAAAATGACACAATAAGATTATATAAATAAAATAATAAAAAAGTTGACATAGCTTAGACTCACAAACACGATAAAACACAATATTGACATGAGTTGAGATCGATGTGTCTGGCCACTCAATTTCAAAATAACATTAACACTGTCCATAACCATTTTTACTACAAAGTAAGGGCCTGTTCAGTTCAGCTTAATTTCAGTTTAGTTCAGTTCAGTTCAGCTCAATCAGCTCAGTTCAGTACATCTTCAATTAGTTCAGTTCAGTCCAGCTCTTAATTTCCTTCTCTCATAAAATATTAATTTCAGCTCTATTAAATTCAGTTCAGTTTAGTTCACCTTCAATTACTTCAGCTTTATTCAGTAAATGTGAACAATCCCTAAAACATAACTAAGTTACGAATTTTATTTTTTGATCATATAATCCGTCTTCTCCACTTTCGGCAGCCCTTCGCAATTAGATGGAATCCGTGAAAATCGGCCTATCACGTGACTCTAGGCCGTGATAGCGTTTTGCTTTCTAACTTCTTTAACTACCAACTAACCCCAATATTAAACACTAAACACTTTTTGAGGTGATATTATACATTAATTACATAGTTTAAACAGTTGGAGCAAGATTCAACTGTCTGCTAATTAATTACTTCAACTTTTTTATTCAATTTTATTTTTGCTATATTGCTCAATACGTTGATTAATCATTGCCAAATACTAAAGTAAACAAATCATAGAAAACTAATCAATGTAATTATACCTTCTTGTATTGCTTAATGATTTTATATATATGGTCTCATAATCAAATCATGAGATTAAATCATAAATAGTTCTTGTGCAATAAGAAGCAAAAACTATTAAGAATGATTCTTGATCTAAGATTAGTATTAATTACAATATAATAAACTATTTGTTGGTTGTTAATTATTACTAGCTTTGGGCAGTCAAAAGCTAATGAAGTTTAAAAACGTCAATTATTAAACCCTAGTAAGATGCAATACTATCTCCGTTCTTAATCATAAATAATTATTAAACTCCATAATTATTGATTTATTGTAATTTCTATTCTTCAAAGTTGTAATTTAGCAGTCGATATTTCAATAAAAACACAAAGTTAAATCACACAAAGTAATACTAGTAATTAAAATCACAAAAAGTATGTGTTTCAATGTTTTATGAAGTACAAATCTAGTAGCTAAAAAAATTAATATAAATCTCATATATATTTGATCTAGTAAAGCAAACTACAGTTTTTGTAAGAGTAGATGAGGATGAAACTACTGTATGAGATGGAAAAGGCGGTTAATTAGTATAATAATTAATTGGAAAAGGAGTCTTTTGATTTCATGGTTGGTTGAATAATTAAAAGTGTTTGTCTTCAAATTTACAGTCAAAAAGAGTAATTTTTAATTCTTTCTAGTCAAAGTAATACTCAAAAAGTTTGTACAAAGGAATCTTTTGTGAGCAAATCTGCAAGTACTTGTACTTATAATGGATGGAATTTGGATAGTAATTGATGGGAGTATTTGATTTATTACTAGATATATACTCAATTATCAAATTTTGGCATAGTTGAGCCCTTTGTTTGAAATACTAGCTAGGTTGTTGTTAATTGTTATTAGAAGTATAAAATATGTCATTTTTCTCTTTTGATATTGAAAATTTCTACAATACAGTAAGTTTCCAATGACTTTCATAACCCTTTATTAAACAGGTGAAATTAACGTGATTAGTCCGACTAAAAAATTCGTAGCTAAATCAACAAACATAGCTAATGACTAATGACATGAAATTTTTTTTTTTTTTTGACAGGGACATGAAAATTGAAGGTTAGAATCGGTAATAACTTGATGATGACTCTTTTTACCTAGTAAGAACAAAGTCGTGAAAGTATTAAATTAAAAAAACAAAAAAAGTCGTGAAAGCGTAAAGACTTTAATGAAGAATTAGGGCCTTTAGGGAATAATTAGGGGTTAAGGTTTTGATAGGAGCAATGCGAGTGAAGAACGTGTAGTAGAGAATAAATTTTCATACTCGTTTGACGATTGTTTATTTAAAGCAATAATTAAAGATGTAGTTAGGTAAAAATGGTCAAAAAGATGGTTAATTTAATAATTATGGTAACATCACAAAAGTCTTTACATATTATTCCACCAAAAATCAAAAATGATTTTGTGATTCTTTGGGCCCTCTTATTTGTTTAAGATTTCTAACTAAGGTTTGGTGGTTTATTTGTTGAATTTTCAAAAAGTTTGTAGAATATTTTTTTTATTTTTAATTTATTTTTGGATTAAGGGCAGGGACAAAGTGAGCTTTATGGGTTTCATCATAGATGGTTTTATTCAAAGTTTACACCGTATCCAAAGGGGATGCAATAATTAGAAGATGTCGGGTTAAGTTGAAAGATTAAAAGAAGGTGAGGTTAAATAATATACTCCGTAATTTTTTATATATAAAAAAGTTACTATTACGTATATTTTTTTCCCCTAATCAATCGTATTTGGTAAGCAATAGTGATTAGAGAGATTTTATGTATAAATTTATTAGTAAAAATCTCATACGAGTATAGTTTTATTGCGGATTATCATCATGGTAATAAAACTCCATCACCAAAAGCGCCTACTTTGTATTACAACTCAATAGTCTCTCTCAAGCTGTAGTAAAAGATGATTGCAATTACGAAGATAATTTGGTAGGAAAGGAATTACATAAATATGAATTGACATACGGAGTAATATTTAATCTCATGTTTATTATTATTCTTGCCATATATGACCATTTAACGAATTAATTACAAGGTATTAGAACATTACTTTGTATATGCTTATAAAAGTCCTCACACTAATCAACTCTACTTTTCTATTTTAAGTTCACCCATAAAATTAGAGAAACCATTTACAGTAGCTTAGCTTTTATGCTAAATTTAATGAAGATTGGATTTGAAAATTGTACATGTCACACACACATGCATCCATAAGCTCCAACACTAAACACATAACCTACTCGTATACTCCCACCATTCTCAAAGTGCTTAAATTTATAACTCGAGCTGGATTAACTTGTGAGAAGTCTTGACTCCGCATGCAAGACTCGTCTTACATACCAGGAAAAAACATGGACTTTTCAAACTTCAAGAGCTAGGACAGCCATCTTTGGCCATTACTTAGGAGTAAATAAACTCGAGGTTTTGGATTCAATCATAGGTTAAGAATGACCTATTGTTGTCAACTGAGACATAGGAAACAAACTTTACATCAACCAAGAAAAACTCTGTAACAAAGGACAAATACTTCATTAAAGTTTGATGCTTTTGCAAAACATAAATCAGTTGAAATATGACTTATCCTGAGGCATAGCTTTGTCTAGGAAACCAATAATTTTCTAATATCTTGACATCAATTGATGAAATGTTTCGAACATGCACAACCATTCTGCCCTAATCTAGGGTCCTGCCTATGATATGGGGGTGAAGCTTTTTCAATTTGTTTCTTAATATAATTACAAGCAATTATAAATGCTAACATATTTTCCAAGATCGAAGCTATTAGAATATGATTCTTTTTATCATACTCATTCGTTTTCGTAAAAGTGTAATTGTTTAACTGATCAATATCTAATTGTCGCCTTTTATATCTTTAATTTACTTATATACATTACTAATTAGTAGTATTATGAAATTTAGATACATTTAAGTACACATTGAGACATCCTATAAAAAAAGTACATATTGAGACAAATATAACAATATATTCCATAACAACAATTTTAAGTCAAACTATAGAATATTTTTTGCTCTTTGTTTTATAATTATATGCCATCCAATATGTCTTAAAACGGTCAACTTATCCGTTTGAAACTTGCACTAATTAAATGAGCTGAAGCCTACCATGAACATCTTTGACAACATATAATGGTCATATATGGTTTCAAACGTCATTTTATGAACCTAATATGTATCCCCTAGGGTCTCAAAACTTTTCGCCACCGGACCCTATAACCTAAAAAATTCCTCAAAAACCGTGGATAATAGCCTTTAATTTTGGAATTTTTTGACCTTTTTTCACCCGTAAATAAAAATTGTCGAGATGTTTACCATGGTCCCTAATACCCACCGGGGGTCCAATTGGGTGGGTGTAACTATCCAATAAATCTTAAAACGGTCAATTTACCCGTTCGAAACTTGCACCGATTTCGTGAACTGAAGCCTACCACGGACATCTTTGACAACATATAATGTTCATATAGGTTCCAAACGTAATTATATGACCCTAATATGTATCCCATAGGGTCTCAAGACATTTAGCCACTGGGCCCTGTAACCTCAAAAATTTCTCAAAAAGCGTTGACAATAGCCTTTAATTTTGGAAATTTCTAACATTTTTTCGCCCGAAAATAAAAATTATTGAGATGTTTACCATAGTCTCTAATACCCTCCGCGATTTCAATTGGATGGTGGAACCATCCAATATGTCGTAAAACGGTCAATTTACCCGTACGAAACTTGCACAGATTTAGTGAACTGAAGCCTACCACGAACATCTTTGACAGCATATAATGGTCATATATAGTTCCAAATGTCATTATATGACCCAACGATGTAGTATCCCCTAGGGTCTCAAGACTTTTCGCCACTGGGCCCTATAACTTCAAAAATTCCTCAAAAATCGTGGATAATATCCTTCAATTTTGGAATTTTTTTACCTTTTTTTCGCCTGGAAATAAAAATTGTCGAGATGTTTACTATGGTTCCAAATACCCTCCGCGAATCTAATTGGGTGGGTGGAACTATCCAATATGTCTTAAAACGGTTA
This sequence comes from Chenopodium album, assembly GCF_948465745.1. NCBI lineage: Eukaryota > Viridiplantae > Streptophyta > Magnoliopsida > Caryophyllales > Amaranthaceae > Chenopodium > Chenopodium album. The sequence continues at coordinate 39,314,342 of NC_137855.1, forward strand.
ATTTACCCGTACGAAACTTGCACCGATTTCGTGAACTGAAGCCTACCACGGACATCTTTGACACCATATAATGGTTACATAAGTTCCAAACGTCATTATATGATCCCAAGATGTATTCCTTAGGGTCTAAAGACTTTTCGCCACCGGGCCCTGTAATTTCTCAAAAAGCGTTAATTTTGGAATTTTATAACATTTTTTGGCCCGGAAATAAAAATTATTGAGATATTTACCATGGTCTCTAATACCCTCCGGAATTCCAATTGGGAGGGTGGAACCATCCAATATGTCTTAAAACGGTCAATTTACCCGTTCGAAACTTGCACTGATTTGGTGAACTGAAGCATACCACGAACATCTTTGACACATATAATGGTCATATATGGTTCCAAACGTTATTATATGACCCTAAGATATATTCCCTAGGGTCTCAAGACTTTTCGCCACCGGACCCTTTAACCTAAAAAATCCCTCAAAAATCGTGGATAATAGCCTTCAATTTTGAAATTTTTTGACCTTTTTTCGCCCGAAAATAAAAATTGTCGAGATGTTTATCTTGGTCCCTAAACTCTCCGGGAGTCCAAATGAGTGGCTGGAACCATCCAATATGTCTTAAAATGATCAATTTACCCGTTTGAAACTTGCACTGATTTCGTGAACTGAAGCCTACCTCGGATATCTTTGAAAACATATAATGGGTATATATGGTTCCAACCGTCATTATATGACCCTAAGATGTATCCCCTAGGGTCTCAAGAGTTTTCACCACCGGGTCCTGTAACCTCAAAAATTCCTAAAAAAGCGTGGATAATAGCCTTCAATTTTGGAATTTTTTGACCTTTTTTCGTCCGGAAATAAAAATTGCCGAGATGTTTACCATGGTCCCTAATACCCTCCAGGAGTCCAATTGGGTGGGTGGAACCATCCAATATTTCTTTAAACGGTCAATTTACCCATTCGAAACTTGCATCGATTTCGTGAACTGAAGCCTACTACGGACATCTTTGACAACATATAATGGTCATATATGGTTCCAAATGTCATTATATGACCCTAAGATGTATCCCCTAGGTTCTCAAGACTTTTCACCCCCGGGCCCTATAACCTCAAAAATTCCTCAAAAACTTGCGGATAATAGCCTTCAATTATGGAATTTTTTGACCTTTTTTCGCCTGGAAATAAAAATTGTCGAGATATTTACCATGGTTCCTAATACCCTCCGGGAGTCCAATTGGGTAGGTGGACCTATCCAATTTGTCTTCAAACAGTCAATTTACCCATTCGAAACTTGTACCGATTTCGTGAACCGAAGCCTACGATTGTAACACCCTGACCCCAAACAAATTAGGGAGGGGCATATTGTCACGAAATGCGCATCGAGGGCTAACAACTGTCCCCACAGACCAACACAAGTCCTTCCGGCGCATTTTGTCCTCACTCATGCGCACCCCAGGAAAACTTCCCAAGAGGTCACCCATCTCAAGACTAAGCACGCTTAACTATGGAGTATTCTTAGCATATGAGCTCCCTAAAAGGAAGATGCATCTTATTGATATGAGTAGTATATCAAACTCCTTTAAAGCAATCATGAGGGGTATTACAACGATGGATATCTTTGACAACATATAATGGTTATATAGGTTCCAAACGTTATTATATGACCCTAAGATGTATTCCCTAGAGTTTCAAGACTTTTCACCATCGGGCCCTGCAACCTCAAAAATTTCTCATAAAGCGTTGATAATAGCCTTTAATTTTGGAATTTTTTAACATTTTTTCGCCCGAAAATAGAAATTGGTTAGATTTTTACCATGGTCTCTAATACCCTTCGGGATTCTAATTGGGTGGGTAGAACCATCCAATATGTCTTTAAACGGTGAATTTATCTATTCGAAACTTGCATCGATTTTGTTAATTGAAGCCTACAACGGACATCTTTGACAACATATAATGATCATTCATGGTTCCAGATGTCTTTATATGATCCCAAGATGTATCCCCTAGGGTCTCAAGACTTTTCGCCACTGGATCCTGTAACCTCAAAAATTTCTCAAAAAGCGTTGATAATAGCCTTTAATTTTTTTGAATTTTTTAACATTTTTTGGCCCGGAAATAAAAATTATGGAGATGTTTACCAAGGTCTCTAATACCCTCCGGGATTCCAATTAGGTGGGTGGAACCATTCAATATGTCTTAAAACGGTCAATTTACCCGTTCGAAACTTGCACCGATTTCGTTAACTGAAGCATATCACGGACATCTTTGACTACATATAATGGTCATATATGGTTCCAAACGTCATTATATGACCCTAAGATATGTTCCCTAGGGTCTCAAGACTTTTCGCCACCGGGCCCTGTAACCTAAAAAATCCCTCAAAAACCGTGGATAATAGCCTTCAATTTTGGAATTTTTTGACCTTTTTTCGCCCGAAAATAAAAATTGCCGAGATGTTTACCTTGGTCCCTAATATTCTCCGGGAGTCCAAATGGGTGGGTGGAAGTGTGGAACCATCCAATATGCCTTAAAATGATCAATTTACCCGTTTGAAACTTGTAATGGTTATATGATATCTTTGACAACATATAATGGTTATATATGGTTCCAAACGTCATTATATGACCCTAAGATGTATCCCCTAGGGTCTCAAGAGTTTTCACCACCGGGTCCTGTAACCTCAAAAATTCCTAAAAAAGCGTGGATAATAGCCTTCAATTTTGGAATTTTTTAACCTTTTTTCGTCCGGAAATAAAAATTGCCGAGATGTTTACCTTGGTCCCTAATATCCTCCGGGAGTCTAATTGGGTAGGTGAAATTACCCAATATGTCTTAAAACGGTCAATTTACCCGTTCGAAACTTGCACCGATTTCGTTAACTGAAGCCTACCACGGACATCTTTGACAACATATAATGATTATATATGGTATCAAACGTCATTATGTGACCGTAAAATGTATCCCCTATTTATGTAGAAATCTAACAACAATCAATATTTTCAATTATCTTATATTAAATTTATGAAAGTTGATATTTCAAAATATATAACTGAGGTAATTAGTGTTAAGTTGACACTTGAAATTTTTTTTTTTTTGTACTTTTAACTTGTACGTTAGCTTTTTAATTTGTCTGTAGTACACGTCAAAAAAAAAAAAAAAAAGTCTGTAGTATATCATTTTTCTCCATATGTGTTTTTTAGTTGATTAGATGAAGGGTTTTATCAAGTAAGAACCCCTCACAAGATAATCATGTCACTTTAATAAATAATCTCACTTTAATACGAAGTATACAACTACAAATTTAACCAAATAACTGCAAGTCTACAAATTTAATCAATGTACATGTGTGAAGTTTACAAATGCCGCCTATGTTTCGGATCAGAGTACAATCTAAAAGAGTAAATACTATATACACACTAAAGTGAGGGAACCATATTATATCACTTACAAATTACAGAAACAAATATTCTAGATAACTAACGTACAAATGCATCAGAGAAAGAGAAGAGACAAAAAGAACCTGTAATTGATGCAATACATTGATTATAGCCATGGTTATATCGGATATAACTCATCTCAGATTCCTTGGGACTAGATGTGCATCAAAGTCATGCTGATAGATTAAAAAAATAGTTCGCGTTTATAATTATTTTCCGAATTTAGATCTTAAATACAGGCAGAAATTGACTAATACTTCGAATAAATAACGTACATTTCCAGTATTCACCCATACTATCCACAAAAAAGACCAGCTTCAATAACGATCAAAGGATCAAAACACGATAACAGCAACAAAACCAAAAACGACGGAGTCAATTATATGGCCAGAAAATGATCATATACTCACTGGAAGCCCCAAACTTAGCACAAATTTAAAGGGAAAAAAAGGCTTTGGATATCATTATTCATTAAATGCTTGGGCACCCAAAAATTAAGGGTAAGCCCTGTACAAATTAAATCTAAAGGGCTGTGAAAGAAATGTTACAGCGCAAATAAACGCAGTAATGCTACATATTGTACAGAGGAGAAAAAGACTACCCTATAGGCTGAGAACTTCATCCGCAATATTTTACCTGGAGACGAGAGGAAACTATTAGGAGAAAGACTTACATAACTGAACAAAATAAATACGAAGTATTTGAAAACAAGAACAAATAAAGTTTGGTAATCTTGTTCGCTTATTTCTATACTACGTCACATATATTTTAACCTTAAAAACCCTAATTTCATACAGGAATTTCCATATGTTTTTTTAGTATTCTTAGACAATGTCTGACTGATTAACAGATTTGCAGTTTTCCCATGACATAACCAGCAATTAGCATTGAATCTTCATGACAATATGCACTCAAATTCAGCTCTATATTTATTGAACACCGACTTTTTAAGGCGTCTCACGTTGGTTAAAACAACTAGTCCATGCCTCATGCTGATCGTCTTCTTATAACCAATTGACAAAAGAAATCACTTCAGACACTCAGAAACTACATAAACCACATCACCCAGAGTCCAAGACTGTAATTACGGAGTAATATTTTGCAAATTTACAACAAAGCTTAGATGCTACAGCCAAGAGCATGATGGGCACTCTCAGTTATGTTCCTTTTTCCATGTTCATTATAGTGAAACTTACAATGTTATTGAATTTAAATAATTCTTAAGGAAATGAAAACCATACAAGTTCTTTCATCTGGAACCATATATTCTTTTATTTATATAAATATATATAACTGTAATTAATAAAATTCAGTCTGTCACACCGCCCACCACCCCACCCCCCCCCCCCCCCCCCCCCCCCCCCCCCCCAAAACACCCACAACAGACAAAGCCTATACAATCTCTAAAAACAATCAAATACAACTTCACTCAAAAGAAAACCAATACAAAGCGTCCTACCTGAAGACATATGAGCTGTATGCCACGAAAGTTTCTGAAAGCATCAACAAGTACAGCATTTATCAACATCCAAGATCAGCTAGCGTTGGGGCAAAAAGCCCGTCTTGTCTCATCATAGAACCAACTGCAAGGCATTGGCACAAAATTACAAATCCAGCATAACACTTCAAAAATCTCGAACAAAACATGTACAGAAAAAACCACTAGGCACTGGTGAGACTGCTTTGGTACTTTTATCCACTTGTTTATCAGCTCCCCAAATTCTTCGTATCTTTCTTGTCCTTCTGCATAGCATTTTTTTTCTTACTAATTTCATTCCTAATTCGTCATGTACGACACAGGAAAAAACTTTTATGACACGGATAAATGTATACATTACGTAATCAATGTACTTCATAGGTAGATCTCTCATATGATGAAAACACACATAACTATGCTCATAATTATTAGGAAAACTTGAATGCCTACAACCAGGAAACACTACCAACACTATTCTTTTAATTCAGCACAAGTAACAGCATCAGTTAACTGATACTTGTATGCACCAGAAAGAAGTTAGGTTGTACAAAGTCAGTTATGAAGAACCTTGGTTGACCTCTAGAAGAAGAAAAAAAAAGTACCCCGTTACGAGTTACGACAACCTTGTACAAATCTCTCTCTCAACAGACAAATCACACACATCCAATAATTCCTATGTTGCCACAAATTAAACATTTACAGCCAGAAATAACTAAATAAACACATACTTTCGTATAAAAACTGGCTGCTTCTGGTCATTCATTGGAGAAACTTGATCACTTTTTTCAGCCTCTTCTCCAAATTTCCTGAATGGAAGGACTTCACATGGGCCTTGAACTAAACCCGCCAACACCTTGCTATCATGAGTAGACTCATAGACCTACCAGAAACAAACATGTCAAATCCACCGTCATAATCCAACTTTCGTACTTGCAAAGTTGCAATTGGCCAACATCATTCTAGATGTAGTATATTTATATATCAGACTTTACTATGAACTTTATAAAGTTAAAAGGAGAAAATGATAACAAGTTTTCTACATAAATTTTGTTTTTTTTTTTTTTCTAAAAAAAAAAGCACCTCATTGTTTTGAGGAGCACCCGGGCGGCCAACCTCCTCTGGCAAGTCATCAGGAAAGTAACACCTATGGACAACAAGCCATTTGGAACTAGTTTGAATATCCTCCCACATGTCCTGAAGCACAATAAAAAAAACATCATTATACAGCCAAAACATGATTGAGTTACATAGGTATATGTAACTTATGAATCAAATATAACTTTATATTTTAAAAGTTGAGAAAATATAGCATTCTAAACAAGAAGCTAAATGGCATCAAGATGTTGATGTGGATAACATTTACCTGGAGCTTTACAGGTATCAATTTGCCATTTTTAGAACGGAGAAGGACATAAGTCTGCAATTGATATACCATTCCATTGATACGTAAAGACCGAAAAAACTTCTTTTCATCTACGACTCTATCTGCATCACCAACCCAGTCAACATTATGCAAGCAACTCTCTGAAGTGTCAGTAAACTCCTCAGCAAGGTCACTAATCCTCTCCATCTCAACTAGATTTTTCTGCACAACATCTTTTTCATCATTATTATCAATGTTACACTGAGTGGATTCAATAACGCCATTGCTGTCACTGTGTTGATGTAGTGAAATTTCAACACTATCTAACACTTTTTGATCAACATTGTTTTGATTGCTTGATGTTGGTAAGAAATCAAGATTGTTATTTGCTTGAGGTATGGCTGGAATTTTGGGCTCTGCCTCAGACATCAACTTATCTTCAGAAGAAGATATTTCAGATTTCACCTGCAGTGAAGGTTTATCACTAGAAGGTTCTTTTGATGTTGATAAAGAGGGATCTACTGCAGTTTCTGTTGTTTTGTTTAAGCAATTTTTTGACCTAGGTTCATCTTCCTGTAAGCCTTTCAATATGTCCTTTCCGTCAATCTCACTCCCACGTCCCAGGATTGACTCAGACGATGGTTCAACAACTTTAACAGCCTTAGAGTGCGCTTTAGAATTTTGGCTTCCATTTGTCGTAGCATTTGGCTTATTCACCTGAGTGTGTGGTTTAAAATCTTGGATTCTATCCATCATTGCATTTGGTTGGTTCACCTGAGAGTGTGTTTTGAAATCTTGAAATCTGTCAATAACTGCAGTTGGCTGATTCACCTTCTCAACCATGAATCCCGCCTTTCTCTCAGAAGGCAATTGAACTCCAGTCGTGTTTGAAAGGACTTTTGGTACATTCATATTTCTGGTAACACGGCCATATTTTGGAGGAAACGGTTTCCCATGGCTCATTGTCAAGCACCTAGGACAATGCCACTCTCCTCTAGGAATGCTTTTTGCATTGTGTGATTGAAGACATCCCATATGGAAACCCTTCTCACAAGCATCACAAACAACCATATTTTCAACCTCGTTGATAGCCAGCTTGCAGAACTGACATAATAATGCCCTGTTCATATAATCCCTTGAAGGTGGAGTCCACACAGAACGTGGAGGAGGCTTTGGGTTCAGAAACTTCTGCACTATCCTAGATACCTCAAGGTGGTGATTGACAGCAGGAGTATGAACAAATGGCATACCCTGAACTGGGTGATGCATAGTAGGCAAAGCTCCAGGAGCCGCCTGACTGACGATAAGCCCTGGCATGTGACCAACAGCTGATTGTGATGTCGCTTGTGGACCACTCAAACTGACATTAATGTCAGATCTTGCAGGCAGTTGAACTGGCACCATATTCTTTGTTCCAACATTAACCTGCATCGGAGGTTGAGGTTGCAGGTGTACAGGAGTAGTCCTCACCATATGTTGATTAGTTGCAGAGCTCACTGAGAAATAGAAGGCATATATGTATAAGTTTGCAGCTATTCTACAACCTCTACATGAATTATGGTACTAAATTACCACAATAGATTGAGGTTCACATAATCTATAACTATGACACATGAAATATTATACAATTAAATGAGAATACCGGAAATAACAAATAAAAAAAATATCACCATGAATCAAATGATATCTAGAGCATTGTTGCAAACTAACAAGGTAAGCTTTAGCACAGCATAGTAGAAGGCACAAAGTAGTATGCATAATCATTATAACATGAGAGAATCAAAATATGAGGTTTGAATAAAGAAAAAGTGAGGTTTCAAAATTAAACATGAATTGTGAACTTCCCAATGAAGCCTAAGGGAGCCAAAAATTCATTTATCAAGTGGCAAAACCATGAATAAATCAACAAAAATGTCCAATCAAATAGCATTTTTGTACTTATACCAACTGTGGGGCCTATATTTAACAAAAAGTTGTTGATTTTTTTTCTTTTATAGTTTTGCCATTTGATGTGATAAACTCGTATTTTCTCAGGAAGCCTCTTTGCTAAGTCAATCCCTGTTAGCTGTTACAGGAAGAAACCCACTTCAGCGCTTGTTTCTAGTACTATTATTGTGTCAAAACCTTTCTAAGAAATAACGCACTTTGTAAACTATAGTTCATCATATATGCACATATCAGGTACCAGCAAAACAACCAGCCGCTGCACAGGATTAGCTTACCTTGGGAGGTGATAATACTTGGGACCTTATTTCTACAAAGGTTAAAAAAGGAACTACTCCCTCCGTATTTTATTACTTGCTCCAAATTCCTTTTGCGGCTGTATTTTATTAATTGCTCCATTTCCTTTTTTGGATTCCTTTCACAATATTAGTAAATTTCTTCTCTCCCCAACTATCATACTTTTAGATTCTCTCTCCTCCCAATTATCATACTTAATTCTTCCACCAACCCCACTTCCTTCAAATTTTATTACTTTCTACGATTTCTCCCAATACTCCGAACATGGAGAAATGGAGCAATAATAAAATTCGGAGGAAGTATATTCTCTACATGGAAATTAATTTTATGTATTAAAAAAATACTTTCTTAACCAGCTCTTTCACACGCACGCACACACACACGCACAACACATGCACACACCCTAAAATAAAAATCTAATACATCTAGAAAATTGCATGTACGCTCAGGATGATTATAACACATTAGTGCACGTTCATGAAGTATAAAGCAATTCTTCGTATTTTACGAACTTGATGTCATTTGTATGAGTAATGCCCCTGACTAACAACATGTCTCATAGTAAAACAAGGGTATATATTGGTGTAAGACCCATATTTACCCCGAACATCTGCCCAACCAGAAAATAGCATATTATGATACAATGGCCAGTCATCCTTTCAATTATTTACTTAATATGTCTAGTAGTATGAAAACAGATGACTGGTGCTTCAAAAAAAGAAGTATTATTCATATATGAAAAATACATATATCATAATTATTAAGATTATACATCTGTAAAAAGCAACTAAATGAAAACTGATGCCTCAATAGAAAATAATTTATTACACCTATAGTTCCAGCAACTAATAATATTAAGCATTTTTATAGACAACAGCCAATAAAAATTTAATTAGAACAATTCAATAGGAGCAGTATGACTAGGCAACTAGCTCATCATGCAATCATGACTTAACACAGCTAACAAAGAAGGAGATGAGTATAAACACAATTGAATTTTATCAGAATAGATGGGCAACAACCTGGAACATGAGGCAAAGATTGCCCATTCAGTCTGACGTCAGGTCTTATATGAGATCTATCGAGTCTAGGAGGCATCACAGATGTCGGATCCCTTCCCATGTTATTTGGAACTGAAGAAACAAGTGGAGGGCGAGCTTCAGTGCCAGAAGGGTGTTTCCGCACGGGCATAGAAGCTGCAGAAGAAACACTAGCAACAGTAGTAGGAGGTTGAAAAGCTCCTGTGGAAACAGGCACATGACCCACTTTATCAGAAGGGAAACCACGGACAACGGAAGGTGGTCCACGATTCTCACCAACAGCCCCAGTAGCAGTTTGCACTCTCTGAGATGAAAATGTAGCAGGCTGTGCAGCAAATGCCTTGGATTCTTCCATCTACAGTAAATATCAATCAAAGCAACAGAAAGTAATCAGATCAGGGCAAATAGGTCTGCAACTTTGCATGCATGACAGATTTATCTACCCTCACTGAGCTATCTCAAAGAACATAGCATTAGCAATAAAAATCAACAATATAAACAGAATAGAAATCCTATGTCATGCAATTCCATGCACAGCCTACTACTCGACGTGAGCAAAAAGACAGTTGCATTCATTTCATGACCTGAATAAAAAATCCTACTCCCTCATAATCCAATACTAAATCAAAACCATAGTATTTTTCATAGACCACACAAATAGCCAAACAAACAGCACATGCTACACAGAAGTACAATGTCAAACAAATATGCAAAGATAATAGCAACCCCAGATTGACATGCAGCAAGATCAATTTTTCATATAAAAGCTTTAATGACACGTTCAAGACTCCAGGGACCTAGCAGACCCAAACAGACAAGTAAATACCTCTAAATTTCAAAGCCAAATAGCTCTTAGATTGACCTAACTAATGGCTTGTTTGGTATGAAGTAATCAAAATGCAACTTAAATTAACTAAAGAAAAATATGCCTGAATATATGTTCTGACAAGTTTGGGGTAAGGAGTCATCAAGTATATAGGCTAGACATAACCTAGTCAATCTCGGTGATTAGGAAACAATCATAACACCTTACTTTCCTAGAAGATAATCCTGAATAAGTAAATATCCTAAAGATATTCTAATTTACCCAATATCAATATGAAAAAGGCAATATATCACACAAATATATTTTCTATATTGAGTATATTTCATATCTCTAACAAGTAAGAGTAAAATTAATCAATATCCTCTAAAACCTCATGTTTTACTGGACAATTAATGTCATAGTTATGTCACATTTGACTAGCACATTTGCCAAAGCAAAACTTTGACTAATAATATCAATAATTATCAACAGCCATAAATTATCAAATTATAATACTCGGTAAGTAGATACTTGGAAACTATATTGAGACGATTCTAAAAGTTCCTAAATGACTAAATTTAATTTTAAGTATAAAGTATAAAATGCACAAACAAAGGTCAAAGTGGTGTGTGTGAATAATGCATAGGTCAAACAAGGGCATTAAATTTGAAACGGAGGGAGTAATAAACATATGAAACAAAAACAATACGAGTAATAGCATAAAGAATGTAAATTTACACACAAACGTACTAATACTTCACCCTATCGATCAAACACGAAATTTATCAAATTTAAACCTAATGCTTTAATCAAAGCTTTAGTCACATAGATTCAATTATTTTTAAATGATCAACATAGTCTTCCTCTGCCTTTAAAACAAACAAGAAACACCTTTCTTTCTCAAATTTAGCATATATGTACAACATTAATTCAATTGCAAACTTAAATAACTCATTAGCAAGTATAAAAACAAAATCAACAAAACTCGAATCAATAAAATAGTGATGAACAAAAACCTCACCCTGCGCTTACTAAGAGCAATCTTATCCGAAATCGAGATCTTCGGAGGGCGAAACCCTACATTTCGATCCTTCAATCGATTAAGCCCTAAATCTTCAATCACAGCACTAAAAGCTTCGGTAGGAAGAATATCTTTAGGAGCCAATTCCTCACACATAGACACAACCTTACCCCTAGCTTCCGCCATCATCGCCTTCTCCGCAACCGTCGGATCTCTTCCAGCTCTCATCCTTCCTAAAGCCGATAACACAAGCACAATCTCCGCCACTCTCTTCATCTCCACAACCTCCTTCTTCCTCCTCTTCGCCGCCACAACCTCACCACCACCGCCACATCCGCCGCCGTCAATCGCAACCTCGACCTCCATCGCTCGCTTCACACCACCGCCACCACCTCCGCCGCCGCCGATATCGCCGGAAATCGGCAAACAATCATCCATAAGACAAAGAAAGCGCGAGAAACAAAGGTCGAAGTACCTGCAATGGAGAAAAAAACAAGCACAGAGAGAGATTAGCCGCCATTGAAGGAAGAGGAGAGAGAAAGTGAGAGGTGAGGAAACCCTAGAGAGAGAAAGTGAGAGGAAGGAGGAGAGAGAAAGAGAGGGAAAAACTCAAAAATGAGGAAGAAGAAAGACGTTGATAAAATTGAGAAATTAAAATAAAAAATAAAAAAATTGAGCAAAAATGAAACCTTTTTTTGGCGGGTAAAATTGAGAGGAATTTGTAGGACTAGTATAATTGTCTGGAAAAATTGAAGGAGAGATTGGTAGTAGTATTTGATTACTGAAGCATAAACGAAGAAGAGAGAAAAAAGGCAGGTGAGTTGAAAACTGATGAGAGAGAAACTTAATTTAGGGGTTTTTTTATTTTTATATTTATTTATTGATTTCTTCGGACTTTGCTTTAATTCTCTTGGGTTTTAGTTTGAGTTGGATTGTGTTTCTTGCAAGCCCATTTTTGAAAGGCTGGCCTCATAATTTTTTTATTTTTATTTTTTTGTATGTGTTCTACCACCCCAATTCACTAAATAGAATAATCCGGATTTGAGGTTCAGTTATGGGTAATAAACCGAGAATAACTTCTCAATTATAACTAGATATTTCTTTATCTCTATTTGTTTAAAGATTGTTTTTCATTATTATTAGTATATTTTTATGACATTCATTATAACAAACTTTTCATTTGATTTGTTATGAGAATTATTGGAAATAAGTATTGAAATTTCCAAAATAATAACAGTAATAATCCCTCCCCTTGTAAGTAGACCTGGTGGGGGTATTTGGTAAGTTGGAATATGGGATGGGAATGGGAGTTTTAATCCCATCTATAAAAAAAAATCCCTTTTTATTTTTATTTTATTTTTTATTTTTTATTTTTTTTGCATGAACAATTGAATGCCAATGCCACAACTTTTCTCCAAGGATTTAAGCCCTGTTTTTATTTCTTCAAAATGCAATTTGGTGCTCAGCCATCAAGTTTCCATGAAAGGAGCTTCATGTGGAAAACACGTAATGTTCGGTTCTAACAATGTCTGTTCAACATAGCATACAAAAACTGAATTTAGGAGAAAAAATAAGAGATATTAACAAAAGAACTGAGTGCAGAGAACTTCTCTGATTTATTGATTTACAATGCAGAAATATCCAACCAGGAGAAGGAAATTACAGATACAAAAAGTTACAACAGGGACAACAACACAATGGAGACTGAAGTATATTTCACAAGAACAAACGGAAAGAAAACATGTCTCTAAAGCTATGTTCTGCCAGAAGCTGATCTTCAGTAAATGCGACATTGCTACAAACAGTAACTACAGAATCAGAGTAGACAATCTCTGCATCCTGAAGAGTGAAGCCATGGATCAGTGGCAAAGGAAATCCTTTTATCAAGCGCGTGTTCAGTTGTGGCAGTAGCACATCTTTTAGCACCTCTGCTAATACTGGCTGCAAAATTGTGCCCATATATTATAAAAGATGTATATATATCGTTATAACTGTCTTAGACATAGTTGCAGAGATAATAAAGAGCAAGGTTTTCCATTATATCTTGGTATCAATAACTCTATCCTCATATGAAACTCACCAAGTCACCATACTAGAAAACCACAAATCCAAGGCATAAACCAGACCTCCAGAGAGGTAAAACTAGGATTACTTTAAAACTTATATTACATAGTTAGACAATAAAGTTTGAAGTCAATAAAGTTTTAAGATCACTGCTTAGATTTCGATAAATAATTATTACAATAATTTTTATTTATCATATATTTCATTTTACAAACTTGCACATTCACACAAGTACAAGTAGAGAAACTATTTCTAAACTCTCTCGATAGCTTAAGCAAAGGCATACTAGGAAAAATTCAATCATAAACCATACTAGTATAGACGTGAAAACTTTTTCAGACATCCAACAATAGTATAAGTGACCATTACATTTAGACACTATGTTTTAAATCCAAAAATACTACAAGAAACCTCTATGCAACTATTCAAGTATGACCTAAATGTACTTGCAGGTGTCAAATTTCCCTGTTAATGGCTAGTACATTTCAGATTTTCTTATTCTTTATCTGGTAGTTCATATGTAATCTTACTTCTCTCCCGGGTCCGTGATTTTTAACACTAAGGACATTAAATACTAACAGGACATCCTTATCTTCCTTTCCACTGCCATCGGCTTCTTAAAAGTACAAAAATGGAGGGTTGGTGACTTCGGACTTCCCCTCCTCTCTTCAGCATCCTCAATTTCCCCAACCCATTACTTCAAGAAGAGCTTTTTGCGTAAAGCATAACATCATATTGTATTTTTTTTTTAAAATTATTAAAGAGCGGAAAAGATCAGCATTAAATTTCTGTATTTGACCAGGTTGCTAACAGATTCACCATTACTCTTGTGTGCAGGCAATGGGAGCAGAAGGCATACCTCAATTACATCAATCTGCAGATCACCAATTTTACTCCATTTAGCTGACAAGTTAAACTTATCCAGTTCTATGCTGCCTGTCAGGTTATTCCCTGCGATTACAACAGAACCTGAAGCACTACTTACCTGCGTCATAAATTTGCCAGTTTAACACATTAAATGTATTTTGCAGAGATCATGTCTAAGATTTAGACTTCAGAAATAAGTATAATATGGTATGTTTGAAATTAAGTCACGGTAGTTAAGAGGGGAGGGACAAGTAGTTCAGCAGAAAATTGAAAATATTCCTTGGTTGGCAAAGATACATGTAATCCAAGGCACCACATTAGCTATATAATAAACTTACAACAGATCCGCAAGCAATTGGCACCGCTTCCCCATCACTCACAACATTAATTGTTACTTCTGCATTGATAGTTGCTTCCATTTCACCATCAAACACGTGCACATATGGAGGAGAGGCCACTGATAAGTCCAAAGCCATTTTGGCATTGGGATATTGCTCATAAAGTTGGGGTACAACTTCTTTCCACTCGCTAGTATTCAGAAGAGACTGATCTGGTATTTTGTCAACTCTCCACTCCATAAGCCCTGCCTAACTACAGAAAAATGTAGTTAATTTCGGCCCTACATCACATGCTGCAAGGGAGTTGAGCAAGATGGTTTGACACAGTGAACTGGTAAAGTCTGTAGTATTCAGCTTGTTACAAGTGTGCAAGCCAAATATATTAGAAAATGGAAACTAGAAGAGCTTAATCTTATATCTGCAATGCTAAGAGAAGATTTCTTGAGTTTATCATAGATTGTAGCTTTGCCTTCCAAATGTGTTTTTTGCAAAGATGAGCGATACGTAATATTTCATAGTTTTTAAATAGAAAAACTACATCCTCACGGCACAATTCAATATACATTTCATTAATGCTTTTGTGTCATTTATGGTTTAATAATTCACAAAATAATAATATATAAAAAAAAAAAAAAAAAAAAAAAAAAACAAGCATAACTAACCAATATTGACAAGAGGTTAGTAATGAAGTTTATTATAAACAGCATGCCTTGGCAACAGAAAGATATCAAGATTAACTCATAATGGGACCCAGAGGAACGAGAGACGAAAATATCAAGCCAAAAAGACTTACATTGAAATACACTAAAGCTGCAGAGTTGAAAACATCTTCATGCAATGACATTGCTATCATCTTAGCAGGAGTAAAGCATGGAACTGAAGTTTGTAATATGCGGTGCTGATGTGGGGTGGCCAGAGCTCCATTCCTTGGAATAAATAACCCGTTTATCACAAATCCAATGGAAGAATCACTTAAGGTGGGATCTCCAACAAAGGTAACATTTAACGCAGAAGATTCATCCACTTTTATTTCTGTTGGAAGAGACTGCAACAAGGAACCAATCTTTGAGATCCCTTCATTAAGTTTCTTTACAATAGCATTCTCAACTGCTGATTCGATATGGTTACTAAAGGCATCCACCACCCTGCGAGTTAAGCATCACATGCAGTCATGCACTCTGTTAAAACCATTCTATGAACAGTTCAGGGACTTCAAGGCCACAATATTTGGAGTCTTATTTGAGAAGTAATAACTCATGAATTATAAATAAATAGATAAATAAATTAATTAAAGTGAGATACCGAGCTAAGATCTCAAGTACAAGATCTTAAAACCATACCCTTGATATAGCCATGACGCTCCACCGTCTAACTGAATATCGATGTCATCTACGTCACATATACTATCCAAGAGGGACAACTTAAGACCACCACCTTGGTTCTCCAAGCTTAACTTCAAGCCCGCCTCCATATCTTGAACCTTTGGAAAAGTAACATTCATCAATTACTTTTCATGAGAACTGATAATAGAGAATTAATTTTTTTTTTTTTAAAAAATAAATAAATCCTTCAAAGGACTCTGTAAAAATACGATTCCATATATCCTAGTATCAACTTATAGAGGTAGGTAATGATTGATCAACATTATATTCCTTTTTCCGCAAAGATCATAACTTGTACATTCAGTCATTGACTAGGAATCTACTAAGATATATTTTTCATTTGCTTTGATTCGTTTGGACTAATAACACAAGTCAGATATCATTTACTATGTATAAACCATTCAACATCAAGATCAATCAGGAAATCTAGTTAAGAAGAAATTGATCCATTTGCAACATATGCTTCCGCGTATCTGACAGTATCTAGACAAAAAAAAAAAAAAAAAAAAGAAAAAAGAACAAGTAGATAAAGCAAACAATATGACGGCTCCTCAAAATCTCGTGGAAAAAGAATGACCGAGTTCACCTTAAAACCTTCGACAATTTACTGTACCTTGTAAAAGAAACTATGTCCACACACACAGCAGCAGCAACATAAGCAGGGTTTTCATGGAATCATATGTATAAATTTTTTAGACTATGGTATTATATCACCTCCAAACAGTCTAAAGCAGCTAGAAAGACTGCTCTCTAGAGATTCCCAGGGAGCAAAGAACAGTCAATTTCATCTTCCCAATTAAACAAACTTGACAATGGCTACTAGTAAAGTCAAAACCAAACTTTCGTCTTCTTTGCAGTCCAGCTAATTTAATTGAATTTTTGATAATACAACAGTCCTTAGCATTCCATAAATACAACTAATTCCAACAAAGATTAATCTTTGCTTTTGTCTGTATATATTACATCCCTGATCCCTCCAACAGAGGAAGCTACAGATAGGCCTACAGTTTCTAATATTCATTAATCAATGTCTTTTCCCAATAACTAACAAAAGAGCATATTAATAATTATTTTCTGAAGTTTAATAAATCCTTCAATGGAGTCTGTAAATAAAAATTTCAATGTATCCTAGTATGAACTGATAGAGCTAGATAATAAATGATGAAACAAAAAATATGAACAAGAAGAAAATAACAAACAATGTGACTAGTTCTCCTCAAACCTACTAATCAGGCTCTCCTAAAAATAGCAAGAAGAATGCCCTAGTTTTCTCTTTAAACCTGCTGCAACATACTCCGTAAGATGCATCATCACTACAAGTCAAGCTAATCATCACTCATCACTCATCACTCATTCCCTCTTAGCTAACATATGCTCCGAATGCTAATTCAATTCTTGTAACTTGTGAAGGAAACCATGTCCACTGTCCACACACAGATCACCACAGCACCAACAACAAAAGCAGGATTTTCGCCGAATCATAAGCATACATTCTAACACGAAATCACCTCCAAACAGTCTAAACAGCTAGAAAAACTGCTCTCTACAGATTCCCAATGAACATAAAACAGTCAATTGCAATCTTCTCAAATCAACAAACCTGCACTAGCTACCAGAAAAGTCTAATCCAAGCTTTTTTGCCTGCTATGTAGTCCAGCCAAATCGGTCGAATTGTCATTTATACAACAATCTCTAGCAATTTATAAATACAACTACATTCCAACAAAGACTAATCTTTGCTTTTGTCTATAAACCAAAAAGAGAAAATTGCAAATATGCCTAAATTTTCATCTCACAGTTCACAGTTACAGTAAAATCATACCGGAGTGATAAAATTATAACCGTTATAAACTCGACAACTCTCATCGATTAAACATCATATATGACACAGTAAAAATAAAAAGAAGAGTGATAAAATTTATACCTCAACTGAAGCTTTTCCTTGATCAGAAACTTCAACAAACCAATTCTGGTAAGTATACTTCCAATCCATACTTAAATTAGCAGTTGCTTTTGAAGCCTTGATTCTAATTTCATCATCACCCACTTCAACACTTGATGAAAGAACATCGATATGATAAATTATTATGTTGGAAAGAACGATTTTGACTCTTCCCACTAGTAAAATTCTTACAGTTCTCTCGATTGGGGGAAGTTCAAGTGGGGTTAGAGAAGAAATTGCTTTGTCAGTCAATAAATCTTTGAGAAAATCAAGACCCTTTTCTGAAATTGATACAGAAATAAACCCATCTTGTTTTGATTGTAATTGGGCATTTGAAATTATGCAGATTAGTGAAAAAAAGATGAAGAATTTTTTGAAAAAAGTTTGAGCTGCCATTAAAGAGTGAATGATGAAATTGAAAACTCAAAATTAAGGGTGATTTTGTTTTTTGGGGTAGGATTAATGTAGAAAGGAGATTTGGATTTATTAGCCAACAAGGAGAAATCTGAATTTGTTTATGCCATAATCGTAATCAGTACGTTTTATGGGTTTGGTTTATTAGAACAATGAATGACGGTGCAAACTGCAAATAATAGATTTGACATCCAGGGAAAGTATGTAAATACACAAATGGTTTGATTTATTATGCCTTTCACAAGTTGCACACAATGTGGTCGGAGTTACTCGATTATAACTACTTCACCGGTTAGTGGATACTTGATCAACAATTATTTCTTTAGGAGTTACTCAGTCGGTCAATATTTATTTGATCAGGAGTTACTCATTGATTAGTGTTTTGGTATGTGTCAGCTTACTGTATCGTGTGACTTGTCACACCAAATAAGTGTAACATTGACCGGGTAACCCATGATCTTTGAGTAACTCATAACCAACCCATTAATTTACCCCAACTATACAACCATTGATCAACCAAATAATTCTCAATCGGGTGATTCCTACCACTTGAGTAACTCATGACCGAATAACTCAGACCTCATTGCGTGAACAGCCACATGTGAAAATTTATAATGTAAATATACTATTATATTTTGGTCAATAAATGTATGCACAGTATTTGATAAAATTAAAGAGACAATTAACATTAACGAAGGCAAACAAGTTAATAACCATTTTAAAGAATATCATTATATAAACACCATTTACTACGTACTTTTAAAGGTAAGGAGGAAAAAAAAAGTTACAATCACTTAAATTAAATTAAAATTAAATTAAAATTAAAATTAAATTAAATAGTTGACATTAATAATATTGTACTCATGTACTACGTACAGTATTACAGCAAATAACACACACTTGAATTTTATTTCCAGTTTTCTCGAGCACTTCTACTCTGTATAAATTAAACATGAAGTGAACTCATCAGTTCAATACAGTAGATCAAATCGACGGCCTTTAATAAAAAACTAAGCACGAACTCTACTCGGTCTTAGGGACGCACCCCTGCAATCCAAACATTGATTTAAGTATTAGATGTGCATGTATCGGCACCGGAGCTCACCCGGAACAAGATTAAACAATCATTCAAATAATTTTAGTATTTTACATGCATACAGCATACTACTACATTTTTTAGTTGTTAAATTTTTCACAATAATAGCTATTTCCAAGGGTTCAAAACTTTTCCCTTCTGTAAGAAATGATCATTGCAATTTGATCACCTTTTTCTACCTTCTATTTTCTCATTCTGCTGTATTTCTATTACTTTTTCAATAGCTAATTATCTATAAACTTATTAGGTGCACAAATACAAAAATTTCAGAGCTGAATTGAAATTACACTACATTTATGTGTGCAGTTTTCATGCCATTTCAAACTCAAATGTTTATAATAGAATCCATACATTAGCCTTAACCAAAGATTAAAATTTTAATTAAGTGAGATTATTAATTTTAAAGATAGAATATATTAATACGAAGTATAAGCTATTAAACAAAAAGCGTACCAATTCCATCATACGAAATCGATCTTTGCACTCCTTACTTTGAGAAGGGAATAACTTATATATGTACTCTAGAGCACGGTACAGGAGAGTCTTGTTGATTGAAATTCCAATGAGAGAGCTCATGATGACAATAATAAGGATAGCTGCCCACAATGACTTAGGGGCTATGACAGTGTAGACTCCCGACATAAACGCCAACAATGTGCAATTTAGTGCCAAAAGGAGTAACACCATACTCCGATCAATCAACATCAATGATTTGTCTGAATCAAAGACCATAGACCATATGAGACAAATCAGGACCAACATTGAAAAAAATAGGGCTAGTGTATTGGATACCAAAAACACCAAAAACGCTGCCTTCTTTGCCAAAATTGCTTCCCCGTTGTCTTGATTAAATCCACCGGGCAGAGTGAATCCAGCAGTGAATGTAATGGTGGCTAATAAGGCAGCTACCACAAACAAAGAATTTCGCACTTCCAACAAATTTGTCTTAGCTCGAAAGTATGTCGTTTTAATCTCTGGATCAAGTCCAATTCTCTTGCACATTTGGTCCTGCAATGATTCATAATTGAAGTTCACTTCTACAGTTCTACCTTCCAAACTATATGACATATAATAAAAAAAATAAAAATAAAAAAAAAAAACAACACCTTTGTATACTAGTCCACATACGTATTGCCAACATAGTTAATTCAATAAAATTTGTGTTCATTGATATGCAAAGCTCGATTAGATCTTATCTTTTTATGTTTTAAGGAAAAGGTACAAAAGAGCATAATATTTGTTTATTTTGCGCATTAAAAAAGCATCATATTCATATATATATAACATTTAATAAAATGAATCTTAAATTGCAAATTTTATTGGAAAGAAAACATACCCATGATTGATTGTCATTGCATTTTTGAGCTAACATATCCATGGCAGATTCATCTTTATTATCCTTGATGTCATAGTTGATCTTATCAACGCTGAGTAAAGTTTCAGTCAAGAATAAGTCGTCATCTTGTATTGCTTTGTGTAATGGTGTTACACCTTGAGAGTCTTGAAGATTAATTAGATCCTTCATCCGTGGAATCTTGAGAAACTCTTCATAGTCTGTTAAACTTGAAAGTTTTATATGATGTAAAGGAGAATCCTTATTTTCAATACAAAGATCTCGAAACGTGTTGGGGAATTTGTGTATGATCAAGGGTCACAAAAATCACATGCTTTAATCCAAACCAAGGGTTCACTCCTGAACACGGATGGTTTCTTTTCCAAAACTGCTTTTATAAACCACACACAACCAATTTCATGCGATTTCTCCCAAGGTGATTGTCCGTTGTTGTCTTTTTGGGTGATGAATTCTGGTGCTTCATTTACTAACCATGTCCCAAAGCTTACATCTGCTTCAATTTATTAACCATAAATTAGTAAAAGAAGAAAATATTCCCACCATCCTCAGACCAAACAAAATCACTTATACATTACTTAGCTTTCTTAGTCAAACAATGCATTAACTTATTATCTCATAATTATGTGTCATCAAGATATTATGTGTCAAGATATCATGTGTTAAAAATAAATATTCGGAAAAAAATACACTTTCAAATTAATTAATTAATTAAATCATACCTGTTAAGCAGCTTGTAGCAAGATGCAATATATTCAAACCAGTTGAGGAATCTTTTAGATATTTGGTCCAGCTTCTCTTATCCAAATTTCCCAATATGGCTGTGGCTTCTTGAGAGCAATTGTTTTGTATAGCAATAAACAAAGTAGAGTACTCTAGCTTGTAAAAATCTAGCAGTTTATACACAGTTTGATCATTCCGGAGTAGTGACAATATGTAAAGTGCAAGATCTTCACGATTGTTGCGTAATGCCAAGTGTAGAGCTCCTTCATATTCTTTGTTCTTTGCAAACCAGGGCAATAAATTAAAATCATCTACAATCCATCTTAGTCTGCTTTTTTTGAAAGCTTCTACAAGGATTCGTACAATCTGGTTTGTTGCTTCATGAGTGGTAGTTGCAGCAACATGAAAAGGATTGTTTTGATTATTGTAATCCTTAAGATCAACAAGATCCACAAATTGATCTTTCCAATTGCTCTCCAATATGAATTTAAATAGCCATTCTTTGTCACTTTTTATCCAACTATGAACTATTGTAGATCCTTCTTTATCTACTCCTTTGATTAATTCTGGATGTCTTTCCAAAACTTGTGCACAAAAGTTTTCTGCTTGTAATGAAGAATTGCTATTTAATAATTTTTATACGTACAATCATTCATTATTAAACATTATGCGTAAGTGAAGCCTTTTTTTTAATTTTTTTTTTCAACCGGACGTAAATGAAAAGTGAAGCAAGTATTTAAAAACAGGAGGAGTATGTACTATCATATAATAATGACAAAATTGGCCTCAACACTCTAAATTATGGTTTGGGTGCACCCTGCACCATGTTCTTTGCTTAATAGTCAAAACACCACAAACTTACAATAGTAATGTAACAATACATTAGTATGTAATCTATTATCTTCTTTCAAAAAAAAAAAAAGTAATCTATTATCAGGAATAGTAAATAAATATATGGCATGAGTATATTAGATTATTAATGAAAGATATTAGATTATTAAATATTAATATTAGATATATTGGACTCACCCAATTTTTTTCGTTTATTTTATTTTCTTGTTTAATTTGTTTATTAAAATACTTCATTCTTTTGCTTTTTATGAGATGAAACATTTAATCCCGTAGTTATTATTTTATCCAAGTAAGAGTTCAAGACTCAAGAGTGCTTGATTGGTTAATCATTAAAATTGAGGGATCGGAAACAAATCAAAATTTAAGGGAATGTGCAAATGGGGGTGTTTGGTTGATAACAACATAGTAGTAAAATATCTGTAAAAAAACATAGTGCGAGTGGTAAAGTGAAGGAAGTAAAAAAAAAAAAAATGAAAAAAAAAAAACAAACAAATAAGTAAAAAAAAAACTGTTTTTTTTTTTTTTTTTTTTTTTTTCACCGTCTGTTTTTTTCTCTCAAATCTTGATTTCCATTAATATTTGTATAGTAATACACTAATATAGCAAAAAATCAACATGGTAAATTTTATAGTATCATCAAGATTAGGAATATAGATACAGAGTATCATTTTATCTTCTACAATATAACTTGTTGTCAAAACTACTCAAAATAGAAAACTACTCTATATTCCCATTAAAAAAAGTTATCACCGGACACCAATGTTATGCGAAATGCATCTCATTGAAGTTGAAATGCAAATCAAACAATTCTTATTATATATTTTAAAAAATTAAATGTTAATACACTAATTTGGTAAAAAAAAAAAAAAAAAAAAAAATCAAATTTTAACTATTTTGTAATTTTGTAACAAATTATTTGTAGGTAAAGATAAGCAAGGTAAATTTAGTAAAAACTATCACCGCAAATTCACGGAAAACTAGTAGATACAACATTACATAATATCGTGTAAAATCAATATTAATATCCTTTTTTTTTTAATCTATCTATAAACCTATACTTAGGGCTTGTTCACATTTACTTAATTTCAGTTCAGTTCAGTTCAGCTCTATTCAGTTCAGTTCAGTTAAGTTCCAATCAGTTCAGTTCAGTTCAGCTCTTAATTTCCCTCTCACATAAAATATTCATTTCAGCTCAATTCAGTTCAGTTCAGTTCAGTTCAGTTCCAATCAGTTCAGTTCAGTTCAGCTCCAATCAGTTCAGTTCAGTTTAGTTCAGCTCAGTTCAGTAAATGTGAACAGGCCCTTAAGGCGAAACCTGGAATGACACTTGTCGTTTCCTGGTTAAAAATTGTCCCGCCTTTTTTTATTTCTTTTATTTTTTGCCATATTTTAATGACATTCATTTTATAAACCTCAATAATAGTTATTTCCATTTTAACAACATATTTAATCCTATTATACTCAATTTCTTTTACATATATTTTATGTACTAGGAAACTTTTACTTACATAAATACTAACATAGATTAAAAATAAGGTATTGTTTTCTCAAAAAAAATAAAAATAAAAAAAAATTATTGTAATATATTATTTTTTCTATATCAAATTTTTTCTATATATAGTATAATTTTATCATTATCAATTTTTTCTCTAACATTCATCATCTGACAATAAAATTTATTTTAATCTACAGAAAAATCATTTGGTAGCATACTTTGTATAAATAATCTTAAAATTACATAACATTTATAAGAACAAAATCATTCTGTTATAGTATACATAACATATATTGGAAAATTTAATCTAATTACTCTAAATATTTATGTGATCATTTAAAAAATAAAAACCCCTACTAATCACTAAAAATATATAAAAAAAAATTGATTACGGATCGGAATATTAATAATTCTAAAGTAAAATAAAATCAGCAAAATTTCCATATTATTCGAGTCAAAGTGTGTTAACAATTTAAGGATAGATGTATACGAGTTTGTATATGGGTACAAATCTAAGCTAATATTTTAATTCTCTTACATAAAAGCTTATAGCTTCTAAATTTTTATTATTATATTAATTTTTTTATACAATCTAATTCAATAACCTTTACGTATTTGGTATTTGTATAAACTAAAATTCAAGTTATTTTGTTATAAATAATTTTTATAGATAAATTAATGTTGAATTTACACCATTATTTATATTTTACTGTTGTAAAATTTAACTATGATCGTGCATGGCACAGGACTTAACCTAGTTTTATCTAAAATCATATGATCACCTTCCTAATTTACAGTGATTAACAATTTGAGATCTTCATTGATCCTTTAACAATGGCATTGTTTATATTTGAGAGCTTCAATATTCAACAATGGTGGATAAATTAATAAAAATATAATTAATATTATATAATCATAAAATCATTAGATATGATACAACTTGTCAAAAAAAAAAATATATACTACAAGATCTTTTAAATGAAAATGTTTACGAAGATAATCATATTGATTATTATCAATAAAATTAATTTGACATAAAATTGAAGAAAAATCATCATATTTTTACATTAAATTTATTAATTTCTTATGAACTTAAGTACGCCTGACCCAAAGATAAGCAATCAAAATGAGGATGAAGGTTGAATTAGCAATTTAATGGAATTTGAGTTTATTTGAAAAAAGGAATTTACCCTCTGAAAGTAAGAAAACAAACAATACTTTAAATTAGATTTTTCAATCTATAACTATAACTAAAATAGAAACCACTGACATCATCCTTCTCCAAAGCTGTATACGTTTTTAAGAAATTTTTTCCTGCCTAAATGCATTGATGAGATCATCGCTATTTTTTATTTTTTATTTTAAAGCTAAGCTACTTCCTTAAATTGCTTTGAAATATGAAAATTATTATAAATATTGACAACAACTATTTAACAAAAAAAAAAAAAAAAAAAATACGGAGTAGATGCTTCTACATACTATTGTATAAATGTACAAATTTGCTAATCATAGGAAAGCCAATTTTTTTTTATTTTTTTTTGGTTCCTAAATAAACAGAAAAAGTTGATTGTTCTCAATATAACTAAAAATTATATATTCATCGTTATATATTTTGATAAAACCGTGCATTGCACGGGACTAACCTAGTTCCTATCATAGTAGTGACAAGTTATCATGGTCACTGATAAGTTATGATATAAATGACATGTAAATTAGATTTTTTAATTTTTTTTTTAAATGTAATATTTAAAGGCTAAGATTAAGCAACAAACATAATAAACGGTTCAGATTTAATCTCTTAGTGTAGTCGACGACTATACTAGAACCATTCATTTTTTTTATCATGTTATTTTTTACGAAACAAAATTTTGGTCTGAAAATTTTGATTGTGGATGCAAACACGTATGAATTAGGAATAATTTTATTCATTAATAATTAAATTATAGATTATATAGTGTGTAAATTATATAGCACCATGTCAACTTAAGATGGATAAATCAAGACCAAAACGTTTTATTTCTTTGCTTTAGGTTTTAGTGGATAGTAAAGATTAGAAAGAAAAACTAACTAAAGAGATACCCATATTTAATCTATTTAATCTATTATCATCAATAATGCTATAACTGAAAGGTAAAAAAAAAAAGATAAATAGATCGTCGATTCACCTGTGCATAATGGAGCAAGATGCAAGATATTGAGCTTTTGATCATTCGTAAGAAGTTGAGTCCAACCTTTGTTATCGATTATTTTCAATATCTCTTCAGCAACTGTATGACATTGATTCTCGACAGCCAAGAATAGTACATTCTTCTCACTTTCGATAACTACATTTTCATCCACTGACAACAAATATACTGCTAGATTTTCTTTCTTATGAATTATGGCCAATGACAAAGGCGTGTCTCCAAAATTGTCTTTCACTAACCAGGGATAATGTTGATTATTTGAAAGGCTCGGTGATTCTTTTTTGTAAATATTTACAAGCAATTCTGCTATTTTTATAGCATCTTCTGTACACGGGGCATAATATGCCAAGTTGTGTAATGGGTTGGCACCATACTTAATATCCATTGAAGATACCAAGTGTGTGAAAATTTTATTTACATCTTGGATGATATCCTTACATTCTAAGAGAATTTTGAATGGCCAAATTTTACCATAATGTGTCCACAAATGAAACGCCGAACCTCCATATTTATTTTTTTGTTTGATTAGCTCAGGCTCTCTCCGAAGTAGTTCTCCAAAGATTTCTTCTGCTTCTTCTGTAATCATAAAAGGTTTACATAGATTATACTAATGCACATGTGTGTATATTTGTGTGTTCAAAACTTTACATAAAGAAAATGGTACTCATGTGCTACCTTCACCCCAGAATATCTGACACATATGAATATATGATACACTAGTTTGATTTTTTTGTATAAGTAAATATTAATGAAAATTATTTTAAATATATTTGAAACTTTTTTTTTTATTGAAAAAAAATATATTTGAAACTTTGTACTCTATTGACACCTATCTATTTAACAACATATTTTATGATATAATATGTTTTTATATGTTAGTAAAAAGTTATTGTCACATCTAATACATAAATAGTGAAAAAAGTTCAATATTCTAGATATTTTAGGACAGAGGGAGTAATAAGATTTTATTAGATTCATATTGATGTTGTACGAAGTACAATATAATATTAATTGTCCGTACAACTTTCTTATCAACAAGTGTTTGTTCGCTTCCATTTTGACTTACCATGTATTTTTGCGTCGTGTAATTTTAATACTCCGTACAACTTTCTCATCAACAGGTGTTTGTTCGCTGTTCCATTTTGACTTACCATGTATTTTTTCGTCGTGTAACTTTGACCCACACTATCAATAACAAAATTTTGTTGGAATAAATTCATGAAAATCAGTTGTTTGAAAAACTACCTTATAAAAACGACTTAATAAATAAAATTTGTTTATCAAATGGAAAAATCATAAATAAAACAACTTAAATGTCCAATCAGTATGCCATTTTCGTAAATATTACAACAACAGTGTGACCTTATTTACAATTTTGCCATTTGATAAACAAGTTTTGTTATCATATTGATAAACTTGTATTTTCTGTATAAAAACTACTTTATAAAGTTTAATAAAATGTTGTAACAGGTTCCATGCTTCATGCATGGCCATATTTTTGGAGTTTAACTTTTTTTTTTTTTTTTAAAATAGTATTGGGAGTTTAACTATCTTCCAACATTTACTTTTAATTCATTATTGTCTTTTTAAAATTAGTTTTCAAGAAAATATTCCCATATTTAATTATTTATTTGTTAAAAAACTATCAAAAAAACTATTATGTTCGTTATCGAAAGAAGTTAACAATAATCATGTTTACCTGAGCCTTCGATAAAATGTATTGAGTGGAATGGAGTGAAGCCATCGACGCCGTTGCAACTAATAGGATGGGGTGACCTCAAGATCTCTAAAGCTAACTTGCTCAGTTTATTGTGTACGGCTTCGAACACTAAGGAGCAACCACGTTTACTAGGCATATTGGAAATCAACTCCGTATCCATTTTATAAATTTCCAACGCACATTCTTCTTGATAATTAAAAACAGCCGTAAAGCAAGGGTTATCTCCCCTTGAATCCTTCAACAACCAGGGTCGTTCTTGTTCTGATGGTAATGTTGATAAACATCGATAAACATCTAGAAACATCTTTACTATCTCTAAATTACCAACATTGGCTGCTACATGAAGAGGGTTCCACTTGCTCATTTTATTCCCTGGTTGAACAAGGAGTTGCGGCTTGGCTTCTTGAGGTAAAATCCCCATGGTTTCTCTTATAAACTCTTCTTGGTTTTGCAGCGCCGCCATGTGAAAGATGTTGCCATGATAAAATCTTCCAGAATGGTCATCCTCCTCAGGATAGAAAGTCAAGTAGTATTCGGTGGGTTTATTGGATTCAACACATTGTTTAAGGAACTCTACATCTCCTCTCACTGCTGCATTTCTCAGCTCTTCATCCATTTTTGAGGATGTCATGATTGGAATTTTGGGTTTTGAGGGAATTTTTTGAGTTCAAAAACAAAACAAATTAAGTGGGGTTTGGAGTCAAATAATTAAAAATCAAGTTGGTCTATATATATTGTTTTTCACTTTTTGGATGTTTTTTTAGGTGATACTTTCAGAAAATGAAAAATAAAAAAATTAACGAATATAATAAAGCAACCAATTTAGCAAATTCATATTCTATAAGCTAGAATGTTTAACTTTGGTGAAATGCAAGCCAGTAAGAATCTTTGTAATTAATTAAAAGGCACGCAATATGTGTTTACCTTTTGAAATTTAGTTGTCACACTTTTACTTTATGTTATTTTCAACTTAATTGTCAAAGTTTCTAGTATAACATAGACAATTTATATCATAATTATTTACATTAGCTCTTCCCACTAACAATATTGTTTGAGTAGGTTAGAAAAGTGCTTTGTATCAACTAAAAATAAATAAAGTATTGAAATTGAAACTGCTTGTTTAACAAAAATAAATTACGTACAAAATCAAATGATTAATTGATAATCTACCACATGTAAATTATATTTTCAGTGTTGAACGTTATAAGTACATCCAATAAAGAAGCTTAAATAAATGGGTTAAATTAATTTAAAGTTACAATTAAAAAAAATTAAATATTAAAGTTATTTTCAAATTGACCTTCTTTTAACAATAAAAATAACAAAAATAAGTTTTATAAACTATTCATTAAATTGCTTAAAGCTTGGTATAGGAATATCAATATATGTTCCAAACTTATCTAAACATTACACGAAACAAATTTTCACTTTTGATTTTATTCCTACCTGTATATATACTTTGTCTTTATCACCTTTTCTCATCATTTTTTTCTCTTTTATTTTCTCTTTTTTTAATTTTTGTTTCAAGATTTACATAGATGCATATAATTTTGTAGAACATTTAGGAAAGATATTTGCATTTAACCATTAGCTTCTAAATTGATTACTACGCAAAGGATAAATATAAAAATATATTCCAAACCTCTCTAAATATTTCAAGGAATGAATTTTAACTTTAAAAGATTCATATATTCTAAGACTTCTAACGATAACCCCACTTCTCACGATGCAACATTGGTACTTAAGTGTATGTTTGACTCACAAAATCTAGGTATATATAGGTTATATTATGATCAATCTAAAGTTTAAACCCATAACACGTGTTTGGGTGATAATTTATAGAATAGTGAATCCATACATCATAACTAGAGGTGTTGATTTGAAAAATTGGATCAGGTTCAGTAGGGCCTATTTGGGTTGTCGGATCAGGTCCATTTCAGGTTGAACTCATGCAAACTCTTTATGCACATATAAGTAGAAATTTGAATCGGGCTACTTTTTAGTCGGGACGAGTTACTTTTTGATACAAATTTTTGCCTATACTCTAGGCTAGTCAGCTTTCCCTACACCCCATGATATTACGTCGTTTTATATTGCACTGATCTGCCACTTTTGTTTTTTTTTTTTTTGTTTTTTTTTTCTTTCTTCATTTTTCATTTTTGTTAACTTTCTATTCAAGCAACTATATAATGATTTTCTTAACCTAATTTCCATTTTATTTCTCTCTTATTTTACTGATTTCATTTTCTCTCTCCTGCATTTTTTATTTTTCCCCCAATTTTTTTCTCTCTTCTTCCATGGAAATTTCTAGCTCAATTGCGTTTGATCGTGACTGTGATTCTAGCTTAATTGCTTTTGATCGTGATGGTGATTGTACGATTATAATGTTTTGATGTCATAGTTTTTGTTCTACTGATTTTAATTTTGATTATAATGCTCTGGTTTTGGTATTGGTTTTTGTAATTAGAAGTTGATTCAAAATTTTGGTTGTATTATTCTTCTAATTTGATTCTTATTTGTGTAATTGTTTTTATTTTGTAATTATGATTGTAATCTTATCATTTGATTGTTGCCTTTCCAGTTTTGTGCGTCTTATATGAACATCTATAGTTGTTATTGTTAAGCCAAATCGATTATTTTTATCACATTGGTGTGTCGTTTAAAATAATTTTAGTAAAAAAAATGACCACTTGTGTAATAGTAAATGTTCATTTATGTTTAATGTATGTTTCTGTAATAAACTATATGTTTATTGTAGTAGTATACGAAAATATATGTTGTACATGTAAATTTAAATGATTTTCATTCTTTTAAAGATGCTCATGTAAATTTTAACTAGTGAACATATTTTAATATTTATTCCCTCCAAAAAAAAATAGTTTAACATTTGTTATTCGGCTTTGTTGTAATAATGTTCAATTATGCAATTATAAATGTTCATTTATATATACACTTGTGTTTATGGAATTATAAGTTGTACATGCAACTTTTAATGATTATCACTGTTTTGTAGTTTCATTAATAATGTTCAGTTATGTAACTATAGATAATCATATATATTTTTACATATGGTAATTTTACTGTAATTGATCAAATGCATTATTGTAATTGACCATTATTGCTACTGTATTTGTTCATTTGTTACACGTTTAATTATTGCAGTGAGAATAGAGGATGCTGTTATTTTTTAAGAAGCAAGTCACTTTGATTTTTGGAGGAAACAATTTTCTTCGGTAGATGATGCATATGAAATGTATAATGAGTATGCTTTTATGAAAGGTTTGGGATCAGAGTTAGGAGGAGTAAGAGGCGAAAGGATGGCTCATTTTTTATGAAAGGATTTATTTGTTCTAATAAGGGGTTATAAAGATAATAAGTGTAGAAATATTATTTCCTATGAGTGACTTGATACAAGAACTGAATGTTTAACTTTTGTACAGTTTCCTATTGATCGTTAAGGTGTGTTTATGAACATATTTTAATATAGTTAGTGAATGATGGTTCAAAGTCGTCAAAAAAATATTAGTATTATATATATCCTATTTAAATGTTTGCTTTTGAACGATGTGATTTGTAATAATACTTTGGGAAACAAAAAGTTTATATCCTTCTTATTAAAATCAAATAGAAATTGTATATCACCAAAAATTAAACTATTGAATATTAAATATACAATTCATGATTCTACACATATTGATGTTGCGCGAATCCATGCATTCTTGACTTCCTTATTTTTGTTGTCTGATCTTCCTTTTTTTTCCTTGCTAAATATCCACGATTTTTTGTTTAACTAATAGACAAAAACAAGATTTTTTTAGTTAGATTTGAGCAAGAATAAGTGTTGAAATGAACCAATTTTCATATGAATATGAACATAAAACAATTGAAATGATCGATATGGAAATGAACATATATTAATATATAAATGAACATATATATTTGTAGAATTGATCATCTATTAATATGGAATGAACAACTATTAATACAATAATGAACATATTTACATAATTGAATATGAAAATGTACATCTATTAATATATAAATGAACATGCATTAGTTTAAAAATGTCTATGAAAGATATCAATCAATGAACATGAAATATATACGTAAATAACACTTGAAGCTATCAATATGTGATTTATCATACATCCATCTGAAAAAAAGACATATGTTGAAACTCAAAATTTAACCGAGCATGAAATATTTGAAGAAGATGACCAAAATATAAATATTTATCAAAATTCTAGTAATCGTATATTAATATGTGAAAACCATATACTTTTATGCGATTGAACATCTACCAAAATACAAATGAATATTCATCTAAAATAACTTTCCACTCCAAACTATGAAAAAGAATGAACATTTATATACACAATGACTATGTAGTAATAATTTTCCACTCCAAACTATGAAAAAGAATGAACATTAATACAATGATTATGTTGTAATATATAAATGTAGTAATATATTTATATTAATCATCTATTAACATGTGAATGATTGTATACTAGTATATAAATGAACATTTATTGAAACGGAAATGAACATTCAGTAAAAAAGAAACGCTACGAACAAATTCAATTAATGCTTACTTTTCTCCAGATTCTTTGATGTTGTTCTCTGAAACTATTTCCTTCAACTGCCCCCCCCCCCAAAAAAAAGAGAATACTTCATAGTTCATACCCAAAAATCAAAAGCTACTTGTTCAGATTACTAGTTTTTAAACGAAAATTAGTAAAAATTACTAAAATGCAATAGTTCATAATCTTTTTCTATGTTTTATACTTCGATGATGATCCTGTAACACAATTGCAACAAAAAATTACTAAAACTAGGGTTTATACTTTTTTTTGAACTAAATATGAACAAAATCACTTACTCCTTTGAATTTCGACCTTGATTAGTTGAATTATGTAGTAACTGAACAATTTTTTTTTGATAATTTGTCATAAATTCATAGAAATTTTATATTTGAAAATGCAAAAAATAGATTTAGAGAGAGAAAATGTAGAAAATGGGTGAGGAGAGAGAAAGTGAAATGATAATGCTTTTTTTTTTCTTCTGTATATATGGGGTGGGGGAAATAGTACGGATATTACTATGAAGTTGCTGTAAAAGTGAGTATTTGGGGAAGGGGTGTTAAACGATGAGTTTAGAGAGGGGTGTAGGCTAAGATGCCTAGACTAGAGTCTAGCCATATATAATTAACTTTTTGACACTCTTTCAAAACTCCAAAGTATAAATATTAGAAATTGGGTTAGGGAAGAAAAGGTGGGTTTGAGTCGCATAAAAGGAAAAAAAAAGAAAAAAAAAATTGAAAAACTATAGAACTAACAATTATATTCCTTGTTTCAAAAAAAAAAAAAAAAAAAAAAAAAAAAAAAAAAAAATTATATTCGATGCAACCATCAAACCACGCCATACGCCGTACGCTGATGCAAAGGACAAGAATCATATATAACTTGAAGGTGTTATTATAATAAAGCCCAACTTTAGTAAAAAGCGTGCGAAGCATATCATTTGTTGAAATCCATCGTAGTCGACTTGTGAGTGTCTCACATTAGAAAAAGAGGAGAGTGGTTCAACTTTATATGGTAGAGGAGTTACTCCTTGTTCGGGTTGCCCAGCCCCATTTTTTATTATTTCGAAATTTAACAGTATTTGATCAACAATTGTGTGTTGGAAGTTCTTGTTATAATACAAGAGTGTTGGGAAAAAATAAGAGAGAGAGAGAAAAACAATGAAAGGGGAAAAGTCCCACATTGATTGGGGAGGAAGGTTTTTCCTTGTTTTTATAATGTAGTGCTTTAGCACTACTTAGTTGAGTAAGTTGGAGGTGTGTGTTACTCCACACACGCGCGCGCGCGCGCGCCAAGCCGGGTCGGGCTCGGGCCTCGGGACTTGGGGTCTTGGGGAATGCGATGCGCGGGCGTGGGTCCTTGTTATCTTTTTGGAGAAATTTTATTTCCTTTTTCTTGTTAACAGAATAGCTAATTAATTCACTCCCTTGTTTCTTGCCTCGTTTGTTGACTGACTAGATTAATCTGGTCATCTTCTTGGCCAGATTCTTCCCACCTTTTATGCTTCCCGTTTTTCCTCTTCACCTTATAAATATTCGGTGGTTTTCTCAGCCAAAACACAATACAATCAGTCTTCTCTCTTCTCTAAAATTATCTAAACACATGTTCTTCCTGTTCTGTTTTCTGGGCAAGTATTCTGAGTTCCAGTCGGGTTTGTGAGTGCACATAAACTCCGGCGCCGTGCTTATCCTGGAGGGCGACCGCAATTGTCTACTGCACCGGGAGGTAGCGCGGAATCGTCTTTTAGGTCAGTGGTTCTCCACGACGCGGCTATTGTCAGTTTGGTTCACGCATCAAGAGATAAGTTATTTCTGTTTATTGCTTATTAGTATAACAATCTAAAAGACGATTATGGCTTCCAAATTCCTTGTTCCTGATATGTCTAAACTAGAACCTCTTGATGGAAAGAATTATAAACGTTGGGCTGTTAGGATGCATTTTTATTTGGAGCAGATTGATGTTGCATATGTTCTTGATGATATTGTTGAACCTGTTGATAAAGATGATTTGTCTGAATCTGAGATTAAGTTTTTTAAGGATGATAGAACTTGTAAGGGCATGTTGTTGCATTATATGTCGAATAGTCTGTTGGATATTTATATGGGTTTTCATCATGCTAAGGATATTTGGGATGCTTTAGAGAAAAAATATGGAACTGATGATGCTGGTACTAAACGTTATTGTGTTAGTAAGTGGTTAAGTTTTCAAGTTGTTGATGATAAGCCTATTATTGATCAGATTCATGCTTATGAGAGTGTTTGTATTAATATGGCTGCTGAAGGTCTGTCTATTTGTGATACTACCCTTGCTATTGTTCTGATTGAGAAACTCCCTCCCTCTTGGAAGGATTTTCGTAACCAACTCATGCACAAAAAGAAAGACCTAACCTTAGAGGAACTTGCTGCCCACCTCAAAATTGAGGAGGAAAACCGTATCAAAGACAAAGCCCCTTCTGTTTTTCCTTCCTCTTCTTCTGCCAAAGCCAACCTTGTTGAACCCAAATCAAACAACCAGTCCAAAGCCAAAAACAGTAACCTTAAGCCTAATGGGAAAATTCAGAAGTACAAGTTTAAGGGGATCTGTTATGAGTGTGGTATGACTGGTCACAGGGCTAGAGATTGCAGGGTCAAGAAGAAGAATGGGCAAAGTCAAGCAAACCTTATTGAAGATTCTGACGTTATTGTTGCTGTTGTTTTAGAAGCTAACTTTACAGGTAATGCTGCTGAGTGGATTGTTGACACTGGAGCTACCAGACACATCTGCGCCAACAAGGACATGTTCACTACCTATGACAAGGTTGAAGGCGAAAATGTCTTCATGGGCAACTCAGCTTCTGCATCTATCCAAGGCAAAGGGAAGATCGTTCTCACTCTCACTTCTGGAAAATTGCTTACTCTCACTAATGTTTTGCATGTTCCAGAAATGCGCAGGAATTTAATTTCTGGCAGTTTGCTCATGAAAGCTGGACTGAAGCTCTCCTTTGATTCTGATAGATTAGTTCTTACTCGCAATGGGGAATTTGTGGGGAAGGGCTTTTGTAATGGGGGGCTTTTTACTCTTGATGTTAAAATTGACACTATGAATAAGAATGCTAGTACTTCTTCTGCTTATATTGCTGAGTCTATTGATTTATGGCATGCTAGATTAGGCCACGTTAATTTTGATTCTGTTAAAAGGCTTAAACACTTAAATTTGATTCCAAGTTTTTCTAAAACTGATTTTTCGAAATGTCAAGTTTGTGTTGAAGCCAAATTTACTAAGAAGCCATTTAAATCAGTAGATAGACAGACTGAAGTACTGGAACTTGTTCATAGTGACTTAGGTGATTTTAATAATCACGAAAGTAGAGGGGGTAAAAAGTATTATATTACTTTTGTTGATGATTGTTCACGCTTTTGCATGGTTTATCTTCTCAGGTCTAAGGACGAAGCTGAGGAAATGTTCCTCAAATATAAAGCTGAGGTAGAAAACCAGTTAGACAAAAAGATCAAGAGAGTTAGGAGTGACAGGGGTGGTGAGTACAGCCCTGACACTCTTAAGGCATTTTGTGAGCAACTTGGCATTGTTCACGAGACGACGACTCCCTATTCACCCGAACAAAACGGTATAGCTGAAAGGAAAAATAGAACTTTAAAGAATATGATGAATTCTATGCTTATTAGTTCTGGGCTTCCTAATAACATGTGGGGGGAGGCTATTCTTTCTGCTTGTCATGTTTTGAACAGGGTTCCTCACAAGAAGCTTGACAAGACTCCATACGAAATATGGAAAGGTCGAGCGCCAAACCTGAAATACTTGAAAGTGTGGGGGTGCCTAGCAAAAGTAGGCATACCTAGTTTCAAGAGGGATAAAATTGGTCCCAAAACTGTTGACGCTATTTTTATTGGCTATGCTTATCAAAGTGCAGCTTATCGTTTCTTTGTTAAAGGTGCTAACAACTCTTATGCAGGTGGTCATATCATTGAAGCAAGAGATGCTGAGTTCTTTGAGAACATTTTTCCTTTGAAAATGTCTCCTTCTAATGATAGTGAATTGCATGCTAGTAGTTCTGTTAGTTTACCTATTGCTAATGCTCCTATTACTAACGATGATTCTGTTTTGGAGCCAAGGAGAAGCAAAAGGGCAAGAAAGGAAAATAGTTTTGGTCCTGATTTTATTACTTCTTATTTATCTGAATCTTCCTTAATTGATGATGATTTTGTGCATATTTTTGTTTTGGAAGATGATCCAAGAACCTATGATGAGGCAATGAGGTCAGTTGATGCTGTTTTTTGGAAAGAAGCAATTGATAGTGAATTACAATCAATTCTCAATAATAACACTTGGGAATTGGTTGAACTTCCTAGAGGTTGTAAGCCCATTACTTGTAAATGGATCTTTCGGAAAAAATTAAAGGCCGATGGATCCATAGACAAGTATAAGGCAAGGATAGTGGTAAGGGGTTTTACTCAAAAGTTTGGCATTGATTATTTTGATACTTACTCCCCTGTTACTAAAATTGCAACCATTAGGACTTTAATTGCTCTTGCTTGCATTTTTGGTCTTGTTGTTCATCAAATGGATGTCAAAACTGCTTTTTTGAATGGTGACTTGGATGAGGAGATTTACATGGTCCAACCTGAAGGGTTCGTTGTTCCAGGACAAGAGGAGAAGGTTTGTAAGTTAGTCAAGGCATTGTATGGGCTTAAACAAGCTCCAAAGCAATGGCATGACAAATTCGATAAGACTATGACTGGTAATGGTTTTCATGTTAATGAAGGTGACTCTTGTGTTTATTTTAAGCATGATAGTCATGGTTGTGTAATTATTTGTCTTTATGTGGATGATATGTTGATTTTTGGGACTGACTTGGATCGTGTAAATGAGACAAAACAGTTTTTGAGTTCGAACTTTGAAATGAAAGACATGGGTGAGGCAGATGTGATTTTGGGAGTAAAAATCAAGAGGACTCCAAATGGCATCTGTCTTAATCAGTCACACTATGTTGAAAAACTTCTTAAAAAGTTTGACTCATTTAATGTCGATCCAGTTAAGACTCCCTATGACCCAAGTTTCCACTTAAAGAAAAATAATGGTAATCCAGTTAATCAGTCTGAATATGCTAGAATTATTGGTAGTGTTATGTTTCTTATGAAGTATGAACTACACTAGACCTGACATTGCTTATTCTGTTAGTAGGTTGAGCAGGTACACTCATAATCCAAGCAGTGATCATTGGATTGCTCTAAGGAGGTTTCTTAGGTACCTTAAGGGTACTATGGATTGGGGTTTGCACTACTCCAAATTTCCTGGAGTTTTGGAGGGTTTTTGTGATGCCAACTGGGTATCCGATAATGATGAAGTTAACTCCACTAGTGGCTATGTCTTCACCCTTGGGGGTGGAGCCGTATCCTGGAAATCTTGTAAGCAATCTTGTACTGCTATGTCTACTATGGAATCTGAGTTTATTGCTCTTGAATTGGCAGGTCATGAGGCAGAATGGTTGAGGAACATGCTTGCAGATATTCCACTGTGGGGGAAGCCAGCTCCTTCAGTTGCACTTCATTGTGATTCGCAAGCTGCTATTGCTGTTGCACACAACCATGCCTATAATGGGAAGAAGAGACACATCCGTCTGAGGCATAAAGCCATCAGAAATTTGTTGTCTGAAGGGGTGATATCACTGGACTATGTAAAGTCCGAAAAGAACATTGCGGATCCGTTAACTAAAGGCCTATGTAAAAAACTAGTTTTGGAAACATCGGAAGAGATGGGGCTAAAGCCCGTTGTATGAATTGTGAAATAATGAACTCCTACTCACTATGAGTTCAAAGGGGAACGTTATGTAATAATTCGGAAGCACATTTTTATTTTATTTGTCCATCTTTAGATGTTTGTTTTGTGCTTAGCTACATATGAGAAAGAGGATGAGCATACGGCTCTTAATGAACCCATATCCATATTTTTGGAGGTGTGTTGTAGCTCACACTTGATGGAGTTCACCTACTTAGGTGTGGAAGTGTGGCCGCTTCCTATGAGTATTTCGTGGGCTTATACTCTAGAGCACCTATGAGCATCCAGGCTGGACGTATGGCCAGTATAATGCGTCACCTTTATTCGCGGAATTTCAGAATATTATACATGTTCAATTGTGTGGCTCAAAGTGACGGGTCCCTAACTCCCTATTGAGTTCAAGACGAAGGTCACTTGGTAGGTGAGGGATCATAGCTTGATGTCCACTATGTGTTAATTCAAGTCGCGAGACATTGACACTTATGCAATTGTTTTGTTTTGCCCAGAATTCATTTTTTCTTTCATTCTTTTCATATCTTCGAACCTGTGGGGGATTGTTGGAAGTTCTTGATATAATACAAGAGTGTTGGGAAAAAATAAGAGAGAGAGAGAAAAACAATGAAAGGGGAAAAGTCCCACATTGATTGGGGAGGAAGGTTTTTCCTTGTTTTTATAATGTAGTGCTTTAGCACTACTTAGTTGAGTAAGTTGGAGGTGTGTGTTACTCCACACACACACGCGCGCGCGCGCGCCGAGCCGAGCCGGGTCGGGTCGGGCTCGGGACTCGGGACTCGGGTCTTGGGGAATGCGATGCGCGGGCGTGGGTCCTTGTTATCTTTTTGGAGAAATTTTATTTCCTTTTTCTTGTTAACAGAATATTCCCAAGTATCCGTTTTTTTTACTGTTGGGATTTTCTGACTGTTGTGGGAATTAATCAGCCATTAATCCCTTGATTTTAGCTGATTAATTCACTCCCTTGTTTCTTGCCTCGTTTGTTGACTGACTAGATTAATCTGGTCATCTTCTTGGCCAGATTCTTCCCACCTTTTATGCTTCCCGTTTTTCCTCTTCACCTTATAAATATTCGGTGGTTTTCTCAGCCAAAACACAACACAATTAGTCTTCTCTCTTCTCTAAAATTATCTAAACACATGTTCTTCCTGTTTTGTTTTCTGGGCAAGTATTCTGAGTTCCAGTCGGGTTTGTGAGTGCACATAAACTCCGGCGCCGTGCTTATCCTGGAGGGCGACCGCAATTGTCTACTACACCGGGAGGTAGCGCGGAATCGTCTTTTAGGTCAGTGGTTCTCCACGACGCGGCTATTGTCAGTTTGGTTCACGCATCAAGAGATAAGTTATTTCTGTTTATTGCTTATTAGTATAACATTGTGATCTATGAGGAAGTGAGGAACGCACATACTTTCTTCCTCTTTTTTTTTTTTAAAAAAATGTTTTTTTTAAAATTTTTTGTTTTTTGTTTTTTTTTTAACTCTCATTTCACTCAAATACCTAGCTACTGCTATGTAACATGGAAAACTTAGGGTTCGTTTGGCATCGCTATGGTTTTCTGTTTTTTTGTTTTTTGTTTTTTGTTTTCTAAAAGTATATTATATATGTCACATAATGAATCAAAAATTATTTAGACTTATTAAAATCATGATAATTTTGAAAACTGATAACAGAAAAGTGGAAACACCTTTTTCTTGTTTCCATTTTTTGTTTTTAGTTTTCAAAAAAACAGGAAACTGAAAACCAAAAATGATGCCAAACAATTAGTTTTTTTTAGAAAGCCTTAATATTTAATTTAAAGTATGTTATAAAAGTATAAGGCTATATATTATCACTTTAAATTATACGTTATTAAACATATTAATTTGATGGACATATATTTATATGAAACGTGAAAAGGCAATTGTAAAGTACTAAAAAAAAGGGTAGAGGTAATAACAAGTAATGACTCTCTAAAGCTATTTATAGGGATGTCTGTGTCAAAAAAAATTTAGGGATGTCAAAACATGTACTATGCATACTCCAATACTATTGAAAATTTAATGAAGATATGCAAACATAAAAACTAGTTACAACAGAAAAAGATTCACAAGGTCTATCTCTATTATTGTCAAAGGGAGTAGTAGAATTATACTCTTTTTTTTTTTTTTTTTTTTTTTTTTTTGAATGATATGGAATGGAATACGGAGTAGTAGAATTATACTCCCTTTGTCTCTTAATAAAAAGCCTCTTTCTAGCATTTATTAGTCACATAATAAAGAGAAAGAGGCTTTTAATTTAGAGACGGAAGGAGTACTTCATATACAAGAAAGTCCAATTTATTGTCACTTTTAGATGTTTTTTAGGTTATATCTTCAAAAAGTGAAAATAAAAAATAAAAAATTAACTAATACAAGTATAGAAAAGCAACCACTTTAGGCTTTAGCAAATCCATATTCTACAAGCTAGAATGCTTAAACTTTGGTAAGATGCAAGCTAGTGAGAATCCTATTAATTAATTGAAAGACACGCAATAGATGTTTAGTTTGTTTACCTTTTAGGGCATTGGGGCTATTGTAATTCGTAAGAGGAAAGTCAAACAACCTATTACTTGTATAGACTAATTAACACTCTCTTTTTTCTTTTTTCTTTTTTGACTAATTAACATTCTCTACTCTAGCACACACTTGAATTTTACAACAAATTATATTTACAACAAATAAAATTGTATACATGTATTATATTTACAACAAATAACACACACTTGAATTTTATTTCCACTTTTCTCAAGCACTTCTACTCCGTAAAAATAAAACATGAAGTGAACTTAGTTCAATACAGTAAATCAAATCGACGACCTTTAATCAGTTGGAATTCCGGTATCAAAAACTAAGCACGAACTCTACTCAGTATTAGGGACGCACCCCTGCAATCAAAACATTGATTTAAGTATTAGATATGCATGCATTAGCTTAGCTTTTTTAGTATATTCTAGCAGCAATAGGTAAGATTCAACAATCATTCAAATTATTTTTATATTTTACATGCATACTACTACATTTTTTAGAAATGATTATTGTAATTTAACCACTTTTTCTACCTTCTATTTTCTCTTTCTGAACTATTTCTATTATTTTTTCAATAGCTAATTATCTATAAACTTATTAGGTGCACATGTAAAAGAATTTCAGAGCAAAAATTAAACTATATTTGTGTGTGTACAATTTTCACGCCATTTCAACCTCAAATGTTTACAATAGACTCCAAACACTAGCCTTAACCAAAGTTTAAAATTTAAGTGAGATTATTAATGTTAAAGATAGAAGAAATCAAACGAAGTATAAGTTATAAAACAAAAAGCTTACCAATTCCATCTCACGAAGTCGATCTATGCACTTCTTACTCGGAGAAGGAAATAACTTGTCAAGATACTCTAGAGCATTGTACAAGCGATCCTTGTTGATGATAGATATTCCAATGAGAGAGCTCACGATGACAATAATGAGAATAGCTGCCCATAATGACTTTGGGGCTATGACAACATAGACTCCCGTCATAAACGTCAATAATGTGAAATTTAGTGCTAAACGAAGTAACGTCATACTTCGATCAATCATTGTCAATGATTTACTAGGACTATCAAAGACCATGGACCATATGAGACAAATCAGCACCAACATTGAAAAAAATAGGGCTATTGTATTAGATACCAAAAACACCAAAAACGCTGCCTTCTTTGCCAAAATTGCTTCCCCGGTATCTTGAGTAAATCCACCAGGGAGAGTGAATCCAGCGGTGAATGTAATGGTGGCTAGTAAGGCAGCTACCACAAACAAAGAATTTCGCACATCCAACAAATTTGTCGTTTTAGTTCCAAAATATGTCGTTTTAATCCTTGGATCAAGTCCAATTCTCTTGCACATTCGCTCCTACAATGATTCACAATTGATGTTCATTTCTACAGTAGCTTTCAACAACAAATGAGAAGCAACTATATGTTTTAAAAAATAAAAAAGAACTATTGAACTATGTATGCTAGTCGCTGGCCACATAAATTATTGCCAACTAATTAATTCAGTTAAATCTTACTTCCTAAATCTTACTTCCTTTTGCGTTGCAACAATGATTAAAGAGAGCAAATTATTTATTTTATTTTTTGCATTAAAGAAACATCTTATAGAAGTAACACTTTTCTAAACAAGAAATGACGAAATTAAATGTCACAAAACCTGCAGGCTGCAGATCTATAACACACTAATTGGAAATTTATTTTGAGAAAGATTTGTACTATTTCTCTTATTTAAAATCTATGGCTCACTGAATTATACTTTTAACACCCTCTCACCCCATTTTTAAATATATTAAATATGAACCTCATTTTTCTTATATACCGTGAAAATTATATTATAACTTACTACGTTATTAATGGTTATATGCAACTTTTGAATATTTTATACCTCACAAATATATAATACCCTCAAATTGCAAATAACCATTAATGGAGGAAGTATTTAAAAACGGATGAAGTACATAACATTTAATTAAATGAATCTTAATAGCAAATTTTATTGGAAAGAAATCATACCCATGCCTGGTTGTCGGCGCATTTCTTAGCCAATAGATCTATGGCAGAATTATCTCCATTGTCCTTGATGTCATAGTTGATCTTATCAACGCTGAGTAAAGTTTCAGTCAAGAATAAGTCATCATCTTGTATTGCTTTGTGTAATGGTGTTACACCTTGAGAGTCTTGAAG
The DNA here is from genome assembly GCF_948465745.1 of Chenopodium album. Classification (NCBI taxonomy): domain Eukaryota; kingdom Viridiplantae; phylum Streptophyta; class Magnoliopsida; order Caryophyllales; family Amaranthaceae; genus Chenopodium; species Chenopodium album. The sequence goes on from NC_137855.1 coordinate 39,357,248, forward strand.
ATTAATTAGATCCTTCATCCGTGGAATCTTGAGAAACTCTTCATAGTCTGTTAAACTTGAAAGTTTTATATGATGTAAAGGAGAATCCTTATTTTCAATACAAAGATCTCGAAACGTGTTGGGGAATTTGTGTATGATCAAGGGTCACAAAAATCACATGCTTTAATCCAAACCAAGGGTTCACTCCTGAACACGGATGGTTTCTTTTCCAAAACTGCTTTTATAAACCACACACAACCAATTTCATGCGATTTCTCCCAAGGTGATTGTCCGTTGTTGTCTTTTTGGGTGATGAATTCTGGTGCTTCATTTACTAACCATGTCCCAAAGCTTACATCTGCTTCAATTTATTAACCATAAATTAGTAAAAGAAGAAAATATTCCCACCATCCTCAGACCAAACAAAATCACTTATACATTACTTAGCTTTCTTAGTCAAACAATGCATTAACTTATTATCTCATCATTATGTGTCATCAAGATATTATGTGTCAAGATATCATGTGTTAAAAATAAATACTCGGAAAAAAATTCACTTTCAAATTTATTAATTACTATTTAGAGGGGAACAAATTAGTAAATCATACCTGTTAAGCAGCTTGTAGCAAGATGCAATATATTCAAACCAGTTGAGGAATCTTTTAGATATTTGGTCCAGCTTCTCTTATCCAAATTTCCCAATATGGCTTTGGCTACTTGAGAGCAATTGTTTTGCATAGCAACAAACAGAGTAGAGTGCTCTGGCTCGTAATAATCAAGTAGTTCATCCATAGTTTGATCATTCCGGAGTAGTGACAATATGTAAAGTGCAAGATCTTCACGATTGTTGCGTAATGCCAAGTGTAGAGCTCCTTCTTTTTCTTTATTCTTTGCAAACCAGGGTAATAAATCAAAATCATCTACAATCCATCTCAGTCTGCTTTTTTTGAAAGCTTCGACAAGGAGTGGTAGAATCTGGTTTGTTACTTCATGAGTGGTAGTTGCAGCAACATGGAAAGGATTGTTTTGATTATTGTAATCCTTAAGATCAACAAGTTTCACAAAAGGAACCTTCCACTTGCTCTCCAATATGAATTTAAATAGCCAGTCTTTGTCACTTTTTATCCAACTATGAACTATTGTAGATCCTTCTTTATCTACTCCTTTGATTAATTCTGGATGTCTTTCCATTACTTGTGCACAAAAGTTTTCTGCTTGTAATGAAGAATTGCTATTTAATAATTTTTATACGTACAATCATTCATTATTAAACATTATGCGTAAATGAAGCCTTTTTTTTAAAAAAATTTTGGACATTTTGTGAAAAACTACCTTATAAAGCACTTTTTTTGCGAGAAACTACCTAATAAAAAAAATGTTGTAAGAAACTACCTTATAAAAGGATAAATGTTGTAAAAGACTACCCTTGGTCGAAAAATCATCGTTGACTTTTATTTTCCGGCGTTGATCATGTCACGTGCCAATTAAGAAAAAAGGAGGGAAAGAGTGAATTAAAAGTCACGAGATTGGCACATGATGTGGTCAACGCCGGAATTTGAAAGTCAACGGTGACTTTCCGATCAATGGTAGTATCTTACAACATTACCCTTTTATTAGGTAGTTTCTTACAACATTTTTTTTATTAGGTGGTTTCTCGCAAAAAAAGTGTTTTATAAGGTAGTTTTTTACAAAATGTCCAAAATTTTTTTTTTAACCAGACGTAAATGAAAAGTGAAACAAGTATTTAAAAACAGGAGGAGTATGTACTATCATATAATAATGACAAAATTGGCCTCAACACTCTAAATTATGGTTTGGGTGCACCCTGCACCATATTCTTTGCTTAGTAGTTAAAACACCACAAACTTACAATAGTAATCTAACAGTAATAAATTAGTATGTAATCTATTATCTGGAATAGTAAACTAATATATGACATGAGTATATTAGATTATTAATGTTAGATCTAAGATTATTAATGTAAGATATTAGATTATTAAATATTAATATTAGATATATTGGACTCACCTAATTTTTTTCGTTTATTTTGTATTCTTGTAATACTTCATTCTTTTGCTTTTTATGAGATGAAACATTTAATCCTGTAGTTATTATTTTATCCAAGTAATAGTTCAAGACTCAAGAGTGCTTGATTGGTTAATCATTAAAATTGAGGGATCGGAAACAGATCAAAATTTATGGGAATGTGCAAATGGGGATGTTTGTTTGATAACAACATAGTAGTAAAGTATTTGTAAAAAAAACATAGTAGTAAAGTGAAGGAAGTAAAAAAAAAAAAAAATAAATAAATAAAGAGGAAGTTCTAGTTAATCAATTTGATAAACAAAATTTGTTTATCAAATGGCAAAAGGGTAAATAAAACAACATAAATGTACAGTCCTCATGGCATTTTCGTAAATATATCAACAACAGTGGGACCCATATTTAATAAAAAGTTGTTGATTTATTTACAATTGTGCCATTTGATAAACAAATTTTGTTTATCAAATTGATAAACTTGAATTTTCCCATAAATAAATAAATAAACTGTTTTTTTTCTTGTTTCAAAAAAAAAAAAATTTGGTAATTTTTATAGTATCATCAAGAGTAGGAATATAGATACAGAGTATTATTTTATCTTCTACAATATAACTTGTTGTCAAAACTACTCAAAATAGAAAACTACTCTATATTCCCATTAAAATAGTTATCACCGGACACCAATGTTATGCGAAATGCATCTCATTGAAGTCGAAATTCGAATGAAACAATTCTTATTATATATTTTAAAAAATCAAATGTTAATACACAAATTTGGTATAAAAAAAATAATAAAAAAAAATCAAATTTTGACTATATTGTAATTTTGTAACAAATTATTTTTACGTAAAGATAAGCAAGGTAAATTTAGTAAAAACTATCACCCCAAATTTATGGAAAACTGGTAATATCGGTTTTTTTATTTATTTATTTTTTGTGGTAAATAACTCTATTTTTCATTATTTCTAAAATCAATATTAATATCCTTTTTTTTAATCTATCTATCTATCTATCTATCTATAAACTTATACTAAAGGTGAAACCTGGAATGACACTTGTCATTTCTTGGTTAAAAATTGTCCCGCTTTTTTTTTATTTCTTTTTTTTTTTTTTTGCCATATTTTAATGACATTCATTTTATAACCCTCAATAATAGTTATTTCCATTTTAACAACATATTTAATCCGATTATACTCAATTTCTTTTACATATATTTTATGTACTAGGAACTTTTACTTACATAAATACTAACATAGATTAAAAATAAGGTATTGTTTTCTCAAAAAAAAAAAGTATTGTAATATATTATTTTTTCTATATCAACTTTTTTCTATATATAGTATAATATTATCAATATCAAATTTTTTCTCTAACATTCATCATCTGACAATAAAATTTATTTGGGTTTTTCTACACAGTGCCCCTATGGTATTGACTTTTCCAAGGTGTGCCCACCCAATTTCAAAATTCTACACTGTACCCTCAAGGTACATTTAATGTGTACACTGTAGCCTTGCGTTAAGTCGCCGTTTGCTAATTCCGTTAGTTTTATTTATCCACACCTAGCAACCACCACACCCAGCAACCACCACACCTAGCAACCGCCACACACCAACAACCACCATACACCAACAACCCCATCATCGCATATCGCCTCACCAAAGAAAGTGTTTGCAAGAATGGAAGAATTTTGTTCGAAAATTTGCAGAAAATTTCAACAAATTATTTTAGGGCTTTAGTTTCATCGGATTCGGATTGCAAAATTAAGTTGTTAATTGTTGTTTTCGTTTGGAAATCAAAGATTTGGTTCGAAACAATAGAAAACCCTAATTCTTTTTCCCCAATTTGATTTTCATTGTTAAATTCATCAATTTTGGTTTAATTAGTTTGAGATTAAATACACAAAACTTGTTTTAATTGTTTTTTTCGATTAAAATCTGCACGACTATGCATTTAATTTTGGTTGAAACTTTTCCAAGCTAAGGAACGGCGGTGCGTGGTGCGTGGTGCGTGGCACTTTTAGTGGCTAGGTGTGGTGGTTTGCTAGGTGCGATTCGTAGAGTGGGGTGGTTTTCTAGGTGCAGTGGTTGGTGGGTGCGATTCGCAGGATGGGTGCGGTTCGTAGGGTGGGCGGTGGTTTAATTTGCTAGGTGCGGTGGCTGCTGGGCGCGATTCGCAAGATGGGTGCAGTTCGTAGGGTGGGTGCGGTGGCTTGGGTGAAGTCCGGTGGCTGGAGTGGGGTTCGTTGGGTGGTTCACTGGGTTTGGAGGAGAGAGGGGTTGGTGGTGGGTGGGTTTGGAGGAGTAAGGGGTTTAATTTTAATTTTTTAACAGATTTTTTAGCAAAAGTTAACGGTGTTAACTTTAGGATTAGTGGAGGGGTTACATCGTACACATTAAAGGTAACTTGGGGTCACAGCGTAGAATTTTGAAAATGGGTGGGCGCAGCTTGGAAAAGTGAATACCTTAAGGGTACTATGTAGAAAAACCCAATTTATTTTAATTAAAAGAAAAATCATTTGGTAGCATACTTTGTATAAATATTCTACAAACCTATACTAAAGGCGAAATCTGAAATGACACTTGTCATTTCCTGGTTTAAAATCGTCCCGCCTTTTTTTTTTTTTTTTGCCATAATTTAATGACATTCATTTTATAACCCTGAATAATAGTTATTTCCATTTTAACAACATATTTAATCTGATTATACTCAATTTCTTTTACATATATTTTATGTACTAGGAAACTTTTACTTACATAAATACTAACATAGATTAAAATTAAGGTATTGTTTTCTCAAAAAAAAATTAAGTATTATAATATATTATTTTTTCTATATATAGTATAATATTATCAATATCAAATTTTTTCTCTAACATTCATCATCTAACAATAAAATTTATTTTAATTTAAAGAAAAATCATTTGGTAGCATACTTTGTATAAATAATCTTAAATTTATATAATATTTATAAGAACAAAATCATTCTGTTATAGTATACATAACATATATTGGAAAATTTAATCTAATTACTCTAAATATTTATGTGATTATTTAAAAAATAAAAACCCCTACTACTCACTAAAAATATGTTAAAAAATTGATTACGGATCATCGGAATATTAATTATTCTAAAGTAAAATGAAATCAGCTAAACTTCCATATTATTCGGGTCAAAGTGTGTTAATAATTTAAGGATAGATGTATATGAGTTCGTATATGGGTACAAATCTAAGCTAATATTTTAATTCTTATATAAAACCTTATAGCTTTTAAATTTTTAGGAAATTTTGACAATTACCACCTTCTGTTATGTCCATTTTAGCAATTACCACCTTCTATTTTTAAAAACATCAAAAGTTACCACCTTCTTGTCCCCTAACTACCACGTGACGTCATTTTGGGCCCATTCTTTCCCTTTCCTCCCTATTTCCCTCACATTTCTCATTCCTCTTTGGATTCTCATCTCCCTTTTCACTTTTTTTCCCCTAAACCACCAATAATTGTTCATCAATTTTGATTTGGAGGAGTGAATTGAAATGTTTTTGATTGTTTGGGGGAAAAGAAGTGAAAGGGGGGATAAGAATCGAGTTAGGAATGAGAAATGTGAGGAAAATAGGGAGGAAAGGGAAAGAATGAGCCCAAAATGACGTCACGTGGTAGTAGAGGGGCAAGAAGGTGGTAACTTTTGATGTTTTTGAAAATAGAAGGTGGTAATTTTCAAAAAAAAAAAAATAGAAGGTGGTAATTGCTAAAATGGACATAACAGAAGGTGGTAATTATCAAATTTTCCAAATTTTTATTATTATATTAATTTTTTATACAATCAATCTAATTCAATAACCTAAACGTATTTGGTATTGGTATAAACTAAAATTCAAGTTATTTTGTTACAAATAATTTTTATAGATAAATTAATGTTGAATTTACACCATTATTTATATTTTATTGTTGTAAAATTTAACTATGACCGTGCATTGCATGGGACTTAACCTAGTTTATATATATATATATATATATATATATATATATATATATGTATATATATATATATATGTATATATATATATATATATGTATATATATATATATATGTATATATATATTAGATTTTTCAATTTTTTTAAAATGTAATATTTGAAGGCTAAGATTAAGCAACAAACATAATAAACGGTTCAGATTTAATCTCTTAGTGTAGTCGAATGTAATCGATCCGTAGTCGACGACTATACTAGAACCATTCATTTTTTTTATCATGTTATTTTTTACAAAACAAAATTTTGGTCTGAAAATTTTGATTGTGGATGCAAACACGTATGAATTTGGAATAATTTTATTCATTAATAATTAAATTATAGATTATATAGTGTGTAAATTATATAGCACCATGTCAACTTAAGATGGATAAATCATGACAAAAACGTTTTATTTCTTTGCTTTAGGTTTTAGTGGATAGTAAAGATGAGAAAGAGAAAACTAAAGAGATATCCATATATATAATGGTAATGCTATAAGTGAAAGACAAAAAAGAAAGATAAATAGATCGTCAACTCACCAGTGCATAATGGAGCAAGATGCAAGACATTGAGCTTTTGATCATTCGTAAGAAGTTGAGTCCAACCTTTGTTATCGATTATTTTCAATATCTCTTCAGCAACTGTATGACATTGATACTCGACAGCCAAGAATAGAACATTCTTCTCACTTTCGATAACTACATTTTCATCCACTGACAACAAATATATTGCTAGATTTTCTTTCTTATTGGCTATGGCCAATGACAAAGGTGTATTTCCAGATTTGTCATTCACTAACCAAGGATGTTGATTATTTGAAAGGCTTGATGATTCTTTTTTGTAAATATCTATGACCAATTTTGCAATTTTCGTAGCATCTTCTGTACACGGGGCAAATTTAGCCAAGGTGTGTAATGAATTGGCACCATACCTATTTGTTGAAGATACCAAGTATGCGAAAATTTTATTTACATCTTGGATGATATCCTTACATTCTAAGAGAATTTTGAATGGCCAAATTTTACCAAGATATGCCCACGCATGAAATGCCGAATTTCCATATTTATTTTTTTGTTTGATTAGCTCTGGCTCTCTCCGAAGTAGTTCTCGAAAGATTTCTTCTGCTTCTTCTGTAATCATAAAAGGTTTACATAGATTATACTAATGCACATGTGTGTATATTTGTGTGTTCAAAACTTTACATAAAGAAAATGGTACTCATGTGCTACCTTCACCCCAGAATATCTGACACAATATTGACACATATGAATATATGATACACTAGTTTGATTTTTTTTGTATAATTAAATATTAATGAAAATTATTTTAAATATATTTGAAACTTTTTTTTTTTATTGAAACAAAATATATTTGAAACTTTGTGCTCTATTGATACCTATCTATTTAAAAACATATTTTATGATATAATATGTTTTTATATGTTAGTAAAAAGTTATTGTCAAAGCTAATACATAAATAGTGAAAAAAGTTCAATATCCTAGATATTTTAGGACAGAGGGAGTAATAAGATTTTATTTGATTCATATTGATGTTGTACGAAGTACAATATAATATTAATTGTCCGTACAACTTTCTTATCAACAAGTGTTTGTTCGCTTCCATTTTGACTTACCATGTATTTTTTCGTCGTGTAATTTTAACACTCCGTACAACTTTCTCATCAACATGTGTTTGTTCGCTGTTCCATTTTGACTTACCATGTATTTTTTCGTCGTGTAACTTTGACCCACACTATCAATAACAAAATTTTGTTGGAATAAATTCATGAAAATCAGTTGTTTTGAAAACTACCTTATAAAAACGATTTGATAAATAAAATTTGTTTATCAAATGGAAAAATCATAAATAAAACAACTTAAATGTCCAGCCACTATGTCATTTTCGTAAATATTACAACAACAGTGTGACCAATATTTAATAAAAGTTGTTGATTTATTTACAATTTTGCCATTTGATAAACAAGTTTTGTTATTATATTGATAAAATTGTATTTTCAGTATAAAAACTACTTTATAAAGTTTAATAAAATGTTGTAACAGGTTCCATGCTTCATGCATTGGCATAGTTTTGGAGTTTAACTTTTTTTTTTTTTTAATAGTATTGGGAGTTTAACTATCTTCCAACATTTACTTTTAATTCATTATTGTCTTTTTAAAATTAGTTTTCAAGAAAATATTTCCATATTTAATTATTTATTTGTTAAAAAACTATTAAAAAAATAATTATGTTAGTTATTGAAAGATGTTAACAATAAGCATATGTTTACCTGAGCCTTCGATAAAATGTATTGAGTGGAATGGAGTGAAGCCATCGACGCCGTTGCAACTAATAGGATGGGGTGACCTCAAGATCTCTGAAGCTAACTTGCTCATCTTATTGTTTATGGCTTCGTAGACTAAGGAGCTTCCACGACCACTAAGCATATGGGAAATCAACTTCGTATCCATTTTATAAATTTCCAATGCACATTCTTCTTGATAATTAATAACAGCCGTAAAGCAAGGGTTATCTCCTGCGGAATCCTTCAACAACCAAGGTCGTTCTTGTTCCGATGGTAATGTTGGTAAACAACGATAAACATCTAGAAACATCTTTACTATCTCTACATTACCAACTTTGGCTGCTACATGAAGAGGGTTGAGCTTGTTCTCTTCGTCCCCTGGTTGAACAAGGAGTTGTTGTTTGGCTTCTTGAGGTAAAATCCCCATGGCTTCTCTTATAAACTCTTCTTGGTTTTCCCGCGCCGCCATGTGGAAGATGTTGCCATGATGACCTCTTTCAGATTGGTCATCCTCCATAGGATAGAAAGTCAAGTAGTATTCGGTGGGTTTATTGGATTCAACACATTGTTTAAGGTACTCTACATCTCCTCTCACTGCTGCATTTCTCAGCTCTTCATCCATTTTTGAGGATGTCATGATTGGAATTTTGGGTTTCAGGGGATTTTTTGAGTTCAAAAACAAAAAAAAATTAAGTGTGGTTTGGAGTCAAATTATGAAAATTCAAGTTGGTCTATATATATTGTCTGTCACTTTTTGGATGCTTTTTTAGGTGATACTTTCAGAAAATGAAAAATAAAAAAATTAACGAATATAATAAAGCAAAATTAACGAATATAATAAAGCAACCACTTTAGCAAATCCATATTCTACAAGCTAGAATGTTTAAACTTTGGTGAAATGCAAGCCAGTAAGAATCTTTAGTAATTAATTGAAAGGCACGCAATATGTGTTTACCTTTTAGGGTATTGGGGCTATCGTAATCCATAAGAGGAAAGTCAAACAACCTATTATTTATATAGACTAATTAACATTCTCTACTTGTGCCTAATTTAGTTGTCACACTTTTACTTTATATTATTTTTAAGTTAATTGTCAAACTTTCTTGTATGACATAGACCATTTAATATCTTTTTTCTTTTTAAACCAACAATTTAATATCTTAATTATCTATCACTATATCTTCCCACTAGAAATATTGTTTGAGTAGATTAGGAAAGTGCTTTGTATCAACTGAAAACAAATAAAGTATTGGAATTGAAACTGTTTGTTTAACAAAAGTAAATTACGTACAAAATCAAATGATTACTTAATGATATACCACATGTAGATTATATTTTCAGTGTTGTATGTTATAAGTAAATCCAATAAAGAAGCTTAATTAAATAGGTTAGATTAAATTAAAGTTACCACAAAAAAATTAAATATTAAAATTAATTTTAAGACCGTCTTTCAATAATAAAAATAACAAAAATAGGTTTTATAAACGATTTTTTAAATTGCTTAAAGCTTAGTATAGGAATATCAAAACATATTCCAAACTTATCTAAATATTACACGGAACAAATTTTCACTTTTGATTTTATTGTATATATACTTTGTCTTTATCACCTTTTCTCATCATTTTTTTTTCTCTTTTAATTTTTTTTTTTTTTTTTTTTTTTAAGGTTTATATAGATGCATATAATTCTATAGAACATTTAGGAAAGATATTCGCATTTAAGCATTAGCTTCTAAGAGCCTTAAATTGATTAATACGTAAAGGATAATATAAAAATATATTCCAAACCTCTCTAAATATTGCAAGGAATGAATTTTAACTATAAAAGAATCATATATTCTAAGATTTCTAACGAAAACCCCACTTCTCATGACATTGGTACTTTTTTTTTGACAAGAAGAGAAAGGATTTCATTAATGAAAGATAGTCAAACGGCACTTACAAACAATTACGAAGAAATTTAAAATTCCAATACAAATACAATTCACCTTAGAACTAGTTACATCGCAGATTCGATCAACGATCGCCTTTATAAAAATCTTCATCTGAAGCAATACAATATGTGAGTTAGCACTAATTCGGCTTGAGATCCACATATGATTAGTTGTTTGGGTGGAAAAACTCATATGGCCTTCTAGACACTTTTGGAGATTGTGAAACCCTAAATCTTTAAACTTTGACAGACGAACAAACAAATAAAATAAACCTAATAGATCAAACTCCATCATAAAGATGTGATCTTTTATTGAAAGCAATTAAAAAGGTTTTTTTGGGGCTTACCACCGGTAAAAATACCGATGGAAGCCCCTACAAAAATTTACAATTGAGATCAGAAGAAAAGAGATGGAAGAGAAAGAGAGAGAAAAAGAAGATTGAAGGAAAACCTTCAAAAAAGTAGAGAAAATCTAGCAATGGAGGCTAGAAAAACCCTCCCAAGGGAAAAACCCTAGAGGGAACCAAAAAACCCTCCCAAGGAGAAAACCTAGAGGGAACTTGATAAGGAATCATGACATTGGTACTTAAGAGTATGTTTGACTCACAAAGTATAATCTCAGTATAGGGTATGGTCGATCTAAAGTTTAAACCCATAACACGTGATTGGGTAATAATTTAAAATAAAGAATAATGAACCCATTCCTCAAAACCAGAGGCGTTGATTTAGAAAATTAGATCAGGTTAGTAGGGTCTATATGAATCGTCAAATCAGGTCTATTTCAGGTTAAAGTCATGCAAAGTCGTTATGCACATATAAGTAGAAAGTTGAATCGGGCTACTTTTGAGTTGGGACGAGTTAGTTTTATTTGACATCTCTATATAAAACTCTAAGGTATAAATTTTAGAAATTGGGTTGGGGAAGGAAAGGCGGGTTTGACTCGTATAAAAGGAAATAAAAAAAATAATTCAAAACCTATATAATTAACAATTACTTCCTCCGTTTCTATTTAGTTGACGCGTTTGATTTAGGCACATATATTAAGGAGAGGAGAGAGAGTGATAGAGAATGATAAAACAAGTGGGGTAGCTTGTAAATGCAAGGTAAAAAATTTACCCAAAAAGGAAACGTGTCAATTAAAAAGAAACTTCCCAAAAAGGAATACGTGTCAACTAAAAAGAAACGGAGGTAGTATATTCCAAGCCGATGCAACCATCAAACCACGCCATACGCTGATACGCCCATGCAAAAATCTGGACGAATGCCTTCTATCTTATGAGGATAAACATAAAATATTGATTCCCACGCAAAGGACAAGAATCATAAATAACTTGAAAGTGTTATTATAATGAAGACCTACTTTAGTAAAAAGCTTTCGAATTGATGAAGCATAGTATATCAACTATTGATTTGGCCTGGTATCAAAGTTACATATAAAATAAAGCATATCATATCATGTGATCTATGAGGCACGCACACACATTTTTTACTTTCATTTCACTCAAATTCCTAGGCTCCTAGCTACTTTGCTATACGTAAAATGGAAAACTTAGCTTTTTCTAGAAAGCCATGAGATTTAATTTATAGTATGTTATAAAAGTATTAGATTATTTATTATAACTTTTAATTATACATCATTTAATGTGTTAATTTGATAGATATATATATGAAACATGAAAAAGTATGTGTAAAAAACTTACAGAATTGAATGTAATAATAAGTAATAATTCTCTAAATTAAAGCTATTAAGGGATGTCAAATAAAACATGTACTATGCATAATCTAATCTTGAAAATGTAATAATGAGATTTAAACATAATAACTAGTTACAACAGAATGATTCACAAGGTCGGTCTCTGTTATACTTAAAGGGAGTAGTAAAATTATATACTACCTCCGTTATATATTATTTGCAACGATTAGACATTTTCCCTCTCTACTTTATGTCAAATAGTTGCAAATAATATGTAACGGAGGTAGTATAAGAAAGTCTAATTTATTGTATCAGACATCAAAAACACCAACTAAATAACCATCTAGGTTGCGACGGCTTCTCCAATTTGTCAAATTTAAAATGGTGACTAGTATACGCAGCTAGGCGCCACCACAAATAGTGGATTTTGCATGTTAAAAAATTTATTAAGGATAGAAGAATAACGTTTTTTACGGATCTAAGAAATTCAATGGCATATTTATTCCTCCAATAGTTTGAACATTAATAGGTAACGTTACACTAACACATCATTGTGGATTTGTAATACATTTATAAAAAATTCCTTTAATACAACTAAAAATTATCATTTTATGATGATGGCATGATGCCTTCTTCAGTTCTACTTCATGATTTAAAAGCGCACGATTTATTAAAGAATTGTCTCTTAAATGCTTCAGTGCTTCTTTTATCTACCTAAGATTTTTTGGGCTCTAATTTTACTCATGTATGGGCCAATAGATACTATCCCTGTTCTTTTGGGCTTTGTATATTGTTTATAGATGTGGCCCATTAATTTGTATGTGCCATTTTTTTGACACAAAGTTATAAAATGTGTGTTTTAAGTCATACTAATCTTTAAACTATGCAAAAGCCAAGAAGTACTTTTTAAAGTGCCGTCTTTTCCAAATATTGTAGTAATGATTTTACAAGTATGGGCCAAGTAGAAGTGTGAACAACTCACTTTATTATATGTGCTATTTAAATTTATTGTATAAATTATAAAATATGGTCAGAGTTATTTTATTTTTACCACATGAATTGAATAGTAAGTGAGTGAACTTTACTTTCAGAAACAGATATAATACTTAAGGATTTATCATAGTAGTTTATTTATTTTTTTTATTGAATGAAACATAGGATAGTTTTCAAATGGCTACAATAAAATTGTAGTCATTATACTAGATCAAATCTCAGCCATTCATTAGATTTTGACTAATCCTAACCTTTTATTGGGATGACTTTTTATTTTACAAAATAATTTAACCAAAAAAAAAAAAAAACACGTTCATTCAGATTCTATCCTTCAATGTCCTCCAAAAAAAAATCTCTATCCTACAATTACTGTACTTTAATTGCTTTGCTCCATTGTTTCATTCATTTGCAATTACTATATTATGAAAATAATTAATAAATCACAAATCCTCGCACATGGGATGACCGGATGGATGATGGAAGTTGGGTGATTCTTTTAAAGTATGATGAATCGATGATAATGAATGTTTATTTGGGTAGGGGAAAATCCAATTACCCTTTGTTAACTCTTAATTACATAATCAGATCACCATGTATACAACATGCTTATATGGCTCATGGCTCATGGCTGTATGCATATTTGATGGAGATGTAGAACCCATAAATGGCGACAAAACATTTTTTCAAGTAAGAAATACAGTTTTTTTTTTTAAATTTATTTTTTATTTTTTATTTTTATTAAAAATGTTAAAATACTACGCGGACGGACTAGATTGATCCATAAAATTTAAAGGGTTAAGATTGAAAACAGATTCAATGGCTACAATTTTATTGTAGCCATTGAAAAGTCTTCCAACCACTCAAATGTTATGTAGTGTGCCATACCATACCAAATGGCAAGTCTTTACTATAGATTATACTTTGTATATTTTTTTCCATTGCTAATAATTTAAAAATGAGCTTTCCTGAAAAGGGTAAACAACCTAACACAAAACAAATCAAATTTTAATTGAATAAACACATTAACCTTATCACTCAAATTTACTTCTTGAAGTATATATATTCCTTATAGTTAACTGGTTAATAGTTTGAAACGACAAATACAATAGGAGCACGTGGCCATGCATGCATGTGGAGATTGCAATAGGATTATGAAAATGAAACACCTATACAATTCAATTGCTGGAACAAGTATGCGATGAAGACTAACAATGGGTATGCTTTCTTTCTATTGCTTTTCTTTACTTAATATTATGTTATTACTCAAATATATATATATTATTGGTTTTTGCTTTGGCTAAGTTAGCTTAATTAAATATAATTGTACATTTTGGAAATAAAGCTATTCTTGCTTTCCTTTGCATAATGTTGTAATTGATTAATTCGTGGTTAAACATTAATTAATGGCATGACCAACAATTCAATCATAATTTAATTTGTGTATTTTTACAGTATGAGATGTGCAAGAGGACTGGATTTCATTCAAGGATAAAAATGCCTTGCTTTGAACGTAAGACGGAATTGTTAAGAGACACGAGACGGATCTACGATTCTAGTAGGTCGTTGTTGTTGATTGATCGAAGTATGGTGTTGTTCTTGGTATCACTTTATTCCACCTTATTGGCGTTTATGACTGGAATCTACATTGTAACATCCCCAAGTTCCGTTTGGGCGAGTATCATGATCATCATGTTGTGCTGTCTCACTGGAATATCAGCTAATGGGACTATTTTGTGTAAAGTGCTAGAAAAGTTAATACCTTCAGCAATTAAGGAGCACAAGCCCAAATCGTCCAATTAAATTTGGTAAGCTCTATGTATTTGGATATATAACTCCATCATCCAATTTTTAAATAAATTCTTGGATATTGATATATACTTTAAATTGAGAGTACCTTCTATTTGAATACTTGCATGCTTTCATAAATATTTGCGTTTGAAGAAATGTTACATTTATCCTTCTTCAACACAATTTAGCATTGCTAGTCCTTAATTGATACAAGTATAATTTATGGGTATATCTAATAGCTCGTTTAGTAAGTGGTCATAAATTGGAGAAATGGTGCTAATTAATCGAAGTATAAAACAATTTTCTTGTAGTATAAATGGTTAAATTACATTAGTAATTATTAAAACATATTGGATTTCATATGTAAATAAAATAGTGAGACTGTTGAAGTTGAAGCAAGTTTGAAAATACCAAATATTTTTTGAGTCCATCGAAGCGCATAGCTCCTATTTGTTAGAAAACAAATAGGATGGCAAAAAGAATCACTACATGCATAATAGGTGACAGGTGGTAGATATTCTGGGAAAAATATTCAAGGACATAGGATGACACAAAAAGGACCACTATATGCATAATAGTACACAAAAAGTACTATGCACACAACTTAAACTTTAATGATACATTATACATGCATAAATAATTAGTACATTATATTGTACCACTGTAGAGTTAACTTCTTCCATTCTTAATTCTGATGCGCCAAATTTACATTTCTGTCATCCTATATGCATTGTAAACACATATACATAGCAACTATGTGCTAAGGGTTAATCATATTTTTTTTTATCAATCAATTCTTCATAAAATAAAATGACATATATCTTGTGGTAATATCTAATATAGGCACCAGAAGCCCCAAGCAGCACTATCTTTTAAGAATTTTGTTTCCTAACTTATGAGCGTAGGTTTTGTATAAATAAATACTCTACCTATCGATGAATAATAAACAAGTCATTCTATTCACTCTTTCCCCTAATTTGTCACGGTATCACAGTCAGGTTCACGATATGAGACCTTAAATAGTAAAAACTCACTGGGTCAAAATTAAAGTTGGTCCATGTGAGGGGGAGTGAAGAAGCACTCTAGGCCGAAAAATCACATGAGACAAAGATAAAAAGGACTTTACATGTGAGGGGGAGTGTTGAAGAATAGATCTTCCAAGTATCACTACATATAAGTGTCCCACATTGGTTGAAAAAAACAGAGTTAATCACTTAATAAGGCTAAGGGGTCACTCCCCTAATTTGTAAAACACATAATTAGAATGACCAATTACTCATATGTAAAAGACAATCATAAATAACAATGCGTCTACTTGAGAGTGAGGGATAGCTCAAGTGGTTAGAGCTTCCCTCCCGATTCCAGGAGATCCTGGTTCACCCCCGCCCCTTGTGGCTCTCTAAACACCAAAAAACAATGCGTCTACTTAAATTTATGATTACGCACACAATTCATATTTAAAACTTAAGAGGCCTCTCGATCAGATCACATAGTGGCTTATTACCCAAACAAAAAATTATGGAGTAGATCAAGGAATATTAATTAATATTCTTTAGATGTTCCTAGAGTAGTACTTATTTCATAAGAAAATTATTAAAACATACATAAAAATGCGAAAAAAAAACCTAGCTATATAAGCTAAATAAAATAAAAACTATAATAATATGAAACGAACCCTAATTATTTGATTAGTATCTAAATCAAAGTTGATTTTTTTTTTTTTCGAAGTATGCTGGTAATTTGCAGGAATGTAAAATATGTTGAAGTGATCATGCAATGTGATACACAAATGAAGTAAAATATTTCACGGCGGACCTTGCATCAGATTCGAAAATGTATTCCAATAAAGTTGTTGCAGTCATATTGTATTAAATACTAATCATATAATAAACCATTATATATAAGATGCATCACATGCATCATCATGGGACTTGGTTTAGTGGCAAGGATGACAGCTTCCAACCTTGAGGTTGAGGGTTCAATCTCCACTAGAGGCACTTAGATGGTGGAGATCCCTTACCCTTTCCCCCTCACTCTCAAAGTGTCTTTTCCGTAAATACCAGACCAAAAAAATCATGAGGGTGACCGTAAAGTACAGTTTAACTTTAACAGCTTGTTCTCTAGTACTTTGTATTAATCTTTCCAATCAATAACCACCATGTGGAAGATATTTCCTTGATGACCTTTTCCAAATTGGTCATCCATTTTCTCTGATGTCACAATTATTGGAATTTTGGGTTTGGGGTAACTTTTTGAGTTTTCCTTTTATTTGTAAGCATTTAAAGAGATACCTTTAGCTAGAAGATTGAAGAGAAAAAAAAAATCAAAGATAAAAAAAAAGCAACCACTTTAGCAAATCCATATTCTACAACCTAGAATGCTTAAACTTTGGTGAGATGCAAGCCATTGAGAATCTTCATTAATTAATTGAAAGGCACGCAACATGCGTTTACCTTTTTAACATATCGTGATTCATAAGAGGAAAGTCATACAACCTACTATTTGTAAGACGAATTAACATTCTCTACTCTAGCCTAATTTAAATTTAAATTTAATTGTCACACTTTTATGTTACTTATAATTTACTTGCTAAAGTTTCTTTTATGATATAGACCTTTTAATACTTAAATTAATTATCAATCTTTCTTCCACACTAGCAATATTATTTGAGAAAATATGTACCTTGTATTAACTAAAATAAACAAATTAAAAGAAGTAAAAAATTGGAAATAAAATTGCTTATTTAACAAAAGTAAATGTTAAAATAATGTAAAAAAATATCATTACAAAATATTAAAGTTATCTTCAAATTGACCATATTAATTAATTTCAATAAAACTAATGAAAATACCCCTTATAAAAGACTTAATGAATAATTTAAAGCTAAATATAGGAATATTAAAACATGTTCCAAGAGTTCCAACTTATCTAAATACTACCTCCGATTTTTTTTTAGTTGCAACTTTGAAATATTTTATATCTCATAAATAATACCCCAAAGTTGCAACTAATAAAAATCAGAAGTAGTATTACAAATTTACAAGGAACAAATTTTCAATTTTGATTTTATTCCTACTTGTAAACTTTGTCTCTATCAATAATTCTTAATTGATTACTACATATACAACAAGAGAAGGTTTTGCGTGAGCCCGTTTCACGTGAGTCCGATTTATAATGCACACACCCATCCCTCACCCATTGCCATTACCACTGCCACTGCCACTGCCTAGCCACTTGTCCGCAGCCAGCGACCACCCTCCCCCTCCCATCCCTTGGCGCTGGTGACCTTCCACCTCCCATTCCCCGACTCCGACTCCGGTGACCCCACCCCTCCCTCTCCGTGTCTATGATTTTTTAGAACATTGATGGATACACAAAATTAATGCCCTGTCCCTCATTCTTTTCCTCGCCCACTACCTATTCGTTCTTATTCCCCAATGAAACTGTTTGTGCAATTCTTCACGTGGGTGTTGTTCTCTTCGTATGAAGTCTTGCGTACTCTATACCGAACTTCAAAACCCAGCTCGGCCACTTATCAATGTGGAAGTTGTTGCTCATGTTACATGTATGGGTTGAGCTTAGAATCAGTGAGGTCATTATCATTTATTTCTTGGTGAATTAGTGACAAAAAAAACCCATGAAGAATAACCCAGAACTTCATACGAAGAGAACAACAGTAGCAACAACAATGACAGTATGACACAATCTGATACTTATAAACCAATATCTGACTAATATATGATAATTATAATCTATTTCTGACAATTACAATCTAATATCTGATAATTATTATCTAATATCTGACTATTATAATCTAAATTCTGACAATTAAAACCTAATATCTGACATATATAATCTAATATTTGATAATTATAATTAATATCTGACCTTTATTATCTAATTTATGACACTTCTTATCCAATATCTCATGTTTATAACTTTATATCTGACCATTAATTAATTTTGATAATTAATTTTTTTTTCTGATAATTATTTTTATTTTATTTTATTTTTTTCTGTTTATATGGCCGGACTCACGTGAGTCTGTTCTCACAATACTTTCACAAACAACGAATATAAAAATATGATCCAAAACCTAGCTATTTAAGTATTTCAAGGAACGAATTTTGTTAGAGATATGATATACCGGAAAATATATGTGATATATTTTCCGTATAGATATTGTTATGAGAATAATATATTTAGTATTATCTTATGTTAAGATATTATTTAGTGAATATATTTTTAGGGTTTATGGTTATGGTAGTATATCTTTTAGGAATATTGTTTCCTATCTTATGAGTGTAGGTTTTGTATAAATACTCTACCTATTGATGAATAATAAACAAGCCATTCTATTCTATTTCCTCTCTAATTTGTCATGGTATCAAGAGCAGGTTAGATCTTGGGATACTTCACAAAAATTCCCCCCCTGCCGGTGGGTTAGAAAATTAAACTCACCGGCGGGATTCATAAATTTTACTCAAAAATTCCGTTGTGCAATTTTTTTTCTTTTTTTGTGAGTTGATTCGAGCATGATTTTGCTCCTTTGGATATGAGTTTGGTTTTACTCTGAAAAACTAATAAGAGATTTGAGTGTGGTTTACTCTAAAAGACCAATAAGAGATTTGAGTGTGGTTTACTCTGAAAAACCAATAAGAAATTTGAGTGTGGTTTACTCTGAAAAACCAATAAGAGATTTGAGTGTGGTTTACTCTGACAGACCAATAAAAGATTTGAGTGTGGTTTACTCTGAAAAACCAATATTTGATTGAGCTCGGTTTTGCTCCAGAAAACCAAAATTGTTATATTTGCAGGTTCGAAAAGAATGACGTTCCTGCTTGATTGATGATTGATGAGTTCGAAAAGATGAACGTTCTCATCGTTGAAAAAGAAAAACCAAAAATTGAAGGCGACATCACAAAAGTGTGCATCTCGACTTCAACAAATTGAAGAATTTCCAATCGCAACGTTCGTGTTACTGCCGTTACGATTGCGGGAGGGTGTTAGAGATATGATATACCGGAAAATATATGTGATATATTTTCCGTATAGATATTGTTATGAGAATAATATATTTAGTATTATCTTATGTTAAGATATTATTTAGTGAATATATTTTTAGGGTTTATGGTTATGGTAGTATATCTTTTAGGAATATTGTTTCCTATCTTATGAGTGTAGATTTTGTATAAATACTCTACCTATTGATGAATAATAAACAAGCCATTCTATTCTATTTCCTCTCTAATTTGTCAAATTTTATAGAACATAGACATTGGTACTTATTAGAATGTGTTTGACTCACAAAATCTAAGTATGGGGTAGGGTCTGAACCCCATAATACTTGTTTTGCCTGATAATGTACAGAATTCTTGAATCCATACCTCAAAACTAGATGAGGAGTCAATGCCAAATTGATTCCTACGCAAAGGACAAATATAAAAAATATACCGAACCTCTCCAAATATATTAAGGAACGAATTTTATAAAGTAGGATTCATATGCGTAGTATATATATTCTAATGATAACCGTACCCCACTTGTCACGACATTGGTAACTACTACTTAAGGTGTGTTTAGCTCACAAATTCTAAGCATGTAGTATGGTCGCATTGCATACACCACCAACTAATGGTGTGGCTAAGAATTTGTGTATCGAGAAGTAGAAGAAGTAGCATTAAATATTATTTTGGCTAGATTTATAAAAGTACTTAAAATATACAAATACCAAGTATTATCAAAGAAACAATCTCAGCAATTCACACTCAGATGTTAGTATATGATCCAAATTAGGCATACATTTTTTTCTTAAAAAAAATGAAGAAAAAAAAGGGAATGGAAGTTATTCCTTCTTAAAACGGAATCTGAAATTTAAAATTTTGTGATAAATAGAACTAAAAGTTGACTGGTTTGAAGCTCTGTCCCTTAGGTTGGAATTATGCTCACTATGTTGAGATGAATCCAGCTCTTCCTTTGTCTTGTACCCCTGCAATTAAAGTAGCATCAGATTCTAGACCTCTCGGCATATAAACTAAACAATACGATCGAAAGTAAGTTTTCATTTATTTATTAAGGGTAGAAAACAATTTTCACAAGCTAGAGTTAGAGTAGATCTTTCAGCTAAGGGTTAAGAACATGCGTATTTGTTTGTTAGAAAAAATAAAAGCCATATTTTCTAATCATATTAGCTAATTCTACGAGGTTTTATTAAAAATAACGAATTGATTATTCACATAATTTAAAGCAGTGCATTGCTAATAGAAAGAAAGTCATTATAACTTACCATTTCAACTAGTAGCATTGGATCTTTGCACTCTTTATTTGTAGTAGCAAAAGACATATCCAGGACTTTGTCCAAGAAAGATCTTTTGATTGAAATAGAAATGAGAAAACTTATAACGGAAATTATGAGGATGGCTACCCACAAGGACTTTGGGGCCATTACAACATATACTCCGGTCATAAACGCCAATAAGGTGCAGTTGAGTGCTAGCCTGAGTAAAGCCATGCTTCGATCAATCAACATTAGTGACCTATTGGGTTCGGAGACCATGGACCATGTGAGAAAAATCAGCACCAACATTGAAAAAAACAAGGCCAATGTATCAGATATCAAAAACACCAAAAATGATGCTTTGTTTCCCAAAAGTGCTTCCCCAGTTTCTTGTTTGAATCCTCCAGGAAGAGTGAACCCAGCCGTGAATGTAATAGTGGCTACTAGAGCCCCTACCACATATAATGAATTTCGGACATCTATTATCTTTGTGCCATAATTGAAGAATGTATCCTTCATTGTTGGATCGAGTCCGTTTCTTTCGCACATAAGGCGCTGCATGAAATCAATTGACATTAAGCACTTTAATGCATTAGAGTCATGTTATTCTAAACATCAAAGCAAAAGAAGAAATAATATGTCACGCGCATTATTTTTTTTTTTTAAATGGTGATTTTTAAAATTTTATACTTCCTCTGTGTTTTTTATTAGTTGACACATTTCATTTAGGTACGTTTGCCAACGCATACTTTCAAATGTAAATACCTTTAATTGCGTATTACTAAAAAATATAAAAGTTTGATATTCGGAAACTAGACGTTGAGATGAAGCTAACAAGACCCCGCATGACTATGTTTTATCTAACACTACATCACAAAACATAGTCATACATCACAAAACATAGTCAAAGTAAATTATGTGAATAGTGCACAAAGTCAAAATGTGTCAACTAAAAAAATCGGAGGCAAAAGAAGAATTAATATGTCACAAGCATTATTTTTTTTCAAAGGTGATTTTTAAAAATATATACTACTCCCTCCGTCCCCTTTTGATAGTCCCTTATGGGCAAATTTTAGTCCCAAAATGTTCACCTCATTTGCTTTTTCCAACAACCATTAATATTAATTTTTTACCAAAAAATCCTTCAATTTGCAACAATACTTGTGCAAATTTAAAATTCTCATGTAAATTTGTTTTCCCATGTACTTTTATTAGTTTCTCTCTCTACTTTTTTACATATCCAATGCCAATTTACCTTTTCAATGTAATATTACTATTCTTATTTATGTTTATTAATTCCCGTGAAATATGCCCATAAGGGACTATCAAAAGGGGACGGAGGTAGTACTTAAAATCTATGAAGTAATGATAAAAACACAGCACCACAACTTTTATAAATCTCAATGTCGGATGATGGGTGCATTGTGCATATACAAACCCTAATACAATAGTAAAATGAACTGATAACTCTCATATCAATTGGCAAAAATATATGGAAAATGCTATGCACTGTCATTTGGGCTACATATAAGCATTAAATACGCTCTAGAAAATTGTTTAAAATTATTTAATCATGACAAAAACACACTAATTATACTAATTTACGCATGTTTTTGACACATATATTTTCCGATATCGTATATCTTTAATAGAATTTCCCTATTTTCGTTCCTTCAATAATTTTCCATCCATTGCTCTATTTAAACACATTATCGTTATTTAGCAGTTTGATATTCATGCATGCTATGATAAAGGGACAATATGTCATTCTAGGGGGAAAGCCGAGAAAATAGAAATTAAAACCCAGAGGTGAAAATTTTATGGTACTTTGTTTGGTAAAGACAAAATATGCAGAAAGAACGTGTAACTGTTTTGTAAAGAACATACAAATGTTTTGTAAAGAACATATAGTTGTTTTGTAAAGAACATCTAATTTTATGTATATATTATACTAAAAGAACATCTGTAATAATGATAAAGAACATAATAGTATTATGTAATGAACATTATTTATATATACCCACCATAATTTAAAGACAGAATTTAAAGAACATTTTACAATAAGCAATGAACATAGTATCCCGAATAAAAATACATTACGCTAATAATCAAAGGACATGCACATATGTTCTTTCACTCTTTTTTAGTGCAAACATGTTCTTTTCACTCTAGGTACGTATATGTTCATTACTCCCTCTGTTTTTAAATGCTTGCTCCGTTTCTCCATGCGCGGAGTTTTAGAAGAAATTGAATAAAGTAATAAAATAAGGAGGTAGTAGGGTAGGTGTAAAAATAAAAAATTGTAAAAACCAAAAGTAGTGGAGAGAATTAAAGGGGAAAGAATATGAAAATAATAAATTTGATCATAGTGGGTTCACTAGGTGAGAGAAATTAATTTAATATTGTAAAAGCTTTCTAAATAAGGAAATGGAGCAAATATTTTAAAACGGCCGAAAAATAAAAGTGTAGCAAGTATTTAAAAATGGAGGAAGTATATCTTAATATATGTTTATTTCACATTAGGCATATGTTCATTAATTTTCAAAAAAAAAAAAAAAAAAAAAAAAAAAAAAAAAAAAAAAAAAAAAAAAAGTGAGAGAGAGAAAAATGTTCATTACATTTCAAAATTATGTTTTTTCACTTTAACTATTTATTCATTACTTTTCTATATGATGTTATTTCGTTCAAAACGGATGTACGTACAATACACCGCACAAACGCCAGCGATTGCCCAGCCATGCCGTTATTAACAAAATTGGTCATACATTCTGGGAAGGCAGCAATAAAAACCCAGGCTATTGTAGTCAAACTTGTCAAAACTATGACTAAAAAATCAAATAAATAGAAAAGGATCGAGAGACTAGTGTATTGTGTTTCCTAATTTTTTTAGCTACAAATTTAGTGTTTTTGTATTATTATACATTACTTTTGATCATACTATTTACTAGTAGTATTTAAAAAAACAAATCTTATTAACTAATACAATAGGTTGTATGATTAAATACAATTTGTAATAGGGAGTACTATTACAAAAACAAATCTTATCAACTAATACAATCACCTTTGGTTAATCCCTACCTTTTAAAAATTTGCAATAACTTTTATGAATAGTATTTAGACAACTATGTCCTCTAATAAAGTATTTATTTACTTATTTCCCTACTTATATTTTGTAAAAGTTTGAGATAACTTTTTATAAATAATGTTCGAAAAATTATACCTTCTAAAAATGTTTATTTACTTATTTTCACTCATTATGTCAATTGCTTTTTTTTTGTTTTTTTTTTTATTTAACTCGTACTTAATGTATTGACATTTTACCTCTATAATTTTGTTACTTTAAGCAAACCAAGTTAAGTACTGCCTATCAACTCAGAAAAGTTATGGAAAGAAATCATACCCACTTAGAATCTTTGATGTACTTATGTTCTAGAAGTTGCTTCACAGTTACTTCATTGCAGTCTTTGAGGTCATAGGTTATTTTATCCATGTTGAGCAAAGATTCTGTCATGGATATATTCTGCATCCATATTGCTTTGTGCAAAGGTGTCTCTCCTCGGCTATCTTGAAGATTAATTAGATCTTTCATGCGTGGAATCTTGAAGAAACTCTTCATATTCTGTTAAACTTGAAAGTTTTATATGATGTAAAGGAGAATCCTTTTTATCAATACAAAGATCTCGAAACGCTCCTGGATTATGGTCGATGAAGGCACGAAGAGCTGTAACATGAACCTTCTCACATGCTTTAATCCAAACCAAGGGTTCACTCCCGAACACGGATGGATTCTTTTCCAAAACTGCTTTTATAAACCACACACAACCAATTTCATCTGGTTTAACTTATTATCTCATAATTATGTCTCAAGATATCATGTGTTAAAAATATTCTACAACACAGGGAAAAAAAAAATACACTTTCAAATTAAGTAATTACTATTAGAGGGGAACAAATTAAATCATACCTATTAAGCAGCTTGTAGCAAGATGCAATATATTCCAACCAGTTGAGGAATCTTTTAGATATTTGGTCCAGCTTCTCTTATCCAAATTTCCCAATATGGCTTTGGCTACTTGAGAGCAATTGTTTTGCATAGCAACAAACAGAGTAGAGTGCTCTGGCTCGTAATAATCAAGTAGTTCATCCATAGTTTGATCACTCTGGAGTAGTGACAATATGTAAAGTGCAAGATCTTCATGCTTGTTGCGTAATGCCAAGTGTAGAGCTCCTTCTTTTTCTTTATTCTTTGCAAACCACGGCAATTGTCTAATAGCATTTACGCTCCAATGAACTTTGGATTTTTTATAAGCTTCAACAACGAGTGGTACAATCCGGTTTATTGCTTCATGAGTGGCAGTTGCAGCAACATGAAAAGGATTGTTTTGATAATTGTAATCCTTAACATCAACAAGTTTCACAAATTGATCTTTCCACTTGCTCTCCAATATGAATTTAAATAGCCATTCATTGTCACTTTTTATCCAACTATGAACTATTGTAGATCCTTCTTTATCTACTCCTTTGATTAATTCTGGATGCCTTTCCAGTAGTTGTGCACAAAAGTTTTCTGCTTGTAAAGAAGAATTGCTATTTAATAACTTTTTATATACGTAAAAGAAGCCTAGTTTTTTTTTTTTTTTTTTTTTTTTTTTTTTTTTTTTTTTTTTTTTTTTATATATTTTACTTCTAATGTACTTTTTAAGTTTACACTTCTGTGTATGCATAAATTCAACAATAATATCTTTAGCAAATTATTACTATTTAAAGTTGCTTGTATAAAAAGTTGGTTTTTGAAATTACAAATCGAAAACAAAACTAATTAAGGGGGTGTTTGGTATGCTATTTTTATAGGGCTAGAACGGAATTGTGTTACCATTTCTGTTAGAACATGTTTGGTTAATGAGTTAAGTAATAGAAACCGTTTCTTTCTTCTAACCCATTCCACCACTTTGTGTCCAAAGTAAAACATGGGGAAACAAATCCCGTTTCTCTCCTCTAACTCAAAAAGACAACTCTACCTCTTCTCTCTCTTCTCTCCTCTCAGGCTCTCATATGACATATCTATAAAAAAAATCTCAATTATGATCAAAGTTTTTAATTTCTAGGGTGTTCTATCTTGATTTTTCTGTTTTATATGAGTTTTACTTTTCTCAATTGAATCTCCTGCTTTTTGCTTCATGTTATTATTGCTAATATGATGCTTGAATCTTGATGCTTCCAACGTTTATCCAATTTTCAGGTATTCTCTTTTGATAATGAACAAAATTCTGTAATCTGTCTTGTAACATTATAGTATGTAGTTTAATGATATTGTATTATATGATTGTAACTAAAACGCAAATCGCTTACAACATACACTAATTTCTACTCCCTCCGTTTTTAAATACTTGCTCCACTTTCTTTTTCCGGTCGTTTTTAAATACTTGCTCCATTTCTTTTTTAGAAATCTTTTACAATATTTAATTCATTTCTCATGTTTGGTGATCTAATATTATACTCTCTCTCCTCTTATTCTTCCTCTACTTTTTCTTTTTATAATTTTTTATTCTCCCAACTACCCCCACTACCTCCATTTTTTTTTTTATTATTTTCTACAATTTTCTAAAACTCCGCACATGGAGAAATGGAGCAAGTATTTAAAAACGGAGGGAGTACATGTTTAATCTTTCATAGATTTAGAATTCATTTTTGCCTTTTTGGGTGCTCATAACCTATTTGATAATAAGCCTAGCTGAAATTTTAACTACATGATAGTTTGTCTTTGTTATACGACAAAATTTGTTCTTGCATTTATACAAAATTATAAATGGTAGCATGTTATTGCTTATTGTATATGATCAGAACCAGAAATTCTTGATTTTATCCACTTTATTGAATTCGGCTAATCTTTTTTACTCCTAATACTCTCTAATTAATGAAGGGATAGCATAAGATGAAGGGAAGATACAGAACCTAGTAAGAAAAAACAATTTTATATTTTATCTTTAAGTTGATCTAGAAGATTTGGCTAAAATAATCAAGAAGATCAGGGTTCATTTGGCATTACTATGGTTTTCTGTTTTTTGGTTTTTTGATTTTTAATTAAAATCATATGATATATGTCATTTAATGAATTAAAAATTAGACTAACTTATTGAAATCATAATAATTTTGAAAACTGACAATAAAAAAGTGGAAACACCTTTTTCTTGTTTCCTGTTTTTAGTTTTCAAAAAAACAGAAAACAAAAAACAAAAAACGATGCCAAACAAGTAAGTAGAAAATTGTTGTTGCTCATACCCTTTAAAATGATCAAACATGCAATTTATGGTTATGTTCGGTTTTTAGCTAAATTATATTACATAAATAATGTCAAAAGTAATGTATCAATTTTTAAAATTGATACTCTTATTTTTATATAGGGAATTATAGATGAATTAGATAAAAAGAGAAATTGAGAAACTAAAAAAGAGAAATTGCAAAAAAGAAAAATTTGTTTAAATATATTATTAGATGATAGTATATACTTCCTTCGTTTCTATTTAGTTGACGCGTTTGATTTATGCACATATATTAAGGAGAGGAGAGAGTGAGAGAGAATGAAAAAGCAAGTGGGGTAGCTTGTAAATGTAAGGTAAAAAATTTACCCCAAAAGGAAACGTGTAAAGTAAAAAAAAAAACTTCCTAAAAAGGAATGTGTGTTAACTAAAAAGAAACGGAGATAGTATAATTTTGGACCATGTAGTGGGGTATGGTGGTATAAAAGTATTTGTCTTACACAATAAAGGGATAAATCAAGAGTAGAAAGAAATTAAACGAAGGTAGTATTTATAATATCAACTTTTAATAAATTCAAACTATATGAATAATTAAAGTTATTAGTAATTGTAAAGTTGTGCACGATTAATTATGTGTAAAGTTAATGGACATGGTACAATTAAATGAATAATTGGCTACCTTTTTTTTTATATTTTAGAAAACGTTTTGCGTGAAATTGAATTCACTGTGAGTCTAATATATTTGACATTAGTAATCTAATACCTGGCATTAATAATCTAATATATGACATTAATAATCTAATATTTCTCATTAGCAATCTAATTTCTAACAATAGTAATCTAATATATGACAACAGTAATCTAATATGTGACAATAAAGAAGGGGTGAATGAGGTTCAAACTCGTGAACTTTGTGTCACAGTGGCTCTGATACCATGTTAAAGGACCAACTTAACCAAAGGCTTAACCTAATGGTTGAAGCCTAGAAATATATTTTATACTCTATCATATCATGTACCATTGATCAATATATATAGAGTTTTACAAGACTAGTCCGAATCATGTTAGGAAACTTAATACGATAAGAATACAAAATATATACAAATATTATTCTAATTGCGATAAATATTGTCATAGCTATAACATCTACCATTCAAGACTCGAGAGTGCTTATTTGACCAATCTTTAAAATTAAGGGAAACAGATCAAAATTTATGGGAATGTGCAAATGGGGGTGTTTGTTTGAGAACAACATCGTAGTAAAGTATATATCTGTAAAAAAATATATAGTAGTAAAGCAAGGGAGTAAAAAAAATCATAGGACCGAAATTAGAATTTCTCAGAAATATACTACCATGTTCCAAAATTCCTAGGATTTGGAAGTGGACTGTAATTAACATCCCCATGCAACATGATTTCCCATAAGAATTAACTTCCCATATAAACCAAACAGGACATTAATGAGGGGGAAGTATTAGGTTATGTTAAATTTTGAGACAATATATATGAAATGGATCTAGGCAATCTGTAACCCGAACAAGGAATAGGAGAGTTTGGTCCACAAACAAGCCTTAGGAGCTGAGCATACATATAACACTCACAAGTGGGCTACAATGGGTTTTAACACTCCCCCTCACTTGTAAAATGTCCTTAGAAATTAGAGCACACTAGGAAGTACAATATAACGACCCATCAAACTTGGACTGTGATACCATGTTAAATTTTGAGACAATATGAAATGGGTCAGAACAACCCGGACAAGGAGGAGGAGAGTTTTGTCCACAAACCTGGCTTAAGAACTTCCATATAAAAAATCAATTGGCAATAATAGGAGTAACTATTTAACCTTATAAAGTGGAATTATCTCTCCTCTTTCTCCAATGTGGTACACTCACAAGTGGGGCTATAACGAGTTTCAACTTGTTATTAGAAAGTTTCTAATAAAAGGGAAGTTTTAGTCATTAAAAAAACTGAGGTTTTAGGAAAATGCATCACTTATAAAACATTGAGAGAGTAATAAATAAGAAAATTTTTGTTGTGGATGTAACACGTATACATTTGGGATAACTTTATTGATTAATTTAGTATAAATAATAGATTATATTACTTATATAATGTGTAAATTATATAGCACTATGTCAACTTAAGATGGATAAATCATGACAAAAACGTTTTATTTCTTTGCTTTAGGTTTTATTAGTGGATAGTAAAGATGAGAAAGAGAAAACTAAAGAGATATCCATATTTTTATCTATTATTAATAACAATGCTATAATTAACTGAAAATGTATAGATAGATCGTCGACTCACCTGTGCATAATGGAGCAAGATGCAAGACATTGAGCTTTTGATGATTCGTAAGAAGTTGAGTCCAACCTTTGTTATCGATTATCTTCAATATCTCTTCAGCAACTGTATGACATTGATACTCGACAGCCAAGAATAGAACATTCTTCTTACTTTCGATAACTACATTTTCATCCACTGACAACAAATATATAGCGAGATCTTCATTCTTACGGGCTATGGCCAATGACAAAGGCGTGTCTCCAACAATGTCTTTCACTAACCAGGGATAATGTTGATTATTTGAAAGGCTTGGTGATTCTTTTTTGTAAATGTCTATGAGCAATTCTGTTATTTTTATAGCATCTTTTGTACACGGGGCAAATTTAGCCAAGTTGTGTAATGGGTTGTCATTTTCAATATTTGTTGAAGATACCAAGTGTGTGAAAATCTTATTTACATCTTGGATGATATCCTTACATTCTAAGAGAATTTTGAATGGCCAAATTTTACCAGCATGTGTCCACAAATGAAATGCCGAATCTCCATTTTTATTTATTTGTTTGATTAGCTCTGGCTCTCTCCCAAGTAGTTCTCCAAAGATTTCTTTTGCATCTTCTGTAATCATAAAAGGTTTACATAGATTATACTTATGCACATGTGTGTATATTTGTGTGTTCATGTATATATACATAGTTGATGAATATAAACTTTACATGTAGAAAATGGTACTCATGTACTCTCTCCATACCAGAATATCTGACACAATATTGACACATGCGATACACTTGTTTGATATCTTTTTTTTTTTTTTTTTTTGTATAATTACTACCTCCGTCCCCAAATGATAGTCCTTTATGGGCAAAAATCACGGGAATTAAGAAACTTAAATAAAAGTAGTAAAATTACATTGGAAATATAAATTTACATTGGGTATGTAAAATAGTAGAGAGAGAAAGTAATAAAAGTACATTGAAAAACAAAATTTACATTGAAAAGTTAAATTTGCACAAATATTGTTGCAATTGGAGAGAATTTTGATAAAAAATTGATATTAATGGTACTTGAAAAAAACAAATGGGACTATCAATTTGGGACTAAAAATAGGCCATAAGGGACTATCATTTGGGGACGGAGGGAGTAAATATTAATGAAAATTATTTTAAATATATTTGAAACTTTGTACTCTATTGATACCTATATATTTAACAACATATTTTATAATATAATATGTTTTTATATGTTAGTAAAAAGTTATTATCAAAGCTAATTCATAAATAGTGAAAAAAGTTCAATATCCTAGATATTCTAGGACGACAGAGGGAGTAATAAGATTATATTTGATTCATATTAATGTTGTACGAAGTACAATATAATTTTAATTGTCCGTACAACTTTCTTATCAACAAGTGTTTGTTCGTTGTTCCATTTTGACTTACCATGTATTTTTTCGTCGTGTAATTTTAATACTCTGTACAACTTTCTCATCAAAAGGTATTTGTTCGCTGTTCCATTTTGACTTACCATGTATTTTTTCGTCGTGTAACTTTGACCCACACTATCAATAACGAAATTTTGTTGGACTAAATTCATAAAAATTGGTTGTTTGAAAAACTACCTTATAAAAACTACTTTATAAAGTGTAATAAAATGTTGTAACAAGGTTCCATGCTTCATTGCCATATTTTGGGAGTTTAACTTTTTTTTTTTTTTGAATAGTTTTGGGAGTTTAACTATCTTCCAACATTTACTTTTCTTTTATTACTCCATCCGTGTTTTTTTAAGTGATATATATTGACCGGCACATAGTTTTAGGCAATTTAATTGACTTAAATAAAATAAGAGGTAAGTGGGGTAGTGGAGTATTAAAAAATTGTTAAAAAAATATAGTGGGGTTAATAGTTTATTGGAAAGTAATATATGTGAGAGGAAAAATATAATAAAAAAAGTAGTAGTGGGTTTGGGTGGGGACCATGAAAGGAGAGAGATATAATATTTTAATGTATTGTTTTGCCAAAAAATGAAATGTATCACTTTAAAAAACACGACCGGAAATGGTAAATGTATCACTTAAAAAAACACAGAGGGGGTATTATCTTTTTAAAATTAGTTTCCCAAAAAATATTCCTATATTTAATCATTTATTTGTTAAAAAAACAATTAAAAAAATAATTATGTTAGTTATCGAAAGATGTTAACAATAAGCATGTTTACCTGAGCCTTCGATATAATGTATTAAGTGGAATGGAGTGAAGCCATCGTAGCCGTTGCAAGTAATAGGATGGGGGGACCTCAAAATCTCTAAAGCTAACTTGCTCATCTTATTGGTTATGGCTTCGAAGACTAAGGAGCTACCACGAGTACAAGGCATATTGGAAATCAACTTCGTATCCATTTTATAAATTTCCAACGCACATTCTTCTTGATAATTAAAAACAGCCGTAAAGCAAGGGTTATCACCCACTGAACTCTTTAATAACCAGGGTCGTTCTTGTTCCGATGGTAATGTTGGTATCTAGAAACATCTTAACTATCTCGACATTACCAACATAGGCTGCTACATGAAGAGGGTTATGCTTGCCCAAATTGTCCCATGGTTGAACAAGGAGCTGCTGCTTGGCTTCTTGAGGTAGTATCCCCATGGCTTCTCTTATAAACTCTTCTTGGTTTTCGATCGCCGCCATGTGGAAGATGTTGCCATGATGACCTCTTTCAGATTGGTCATCCTCCATAGGATAGAAAGTCTAGTAGTATTCGGTGGGTTTATTGGATTCAACACATTGTTTAAGGAACTCTACATCTCCTCTCAATGCTGCATTTCTCAGCTCTTCATCCATTTTTGAGGATGTCATGATAGGAATTTTGGGTTTTGAGGGAATTTTTTGAGTTCAAAAACAAAAAAAAAAAATTAAGTGTGGTTTGGAGTCAAATAATGAAAAATCAGCTCTATATATTGTTTGTCACTTTTTGGATGTTTTTTTAGGTGATACTTTCAGAAAATGAAAAATAAAAAAAAGTTAATGAATATAATAATAAAGCAACCACTTTAGCAAATCCATATTCTACAAGCTAGAATGTTTAAACTTTGGTGAAATGCAAGCCAGTACGAATCTTTAGTAATTAATTGAAAGGCACGCAATATGTGTTTACCTTTTAGGGTATTGGGGCTATCGTAATCCATAAGAGGAAAGTCAAACAACCTATTATTTATATACACTAATTAACATTCTCTACTTTTGCCTAATTTAGTTGTCACACTTTTACTTTATATTATTTTTAAGTTAATTGTCAAACTTTCTTGTATGACATAGCCCATTTAATATCTTTTTTTCTTTTTAAACCAACAATTTAATATCTTAATTATCTATCACTATATCTTCCCACTAGCAATATTGTTTGAGTAGATTAGGAAAGTGCTTTGTATCAACTGAAAACAAATAAAGTATTGGAATTGAAACTGTTTGTTTAACAGAAGTAAATTACGTACAAAATCAAATGATTACTTAATGAGCTACCACATGTACATTATATTTTCAGTGTTGTATGTTATAAGTAAATCCAATAAAGAAGCTTAATTAAATAGGTTAAATTAAATAATTAAAGTTACCACAAAAAAATTAAATATTAAAATTATTTTTAAATTGACCGTCTTTCAATAATAAAAATAACAAAAATAGGTTTTATAAACGATTTTTTAAATTGTTTAAAGCTTAGTATAGGAATATCAAAACATATTCCAAACTTATCTAAATATTACACGGAACAAATTTTCACTTTTGATTTTATTGTATATATACTTTGTCTTTATCACCTTTTCTCATCATTTTTTTTTCTCTTTTAATTTTCTTTTTTTTTTTTTTTTAAGGTTTATGTATATGCATATAATTCTATAGAACATTTAGGAAAGATATTCGCATTTAAGCATTAGCTTCTAAGTGCCTTAAATTGATTAATACGTAAAGGATAATATAAAAATATATTCCAAACCTCTCTAAATATTGCAAGGAATGAATTTTAACTATAAAAGAATCATATATTCTAAGATTTCTAAGGAAAACCCCACTTCTCATGACATTTGTACTTAAGAGTATGTTTGACTCACAAAGTATAATCTCAGTATAGGGTATGGTCGATCTAAAGTTTAAACCCATAACACGTGTTTGGGTAATAATTTAAAATAAAGAATAATGAACCCATTCCTCAAAACCAGAGGTGTCGATTTAGAAAATTAGATCAGGTTCAGTAGGGCCTATATGGGTCGTCAAATCAGGTCTATTTCAGGTTAAAGTCATGCAAAGTCGTTATGCACATATAAGCAGAAAGTTGAATCGGGCTACCTTTGAGTTGGGACGAGTTAGTTTTTGACATCTCTATATAAAACTCTAAGGTATAAATTTTAGAAATTGAGTTGGGGAAGGAAAAAAAAAAAAAAAAATTTCAAAACCTATATAATCTATCTATAAATAAACTAAAGGAACAACCGCTGACATCATATTGTCCATGTGACAGCTTAATAAGAAAAATTTTCCCTCCTAAATAAAAATCTGACGTCATTATATTTTCTTTGGTTTCAAATTTCAAATTTAATATCTCCCCCTCTCAATTTATCTATACTCTTTAATTTATTTATTTTTCTTCTATCACCAACTATTGGTATCTAATACATCTTTCCCTTATGCTTCATCGAACAAAATACTTTGATGTATACATTTTTTCTATTTTCCTGTATATATTACAAGTTTAAAATTATTTTTTATTTGTTTAATTAAATTCGTATATTAAAAATCTAACTTTTATGTATATGCTTAAATTTTCATATTCAGTTAGTTCTTCTTCAAAATTAATTTTATAAAATTAGCATTTACATTTAATGGTTATGTCTCAATAAGTTTCTGATACGTAATAATACATAAAATATATACTTTATATTTCCGTGCATCACACGGGACTAATCTAGTTAACAATTATATTCCAAGCCGATGCAACCATCAAACTACGCCATACGCTGATACGCCCATGCAAAAATCTGGACCAATGCCTTCTATCTTATGAGGATAAACATAAAATATTGATTCCCACGCAAAGGACAAGAATCATAAATAACTTGAAAGTGTTATTATAATGGAGACCTACTTTGGTAAAAAGCTTTCGAATTCATGAAGCATAGTATATCAACTATTGACTTGGCCTGGTATCAAACTTACATACAAAATAAAGCATATCATATCATGTGATCTATGAGGCACGCACACACATACATATGTTTACTTAATGAAAGAAAAAATACTTATTTTTTACTTTCATTTCACTCAAATTCCTAGCTACTTTGCTATGCGTAACACGGTAACATGGAAAACTTAGCTTTTTGTAGAAAGCCATGAGATTTAATTTTAAAGTATGTTATAAAAGTATTAGATTATTCATTATAACTTTTAATTATACATCATTAAACGTATTAATTTGATATATATATATATATATATATATATATATATATATATATATATATATATATATATATATATATATATATATATATATATATATATATATATATATATATATATATATATACACGTGAAAAAGTAAGTGTAAAAAACTTAAAGAAATGGATGTAATAGTAAGTAATAATTCTCTAAAGCTATTAAGGGATGTCAAATAAAACATGTATAGTACTATGCATAATCTAATCTTGAAAATTTAATAATGAAATTTAAACATAATAACTAGTTACAGCAGAATGATTCACAAGGTCGGTCTCTGTTATACTTAAAGGGAGTAGTAGAATTATATACGTACAAGAAAGTCTAATTTATTGTATCAGACATCAAAAACACCAACTAAATAACCATCTAGGCGCCACCACAAACAGTGGATTTTGCTTGTTAACAAATTTATTAAAGGATAGAAGAATAACGTTTTTTTACGGATCAAAGAAATTCAATGGCAAATTTATTCCTCCAATAGTTTGAAGATTAATAGGTAATGTTACACTTACACATCATTGTGAATTTGTAATACATTTATAAAATATTCCTTTAATACAACTAAAAATTAACAGAGTAGTATATGTATCATTTTATGATGATGGCACGATGCCTTCTTCAGTTCTACCTCATGATTTAAAAGCGCACGATTTATTAAAGAATTGTCTCTTAAATGCTTCAGTGCTTCTTTTATCTACCTAAGATTTTTTGGGCTCTAAGTTTACTCATGTATGGGCCAACAGATACTATCCCTTTTCTTTTGGGCTTTGTATATTGTTCATAGATGTGGCTCGTTAATTTGTATGTGCCTTTTAAGGTCACAAAGTTATAAAATGTGTGTTTTTAAGTTATAATCTTTAAACTATGCAAAAGCCAAGAGGTACTTATTAAAGTGCCATCTTTTCCAAATATTGTACTTGTAGTAGTGATTTTACAAGTATGGGCCAAGTAGAAGTGTGAACAAGTCACTTTATTATACATGCTAATTTAATTTTATTGTATAAATATAAAATATGGTCAAAGTTATTTTATTTTTACCATATGAATTGAATAGTAAGTGAGTGAACTGTACTTTTAGAAACGGAGGTAATACTTAAGAAAAAAATCATAGTAGTTTAATAATTTTTATTTTTATTTTTTATTTTTTTTTGAAAGAAACATAACCACTCAAATGTTATGTAGTGTGCCATATCATACCAAATGGCAAGTCTTACTATAGATTATATCCTTTTTTTTTCCATTGCTAATAGTTTAAAATGAGCTTTCCTGAAAAGGGTAAACAACCTAACACAAAACAAATCAAATTTTAATTGAAAAAACAAATAAAAAATGAGCTTTGGCTAAGTTAGCTTAATTAAATATAATTGTACATTTTGGAAATAAAGCTATTCTTGCTTTCCTTTGCATAATGTTGTAATTGATTAATTCGTGGTTAAACATTAATTAATGGCATGACCAACAATTCAATCATAATTTAATTTGTGTATAGTATAAGTATGAGATGTGCAAGAGAACTGGATTTGTTTTGGGTGTTTTTGTCCCTTGGGAGAGTTATAACTCGAAGACTGGTCCTGCTGGCTTCTGTACCTGCAAAATCAACGAAGACACCGGTTGGGTGGTGCTCCGCCTCCAACGCTCAAGTTAGTAACTTGAAGGAGAGTAAAAAGTGCGGAATTTAAGGTGGGGATCTGCTTGGATTCCAAGCTCAGGAGTTTCTCTGATGAGAGAGAAAGTAGGGGGTAATAAATGATTGTGAATGCCCCCAAAATGGGGGAATATCTCCCTATTTATAGGGTCATGGGGAAAAGTGTCCTCCCCTAGGTCATCTGACCTAGGGCAGGTGGGCTGCGCCGCAATCAATGCGTTTTATGGGGAATTGGGCCTCTGAAAGCCACCATTCTGAGAATGTATCTGGGAAGGCCACGTGTCAACTGGGGATAGGTCAGGGGTGACCTGCCAGCCTCTGACACATGGCAGCCCCTCATTGGCCCAAGTGTCTAGGGTAAAAATTCCCTAAACATTTTCCCCTCACAGGTAGCACGTGGCAGGCCACGTGGTGCCTGTGACACATGTCAACCTGTGAGAGGTGAACAGTAAAACGGCTAGGGTTAACGGTCATTTTTTCCGTTTAACCTGCCTATAAATATGAGTTTACCCCCCCTTCTCTCCTCTCACTTCATTCACAATTTCCATTTTCTAGAGAGAGAAAGAGAAGTTTTTAGAGAGAGGTGCTCTGACCCCGACTGCGTACTTGCCATTTCAAGATTCCCGCGTGCTCATTCAAGAACACCCGGTCACCGGCTGTAGCTGTTTTCAGATTTTTCAGAACTTTTTAAAGTAAGGTAACTATCCGTTTCCTTCCTTCAATTTTCTTTTACTTGTATACATTCTTTTCCCGCCTGTATACATTCGTTTTCCAAAACAAAATAAATGGACTCTTCATCCACACACACGACACGGCCTAGGACGCTCAGCCGGTCTCCTGGTACGGCTGAGTCTAGAACCGGGGGTGCCCTTTCCAGACAATCAGATCTCCTTTGCTCATCCCCAAATCCCTCCCTCTCTGTGTCTGTGCAGGACACAATGGCCAGAGTTAAACAAACGGCTATCAAGCCTAGGCACCGGCGCGCTAGAAGAGTGCGCGCTGAAGATGTTACGAGGGAGGAGGGCTATGAGAGTCCGGATGAGACAGAGAGTTCTGAAAGTGGCGCCTCCTCACAAGAAGAAGTGAGGGAGTCAGGCGGCGAAGAAGCCGCCTCCTCCTCTGAGAGGGAAGGAGAAGAAGGGTCAGGCGGCAATGAGGCTGCTGAGAGATCAGGGTCGGAGGCTTCCGGCTCTGCACAAGAGAACTTCGCGGCTGACTATCAGGTTCCAGCGAAGACTGCGGACAAGCCTGACCCTAGAAAAATTAGGATGCTGCCGGCTGATAGGGCCTTGCTGAAGAGCAGCTTTAAAGCCTTCAAAGAAAAGCACCCATTTGGGAACGGGTGGTATATTACGGTTCCGCCTGCTGATGCCGTTATGGCCTGGAAGGACGATCTTGAGAATGCAGACAACTATTTCGTCTGCTTTGAGGCGGTTATTGAAGCCGGCCTCCGGTTCCCCCTCCATACTGGGATCAGGAAGATCCTCAAAGGGTATGACCTGGGGGTTTGGCAGTTAACTCCAAATTCATGGGGGAATATACTCAGCTATATTGCCGCCTGTGAATTTCAAAATATTGAGCCTAGTTTCTCGGCCTTTGCTCACATGCACTATCTGAGCAGGGCCCCAGGCGGTCATGGGGCTTGGTACACTCTCACAACATTGCCCCAATATCAAATAACTTTGGACAAGGTGTCCAAATGGGCTGGATGGAGGGATAGGTTTTATTTGATTTCCTCCCCATCCCCCGCACACAACCGGACACTGCGCCGGTATAATAAGGAGCCGGCACTCCTTGGCAGAAAGTGCGCTCTCCCGGAGCTTTCTGCACGAGCTCGCCGTCAGATCATGGACCCTGGTTTCTTTGAAACCACAACTGAGCCCATGGATGATGGGACTGAGATCATTGTACCTAAAAACTGGATCCCCAATCCGGATTTTTTCAAGGATGAGAGATTCCTGTCCGCCTGTGGGCTGAGCACAATGTTTCCCCAGGGTAGATCCCTATACTTGAAGAACTTTGCCTTGCTTTCAATAATTGTTAAATGTTTTTCTTTGACTGATATTCCGTCTGACATTGCAGCCCGAAGCTAGAAGAATGGTGGACTCGGCAAAGACACCGGCTAAACCTGCTGCCCAGCTGCGCAAGGAGCAGCTGATGGCCAAAAAAGCGTCCTTGGAGGCCAAGGATGCAAAGAAAGGCGGGGTAAGACCGCCTGCCCCAATGTTATTTAATAATTTGTTTAAGTACTTTTGCCGGCTACTAATATTTTGCTTTCATTTTTGTAGGGCACCGGCAAAGTCATTCCTCGCTCCTTCTCCAAACATGTAAAAAGAACTGGAGAGGAGCTCAAAACTCCGGCTGCCAAGGTCCCCAGACGGACCCCTTCCCAGACAACCTCAGCTGCCAAACCAGATCGTCCCACGACTGGTGGCAAATCCCCTTCCAAGGTGAAGGCTTTGAGCGAGAGCTCAAAGCAGACAGGGGATAAGATGCCGGATGCCTCAGAGGAGGCATCGAAGAGTGGCGTGCCACTCGATGCTGCAACCGGCACTGCAGCAGCTGGGGAGGGTTCAACTCCGCAGCCCAGAACTCAAGGTAAGGCTACCATTGAAATCCCTTACCCACTTGACTTTATGAGGGTCAAGACTAAGGTAGACCCATCCGGTGGCTCAGTGAGTAGCTGGGGACGGATGAATGCTGCATATGCTGCTTCCCTCTCACCAAGTACTTCTTTTGGTGCAGATGCTACCTCCGGGGCACCTGACTTCCCGGCTTTTGCCAAACGGATGGTGAGGACCCTCACCCGGACAGAAAAAGGCTCAGTACCTGTGTAGGGAATATTTCAAGCATTATGATCCCAAACTTGAACCCCACTGTGATCATACACTAAAGTATGGTGGCGTTCCAAAGGGAAAGAAAAAAGAGCAAAAGAGTCGCCAACAAGTTTTAAGAACTTGTAAACCCAAAAGACAATCCAAAAGGACCATCAACTCCATAAGGTCTTGAACCAAACAGGGTCCGGGGATGAGGGTACGAATCCAATCTACAAAAGAATGGACCCGCCCTATAAAATAGGCCTCTACTTTGTTCTGCTCGTATTCATTTGCGCTTTTCGAATAACATACAAACATTATATTAAACCTAACCTGTTTAATCTATGTTGGTTGAATATTAATGCACAAATAAAACTATTATTGGCGATCACTTGAATTAAAATCACATTAGCCTAAACCAAATTATTAAATATCTTATTAAGCGTGATTTCAAGTACAAATTCCCTTTAACAATCATAAAAGGTGTGATCAAGAAATAACAATAATATATCAAGCAACATAAATAATAAACATAAATAAATTATGTTAAGGCATAATAAAGCTTAATAATAATAGCAAGATCCTAGGCATGATACTAACAAGATTAATAACAAATCCTAGCATGTCACTAGACAATAAAGATCAAAGCTTTAAACCTAACATGGTACTAACATGATATTAGAAAAGAGTAAAGGCACCCCAAACATGATACTAGAAAGCATAAAATAACATCCTAACATGATACTAGGAATTGAACACATCCTAACATGACACTAGGAATCATAAAACAATAATAAGCATGCTTTCTACATTGTTAAATAAATAGGGAGTAAGCTAATCTACTTACTTTGAAGCCTCGTACCTCTTTCTAATAACAAAATACACAAGTTAGTAAACTTCAATGAAAATAATAATAAACAATTAAAGAATTAAATTAGAATCCAATTAAATAAAGTTTTGACTAGATTTGGACCAAACCCTCAGAAAATATTAAACCTTGCACGTCTAGGGCGAAGGCAACTTCGAACTTGGCTAAGAGATTCTAAATCTTGTGAATGCGGAATATTGTATTTAATAAAAAGGTAGTTTAGAAAGAGAGGGAGAAAGAAAGCATATATTACTCAAGAGAGAATAGAGAGAATTAAGGATGAGAGTTGATGATGATTGATCGATGATTCTGAAAACAGAGATTCGGACCCTATTTATAATGAAAATAGTCCGGAAAAACATAGAATTTGATAAGGAATAAAACTGCACGCTGTCGCCAGGAACCGACTCTGTCGCGACGCGACAATGTCTGTCGCGAGGCGACAGGGTCTGTCGCGTGGCGACAGACTTGTCGTTTGGCGACAACCTGTATTAGCGCGTTTTCTTCACGCGGAATCTGATCTTTAATCAACTTGATCTACGGAATCCGTACAGAAGATAAAATACATATTTTTAAGATAATAAAATAATGTTTTACTCCAAATAAAAATCTATTTTAAAATAAATAATTATTAAATCTAATAATATTAGAATTAAAAAGAATCTTCTAGAAACTTCTAGAAAATTATAATTAATCCTAATAATAATTAACATTGGGCCCTCCTCTAGATCATTGGGCCGTATGTAAATAATTAATCGGGCCCAGTTTAGTATTTTGGCCATAACTTCCTCAATATTCATCGGAATTGGGCTTATAATATATCGTTGGAAAGGTCTTTTCGAGCCCCATCCAACTACACTATTATTGGACCTTAATTATGGACCAAACTAAACTGGTTTGGCTATTTTCAAACAAATAGAGTTATTTTCGAAAACAGAGAGAAGAGAATTTTAAAATAAAACTGAACCGCAACACTTGACTTTCGACCACTTTCACCTCATTCGATAATGGTTCGACGTGAAAGGCATTCATCACTGGGTTTGGTTTTGGGGAGACACAAATGGGTGTCTACAGAAGCCCCCACTTTGACTGAGTTTGAAGAAACTTATGTTTCGAAAAAACGAAAGTCAAAGTATCGATAGGGACGGAGAATGATTCAAAACGTTCTGCGATTCCAAATCATTCTTATAACGCCGATACCTGCAAAACAATCATTAGTTAAACAGATAAAAGAGTTAAGAAACGCGTATCTTGCACCGTCGCACACACGTCTCTGGAGTAACCGTTTTGTTGCATTTCATTTTGACGACCTTCTACAAGCTAGAGAACGCCATCTTGCTGTTGTTGATGTTCACTCGTCTCTGAACAATGGAGTCTTTTTTGAGGATTGT
Source organism: Chenopodium album (assembly GCF_948465745.1). Lineage (NCBI taxonomy): Eukaryota > Viridiplantae > Streptophyta > Magnoliopsida > Caryophyllales > Amaranthaceae > Chenopodium > Chenopodium album. The sequence goes on from NC_137855.1 coordinate 39,399,016, forward strand.
TCACTCGTCTCTGAACAATAGAGCTTGATAGAAAGAGATGTCCACGCGTCTCTGAACTATAGAGCTTTGATGATATGTCCACGCGTCTCTGAACAAAAGAGCTTGATGATATGTCCACGCGTCTCTGAACAAAAGAGCTTGATGATATGTCCACGCGTCTCTGAACAAAAGAGCTTTGATGATATGTCCACGCGTCTCTGAACAAAAGAGCTTGATGATATGTCCACGCGTCTCTGAACAAAAGAGCTTGATGATATGTCCACGCGTCTCTGAACAAAAGAGCTTGATGATATGTCCACGCGTCTGTGAACAAAAGAGCTTTGATGATATGTCCACGCGTCTGTGAACAAAAGAGCTTTGATGATATGTCCACGCGTCTGTGAACAAAAGAGCTTTGATGATATGTCCACGCGTCTCTGAACAAAAGAGCTTGATGATATGTCCACGCGTCTCTGAACAAAAGAGCTTGATGATATGTCCACGCGTCTCTGAACAAAAGAGCTTGATGATATGTCCACGCGTCTCTGAACAAAAGAGCTTTGATGATATGTCCACGCGTCTCTGAACAAAAGAGCTTGATGATATGTCCACGCGTCTCTGAACAAAAGAGCTTGATGATATGTCCACGCGTCTCTGAACAAAAGAGTTTGATGATATGTCCACGCGTCTCTGAACAAAAGAGCTTTGATCATATGTCCACGCGTCTCTGAACAAAAGAGCTTGATACTTGAATGTTTGTTGCGATCGTTCGGTTGGCTGCGAACAGGAACTTTGCTGAATGGTTGTATCCTGTAAAAATCAAAAAAATTGCCAAAAGACTTTGCTGGTGTTTTTCTTAGGGTTGACCTAAGGCGTGATGTGTTTCTTAGGGTTGACCTAAGGTGAATGATTGACTTGAGGTTGACTCAATGTGACTGACTGACTTGAGGTTGACCCAAGGTGAATTGACACGACATGACTCAATGTACATGACTCGTGTGTGGTGTGCGACTCAAAAATGCAAAAAAGAAAAAAATTTCCGTCATTTTTGTGGAGGGTACCGACTTTCTCCCGAAAAAGAAAGACGCGAAAAAGAATCGAAGTGTTTGATGGTGCATGTTGAATGAGCTTAGTCAAGTATGCATTTGATACTATTCCTCAAGGTACAAGGAGTAATTCCTCCTAAACTATCTTAGTTGACTCGATTATGAAAGTATTTAGGTAACTTAGGCACGGAGGCTAAGTACTTCATACTTTGATACAATGATGATTATAAGTGATGAGTGATGTTGATATGACAAAGCATGCTTCAACGTTATGTTAAGAGTTCATGACAAAAGGGGTTCCTAATTGGAAGTCTATTTGGTCATGTATCCGTGCAGTGTGTGAAAGTGACACTAAGGTTAGGCTGCAAAGGCTAACGGTGTGGAAAAGTATTATTTGATAAGAGTCAAATAATGATGATTCTTAGGCTAGGTAGGCAAATGATGTAAGGGTCAAGCCCCCAAGTCTAGCTCTAAATGAATAGGAATGACCATTGGAGATCCCTTGACATGATCATGGTGTAAGTGTGTGAATGTGAAAATGAATGCATTTTTATTATGGCCGCACCTCAATATCAGGTTGCCTACGTATCCTTTAGGAATGGGGCCAAACGTAGCTCTAGCCGAACCTTGCACAAGTGTGTGTATACCTCGAAAGGTCCTTTTAAGGGTTGTAACGTGGTTAGGCTAAAGGTTAGAGAAGAAGGGGATAAAGGCTCAAGACCCTAAATAAGCCCCCAAGGTGTGCAACCTTGCTTTTGAATCTTTGTATTTTTTATGCTTGAGTTTTCTCAATTTTGAGCTCTCTTTCTTTTTTGTTTGCTCTTTTTTTTTTGCTTTTGCATTTTTCATATTCGCATTTTTTTTATAAGTGTGGGCAATCTTGATCATGCGGTCTATCACTCACTTGGCATTCATGTTTCTCAGGCACGGTACCGAGCACTCGATAAGAAACGCAATCTGAGACATGTTCTTATCAAAGATATTTTTATATCCAAGACATTGGAACACTTGCCCTTTTGTACACTTTTATTTATATTTTTTATTTTTATCACTCAAGCTTTTGTAAATTGGAACTTGCATAAGTTACACACCATCCCATCCCAAGGTTAGTAGATGTGGGTTGAAAAATGAAAGGTCTATCGTTAGACGAGGCTCAAAGTGGTTTATAAAAAAAAGGATTATATATTTAAAGGGTGAAGATGATATGACATGGCTACAAGGGGTGCCTCAAATCATTGGTATACCTTGTGCTTAATTCGACCTTGATTTTTTTTTTTTTTTTTTTTTTTTTTTTTTGCAATGCAATGATCATATGCAAGGAATAAAATGCTCATTTTATTAAAAGGAAAAAAGTAAATGAAAGTCCTACAAAGTAAAAAATAGGGGAAAATGAAAGGTGCCTATGCTAGACTTTATTGAGGAAAGGAATAAGAAAAAGAAATAGAAAAAAGAGGTCACGAAATCTTGTCGTTGAAGCTCGCCTCTTGTTTTGTGCTTTATCATCACCCGGTCTTCTTGCCGACTGGAGGTATAGGAAGCTTGTTATTGTCGATCAAATATTGGATGGCCTCCTTTAGCTTCCAACAGCTCTCAGTAGTATGACCCCTGCCCTGGTGATACTTGCAATATGCATTGGGATTCCAGCTAGCCGTCCTCCTTTCGACAGGTGGATCCCCAAACGGTCCAATGGGAGTTATAAGACCTTTTGCATGTAAACGATCAAATGCGGTGTCATAACTTATACCAATAGGTGTGATGTTTCTCATTTGTCCTCGTTTGTTCATGGCAAGGATCTCATCCAAGTCAAATGTGCTAACGTTATTTGAATGGGTAGTTTTGGAAGAAGAAGGATTGTCGTTCTTCTTTCCTTTCCAGCCACTGTTATTATTGGTACTATTTTTGGCCTTTCTGTTGCTAAGAGGAGTATGAATGTGATTTGAATTAATGGTCCGTTTTGCCCGTGGCTTAGGAGCATTGAATTCTTCATTGAATCCTTGGTGAGAATTTTGTTCGATAACCATTATCCGACTTGCTAATCCTTCTACCACATTCAAGAGCATGGCAATGGCCTCTTGTAGTTTTTGAACGTCTTCTTTTAGACTTGACAAATTTTCCTCGATATTATCTAGGAAAGCCCCTTCGTCTTCCTCAATCATGGCTACTTCATCAATAGAAGTTATACAAGTCATATCGATCATGGGCTCACCTACAGGTGTGATAAGGAGTGAAGGATCGAAGGATGTTTGATCTTCTGTGATGGATAGAATCTCGAAAGTTTTATTTTCATCAATCAGGTCCTGAATAGCTTCTTTGAGTTTCCAACACTCCTCAGTGTCGTGACCCTTTCCTTGATGATATTTGCAGTGTTTACTAGGATTCCACTTTGGTGGCCTGGCTTCGGGAACTGGGTCTTTGATAGGTCCTATGGGCATGACCAGTCCTTTGTGGTGTAGTTTTTCGAAAGCTGTTTCATAACTCATACCGAGTGGAGTGAACACTCTTTTTGACCTTTGGATTCGCTGCTTAGAGGTGTTCGTAGCATGTACTTCGTTAATGGGAGAGGAAGAAAAGGGATGGTCGTTCTTCTTTCCTCTCGCACTATTATCTTTCAGAAGGTCATCTTCAATGTCAATACCTATATTATACACAGCCTGGAAAGTATTCAAGTTGTGTTGGTATTTTAAGTGCTTTGCATATTTTTCTTGAAGGTTCTTGATGAACATCCTGACAGACTTTTTTTCACTAGGTACTTCAACCATTTTTGCAGTGGTTTCCCTCCATTTATTAAAGAAGGAAGTGAAACCTTCATTTTCTTTTTGCTTTAGAATTTCAAGCTCTCTATGATCAGTTTCAATTTGAATATTGCATTTATATCTTTCAATGAAAGCACTTACAATAGACTCCCAACTAGAGGTCTTTTCTTTATCAAGTGAAAAGTACCACTGTTGACATACAGCTTCTAAAGACAAAGAAAATACAGAATGAAAAGCTTTCTTGTCTATCCCCTTAATATTCATTATAGTTTCAAATGCTCTTAAATGAAAGTAGGGGTTATCCAGAGGCTTAAATTTAGGGATGTCGTTGGGATTGAACTTCTGCGGGAGAAGGTCCTTATCCACCGAGACCCCTTGTGAGCTAATCCCTTGGAATCTAAAGTCGTTGCACAGCTTGCCCAAGCTTTCCTGGATTAGGTCCATTTGTTTTTGTCTCGCAGGGTCACTTATTTGCAGAGATAAGTTTTGCAATGTTTCAGTCAAGTTGGCTACCTGTCCCTTGACTTCATTAAGCTCTTCTTGACTAGCCATTGTCTTCTTAGCTTTCCTTTTCCTACTAACCGGTTTGTCAAAAAGTGCTACTTGAATGAAAGTGTTGTCCTTGATTAAACGCCCTTCTCTCCTTGACCAAGTACTGTAGAAAGGGAAATTAGGGATAAGTTTTATACCAATTATTTTGACTCAAGCTTTATTCAACATGCAATAGATAGGAAAAGATTATGAAAGAACTAAGGGAATGATATGTGTGGAGAAAGAATGTAGTGAGTGGGAAGATGATGGAGATGGAGAAACATTGAAGAACTAGGAATAGAATGAACCCCCCAATTCAAATGACGGAAAAATGACTCATGCATGAACCTAAGACATGGTCATAGTGACATGTACAAAGTGTGTGCTAAGACTAGTGAGTTTAGGTGACATGTTAAGACTTGTGTCATGACCATGTGGCTAGACTATGTGACTAGACTTAAGCAAAGACTAAATTAAGACTTCACGTATATGCATTAAACTGGACAGGCTGTGGTATTTTAGTCATAACTTTTGATCTGTGACTCTGATTGGGACGAAACCAACGCCAAATTAAAGATAAAACTTGGGGCTACAGATCCATAGGTTATAAGACTCGTGGTTCTTCCTAGAACTCCGGCTATGACCAAAACAAGTTGACGCATGTGCAGTATACGGGAATAAAAATCCAGGTTAACTTAATGGAACTATGACTCGACTTTAGGCTTTTTCATTAGTTCAAATTAATTAATTAATTAATTAAACAAAGTCCTTTAGTCATTGGTTAATTTATTTAGTCTTAATCACAAGTCAAACAAACGGTTAACACATATATAATATGCACAAGCAAGGATGCACAAGTAGTTCACATAGTCATAATATGATGCAATGAGTTTGCAACCTAACCATGGCTCTAGTTCTCTAAAGTTCAAGGATATGGGTTAAGTCAAAAAGGTCCATGGTTATGAATCCATATGCATTGCACACAAGCCTACCGTGAGGGTTGGAGCGAATGGACGGGACCCCGCAAGTTCGTGATGAAATCGAACTCGACTCCATGGTTTGGTGGATTCACAAACTTTGCACGTACCCAAATTTGAACTTTGCACATGATAGTGGATTATTCCATTGGGCAGGTGAAGCAGGAACCCCCAGAGGGTTATATCCATATGTAGAACACATATGGGTTCAGAAAAGTGAGAAAAGGACTCAATCAATAAGTAAAATCAAGCCAACAATGCTAGAAATGGTCAAAGCAAGAAGGCAGACCCCTGGCTCGGTATTGGAAGAACTTGGCGCCAGACTACAGGGATTGTCGCCGCAAAAAAGCCTCTGTCGCCAGGCGACAGAAACTTTTTACGGGCGACAAGCCCAGTTTTCTAGACGCTAGTTCCTACATGCCTTGGCAAGTTTCTGTGTTCTTAGAATTTTCCAGATTTCACATCATCTTTTCGATTCTAGTCATGAAAGATATTTCTCAAATTTCCTACGTGTAAAATTCCTAGGTATTGACTTATGGGGCTCTCCCATGAGAACCTTTTAATGCATATGACAATAATGTTAATCAAATCACGCACATGAAATACTTAGAATTTTTCGAGTTTCATCCGCTCATTCTAAATAATTGCCAAAATAAATTTCAGGAATATAAATAGAAATCCTCCCCAGTGGAGTCGCCAAAAACTGTAGGGAATATATCAAGCATTATGATCCCAAACTTGAACCCCACTGTGATCATACACTAAAGTATGGTGGCGTTCCAAAGGGAAAGAAAAAAGAGCAAAAGAGTCGCCAACAAGTTTTAGGAACTTGTAAACCCAAAAGACAATCCAAAAGGACCATCAACTCCATAAGGTCTTGAACCAAACAGGGTCCGGGGATGAGGGTACGAATCCAATCTACAAAAGAAAGGACCCGCCCTATAAAATAGGCCTCTACTTTGTTCTGCTCGTATTCATGTGCGCTTTCGAATAACATACAAACATTATATTAAACCTAACCTGTTTAATCTATGTTGGTTGAATATTAATGCACAAATAAAACTATTATTGGCGATCACTTGAATTAAAATCACATTAGCCTAAACCAAATTATTAAATATCTTATTAAGCGTGATTTCAAGTATAAATTCCCTTTAACAATCATAAAAGGTGTGATCAAGCAATAACAATAATATATCAAGCAACATAAATAATAAACATAAATAAATTATGTTAAGGCATAATAAAGCTTAATAATAATAGCAAGATCCTAGGCATGATACTAACAAGATTAATAACAAATCCTAGCATGTCACTAGACAATAAAGATCAAAGCTTTAAACCTAACATGGTACTAACATGATATTAGAAAAGAGTAAAGGCACCCCAAACATGATACTAGAAAGCATAAAATAACATCCTAACATGATACTAGGAATTGAACACATCCTAACATGACACTAGGAATCATAAAACAATAATAAGCATGCTTTCTACATTGTTAAATAAATAGGGAGTAAGCTAATCTACTTACTTTGAAGCCTCGTACCTCTTTCTAATAACAAAATACACAAGTTAGTAAACTTCAATGAAAATAATAATAAACAATTAAAGAATTAAATTAGAATCCAATTAAATAAAGTTTTGACTAGATTTGGACCAAACCCTCAGAAAATATTAAACCTTGCACGTCTAGGGCGAAGGCAACTTCGAACTTGGCTAAGAGATTCTAAATCTTGTGAATGCGGAATATTGTATTTAATAAAAAGGTAGTTTAGAAAGAGAGGGAGAAAGAAAGCATATATTGCTCAAGAGAGAATAGAGAGAATTAAGGATGAGAGTTGATGATGATTGATCGATGATTCTGAAAACAGAGATTCGGACCCTATTTATAATGAAAATAGTCCGGAAAAACATAGAATTTGATAAGGAATAAAACTGCACGCTGTCGCCAGGAACCGACTCTGTCACGACGCGACAATGTCTGTCGCGAGGCGACAGGGTCTTATAATAAATCGTTGGAAAGGTCTTTTCGAGCCCCATCCAACTACACTATTATTGGACCTTAATTATGGACTAAACTAAACTGGTTTGGCTATTTTCAAACAAATAGATTTATTTTCGAAAACAGAGAGAAGAGAATTTTAATATAAAACTAAACCGCAACACTTGACTTTCGACCACTTTCACCTCATTCGATAATGGTTCGACGTGAAAGGCATTCATCACTGGGTTTGGTTTTGGGGAGACACAAATGGGTGTCTACAACCTGATTTGCAGGTAGTGGACTTTGACCGGATAATGGGCCAACTGGCGGAGGTAAGCTGTCTTAACCTTTAGACTTATGTTTTCATTTCATTGTATTGAGTACTAACTTTCCCGGCTGACTCATTCAGGTTATGCTGAGAGTGGACGGGCTCCGGGTGCCCTTCAGGCGGAAGCAGGAAGAGGTAAATGACGCCAAAAGAAGGGCAATTGAAAATCTCAACTCTGCTGAACATGCATATTATATGTCTGATCTTGCAATTAAAGCAGTGGAGTTGAAACAGGAGGAGCTGGTTCAGACTCTGACGACTGCTAACGAGGCTGCGAACAACCGGGCCAACGACCTTGAGCTGAAACTGAAGAATGCTGAATCTGATCTCAAGGCGTTGGAAGGTGCTGACAAAGAAAATACCCAACTCCGGGCTGATAATTCCCGGTTGGGGGTAGAGCTGGCCACCCTGAAGACTCAGCACCAGGAGGAAATTGCCAAGGAGCATGCCCGACTGGTCTAGGAAAATGAAAGAGATACTGAAGCCCGCCTGAGGTTAGCCTGGAACCTCCTCAACCCAGAAGTAGATTTTGAATACTACAAGCTGAGGTATGATTACGCCACAGCTGTGTATGATGCTCAAGTTCTGGAAGAGGAAGCACCGCCTCGCTTCAAGGTCTGGGCTGAAGAGCAGGGATATGATGTCTCTGATGATGAGGCTGAGCAGGCGGGGGAGCAGGAAGAGGGTCAGATCCAAGAGAACCAGCCTAAAGAGGCTGTAAAATGCTGAAGAAGACCTTCCCCCGGCGCAGGAGCAGCCGGAGCTCAAGCAGCCAGAACAGCAAACTCCCCAAGAGTGATCAAACTCTTGGACTCAGCGGCAGTATGCCAACCAATCAACTTTTCTTTTTAACTTTCTTTTGCCTTTCCGGCCTGCGTGCTGAGTAACTCGTGTATCTTTTACCGACCGGGGAGTTGGGTAACAATGGTTTCTTTTACCAGATGTGATTCCGGATAACAATGGTTTCTTATATTTATGAAGTATACCGACTCAGTCGGTTTTTCTTATACTTGCACAATTTTTTTCAATATTTCGATTTTTTCACTTTTGCACATACACTTTTGCATATATACTTGTGATTTTGCCTATCTTATAGGAAGCATGCGGCAGGTACAAAATCCGGTTGTCCTTGCCCCTGGACGGCTGTGTGGTTGGTTTAATCCTATAAAATGAGGATTGATTGCCTTGGAAACTTCTCATACTTAAAAGAGTATGAGATGTTTGTAAGGCAATCAATCACAATGGTGATTGCCCCAAACCAAGTACACAGCCGGTCAAATGACAGGCATACAACCTCTGCCCCAGTCGGTATCAAACCGCCTGGGTATTCTTTAATAGCCATTACGCAAAAAAGGTTTTGCCCTATGAGTGCGCAACTTGAAGGGAATTTTCCTAAGTAAAAACTTATGATGGTACTCCGGCTGATACTTGTGGGCATCCGGAGTTTTCACAACCAAAAAATTACTTAGAAGAAAAAGCTTGGTCAGACAGCTATGAGTTAGCTAATCTAGCCGTTCAATCTTTGCCGCCTGCATGGGTATATAGAACGAGCAAGGTGGCTGTTCTCTGCGACGATTGCACCCGGAGGGGTGTCGCCGGATGCCTATATCCATAACAGGATAGACGAATTTGTAAAAAAGACAACCATCTAGCCTTTGGCCTCTGGTCTAGTTGGAGACCGGCTGCATAGCCACTAAACGGTTTTGTGCTTAGCTTAAGGATCCGACCATTGGCCTCTTGTCACTATGGACTTTGATTTTAAATACTAAGTGTCAAACTTAGTTTTTTTTATCTGGCCATTGGCCTCAAGTTATTTGCATATTAAATTTGCTACTAAACTTCACAACATTTGTATGGGTAAACCCAGACGGAAATAAAAGACAATAAATGAAACAAAAGCATTTCTCATTAACACTTCTTGCTACAAAAAAAAGAACTTTACAATGCTCAGAAGTAGTACTTTTTTAAGTTATCTACATTCAAAGTTCTCGGCAGGCGTCTACCGTCTGGGGTTTCCAGGCGGTATGTGCCATCCCTAACTTCTTCATAAATCCGGTAGGGGCCTTCCCAATTAGGAGTTAGCTTTCCAAGCTCATTGGCCCTACCGGTTGCCTCCATTTTCCGTAACACAAAATCTTCCACTTTCAAAGGACGTTTGTGCACTCTTTTGTTGTAGGCTCTCGTCATTCTCAGACGGTATATCTCATGTCGCAGGGCAGCATTGCCCCTGCGTTCCGGGAGGGAGTCCAATGCCAGCCGTATGGCCTCCCAATTTGCCTCTTCATCATAGAGCGTCACTCTGAGCGTAGGCTCATAGTGTTCAATGGGTAAAACGGCTTCAGCTCCGTATACCATGAGAAATGGGGTTTCTCCGGTTGACCCCTTGGCAGTTGTCCGGATGGCCCAAAGGACATGAATTAACTCTTCAGCCCATAAACCACCGGCTCTTTCAATTTTCTTTTTTATGCCGTCTGAGATGAGTTTGTTGAATGCCTCAACCTGACCATTTGCTTGAGGACGGCCGACTGAGGCAAAGTAACTTGAGATACCCTGATCTCCTAACCAAGTCTTGAGCTGAGGCATCTCAAACTGAGGGCCGTTGTCAAATACCATAGACATAGGTACCCCAAACCGGGTGATAATATTCTTCCATATGAAAGAGATGACATCCTTTGTCTTGATATTCTTAACTACCTCCGCCTCCACCCATTTGGTGAAATAGTCCACAGCCACCAAGATATAGCGTTTTCCGCCTGGAGCAGGCGTATAAGGACCCAAAATGTCCATGCCCCATTTAGCAAACGGGACTGGGCTGTGGATTGCCGTCAGATCAGTAGCCGGGCGATGTATTAGCTTGCCAAACCTTTAACATTTATCACATTTCTTCACAAACTCTTTGGCGTCTGCCTCAAGGGTAGGCCAAAAATAATGCCGCCTGGCTCTGACGGCTAGGGACTTGCCGCCTATATGGGTGGCGCAAAATCCCGCATGCAGCTCTTCGAGTACCTCTTTCCCCTTTTCTGGGGTAACACATTTCAACAAGGGCTTGAGGAATCCAGCCTTGAAGAGTTCTCCGTTTCTCAACTCGAAGTTTGCTGCTCTCTTTTTCATGACGGCTGCTTCCTGAGGTGAATCAGGGGGCGTACCATCTGCAAGATACGCCCGGATGCCATCCATCCAAGTAGAACTTCGATCCAGAATTCCAATGGGCTCTTCATAAATACTTCTTTTTTCAAGAACTTCCCAAAAAACTGACCGAGGCGTATCATGGCAGGCGGATGATGCTAACTTTGACAGCGCATCCGCCGGGTGGTTATCTGACCGGGGCACTTGATTCAATCTGAATTCCTCAAGTGTCCCAGCCTCATTTTTGACCGCCTGAAGATATTTGATCATAGCCGGATGGGTCACTTCATAAGTGCCCTCATACTGGCTAACAACCAACTGAGAATCAGAATGGGCGTCAATCTTTGTTGCCCCTGCCGCCTTACACATGCGGATTCCGGCTAGCAGGGCTTCATACTCCGCCTCGTTATTTGAGGCCTGAAACTTGAACCGTAGTGCATACTCATATCTATCTCCTTCTGGAGATTCACAAACAATGTCTGCACCACAGCCGTTCTTTGTAGAGCTCCCATTTACATACACCTTCCAAACCTGATCAATATTATCCGGGAGGACCGGACGAGTCATTTCAACAATGAAGTCGGCAAACGCCTGACCTTTCACTGCTTTCCTTGGTTCGTAGGAGATTTCAAGACTTTGCATTTCAATAGCCCACTTCAACATTCTTCCGGACGACTCCAGAGTAGACATTGGCCGCTTGAGGGGCTGGTCGGTGTAAATTACAACCGGATGTGCCAGAAAGTATGGCTTCAACTTTTTTAAGGCCATATATAGAGCAAGACCAAATTTTTCCACCATGGGGTACCGGAGTTCAGCATTTTTTAACACATGGCTAATGAAGTATACCGGGAGCTGAGTACCGTCTCGTTCAGCAAGGAGAACGGCACTGAGGGCATGGTCTGAGATGGCTAAGTACATGTACAACTTCTCTCTAGGCAAAGGACTAACAAGCCTTGGCAAAGAGTGCAAGTGTTCTTTCAATTTTTGGAAGGCCGCCTCAGCATCATCCCCCCATTCAAATCTAGTCTTCTTCCTGATTGCTTGGAAGAAGTAAAGGCATTTGTCACCTGACCGGCTGAGGAATCTCCCCAAGGCGGCTAGGCAACCGGTGAGTCTCTGAACTTCATTAACAGTGCGGGGTGACTTCATGTCAATTACCGCCTGTATCTTCTCAGGGTTAGCCTCTATCCCCCTTTGATCAATCAGGAATCCGAGAAACTTCCCAGACTCAACATCAAAGAAGCATTTCTTAGGATTTAACATAACCTTATGCCGCCTGAGTGTGGTGAAGGTTTCTCGGAGATCAGAAAGGTGATCCGCCTGCTGCTTGGATTTGACTATCATGTCATCAATATATGCCTCTACGTTCCTCCCAATTTGACTAATGAAGACTGTATTAATCATCCGTTGGAACGTAGCCGGCGCATTCTTCAAGCCAAACGACATCACAGTATAACAGAATAACCCCTGATCAGTGACGAAGGCCGTCTTTTCTTGATCTTTTTTCCACAGGGGTATCTGGTGGAAGCCGGAATAGGCATCCATGAAACTCATCAAGGCATGACCGGCTGTTGAATCAACCAAGCTGTCAATTTTTGGAAGTGGATAACTATCCTTTGGGCATGCCTTGTTGAGATCTGTGTAGTCTACACACATCCGCTAGGTACCATTCGGCTTCTTTACAAGCACACCGTTTGCCACCCAGTCGGGGAAATTACAAGGCCGAATGAACCTGGCATCCAACAGCTTTTTTACTTCGGCAGCTGCCGCCTGACTTCTTTCCTCACCGTGATTCCTCTTCTTTTGCCGGATGGGCTTCATTTTTGGATCCACAGCGAGTTTGTGGACAGCGAGATCCGGGCTGATGCCTGGCATCTCTTCCACTTCAAAGGCAAACACATCTTTGAATTCTTTCAGCAAAAGGTGCAAGTCTGCACCCAGAATAGCATTAGCAACCGTCCCAACCTTAACAGTTCATTCTGGACGGCTGTCGTCCAAAACAAGATCTATACTTTCACCAGCCGGTTGGGGACGGAGCTCCTCTGACCGTTCACCGGTCAGTGATTGCTATTTCTTTTCTTTCTTCACCTCCACTAGCTCTGCAACTTTCCTCTTTTTTCCGGCTGCTAGTGGGGGTGAAGTGGCATCCCTGACATTGTCAAGGTCTATTGGTTCCTTCCCTTGGCCGTCTAAGGCCACAGTATCTTTGACGGCTGAGAGGTAGCACTCCCGGGCCGTCTTCTGATCCCCGTTCAGGGAACCAACAGAACCATCATCCCTCTCATACTTGATGAGCATAAGAGACGGGATGATTACCGCCTTGGCTTCGTTGAGGGTTGGCCTCCCAAGAATGATGTTATAGGCGGTCAACTCCTCAACGACCAAGAATCTGACGACAATATGTCGTCCCTGTCCCTTCTCACCCAACCGGATGGGTAAGTCAATTCTTCCGGCTGGATAGACCATCCCACCCCCAAAACCAACCAAGGGGTGGGTGACCGGATGCATGCTGCTGGAGTTGTATTTCAGCTTCTGCAAGCACCGGAGGCTGATGATGTCTGACGAGCTGCCGGTGTCAATAAGGATGCACCCAACTAACTGGTTGGCGACCTTGCATTCAATGACAACCGGGTCGTCATGCGGGCGGCGTACGCTGCCCCTATCCTTCTCAGTAATGAGGACATCTGGAAAAGTGGAGCTGGCAGACGCCTGCTCATCATCATCCTTATCCATCTTTCGAAGATGGCTTTTGGTGCCCCGGATGGTAGGGCCACCACAAGAGAATCCGCTTGCTATGGTGTAGACCGGATCCCTGTCGGTATCCAAACTACTAGTAGGCTGGGGGGTAGCCTTAGAGGGCTGACCCTTGTTTTTCTTTTTTGCCCCGGCTGGGGACTTTGAAATGTAGGACTTTAGAAGCCCCTTGTCAGCCAGACGGTCCAACGTCCGCTGTAAACTGAAGCAGTCGTTGGTGTCATGGCCAACCTCCTCATGGAACTGGCAAAATTTATTTTTGTTCCGTGACTGGACGGAACTCTTCATTGGATTCGGCTTCTCAATGGACAGCCGGTCCTTTACCTCCATGAGGATGGAGTTGCAGTCTTTGTTATACTCATACCGGGGGACGTATGGTTTAAACTCTCTTTTCTTCTTCTGGGACGGCTGCTCAGAATCACTGACCGCCCAGACTTCTTTTCTATCCTTGCTCTCTTCTTTTTTCTTTGCCGGCTGAGCAGACCGGCTCTCTTTTTGATTGTCAGACTTCTTGGAGTCCGACTGGCTACCAGGCATGCAGAGGTCGGTTGCTTGTATATAGCTTTCCGCCTCCCTCAGGGCCGCCTGTAGCGTAAATGTCCCTTTTCTGACAAGGTCGAACTTAAAAGTCGACCCGTCTCTCAGACCCTTGAAGAAGTCTGTAAATGCTACCTCGTCAGACAGCCCCTGGATCTGAATTCTGACCAGGTTGAACCGTCTGACATATGAGCGTAGCCCCTCTCTCTCTCCCTGCTTAATGGTGCTCAAGTCTAAACTTGTTTTCTTAGCAGGGATGTTCATTGAGAAGTTGGTGGCAAACAAGAAGGCTAGCCTCTTAAAGCAATCAATAGATCCGGCTGGCAAGTTGCCAAACCATTGCTGGGCAATGCCCTTCAATGTAGCCGGGAAACAGCGGCACCAGGTGGCATCGTCCCAACCTTGCAAACACATTAGATTGGTATATACCATCAGGTGATCTTCTGGGTTGGTGGTGCCATCATAGGCACCAACCAAAATATTCTTAACCTTGGCCGGCTGAGCCGCCTCGGTTATATTGGCTGCAAAGGCAGACGGTTGTTCGCCTAGCCTCATCAGCTGCAGCTGCCAGTCCAGTGGCTGGACATTGGTATATGCCGCCTGACCTCCGAATGGGGGTGGCTGCATATACTGGAGGCCATATTGCCCATACTGCGCTTGGGGTGCGTATGGCATAGACCCTATCATGAGTTGAGGTTCGGTGTTGACGGATTTACCGCCTGTCCGACTCTCATGTAAGGACATGGAGTTCCTTGCAGAAGCTTCCTTGAAGCTGTCTGGAAAGCTTGAGGTAGAAGCTGACTCAGACTGTTGCTGCCTCCTTCGATTGATGACTTGTCTAGCATCGAAGGTAGACGTCTTTTTGGCCTCCGGCTGGGGCTGCCTCTGGTGCATCAGAATCTTGGACCAGTCAAGTTTTGCGGCTGCCTTCTCCTTTGGCTGAGGAGTTGGCTGCCTGTCCTTGACCGACTTCTTATTCTTCCCATCATTGGGAGTCTTTTTAGCCGGCGAACTCTTACCAGAGCCTGCCTTGTTGTTGATCATCTCCTTAATATCACCCTTGAAGGAGTTCATGAATTTCATGAGCTCATTTCGGGTGATTGGAGCCTCTCCTCTGGTCTTCCGGGTTTCCCCGTCTGACCTCCCAGTGGGCCGTCTGCTTGGACCCGCCTGGTCTAGATTTCGCTCCAATTGATCTCTGGAACGAATGGATTTAGAGATGAGGGAGCCATCTTTGGTTATGTAGGTCTCCACATCATTGTCTTCTTCTTCCTCCTCCTCACTGAATACCTCTGGCTGAGGCTGAGGGGGAGGCTGGGGAATTTCAAAACCTTCCGGTTGAATAACCGGCTGCAAGTCCTCTTGGTTACCCGCCTGAGTAACCGCACGTAGAGAAGTAGAGTTAAGAATTGGTACAGAATTTTGAACCATCTTGAGGTACTCTCCCCACAGACGACGCCAAATGTTTTGGGTGTTTTTGTCCCTTGGGAGAGTTACAACTCGAAGACTGGTCCTGCTGGCTTCTGTACCTGCAAAATCAACGAAGACACCGGTTGGGTGGTGCTCCGCCTCCAACGCTCAAGTTAGTAACTTGAAGTAGAGTAAAAAGTGCGGAATTTAAGGTGGGGATCTGCTTGGATTGCAAGCTCAGGAGTTTCTCTGATGAGAGAGAAAGTAGGGGGTAATAAATGATTGTGAATGCCCCCAAAATGGGGGAATATCTCCCTATTTATAGGGTCATGGGGAAAAGTGTCCTCCCCTAGGTCATCTGACCTAGGGCAGGTGGGCTGCGCCGCAATCAATGCGTTTTTTGGGGAATTGGGCCTCTGAAAGCCACCATTCTGAGAATGTATCTGGGAAGGCCACGTGTCAACTGGGGATAGGTCAGGGGTAACCTGCCAGCCTCTGACACGTGGCAGCCCCTCATTGGCCCAAGTGTCTAGGGTAAAAATTCCCTAAACAGGATTTTATTCAAGGATAAAAATGCCTTGCTTTGAACGTAAGACGGAATTGTTAAGAGACACGAGACGAATCTACGATTCTAGTAGATCGTTGTTGTTGATTGATCGAAGCATGGTGTTGTTCTTGGTATCACTTTATTCCACCTTATTGGCGTTTATGACTGGAGTCGACATTGTAACATCCCCAAGTTCCGTTTGGGCGAGTATCGTGATCATCATGTTGTGCTGTCTCACTGGAATATCAGCTAATGGGACTATTTTGTGTAAAGTGCTAGAAAAGTTAATCCCTTCAGCAAATAAGGAGCACAAGCCCAAATCGCCCGATTAAATTTGGTAAGCTTATGTACTTGGATATATAACTCCATCATCCAATGTTTAAATAAATTCTTGGATATTGATATATACTTTTAATTGAGTACCTTCTATTTGAATACATGCATGCTTTCATAAATATTTGCATTTGAAGTTATGTTACATTTATCCTTCCTCAACACAATTTGGCATTGCTAGTTCTTAATTGATACAAGTATAAGTCTAATTTATGGGTATATGTTAAATTAATCACAAGGCGGCAAAATATTCTCTGTAATTTCTCATTGTGCTTTCACATTGTATTTTTCCCATTCATAATTGATATATATTATATTTAGGATAATATTTGTCGCAGATTAGGATATATTAAATGTATATTTTGTATGTTTATCGTATCTAGGTTTCCTAACGTAATTAGGCCTATCGTTGTAAACTCTATATATTTGATCAATGGTACACACTCCAGATTAAGGAGTTTTCCCGAAATCTAACATGGTATCACAGCTTTAGGTTTCGATCCCAAAAGATTTTTTTAATTTTTTTTAGGAACCTGTGAACAATTGTTCAGCACCTACCTTCCGCATATTTTTTCTTTTTCCATCAATTTCCTCCATTAGCAATTTTCACTACTACAAAAATGGGAATATAGAACGCCTAAAACAAGCAATATAGAACGCCTCAGAGGCGTTCTTCTGGTGGGGTGCCTAATAAGGTCTACAGAACGCCTCATTGAGGCGTTCTATATCTAACACAATATAGGTCGCCTGTCATCTTAGAATAGGCGCTCTATAGCATTATAGCAACAGAACGCCTATCTATGATAGGCGTTCTCTATTCCTCATTTTTTTAATAAAAAAAATTATTATTATTATTATAATTATAATTATATTATTATTATAATTATAATAATAACAATAAAGTTCATAATAATTCATACGTAATAAATAAAAAATAACAATTAAAAAAACCATAACAATAACATTTTAAAATACAAGTAGTTGAATTACACTCGTAACAACTAAATTCCGTAAGGAAAAAAAAATTACATTATAAGTTTTCTCATACAAGTAATTAATTATCAATATATGCTAACAACTTTAGAAGTGCACTGACTTGAATTACCCTCGAAATTCGAAACCTCCGCACCAACCACGACACCACCAGCAGTGCTTCCACAAATTCAATCTCTACAACCGCATAGCCTCCACGCACTAATCTCTACAACTGCACAGCCTCCACTAACCTCAACCATCTTTTCCATTAATAACCAAATAGAGAAGCTGCACCAAACACATGCAAATCAAAAGATGAAAAATCAGACATTAATCCAAATTATAACATATAAACCAATTGATAAAAGAAATGAAATCAGAAATTATAAATGAAAATCGAATAAGGACATGAAAATCTGAAAATAAAACATGAAAATCAGTTTCAGTTGACAAAAGATAAAAATCAGAAATTAGCTTATAAAACCAAACACCTACCAAAAGATCTAAAATAATTGACAAACAAAACGAAATTTAGAACTAAATTATATACTATAGATCGATAGAAAAAACATAAAAATCATATCAATCACTTTAAATCAACTAAAAAACGAAATCGAACATTGAAATTCCAACACAAATGAGATTACACTTCATTTTCTGGCTCCAAACCCTCCGCACTCCTTCGATCTACAATCCTCAAATCTAGATTATTGAATGCAATTGAATTTAATTTATGAAAACTTGAGGGAAAATATACAAATGACCGCGCATTGATCTTCATTTTTACAATCGAAGAACTGATTAACTTGCCCGATTATGAATTTTATTTCATACTTTTTTTTTTAGTTTGAGGAGATGAGAGGAGAGGAAAGAAAGAGGAATGGAGATGAGAGGAGAGAGAAAAAATTAGAGAGGGGAGAACGGCGGGTTGAGGGATGAGGGATGAGGGGTAGGTTTTTATTTCCTAGGTTAAAATTTTTATTTTTTATTTTTATTTTTTTTAATTATACTAAAACTTATAGATCGGTTATCAAATAAAGGCGATCTATAACTATAGATATTTTTTTTATACAAAATATATAGAACGGTTAACATGGCAGGCGCTCTATAAGTCTTAACATACAAAGTGCTCATCTTACATAGGCGTTCTATAAAATGCTAGAGATCGCCTATCTAACTTGACAGCTCTATATTGTGCGTTGTGTATTCCCTATTTTGTGGTAGTGTTTTGTCTTTCATCATGTCCCAAGATAATCAAAATAATGATTCTGTTCCTCCTCCACCACCTGAATATCATCCAGCCCTTTCCGTGACAAATATAAAGAATTGTATTCCTATAATTCTTGATCGAAATTCCGCCAAATACTCAAATTGGGAGGAACTCTTCGAGGTTCATGCTCACGCATATAGTGTGCTCGATCACATTAGTACCAAGACGACTCGACCAACCGGGATCTCTGACTCCCTATGGCAGCGCCTTGACTCCATTGTCAAGCAGTGGATCTACGGAACAATCTCGACCGATCTTCTTGACACGGTTCTTACCAAGGGTGATACAGCTCAACAGGTGTGGAACAAAATCAAGGCGATATTTCAAGACAATAAAGCGACTCGGGCTCTTTATCTTGAAAAGCAATTCACAGATTGTCATCTTTCATCCTTCCCGGATATTTCATCCTACTGTAAACAGTTAAAAAGTCTCAAAGATCAACTTGCAAGTGTTGATCACCCGGTCACTGAGCAGATGTTTGTGATGCGTCTCATAGCCGGACTTCGCAATACCGACTTTGACACTGTGGCTGGGATTTTGGCTCAAACCGAACCACTTCCAAGCTTCGAAACAGCGAGGTCTCGTCTTCTTCTTGAGGAGACGAGGTGCTCCAATGATCAAGCAAATTCAGCCCAATCTTTAGTAGCACAACAATCAGATTCGGCATCCCAAACTCAATCGCACCAACCTGGCAGTAGCTCCGGCGGAGGCCGCGGCGGCTCCGGTGGTCATGGCTCTGGACGAGGCTCAGGCCGCGGCCCTAAAGGCGGCTCAGGCCGTGGTCGTGGCAAAGGCAGGGGACAGCCTTCGGCGAAGCAGAATAAAAACACTTCGCAACAGGGGACTTCACAAGGGACTCAACAAGGGGCCCGTCAATGGGCCGGCCCACAACAAGCCCAATATGCTTGGCCACCTCCCTGGTACTTTACTCAAAGGTGGGCTGCCCCCCCTTTCCTCACCCTCACTTTGGGCAGCAGACCCCCATTGGTCAAGCCCAACAGAACTCGGCTCCTCAGGCCCAACAGCAAGCATACGTTGCTGCTCCTAATGGTTATGGTCCTCTCATGACTCCAACGGATCTCGGGAACGCCTTCTCCACCATGACCTTGGCAACCCCGAATGATGGATGGTATATGGACTCGGGCGCATCTTCCCACATGACCAACAACACCGGTAATCTCTTGCCCTTGTTTAATTTAAGCACTAATAATTATATTTTAGTTGGCAATGGTCATCATATTCCAATTACTGGTTATGGTCACACAACCCTTCCCCAAACTAATTTAGCTCTTCGAAATGTCCTTTTAGCACCTCAAATTATTAAGAACCTTATTTCTGTTCGAAAATTTACCTCTGATAATTCGGTGTCTATTGAGTTTGACCCTTTTGGTTTTTCTGTGAAGGATCTTCGAACGGGGAACATAATAACGAGATGCAATAGTTCGGGGGATCTTTATCCTATCACCAACACACATCCATCTGCATGCTTAGCCACTTCCCTTACGGCCGTTTCACCAACCACTTGGCACAACCGTCTAGGCCACCCTGGGGCTTCCTCTTTAAGCTTTCTTAGGAGTAGATATTTAATTCATTGTAATAAGGAGCTTGACTCCACCTTTTGCAATTCTTGTCAAATTGGGAAACATACTAGACTTCCTTTATTTAATTCTAATAATACTACAAATTGTGCTTTTGATATTATTCATGCCGATTTAAGGACATCCCCCATTCGTAGTATTAATGGTCATAAATATTATTTGATTTTGCTTGATGATTATACTCATTATGTTTGGACCATCCCCTTGTCATATAAATCTCAAGCTTATAACACCTTTTTGGATTTTCAACAATATATTCAAACTCAATTTGAACGACCTATAAAGTCTTTTCAAAGTGACCATGGACGTGAATTTGACAATGATCCATTCAAACTCTTTTGTGTTAAAAATGGCATGGTTTTTAGATTATCTTGTCCTCACACGTCTTCCCAAAATGGTAAAGCTGAAAGAATGATCCGAACCATAAACAATGTCAAGCGCACCCTATTATTCCATGCTTCTCTACCACCGCCTTATTGGGTCTATGCTCTTGAAACCGCAACTTATCTTATCAATATTTTGCCCACAAAAACTCTCAATAGCATAACCCCAGCACAAGCTCTTTTTGGGATAATTCCATCTTATGATCATCTTAGAACCTTTGGTTGTCTATGCTTCCCAAATTTATCTGCCACTACTCCACACAAGCTTGCTCCAAAATCAACTCCGTGTGTGTTTCTAGGTTACCCGCCAAACCATCGTGGTTATAGATGCCTTGATCTCTCTACAAATAAGGTCATAATATCTCGTCACGTCACTTTTGACGAAACCACGTTTCCTTATCACAGTTTGGGTCAATACACTCTTAAGGATTATGAGTTCTTAGGTGACAGTGACATCTCACCACTTCTCACTCACCACCTTATGCGCCTAGCACAACCTAACACACAACGCATTACAAGCCCAGCAGCGCAAGGCCCAATTGCGCGGCCCACCCAAGTACTCGCTGGAAACCCAGCGTCCCAAACAGTCACACCGACTTCCCAGGCTGCCCAAACCTTCAGCCCAGCCCAATCTGCCACGGGCCACGCCAGCTCGATCTCAGCAGCCCACTTCCCCATCTTCCCAAACGGCCCATAACCCTCCTCACCTCAACGCTGACCCAATTCCTGTTAACATATCTTCCCCCCAAATGCGAACTCGCTTAAGCCACGACATCATAAAACCCAACCCCAAATACGCCATGACCACTCAAACCACTAAACCATTCACTCGTAAATCACCTCTTCAAAATCATATAAACAGGCTTTAAATGACCATAATTGGAATGCGGCGATGAATGATAAGTATAGTGCTTTAATTAAAACAGGGACATGGGAATTGGTGCCTAGACCTGTGGGGGTGAATATTGTTAATTGTATGTGGTTGTTTAAGCATAAATACAAGTCTAATGGTGACCTTGAAAGGCACAAAGCTCGTCTTGTATGTGATGTCAGGTCGTAGGAAATCGGTGTGGACTGTGATGAGACTTTCAGTCCGGTAGTTAAACCGGCCACTATTCGCACTGTTCTCAGTTTAGCTTTGGCTAAAAAGTGGTCGATACATCAGCTAGATGTCAAAAATGCCTTTTTACATGGTGATTTGCAGGAAACTGTTTATATGCATCAACCTCCGGGTTTTGTTGATCGGAGGGCCCCTACTCATGTTTGTCGGCTCCGCAGGGCTCTCTATGGTTTGAAACAAGCTCCCAGAGCTTTGTACCAACGCTTTGCAAATTTGCTCGTCAAATTGGGTTTTGTCATTTCCAAGAGTGACAACTCTCTTTTTACTTTCCGGCAGGGTGATGATATGGCATATTTACTTTTATATGTTGATGATATTATTTTAGCTACCTCTTCTAACAAGTTGCGTACAGGAATTATTTCTCAGTTGCAAACTGAGTTCCCTATGACTGACTTGGGTCCTTTGAGTTATTTTTTGGGGATTGCGGTGACCCACAAACCCTCTTATATGCTACTTTCACAGGAAAAGTATGCACAGGAGATTTTAGAGCGTGCAGGTATGGCCTCTTGTAAGCCTGCAGCTACTCCAGTTGACACTAAGTCCAAACTTAGTGCAGATGCAGGACCACCTCTTCGGGATCCTACTTTGTATCGCAGTTTAGCAGGTGCTCTTCAGTATCTCACATTTACCAGGCCAGATATTTCTTATGCGGTACAACAGGTGTGTCTATTTATGCATGATCCTCGGGAACCTCATTATGAGGCATTGAAACGCATTTTGCGTTATGTTCAGGGTACCATTGATCACGGCTTACATTTATATCCTACTGTTTCTTATCGATTGATTACTTACACTGACGCTGACTGGGGAGGTTGTCCCGATACCTGGCGTTCCACTTCTGGCTATTGTTGTTTCCTTGGGGACAACCTCGTGTCTTGGTCATCTAAGCGTCAGCATACTTTGTCTAAGTCGAGTGCGGAAGCAGAATATCGAGGCGTCGCAAATGTTGTCTCTGAGGCGTGTTGGCTTCGTAATTTATTACTTGAGTTACATTGTCCTCTACGACAGGCTACTATAGTTTATTGTGATAATGTCAGTGCTATCTACCTTTCTGGCAACCCGGTTCAACACCAGCGCACCAAACATATGGAGATGGATATTCATTTTGTTCGAGAAAAGGTTGCTTTGGGGGAAGTACGGGTTCTGCATGTTCCTACTAGATATCAGTTTGCGGACATTTTCACTAAAGGCCTACCACGAGAATTATTTCTGGAATTTAGGTCCAGTCTTAGCGTACGACCTCCTCCCGCTACGACTGCGGGGGTGTGATAGATATTATATTTAGGATAATATTTGTCGCAGATTAGGATATATTAAATGTATATTTTGTATGTTTATCGTATCTAGGTTTCCTAACGTAATTAGGCCTAGCGTTGTAAACTCTATATATTTGATCAATGGTACACACTCCAGATTGAGGAGTTTTCCCGAAATCTAACAATAATATTCGGTCACATTACAATATATAGACAATAGGAATATCTAACCCTAATATTCCTAAATATGATGTTACTATTAATATATTTTTTAGATGTTCCTAGAGTAGTATTAATTTCATAAGAAAGTAATTACAACATAAAATGTGGAAAATAAAACAAACTACATAAATTAAATAAAAAAAAGTATAATGATACAAAACACCTAAATAAAAGTTGAATTTATTTTTTTGAAGTATAATAATTTGCAGGAATGTAAAATATGTTGAAGTTCCCAAATCATGTAATGTGGTACACAATTGAAGTAAAATAATGAACATTATAGAAATAAAGGACTTTTTGTGAAAAACTACCTTATTAAAAAAATGTTGTAAAAACTACATTTTAAACAATAGATGCTGTAAGAAAATTACCTTATAAAACAATTAATGGTGTAGCAAGCTACCTTTTGCCACCCTTCAAAATAAAATAAAAACTACATTTTGCCAAATTATTGCATTGATTAAGAGACGTTTACTAACCCTTTTCAATCATTTTTCTCCTTTTTCCACCCAAATTCTCCATAGCCCTCTTATAACCCCTAATTTCCCTTCTCTTTCATTGTTAAATTAAGCACATGGTAAAAACTTACAACATTTAGTTTTTATAAGGGTAGTTTCTTACAACAATTTTTTTATAAGGTAGTTTTTCACAAAATTTGATGTATATAAGGTAGTTTTATCACAAAAAGCTAATCCAATAATAAGAATGTATTGTGAAAGCCTGAAGGGTATAAAACATAGATAGAAACTTGAGTACAGAAGATAAAACCATGCTAATAACATCCAATTTTTCATTATTAGATTAGCTAGCATGTTTCAAGATCTTCATTCTCATTCCCTGAAAATCGATCATCGCTCATTCAATCATTCTTGGATAGATAGCAAATCGAAGGCCTTGGTTTGAACTCAATCTGCTCACAAACTCGTACTAATAAGTAACAGAATCACCTACTCATTCAGTCATTCTTAAAGTTGTACCCCTGCATTACAAACATAGAATTGATCAAGTATTAGAATATCAATAAAGAGGGACAGTCTTCGATTAAGATATGATCTTGAAGAAAGAATATGTAGGAAATTTAACAAAATCGGCATAAGAGATTTGATTAAAAAATTTACTAGTACTTACCAGTTCGGCTAGTTGCATCGGGTCCTTGCTCTCCTTACTTGCAGTAAGGAATAGCTTGTCTAGGACTTTATACAAGAAATTTTTATTGACGGAAATTATAATCAGAGAACTTATTATGACGATTATAAGGATGGCTACCCACAAGGACATTGGGGCCATAACAATATATACTCCGGTCATAAACGCCAATAAGGTGCAGTTGAGTGCCACCCTAAGTAACACCATGCTTCGATCAACAATTATTAGTGACTTACTAGGTTTGAAGACCATGGACCATGTGAGACAAATCAACACTAACATTGAAAAAAACAAGGCTAGTGTATCGGACACCAAAAACACTAGAAAAGAAGCCTTCTTGCCTAAAAGTGCTTCTCCGGTATCTTGATTAAACCCACCTGGTAGAGTGAATCCAGCAGTAAATGTAATGGTAGCTAGTAAAGCTGCTACCAGAAATAATGAAGTTCGCACGTCTAATAAATTTGTCTTATGTTGAAAGTACGTTGTTTTTATTGTCGGATCAAGTCCATTTCTTTTGCACATATGCCCCTGAAATGATACACACATTATAGTTATACGTCATACCATGTGAAACTACGGTCCAAAAGCAATTGCATAACAATAATTTTGAAAAACTATGGAAAAAGAAAAAATACCCATGCATTATCTTCCTTGTACACATGAGCCAGCAAATCCATGGCAGTGACATTTTTTTTATCACTGATGTCATATATAATCTTCTCCATGTTGAGTAGTGTTTCAGTTAGAAATATGTCTCCTTTTCGTATTGCTTTATGTAGAGGTGTCTCGTCTTGGATATTTTGAATATTGATTAGATCCTTCATGTGTGAAACCTTAATAAAATTTTCATACTCCGTTAAATTTTGGAGTCGTATGTGATGCAAAGGTGAATCCTTATGCTCAATACAGAGATCTCGAAATGCACCGGGATTATGTTCAATGAACGCATAAAGAGCATCGACATGACCTTTCTCGCAAGCTTTGGTCCAAACCAAGGGTGCACTATTGAACACAGATGGATTCTTCTCCAAAACTGCTTTTATAAACCATGCAGGACCAATTTCATACGCTTTATCCCAAGATGATTGTTTATTGTTGTCTTTTTGGGTGATGAATTCCGGTGCAACATTGACAAGCCATGTCCCAAACTTTTCATCTGTTTTCATTTTTTTTCCCCAAAATTTAGCACTTTAACATGTCTAAAAAGTACAAACTTCCTCTGTTTTAAAATAATTGCATCACTTTGACCAACACATACCAATGCACTATTTTCACCATTAATATTTGTAATTACATATTATTAAGAAGTGTAAAAACTTAATCTAATCAAAATGCATGTAACGACTAATCCAAAAACATTTTAATGCATATGTGTCGTGAACTCTTGAGGTTTCGAAAAATGCAATGTGTACCCCTAAAAACTTTAAAATGCATATTGTACCCCTGAGGTTTGTAAGAAAATACAACACATACCCCTAAGCTCATAACAAATGTATATTTTGTTAGATTGAGATCCTCTAAATATCAAATTCTATTAATTACATTGTATTATTGCTACTTTAATGCTAAAACATTTAATTAAAAAAATTAATTTATAAATCAAATTCTAACACTTAAAAGTTAAGTTAAGTTAGAAAAAGTAAATAATATGCTCTAACAATCATTGATGATTTTTATCAAATATGTTAAGTTAGAGTGTTTATGAAATCTTACTTGTTAAAGTTGGAGCCAAATGCAATATATTCCGGCCATCAGAAAAATCCTTAAGATATTTTGTCCAGCCTTCTTTATCTAATCTTGACAATATAACTTCAGTTACTTGTTGACAATTATTCTGTATAGCTAGAAACAAAGTCGTGTGCTCCGGTTTGTAATAATCTAGTAGTTCATTGATGTGATCCTCCTCATGTAATGACAATATGTATACAGCAAGTTTTTCATTTTTGTTGCGTATGGCGATGTGCAACGGTCCTTCCTTTTCTTTATTCTTTATAAACCATGGCAATTGAGTAGCAGGATACCCGCTCCAATTAGGAAATTCTTCTTTGAAAGCTTCTACAAGGAGATTTACTGCTTGGTTTGTTGCTTCATTGGTGGTAGTTGCGGTTGCAGCAACATGAAAAGGGTTGTTCCTGCTATTGTAATCTGTTTCCCTTGTGAGTTTAACAAAAGTACTCCTCCACTTGCTCTCTAGCATGTATTCAATGAGCCATAATTCACTGATTTTAATCCAGTCGTGTAATATTGTAATCCCCCCTTTGTCTATTCTGCTGAGTAACTCGGGATGCCCTTCAATCAGTCGTTTACAAAAGTCTTCTGCTTTTGAAAAAAGATGTGTAAATATATTATTATACAATAATTTAAAAGACAATTATCCAACCTAGCTTAAACCGGCCAAATGCCTTAAAGACGCAAAATTATTTGAGTATTTTTACAAATTTTATTCATAATAAATTCAAGTGCTACATAATTAATACCAAAGATTGAGTTGCAATATTATTCACATAAAGTAAAATTAAATACTATATCTTACAAATTAATTAAACACAAGTCTTGTATTTGGTCAGCCACATAATAACGTGGCCACATTTTTTTTTTAACAAAAGTAACCCTTGTTTAATAATATGATGAGTGACCATAAAAAGGGTGCAGGGCATAAAAGAATGCAGTAGTTGATACTCAAAAGTAACCCATTTTTCTGTTGTGATAATCCCTTAGCTTATATGTCAAGATAACTCCATCAAATTATTGTGTGTGCAGTGACAACCCCTACCAATCAATTAATCTATCTATGACTATTAATAGAGCAAAAATCACTACTTATTTTTCTCTCCTAAATTAAATCCCCTAATTTTCCTTCCTCTCTTTGTAATTTTTTTTTTTACTCCCAACGTTTTAGAAAGTTTTGACTTTTAACACCATAAAATAACACAAATATATATTTTAACACAAATTTTTTTTATTTTACCACTGCTTAATGGATTTCATCTAAAAATCCATTAGTGGGACTCACATGCGGCCCATGTGTCATAAATCAATTGATCCAAAAAAAAACACCTAAAACTAACCCAATCATTCACCACTGACACCCCTATCACTAACGGCCACAACCCAGTGCCAATGAAACACACCCCAACCTACCACTAGCATGGAAACACCACCCTTCCCCAACCTAGCCCACCCCACCCCACCCCCGAGATCCGCCCCCTCTCCCTTCCCCACCCCAAAACCGATGGCCTAAACCCCGGCCCTTCGATCCACCTACCTAAAAAATCACCCCTCCCTTACATGGCTTGATAAAACTCAAGTGCCCGGGATTATCGTGTCGGATAATGGGTCGCCTATTCAATTACCCAAAAATCTAGGTATCCGGTTATTAACATCCCTAATTGTAATATGTCGGTTGTTATCTCCTATTCAATTACCCAAAAATCTAGGTTTCCGGTTATTAACACCCCTAATTGTAATATCCGGTTATTAACATCCCTAATTGTAATATGTTGGTAGTTATTCACAAATTTTTAAATAAAAGGTAATTATTAACAAAAGTGGTATAGCTTCCTTGACAAGATTAGCTATGGCGCGTGCGTTTATTAGCTAGCTACCCTAGTATCCTAAATTAAATATATTATTGTTAACCAATTTTATTTATACGCTGCACGAAGCAAAAATAAATATTCTAGCTTTATGCAACAAGATTTTTTGTTAATTTTTCTAACACAATAATTCTATAAAATTGACTCAAAGAAATAAAAGAGTGATAGTAGTGTATAGACTCACTTTTGCATAAAGGTGCAAGATGCAACACATTCTTCTGATCCCTATGAAGAAGTTGAGTCCAACCTTTCTTTTCTATCACCTCGAAAATCTTCTCGGCAACTTCATGACATCCCTTCTCGATGGCCAAGAACAAAACATTTACTGGAGTTGTAATAATGGCATCTTCATCCACTGATAAAATATACATTGCAAACTTTTCGTATTGACGGGCAATGGCCAAGGACAATGGTGTATCTTCGTTAATATCCTGCTCCAACCAGGGATGCACATCGATGTTCTGCGATTCTTGTTTGTATATATCTATGAGCAATTTTGCTATTTGAATAGCAACTTCTTC
The DNA here is from genome assembly GCF_948465745.1 of Chenopodium album. Lineage (NCBI taxonomy): Eukaryota > Viridiplantae > Streptophyta > Magnoliopsida > Caryophyllales > Amaranthaceae > Chenopodium > Chenopodium album. Next base: position 39,427,411 of record NC_137855.1, read on the forward strand.
GCTAGAGGTAAACTCCGCCAGATTATGTAGAGGGTTATCACCATATTCGTTTGTTGAAGAGACCATGTTGGCAAAAACTCTCTTTACATCGGGAATAATATCATGACAATTCAGAAGACATTCAAATGGCCATATTTTGCCATCAACTGCCCAGTGATAGAATACTGAATTCTCGTCCACATCAACTTGTTCAATAAGGTCTTTTTCTCTTTGAAGCAATTGTCGAAAGATTTCTTCTGCTTCCTCTGCATCCAGAGATGTTTTTCATGGGATTACACATATGTACATTCACCGTAAAAATTAATTAAGATGTAGTTAATATCGTTTATAAAGTATAATGCTAAAAAGAATTATAATTCATTACTAACTAACTTGATAAATATAATATTCATGTACATATAAATGTATAATATACCATTTTACTGCCTAAGAGCTATGATAGTATATAGTACACATAGGAATTTAAGTTCAATACGATCATAGTAGTGACTAGTGAAGTACAATTGGAGGGATCGGGGGTAGTGAGATATGTGTGTTACCATGAATTCTCAACCTATAATAAAACCGGTTGGTAATATGGCAAGATCTCCGGGCAACCGAACTATATGAAATTGGAATCGGATTAGAACTAATTGGTCCTTTTATCACACTTTAATTGTAAATAGGGTCCTTTAAACTTATTTTCCAGCCAAATCAACCTTTAGGGCATGCTTGGATTGGAGGTAATACATTAAGGAGGTAATAAAAGTCAAACTAAGCAAAATGAATGTGAAAATATATAGGGAAGAAAGAGATAGTGATAGTCTGATTGTAAGAAGATTATGTAGTGATGGTATGGTGTGAGGTGAAGAAAGAGAAATCAATACCCTCATTTTTGGGGGTAATAGTTACACTAGGGGGAGGGTGGGTAACTATTACCCTCATTATGAGAGTAATAATTCCTCCATCTCTCTCTTTTCCTCATGGCACAACTAGCTCATTTTATTTGTAAATACCATGTTTCCTACAACAACACCTCTAATCACTTTTGTTTTTTCAAGTTTGACTTTTATTACTCCCTTAATGTATTACCCTACAACCCAAGTTTGACTTTTACCACAAAATCGACCTATTAATAGGACGTGTTGACAAATTTTCCAATTTAATATCAATTGCTAATATAATTTATTACGTAATCGGTTTTTTCTAAGGCAAAAAAAGCTACATTTAAGGCAAATTATTTACACGCTGCACATAATCTTTGTGACTATATACACATCAAACTCTCTCTTTTTTTTTTTTTTTTGACGAGACATCAAACTTATTTATTATAATAAATTTTATTATCCTTTGTTGTCAATTATATCAAAAACTTGTACATCTAAATTGCTTGATTCCCAAATAATTTAATTTTTTTAAAAAAACGAGAATTGAAAAAGTTGAAAATTTCGATTTTAATTGGAATATTTAACTAATAATACTATAGACAACAATTAATTATTGAGTGTTAGTGGACCAACTCAACCAAAAGCTTAAGCTGATGGTTGAGGCCCAGGAATATGTTTTATACTCTATCACTCCCCCTCACATGAAAGGCCCTTTGGGCTTGAAATATGGATGCAACACAGGCCCATCCAAACCTGGTGCGAATTAATTCCACTTTGAAGGAGGGGTGGATGAGATTCGAACTCGTGACCTTTGTGTCACGCTGGCTCTTGATATCATGTTAGTGGACCAACTCAACCAAAAGCTTAAGCTGATGGTTGAGGCCCAGGAATATGATTTATACTCTATCACTCCCCCTCACATGAAAGGCTCTTTGGGCTTGAAATGTAGATGCAACACAGGCCCACCCATACCTAGCGCGAATTAATTCCACTTTGAATGAGGGGTGGATGAGATTCGAACCTGTGACCTCTTGAAAGCTTAAGCTAATGGTTGAGGCCCAGGAATATGTTTTATACTCTATCATTGAGTATTTTTTTGAATTAAATATAGAACCAACAAATAAATTGCCCTTGTTCCCATATGTGGTATATGTTTATTAAAGAGCGGATGATGTATTAAAAGGACATGAACCTTACCTGAGCTATTTAAAAAATGTATCGAGTGGAAAGGATTAAGGCCGTCGAGTCCAGAGTAACAAATTGAGTGAGGGGACCTTAATATCTCCAAAGCTAATTTGCTTAACTTATTATTTACAGCATCGAAAATTATATAGACACCGCGATCATCAGGCATATTGCAAAGCAACTCCATATCCATTTTTAATATTTCCAACGCACATTCCTCGTGATCGTATGCAATAGCCGTGTAGCAAGGGGTATCTCCCTCGGTATTTTGTTGTAACCAGGGCCGTTTCGAAAGATCAGATGGTAATGTTGGTAAACAACGATACACATCTAGGAACACCTTTACTGTTTCTATATTGCCGTTAGCGGCTGCTACATGAAGTGGGTTAGATTTGACCGGTTCCCATGTTTGGAGTAGGAGTTGTTGTGTATTTTCGAGTGGTAATATTTGAATTGCCTCTCTAATAAATTCTTCTCTGTTATTGTACGCTGCCATGTGGAAGATATTTCCATGACGACGGTCATCTTCATCAGAATCATCACTGTTTTTGGGGCAGTAAGTCAAGTAGTATTCGACGGGTTTATTGGATTCAACACAATGTTTAAGGAACTCCACATCTCCACTCATTGCTGCATCTCTTAGATCCTCATCCATCATTTCTAATGATGAGGCCATATTTTGAAATTATGAAGTTTTTGAGTTTTGAGTTTTTGTGTTTTGGTTACCTCTTAAAAAGGAAATTTATGGTAGCGTCTTAGCTTTTTCCCTATTATATTTTCTTATACCAGAATTCATCATCATGCTAACCATGTAATCTGAAAAAAAAAAAAATAATAATTATAGGTTTATATAACCACTAATATGGTCTAATCAAATGACAACTTGGGTACGTGCTGACCGATTTAAACCTACCACTTGCTAAGATATATAATACTTTTAAGGTGACTAAAGTCTTTTGCGTAGTTATAAATAAAATTTCTTACTTTGTAATTGTAAGAAAAAAAAAAAAAGCCTTTGTGTAGCAAATAAAATTCAAATAGTCCCTCCATTTTGCTTCCATGCAACACTTTATTATTAATTAAATAAGAATAAGATTATATTACAATTATGGTTAGTTTTGTGTGTGGTTAGCCACATAATATAACCATATTAGAATAATATTTATTTATTTTTATTTTTTTTTTTTGAAAACAGAATAATATTTATTTTGTTTGTATGGATGATCTCGTAAAATCATAAGTATAACCTCATTTTTCCATAAATACAACTTTAATTCGTTACATGTGTAATATCTATTAATTAAAAAAAAAAAAAAAAAAGTACTCGTATGTAGTTTATAATTAATTTACTCATATTAAACTAGATCGTGTTCCTTCACTCCGATCCTTATCTAGCGCTCAACGTATCATGTTTGTGTAAGCCAGCTATTCAATTGATTTTAAATTTTAACTAACGACTTTTAGCAGTAATATAATAAAAAGGAATCCTAACAATAATAACCACGATCAATAATATTAATCAACAACCAAAACTTCCACGCGTATCGGCACATGATCGATTATTAATTAATACCATCACCTGGTTACAAAGAGTCTAATTTACAAATTAAACTTACAATGCAGAATACATAATGTATCTAATCTATGTGATCAGATCATATGGGTGAGTCGGGCTAAATTCGAGCCATGGGCCCCCATTTGGACCTTGCTTTCATAAACATTTACGTTTAAGGAAATCTTAATACATCTGACAACTAGGGGTGTAAATGAGCCGAGCCGAGTCGAATACTACGTACCTTGTTCATGTTCAAGTTCAATTAATTTAGGTGAGTCTGAGCACGATCCCGAGCTTTCAAGCGAGCTCAAAAATTTGTTTAAGCTCGCCTCATTAAATACACTATATGTTCGCGAATAGTTCGTGAACAGCTCGTTTATTAAACGAGTTTTTAAACGAGCGATTCATGTATGATTTTAGTAATAAACGAGCTTCTCTAATAAATGTTATTAAGTATGGTAATTTGTTAGAATGTAAAATATGTTGACATTTCCAAATCATTTAATTTGATACTCCCTCCGTAGTTAAAAAAGTGAAAAGTTTCTCTTGTGCTTGTATGCTAATACAAAATTTTGAATGATTATATTTTTAACTATCACTAAGTAAAAATTATAACAACTAAACATTAAAGAATTGTTCATTATGACGATTGATGATTCCAACAAGTACCCAGTACTAGTAGACTATATTTAGTTTTATGTATAGATCACAAACATTAGTTAAATTTATTAGGTGAATAGTATAAAAAATTAAATCGTTCCACTTACGTAAAGAAGGAGGGAGTTCTACACAAATGACGTAAAATATTTCACAGGCCTCAGAGTCTAATAAAGCCTGAAGGGTATAAAACTTGGATAGAAACATGAGTATAGATTAGCCAGCATTCTTCAAGATCTTCATTCTCATTCCCTTAAAATTGATCATCGTTCATTTAATCATTCTTGGCTTATACTAATAATTAACGGAACCTCCTCATTATTATTGTTGTACCCCTGCATTACAAACATAGAATTGAGTATTAGATTAAAAATAATGATAAATGGGCCTAGACCCTTCACGAATGTCTACTTTACATGACCAAAGAGGTTCCACCTTAAAACTATATGACAATGAGGGGAGTAGCCCCTTAGTTTTAAAGTGGATACAACTTTGTTATCTCTACAATGTGGGATATGATACACTTCTCAACAATTTCTGCACTCTTCAATTTGGGACAGAACTTTCACTCACATGTGGGTTTGCTCATGGGCTCAACCAATGAAGAGGGACAGTCTTCGATGAAAGAAAGAACATGTGGGAAATTTAACAAACTAATTATAGGAGCTTTGATTAAAAAATTTACTAATACTTACCAGTTCGTCTAGCTGCATCGGGTCTTTGCTCTCCTTACTTGCAATGAGGAATAGTTTATCTAGGACTTCATACAAGAAAGTTTTATCGACGGAAATAATAATAAGAGAGCTTATGATGACGATTATTAGGATGGCTACCCACAAGGACATTGGGGCCATAACAATATATACTCCGGTCATAAATGCCAATAAGGTGAAGTTGAGTGCTACCCTAAGTAACACCATACTTCGATCAACCAATGTTAGTGACTTACTGGGTTCGAAGACCAGGGACCATGTGAGACAAATCAACACCAACATTGAAAAAAATAAGGCCAATGTATCAGACACCAAAAACACTAGAAAACAAGCCTTCTTGCCTAAAAGTGCATCTCCAGTTTCTTGATTAAACCCACCAGGTAGAGTGAATCCAGCAGTAAATGTGATGGTGGCTAGTAAAGCTGCTACTAAAAATAGCGAAGTTCGCACGTCTAATAAATTTGTCTTATGTTTAAAGTACGTTGTTTTTATTGTCGGATCAATTCCATTTCTTTTGCACATATGCCCCTGAAATGATTCACAAATGATAGTCATACGTCATAACATATAAAATTGGACTTCAAATTAAAAGCAATTATTCCCTTTGTCCCATACTACTTGATACAGAGCCTATTTTTTTACATCCCATAATATTTGACACGTTACTAGATGAAGAATAGGTCTACTAATAAAAAAATATTTTTTCATATTTTCTCTCTCCTCACCCCCCATTTCCACCCCATTTGTTATTTTCTTGTAATTTAAAATCCCAAAAGATAATCTATACAGTAAATAAATGTTTTAAATAGACTCACTTGTAATTTTCTCAAACTACGAGTCCACTTCAACGTTTCAAGTAATATGGGATGGAGGAAGTTCATAACAATAATTAAGAAAAACTATGGAAAGAAATAATACCCATGCCGCATCATTATCTTCCTTGTGTACATGAGCCAGCAAATCCATGGCAGTCACATCTTTTATATCATTGATGTCATATATTATCTTCTCCATCTTGAGTAGTGTTTCCGTTAAAAATATGTCTCTATTTCGTATTGCTTTATGTAGAGGTGTCTCATTTTTGACATTTTGAATATTGATTAGATCCTTCATGTGTGAAATCTTAAGAAAATTTTCATACTCCGTTAAGGTATGGAGTTTTATGTGATGCAAAGGAGAATCCTTATACTTAACGCAAAGATCTCGAAAAGCACCGGGATTATGTTCAATGAATGCATTAAGAGCATCGACATGGCCTTTCTCGCAAGCTTTGGTCCAAACCAAGGGTGCACTACTGAACACCGATGGATCCTTCTCTAAAACTGCTTTAATAAACCATGCAGGACCAATTTCATACGCTTTATCCCAAGATGATTGATTGTTGTTGTCTTTTTGGGTAATGAATTCTGGTGCAACATTGACAAGCCATGTCCCGAACTTTTCATCTGCTTTCAGAGTTTTCCCCCCCAAAATTTAGTAAAAAAGGGGAACATTTCCAAAATATTACAAACATAATAAAATATTAAAATTTAACAAATTTTTTTTTTTGACACATAAAATTTAACAAATTATAAAAAAACAAATACTTCCTCCGTTTTCTTTTACTTGCAACACTTTCATAAAAAGAAAATGTCAAAATACTTGCAACACACTATAAAAGGAAAGTTACTTTTTGGAAAAACTATACTATATCCATTATTTAAAGCACATGGCCTATTAAATTATACTCCTAACAACCACTCATCCTATTTTAAAGTTTATTATATCATGTAAACCTCACCTTTCTTAATTACCGTGCTAAAGGGTGTGTTGCATCTAAAAGAAAACGGAGGAAGTAGATTTTAGGACTTTTTGTCAAAAACTATATATATATATATATATATATATATATATATATATATATATATATATATATATATATATATATATATATATATATATATATATATATATTATTGGTAGTGGGACCCCCTATGACGTCATATAGGGGAGTTGGGCAAAAGTGGTTTGAGTTTTTTAATTTTTGAGAAAACTAGGAGGTAATATACAATTAAAAAATAAATAAATAAAAAAAACCTTGATGTGGTATTATGTAAAATATGAACAATAAATAATGGTGGTATTTTTCAATCTTTCTTAAAATAATTAAGCATTACCACACTCGTATGCTCTCTCTTCTATGGTCTCTATTGTCCATTTATTACTCCCTCCGTCCCTAAGTTAGAAGCCTATTTCTCTTTATTATTTGAGTAATAATATTAGACATAGGCTTCTAATAAAGGGATGGAGGGAGTAAAACAATTCCGTCTTCCATATATCTGATTTGCACATTATGGTATTTCAACGAATAAACTCCCTTAAACATGCAAATGCAAGTGATTTATCCTAAATAAAATGAAAAGAGAAAATAGTATACTTTATGATTTAAATAGCAAGATTGCCAAGTTTGAGTGAATATGAAATCTTACTTGTCAAAGTTGGAGCCAAATGCAATATATTCCGACCATCAGAAAAATCCTTAAGATATTTTGTCCAGCCCTCCTTATCTAATCTTGGAATTATAAATTCAGCAACTTGTTGACAATCATTCAGTATAGCTAGAAACAAAGTTCTGTGCTCCGGCTTGTAATAATCTAGTAGTTCACTAATATCATCATCTTTATCAAGTAGTGACAATATGTATAATGCAAGTTTTTCATTTTTGTTGCTTATGGCAATGTGCAAAGGTCCTTCCTCCGCTTTATTCTTTATAAACCATGGCAGTTGAGTAGCAGCGTACACTTTCCAATTAGGAAATTCTTCTTTGTAAGCTTCCACAAGGAGCTCTACTACTTGGTTTGTTGCTTCATTATTGGTGGTACTTGCAGCATCATGAAAAGGGTTGTTCCATTTATTGTAATCTGTTTCCTTTAGAAGCTTAACAAAGGTACTTCTCCATTTGCTCTCTAAAATGTATTTAAAGAGCCATACTTCACCGTTTTTAACCCAATTGCGTAAAATCGTAATCCCCCCTTTGTCTACTCCGTTGAGTAACTCGGGATGCCCTTCAACTAGTCTTGTAAAAAACTCTTCTGTTTTTCAAAAAAAAAAAAAAATTACTATTCAAAATAGTCACACATAAATTGAAACATGTGTCTTAGCACATAAAATGAGATAGTTTCGGTAATTTTCTTTACAAATGCTAGAAATTAAAATTTAACGGTTTCTATAACTAAAATTATTAAGAGGTGGTAATAGTTTTGTTTCTCCAATAATATACTTCTTCCGCTTTAGTATTAGTTACAACATGGTATTAGAGCCAGGATTAAGTTGTGTTGTGATCTGGTTCAATATTATGGGCAACTCACATGTGATGGGGAGTGTTGAACCCATGAGTAAACCCACATTAGAGTGGTGTGTTGTCCCACATTGGTTGAGTTGTTGTGTACACTTTATAAGGCTAAGGGATTACTCCCCTCATTACCATATGGTTTTGAGGTGGAACCTCCTTGATCGTGTAAAGTGGACACAACTTTCTCATTTTTTCAATGTGGGATACACATTTCAATACAAACTCTCACTTATAAACTCAACTGGGATAACACACCACTCACATGTGGGTTTACTCATGTGCCGCTTTAGTATTAGTTACAACAGTAATATCTATTTTTTTTTTGTTTTTATAGGTGGTATACTAAATTAACCAAAAAGGGTAGTAAATAAATTTTTTTTTTTTAAAAAAAAAGAGTGGTAAAATATAATTTATCAATACTATTTAATATTTTCTCCGTTTTTGGACAAAGTGATGCATCTAATTCCAATCAGTAGAAGTAATTTACTGCGATAAAAAGTGAGGTAGAGATGAAAATAAGAGATGGATAGATCGATAACCCATATATTTCTGTGTGTGTGAGAGAGAGAGAGGGGTATACTCACGTTTACTAAAGGGTGCAATATGCAACACGTTCTTCTGATAACTATTAAGAAGGTGAGCCCAACCTTGGTTTTCTATTATCTCCAAAATCTTCTGGGCGACTTCATGACATCCCTTCTCGACAGCCAAGAATAAAAGATTTTTCCGAATCTTAATTACGGTATTTGCATCTAATGACAAAATATAAATTGCAAACTTTTCATACTGACGGTTAATAGCCAGAGACAATGGTGTATCTCCGTCATCGTCCACCACCAACCAAGGATGCACATCAATGTTGGATGGTTCTTCTTTGTATATATTTACGAGCAATTTTGCTATTTCAATAGCAACTTCTTCATTCGAGGCATACTCGGCTAGATTGTGTAGAAGGTTATCACCATAATTGTCGGTTGAAAAGACCATATCGGCAAAAACACTCTTAGGGATAATATCATGGCATTTTAGAAGACTTTTAAATGGCCATATTTTATTACCATACCTTACCCAGTGATAGAATACCGATGATCCTTCATCATCAATTTGTTTGATAAGGCCTACATCTCTTTCAAGCAACCGTCGAAAGATTTCGTCTGCTTCTTCTGCATCATCAAGAAATGATTTTCATGAGATATACATGTCATATGCGCGCCGTATAAACTAGAAACTAGTAGAAGTAATTATTACTTAGGCAAATTTGTCAAAAAAAACCTTTTAAATGCACCATTTTGCGAAAAAAAACCTTTTAAAAGTTTTTTTGCAAAAGAAAACCCGAATTTTAACATTTTAGCAAAAAGAAACCCGATTGTTAAATTTTTTTGTTGAAGACAACTTAATGCGACTAATGCACTTAATTAAATTCTAATTTCTTCTAATTATCTTATAACTCTCACTTAACTATTTATTAATCAACTTAATTTATAAATAAGTAAAAAACCCAAAGACCACCACTCCCACCACCCCACTCCCTCCTTTTTCCCCCTCCCATGGCAGCAGGCAGCAGCCCCACCCCCAACTGTACCCCCGCCTTAAACCTCCAACTTCCGGCGATCCTCCTCGACCACCAGCCGACCCTCCAAATTATCAACTTCGAGCAGGTTCCCTCACGCTTCTTCCCCCTCTTTCTTGTTCTCCTTGACTCACTCTCTCTCTTTCCCTCTTTCTCGCCCTTGCCGCCACATCCCGACCACTCTAAGGATCCTCCGCCACTTGATGTTGATGCTCTAATTGTTGTCTCAATTGATTCTCTAATTGAAGAAGAAATCGTTGGTGTTTGGGTGGATGGTCGGGGTTAGGGTTTAGGGAAGGGGGAGGGTTGCAGCGGGGGTATGGTAAGGAGGAAAAGGAGAGGTCGGCCGGCGGTTCAGGGCGGCTCAGTTGGGGGGAGGGGGGCTGCCGCCATGGGAGGGGGAAAAGGAGAGAGTGGTGCTGGCTGGTGGAGTGGTGGTAGGGATGGTGGGTTGAGTTTTTTTTTTGTTTGTAAATTAATTTAATTATTAAATGGATAAGAGAGAGTTAAGGGGTAATTAGGAAAATATTAGAGCTTAATTAAGTGAATTAGAGGCACAGGTTGTCTTCAACAAAAAAAAATTATCTTCGGGTTTTCTTTTGCCAAAAAGCTTTTAAAAGGTTTTTTTTTCGCAAAATGGTCCATTTAAAAGGTTTTTTTTGACAAATTTGCCTATTACTTATTAGTTTGTTTATAGAGTATGAAACTAAGGCGCTGTTCACTTCACCTTATTTTTACTGAACTGAAATTATTTTTACCAAACTGAAATAGTTAACTTTAATAAACTGAATTTATTTTTGTTGAACTTAAATTATTTTTACTGAATTGCTTTTATATTTCTTCTAAAGTCTACTAATTTTTACTGAACGGAAATTATTTTTACGAAATTGAAATTATTTTTGCTGAACTGAACTTATTTTTACTGAACGAAAATTAATTTTACTGATCTGAAATTATTTTTATTAAATATTATAAGAGTATTTTTATTTTATGATAATCGAAATAACTTGATTTTTAATCATTATATCTTTATTTATATATATATATATATATTCTGTATTATAATTTGTGAAATTCAAGCATCTCTAAGGGAACATATAGTGTAATATATTCATGTACCTATATATTTATAATCTACGGAACAGCAATTATAGTGCTAGTACACTTAGGAAGTTCATTACAGTTCAAAGTGTTGAAGTACAATAAATGGAAAGAGGTATAGATATATGGGTTATAAGGATTTATGTTAGGAATTCGGGACCGAAAACAAGCAATAATAAACAACAATGTCAAAGAACAGTAAAAACAACACAAACAATTTATGGGTAACTTTGTTACCCATTTCAAAGACAATCTCACTATTGAATTTGAGCTACAAAACCACAATTAAAAACACTCTTAGTCAGCTCACAAGCTCTCTAGTATTTGCACTCACAAGCTACTAACTACTACTCACTCTCTTATGTTCTCACTCAAAACCTTAGAGTAAGTTATATGTTTTCCTCACAACTACAATGTTTGTGTGACCACTCTTCTTATGATTAGTGATACTACAACAAGACCCATGTTGTAGCTTATATAGCACTCTACCAAGTTTGGCTTATTCTACAAGCCAACTACAAAGTGTACAAAGCACACTACCACAAAAGCAATCAAGTCAACACTTAGCTTACTCTACACACTACTTTGCATGGCTTATTCCACACACTACTAATTGCTTGTCTTATTCTACAAGCTATCCTACTAGTGTTAGTAGTGAGTCTTGAACACAACAATTTATGAGCTTATAATAACACTAACTAGTATTTCTCAAAAAAAAAAATTAAATAAATAAAAAAAAGTCATTATATGGGGTTGATCATTAATATACATTTTAATTTATAATTCAATTTTCTTGTAGATAAATTTGTTATTCGTATTGTCACTTCACTACATGTATTAGTATTTTGTATGCAAAAGATAGCACGAATAAAGTACCACATTGCTTGGTGGTTAGACACTTGATATAGTAAAAAAAACATATTCATGAGTCTTAACCATCAGCTTAAGCTTTTGGTTAAGTTACTCCTTTAACATGATCTTTGTCTCATGCTGTCTTTGATATCAGCATGACATTTCGGGATTAGAAAAGAGAGAATGAAGGATGAATTAGAGGGAAATCGTGGAAAAAAAGAAAAGGGATCATTTTTTTAAAGTCACATGAGAAGTCAACGTCGGAGAAAAAAGTCAATTATTGCCGGATTCCAAACTCAAGGTCCCCCTTAACAACAAAATAAACTTATAAGGTCTTTTTAAACCTCTTTCCAGACAAAATAGTGAACATATATGTCCCATCCAAACAAATTTTCCATAAGTAAATAACTACATACCCAAATTAAAACCAAATCTAGGAATTTGGGACTTGATTTATTTTACTGGTTTCAATTTAATTATTTCCTCTGTTTTTTAATTACATAACTTTTGTTTTGACAGACTCCTCGGAATTTTTGGGAGTAAAGAGAAGTAGAAAGAAAAAGTATATGGGGCCCATGTGCTATGAGAGAGATAAAGAGAATTTATTAGTTTAAAAGCACACTGATTTAGCTAATTTAAAACTTCTTTTGTAAAAAAAGTGATACATCTAAAAAAACAAAAGAGATACTCGTATATAAGTTCCAAATTTCTAGAAATAATTGGACGATACTTGGGTGTGCTCACTCTTATTTGTGCTAAGTTGGTCTTGGCTCAATAATATTGTAGATAAAGAAGAATGCAATCTAATGTATAATTGCAGAGTTTTTTTGTTCCAACTTTCATTCACAGCACTCCAAATTCCCAGCCCTGCAATTCTAGCTATCCTATTTTTTTTATTTTTTATTTTTTTTTAAAAAATAACCAATAACCACCATTGTTACTCATAACTACCCATATCACTCAATTAAAATCTAGCCCTCTATTAAAAAAATAAAAATAAAAATAAAAAAATAATAACCACCCTTTAATAACTATCACTTCCACCATTTTTTTTTTCTCAATATATATATACTACATATATCCCGTGTATGAGCACGGGTACACTATAGTGTGTTAAAAAAACAAGGAATAAAACATGGGAGTTACCTGAGCTATTTAAAACGTGTATCACATAAAACGGAGATGATCCCTCATATCCGGTGCAAGAAATAGAAAAGGGGGACCTTAATATCTCCAACGCTAATTCGGTTAGCTTATTATAGATCGCATCGAAAATTATGTAAGAGCCGCGGTCATCAGGCGTATTGCAAATCATCTCCACATCAATTTTTAATATCTCCAACGCACATTCCTCGTGATTATTTCCAATAGCCACATAGCAAGGAGTATTCCCATCGTTATTCTTCATTAACCAAGGTCGTTGTGAAATATCAGATGGTAATGATGGCAAAGATCTATACACATCTAGGAATATCTTTGTTATCTTCACATTCCCAGGGTCGGCTGCTACATGAAGCGGGTTTCCGTTGTTCGGTTCGCGTGGTTGGAGGAGGAGTCGTTGCGTGTTTTCGACAGGTAAAATCTGAATCGCCTTTCTTATAAACTCTTCTCTGTTGTTGTACGCTGCCATGTGAAAGATGTTCCCGTGACTGCGATCAGATTTATCACTGCTCTTGGGGTAATAACTCATGTAGTATTCGACGGGTTTATTGGATTTAACACATTTTTTAAGAAACTTTACACTTCCATTCAGTGCTGCTTCTCTCAGTTCCTCATCCATCATTTCTGATGATGAGGCCATGTTTTGACGATTTTTTTTTGTTTTTTTGTTTTGTGCTTGCCTCTTGAAAATGGTATGGTAGCAACTTAATTAACTTCTTCCCAATTATGAAATCTTATACTAGAATTCATCATGCTAACCAAGTAAGATAAAATATAATCATGTCTAACCTCGTTCTAACTACAACTTAATAATGATCTATTAATCAAATGACAACTTGGGTAATACAAGATCTAATTAATTGAATGACAACTTGGGTGCGTGCTTACCTATATATATATATATATATATATATAACTTTGGTGCGTGCTGACCTATTCAAACATACTTTTTTTTTTTTTTTTTTTTTTTTGAAAGACCTATTCAAACATATACGTAGTATATATATATATATATATATATATATATATATATATATATATATATATATATATACCACTTGCAAGATAATACTTTATTTTAATATGACTAAAGTCTTTGCGGAGCAAAGTAAACTCAAATAGTCCTTCCCTTTGGCTGGATACAGCTATGCAACACTTGTCTAAAAGAATTATTCCAGCACTTTATTAGTTAAAATAGAATATTATAATTACGTTAATTACATTAATCTTGAGTGTGGGTGGTTAGCCACACAGACACAGTATGATCCACATTATATGTCTGTTGAGTAATCTTTCATTGTCGTACATACGAGTAACCTCATTAATTGAAAAGAGTGAGAGAGAGGGATAAATAGCTCATGTCAGTCATATGGTTAAAGTTTTTCTCCCAATATTAGAGTCCATGCGATTAAATTTTCTATCACTTGGTTTTATAAATCTCTAAACATTAAAGAAAGAAATATTCATAAGGTTATCCTCATTAGGTCCATAAATGTAACTTAAATTTATTACACGAGTATTATCAATCAAAATTTTTTTTTAAAAAAAAGTACTTAGTGTCAAATTATTCATCGCATTTAACTTTGGAAAAATTTCCTATTTCTCATATTGAGAAATAAAATATATTTTTTATGGGGCCATTTTTATGAATAAATCAACAACTTTTTGATAAGTAGTATGGACTCCACAATCAATGGCGGACTTTTTGTTAGGCTCACTGGGGCTTGGCCCCCCAAAACATCTGTGAAAAAAATTAGTTGAACTATAACTCTATATTGTTGTAAAATGCTTGTTAAACTTTTAACTAAGCCCACTAAAGAGTAGATCAGAGGATATGTGACAAATTTTTAATGCTCCAATGAGGAAATAAAAATCAATTTTATATTTAAAATAATTTATTGTCGCCAAAGCACATTCAATTTCTCATTCTTTTGATTTTTTATATCACTTAGCCTTATCAATCAATTCTTCATAATATATCAAGTGGTATATTAAAAATAGTCCCAAGCCACACAATTGGAAAGGCCAATTACTCATATAAAAAGGACAGACATAATATAAATAACAACGTGATTACTTAAGCTTATGATTATACAAATCATACTTAAAACTTAAGAGCCCACTCGATCTGATCTCATAGTGGCTTATTGGTAGGTACGAAATACACTCATATAATAGAGATTAGAGAATTATAACATAATATTATGGTACACCGATCATAAACACAGATCCAAGCTCCACTTTTGCTAGTTCATTGCGGCCAGCTCGAAGACTTCAGTATGGTGAGTATTGCTCCAAACACTAGCATAACATCAAATAATTAGAGCGATAAGGGCAATACAAATTACAAAATACACTAATTTACTCGAACATATGACCAATTATATACGAGTATGTCTTTACGTTACCTGTTTTTTCATGTAAATACCAATGGAATCCAAGAACTTTCCTTGCCTTCCAAAAAAGCCAACAATAGGATCACTTAGTGCAAGTGGAGTTGAGAAGCTACAAACATTCTGGCAGTTCTTTGCTAGTCCATAAGGTCCATATCCTCCGGCACATAAATTAGTGTGAATCCTCAACGAGGTGATACGACGCTCGTAACCACTGCCTTTGTGCTCTCCATGGGTTCCGCTTATTTGTGTTATATACTCATTAGGCCTCAGTACAATCTACGCACATACAAAATGTTTCAAAATTATGAACTTGATTAGAAAATAATTCGTTTTTGCCCTGAGCTTCCAAAATGTTAAGATTGATGATTTATGTGAGCATGTGAAAGCATGAACTAACACACTTCCTCTGTTCGTTTCTACTTGACTTGTTTTTTTTTTTTTATCATGTTTGCTGATGCAACACTATAAAAGATCAATAGCTTTAATTCTCCATCAGTAAAAATAATAAAGGTTTATATTATGATAGCATTTATTGGGACGAATTTTAAAAAGATTCCTATAAAATAGAACAGAGAAAGTAATTAATGGTAATACCTTGGAAGTTTTGCCGCCTTGGCCACCAACGGTTTTAGTAGTGTTACACCCACTTCCGTCGATGATAACGAATCCGATTCCGTCAACAATGTTTGCGTGCCTTATTATGACCTCTCTTATGCTGTCACATTCATCAAGCATCACGGACCAGTTTGTTGCACATTGAGAACCATATGGTCCGTACTTTTCAACAATTTGGTTCTATACAAAAATAGTTTTTTAAAAAAAAAAAAAAACATGAAGGATCGAATTATATACCATGATTATGAGAATATTATATAAATTGTATTCTTTTTTTGAAACAATATATAAATAGTAATTATAACTATAATAAAAGAGATAATTTCATACCATTGCCATTTCTTGAGCCATTTTCTTGGATAATATAAGAGGCTTGAAGTTGTGAACAAGTTTTGGTTAATTGCGTTGCGTTGGATACGGTAAAGAATACCAAATAGGTTATATATATACTACTCTCGATAATGGGGTTGGCATCTAATTATAACTTTGAGATATATAGATCGATTCTTTTTTTCTGTATTTTTGTTATTTTTTTATTGAAAAGAACGATTCTTAATATGGGCAAAAGTATTCGATTAGTGTAAGAACATCAATTTCATTTAACACACTCGTAAACATAAATTATTGTCAAAAAAAATATAATGTCAAAAATATATTTTGAATATCATTAGGCTATTAATTAGCCTCCTATAAATTGCTAATCTCCTATGCATAGAAAGCATTTATAAAAACTACTCCGTAAATTTTAATTAATCATTTTTAACCCTCCACATTATGTACTTTAATTTTACTGTAACCTTATTTCATTTTGTTTACTTACTAATTCACAAATGCAATAAAAAAATTGACAGGGCACTTTTAACATATTGATTCGTAGATTCTATCAGAGATTAAAATGTTATATTTTCCCTTCCTCCACTGCGTAAAGAGTAGGCAGAATCTAATTCCAATAAAGCGTGTGCACGGAAAATCACATCATTTCTCATATAATATACCTCTTTTTTAAAATTATTACATGTAAATCCCTCTATTGTACTTAGAGCTATCAATTCGGGTATTTAAGTCGGATTTGGGTCAGGTAAAATTAGGTCTCGGGTTAAATCAGGGTGAGGTTATGTCGGATCAATCTAACTTCACATCAAAGTTCAGGTTCAGGTCGGGTCCCAGTTCAAGTTATAACAGGTCGTTCACCATTTCGGATATGGGTTGAGTTCAATTCGAGTTAAAATCAGATCAAGGTTAATTTCAGGTTCGGGTTGTGTTGAGGCGGGTTTTAATGGGTTAACAAGATGGTGTTGAAATAATAAAATAGAGATGAGAGAAGGCAAAGAATAATAAAAGTTGCATTTAATCCATTTAAAATTGTACTACATTGCAACATATATATAGTGCAAAATATAACTAAAATAAGGAACATAATCCCATGATTATTGATCATGCTAACATTAACCCCCACTAAACTATCCCACTACTATTATGATTCCACTAACATTAGGAGTTAACTAACCACTAACAATTTGAAGCAAATATTCCAACACACCCCCTTGCTTCAAATTAGATTACAATGACTATTCTATTTTCATGCTTGATCTCGACGAAATTTTCTTTTGCTTTTACAGCATTTTGTGATGCACATCTCAACACCCACACAATTTTGATGGTGCACATTATCACCAACATGATATTCTCAGAGCACTTCTCTCCGCACAACTAATCCTCGAAGTTTTTTTTATTGATGCACTTTTCATCAATTACTTGATCTTGTTGATGCACATTATCATCAACTTACATTCAATGGAGCACATCTCTCCATTAACTCTCTTTGACATTGTCCTCCAATTGACTATATCACCTTACATCATACCAAATATCTTTGGTATTATCTTGGAAACCATCTCTGCATTGATTACGACTTCCACACCTTCATGGGCTAAAAGGGAACCCATCAACACACCACATTAACCATTACTTCCATGGTTAAACACACAAAAAAATACTCACAAAAATATTTCACTCGAAAAAAAAATATTGCTCTCAAACAATGAGATCAAGCTGCGTTGCTTGTCCCCTTACTCGATATTTTTTTTAATACTCTCTATCTCTCTCTCTCTCTCTCTCTCTCTCTTTTTCCTTCTTTTTCTTCATCTCTTTTACTTCCTTTTTTTTTCTCTTATCCTGGATCTAACCTGAAGCTCTTGATACCATGTTGAAATAATAAAATAGAGATGAGAGAAGGGAAAGAATAATAAAAGTTGTATTTAATCCATTTAAAATTGTACTACATTGCAACATATATATAGTGCAAAATATAACTAAAAATAAGGAACATAATCCCATGATTATTGATCATGCTAACATTAACCCCCACTAAACTAACCAACTACTATTATGATTCCACTAACATTAGGAGTTAACTAACCACTAACAATTTGAAGCAAATATTCCAACAGATGGTACATTCGGGTTCGGGTTAGTGTTGAGTCGGGTTTTGGTTCAAGTTCAATTCTAATAAATATCGATGTGGCCAAGTTGAACTATATAATTACGCCTTCCATAATTTGATCAGGCATCATCAAGATTTTATTAAACCTTTATATGAGTAATAGAGAATAAAAGGTATACAAGCTGAACAAAAGATTTTATTAAATCGAATTGAGGGTTTACAAAACTATACCGGCCAGTATATAAGCTGAACAAAAGGTATATAAAATTTTATTAAACCATCCATGACTCGGTTAAGGTTTTAATTAGCACTACTACAAAAATGGGAATTAGCAACACACAATACATAATAGTCAAGTCGGATAGGCGTTCTCTAGAATTTTACAGATCGCCTAAGTAAGATGAGCGTTTTGTAAGTTAAAATTTATACAACGCCTCCCCTACTTAACCGTTCTATATGATACATCATTATTTTAATAAAAGGTGACTTTGCAATATAGAGCGCCTTTCTTCGTTAACAGCTCTATAGCTTTGAATATAATTATAAAAAAAAATTAAAAAAAAGCTTAAAAAATAATTAAAAAAAAAAAAACTGAAAAAAACCCTAAGACCTCCTTTTGGCAATCAACCGTTGTCACTTTCATTCTTCTCCAAAAAAATATCTTTCTCTCACCTCCTTCTCCTCCTCTCTTTCTCTTTAGATCTATTTTTTGTTGAAGGAACCGATGAACAGGGCCTATCATCCTCTTCTTTCCCACCATAAAATCGCCACTCTACATTCACCATTGATGTTTCCTTTAGCCAGTAACGAAGTGATGAACAAGGAGCCTCTCACGCCCTCCTCTTTAGCCGCAAATGTTAGATTTCTAGGTAAGATCGATGTTCTCTTTGTAATTATCGAATATCAATTCGGAAGTTTTTTTAAGTTTGAATGTTATAAATGATTAATGTTTAAGTTGATTTAACTTTATTTTGCTCAAATTTATGTTGTTTTGAGTTGATTAAGTTTCTGGGTATCGGATGTTTGGGATATTTTGTGTTGAATTTTGTGGTTTCAGAGATGATTTTTGCCCTTGTTTTCAATCTAAAGTTGTTGATGTTATTTGAATTCTAATGAACAGGACAAGCAGAGCATTTACAGGGTATTTTTAGTCTTCTTGCTAATGGAATAAAATCAGTTATGACAGCTGCTATATGACAGCTACTCAGGTTGTTAGGGGAGCTGAATTTAAGGAAGATTCTCTTATCCGTTTTCTCATGATTAGTGTAATAAAGTTGTAATTTGTCCTACTATATATCAGGTACAATGTATACTGTTTTGAGCTAATGAGAAACATATCTTCTTCCTATCTTTCTTTCTACATTTCTTCTTTCTGTAATCCTCTTGCACACTGATTTCATTTTGCTCTTTATGGTATCAGAGCGAGGTTGTGCAACATCAGGATTGTTATGTGCAGAAAGAATTTGTTTCTCATTTGTCTGAAATTCTGAGTTAATCTGCTGCTGATCTTCATCCTTTCTTCTTATCTTTCTCTTTCCTGCTTTCACTTCCTTTTCTCCTCAAAATGGCAGCAGACACCAGTAGCGTTTTGTATCTTCATCCAAATGATGGATCTTATTCCATCAGTGTTGAGAAACTGACTGGAGCAGCTGATTACAGATCTTGGAAAAGATCTATGGAAATTGCACTCACAGCAAAGAAGAAAATAGGCTTTGTTCATGGAACTGTGCACAGATCTACATATGCTGAGGATTCTGTCAAAGCAGATCAATGGGACACCTGCAACTCCATGGTAATATCTTGGCTTCATAGCTGTTTGTCTGATACAATTAAGAAATCTGTTTTGTATGTGAGTACTGCTAGAGAAACCTGGATTCAGCTTGAAAAACGTTTCTCTATGTCAAATGGTTCTAGAAAATATAAACTGAACAAAGATTTGTATAATCTGAAGCAAAATGGCAACTCTATTAATGATTATTACACTGGCATGACTAGTTTATGGGAAGAAATTGATGCAATGAATGTGTTGCCTGTAGTCTCTCAATCTAGCCCTGAGATTAGATCATTATTGAATGCTATTGCAAAGTATCAGGAGGAACACAGGTTGTTCCAATTTCTGAATGGTCTAGATGATCATTATAATGCTGTGAGAACACAGCTTCTTATGCTCACCCCTCTTCCTACAGTTGAATCAGCTTGTTCTATGCTTCAGCAAGAAGAAAGTCAGAGAGAAATACTTCTCTTGACTAAAAATGACCAGGATATTTCTGCTATGTACAGCAAAAATTCTGGAAACTCAGGGAATTCTGGTAACACAGGATATTTTTCTTCCAACGTTGGAAATAATAGCAGAATAGGTGTGTGTAGTGTGTGTGGAGTTATAGGACATGGTCTAGACAGATGCTGGAAGGTGGTGGGGTATCCTAGCTGGCATCACAAGCATAAACCAGCAGCTAGGCCTGGTATTAATATGCAGAATCAAAAATGGAGCAAGCCAGCACCAAAATTGGCTGCTGTTGCTAAGAGTGTTGTGGCTGCAGGACAAAGCAGCTTAGGGAATGTGACTCTCACTCAAGAACAGTTTGAACAACTGTTAAGACAACTTCCTGGTGCTGTAAAAGGAAGTGATACAGATGAAGAACTTGATAATAGTTTCTCAGGCATGGTTTCTTCATGTAATGCTGCAGCTGCCACTAGTGTAGAGTGGATCATAGACTCTGGAGCCTCTGATCATATGACATCTTATCTGAAACTTCTCATAAATCCCAGGGAATGTAAAGAGCAATTGAAAATCAACCTTCCAACTGGAGCAACAGCTAGAGTGTCACATACAGGAATGGTTGAATTACCCAACTCACTATATTTGAAAAATGTTCTTGTTGTGCCTAACTTCAAGCATAATTTGTTGTCAGTGCACAAACTCATGAAAGATTCACAGTGTGAAGTGATCTTTATCAGCTCACACTGTGTAATCAAAGACACAGTGACAAAAAGGGTGAAAGGTGTAGGTAAAGCAAGAAATGGATTGTATTATCTTGTGAATTTTTCCTTTGATGCTCTTGCAGCTGAGCAGGACACTTCTCAAAACTCTTATACTTGTCTGAAAACTCACTCAGCCAAGGAAAACATTCCTTTTGCAGTTTGGCATCATAGGTTAGGGCATGCATCTCTGGGAAAACTTCAGCATATTGAGTGTGTGAAGAGCAATATCACTGAAAACAGTCAAGTTTGTGCCACTTGTCCTATGGCAAAATTCACTAAGCTACCTTATGATTTGAGTTCTTCTCAAGCATCTCAGCCTTTTGAATTGATTCACATGGATATCTGGGGGCCTTATAAAGTGTGTACAAGGGGCAAATATAGGCATTTTTTGACCATAGTAGATGATTTTTCAAGAACTACTTGGGTGTATCTTTTGCAGCACAAATCTGAGTCACTTGACAAACTCAAGGAGTTCTCCAACTATGCTCAAACACATTTCAATTGCAAGATAAAATTTCTCAGATCAGATAATTCCCTAGAATTTCATGATCAATATTGTCAGAAATTTTTTGCCAGCCTTGGAATTGTTCATCAGACATCTTGTGTGGACAGACACAACAAAATGCCAGGGTAGAGAGGAAACACAGGCACATACTTGAAATTGCCAGGGCTTTAAGATTTCAAGCAGGCCTGTCCTTGAAATATTGGGGTGAACGTGTGATGACAGCAGTACATTTGATCAACAGGCTGCCCACACCAGTTTTACAGAACAAAACTCCATATCAAGTTTTGTTCAAATCTGCTCCAGATTATTCATATCTAAGAGTTTTTGGTTGCCTGTCTTTTGCTGCAAATCCTCTAAGCTCTGGAGACAAGTTTTAACCCAGAGGTGTTCCTTGTGTGTTTATTGGGTACCCTACAACTCAAAAAGGTTACAGACTTCTTGACATAAACACAAAAAGAATATTTGTCTCTAGGGATGTGATTTTTCATGAAACCATATTTCCCTTCCAACTCACCTCCCTTGATCAATACATGAAACCTGTACCTCTTTCTCTCACTAAACAAGACAACTTCAACCATATGTATCTTGATGAAATTGAGACCTCACACCAGCATGAAAACACACCAGTCACACCAAATTCTGATATTTCTTCTGACACCACTCCAATTTCTTCTCCTGTCTCTACTCCATATTCAATCCCTTCTCCTATTTCTGTTCCTTTTCAGTCACCAGCTAACAGTCCTGTATCTTCTCTTGATGCTGAACAAGCTGTTAGAAAAAGTTCTAGACCAGTGAGAGAACCTGCTTGGATGAAAGATTATGTGCAACCTAAGAAAAAAATCTAATATTCAAATTGCAAATTTTGCTTCTCAGGAAGTTGGTAATGAGTTTCATTGTTTTATGACAACTCTTACTGCTTCTCAGGACCCTTTGTTCTACAAACATGCTGTTACTGATTAGCATTGGGTAGATGCCATGAACAAGGAACTTGATCAATGTGAGTTGAATGGCACTTGGATTGTTACTACTCTTCCCCAAGGAAAAAGAGTAATTGGGTGTAAATGGATATACAAGACTAAGTTCAAGTCTAATGGTGACATTGAGAGACATAAAGCCAGAATTGTTGTCCTGGGTTGCAGACAGCAGTATGGTTTGGATTACAGTGAAACATTTGCTCCTGTTGCCAAAATGACCACTGTTAGAACTCTCTTGGCTGTAGCTGCAATGCATGATTGGTTTACTACACAAATGTATGTAACAAATGCATTCTTACATGGTGATTTAGATGAGGATGTTTATATGTCTCTTCCTTAAGGTTATACAGGTCATGGAAGCAGAATTGTTGTTGACTCACATGGCAACACTCCTGCAAAATCTTCCCAACTGGTCTGCAAACTCAATAAGTCCTTATATGGACTTAAGCAAGCCCCAAGACAATGGTTTGTCAAGCTTTCTTCTTCTCTTCTCTCCTTTGGCTATACTCAGTCTAAATCTGATTATAGTTTGTTCACAAAACATCAAAATCAGTCTATCACAGCTGTCTTGGTATATGTGGATGACTTGCTTATTACAGGCAATGATATGCATGAAATTGCTATCTTGAAAAATCTGCTGTCTTCTCATTTCCATATGAAAGACCTTGGTCCCTTGAGATATTTTCTTGGGTCAGAAATTGATCATACTGATCAGGGTATCTTTATTTCTCAAAGGAAATACATCACAGATGTGCTGAAAGAACAAGGTCTGCTTCATGCTAAGCCCTTGAAACTTCCAATTGATTCTCACTTGAAACTTGCACCAGACAAGGGTACTCTTTTGCCAAATCCTGTAATTTATCAGAAATTACTTGGAAAACTAATCTATTTGACCATTACCAGGCCCGATATTTCCTTTACAGTGCAACTGTTAAGTCAGTTCATGCATGCTCCTACTTCTACTCACTTACAGGAAGTTAAAAGATTGCTCAGATACTTAGCTGGGTCTACTTCTCAAGGAATCTTGCTTGCTTCCTCTTCTGCTGCAAAACTCACTGCTTATTGTGACAGTGATTGGGCTAGTTGTCCAACCACTAGAAGATCCACCACTGGCTATTGTATTCTTCTTGGCAACTCACCTATATCATGGAAAGCCAAGAAACAGTCACTTGTGGCAAAATCTTCAGCTGAAGCTGAATACAGGGCCATGGCTTTAACAGCCTGTGAAGTAACTTGGCTCAAGGCACTGTTGAAAGATCTTGGCTTGTCTGCACTTGGTCCTACTCTTCTTTACTGTGATAATCAAGCTGCTATTGCAATAGCTGCTAATCCTGTTCTACATGAAAGGACCAAGCATGTAGAAATAGACTGTCATTATGTTCGAGATATGGTAAAGTCTGGTGATTTGGTTACTGCTCACATTGCTTCTGAAGATCAGATTGCTGATATTCTCACTAAGGGTTTATCTGTTAAACAGCATCAGCAGCTTTTACTCAAGCTTGGTGCTAGCAGCCTTCCTAGCACTCAGCTTGCAGGGGGGTAATGAGCAGGACAAGCAGAGCATTTACAGGGTATTTTAGTCTTCTTGCTAATGGAATAAAATCAGTTATGACAGCTGCTATATGACAGCTACTCAGGTTGTTAGGGGAGCTGAATTTAAGGAAGATTCTCTTAGCCGTTTTCTCATGATTAGTGTAATAAAGTTGTAATTTGTCCTGCTATATATCAGGTACAATGTATACTGTTTTGAGCTAATGAGAAAACATATCTTCTTCCTATCTTTCTTTCTACATTTCTTCTTTCTGTAATCCTCTTGCACACTGATTTCATTTTGCTCTTTAAATTCTAATTTCGATTTTCATGTTAAATTTTCATCATAATCCTTATTTATTGTAGCTCTCTAATTTTAGTAACTTCTAATTTCATCTTTAGATTTGTTTTCAATTTCCAATTATTTTAGATCTAAAATTTATGATTTTTATTTTTAAAGTACTTTAGATCTAAAGTTTATGTTTGGTGCAAAATGTTATGATTTTGTGCGCTGATGGTGTGGTTTAGGGTGTTTGATGCGGTTGCTCCAATTTTGTGCGCCGATGGTGGAAGTCTGGAAGCATTGATGTAATGGTAGCAAGTTAGTTTCTATATTATTTCATTATTTTTTTATATTTAGTTTCTTTACTTGGATTGTTTGAACATATATGAGTGACATTATGAACTAGGTTTATTTTAATTTCTTGTAGGATAAGATTTTATGTTGTAATTAAAATTGTATTAAGATCTATTTTTGTTGAGGTGGATTCTGGGTTTTGAATGATTCAACTAATTTTATGTTAAATTCGGTGAAGTTATCTGGATTTCTAGCAAGGATGTTATTAAAGTATAAAATTCAGTTTAAATTACATTGTAATTATAGTCTTATTATTCTTATCATTTCGTTGTTGCATGTTGTTACAAATGTTACAAAGTGAAAATTTGCTCGACAATGGCAGGCTGCACAGCGGACACAATCGGGTTAATTACTTATTTACTTGTATTAGAATACTTGTAATGTAAATTTCTGTAAGGAATTTAGTTATGTAATTCAAATATTTGTAAATATTTTAAATTAATTTTAATGTTATTACTATGGTATTTTAATTATTGTGTACGAATTATTATAATTATTAATTATTATTATTATTACTATAATAATAATAATAATAATAATAATAATAATAATAATAATAATAACTATGGTATTTTAATTATTGTGTACGAATTACTATTATTAATTATTGGGTTGATTGGAGGAAACGACAAGGTTCTACGACCAGCAGATGTGCTGCTTTATTCCTGGGATAGAGGCCTTGATGTGTGTGTGATTTGACGGGGTCTTCACCTTTGACGCAATCGGGGTTGTCTGACTTCGTTCCTGGTCGTGTTGTGTCGGCGGCGGCTCAGCGGAAGTGGGACAAGTATGGGACGCGTTGCAGGGCTATTGGCTATGGTTTTCTTCCTTTCTCCTTTTCTTCGTTGGGGGAATCAGAGAAGGATGCTGTTGCGTTGCTAAAGCGGGTTCAGGCTTTCGCTAAGACTCAGGATATTGGTGCTCGTGCAGCTGCTCACATCTTCAGCAGGATAGGGTTCGCTATAGCTAGAGGGGTGGGGGCCCAGATTGTATCTCGGCTCCCCACCAATTTCTTGTAAATTGATTGACTTTGTAGGTTTTTATTTTTGACATAATAATAATAATAATAATAATAATAATTATTATTATTATTATTATTACTAATTTTTTTTAAAAAAAAAGGTAAGGAAAAGAGAGCGCCTATCTGTGGTAGACATTCTCTTTTTATATAGCTATAGAGCGCCTATCCTAAGATGACAGCTCTCTTTTACTTGTTTTTTTTATTTATTTTGTTCCTGGAATATGAAGTGCCTATCTTAGATAAGCGATCTGTATTGTGTTATATATAGAACGCCTCAAAGAGGCGTTCTGTAGACTTTATAGGGCACCCCCTAAGAAGAACGCCTCTGAGACGTTCTATAAAGCATGTTTTAGGCGTTCTATATTCATGTTTTTGTAGTATAGGTCAAGTACTATTCGGGTTTGGATTGTTTTTGAGTCGCATTAAATTGGTTGACGGTTACTATCAAGTCGGGTGCAGATTCAGGTTCAGGTTATAAAGTATTGGATCAAATCAGTTTTCGCTTAAGATCTGGTCAGGTTAAGGTCACGATACAGTTCACTAGTTTCACCCCATTGTTAGAGTACAGGCTAGGTTCAAATCATTGTTAGTTAAGATTGGGTTCTCACTTATCAGGTCGGGGTTTTTTGACAGCTCTAGCTATAATCCACACTTTTTTAGGAAATTTTGAGGTTTCGGGTTCCGGTGGCAAAAACTGTTGAGACCCTAGGGGATATATCTCGGCGTCATATAATGCCGTTTGAACCCATATATGATCATTATATGTTGTCATAAAAGTACATGGTAGGCTTGAGTTTACGAAATCACTGCAAGTTGTGAATGGGTAAAATGACCGTTTAAGGGCATATTGGATGATTTCACCGACCCAATTGGACACACGGAGGGTATTAGGGACCATGATAAAAATTTTGGCAATTTTTATTTCCGGACGAAAAAAGGTCAAAAAATTACTAAATAGTATGATATAATTCACGTTTTTTGAGGAAATTTTGAGGTTTTGAGGCCCGGTGACGAAAAGCTTTGAGACCATAAGGGAAACATCTCGGGTTCATATTATGCCGTTTGAAACCATATATGATCATTATATGTTGTCATAAACCTCCGTGGTAGGCTTGAGTTTACGAAATCACGACACGTTGTGAACGGGTAAAATTATCATTTAAGGGCATATTGGATGGTTCCACCAACAGATTGGACTCCCGGAGGATATTAGGACCATAATAAACATCTCGTAAATTTTTATTTTCGAGCGATAAAAAGGAACAAAAATTACCAAATTGAAGGCTATAATCCACATTTTTTGAAAACATTTTGAGGTTTCTAGGCCTGGTAGCGAACAACCTTGAGACACCAATGGATACATATCGGTGTCATATAATGCCGTTTGAAACCATATATAATCAATATATGTTGTCATAAACGTCCGCGGTAGACTTGAGTTCATAAAATCACTGCAAGGTGTGAACGGGTAAAATGACCGTTTTAGAGCATATTGGGTGGTTCCACCGACCCAATTGGACTCTCGGAGGGTATTAGGGATCATGGTAAACATCTCGGTAATTTTTATTTTCGGGTGAAAAAAAGGTCAAAAACTTACAAAATTGAAGGCTATAATCAACGTTTTTTGAAATTTTTTTGAGGTTTCGAGGCCTGGTGGCGAAAAGTCTTGAGACCTTAATGGATACATCTCTGGGTCATATAATCGCATTTGAAACCATATAAAATCATTATATGTTGTCATAAACGTTCGTGTTAGTCTTGAATTTACAAAATCCCTGCAAGTTGTGAACGGGTAAAATGACCGTTTAAGGGCATATTGGATGGTTACACCAACCCAATTGGACTCCCGAAGGTTATTGGGAACCATGGTAAACATTTAGGTAATTTTTTTTTTGTGCGAAAATAGGTCAAAAAATTACAAAATTGAAGGCTATGATCCACGCTTTTTGTATAAATTTTTAGGTTTCAGGGCCTGATGGAGAAAATTCTTGAGACTCTAAGGGATACATCTTAGGGACATATAATGCCTTTTTAAACCATATATGATCATTATATGTTGTCTTAAACGTCCGTTGTACGCTTGAGTATACGAAAACAATACAAGTTGTGAACGGGTAAAATGATCGTTTAAGGGCATATTGGATGATTCCACCGACCCAATTGGACTCCTGAGGGGTATTAGGGACTATGGTAATAAAAATCCTGTTAATTACAAAATTGAAGACTATAATCCACGCTTTTTGAGGAAATTTAGAGGTTTCGGGACCCGATGTCGAAAAGTGTTGAGACCCTAGGTGATATATCTCGGGGTCATATAATGCCATTTGAAACCATGTATGATCATTATATGTTGTCAAAACTTCCGTGGTAGGCTTAAGTTACCGAAATCACTGCAAGTTGTGAACGGGTAAATTGACCGTTTAAGAGCGTATTGGATGCTTCTACCGACAAAATTGGTCTCCCGAAGGATATTAGGGAATATGATAAACATATCGGCAATTTTAATTTCCGGGCGAAAAAGGTCAAAAAGTTACGAAATTATAGGCTATAATCCACGCTTTTTGAGGAATCTTGAAGTTTCGGGGCCCGATGGCGAAAGGTGTTGAGACCCTAGGAGATATATCTCGGGGTTGTATATTGCTATTTGAAACCATATATGATCATTATATGTTGTCACAAACGTACGTGGTAGGCTTAAGTTTACCAAATCTGTGAATGGGTAAAATGACCGTTTAAGGGCGTATTGGATGGTTCCACTGACCAAATTGGACTCCCGGAGGATATTAGGGATCTTGATAAACATCTCGACAATTTTTATTTCCGGGCGAAAAAAGGTTAAAAATTACAAAATTGAAGGCTATCCACGTAATTTGAGGAAATTTGGAGGTTTGAGGGCCCGGTGGAGAAAAACCTTAAGACTTTAAGGGA
The DNA here is from genome assembly GCF_948465745.1 of Chenopodium album. NCBI lineage: Eukaryota > Viridiplantae > Streptophyta > Magnoliopsida > Caryophyllales > Amaranthaceae > Chenopodium > Chenopodium album. Next base: position 39,456,433 of record NC_137855.1, read on the forward strand.
TACATCTTGGGGTCATATTATGCCGTTTGAATCATATATGATCATTATATGTTGTCATAAATGTCCGTGGTAGGCTTGAGTTTACAAAATCACTACAAGTTGTGATCTGAACGGACTGTTTAAGAGCATATTGGATGGTTCCACCGACCCAATTGTACTCCCGGAGGGTATTAGGGACTATGGTAAAAATCTCGTTAATTTTTATTTTCGATGAATAAAGGTAAAAAATTACAAATTTAAAGGTTATAATCCACGCTTTTTGAGGAAATATTGAGGTTACAAGGCTTGGTGGCGAAAAGTAGCGAAATGGAAGGCTATAATCCACCCCATTGTTTGAGTACAGGCTGGGTTCAGATCATTGTCGGTTAAGGTCAAGTCCTCGGGTCGGGTCAGTTTTTAACGGCTTTAGGGACTCAACACTTTTCGCCACTAGGCCCCAAAACCTCAAAATTTTCTCAATAACTGTGGATTATATATCCTTCAATTTTATTTTATTTTTTATTTTTTGACCTTTTTCGCCCGAAAATTAAAATTGCCGAAATGTTTACCATGGTCCCTAATAACCTCCGAGAGTTTAATTGGGTGGGTGAAACCATCCAATTTTGCTTTAAATGATCATTCAGGTTCCATTCGGGTTAATAGATTGTACATTCGGGTTCGAGTTAGTGTTGAGTTGGGTTTTGGTTCAAGTTCAATTCCAATAAATATCGATATGCGCAAGTTGAATCTATATAATCACGCCTTCCATAATGTGATAAGCATTATCAAGATTTTATTAAACCTATATCTGAGGAATAGAGACCATAATGTACACAAGCTGAATCGGATTGTGGGTTTATAGTTTTGTACCAGTATATAAGTTGAACAAAAGACATATAAATTTTATTAAACCTTCCATGACTCGGGTACAGGTTCTAATTAGGACGGGTAATAGTTCGGGTTCAGATTGTTGTTGGGTGGATTAAATCGATTGACGGTTACTCTGAGGTCGGGAGCAGGTTCTGGTTCAGGTCAAAAAGTATTGGATCAAATCAGTTGTCGGTTAACATCAAGCCAGGTTCAGGTCGGGTTATTGGTCACTAGTGTTACCCTATTTTCCGAGTATAGGTTATATTCATATCATTGCTGGTTCAGGTCGGGTTCTCGGGTCTGGTCAGTTTCGACAGCTCTAACTGTACTTAACAATTGAGTAAAAAAAAATAGATAAAAAGAAACAAGCATCATATTATGAGACAAACGGAGTATAATTTCCATAAAAAAACTTATCAAATTTATCTACTTATTGAGTTATATTCTTCAATTTATTAGTATATTTATCTCTTGCAGGGGCGGAATCAAGGGGGGCTAGGTTAGGCCATGACCACCCTTTTGATTTTGTATAATACAATTTTGTATGCAATAAATTACTATGCAGGTAGAAAGATCAGTTGGTCAGACATTGAGATAACGACATAATGTCATTCTACATTTGTGCTTGGTTCGAATCTTAATAACTTCTGGTTCCGACATTGATCTCTATGTAAATATAATAATGAATTTTATTCAAAGTATATTTTTGTTAACCTTTTTATGTAAGCACTGTTTTGTTAAGAACCTCTGTATAATATTTTCTTGCGAAGTAATACGTGAATCACAATTTCTTTTGCGAATTTTTACCTTATGCCGGAAAATAGAGTTTGACTCTGTATCCTGGCACAACTTATAAAAGCACTTTTTTGTGTTTACGTATACAAGAACTAACATCATCGATTTAAATAATGTAATGCAAACAAGAAGAAACACAACTATTAGAAATCAATCAACTAACTCACAATTTTTATATTTACTTAAACTCAATAATAAAATTTTATTAATGAAAATAATCCTATTAATAAGCATGCAATCTCATGCCCAATAATAGGATTAACAAATGTAAAAGATACAAATTAATCTTAAAAAAGTGGAAATCTTAATATATCTTTTTAAAAGATATAAATTCAGATTTTCCTTTAGCTAATTTCTCTCACGCAAAGAAGTAATTATAAAACGTAACACTAATTCTATTAATTATGCGTAACTTTCGGATTGACGACACTCAATCTCACAATTAATAGAGGACTCAAATAAAATTTGAAAGGTAAATATCAAAATTACAGATGACTCTTCTCATGTATTCCGCACTTTGGCACACGTAAGTAACAGAAAACGTGTAGTTTTCATTTTGTGATCGAGCATAAGCATCATCAACATCATTCTTTATCTTCAATTTTACGTCCATATGGCCCATACGCGGTATCCTTCGGGAACTGAAAAATATGGATCAATAGAATGATTTAAGAAATTGCAGTAATACTAAATATTAGAATATATATAATTAAACATCATAAAATTATATATATGTCTGTCTATATGGTTAGTCACATGGTGTGGCTATTTTAAAGTATAAAATACTAAATCGAATATTTAGAGTTGTGGTGATAAGCAAATTAGACTACGGGCCTATTTACATTTACTTAATTTCAGTTCAGTTCAGTTCAGTTCAGCTCAGTTCAGTTCAGTTCAGTTCCAATCAGTTCAGTTCAGTTCAGTTCAGCTCTTAATTTCCCTCTCACATAAAATATTCATTTCAGCTTAATTCAGTTCAGTTCAGTTCCAATCAGTTCAGTTCAGCTCCAATCAGTTCAGTTCAGCTCGGTTTAGTAAATGTGAACAGGCCCTACATTGAAACTGTGACACATGTTGGTTATTTAATAGGAAAATGGGATAACTTTATTAAAAAAAAAAAAAAAAAAAAAAAAAAAAGAAGTAAAGTTTATTATTCATTATTCAAACCTAAAGAATATGGGTTACTCGAAATAAACATATGAAGTTGCTTACTTCTTAAATGACTTGATAATTTATATTACCCCTATAATAAATTTATGTTACTTTTGTAAACAAAATAGAGTTACTCTTATAAATCTATCATTATTAAAGTTGGTCATGCATATAAAATATATATTTTTCTTATAAACTAATGTGTCAAAAGAAGAAGAGAACAAAAGAACTTTGTATTTTGGTTAAAAAATTATTATTATTATCATTATTATTATTAACAAGAATAACATGAGTAGTGAGTATTTTTTATTTGAGAAAAAAAAGTTCAAATAATGCATCATATTACGAGTAGTAAAATATCATTACTCCGTACATCCCACATTAGTAGTACTAGAAAAATAGACATTGAGAAACATTTTAAAATATATGTATATGATGTATATTACCTGCATGTATTTTTTTTATTGTACTTTACTTATTTACTTTTTTTTTTTTTTTTTTTTTCATTTTAGAGTTGCAATGATAAAATCGTGCATGGCACGAAATCTGAACTAGTAGTGTAATCATAAAACGATCATAGCTAGATTAATTATAGATAATAAATTACCTGATAAGTAAATCCAATTGAATTAAGAAACATTCCATAGGATCCATAAAACCCAACAATTTTAGAATGGTCGTGTTCTTTCTCTGGAAATGAGAAGGGCGTTTTTTGATCGACTTCATTAGCGTCACCAAATGCATATCCACCTGGATTTTTATTGGTATGGATTTTTATTTCAGCGATTTGGATTGTAACCTTTTCGGTCTCATTGTGCGTGTACCATCCGTAGAACCCGCTTACTTTTGTTATCACTTCGCTCGCATCTAAAACTGGAGTCTGTATATGTTAAATTTAAAAGGTTAGGTTATGCTATTAAAACAGATATATATACATAGATATGTATATCAGTATATATGAATAAGAAAAAAAAAAGAAAAAAAAAAAAGAAAAAAATAGAAGTATCATTCAAATGTACCTCTTGAGGGAACATAGATATATATTATTTGATTACACTTTTAAATCGCTAGATATTGTCAATAAGTATAAAGTATTAAAATTAGAAAAAGAAAAAAAAAAGGATTAATATTTTTTTGAAACAAAATAGAAGTATCATTCATGTTTCAAAAAAAAAAAAAAAAAAAAAATAGAAGTATCATTCAAATGTACCTCTTGAGGATTCTTATCAGAACCCGTAAACATTAGGCTGTAGGTATCAAGATTACTTTTGACGTCGAACCCAATTCCATCAACAATATTTCCATGATAAAATTTTACTTTGGAAAACTGATCACCTTCTTTGAGCTTAGTGTACCAGTTTATTTCACTGTCTTTGTCACCAAATACGCCACTTTGCTCGATCTCATTGCCCTGAAATTTTATAAAATCATATAAATAAATCCTACAGTATAAATAAAAATATAATTACAGTAATCAGGGCCGTCCCAATCATTATGAAAGCCCTGTGTAACTAAGATATAATTAGGCCCTCCTTTTAATTCATTGTTTCAAAATAAAAATATTAAACATAGACAAATGTTTAGTTTTTTAATATATATATATATGTATATATATGTATATGTACCGCATCTCCACCCTTGGTACTTAAAACTAGATATGAAGGATACTTTACCACACATATTACATTGTTTGAATGGACAAATTTCTTTCTAAAATAAGAATTTTGTATTAGTTGAATCTTGACTCATGTATAACATATAAAATATAAAAGTTGCTCTTTGAAGAATTGAACATTTGAACTTGAAGCCGCCCAGCAACAATGACAAGTGTATAAATTATATAAATTATATAAATTATATATGACTACAACGGACTAAAAAATATACTATAGCCTTTTATAAATTATTTGGGCCTCATTAGATTTTAGGTCCTGTACAGCCGCTTATGGTAAGGGCCGGCCCTGACAGTAATCCATAAAATAGCATTTTATACAGTACAAATACTTGATAAACCTAGCTAGTTTGTGAAGTATTCGACCGTGGCTTGAAGATTTTATGAGCTAAACACAACAAAACTCAACTCAACTCGATACCTTTTCTTGTTATTTATTGTATATGTATGCACTATAACATCTCTATTCTTAAATAATAGAAAAAAGGTATTAACAACTTATCATCTATTGTTCTTATGCTATCATCATATTCATTTAGATCTTTAGATACTATTGAAGTCTAAACTTCTCAACTTAAACAGTAAGTGTCCTACATCGAAAAAAGAATAAGATCTAGTTAGTTTAACGATTTATAGTTGATTAATTTAAATATAAAGTTAAACACTTTACAAGCTAGGCTATTAAGGTGCATATGTTTTTGGGATGAAATCTGCTAAAACCATGAATTGGACATGTACACTGTCTGTCATTCTATTGAGGATATTTTGTGATATATTTACATAATATTATTGTGAGATATGGTTAGGATATTTATGTGGTGAATATCTTGTAAATTTAGTTAGTTTCCAAAACTTCTAGATTATCTTTTATTCTGGGTTTTAGTCAATCTTGAAACTATATATATTTAGGTGAACTTAGGGTTTAGGGTTTAGGGTAAACCGCATTGTAGCAATTTCTACATGGTATTAGAGCTAACTTAATTTTTTTTATTTCCACATGATATCAGAGTAATTTCTATTTTGGTCGCGAGTGCTGCACAAACCTATATATGAGATATACGTGATTACATGCACGAGAAGTTGTTCAAGAAATCGGTTTCGGTTGATTTGATCATAACTGAAACATCTATGTATGTAATAATTTTCTTACCGATGTATAAATTCCAATGTTGCCTAGAAACTGTTCTGTCCATCCGAAAAATCCAACTACAGAACCCTCAGTGGGAAGTGGAGATGAGAATGGCGTTATTTCGCTGGACTCCCTCTCCTCGCCATATAGCTTAAGCCCCCCTGGGTGTACATTGGTGTGTATCCTCATTGTAATGATGCATGTCTCCTTTAGATTGTTAGTCCCCTCCAGTCTGTGAGGCCCGTATGTCCCGCTTATATGGGTTAGAAAATCATTATCCAACTGGACCTGCATTACATATACGTATATACATTTACTTCAATTATAACGATTATAAATATTTAAATACAATTAATTTTAAAATAGGATGAACTAAGCATCACCTAAATCCTTACTTCTTTTTACTTGACCTACTTAAACTATTCACATCATATTTTGTGAGTTAAATGTAAGGAAATAAATATTCATTTAGTATCTTGTTTTTGTAAACATAAATAAATTTATAAATAAAGTATATTTGTTAGATTTATATCTATGAATACTATCCTAATATGATTTTATGATTTTCAATAGCGGCGCTTTTCTTGGTGTGACCAGCCACACCATGCGACAAGCTAGGTGAGACACATCAAAACACTGGTCAAGGGTGATTCCTAATTGACCAAGTAATCGTTGAATGTCTGAGTAACCCAATAAATTAAAACGGACTAAGTAATCTCTAACCAAGTAACCCTTAACCGACCGAGTAGTCCCGACCACACCCTATGGCCAACCACGTATGAAAATTTGTATTAAATTCTAATGATTTTATTATTATTAATTATGAATTGGTAAAAGTGAGTTGTGGTGACAATATGATATTGCAAACTTTCTTTGAAAACAAATCCTACTTCTAACTCTAAGCTTAACAAACTGACTAACCCAATAAAACCGACTGAGCTGAGTAATCTTTAACCTAGTAATCCTTAACCAATCGAGTAACCCTAACCACGTCGTATGAAAATTTGTGTTTAAATATAATAATTTTATTATTATTTATGAATTGGTAAATGTGATAAATGAAATCATTGTGGTGACACCCTAATAAATAGGATATTGCAAACTTTCTATAAGGACAAAAATTACAAATCAATCCTAGTTCTAACTCTAACCTTAACACTAACTTAAAATTACATGCTTAAATACCTCGTCTTGTTTAGTTGACTTGTCCTTGGTGCCTTGAAACCATTCCTCACGTTTTTTCCCATTCTTATCAGTTATTTCGAACCCAATTCCGTAAACAATGTCGCCATGATCAACAAAAATTTTCGTGAGGTTTTCACCTTCTTTAAGCTTGAAGTCTTTCTGCAAAATAAACAACAAGGAAAAGATTAAATCAAACAAAAACAAATACTAAAAGCAATTGCAAATAAATAGAAACTCATCCTACTCCCCCTATTTCTCTAAGTTCTTGTTCAAACTTTTTGACTATTTGTAAAATCACTGTCAAAACAAGAAGAATAAAAAGAAACGATCAAACTTTATTTCAAATTTAGTGACAGGCTAGAATATCACACGTACTTTTACCGGCCCTGGTACGAGTGCCATTTTGTAGCTGAAAACTTGGTATTAATAAGACGATTTGTGATTGAGGAAATAATGAAGGATGATTGTAAGTTGTAGTGAAGATGAGAAAGATGTTCGATACATATATATAGTCCAACAATGTATAGTTTGTATACCATATTTTCGTAATTAACAAAGAATTTTTCATTCAATTAGTCTTTGAAAAATACACTAAAATTACGGCGGCTTTGTATGATAATGTCAGGTTAACATGTTGGCATGTACTTCATTGAATCCATATACTCATAATTTTTTAAAAAAAAAATTCTCTTATTTTAGAGCAATTAACAAAGAATTATTCATTCAATTAGTCTTTGAAAAATAAGTTGAAAATACAGCAGCTTCGTGTTAAGTTTCATTTTTTATTTAAAATTGCATGATAATGTCAGCGCTAACATGAGGAATATGCCTCCCTTAATACAATCTCAACCATTATTGACATTAAGTTTAATAAAAACCATAGACATTATATTCTAATACGGTGATCTATCAGATTTGAATGTACATGTTCTATATCATGATTAATTAACCAACTTGCATTGTCTTGGTCAACTCAACTATTGTTTCTTTCTTCATGATCGATCGATGATGAAAAGGAGAATTCAATGGAATGAATTCGATCAAACCATCAATAAATGGTAGCTAGAGTTAAGAAGTTGTATAATGTTGATATTAAAAAAATTGTTGGATTAATGCACATACATGGCTTGGACCGACGACTGCCAAAATATTTACAGACAATTTCTTTCTTGTTTGTGCACAAGATATTTTTCCACACTAAAATTCTCTTTGTGTATGGTACGGCAGCTCCTTTAGCATTCAAGTGTTTATTCTGCAAAAAAAGTTAAGTTAGTTAAATAGCCATACTACAATTCACCCTATTTAAGGGTGCATTCTATTCACCTGATTTTTTCTTATCTGATCTTATCTAAAGTTATCTGAATTTAACTGATCTTATCTAAACTTATTTATCTGAACTTATTAACCCTGATCTGAACTTATCTGAACTTATTTTTCGTGAAATAAGTGAAAATAAGGTGAACATCTAAGTATTCATCAGAGTAACAAGTTTGACAAACTTTTAAATAGATCGGATATATAATAAAATATTGGTCTCCCTGATAAAGTAACCCTAAAATGAGCAAAAGTCACCTTAATATGAATAAAAGTTACCATGATACTCCCTCCGTTTTTTTATATGCATCATTTTGAAAATTGCACTATTTACATGTCATGGTTGACTTAATTTTTTCACCTCTAAAAAATGAATAAATGCTATTTATTATATATCATTAGATTTGTCATAATGTCTAGCTAGTTTCATAATGTAATTTTTTAAAATTTTTATTAATGGTCAAAATAGCGTCTCGGCAAATATGCCGGTCAAACTGATGCATATAAAAAAAATAGAGGGAGTAAATAAAAGTTACCATACAAAGTATTTATGCTTTATTGATAAAAGTTACCCAAAATATTGTAAATATAACCCTAAATTTTATAAAAGTGACCTTTAGTGTACAGTAAATTACTGTACACTGGATGAATATAAAAATTTCTCAGCAAGTTTAGACCAATATTTATGTGCTCAATCAAGTATTGATGGGATTGGATGAGCATATATATTGGGTGTTTATTTTTTCCTAGAATATGAGAGCTTATAATTACATGTATTATAACTAAGATAAACAACCATTTTTAAATAACAAATTGTTGTTTTTTGGGGGCTGCGTAAGGAACGAATAAGGATATGTCATTAGTTCTGATTATCGGTCCAATTCAGCACGGGGTTCTATAGAACTTTGAGTGATGAAAATTTTTACCCTATTCATTTCCACTATTTTGCTCTTTATCAACTTCCCTTACCATAACTATTAAACCAAATAAACATTAATTTATTGTTTATCACAAATTTTTTAGGTGACTAGCCACATGGTGTTGCCACTTCACATAATCATATATAAAACAATTAATTAAGGATAGGGGGGTTACAGTAATGATGAGCAAATGGGGTCACCTTAACTTATGTAGGTTACTTAAATGAGAAAAAAGTGTTCTCTCTTAATTAAGTGAAATTATTCTTTGAATTTAAAAAAACAAAAGAATAGGTGTTATTACTTAAATGAACAAATGGGATTACTTATTTGTAAATTACTTAATTTTACTCGTGGAATGAATTTGGGTTACTTTTATAGACAACATGAAATTACTCTTATGAAAAAATGAGGTTATTCATACACATAAGTGAAGATTACTCTTATAAACTAATATGGCTACACCATGTAATTAGCCACATACAAGACTTACCGGTTGTTTATATATTTTTTCTACAATGGATATCTATCTATCTATCTATATATTATATACAAGTATAATACTAAAATAGATACGACACATGTGTTAGTTTCTGATGCTGCTTTTCTCTAATCTTCAAAACTTCTTGTTTTTAAATTTTGTCAAGAATAACCAATTATAGCATGTGTTTTGGAAACAACTACCTATTAAATTTTCTTAAAAGAACTACTACAAAATTGTAAAAAGTTTAACTAGCACTACACTCTAACAATTCCTACTAGAATATTCGGCATGTAAGTTCCACTTTTTACCTTTACTTCATAAATCATTATCTAAATTAACTAAATTACCATTCATAAAGGTAAAAAGTGGTAAAACGTGAGACCTAAATGCCGGAGATTCTAGCCGAAATTGTTAGAGTGGTAATGCTTGTTAAAGTTTTTACAATTTTGTAGTAGTTCTTTAAAAAAAAATTAATAGGTTGCTGTTTTCAAAACATGTGCTTTAATTGCTTCTGTAGTTGACAAAATTTCTTTTTATTTTCCCTTTTTTTTCCTTATGTTTAGCTAATGTCATCAACCATTTACAAATGCTTTCAAAAAAAAAAAAAAAACATTTACTGTTAGAATACCTTCCTGTACACTTTGTATATTAGCCTCAGTAATTAGTTATTGATTAGAATTTTGTTTTAGCCTAACAGAATTTAGTCACGCATATTGTGTGAGTTGTATTTGTTATTTAAAGGCTCTTATGAGCTGTTATTGTTGTAAGATCATTTTTCCACATAATAAAGTTTTTACCTAACTTTCTCTCTCTAAGATTCTCTCTCTTTCTCTCACTTCCCCTGTTCTTCTATTCTTCTTCTTCTATATTTTCTGGAATCAAACTGCAGATAATTGCAGTTTGTTCATTTACGTATACAATCAATACACACAAAATATTCACCAAATCTTATAATTTATTATATAACAAATACAATTAATAAGGTTTTAAATTAATGCAACTAATTATGTTTGAAGAGCCCTCATCTATATATGTACCAATAAATTAAACTTCAAAAGTATATGAGAAACAACCGTCCCTTTTTCATTTCACGTGCTTCTTCATTTTCAATCAAATTCCAAAACAATTAACTAGATAAACTTAAATGGTATTGTGTCTTATTATTTATTTATTTATTTATTTTGAAAACGCCGGTGCTTAAAATTAATTAATAGACAAAGTGTCCGATATTACATAAGGATTAACCTCACAAGGGCAATGGTTAATCCATACTTGTGTCTTAATTAGCCCAAACCTACTAGCCCAAAAGTTATTTAATAATTGTAATAAACTGTTACTATGTCGTTGACATTAATGCATGATAGTACAACTGTACAAGTATGTGTCAGTATAAAAAAAAAAAAAAAAATGGATGACCATAACAAAGTCATTGAATATAGTTTATCAATAATCCAGGAAGAACCGACCAAATCCATAAATCTTAATAATTTAGTAACGATAACAGCTATATCTACAAGTTAGACACACAAAAACTTCAATTTGCATCGACTTAAATTATTAATACACCACAAATAAGTTGAATTTGAGTGGTTTTATTCCACATACTTATGTATGTGTAATCCAGATACGTGTGAAATAATATTCATTCAATAAAAGAATGGAAGTGAATTATAACAGAATTAATTTTTGAAATTAAGAATTTGTAAAATACCACCTACTATTGTACCCATTTTTTACGATACCACCAACAATTTTTATTTTATTTTATTTTAGCACCATCTTTTTTTCAAATCCGATCCTTAAAAATTACCACCGTGACGTCACCGTGGGTCCATATAACTATCTTCTTCTTATTTTTCCTCCTTCTCCCTCTCTAATTTCACAATTCTCTCCCATGTTCTGTCCATTACTCTCCTCACTCCTCTTTTCTTTTTCTCTTGCAAATTTCATAAGCAACAATTAGGGTTTCACGTTCAATTGGGTGGGTGAGAATTCAAAATTTAGAATTAAAGATGAGAGAGGGGAGTAATGGGGGAGCAAGAGTTAGTGGGCGTGTTCGGTAAAATGTAGCTGTAGAGGTAGCTGTTAGCTGTATGTGTAAAAATAAATAATTAAGTGTGAGTGTTTGGTAAACTAGCTGTTAGCTGTTGAATTCTAAAAAAATAGAAGAAAAATTCAACAGCTACCTAGCTTTTCACAAAAGTTAATAATATTAACTTTTCGCAAAAGCTACTTTAACCATTAAACTCAACCCTCAAAACACATTCCCAAACACTCATATATTTTTTTTCTAAGTAGTGGTTTGAAAAAGTCAAACCACTAAAAGTTACCTAAAAGCTAGTGTCGAACACAACCAAAATCATGAGAATAGAGAGGAAAAATGAAAATAAGGTAGTTGGGGGGCCATAATGACATCATGGTGATAGTTATAACAGTTTTGAAAAATAATTGGTGGTAATTTTTAAAGAATTGAAAAAAAGATGACGGTGAAATAAAATAAACAAAAATGTTGATGGTATCGTAAAAAATGAGTAAAATAGTAGGTGGTATATAAATTTTCCTTAATTAAAATGCAGTATACAATGGAAAGGTAACAAGCAAGATGTCAATATGTAATGGGTTCCTAATGGCTTAACTGCAATTAAATACATATATGTAGTAATTTGAGTTTGGAGGAAACCCCACTTTATCTTCGTGACAAACAAAACATCAACAAAACATCCAATCAACATGATACTTTTGTAGATAAATCAACATTTGTGAGACCCGTATTTAGTAAAAGCTAGTTGTTGACTTATCTACATTTTTTTTTTGAAAAAGTGTTGACTTATTTACATAAATACTAGGAAATTTTGACAATTACCACCTTCTGTTATGTCCATTTTAGCAATTACCACCTTCTATTTTTTTTTTTTTGAAAATTACCACCTTCTATTTTCAAAAACATCAAAAGTTACCACCTTCTTGCCCCCCAACTAGCACGTGACGTCATTTTGGGCCAATTCTTTCTCTTCCCTCCCTATTTCCCTCACATTTCTCATTCCTATTTGGATTCACATCTCCCCTTTCACTTTTTTCCCCCAAACCACCAATAATTTTCCGTCAATTTTGATTTGGAGGAGTGAATTGAAGAGTTTTCGAATTTTTGGGGGAAAATAAGTGAATGAGCAGGTAAGAATCGAGTTATGGAAGAGAAATGGGAGAGAAATAGGGAGGAAAGGGAAAGAATGAGCCCAAAATGATGTCACGTGGTAGTTGGGAGGCAAGAAGGTGGTAACTTTTGATATTTTTGAAAATAGAAAGTGGTAATTTTCAAAAAGAAAAATTGAAGGTGGTAATTGCTAAAATGGACATAACAGAATGTGGTAATTGTCAAAATTTCCTAAATACTAATAGATAAACACTTTTTTGTTTATCATAAAAATAAACTTGTATTTTCTCTTGAGTTTAAGCTATCAAGGTTTATATTTAACCTAGCATACAACTAAAATTTGTATGCCCTCAAAGGCGCAACATTTGATTTTTATCTTTTGCTACTTTTACAATTTCGCTTTAATATAATCATAAACACAAGATTCAAAATTTCTATTTGAGATCTGCATTATAGTTTATTCATCAATATAATTTCTACAATGAATCCAGGTATAACATTACTTGTTCAGAGTACTTTATTGTATTCCAAGAATAAAGGTGTAGTTGGAGATATAACTAATAGGTATCTGAATTGTTCAAAATTCTGTAATATTAAGAAGTGCATGCGAAGGAAACCTCCAAACGTCGTGGCCAGCATCGATCACATTATTATTATTTGTATGTGTTGTTTAATTAATCCAATTGGCATTGAGTATGAAGGTTATAAAAAGGAAACCAAGGAACAGCAAAAATGAATTACTAAAAAACATTACTATCTACTAGCTAAGATATACATCATGGCAATTAACATGAACACTTCAAGCTATGTTAAGGTTTTACTTGTTTCAATTGCCATCGTAACAATGATGGCAAGTTTGGCTACTCGTGCAGCTGCGCAGGAATTCCATGTTTGCAACACCGAGGGTCAAAGCTGCTCTGATGAAGAGCCTTGTTGCCCGGGTACTGCTTGCAGGGGATTGTTCTTCTACACCTGCGACTACTGCCCGAGAGCTGATCAACCTTGCGGTTATCTGGATCCTTGTTGCCCTGGCTTCGACTGTGTAGATGGTCCGTTCAATGGCAAATGCGTGGCTAAATAATAGAGTAAACTCGCGATTGCTTTAGCAACTCGACTTGTTTTAATTTGTTTTTTTGTATGAATACATTTGTTGCTCCAATAATCTTAACGTGGGATGGAAGATCAAATAGCTAGCTTTGATTTTGTTATTGTTGTGGTTGTTTAATTTTCCTTGTATCGTATTTTCTGTGCTCGTTGTTTGATTTGATTAAAAGTACTTGTTAATTTCCACAACTTTTTATGCCTCCTCATTTTTAATTAGTTATATGTCTACAAGATGAATTACCACATCGATTATTAGATTTAGGAAAATTTGACAATTACCACCTTCTGTTATGTCCATTTTAGCAATTAAAAGTGGAAGGGAAGATGAGAATCCAAATAGGAATGAGAAATGTGAGGGAAATAGGGAGGAAAGGGAAAGAATGGGCCCAAAATGACGTCACGTGGTAGTTGGAAGGCAAGAAGGTGGTAACTTTTAATGTTTTTGAAAATAGAAGGTGGTAATTTTCAAAAAAAAAAAAAAAAAATAGAAGGTGGTAATTGCTAAAATGGACATAATAGAAGGTGATAATTGTCAAAATTTCCTAATAATATACATAGTATAATTAGGCCCCGTTCTTTAGAGCTGCTCTGCTCTGCTTTGCTTTGCTCTGCTCTGCTGAAATCTGCTCTGCTTTGCTCTGCTCTGCTGAAATCTGCTTTGCTCTGCTCTGCTGAAATCTGCTTTGCTCTGCTTCAATCTGCTCTGCTCTGCTCTGCTCTGCTCTGCTCTGCTTAAAATTAATACTTAATATTGAATTATTATAATAATAATAATTAATATTTAATAATAATAATAATAATAAATAAATAATATTTAATAATAATAAATATTTAATATTTAATAATAATAATAACTAATATTTCATATTTAATAATAATAATAATGATATTAATTAATATTTAATAATAATAATAATAAATATTTAATATTTAATAATAATAATTAATATTTAATAATAATAAATAATTAATCTTTGATAATAATAATAATAATAATAATTAATATTTAATAATAATAATTAATATTAAATAATAATAATATATAATAGTTAATAATAATATTATTAAAAATTAATATTTAATAATAATAATTAATAATTAATAATTAATAATAACATTATATTAAATAATATTTAATAATAATGATAATAATAGTAATAATAATACTTATAACTAATAATAATAATAATAATAATAATAATAATGAAATCTGCTCGGCTCTGCTCTGCTCTGCTCGCCTCTGCTCTGCTTCAATCTTCTCTGCTTTGCTCTGCTCTGCTGAAATCTGCTCTGCTTTGCTCTACTCTGCTGAAATCTGCTCTGCTCTGCCCAGAAGCTCAAAAGAACAGGGCCTTAGTCTTTCATTTTATTTATTACAAGCAGTGAGACACACGCAAATTGTGTGTGCAACATAAGAAATCAATATGCATGGCTCGATTCTCTTTTTTTTCCTAAAATATTATCTACCTTATTCTAATAAAAAAAAAATATTAGTGGGTTTACAAATTGATGAAATCATAGAGGCCCGGTTAAAAGGTAAGATATGAGTAAATCATAATGTTCATGCAAAATATGATTTCCCTCAAAAAATAAATAAATAAATAAATAAAGAGTGGTAGTTTAATTTTTTTGTTTTGTTTTTTTTTCTTTAATAAAATGGTTAAATTTGACAAAAAAAACCTTCGAATTTGGGTTTCATAGCCAAATCAGGAAAACAAAAGGCAAAGGAAGAGAGAGAAAACAAAGGCGGCGATGTAGATGGTGGTTTCCATTGAAGGTGGTGGTTGCCATTGAAGGTGGTGATTATGAAGGAAGAGAGAGAAAACTTATGAAAGAAGATGTTAGATGTAGATGAAGGGGAATGATTTAGGATGAATATGGTGATAAGTTGAAATTAATTAACCTTAGAGATTAAGGTAATACGAACAAACTTATAATTTAATTAGGATGTTTATAAAAAAAAAGTAAGGATAAATTTGTCATTTTATGGTCAAAAACTTACTAAAAAAGGAAAGAAAATAATTTGTTGCGAGTAATGTGAAGCAGCTATTTTAGGAAACTGTTGCGAGTAATCCGAAGCGGAGGTAGTACTTGTTAATTGTTCAGTAAAAAGTAAATATATTATATTGATCTCAAACACATATATTAATACATGAAGTCAAGGGTACATATACATGAACACTTGACGCATGTGCCACTTAGACCGAGTACAATACATGTGGCTTATTCAACGCAACATAAACTTGAAAGATAAAGAAAGCATTGCTTGATGACGATGTCCTAGGTATGGCAGCATCCACAACCGTCATAAGCTCCAAGTCTCCAACTTCACTCCTAAAATCAAATGAAGTTTAATTTGTTATTAGCAATCATGATAACCAATTTGATCATTTGACATGGTATTAAGAATCAAACAACGAGTGAAACGTAGATGTTACATTTTTAACAAAGAGTCCAATGGAAGCAACGCTATCTTGAGCAGATCCGAAGAATCCAATGACTTCTTGGTTGTCACATAACGGCATTGGAGATTGGAAGTCGCAGCCGCCTTTAAGCTCATCATCTCCATAAGGCCCGTGTCCACGGGGTACCAAATCAGTGTGTATCCTCAGTTGGGACATCTTTGAACCTTTAGACCTCCCACTTATTCCAATTATGTTTTCACCAAGTTGGAGCTTAATCTTCATGCATGATACAAAGAATAACAAATTAAATTTTAGAGAATTCACCATTATAAGTTTAAATGAGCACTATCTATTTATAGGATGATTCTATGGTTTATACGATGAATTTTAAAAATTAGATAAATGATTAATAGTTAATTTTGATATTTTGAAATAAATTATAATGGTACGAGTAGTAGTTTAATATTTTAAGAATGACTGCCATAGAATTTTCATATCTATGTATACGCATGCATGCATATATAGGTACTATACTCATGAGTTATAAAGTATGAGGTATGACCTTGTTTTCATTTCCACCATTGCCTCCATACATGTTGGTACTGGTAACCCCATCATCACCGGTAATGGTGAACCCGATAGCATCCACCATGAAGCCCGACCTTACTATTACTTCTGTTATTGTTTCATCGTCCTTGATTTGGAAGGAATAGTTTTCCTTGGCTTTGTCGTTACCATATGGTCCGAACCTCTGCAATGATAATGATATATATGAAATAAATAGTTGATATATTGTTAATTTATGTTAATATGTAACACATACATATGAACTATGTAAGGCAAATAAAAATTACACATACCTGGACTTGAGCCATATTCTTATTAGCTTATGTAGACTTGTAAGTATTTCAATTCACAAGTTTATTAACAGTATAGTATGTAATTGTATTTGTTATGTTGTAGATTATTGTGGATCTAGCAATGATATATATAGTGTAGCAAAAAGACCAAGAATATATTCTGCCCTGCCTAAACAGTGCGTGCTCCAGATCACAACCGAATCCATCCTGTACTATCGACGATTCGGATAACTTTATCTATATTTATCTAAACTCGAACGATTTGTTATGCTAGTGTGCAAAAATAAATAATAGATTTTTAAAATTGTAATGTGTTAATAACATCAATTTATTATACTACTAGATGAAGCCCGTGAAATGCACGGTATGTTTGAATTTTTTTTTGCTTTTTTAATTTATGTGATAATATTAGTTATACATTTAGATAAAATTTCTAATATCTAAAGAAAATATTTTATATTTAATTAATTTAAATTTAAAAATCTCATTTGCCAATTTTGCTTACGTGGCATTTGAATTATTTAATTATAAAAGATTATAATAATCTCTTATTTAATTGGCTAATACTAAGATTTATAGTCCTACGTGGCGCACTAAGAAAATAAGATCATACGTGGCTCTCTAAAAACTCTGGAAAAAACTCCCCTTTATATATATATATTTGATTTCCCATTCCGATGTCCACATAAAATTAGATTCGTACTATAAAGCTGAATTTTTATCTTAGCCTTCAATGGCTCAATGCAACTAGGCCCCAAGGCAAGGTGCAGGTTTGATTTGATTTGATTGTCTTGATAAAAGGGTTGTAAACGATCCGAGTCGAGTTGAGTTTTAGTCTTTCGAACTTTTGTTTTGGGTTGACTAGTTAAGGATTTGGCTTGTTTGAGCTATGTTCACAAACATGCTCGTTTGTATTTCGGGTTTAAATTTGAGCTTGAACGAGATTAATTAATTAAGCTTAACTAAATCAAATTAGCCCTGACTTATCAAAAGAAAAAAGAAAAAAAAAAATTTATTTTAAATTTTACTGGTCCGCTATAACTTTGATGTATTAGGAACAAATTATGTGGCACCTTCAAAAAGCGCCAATGTTGCTATCAACATTTACAGATCAAAAGACAGCATCTTTGGATGCAATGCAAGGATTGAATCAACATCAGGACCTACCCTAGCTAGTTGATGAGCATATATGATGTGAAATATAATGAGTGATACTCCATGTAACGACAAAATAAAATCTTGGCTAAACTTTAATTTTAACTTGTATTACATTTTTAGCCCACGTGATGTGAACAAATCAATATCGGTCGAGCTTGTGTTTAACTGTGTTAACCTTGCATCACATGATTTACATTTTTTTTTTCTTTTGGGCGGGGACTTACATTCATAAACTGTTAAATTTCAGGCAAACTCATCAAGTTAGAGTATACCAGGCCATAACTTCAAACTTTGTACAAAAGTTAGGTTGGGGTTATAAAACGGGTGGTGTTGTGTCGAATTCGTTTATGTATCGATACTAAACGGGTTGATAAACTCTTAACCCAAACATAACCCATTTATTAAAAGGTTTGAGAATCCTTGATTCAAACTTAATTAACTCGCTTATCAAACGGATTACCCGATCACGAGTAATCTTTTCTAATCTGATGTGAAATTGTTTTTTTTTTTATTTTTTTTTTATTTTTTTATCTAATTTGATCTGAACTTATTTTATCTGATCTTTTCTGAACTTATTTTTTCTTCTCTAAACTTATTTTTTATAATTTGATTTGAAAATTTTAAAATTATTTTATTCTTCTAATTTTAATATTAATACCACCATATTATTATTATAATAATAATAATAATAATAATAATTATTATTATTATTAGGAAAAATTGGCCGCAACAGCACCAACTATGACAAAGATGCGTGTAGCAGTACAACCTTTCGAGGGTACAGTCAACATCATAAGCTATGCACTTGGGTGCACATAACAACATAACTGACATTTGCAAAATTTAGATTTTGTATGAAAGTGAAATCTTAAATACTTTTAATGCTTATTTGTTTAAATATACTTTTCTTTAATTCCATTCTACTTAATTTTCCATCTCATCAGGTGCTTAAGTAACCATTAAATTAAATTATTTCAAAAAAATTTCGCCATTATTTTCTATTGTTTGTTTATTCAATTACTTTTTTGTACATCTCATCATATGATGATTGACTTATTTTCTTTTCCATTATAACCAATTTTTTCCCTTTAAATAATTCTCTCTCAACCTCCACAATTTAAGTGTTGTACATAAAAAATACGACAATCAATTTGGCATATCCTAAAATCTAATTCTAAAATTATTTTTTGAATTAAGTATTTTAAATCATTCTGTGGGGTTTGGTATTAGAAAATTACTTATGTATCCTAAAATCTTATAGAATAAAGGTATTCAAATGTTTTTTTTCAATTTATCAATTTAGTATTTAACTAAGTGGAAAGGGAAAGGAAACTAAGTCAATCATATGAGATCAATATAGAAAAAAGTAATTGGAGAAGAGAACAAAGGAAAATAATAGCACACTTTTTTATTTGAAGGAAGCTGCTTAATAAAATGGTGGAGGTTAAGAAATGCTTAAATGAAAAAAATAAATAGAAGATAAGGCTAATTTAGTCACGCGTGATGGAAAACCATATAAGTTTAAATAATGTTTAAACAATTATATAAATTAATAAAGATTTCACTTTTTTCTATGGAACCTTAGTTCATTAGTGTCACTTATGCTAATATGTGCGCCCAATTACATATTTTGTGTTGTAGACTGCACCCTTAAAAGGTTGCGCTGTAGACTGCACCCTTAAAATGTTGTGCTGCTACACGCACCTTTATCATAGTTGGTGGTGTTGCGGCCAATTTTTCATTATTATTGTTATTGTTATTGTTATTGTTATTGTTATTGTTATTGTTATTGTTATTGTTATTGTTATTGTTATTATTATTATTATTATTATTATTATTATTATTATTATATCTCTCCTGTCACATCCTTTACTATTCCTTTTTTTTTCTAACAAAACATAGATTAACTACTTAACCCAAATAAGTTTTTTTTTTATAATACCCAACTATTTCCTCTACTATCTTTTTCGTATTCATATGATTTACTTAGGATAATGTTATATCTTCAAGGTTTGTTTAATCTATCAGGCATGAGATTGTATGCATATAAATATTTGTATTTATTAATGAGAATTTAGAGATTGACCGAGTGTATAAAAACTTGAAAAATGTGCGTTACTTTGAGTGAATCGAATTGATTTTCAGCCGTTGCTTTTTTTTCGAAAATATCAAAATTTACGTTGCTTTTCTTCTAGTTTAAGTTAAAAAGATCAAAACTTTATCGAATTGGGTTTACCCTAATAGCTAGTATCTCTTGAGAGTGAGAGATAGCTCAAGTGGTTAGAGCTTCCCTCCCGATTCCAGGAGATCCTGGGATCGATTCTCACCCCCGCCTTTGTGGCTCTCTAAACACCAAAAAAAAAAAAAAAGCTAGTATCTCTTATTGTGGTTTAATCCATATCAGTGGGCATATATACTTGTTTTGAATGGTTTGACTCACAATGATGCAAACTCACTGAGTACATTATATTTATGATTTATGTGTAAATTTAGTCATAGTGGGAAGATGAGATTCTGTTCAATTCATCAATATTTCAGATTATTTCTCTATCGTTAAGCAAAAAAATTGTAAAAAAAAAAAAAAAAAAAAAAAAAAATAAATAAATAAATAAATAAATTGGTCTTGTTATTAGGGGTTAAAACCTTTTAGATACACCCAAACTCAATCCTTATTTACTCGAAATTGTTTTCAACATTTCCAGCGCAAAAGGCATCATTAGTTGATGATGGCACCTTCGAAAATCGCCAATGTTGGCATCACATTTACAGATCAAAAGGCAGCATCTTTGAAAATTGGAATGCAAGGATTGAATCAACATCAACACCCTAATTGTAAGCATATATGCTTATCTGATGTGAGATATATTGAGCACCAGCACTCCATGTAACTATAATGTAAACTTTTATTGATGAGAATGATGACATAGTAATTTTTTTTTTTTTTTTTTTTTGAAACAAATCAATTCATCAATAAAAAGTCATCCTGCATCTACAAATGAAATCTAAAATAACAAATACATAAAATTGAATCAAATTAGGGTTTCCTTCATCAAAATTACGATCGCTGAAAAGATCTTGCAATGTGGTACATCTCTCGCACACATCGCTGGAATATACAGCCTTTTCGGAGAGACAGTCTAACGATTTGTTGTAGCCGTAAGGATGATTCTCATCTGATTCGCCTGAATGCATTTAATTAAAAACTTGACAATCGTTGCGAACCCGAATAAATCTTTACCAAAGAACTGACAATAGGGCAAAAGATAATACCTTTTTGATAAACCCTAACACACAAACAAACCCTAAATGAACATAAACAAACAACTAAACTAACAAAAACTAACGACTCCACCATAGGGAGACACTCCACCACAGGGAGACGGATGAATATCTACACTACTTGTGTAGATTTATTGAAAACTAAATAGCAAAACTAAATAAAATTAAAGAAAAAGGGTCGGACATAGTCTAATTTCTTTGGAAATTAGACTATTTCCAGCCTAAATGGCCAAGGTTTTGAAGAAACCCTAAAAGAGAGGAGGAAAGGAGAGGAGAGGCGAGAGAATATTATTTAATCTTGCTTAGGTTTAATTTGTGACTATGATGACATAGTAATAATCTCAGCTAACACCTCAAGTTATTGAAGTGTATGTCATAACTTCAACCTTTGTACAAGTTAGCAGATCCTACAATTTGAAGCAAACATGTCATGGAAAGCAGACCCCGATTGACCGTGGAAATATTGGCAATTATAAAGTGGAAGTAATGGGAGTACGAAATTAAAATCATTTACTATATATATGATATATAAACTCATTTAATATATATATCTCCCCCAACCCTCGCCAAACCCACCCACTAACCCCCCTAACCCCCACCTTCGAAAACACCCCTTCCCCTTCACTAACCGTGGGTTGATTTCAGGGGTAGGGATTTTGGGAGGGGGTTTTACAGTTCAGGGTAGGAGGGTTTCGCGAGGGTTGGGGGAGGGTTTTTCGCTTTGCCGGATTCCGGCGATAGGGAGGGATTATTAGGGGAAGGGTGGGCGCCGTTTTCCAGCGGCGGGGGAGGGGTTTTCGGGGATAGGGGGCGATTTCCCGGCAGGATGGGGTGGGGGTAAGGTGTTTTCCGGGATGGGGGTGGGGGCTGGGTTGTTTTTTTTTTTTTTTTTATTTTTGAATAAATCAGATTTTTTTAAAAAAACAATTAATTTTTTTTTTGAACCACTAAAATTCTGACAAGTGGCAATTTTTTTTTTTTTAAAAAAAAAAAATGAGTTAACCTTCTCTTTAGGGAACTGGTCATCTGGGATCTTTAAAAGAAAATAGGTATCAAAGTTGGGATTTTTTTATAGTAAACCGCCCAAAGTTGGGATTTATAAACTCAATTTTTCATATATATACGAAGTATATATTATGGTTGGCCATCTTAAGCCACAATATAGGATTATTAAGGTTTAATTTTTTTAGATTTGTTAGTTATTTTTATTATTATTCGGTAAGTTAAAGAGTATAATAAATTCCACATACCTTTATGCTTCCTCCGTTTTTTATTAGTTGACACCCCCATTTGACTTTTACACCATACACTACACTTTGACTTACTTTTGTAGTTTATTGGTACAATAATACGAAGTATATGGTCATGTGGGGTCTTGTTTAAATCGTCTCGATGTATATTTTATTATTAATATCTACATTTTATAATTTTAATTTAAAGCGGTAATAATTAGAAATATTAATGATATAAAACTTGCGTTGGCAAGCGTGATAATAGAAAAAAGTTAACTAATAAAAAACGGAAGAAGTACAATGTTTTGACAGTATTTCAAGAATTTGTTTATAGTTTATTAATAATGATATATGGCTAGTTCTTCTTTAATTTACTACCGAGTATTTTTTTTTTTTTTAACATACACATTATTTCTCATATTTGTAGTAATATGCATGGATTCCACTTTTATTTCTAGATTAGATTCTTACTCCATTTATATTATTCTCGGTTGGACTTGTTTTAACTTTATTAACCTGGCTCCACATGATTCGCAAGTCATAACTATTAAATTTCAAGAAACTCCTCAAGATATTGGAGTGTATGTCATAACTTCAACCTTCGTACAATCAAGCTAGCCGATCCTCCAATTTGGAGATCACCCGCTATCTCCACGATTTAATTAGACCCCGATTGATTGTGGCAATACTAGCAATTATAAAGCTAAGTTGAAATTTGCCAACCATTGATTTGCATTTAGTAATAAAATTAATACCCTTTGGAATAATTATTAAAAAATACATAAATAAATAATAAATACAATTGGGCTGGTAAATTTTGCCTCTATTCATGCTACCTTTGCTTGATCACCCTCATCTACCTCATTTTGTGATCAACCACGATTAGACTTATAATTGATGGCTAAGATAAAAATTCAGCTTTATAGTACGTATCTAATTCTATGTGGACACCAGAATATGAAATAGTCTATATTGATGTTAACACAATTTTAAGAATCTATTATTTATTTTTGCGCAACAACATAACAAATCGATCGAGTTTAGATAAATATAGATAGAGTTATCCGAATCGTCCATAGACGATAGTGCAAAGATGGATTCGGTTGTGATCGGACGCGCACACTATTTAGGCAGGGCAGAATATATTCTTGGTCGTTTTCTTACACTATATATATCATTGCTACATCCACAATAATCTACAACATAATAAATACAATTACATACTATTCTCTTAATAAACTTGTGAATTGAAATACTTACAAGTCTACATAAGCTAATAAGAATATGGCTCAAGTCCAGGTACTTGTAATTTTTATTTGCCTTTCATAGTTCATATGTATGTGTTACATATTAAAATTAATTAATATTATATAAACTATTTATTTCATATATATCATTAATTATCGTTGCAGAGGTTCGGACCATATGGTAACGACAAAGCCAAAGAAAACTATTCCTTCCAAATCAAGGACGATGAAACAATAACAGAAGTAATAGTAAGGTCGGGCTTCATGGTGGATGCTATCGGGTTCACCATTACCGGTGATGATGGTGTTACCAGTACCAACATGTATGGAGGCAATGGTGGAAATGAAAACAAGGTCATACCTCATAACTCATAACTCATAAGTATAGTACCTATATATGCATGCATCATGCGTATACATAGATATGAAAATTCTATGGCAGTCATTCTTAAAATATTAAACTACTACCATTATAATTTATTTCAAAATGTCAAAATTAACTATTAATCATTTATCTAATTTTTAAAATTCATCGTATAAACCATAGAATCATCCTATAAATAGATAGTGCTCATTTAAACTTATAATGGTGAATTCTCTAAAATTTAATTTGTTATTCTTTGTATCATGCATGAAGATTAAGCTCCAACTTGGTGAAAACATAATTGGAATAAGTGGGAGGTCTAAAGGTTC
The DNA here is from genome assembly GCF_948465745.1 of Chenopodium album. NCBI lineage: Eukaryota > Viridiplantae > Streptophyta > Magnoliopsida > Caryophyllales > Amaranthaceae > Chenopodium > Chenopodium album. The sequence continues at coordinate 39,481,059 of NC_137855.1, forward strand.
AAAGATGTCCCAACTGAGGATACACACTGATTTGGTACCCCGTGGACACGGGCCTTATGGAGATGATGAGCTTAAAGGCGGCTGCGACTTCCAATCTCCAATGCCGTTATGTGACAACCAAGAAGTCATTGGATTCTTCGGATCTGCTCAAGATAGCGTTGCTTCCATTGGACTCTTTGTTAAAAATGTAACATCTACGTTTCACTCGTTGTTTGATTCTTAATACCATGTCAAATGATCAAATTGGTTATCATGATTGCTAATAACAAATTAAACTTCATTTGATTTTAGGAGTGAAGTTGGAGCCTTGGAGCTTATGACGGTTGTGGATGCTGCCATACCTAAGACATCGTCATCAAGCAATGTTTTCTTTATCTTTCAAGTTTGTGTTGCGTTGAATAAGCCACATGTATTGTACTCGGTCTAAGTGGCACATGCGTCAAGTGTTCATGTATATGTACCCTTGACTTCATGTACTTATATCTGATCTGTGTTTGAGATCAATATAATATATTTACTTTTTACTTAACAATCAACTTGTGTTTTTTTTTTTTCTATAATCTGTATATTTAATGAATAAGCTTTAATAACTAGGGTGTCTAACTTGTGCCTGTAGCTAATCATGTTTGAGGAGTTCTTAAAGTTAAACCTTAAGTTGTTTATTACCCCATATCAAGAGTTTGGAGCCATCAGATTAGAGCCATGGTTGATATTTGTAGTCTTGAGGTGTTCAAAGACTATTGTATACAGGAAGGATTTGGTGTTTATGCTAAAAAGAGTGACACAACAAGATTATATTTTTGATAGATTGCTGTTGAATTAGTTGAACGTTCTATTCAGATTTAAGAGTCATGTCTAATTAGTACGCAATAGTTTAAAAAACTTGGACATGTTCAATTCTCTAGTTAATAATTAACCTAGATGGTTAAGAAATTAAAAGAAATAATTCCATATTTAAACAATCCAGCTCTAACATGTTGGTTGCCAGATAGTAGTACTAAATTAAATAAACAGATATTAACTTAATCATTTACCTTTTTCTAATCATTTCCTCCAATAATAGCGTAGCAAAAAGATATGTTACAAGTATTTAAAATGATGGATTATTCATTACTCTCTTATTTTGTAAGATCTTCTCTTTAAATAATTATTTCGCAAGAAGATTACTAACAATAATCACTGGTATATATTAGCTAGGCAAACTAATAATTGAAAATATAGCAAATTATTATAGAAACAAAGATATAAAAGTCGAAAATGTTAAAAAGAATAGGAAATTAGTGTAAAAAAAAATTATAAATATGCTTGAACAAGGATTCGATCCCTTAACACTGGGCTCCTAAAAAAAGAACATTGGCATATGATCATGACCAACTAAGCTAATTAAGGAGAATACATAAATTAGAGTTAAATAAAACACTTTTATACTAAAACTATGGGTGCCAACTTATATAACATATTAACCCACTAATTTAGGCCATGGGCCCCCAAGCCCCCCCCCCCCCCCCCCCCCCCCCAAACCAATGGCTCCGCCCTTGCTACCAAATGAACAATGCTAAAGGAACAATACCTTTATTATTCATTTATTTCTTTTATGAATAATAGACACAGTCAAAGTTGACACATGTATTAATACATTAGTTTGACCTTAAATATATATAACTGTTATAAAAGAAGTGTTCATGGAACGATTTGGAAGCTCACCTTCTAACACAATGTAAAATAAATAGCAAAAATACGATAATAAAAGAGACTGTTTATGAAGAAATCTTTCCTCCCCACAAACCAAAATATTGTTTTATTGTGTTGCTACAAAACAAGACTATAACCCTATTAATGATTTTCCTCCTCAATAGATCATCAGTTAAACCATCATGATCTTCTACTAAGCCTAAACCCTCTTATATAGGTTAACCTAGAAATCCACACTAATTAGGATACTTTACTTAGCTTGCTCCTCATGCCTGAATAATCCTACATTGATTATACGGCTATTTCACCAAATGTTACTGATCATTTTAACAGTTCTCCAAATACCATCAACCTTTTCAAAATTCACCAAATGCCACTAACAAATAATACATTGACACCTCGTGCCATTATTGAGGTATGGTCGTTAGTTCTCAGTTAATGTGAATTGACGTTTTTGCCTTTCTTGTGTTTAATGGTGCCATAAAGCCTTATGACTCCTTGAATTGACCTAATAGCTTAAAAAAAAGTTGAGGAGTCGAAGTCTTCATCCTCTCACCCTTCTTTGTTCTTCATGCAAAGTCTTCATCAGTCAACCTTTCAATTCGATTAAGGAGGAAGTTTTCTAAGTCTAAAATTTGATCAGCAATCGCTAGTAGCACGAATTAGTAACTGCGCTTGTATTTGGGGGAACTGCAGTCATTGTTCGCAAGGAGGAGTAGCAGTGGTAGTCAGTAGAAGCTTGAAAAGTGTTCTTACGCTTCCAAACTAGCACGCAAGGTAACACTTTGTCCATCGATCTTCAATTCGAGTACCGATAATTTGTCAATTTTTCCTGATAATCGAATTAGGGTTAGGTTTTATTTTGACATGATCAATATGGAATGGTTGTTTAAGTTAAATGTTGTGATTTTATGTTTAAAATCATGTTATTTTTTTATTGAATTATGGGTTTGACTATGGCAAACGAATTTTTTTGTATCTTAGGTTACACTTTTCTGTGAATTTGATTCATTAAAATACAATTTTATGAATTTTTAGAATATTATGTGGTTTGGCATGTGTGTGTGTATGTGGATGTGAATTGTGTGTGTGTAGTGTAACTTGGTAATTTTTGTTGATAGGATGAGTCAAGTGTGGCTGAATGTCCATTATAAAGATGGTGGTTTTGAAGTGTTGGTTGATGATACATACCAGACTATTAGAATGGATTTGTTTGAGTTTATGTTTGAGGACTCTGTCAAGCAAAAAGTTTTCCTCCCTAAGTACTGGAGTTAAATGTTGATGGTGATATGTTGAAAATGTGGGAGTGGAATATGGGGGAAACAATAGATGTATGGTTAGAGGATAGGGATAGACATGGTTTGGTGTTTAAGGATAGTTAGAATAGAAGGACAAAACATAAAGTTGAGAGGGATAGGATAGACATGGAAAAAAAGAAGAGGTAAGCTGAAGAAGAGGGAGCATGATAAACCACAACCTTACACTGTTGTTGTAAGGTTCATGTGGTTAATGCTGAGGACTCAGGTTTTGAGTATGTTAGAGTATTTCACACTCCAGTAGCTGATGAGGTTTTCCTAGGGCATCTTAGCCTCATCCTGAACAAAATACTCAACCCTCAACTCCACCTAAACACCCTCAACCAACTTCTCCCAAACCCATATGTCCTAGGAAGAAAATGACACCTAGAATAAGGAAAATCACACCAAAAAAAGAGGCCAACAAATCAAAGATCCCAACCTTCTCCAGATCCCACACACATCCCAATTTTTCCCAAACCACAAACACCACCACTTTCACCTCAACCACATACTGCACCGATATCTTCTCAACCACCAAGACCAACACCCTTTCCTTAACTAGGAACAAGCCTAACCCAACCACCAAAATCTTTAGCAGCTACATGTCCTAAACCTAAAAAGGGAGGCAGATCATCAAAACCTGAGGGATTTAGGTCCAAGAAGAGTGTAGCAAAGAAGGTTAATGCTGAGGGGCAAGGTGTTACTTTCAGGAGATCAAAGAGAAATAGAAATGGAAACAGAGCACCTACTGATGATATAAGAGAGGAGAGGTCTGATGAGTCTGTTAGTGACAATAAAAATGATGATTACATACAATTAGGTAGTGAAGAAGATGAAGATGATGATAGATGAAGCGGATATTGGTGACTTCATAGAGGATGAGACAAAAAACAGATTGCCTTTATGATGACATTCCTGAAAAGAAATTTGAGGATTATCTTGATGGCAATTCAACCATAGATAAGACCTATAAAAATGGTAAAATTTGGACATATCAAGAGTTTGGAGCCATCAGATTAGAGCAATGGTTGATATTTGTAGTCTTGAGGTGTTCAAAGACTATTGTATACAGGAAGGATTCGGTGTTTATGCTGAAAAGAGTGACACAACAAGATTGATAGAAAGGTGTGCTGCGCTATAAATTCATGCAACTAGAGGATTCATGCTTCCACCATGACAGACAAGGTTAGCTGGGCAATCAAGACTTTGATAGTGGAGCATAGAAGTTGTGGTAGGCAGGAGATAAACCCAGTTGTAAGTTCTGAGTGGCTGTGTAGACATCTGCAATATAAAATTCAAGTCAATCCTGACATTCCAGTTGAGTCTTTACGTGGTAGGCATGAGATAAACCCAGTTGTAAGTTCTGAGTGGCTGTGTAGACATCTGCAATATAAAATTCAAGTCAATCCTGACATTCTAGTTGAGTCTTTACAGAGACTCTTTATGGAAAGGTTTAAGATTCATGTTAAATAAGGTTGTTTTACAAGGTCAAGGAAATGTGCAAGGAGATCATTCATGGTGGTTATGGAGAGGCATACTCATTATTGCCTAAGTATGCGGAGATGGTGAAAGAGACTAGCCCATGTAGTTATGCTATTGTGACTTGGGGTGAACTAGCTCCATAAAGGTATTTACATCCACCAATTAAATGACAAAACTACTTGCATTAACACAGGTGCCCTGCATTCCTTTGTCTTACATTTTTTGTGCATGTTGTTTTGTAGCTATAAGGTTGTGGGCCACGAAGAGGATTAACTCAAGGTTGAACAAAGTTATAGGCATGGGGGATATGAAGATGACTGAATATGCAGCAAAGATTCTACAAACAAGATTAGATGAGTCTAGGTTATGCTATGCAACCCTTTGTGGTGGTGATGAGTTTGAGGTAAGAGACCAACTTGTGCATTTTCCCATTAAGCTGAACACTAGCACTTGTGGTTTTGGGAAGTGGCAACATTCAGGAATCCCATGCAAACATGTACTGAGGGTTATTTACCACCAAAGGTTATAACCTGCAGACTTTGTAGCCCCTTGTTTCACAAGTAAGGCATGCAAGCTAACTTTTTCAAGCACATACACCCAATGCCTGAACCAAGGTTAATGGCCATCAATCAACCCGCCTAACATACTACCGCCAGTGGTGAACAGATCTGCTGGAAGACCAAGAAATTAAAGTAAAGAAGAAGAAGGCCAAATTAAGCAAGGAAAGGGAAGAGGCATTTAACAGTTAAGTGCATCTTATGGAATGAGTTGGGGCACAATATGTTGACTTGTGCATCGAGGAAAAAAAGATGTGCAACTGAAGCAAGCACATCAAACACCTCCTCTCAGCTCATGAAGAAAACAAAGAGAGCAGTATGAATGCACAACCACTCAGCTTTTCAATGCGTAACTAGTTTATCCATGTAATTTTTTGAACATTAACAGTGTAGTGTGTGCTGTGTTGTCTAGTTTATTTTGACATATTCTTGTAATTTTTTGGGTAACTTATGCAAACAAGAAGCAAGTTTTTTAGCACATGACTTGAACAGGAAGCTATTATATACTATGCACATGATTTAATTTCCCTGTTTATTAATTACAATACTTCATTTCATCATTACAATCAAAACTAGAACACACATCAGTGCCCCTAATTTCATCATACAATTGTAATTTTTTTGGGTAACTTATACAAACAAGAAGCAAGCTTTTGAGCACATGATTTGAACAGGAAGCTATTATGTAAAATCAGTGCCCCTAATTTCATTATACAATTGAGAACTTTTTGTTGTTGCTTGATTTTGTTCTTTAATTGTTTCAATTTTCATACAAATTGCTTTGTCCCGAGCCATCTTGCATAACAGCTTCCCCTATTCTGACCTTCTTCTCGCATCTGAAATTTGCACCATTTAAAGCTATTACATGAATTACACTTATAATACAACCTTCGTGAATTAGATGTTGACTCCGAGCTTCTAATTGTAATTTTTCTATCGCACTTGCAAAATTTATTTTGAACTCTAACATATGCATAATCATGTATTGAGGAGGATGTGTTTGATATCAAACTCATGATTATACAACAAATGGCTAATATGTGTGTTCTAAGTGTCAAATTTATACAACAAATTAGGTGTAACGACTAGTTTACCCCAAAAAAAATTCAAAAATGGTGAAACTAACTAGCTGTTGCAACTTAGTAATTCAGAGTTATATCGTGTAAAATTTTTACAGTAATGGCATTTGGTAAAATATGTAAACGGCTCAGTGACATTTCATGAAATAAGTTTCGCGGTAACGGACAACTAACGTCCAAACCTCATTGATGGCATGAGGTGTCAATGTACTTTTTATCAGTGGCATTTGGTGAATTTTGAAAAGGTTGATGGTATAAGGTTAATTTTTAAAATGCTCAGTGACATTTGGTGAAATAGACGTTGGTTATATTCCTAAAATCTATCTAGTTTCCTAATTAATATCCTCATCGAACTAGGAAAGCGTAATAAAAGATACTTCATATCTTTTTCTTAACAAATCTCGTTGATATTTGGTAAGTTTAGTTTATTTCCTAGCAGTAACTGATTAAAAATTATTAAAAAGTTGATATTTGAAAATTTGACGTAGTCCTCTTCTTTATATCATATGATTCCTTATGAGGGTTCATGTTAGTCGACCCCAAACTATTTTAGGACCTATGGTGTCAATTATTTGGGAATGGAGAAAGTACTCCCTACGTTTTACAATGATATTCCTATTAAGAGAATCTTGGCAATATAAATATATATATATATATATATATATATATATATATATATATATATATATATATATATATATATATATATATATATATATATATATATATATATTATACATGTGATAAGAGAATCTTCTAAATTACTCTCAATACATAAAATATTACATAGTCATGTTGGATCTTATTTTATTTGTGTCAATGAATAGTTTATTAATATTCAATTGATATAGTATTTACTAATATGCAACCTGACCCGAAATTGACCCGAAGTGTTTGACCCGAACAAACACAATACCTGAAATTGACCCGTACAGACTTGATAATGACCCGAATAGACCCAATACTCAAAATGTCCCGAACTAAAATAACCTTTTAATTGAACAAAAAATGTCTTGTGTCAAATAAAACTCAAATTATTCATCTTCAACCTTAGCTAAGCTCATAACCATAAATATATATACTCTATATAAAATTATTAATTTGAGCTTGATCCATAAATGAAACAACCCGAATATGACCCGACCACATTTTCACCGACCCAAATATGACCCAAACATACTTGACCCGAAATTGATCCGACCCAAACATACCCGACCCGAAATTGACCCGACACTACAAAAAAATGTCCATATAGAAACGGAATTCTAGCAACGGAATTTTATCCGTTTCTAAATTAGAGACGGAATCCAAAAATCCGTCTCTAAATTAATTTAGAGACGGAATTTAAAAATCCGTTTCTAAATTAGAGACGGAATTTTTAATTCCGTCGCTAAATTAGCAACGGAATTGAAAATCCATCTCTAAATTAGAAACGGATTTTTTTTCGTTGCTAAATTAGCAACGGATATTTTTCCGTTGTTGAATATAGCAACGGATATTTTTCCGTTGCTGAATATAGCAACGGATTTATTTTCCGTTGCTAAATTTAGAGACGGATTTTTTTTTCCGTTGCTAAGTTAGCAACGGATTTTTTTTTTCCGTTGCTAATATGAGCGACGGATTTTTGATTCCGTCTCTAGATAATTTTTGAAACTAATTATGTAAAATATTACATTAGAGGCGAATTATGTAAGTTAAATTCATTTCTAAACTAGAAACGGATTTTCAATCCGTCTCTAGTTTAGAAACAGATTTTTTAATCCGTCTCTAAATTAGCAACGGATTTGAAAATCCGTTTCTAAATTAGAGACGGATTTTAAATTCTGTTTCTAAACTAGAGACGGATTTTAAATTCCGTCTCTAATATTTCTTTCATTTATTATCAATTATGTGTGTAAAAGTAAACAAATAATATTTGGTATAGTTGGTAAGAGTTTCACTATTTGACATTGAGGTCACGGGTTCGACTCCTACCAACAACAATCTTGCGATTAGAGATTCAAGGAGCGCTACGTGGAAAGCCAAGTTGGATTGACCTTGACCCGAGTGAGGTCGACCTAAATAGCAACTCTTTTTTAGATTCAAAAAGTTTTTTACCGTTGCTGAATCTAGCAACGGATTTTTTTTTCCGTTGCTGAATCTAGCAACGGATTTTTTTAATCCGTTGCTAAAGCTAGCGACAGATTTATTTTTCCGTTGCTAAATCCAGCGACGGATTTATTTTTTCCATTGCTAAATCCAGCGACGGTTTTTTTTTTCCGTTGCTAAGTCCAGCGACGGATTTTTTTTTTTCCGTCTCTAAATTCATTTAGCGACAAGGTTTTTGCCAACGGAGTGATTCCGTCGATATATCCGTAGCTAGCTATGTCCAGCGACGGATTTTTAGCAATTAGCAACGGATTTCACCTGTTGCTAAAAGGCCAAATTTTTGTAGTGCGACCTAAACTCGACCCGATACCTGACCCGAAACCCGAATTGACGCAACCCGACCCATACCCGACCCGAATGTTAGTTCACCCGAAATGACACGACCCAGACCCGTCCCGAATGACCCATTTGCCAGGTCTAGTTATGTTCAATTATGGTGGAGAGTACGAGGTTTAAACTCTCTTTTATAGAGAACTGATGGCGGGTTTAATGATGAAGCAAAGGGGTGGTTGAGTGTTCCATGTTAGCTTTTATTTTGGGAGGGAAATGAAGCTCTCAAGTCAACAAAAGGGTCTTATTGACTTCAAAGGGTCATGTTGACCTAAGTAGCCGGTACCAAGTCAAGTGGGATTGAAAAAAAGAAGACCTCCTAAAGTTCGGATTATCCCAATATAATCGAAAGTTGGGATTATTCTACCTAAATTAGTGAAAGTTGGGATTTTTTTTTTTTCTAATTTTTCCTTAATTGTATTAATCTCCCCATACAATGGTAAATCTCGGCCAAAAATATTAAAGGGGCCAAGATTTGAATCTCTTACCTATTGCTTAAAACTAATCACTAGGTTCTAATATTTTATAAGTAAAATAAGTTTATGTAAGTCCATTAACTAAATAATTGTAATACTATACTAGGAGCAATCTCCAAATGACCCCGGTGGAAAGTCCCTCCTCTGTCCTCAAAACACGTCGTGCTAGTTTAAGTGTTATAATTAAAATAAATATATAGGAGGGATTATATACGTACATATCCATTGTAAACCCATTTATGAGCTTTTTACATTGAAAAAAGATGAAAGATGATTCTACTTTATAAGGTGCATGAGTTACTCCTATTCTCACCGAATGATTTTCTTGTGGAACCACCTTAGGCCTCGTTTGTGAACAAAACTTTTTTCCTCATTTGAGTTCTCAGACTGATTTCATATGTATTATCTCAAATTTTAACACATGATTTGACATATGAATTAATGTCAAAAGAAAGGTAATTTTGCGAGAATCAAGTGAGTGGAGTAAAATCAAAGAAATATGTAGATGAAAGCCATGGAAGTATATGGAATAAGAATTTTTCGTGAAATAAACGCAATTGGATAATTCTCTTTGGATAGGAGAATCATAACAATTCGATATGGATAGGAGAATCATGTAATACTTTTTGGTTGATTGATTCAAACTTAGGCCCCATTCAGTTAAATTTTCCTAAAGTACAGACAGTAACGAATCTAGGATTTTCGAGTTGGTGAGTCACCATTATAAATTAATCACATATTAAAATACAAAAAATAAATAAAATCGGGTCTAGTTCATAAATCCATACTTACAAAATTCATCTTAGAAGCCAAAGGCCCAAAGTTACAACACATAACATCTAACAAACAAATAGTACCCATCCATTTTTTTAATAGTAGCCAAAAAAAAAAAAAAAAAAAAAAAAAGTAAATTGATCCTAGAGACCTGTTTTTTTAATAACTGGTCTCTTTGACCCTTAATTATAATGGGTCTCTTTGATAGATTTTTTTTAAAAAAAAAAAGAATTCAACTCCATTTTTTTTTTGTGAGGGGGCTACTGTGCACGTGCACCAGTATGCATCAATGTAGCTCTGCCGTACGGAGTAGTTAATAGTGTTACCTTTTACAGCTCGTCTTGTGTGTGGCCACTTAAAGTAACCTCTATAACATTGATTAAGTAACCCTTATAATACCGATCGAGTAACCCATATAACACTGACCGAGTAACTCTATAACAATAATGAAGTAACCCCTTTAAAATTGACCAAGTAACCCCCATTGCACTACCGAAGTAACCCCTATAGTGACTGGCCACACGGTGTGGCCGACCGCATATAAGACTTTGTGTACCTTTTATAGTTTTGAACCTAATGTGTATTCTCCATTTTAAAGGCCTCAATTTTATCTTTAAATCAAGGCCTTTAATTTGTATAAGATGGACTTAGATTATCTGTTTAAATTACATATACAAAGAAAAACACAAGTTGATTGTTAGGTAAAAAGTAAATATATTATATTGATCTCAAACACAGATATATATATGACATTGTACTAGAGAATCTTATCATATACTCTGTCATAAACATTATATACTAGAGAATATTATTAAATACTCTATCAGTTTGAGATATATAAATAGTTTTTACACAATAATACTCGCTCCGTTCCACAATAATAATGTTTCTGCTTACGTAAATCTATATAAGTTTTTACTTATTCTTGACCGTAAATATCTTTAATCTCACACTAGCAAAAATTATAAAAGTTAAATAATAATAATAATGTACTCACCAAGACGAATCAAACTAGATCCCACATAACTATTATTATTCTTATGTTGAGTGAAATTTAGAATATTCTCTTATTTTTTTAAAAGTCAAAGATTCCTAAAAGGAACATTATTGTCTAACGGAGGGAGTACTCTCTAAGTTATTTGTCTCATTCATGTTAAAAGCAACTCCAACAACTCTAATTAGCTTGCCATTTCACAAAAGCTTTTAAGCTAATTATCTTTCTAGCTAGCTTGAATCTCAATGACCGACTATTAACTTATTATTTAAATTATTAATTTATTATTTTCAACTTTAAAACTAGCTAGTGATTTTCAAGCTTTTCTAACATTAGTTTGGCTAAGACAGTTGCATATTCTAACTCTAATGGTTGAGCTAGTAGTTGGGGATTATAAAAAATTGCAAAGCAAGTCTCTAGAAATAACCATTGGGGTCCCTCGCTCTAATTGCCTTTTTTAAAAAAAGAAAAATTTGATTCTAATAATCCAACCTTTGCACGGTCATTATTTTTATTAATCCGACCTTTTCATTATTCCACAATAATTCAATCTTTGAGCGGTGTTCTATTCTATTAGGCCAAACATGTCACTTAACCTATAATATATAATAGGTCACCTGCCAAATGTCGCATTTTTATTTGTATAGAATTTTTTTTTTATTTGTATAGAACTTGTTTTTTCTTTCTTCTTCATCATCTTCCTCCTTTCCACACCTCCATGAATGGCTCCCTATTTCCGACCCGACCTTCGCCAGCCACACCTTAACCTCACCTCTAGCTAGCAGCAAGGAACCCCACTACACTAGCATCCACCTTGGTCGTCGAAACCCAGAAACACGACACCCTAAACCTAGAAACCCGACCCTTGAACCCAGATTCACCCAACCATCATAGTAACTATTGAAAGCCCTTACCCCACCGCCTTTTTTTTTTAATACTCTCTCCCCCTAAATCCCTCTTCTTTTTTTATTTCTCTCTTTATTTCAATTTCCCTCCATTTATATTTGCCGGAAATCTTCGATCTTCAAAACCCTAGAATTTACCCCCAATTTATGTCGATGTTGTTGTAATTGGTGGATGCTTGCAGTGGATTAGTGGTGGTGTTTTGGTATCCGGGGGTCGTTGAGTGGGCAACAAACTAGCGTTGGTGCTGCTGCGGTGGTGGCGGCTATGGGCTAAGACAAAAGAGAGGAGGGTGATGGGCCTGACGGCCGTGGGGAAATGGGCAAGGCTGGGGAAGGGAGAAATGAAGGTTTTTTTCTGTAATTTTTTTGATTGAATTATAAAAAAAAAAATTAAAAAAAATAAAAATTAAAAAAAAAAAAAAAAGAGGTTTTTGTTTTAAAAAAAAAAAACACGGTTCATCAGGTAAGTGGTGATTTTGGCCTGATAAAATAGAATGGGATGTAAAGCTTGGATTATTGTATAATAATCAAAAAGTTGGATTATAAAAAATGAATCGGTCGAAGGTTGGATTATTAAAATTAAATTTTCCTTTTAAAAATTCCTGCCTTATTGAATAAGTTATTCATAACTCTTGTATATAGTGTTTAGACAACTATACCATTCAAAAATTTTATTTAATTATTTATCCTCATTAATTTAAATTATTTTTTTAACTCTTAAAAATAATGTGCGGACATTTATACCCTTAAAATATTTGTTTAAATAATTTCCCTCATTATTTTATCAACAACTGAAAAAGCTTCATATATATATATATATATATATATATATAGCACGCGTTAACCATTCTAGTTATTATAAAACTGAACTTGGTGACATTTTAACGAGTTAAGTACATTGTTGGGGTCTATGTTTTTAAAATTTTTTTTTTTTTTTACCTTTTGGGACCTGTTTTTTTTTCACCGTTTGGGACCTCACATGCAAATTCCGGTCAAAATTTAATTAGGTTGGCTTAAAAACTTAGTTCCTTAGTTAAAAAAAAATAAATAATAGTCTCCTAAAAAATATGGTCCTCTAAAAAGTTGATTAAAAAAAAAAAACAAAACTTAATCCCATACTTTAATAACTTAGTCCGTTAAAAGCATATATTCTGACTGAGTTGATTGTCGGCCTTAAAATATTAAGACACATGTGTGTAGAGGTGTCAAACCCGAACCGACCCGAAAAAAATTATCCGTTTCGAACTGTAACCGATCCGATTTGATCCTAGAAATTCAAGACCCAAACCCGAACTGTAACCGAACTGAACTCAACCCGAATTCGAATTTGACCCGATCTGAACTCAACCCGGCTCCGATTTGACCCGACCTGAACTCAACCCGAACCGATTTGACCCGACCTGAACTCAACCCGAACCGATTTGACCCGACCTGAGCTCAACCCGGTCCGAAATTGACCCGACAAATAACCGCTCAGATCCGATCTGTTTTGACCCGAACTGATATTAACCCGACCCAATTTTAACTCGATTTGACTTTTACCCGATCCGAATTTAACCTGACCATAATTGATTATTGACCTTTTTATTCAAGTTCTTATACTATATATTTACTAATTATTAATAAGTTAACTTTTTTATTACAACAAAATAGTCTGGAGTTTTAAGTTTACTACAAACCCATCACGTGAGACAATCTGACCAAAAAGTGGGTGGGGTCCATATAAAGAGCTCTCTCTTCCTATCTCTCTCCTTTTTTCTCTCTCTACCATGTTTTTATAGAACATTTTAATCATTATTATGTATTTACAAATACATAACATTCTTTCATTATTACTTCCTCTACAACTCTGCATTATCCTAGAATTATAGGCATTATACATCGTACGGTTATATACACACTACATACATATGCAATAATTTATGCTCAAATAAAAAGAATGTACATAGTAACAATTAATTATCAATATGTATAATGTCAAGTTTTTAATATAAAAGTAATTCTAACAACTCTAACAAATATCTTATACAACTTGAATTAGTAATAAACTAAACTAATAGTATAGAACTCATAACCTCGTAAGATTGTACAATTGATGAAGAGTTGTAACCTTGTAATAACCTTATAAAATTGATATTCTTTTTTGTTTATATCACCATATGTAACTATTACTCGTCAATATATCACTAGCTCGGTCTCACTTATATAGGTATGATAAGTTATCGATAATTATTCAATCTCAATTTTCCTTTAAGATAAAAATTATACATAACTTGATCAAATGAGAAAACTAAAACTTCGTGCTTCGTAATTGATAATCATATTGAACCAATAATAAGGTAAAAACCCAATAATATCTCTAGATTAAAAATAACCTTATTTGGATATGAACTTGGTCAGCTCGACCAAAATTCAGCCAAACACAAAAAGGAATTGAATTGAAACTGACCATTTAATGAATCAACGTTCAACCTTATCTTAATCAAACCGAACTTGACCGAACCGAAATCATCCGAACCGTAATCAACCTGACCCGAATTCATCCGCCCCGAAGTTATCCGGTTAAACCCGTTTTAAACACGATCCAAATTTATCCGAACCGAAAGTGAACCGATCTGGAGTTGTCCCGACCCATATCCGACCCGGACTCGATAGACCATGACCCGAATTTGACCCGACCCGAATTTAACCCGATTCGAGTTATAAGGATAATTTTGATCCGATCATATCCGACCCGAACAGATCCGACCTGAATAGACCCGACCCAAACTCCATCCGGTTATCCGAATTGACACCTGTGTAGGGGAGTAGGGATTCATATTTCTTAATTAAATTTTTCTAAAAAGATAGGATATAAATTTTTTTTTGGACCTCAACCATACAATAAATCTATAGATCGATTACTAAGCTCCGGATGTGGCACACTCTGCGTACTTTGGACGCAAAGAATAACTAAGTAGCTTCACATATAATGGAGAATTCATCAATTCAATCAATCCATCACTATCGAACGAGCGGGAATATGTATACATACACATGCGTATATAGATTAAATTTTACACTATATTTTCTATATGCTCACATGCATGTATAAATATTGATATTGTTAATAATCAAAACGAATAAATAAATAAATGGCAGGCATAAAGAATTATATCTCATATATGGACCACTAGAATATATTCAAAGTGATCTAAATGTGTGCTAACATGTTATTTGTATATATATAGATATCCTCTTCATTTATAACAAATCATACACTTAGTTACTCCTACAACTTAGTAATTTTCAAGCTTCTTCGATCACCTCGCTCTTAACAAAATGGCTCAAGCAATCGCCCAGGTTTGGAGTTAGCTTGCTTTGATTCGATATTTATAATCCATTTAATTTCTTCGAGCAGAGCTCCAATGATTATTTGATTATCATTTTGTATGTTGACATCAACTTTTTTTTTTTTAATAGAAGCGTATGATTGAACAATACGGACCTTATGGTTCACAATGCCCCAAAAACTACAGCTTTCAACTTCAAGAAGGTGAGAGCATCAAGGAAGTGATTGTAAGGCATGGGTTCATTGTCGATGCCATTGGGTTCGTCGTAGCTAATCCATGTGGTGGTACCTACACCAAGATGTTTGGTGGAACTTGTGGAAATGAGTCCAAGGTTAGTAATACAAATACAATACATATACATGAACAAATTAATAATTTTTTGTGTTTATTTTTTAGTTCTAACTTCTAACATTTTTTTTTCCTTTTAATTCCACTTTCTATACATGTATAAATATAGATTGTGCTCAAGAGTGGTGAAAATATAACTCGAATTAGCGGCACCTATGGTAATTACATATACCAAGGTGGTCAATGCTTGATTGGCACAATAAAGATCCACACCAACTTATGTCCAAATGGATACGGACCATTCGGACAAGGAAAGGGTATTGAATGCACCGCAAAGGATTTTTCTTCTCCCAGTACACTCAATGGCCCTATTGTCGGAGTTTTTGGAAGGCACAACAACTATCTCGAATCTGTTGGAATTTTCGTCGAGAAGAAGAAGGTGAGACATGATTATACATTTGTAACTCTTAAGAACACCAAAATTATTTAAATTTAATTAAAAACACCAAAATTATTTAAATTTAATGAGGAAGTTCCAGTTAATCAATTTGATAAACAAAATTTTGTTTATCAAATGGCAAAATGGTAAATAAAACAACATAAATGCACAGTTATCATGGCATTTTCGTAAATATATCAACAACAGTGGACCCATATTTAATAAAAAGTTGTTGATTTATTTACAATTGTGTCATTTGATAAACAAATTTTGTTTATCAAATTGATAAACTTGAATTTTCCCAAATTTAATTATACATTGGGATTTCAACTTTTTTTTTTTTTTTATTAGACCATGGGATTTCAACTGTTAAACTTGCCGAAGGGTAATTTTAATTTCTAGTTGCCTTGGACTTGTTTGATGTAGGTGAATATTTGACATGCATAGCTTGGCCTAATTGAATTAACAATATGAATCAATAATTTAGCTACGATATCAAAATTGTCAGACAAGTTAACAAATTTATAGCAACTGAACAATTCCTAACATTCTAACAAAATTTCAATTCCTATAGTTCAATAAGGAATAAGTGTGTACGTGAGGTTTTAATTTTAATAAAACAAGTCAAGTAATCCAACTTACATATAAAATACTATCATTCAAAAAATTGAGTATTGGGATATAAACCATTAAACTTCAAGATGAAAATGTCTAACATTACTAACATTTTATTTTTGAAAAAGAAAAATCTTTTTTTTTTCTCTAAGTGAGGGGGCAACTGTCCCATCTTTTACCCCTCTCTCTTTGCCAATGTTGGTAAAAAATTTAGTACCCTTATAAAAGCAAAATTGCCTCTATCTAGTCTTAAGACTCTCATGCTACATCAAATTTTAATTACACAATTTAGTCTTCCTATATTATGATTTCTTATGATTCAACTAAATTTAATTTTTTATTCCTCAAACTCACACTACTACAAAATTTAGAAAAGAAATCCCTAAAAAGAGACCGTTATTTAACTAACGGGTTATTTTGATGTAAGGTATCTAGTATTAATGATACGGGATTAGCTCATAACTGACCCCCGAATCTGGATTAGCCGAAAAGGTGAATCAGGTAAAACCCAAAAAAAAAATATTAATGATACTGGTATCTTATTTTTACTAGCACAATATAAAAGAACCAATGTAAAACTTAACGAGTCTTTCATATATACATATATATATATGCATGTTTTGCCTTTTATTTATATTCTTTGCAGTGAATATATTTGTTGTATGAATATGTAATACGTCGTAGAAAAAATTGGTAAAAAATAATCTCAACTTTCACGCATGCATTTGTATTAAATAATCCCAACTTTGGTGTATTATTATTATTAAATAATCTCAACTTTAGATTATTATTATTATTAATAATCCCAACTTTGGGGTGTATTTGCTTTCTTTGGTCCCAAGTGGCCGGTAACCTGTTAATGAGGTAATTTTTTTTAAATTTAAGCGAAACGTATCACCACATGTTTGGTTGAAATGTAGAAATAAAAAAGTAAAATAAAGTAAAACTTAGAAGAAAAAAAATAGTCACCCCCCACCATCACCTGTAACCACAATCACCACCATTATTAGTAACCACCATCACCTGTTGCCACCATCACCACAAGGGATGTACACAGTTTGGTCAGGATCGTAAACAGATCAGACCAGACCAAACCGCATTGTAGCGGTTTTGTTTGGTTTACGATTTGTAACAATACGGTTTGGTTTCGATTTTTTTGTAAATACGGTTTTGCGGTTTGGTTTGGTTTTTCAAAAAATATAAACAAAATCAAACCGTAAACCAGTATTAAATCGTATTTTAATATTTATATACTTTTTAAATAAATTAAAATAATTATTATATGTTACAAAAATAATAATAAAAAAGAAAAAACATGAAAAATCAAAAGAAAGCGAGTACACCCCAAAGTTTGGATGATTTAATTATAGTCCAAAATTGGGATTATTTTAAGCAAATACGTGAAAGTTGAAATTATTTTTACCAATTTTTTCTATATAATAATATGGAAATTGTAACTGTTGTTTGTAAAAAATTGTACTTCTTCGACCATTCATATCTATAATTATTCATAAGCAAAAATTATGAAAACTTGATATTTTAAAAATATATCTTGTGACGAATCTAACAAGATCCAACAAGACTTTATTTTTAATTACATATAAATTATAAAACACGGTCAAAGGAGAGTGTTTGAATAGTGTTAAGTCAAATGTATCAGATTAAAAAACGGAGGTAGTATTTATTAAAGAATGGTGTTATAAGTTACATATTTTTCAGTTCTTGGTCATTTTGTTACACTAAATGTATCATTGCTACATCCACAATGACCTACATCAGAACACATACATTCTTTATAAACTTGTGAATGGAAATAAATACAAGTCTGCAAAAGCTAATAAGAATATGGCTCAATGTGTAATTTTAATTTGTCTGTCATAATTCATATATATATTATTTGTTCGGTTTACTTCAAATATAGGTGCAAAGGTATGGACCATATGGTAACGACAAAGCCAAAGAAAACTATTCCTTCCAAATCAAGGACGATGAAACAATAACAGAAGTAATAGTAAGGTCGGGCTTCATGGTGGATGCTATCGGGTTCACCATTACCGGTGATGATGGTGTTACCAGTACCAACATGTATGGAGGCAAAGGTGGAAATGCAAACAAGGTCATACTTCATTACTCATACTCATACGTATAGCACTTAAATATGCATGCATGCACATTTATAGATTTGAAAATTTTAAGGTAGTCGTCCTTAAAATAAACTATACTATTTTTTTTATTGGCTGATTATGATATATTTTATAATGTCAAATTTAACTATAAATCATATACTTGTATCTAATTTTTAAAATTTCATTCAATAAACCATAAATAGAATCATCCTATATGTAGATAAAGCTTCATTTAAACTTATAATGATGAATTCTCTAGGATTTAATTTGTTATTCTTTGTATCATGCATGAAGATTAAGCTCCAACTTGGTGAAAACATAACTGGAATAAGTGGGAGGTCTAAAGGTTCAAAGATGTCCCAACTGAGGATACATACTGATTTGGTACCCCGTGGACACGGGCCTTATGGAGATGATGAGCTTAAAGGCGGCAGCGACTTCCAATCTCCAATGCCGTTATGTGACAACCAAGAAGTCATTGGATTCTTCGGATCTGCTCAAGATAGCGTTGCTTCCATTGGACTCTTTGTTAAAAATGTAACATCTACGTTTCACTCGTTGTTTGATTCTTAATACCATGTCAAATGATCAAATTGGTTATCATGATTGCTAATAACAAATTAAACTTCATTTGATTTTAGGAATGAAGTTGGAGACTTGGAGCTTATGACGGTTGTGGATGCTGCTATACCTAGGACATCGTCATCAAGCAATGTTTTCTTTATCTTTCAAGTTTATGTTGCGTTGAATAAGCCACATGTATTGTACTCGGTCTAAGTGGCACATGCGTCAAGTGTTCATGTATATGTACCCTTGACTTCATGTGTTATTATTGTCATCTATAATATATCTGTGTTTGAGATCAATATAATATATTTACTTTTTACTGGACAATAATTAACATGTGTTTTTAAAAACCTATTATAACTAAAGAGATTATATATATAAGATGGTCTTGTACAAATCAATCATCAATAACTATATCCATATATATACTAAATGACACACCAGTAATGGCACGTGTCATCCTAGTTTGTTGTGAATTTTTCTATTCCCTCTAGGCTTTCTCCTTGGGAGGGTTTTTTGGTTCCCTCTAGAGTTTCCACTTGAGAGGGTTTTTCTGGCCTCCATTATTAGATTTTTTTCTGCTTTTTTGAATGCTTTCCTTCACTCTTTTCCTTTTCTCTCTTTCTCTTTCATATTTTTTCTTCTGATCTCAATTGTAAATTTTTTTTAGGGCTTTCACCGATGTTTTTACTGGTGGTAAACCCCAAAAAACTTTTAATTGCTTTCAATAAATGGATTCCATCTTTATGATGGTGTCTATTCAATTAGGGTAATTTTCTTTGTTAATTTGTTCATGTTGGATGATTAATTCAAATCAATTATGGCTAGTTATTAGGATTAGTTGTTACGTGTAATTAGTCATCAATAAAGGATAAATTAATTAGGAGTATGTTGTTAGTGGGAGGATAGGTAGGCTATGTTTATGCATTCTGATCATGGGATGGTTCCATACTTGTATGGCTAGCTAGTTTGTTATTTTCATTTGCTATAAACTATGTAATGTATCCGTTTATGCAAGTGTGTGGAATATGACCATCATTTTATTTTGGTTTCTCTAAAACCATTTTCTCTTCTTTATTTATTTTATTTACTTCAACATGGTATCAGAGCTGATGGTTCGATCCTAGGCCTTATTAAAAAAGTCGTGAGTGAAACAAAGAAGAGTCGTGAGGAAAAAAAGGGTTGTGAGTTTTATAAAAATAGTAGTCGCTCTTTTTTTTGTGAATCAGTATTCATGTCAGATGGCGGTATAAACTCATCGTCGCAGGCCTTAATTCCAATGTTTAAGGGTGAAAATTATCACCTATGGAGTCTCAAGATGAAGACCTTGTTTAAGTCTCAAGAGTTATGGGACTTGATGGAGAACGGTTATAGTGAGCCGAATCCAGCACCGGCTATTCCTGATCAACAATTGCGAAAAAATCGTAAGAAGGATGCAAAGGCTCTATTGTACATCCAATCGGCAATGGATGATAACGTTTTCCCACGAATTTCCGCTACGTCAACATCTAAACAAGCGTGGGAAATTTTGAAGAAAGAATATTTTGGTGATAAGAAGGTAATTGCCGTTAAACTACAAACTTTACATAGTAGTTTTGAGAATATGAGAATGTAAGACAAATAAACAATCCAAAGTTTTTTGTCTAGAGTATCTGATATTGTGAGTCAAATGAAAATCTATGGTGATACTATTACTAACGAGACTATTGTTAGTAAGGTATTAAGATGTCTTCACAAGATGAAAGACTATAAACATGTTGTTACCGCAATTTTATAGAAAGCATTTATCAACCTATACATTTGATGAGTTGATGAGTTATTTGCTGGCTCATGAAGAGAGGATGGATAAGTCTACGGATGAAGATGTAGAGGAAAAAGCCTTTCAAGTTAAAGGGCAAATGTCGGATGGTCGTTATAATGGTGGAGGTCGTGGTTGAGGTAGTCGTGGTCGTGGTCAAGGTTGTGAAGAAAGTGGTGGTCGTGGTAGTGGTCGGGGTTGTTCATCAATGAGTAGCGTTCAATGCTACTATTGCAAGAGGTATGGTTACAAAGAAGAATGGTCTTGGGATAAACAAAGAGACGATGAGCAAAGTGGTGAACAAAACAATTTTGCTCAAAAGGTCGAGGAAGAGAGCAGACTCTTCTAAATTCAAGTGCATGGTTACATGTTCGTGTCGAGATTAAAAAGTCGAGCTCAAGTCGTTGGTCCACTGTCGCAAGGGTTGTTGAAATTAGCATCAATGTTATCATATGTGATTTTGAATCAAGGGGGAGTGTTGGATGACTGATTCAAATCAATTATGGCTGGTTATTAAGATTAGTTGTTACTTGTATTTAGTCATCAATAAAGGATAAATTAATTAGGAGTATGTTGCTAGTGGGAGGTTAGGTAGGCTATGTTTATGCATTCTGATCATGGGATAGTTCCATATTTGTAGGCCTAGTTTGTTATTTTCATTTTATATAAATCATGTAATGTATCTGTTTATGCAAGTGTGTGGAATATGACCATCATTTTATTTTGGTTTCTCTAGAACCATTTTCTCTTCTTGATTTGTTTTATTAGCTTCAACAGTTCATGTGCTAAAGTTTGAAGTTTTAGGGTTTTATCGTGTTCGAAAGTATCTAGAAGGCCATATGAGTTTTTCCGCCCAAACAACTACTCATCCGTGGATGTCAAGCTGAATTAGTGCTAACTCACAGATTGTATTGCTTCGGATGAAGTTTTTTATTAAGGCGACCGTTGATCGAATTTGTGATGTAACTGGTTTTAAGGAGATTTATACTTGTGTTGGAATTTTAGATTTCCTAGTAATTGTTTGTGTCGTTTGGCTATTTTTCATTAATGAAATACTTTTTCTTTTCGTCAAAAAAAAAATGACACGTGTCATCTTAATCTAATTTTTAAATAGAAGAATAAATAGATTTAATATATCCTTCATATTGATTCCATAACCTTAAGTTCAGGGGAAAAAAAAATCAAATTCTTAACATAATTTGTGACATACATAATATTATGTAATACTCTTCAATTATTACAATAAACAATTTTTTATCAAGATTATTGTATTTATGTATGAAAAGCTTACCAAAAAAGATATAAAGAATATTTTAATTCATGTGATTATTGAAAAAAAATATTGCATAAGATAGAATAAATAATAGTGTGTAAAAAAGAAATCTATTTTCAAGTGGAATACATATTGTTAAGATATTCAATCATCCGATTAATAAGAAGAAAATTATACAAAACTATATAGTACTTCGTATATAAATTTACATACATGTTTTAATTTTAAAATATTTATTTTTGCTGATAATAGACTCTTTCATACCAAATTCAATACACAAAGTAGTAGCCTAGACATATTTTTTGATATAATTAAATAATATTTATCAAAAATTACCATGTATGGCACGAGACCTATCTAATTAATTAAAATATAAAATCCAGGCCTTTATAAATGGAAGAATACACATTTCGTTCAAAAACTATAAAAAGTAAAACTTCACTACTTTAGGAAAATTTAACTAGGAAACCTGTTGGGCCTCCAATGCATGTTTATACACATACTAGTACAATATTTTTGTTTTAGGCCAAGCCCGCATAGTTTAAATTTTTTTTAAAAAAAAACAATAAGGAATATAAAAATATAATAAATAAATAAATAAAACATTAACACTTCGTTTAGATAGAAGAAAATACAAGGAAAAAAATAGGAGGGAGACAAACTCTCTTGTTTGGGTAAATTGTAGCCTGGTAGTCTCGAACTCCTGACCTGCAAAAGTCATATATCAATTTAAATCACATCACATATAAGTATATAACGCTCCACCAAAGCAACACACATTATATAGAATTTTTATCCAAAGGAAAAATTTATGTACATATCACTTCTATAGCATTTTTTAACATTTTCCAGATTTTTTTTAATTTTTTTTAATTTTTTTTTTTTTTTATTTAAGGAGTAACACGTGCTACCCCTCTCCAACGTAGGTCCGCAAATGACGTTTATTCGAAATGACTTTTAATAAAGGAGTAGTATAGATTACATTGTTGTTTATTTTGTAATATGGGCCAAGATAGATGGAGAAGGGGTAAATATAGAAATACGTTATAAGACTTTTTATTTGAAAAGCTACCATATACAAGTCAGTTTTTGTGAAAAACTACCTTATTAAAAAAATATTGGAAGAAACTACCTTTTAAATAATAGATGCTGTAAGAAATTAAATTACCTTATAAAACAATTTATTTTGTAAAAAGCTACCTATTGCCGAATTATTGCATTGAATAAGACTTTTAATGACCCATTTTCAACCATTTTTTCTCCTTTTTCCACCCATTTTCTCCATAGCCCCCTTACAACCCCTGATTCCCCTTCTATTTATTGTTAAATTAAGCACATGGTAGCAACTTACAACATTTAGTTATTATAAGATAGTTTCTTACAACAAATTTTTATAAGGTAGTTTTTCACAAAATTTGATGTATATAAGGTAGTTTTTCACAAAAGGTCCTTTTATACGTAGTATTATATTACTTAGGCGTGGTTAGGCCATTTTAAGAAATTAAACATTGATCTTGCTTCATCTTATTAAATAATAATACTTGTAAATATTATTATTATTATTATTATTATTATTATTATTATTATTATTATTACTACTACTACTCTTACTACTATTATTACTATTATTATTATTATTACTATTAGTATTACTATTACTATTACTATTATCATCATCATCATCATCATTATTATCATTATCATTATTATTATTATCATTATCATTATCATTTTTTTCTTTATTTGTTCATTTATTTATTTATGTATTGTCTATTGCTAGGATATTCATGTACTCAGTTTTTGTACTCAGCATATGTATTGCCTATTGCCATGAGTCAAAGGTAAGTTGACTTGTGTGATTATTCCTGTTGGTGCATATGTACTCAGCTTTTGCCATGAGTCAAATGTAAGTTGACTTGTGTTTGGCTTTTCTTTGTATTGTCCCTACTATGAGCCATTTTTTTATGGCGAGTAGTGAGGTTGAAATAAAGAAAAGTACAGGTAGAATGACCATATCAAGCCTGATGAGATTGAGCGAATAGAGTTATATGTTTATTTGTTATTATTTAATGTATTGAATTATTTATGTAATTGTTATTAATTATTGTTTATATTTTAGTTTGATTTTAAAAAGGGCCTTTGATGATTCCAATTTATTGGTTTAATTATGTAAGTTGTTTTAAAAGTTGAGTTTGGTTTTATTAAACTTTATTTTATTTGAGTTTTTAAAAGTTAGTTTTCCGCTGTGTAACTTTGAAAATATCCTTAGCTGTTATCACAGTGGCGGTAATATTTTGGAAATTTCCTAAAAATGAGTTTTATTTGGATTTAGAAGGTGTTTCAAAGAAAGAAAATTTTCGGGGTATTAATTAAAGTCATCAATAATTTATATTGTCGTTACATGGATGATGGTGCTCATTATATTTCACATCATATATGCTCATCAACTAGGGTAGGTCTTGATGTTGATTTAATCTTGCATTGCATCCAAAGATGCTGGCTTTTGACCTGTAAATGTTGATAACAACATTGGCGTTTTTTGAAGGTGCCACATAATTTGTTCCTAATGCATCAAAGTTTTAGTGGACCATTAAAATTTAAAAGAAATCTTTTTTTTTTTTTTTGATAAATCAGGGCTAATTTGATTTAATTAAGCTTGTTCAGGCTCAAGTTTAAACCCGAAATACAAACGAAGCATGTTCGTGAACAAAGCTTGAACAAGCCAAATCCTTAACTAGTCAAGCCCAAACAAGATTTTTAACTGCTAGTAATCTCAAGATAGCTTGAACAATGATATTTCTTACCATGCTTAGTTCGAACGGACTAAAACTCAACTTGACTCGGATCATTTACAACTCTTTTACAAAGACAATCAAATCAAATCAAACCTACACCTTGCCTGCTGGGGGCCTATTTGAGCCATTGAGTTGTAGTAGTAGTAGAAGCAAGTGAGTTCTGGTGTGCTTTGGTTGAGGAGAATATGTATCTATCTATATAAACATTTAATTTTGCAGATCACTTTGAACATATTCCAATGGTCCAACATGCTTGCCACTTGTTTAATTATTTATTTGATTCGTATGTATGAATTAAACCTTCAGGAATGTATGTGCTCATGCTTCAAATTTGTTAACAATTGACTTGCAAGATCATTAGTAAGAAAATTAATACCTTTGGAATAATTATTAAAAAAATGAAAAATAAAATTACGCTAGTAAATTTTGCCTCTATACGTGCTACCTTTGCTTGATCACCCTCATCAACCTCATTTTGTAATCAACCGCGATAGTATCTTATTTTTATTTTTTGAGACTTATAATTGAAGGCTAAGATAAAAATTCAGCTTTATAGCACGAATTTAGTTCTATGTGGACATCAGTATGAGAAATAGTCTAAATTGATGCCAATAACACAATTTTAAGAATCTATTATTTATTTTTGCACACCAACATAACAAATCGTTCAAGTTTAGATAACTATAGATAGACTTATCCGAATCGTCGACAGTACAGGATGGATTTGGTTGTGATCGGGCGCGCGCACTGTTTAGGGAGGGCAGAATATATTCTTGGTCTTTTTATTACACTATATACATCATTGCTACATCCACAATAATCTACAACATAACAAATACAATTACATACTATACTCTTAATAAACTTGTGAATTGAAATACTTACAAGTCTACATAAGCTAATAAGAATATGGCTCAAGTCCAGGTATGTGTAATTTTTATTTGCATTTCATAGTTCATATGTATGTGTTACATATTAACATTAATTAACATTATATAAACTATTTATTTCATATATATCATTATCGTTTCAGAGGTTCGGACCATATGGTAACGACAAAGCCAAGGAAAACTATTCCTTCCAAATCAAGGACGATGAAACAATAACAGAAGTAATAGTAAGGTCGGGCTTCATGGTGGATGCTATCGGGTTCACCATTACCGGTGATGATGGTGTTAGCAGTACCAGCATGTATGGAGGCAATGGTGGAAATGAAAACAAGGTCATACCTCATACTTCATTACTCATACGTATAGTACTTAAATATGCGTTCATGCACATATATAGATATGAAAATTTTATGGTAGTCGTCCTTAAAATAAACTACACTATTTTTTTTATTGGCTGATTATGATATATTTTATAATGTCAAAATTAACAATAAATCATATACTTGTATCTATAATGTTAAAATTCATCATTCAATAAACCATATATAGAATCATCGTATACATAGATAAAGCTTCATTTAAATTTATAATGATGAATTCTCTAAAATTTAATTTGTTATTCTTTGTATCATGCATGAAGATCAAGCTCCAACTTGGTGAAAATATAATTGGAATAAGTGGGAGGTCTAAAGGTTCAAAGATGTCCCAACTGAGGATACATACTGATTTGGTACCCCGTGGACACGGGCCTTATGGATATGATGAGCTTAAAGGCGGCAGCGACTTCCAATCTCCAATGCCATTGTGTGACAATCAACAAGTCATTGGATTCTTTGGATCTGCTCAAGACAGCGTTGCTTCCATTGGACTCTATGCTACAATGGTAACATCTACGTTTCACTCGTTGTTTGATTCTTGATACCATGCATATGTCACATGATCAAGTTAACTTAATGGTTAACTTAAAGCCTCATGATTGCTAATAACAAATTAAACTTCATTTATTCACAATTTTTTACATGCGGCATGTTGTACCGTGCGTCACGGGTTACTTGAGTTTCTGGGTCATGGGTTACTTGAGTTTTCGGGGTTACTTGGGTTTCTAGATCAAGGATTATTTGAGTTTTCTGGGATTTCTCGAGTTTCTTGGTCAGGCCGGGATTACTCGAGTTTTTCGGTCAGGAGTTACGCGTAGTTGCTAAGCTATTAATCAATTTATATTTATGTGATATTTTGAGGGTTAAATATCAATGCAACTATAGTTTTTATAATAAAGTATATTAACCAATTTTGATTTTTAGCCATTAGCTTAAAATTTTTAGTTGATTAGTAAGTTTTATAACATGGTATCAAGAGCCTGCATGACATAAAGGTCACGGATTTAAATCTCATGTACATCTCTTTTCAAGTGAAAAATATAGCACTAGGTAAGAGATCTTATGCTCCATAGACTCTCATGTAGTCATGTGAGAGGGTTCGATAGAGTATAAATCTATCCTAATTTTTACTTTAAGCTTAAAATTTTAATTGAGTTGGTGTTATAACATTTTATTCATTGATTATATGCTCATAAGGTACCGTTATAATACTTTGATATTTACACATTACAAACTAAACAATTTTCTAGTTTTTTGCTATCTTAGACCCTTCCCTCAAAAATAAAAGGCTATTTTGCAGTTTAGTTACAGCAATTTGACTTTTGTTGAAACCCAAAAAAAATTGTAATATTTTTTTATTCAATAAAATTAAAATGGGTATTGATTTTGATTGCAGCAAAGCGAGACTGTTGTGAAAGTCGGGCCTTTTGGCTATCAAACAGGACAACAATGGTCTATAATGCTTGAACCTTGTGAAAATTTGAAAGAGATAATTGTGAAGACTGGTGCAATTGTTGATTCATTCACATTTGTCACAACAAAGAGTCGTCGTAAGTTCGGTGGTGATGGTGGAAACACTGAAGACAAGGTTACAACCTCTTCCAATCCTTTAACCAGTGTTTTAAAAGTTTGAAAATTCTACTATAGTCCTTTTTAAAAAGATTACCACTATAATCAATTTTGATCGATTGATTAATGATTTATTTGGTCAAACTTGTTTAAAAAAAAAACCTTTTTAAGTTCATTTTTGAATTTCAAATGTCATTTATTACAACTTTTGTACTTTTTCATGATTAATTATGAGTTTTTTTAAGAAAAAAAAAATTAATTGAGTTTGACCAGAAAAACTTAATCAATCAATCCCAATTTTATTCAATGTAGTCATTTTAAATATGATTATTACATAAACATAAAAAATTATCTTGTATTCGAAAAAAAAAAATTAAACCTTATGTCTTGTCAAATCTAGTCCATGATTTAGGTGTTACATACATGCTATTTATACAGATTACACTCCAATCTGGCGAGTTTATAACAAATGTAAGTGGGTGGATCGGAGAATGGCAAACAAACCGTTGCTTAACGAAGCTTAAGTTACATACTAACTTTCGTGTGGATGGTTACGGACCATTTGGAGGTGGACCGTATACGAACTATTTGTCCGAATTTCGCTCACAAGTACCATCAGGTGGTCGTGTTGTTGGATTTTTCGGAACTTTACACAAAAACTATGTTGAGTCTATTGGACTCTACGTCAAACAGGTACTATATATCACAATAATATGCAACTACATTTATATATTAATAATAACAATCTATATTACTACACATTTATATGCAACTAATACCTTTTTCATTGGTTTATGTCATCTTCAGTAATCAATCAGGACTGCTAATACGCTCAAGGGCCTCAACCTCTTTATGAGCTGAGGGTGTTGTTCAACTCTCTCGTTGCTATAATATAATGCAATTATATTACTATGTATTTCGTATGTATAAATAAGGTCTTCCACGATGATCTATAATATATGTGCCGTGGAATTTCTTTGTTTTCAATAAGCCACATATCATGTATCACTACCAAGTGGCCTGTGTTTGTTGTTGTATCTTGAATCTTCAGTTATTATATACGCTATGGTGTACTATCTTTTTATAAACACAATGCGTGCCCGTTTTTTAGGATGTCCAAATTTTGTCTTGTATTTTAAAAATTACAAATCGAAAGCTAACAAACACTCGTTAAAGAGGGAATATATATAGAAATAAATTAAACATTTAAATACAAGTATACAACAATCAACGTGTTGCAAGATCCAGAATATAATTAAGGGTTTTTCTACGTAATAACCCTCTACTATTTACTTAAAATAACCCTCTAGTAACCATTGGTGACCTTGTTGTTATGTATCGGTATCGCTTTTATTTTTTATTTTCATTTTCTCAATAAGATAATTCTTTATATTATTGTGATATAATATGGCATTACACTAGCAAGTTTGGGCGGGGCGGGTATGAGGCGAATTTGAGATGGATATGAATATCTAATGAGTGGTGGGCGGGGATGGATAAAAAAAAATTTGGGGGTGTGGAAAGACCATCCTCCGCATGGGGTTTAGTTGAAAATTTATCAAAGAAAGTCTCCCAATTTCTAGCAATATAACTTCAACTTTTGTTAAAGATCCCCAAATAAAGATTTTTTTGAGCGAATTTTTTTTTACATCCATTATAAAGTTACCCCTAAAATGAATAAAAGTTACCCTCAATATGCATAAAAGTATGAAAATTTTAAGGTACAGGCGGTGGTACCATGCTGGTACAAACAAAAAATGCGAAAAGAACATGTAGCTATTTTTTAAAGAACATACAATTATTTTGTATAGAACATATACTCCCTCCGTGTTTTTTTAAGTGATACATTTTCCATTTCTGGCCGTGTTTTTTTAAATGATACATTTTCTTTTTTAGCAAAACAATACATTAAAATATTATATCTCTCTCCTCTCATGGTCCCCACCCAAACCCACTACTACTTTTTTATTATATCTTTTCTCTCACATATGTTAGTTTTCAATAAATTATTAACCTCACTATTTTCTTTAACAATTTTTTAATACTCCACTACCCCACTTACCTCTTATTTTATTTAAGTCAATTAAATTGCCTAAAACTATGTGTCGGTCAATGTGTATCACTTAAAAAAATACGAAGGGAGTAACTGTTTTGTAAAGAACACCTAATTTAATGTTTTTTTTTATCTAAACAGCATCTGCAATATTTATAAAGAACATGATAATATTATGTAATGAACATTATTAATATATACCCATTACTCCCTCCGTTTTTAAATACTTCCTCCACTTTCTTTTTGCGGCCGTTTTTAAATACTTGCTACATTTCTTTATTTGGAAATCTTTTATAATATTTAATTCATTCATCTCAACTAATGGGACCCAATTTTATGACTTTTAGCTTCTCTCTCCTCCAATTTACCTTCCATTAACCCCACTACCTCTATATTTTATTACTTTCTCCTAAAACTCCGAGTATGGAGAAATGGAGCGGCAAGTATTTAAAAACAAAGGGAGTATAATTTAAAGACAAAGTTCAAAGAACATTTTGCAATAAGCAACGAACATTATATCACATATAAAAGTACATCATACTGACAATCAAAGAACATAAACATATGTTCTTTTCACTTTTTTTTTTAGTGCATATATGTTCCTTTTCCTTTAGGTATATGTTCATTACAATTTAATAGTATGTACATTTCACTATAGTTGTATGTTCTTTATATTTGTATAATAGGTTCTTTCCGCGAGAAACGTCTGTACAGTGCACGATACAGGTGCCTGTAGGAACCACGTACCGATAAAAGTAACCCTTTACAAATAAAAATTATCTATGCTTAATTAGTGATTATATTGAATGACTAAAAATCAATTATTAGTGATTGAATGTAATTAAATTACTTTTATAAAACTTTTCTTGTTGTCTATTTATATAAAAAATTGTATTAGGTTTAAAGCTACCCAAAAATAGGCAAAAATTTTACCCAAAAATTAGCTTAAAATTACCTTTGTACTACTCAATTTACACAATATTAGTGTAAACCGGGTGTATACAAAAATTTTTCATTTTTTTGATTTACTAAATTTATATGATTTTCTAGTGTAACTTTAATCCTTAAGCATTTTCCATTTAAATAAGCGTAGCTTTAAAAAAATCTTTGAATTAGTCTCATAAATGATATCCGGCCTTCATAAATAATCTTTTGATTTCGAGTTGGTGGTCAATAACAATTCATGCCAAATCAAATCATTTAATTTCATTTACTTATTTTTTGAATAAAATATAATTTCATTTACTAATCAAGTTTGAATTCGATAATTTGTGTGAAAAAAAAAAAAAAAAAAATCCATAATCGCATATCATTATATCTCAGTTAAAGTATTAATATATTTCAAAAAAAAAAAAATTATTAATTAATTACACGTCAAAAAAAGTACTCATATTAAATATTAATTATTTAAATATCCTCCCATCAAACACGTCGGTTACCTTTCTCTCCACGCATAATCCTTGCTCTCCAAGCAAATAAAAAAACACACACAAAAAAAAAGGCCTCTTTCAAAGTCAAAATCTATCTCCTCCTATAAATAACCCCACAACTCTCACCCTAAAAACACCCTCATTGTGCTTTCAACGTTCACATCTTTTTATCCCTTCCATTTTTTTTTTTTTTATCCCTTTTTCAATTCTCTCAAAAATCCCAAAAAACAAACCCTAGAAAAAATCTTTGTAAATCAAAATGAGAAGAGAAGGGCGTCCACATGGTATGGTACGCACATATCAAATATTACCATCACCATTGAACCCGAGACCCGCCTCTCGAGTCGTAAACCCGGTTAATACACCCCCTACTGCCGGCCTTTTCGCCAAGGTCACTAACAAGCCTACCAACCACTCTAAATTCACTGGAAAATGTGAAAAATCGCGGTGTGCCGGGTGCCATCTACACCCGTCTTGGAAGTCTAAGGTTAAGTCTAAGGGTGCTTTAAAGCTTAAAAACGCTGATGCTGAGCTGGATTACCGCCAGGTTACTTTTCGTGTTATGGGTTCGAATAAGTTACGTGATAATGGTTATTCTGCTTCGGGTATTCTTGATGAATTGAATATTCATTATCATCATAATCATGATCTTCGTTACGATGATCATGATAATTATTATTATTATGATGATAATGACGACAACGATGATGGTGATGATGATGAGAAGGTAGGGATAAGACAGGTTTTAATCGAAACGACTTCGACTCATAGTGATGTTAATGATGATGTTCATGTTCATGATGTTGTTAAGAATGATGATGATGATGAAGATGTTATGGTGGATAAAGATGATGGTGATGATGATGTTATTATACATGCGGGTGTAACGGATGATGGGGATGATGGGTACATGGGATTTTATGATGTTGCATACGTGCTTAATCATGTGGATGATGATGAAGATGAAGGTTGGTCTATTGTTGGAGATGATAAGATTTGATTATGTTAATTATTTTTTAATTAACTTATTGTAATTATACTCATTCTCCTATATTCATATTCTATAATAATAATGTTCAAGAAGAATAATGTTCAAGAAGAATAATTTATATTTTGTGAATTTTGTAGAATTGATTTGATTGCTTTCATTGATTTGGTGGTTGTAATTGGTCAACACGTGAGGAATTGGTAATGTTATATTTAATGAAATAAATGTTGTACAGAATTGGCTATGGAATTTAAGATAGAGACAACTGGGTGATTTGTTGTGTTACGTTACAATCTTATAATACGAAGTATATTGATTTTGAAATGGCCACTTTTACTTACTTTACCAAGTCAATCAAGATAATTACTGTATTACCTTATGGAAGTTTTTGTGAGTATGAATAATTTACTTTTAATCTAGAGTTGAGAAGTGCTGATCCAATTGCGATTATGGTTTTGATATTGTTGTTGTTGATTATCCTTTGTACTCGATCAAGACTCGATTATAATGCCTAATGGCATATACTTTGTACGCAATATCTCAGATCGTATAACAATTCAAAAATGTATAGCGGAAACAGAGCACTAACTGGTTCAGCGCGCAGCAGCAATTTTATCACAGGAACCAGGTTACTTTTTCGGATTAAGGGAGTCCATTTTTCATGAACTGTCACTCGAACATGGCCATGCTTCCCTTCACTTCCCTTAATAACTTCCAAGGGATTCCATAGTTACATAGTAGGCAAAGGTATCACAGATCTCAACAATGGGATGAGATTCCCTGTCCGACACTTCACCTTCACCTTCACATCAGTTCATCTATCTTCTTAATATGTGTACTTCGAAAGTAAGATTTAGTTCGCTCATCCCAGTGGCACTGGAATAAATTATAGTTGATATAACGAGCTGCTATCAGGCTTCCACAGACGTCTGCAATGTACTAGCCTGCAAACGAAGTTCCATCTGCTGATTTCATCTCTGAAGAATGGTTAATGCCTTGCTTCTTAAGAATGGAATTCACTTCAAACTGTGACAGGTCTAGTGAGAGTCAGAGTCTGAGATTAATAATGGAATTCACTTCCATGTACTTGTAATCTCATATACCCAAGTCATCTTTGAAATTAATAATCTTTCTTAAATTTTACCAGCAAGGTTGTTGATATGTACCGAGTATTTAGTACACCTGAAGGCTGGAGGAGAAGATATCCTTTCCATCGAATGGAGCCAGGTTAAGTTTGATGCAAGTCTTCTGGAGTTAAATGTACTTGTAATCTTTATGTGTACATTGAGCTGCATCTGCCGAGGTTACTATTCCCAGCTCCTGTGTCATAAGATGAGGCTTTGCAGGGTTTTCATCATCAGGGAGCATAATACAACTCGTATATTTTTAATAAACTTCACCCCTTTTGTGGAATATATAGCAAACACATAAATACACAATAAACACTTAATGATCAAAATTAGAAACAAAAATCACACTGGAAGTTGAGCTGATTTTATACTGAGCTTTGAAAACCAGTTATAACACAGATTGCATCACATCCAATTTGAAATTCTCAAGTTTTGGCATAGCTTGACAAGAGTGAGTTGATAATACTCTACTTGCTCATTGTAGATGAACTAATCAACTTAAGTATAATAAAAGGTACAAGTGGCAGTGACTAGAAATAAAGGAGGATACTTTTGTTGCTCTAATGCTAAAAGATACAATTCTCATTCAATACTGAAATTATGCCCACATTCTCAGATCTTTTTGGTACTCAGAATATCACACTGAAGTTTTGCTGAAAAGATGAGCAGAAAGTTTAGCTTTAGGAAAAAAAAAAGAATCCACCTTTTATCTTCTTTCCTTGTTCTTCGAAAATGACACGAAGGAAACATTAGGGTGCTATACTATCCAGAATCAATAAATCCTTTTAGTGAATGTCAATTCATGAAATTCTCCTTATCCCTAAGCATCTTTTAGCATAAGCTATAATTCAAGTACGTGTGTCTCCTAAAGAGTCGTTATAGCATAAACTATCTCATTCAGCTTTCTCACATAAGACAAGGAACTACTTCTTAGGAAAGCCACAGAGACGCAGCACGTTTCCAAAAGAAATTGCACAGCCCCACAGGACTTGACTGCTGGGTAGAAAATGCTTGTAAAAATCGCATGGTTTACAGAGGTGGGCTACAGATTACAGTTGAAGTTCATACATATGGTTCTGTCAATCTATTGCAAAGTATAAAACAGAAAACAGTAAGATAAAGCTTATCTGGATGTAAGGTGATTCCACATAACAGGGAAACACTTCAACTTCATTGCAAAATGTTAACACCAGTTAGTTGCTCTCCAGGATTGCACGACATTGACCATATCGAGTATACTCAAATAAAGTTGGAGTAGAGTGATGGAAACAACACCCAGTTCTGAAATCATGTAGACAATAAGATTGTAAAAAACGGCTATGGCCACTGGCTAGCCAGTACAGCAGAAGAAATAGAATATGGATGTACAGTACAGTAACAAAATATCAGCACATGCATTAGAAAAAAGATACCATAGTTGCAAAGTAATATAACCTTGATCACAGTATACATTAAAATACAAGTGCAACACAGGCTGCTAGCCTACTTCAGTTGCTAGTATTATTTTACATAATCTGATAGCTTCCATCGGTCCACTCGTCACTTGGCTTATTAAAGTTTGTAAAAGGTTCCTTTCTCAGTTTGAGAAGAAAATGGCAATCGCCCAGATTAGAAGTGGAAACCATTATTACAAGATGTGCCAACACACAAACACACACACACACACACACACACACATAATTATACATTATTAAAGCCTAAAGGCCATTACAACACAAAGAAGACATTAGAGGATTACCAGGGCCAAACAGATTATTTGGTTCATTGATCGAGTGCAGGAACCATATTTTAGTGGTCAATCAGTCGTCAGAAATCCGACCATTCCATGCTACTGTCACTCGAACAAGACCAAATTTTCCCTTAATGTCTTTCACAGTTTTACCATCCAACTGAGGAGGAAATTCAGCTGTCCCCTTGGCTATTTCTTTATTAGAACTAACAAAAATGTTAGCTTCAGTTATAAGGGATCCCGTAGTAGGCACACTGATCACAGCTCTCGACAATGGGATGGGTTTACCAGGGTTCACCTTCACAAACTCCTTGCTTGGCTTGTTAAACAGAGTACTTTGGTATTTAGCTTGCTCATCACCAGTGGAAAAATTATAGTTGCTATAACGAGCAACCAGGCTTCCATACACTTCAGCTGGGTTTTTACCATCCCCATTAATGAGCACCACTTCCACATTAGCCTGCACTGCATCTCGAAATGGGGTGTAGTACACTGTTGCAGACCCACTTCTGCCATTCACAACATTAGATAGACGCTTGTCATAGTAATCATCATTGCTGAGTTGACAAATATCCCATAAGAACAAGTCATTGCTTACTTCAACATCTGAACTAGGGTTATTGCCCCGCTTCTTGAGATCAAGACTCACTTTAAAGTATTGACTAACTGATGTGCAGCGAAAGGGCCCAGTGAGAGTCAGAGCCTCATTAGTTTTAATGGACTCGTAATCAGTCCTCTGTCGGTTGTAGAGATGAAGGGTACCTAAGCCATCATCAACTTGAATTGTTCCATAGATTTCACCAGCAATGTTATTGATATGAACAGAGAACACCTGGAGAAGAGGTAACCCTTTGCCCTGAATGGAGGTACCTGAATTAGCTGCAGCAGGAATTCCCATGAGTTGCAATTTACGAGTTGGATAGTTTCCTTTCAAGACAGCAATACACTTGGCTGCATCTGCTGAAGTGACTATTCCCAACTCCTTTGTCCTTGTGAGGATATTAGGCTGATTAGTCTCTTTATCTCGAGGTAGGCGGAAGTAAATGGCGAATTGGTCCTCACGTAGTAACATGTCTGAAAGATCGCCCCAATTTTTAATCAGAGGCTCCATCCAAGTCTCATCGAATTTAATATCTTTAAGTCCCTGCATCACTGGGGCGAAAGTATCAGACAGCTTCTGAAATCTAACTGTCTCCGATATCATAACAGCTAAAGCACGCAATGAGGACTTCCTGGTTTTGCTGTCTGTGGTTAAAGCAAGGTCAATGATGGTTTGTTTGAGTGTGCTGTAGCCCACCTTCTCAAGATTCTCTAGCTTACCAAGGTTATCATAGTTCTCACCAAAGCCAAGAGATTCAGAATGAGGAATTAACTTTAATTTGGCAGTGTCCCACTTAAACTCAAGCCAGTTGGTAGCTCCATCCATCCGATAGCCAATAATGTATAGGTCATGCCGTCTTATTTTCACAGTCAGAACTCGTTCTATTTGTTTAACATCTTTTGCTCGTAATTCAATGTCCATATATTGTGCTTCTTTCATAGTTGGAGGTGGATGCGGAAGGACAGGACGACCATGGGAAAACCTATTTGGATCCTTTGCCCAGTCTCGTACTTGTTGGATGAATGTCATGTAATTGTCAGTTGATATGTTGAATTTGATCATCCTTGTCAAGCCCCTGTAAGAAGGAAGTTTATGGAGATTTTACAATAACAAAAAGTTTTTACCCATAAATACACCATAATAGTAAGCTTTTCACAGTCACATTTGGTTCAGATAAATATAAGGAAAGGAGAAGTAAATTTAAGAACAATTGAAAACACATTTTTACATTGTTCTACCAAATCAGAAATTTCAGTTCCAAACAATAAAAGTAAAGGTACGAAGTTCTCAAAACTTTCCTTCATCTTCTTCCCTATTACCTTATTGAAGAGGTTTATAAAAAGGATAAAAGAATACTCCCACATAAAGCGGGTCATCTAGTTATTAAATTGGTTGTGTGCGTAATTCACAAGCATGCACAAGCTTTTTCAACAGCTTAACAGCATTACCGGATGTTACATTCAGCAGCAATGTGAACAGAACAGATGACATCCAACCTGTTTTCTCATCTTCTCATGAAATATTTAGGCAGGCATTTCAAGGTGGCTCAATACTCAAAAGCCTAGGTATTTCAGCAATGATTAGCCATCTATATGACAAGGTGAGATAATTTTACTCTTTAACTAAATAAGAATGCAAAATCAAGCCTAAATACAGATGTCCAAACATGATTTCACGCGTTACTCAAATTTCATGTACTGGCACTCTGGCAGCACCCTTGTCGGAGCTCAACAGTCTGACATGGGCTTGGACACCTTGGCATCTTATATTAAATTGTCCAGTTCGAGACATGGACACTTTTGTCAACACTATTAGGCTTTCATCACACCTAACCAAGGCTCAAAGCGTACTTTTTACAAACCTGGCTCAATTGTCAGGCATAAAATCTACACAGCTACTTTACAAAAAGTTAAATCTTATAGTTTCTGCCACCATTTTCTGATGTTTACAGAGGGCTCAGTGCCACATGAATGACAGGCGCTGAGACCCTTGTGATAGGTGTTGAGAAAGAGAAACAGTGAGGTTAATTTGTAAAAATAAATGAAAAGGTTTTTTTAGCAATTTTACTTTGACATTTAGCAAATCAAAGAAGAATCCAACAGTTTGATAGAACAGATCAGCATTTCTAGCTATGTTCATGATTTTGGAGGGAAAGAAATTCAATTATCAATACTTACAGGATGAAGATAAGACCAACATGCCCTTCCTAGCCAAATTTATGTGTTCTACTAGATTCTTATAAAAGGTTTGGTTGCTATGAAGTAAACTGCTAGCAAATTTAAATGCGCTTAGGCTCCAGGAATCCAGGTGATCTGGTTTTAGGAAGGTGGCGTCAGGATTTGGGAGAGTTTGAGATCTAATTGAGTTTTTTGTATCTCTCGTTTTTAGATTCAAAGATTTACTGGCCAGATAAGCAAAGCCTGTTAGATTGGGTTGATAACCAGATCTCAATCCACAAGAAAACCCAGCCACTTGGATGAGTAAACACTAAAAAGGTAAAATTATCCAGAAGGAAGCCACCACAATGACCCAACTATGAAATTGAGGTGATAAGAATTGAACCCCAAAAGTCCAAAACCTCATGGTTGGGATTTGTGAGGTGGGAGCTCAACCATTCAGCTCCCACTCAATTTTTCTTTGGGGTTGCAACAATACCTTAAATAATTACGTATTTACATAGTATATTCTTATAATCATATTTGATAAATGGTAGAAGAATTTGAACTGATTCAGAGGGAGGAAAAAAAAAAAATTGAAAAATAATGCTTCTGGGACAAATGAATTTTCCTCATTAATCAACATAAATATAGGATAGCAAACAAGAAACAATCAAAACTAAACCATCACAACATCAAACACACACCAAGGTAAGGATCAGCCAATCACCCCAGAGCCCCACTACTTTGGCTTTGCAGCTACACCTTGCTAACACCCCATTAACTCATATACTCGTGACAATCATCAACTTTGAAACTAGTGGCCACAATAGACATGGTAATGGAGATCAGTGGTAGCCAAATAGCAAGGTTTGTTCTTCATCACTCTAAAATTATATATTCATTGCAATGAAGATAAATAAATAGAAGGGATTACATACCTTAAGTAGAATAGCAGCTTCAAGAGTTTGTTTTCCTCTGGTCTCCAGCCCAGGTCTTTCCACACATGCAGTAGATAAACCCACTGCCCTCTTTTTATAGGCCAAGGATTTCCACACGTGCAGAAATAAACCCAAGTATGGATACCCCCCTCCCCCCTCTTCTGATTCATACAACAGTACAAGATCATAAACTAGTATAATCAAATTATTCCCTTTGTCCCACAGTACTTCAAATGTTAAAAATTGCAAGTCACAGATTTTAAAAACTAAAAAAAATGTAGGAAATGAGAGCAAATTATTGCATTTCTATTCATAAACAAGTAAACACTTCAAAAAAAAAAAAAAATTGTTTTTGACACCTGTAAACACGTAAAATTATACCTACAAGATTTATGCAAGAATATAATTTGCAATTTTAAATTTCTAGTACTTTGTATATTATTTTATAACAAAATGAAAAATAGTAGCATTAAGAAAAACAAAAATCAGATGTATCATTATTATGATAGGCATAATGATAGGCATAATGATACAGATCTGTAAGCTGCTATTGATCAGACCTTTGATGTTCTACATGATTAGTTTCTTGTTACTCAGTACATGTTCTAAATAGAGATTAACCTCATATAATCATTAGTGTTTGCATTGATATTCAAGTTTGAATTATATACATGCTATCTCTCCATCCCTAAACAAGAGTCATTTTCAAAGCTTTCTTTTGGTTCAAATTATTTTACTGCTCTGCAAGGCCAATTCCACAGTAGAATACTTTTCCTATTTTACTGTAACTGTCAATAATGATGCAAGATGCAACTACAGTGTTTCAAAATAAATGCAGCCAGTAAATTCTTAATAAACTTCACACTTTGTTGTAATATATACGCGCGAACGCACACACACACACACAAGCAAAGACATAAGTAAATGCTTCGGAAAAAAAAAAGACGTAAGTAAAACTCCAAAGTAGATAAAAAAAAATTTAATTCCTCAAGTTGAGTTGATTCTATATTGAACTTCATGTGATGAGAAATAGAAGATAGAGAAACAAAAGGTAAACATGTGGGTTTTAGCAAGGGTAAGGTTTTAACTTTTTGGGCATGCTTGGATTGAGAGTGATGTATTACTAGGGTAATAAAAGTCAAACAATATAAAATAAAAGAGAATTTAAGGAAGGATGAGATAGTGATGGTGTGATTGTAAGAGAGTTTGTGTAGTAATGGTGTGGTGAGAGGTGAAGAAAAGAGTACTATAAGAGAGTGAGGGATATCCTTGTGGCTCTCTAAGCACCAATAAAAAAAATTAAAAAAAAAAATAAAAAGAGAACTATAACCCCTCATTACGGGGGTAATAGTTATACCAGGGGGAGGGTGGGGAACTATTACCATCATAATGATTCCTCCATCTCTCTCTTTAGTTCATGACACAACTACCATATTTCATTTGTAAACACCTTATCTCCTATAATACCACTGGTAATCACTTATGTTTTTTCTAGTTTGACTTTTATTACCCCCTTAACTCATTATCCCCAAAATAAAATTGTTGCAATAATTGAAACTTCCCAAAATAGCATTGTTGTTAATTGTTACTCCTTTATTAATTAAGAACAAAGGAAGTATAATTTTTTTTTTTTTTTTGAAACGAAGTATAATTTTTTTTTTTTTAATGATGTGAGATTAGTCTAAACATATCAAACTTTTGTAATTGATCATTAAAGATATCAATGGTCAAAGTTTTGCGTTAGAAAACGTAATGTCAAACTTTTAATACACAACTTGCAAATTACGCAGAATCTCGACATTTTGAGGTTGGCAGAACTATATACACAAGAATCCACCTTTTTATCTTCTTTCTGTTTTCCTTTATATTCCTTTCAAAGAAAAAAAAAATTAAGATGCTCTCCTATCCAGAATCAATCCCTCTACCCTCGTAGTGCATATCAATTCATGAAAATTTCCATTGCATTCTAAAAAATCATTTAAGCATAAGTTACATAAAAATTTGTATCATTCTAAAGAGTCAATCAGGCATAAGCTGTCTCTTTCAGTTTAAGAGAGGATTTAAACTTCTAAACAAAAGAAACTACTGCTTAGGTTAGCAGCAGAGCTGCAGGCCTGCAGCACATTATAGACCAAATTTCACGGGACTTGACTACTCATCAGAAAATAGAAACTTGGCTTACATGAGTTGGCTACAAATTACACTACGTACTAGTTCATAACTTTGTATAAATAATATGTACTACGAAATATTCTCAGTATGTTCAATATAGGTGCATAATACAGAAAGAAGTAAACAAAACTTATCTGAATTAAAGATGGCTCCAAATAACCAAGTTATCATACAAGGGGAACACTTTAAGTCCGATGCAAACTCTTAGACCTGTTGCTTGCTATCCAGGATTAACACAGCTTTCACCAAGTTGAGTCTATTAAAAGCCAGTTTGAGTGGAGTGATTGAAACAATGCGCAGTTCTAAAATCCTGTAAACAATAAAATCACAATAAACAACAGATGGCTTCAAGAGCCTGTAAGCCAATATCTTGAACCAAAACAGCAGAAACAAATATATATGGAATACAGTATCGAAATTTTGACGTAAACAGCATGATACCTCAGTTGCACAGAAATATATCCATGGTTTATAGTTTAAACTAAAACATAAAAGCCACACAAACTGAAACTGAAGATCAATAACTGATGTACTATATCACAGTAATCAGACAAAGGCCTTGGTTTGCAGTTTGTTAATTTTTGGCAGTTGGCTTGCTTGACCAGCTGTTAGTAGCTACATCTATTCTTTTAGTCTGCTGGTAGCTTTAGCTATGATTATGTTTGATGAAGCCAGCTATTAGATGTTAGCCGATTTAAACTTTAAAATTTATACACAAAAGAATTTACTTATTTACAGCTATATCAGTCAGCTTAAAAGCTAGCTTTAAAGCAACTGGGGAAATATAAAAAATACTAAACATCTTTTTAGGCTGCTTGCTCACATGAAGTCCTGAAGAAACAAAACAATCAAAGCCAGCGACCAAACAATGCCAAACTAGATGTTCCATTAATTAGTTTGAAAGTTGAAACACCATAAAAATGTTACCCTGCCTCCCCCTTTGGAAAATATATACACCCACACAAAGATGCATCTAAAACAGACAAACAATATATATTATCATAAATAAATAAAACATAGAAGGAAAAAAACATAAAAAACATAGAAAAAAAAAAAGAAACAAAAAGAAAAAAAAAAGAAAAAAAAAAAAAAAGAGCAGCAGCAGCAACAACAACTAGAATCCTATTATCCCAATTCCCAACACAGCCCCTGCCACCAGCAGGGCTTAAAAAGTTGAGATGTATGCCGACTCACCCCTATAGACCTAACCATTCAAAACAAGTACAGAGTATATTAAGTCAAGAAAAGAATAAATTTCTCATAGATCCAACTTAGCAATTGTTCTTTCAGTATGCCATGAT
Organism: Chenopodium album; assembly: GCF_948465745.1. NCBI lineage: Eukaryota > Viridiplantae > Streptophyta > Magnoliopsida > Caryophyllales > Amaranthaceae > Chenopodium > Chenopodium album. Next base: position 39,523,364 of record NC_137855.1, read on the forward strand.
CAATTAATATTAAATGGCACGTCGCTGGGTATATCAATAGTCAAAACTACCAATTTCTTTTAGGGGTAAGGAACATGAGAGATAATTTACCACTAATCATGCATAATGCACTTCAATTCAGCGTTACCAATTTCTTCTAAAGCAAGATCATGAACTATAAAAAATCAAAAAAGGTTCCTAAAAGTTTAAACAGCTTCTCTACCTACTTGAAAAGGTACAGTTTTGTATAAATAAAATGGAAAAAAAATATATATGAAGTCAGCATTTTTCTATGTGGTATAGAGAGTTAGAAAATAGAAACCATGAATCTATCTTGAGATCTTACCTGAATACCCCATGATACAACAAACTAAGCTCCAAATCAATGGATGATATGCCTAACATTAAACTATTAGTTACATTCAATTATTCACAACCAACTGAACATTAACAAAACAACATAGAAATTTCACAGAAAAAACCTGAAGACTTTGAAGGCTACAGAAATCCTGCTCAGAGGGGAATAAAAGGATTGAACTACAATCAATAAAAGCAGAGAATTTTTTAGGCACAATCAGCAATCAAATGATATGACAGCAGAATCAATGTGCACAAACCTGAAGACTTTGAAGGCAGTCAACAGGTTTTAACATGGAGAAAATTAAGTTTAATCTTCAAGCCCTTATAGAATAAAAGAGCATTAATTTTTCAATGCAGCATAGCAAATCTTTTTTATTATAATGCCATTGCAGCATGCCAGTATAAGTAAAGTGTACAGGATATACAAAGGTAATATTTCAGGTTCTAGGTACATCTTTCAACAAAAAACAGCCTCAAAGAATGGAAAAACAAGAAAATATATCTAATCCTGGATATACAAAGGTAACTTTCAAGTACTACTGTTTTACGTACATCTTCCAAAAAAAAAAACAGTATCAAAGAATGGAAATGCAATAAAATAATATCTATTCCCAACAGTAAAACCTGTAAATTCCATGAAGCTGGGAACAGAATTCCTTTGGTGACCTCATCAATAACAAGCTGCTCGCAGAGCATATCCTAAATGATAGCTCGAGTACACAGTAGTATGTTATGCCCCAAGCTATCTGCTCCTCTCAATATGAATCAAATTAAGATTTTCGAACATACCAGCAATCAGTATACCAAGAATGTTGTGCACAAATCATAATGTACGTTCAAGAACAGTGTGGCAAGAATGTGACATGATTGGAACCATAGCTAATAGCTTGAAGGCTTGTGTCTGACATATTTGTCAGCCACTTTCTTGGACCACCAAAGTCCCCCATTATATTGTAGGCATATGAAGGCCAACTTATGCTGTTATTACAAGAACTTGAAGCTCCCATACGGATCATCTTCTGTGTCCTCTCAAGTGCTATGAGACTAGAGAAAGTAGAAAAGCTGTTCCCCACAAAAACATCTGCTCTTAAGCATACTTCATAGTCGATTGCTGACTTGATAAGATATGGGTATTTGTCATAAATCTGATTAACACCGAGCTTCTTTTTCTCGAAAGGAAGCAAGCCTTCTTGCCAGCCATTCAATATTGTCTTGTCTTCCAACAGACTATCTGCAACAGCTAGATAAACAACTGTTGGTGTGCTCAGCTCCTTAATGTTCCCTACTCGTTCGATAATTTCTTCCTTGCTGCTACAAATTTCATTGATATTGGCTCTTTGCTCTAGCTTCTTACAATGAATCATCCAGTCTTTCTCTATCCTCATATGAACAGCCATATAAGGCATAGGCTGCAACTTGGATCTGTCCCTATTAGCACCCTGACCTAGCTCAGGCGCCAATTGATCACCTATTGCTTCAGCCCCTACAGCTCTAATCTTAGAAACAACTCGATCTGCTTCTTTTGCAAACTCATCAACTAAAGCTAAGCACTCAAAAACCTTAGCATAGTCCATCACAGGCCAATGATCATGCCAGAGAAATGGGTTCTTCCCAACAATGCGTATGACTTCATACTGATCATACGGGTCTCTGCTGAATTCCTTTAATTGATCAAAGTCTCTCACCAATGTCCACTTTCTTCCACTCCCTTTCTGCAGCTCTAGAACTTCAGTCTGATTCAATAGCTCTGAGTACCGGCCCAACCGAACAAACCCATTGCAGAGAGAATTAAACTTCCTAAATTGGAACACCTTATCAAATGAAATGGGCTGCAACTGATCTATTTCCTTATAGAACAATGAAGCACTCAGACTCGGCATCAGAAGGGTCCGGTTTAGCATTCGAGCAGTGAGGCACGCCCTAGCAAATGCTATCTTCTGATTGTTTAACCCCCAAACAATTTGTGGAACCTCCACATACTTGCCTCGACGAATCCCATAATCCGTATCCTTTTCTAATGGCCGAGCACGAATATCACTCACAACCAGCTTCCCTCTCACATCAACCCCAGAAAAACTGGGGAACAAAACAGCTCTCAACACCAAAGCAGCAACAACCAAAGCAAGACACTTACAAAGCAAGGAATTTAAAGGGGAATGAGATAATTTCCAAACCTTGAAATCCCACAAATTCATGAGTTAAGGCAAAAATTCCAAATTACTTTCTCAAAAGCATCAACTAAAGACAAATCCCAGGTCTCAAAATAACCCAAACATCAAACATTATTGGGATTCTTCAAAACCCCAAAACACATGCATATGATCTCCAAGATTTTTTCATCTAAACCACAAAACCCCAGAAAACTCTACAAGCAACAATAACAAAAATCAACTTTCCAGCAAATAATAATCAACAAACCCACTTCAATCTTGCTTTCAATTGACCAATTTAGCAACAATTAACCAATACCCAGATCTCAAAAGACCCTAAATTGAACTCCAATAGAAAGATTTACCAAGAAAATTGCCAAAAGATTGGGGCTTGGAATAGAAAAAGACTGACCTCAAATGGGAAAATATTAGTGAAGTGTATTAACCTTGAATTAGAAGTAAGATGGAATGCAAATATTCTTTTTGAAAAAGAGAACCAAAATTCAGATCTCCGGCTTCTCGTGATGTTTCCTGGTCGTGGCCAGAAGAGCATTCACATGCATTTTACACTAATTTTAACGACACTTCCTTTTCCTGGCCTTCTGGTTGGGATGTTGGAATGTTTGAATTATGGGGTCCAGATTTATGGCTTTCTTAGTTTGTAAACCTAACTTCTATTTAGACTGTGATTGTTATGGTTCATGGGCAAGTTGATTCGACTCGTAGAGAGGGCCATATGGTTTATTGGTGGTTCATTATATGACTCACTCACTCTTAATGAGTGTCGTACTTGAGTATAGGTCAATGGATGTTTTGAAAGTGTGATGAATATTGTATTAGATGATTCTTCGTATTTGAATTTCGTAATAAGTTGGAAAAAGATCACAAACTTTTAAATAAATCGGATGTACAATAAATATTGTACATCCGTTATAAAGTTACCCCTAAAATAAGCAAAAGTTACCCTAATATGGATAAATGTTACCCTAACATAAATAAATGTTACAAAGTATTTATACTTTATTGATAAAAGTTACCCAAAAAATTGTAAAAGTGACCCTAAATTTGATAAAAAGTGACCCCCGATGTACAGTAAATTACTGTACACCGGATGTATGCAAAAGTTATTAGAAAAAGATATGGTTTATGATTGACATTGCTTCTCATCCTAGAAGATTTTACTTTGGATTTCATTTCTATCAAGAATTCGATTGGCAAATATGTTAAAGTAGTCTTACTTCGGTGGACAATGTAGTTTATTCATAACATTATTTCGCGATCAAATTGTTTTACTCTTGATAAAATTACTAATCATTCAATTAGGTCAGTATATCAGACTGGGGATTTCATTTCTATCAAGAATTTGATTGGCAAATATGTTAAAGTAGTCTTACTTCGGTGGACAATGTAGTTTATTCATAACAACATTATTTCGCGATCAAATTGTTTTACTCTTGATAAAATTACTAATCATTCAATTAGGTCATTATATTAGACTGGATGTATTCAAAGAAAGTGGATATTAATAGGCAAAACATTCTTTTATAAGCACCAAAAGAATTTGTGATATGTATGATACTCGTATTATGCAAGAGGTAAACTCGACATTGGAAAAAAATTTCAATGTATCAATGCTTCGTGGTTCATTTCTTATAACTTGCAAGAATAATGTGCAGTATAAGTTATATCATGAATAACAACCCTCGCCTGTCAAAACCCATACTCTTGAGCGTGGGGGAAGAAAGGGATCCACCCCCAAGAGCCACAGGTGAGAGTCAACCCTGTGACCTGGGTCACAAAGCCAATCTCTTACCACTAGACCGAACATACTTGATCAGTAAAAATTCTCATAGATGCAGGGTCTGAGGACATTAAAATGTTGAGATATATGTCAAGTTACCATTGTAAAAGATGAATTGGTTATAAAAGGTATAACAGAAATGAATGATGCATTTTGTTGTACTGCCAATTTGCTTCAAATGTTTCCCCAAAATAATCAAAAATGACATTGGAAATTGCTGTGTAATTTTCCACCTAAGTATCTCAATGAAACCTATTTCAAACTATAAATCATTAACACACCATAACCACCCCTCCTCTTTACCAAGTTGTGGATTTTCAGGAGTTGGGCAGCTCCATATTTGATTCCACAATACATAACTACAAGTACATGCGATAACTGACAGACAGTACAGATGCAGAATAGGCTCCGAGTACTGCCCAAAATTCGCACGTAACCCAGGTTGACAGCTCAGCTCCTTGAAAAAGCCATTGTTTCATTCGCTTTGTATGTACCAGCTTCACAACCACAATTAAATGATCGCTGATTGACCAGAGTATACCATGACCTGCAACATCTTTAGAGAAAGTAATCTGGTGCAGGCTTTTTAGCAGGAGTTCCTCTTGCTTCCTGTATCATAGCACAAAACAGTGAGATCTTATCATTTCCTTAAAAGGATGTTAAAGAGAGCAGAATTCTAAAGATTTTTTTATTGGGACTAACAAGCCTATGTTTATCAGGCACTCCACATTGATAGGTCATGAGGAAGCAGTTTCAGAAACTGAAGGGCCAAGATATCATAACATGTTTGCAACTTTCAAGGTCAAGTTTTCTCATAGCTAAATCCTTAACCAGTAAAGGTTCATCAAATTCATCAGTAAATCCCAGGAAAATAGCTCAGCAAGTTGTGAAGAATAACATATAACTTTTCTACCATCAACATAATGAAAATGAACATGGGAAGTGAGCTTAAAGGTCTGCCAGCTATCTTCTCATGATTGGTTTCAACTGGTGCTCTTCCCCATGAGAGCCAGAAACTATAGCTCTTTAATGCTGAAGCCAAAGTTCATAACACAACCTAAAAGTCAAACTTAAGTCCCTGGCTTCTGGCCAGGAGTCAACAGTAGCGACTACTGTCACCAAACAGCCTATACAGTGAACAAGAAAAAGCAGGATCAGATATTCAGATATACAAACCTGTGGAGCAGCTTGAAAAACTCGGAACTCTTTATTAAGATTCTCATCAAGCTCAAGTATTGCAGCAACATTACCACATCTAGAATGTCCCCACCAAAGAACAAAGTGTTAGTTATATATATCATGGCCTGAATAGCTATTAATGGATGGGAACATGATTATAGATCTCAAAATTACCTATAACAATAATTTGGAGCAGACCAAACTGTAACGATCTGATGGTTAAACATCCATTTGAAACCTTCCATTACCAATTGATGCGCACGACATATATAATCAATGTTATTAGTGTGGTTGAATGAGGTAACGACACTGCCACCGAAAAGGTAACCAGCCCCACGAGGACTCATTCCCCAACCATCAACTGCATCTTCAGGGTCAGACCACAGGAGGTCGCACATAGCACCATCATGTGGTACTTCTTGCTTTCTGTCAATTGTCCGTATCTGAGCAATACATCAGTGTGAAGATCCAGCAGGAGACCCAAAAAAATGAAAAATAATATGAATTTATTTTCTAACCTGGTCTAACGTTGTTATGGATGGAGATAGACCACCATGAACACCAAAGATCTTATTCTCAATGAGAGCTGATAGACTGTCATATAGTAGAGTTACTCAGATATACAAGCGGAAATAAATAATAAATAAACAACACTTTGACTCTTGACATCAATACATCATTGCACATTCTCAATTGACTCAAATCATTGTGCAATCTTGATTTACGTATAAATTTAACAAGGAAATCAAACCTTAGGTAATCGAATATATCAGTGCAATATCTCCAAACATTCACAGAGCCATATTTACGGAGGCACTCATCGTAGAAACCATAAACCTGGGAAGCAAAGGATAATCAGTCACCAGACATCACTTTCTGAAATGAACCAGAAATAAGGTGTGACACAAAAACAACCTGAGTAATTTGACGACTTTCATGGTTCCCTCTAATTAGAGTAATCCGATCTGGATATCTCACCTACAATTACACAAACGATTAGTTTCCAAACTAAATAGTAAGAAAATGACAGAAGAACCTTACTTAATAAACAATTAATTTTATACAATGAAATTAAGATGTGCAATAGAAATAAAAGCACATTCCTGTTTCCCTGGCTTCCACTAAATATTTATAATGTTTATAATGATTGAGACATAAGGAGATAAGAGGATCCAATACTCTTCAGTGAAGAAGCCTTATTTCTCCTAAAACCACAACATCTTTATTGAGTCCCCTTTGGTATTTATTTTCCACTTTCTATTCAATACACTTTCTTCATTAGACAACTATATTTATTGAAGTCAAAAAGTCCTGCTTCTAGCAATCTCAAGTTTTAAACAAAGAAAGAAATTGCCATATTGGCCAAATATTAGTTAACATCAACATTACTCTGGGCCTCTAAAGGTTGGGAAGGATCCTTATCTGATACAAAGTACATAACAGCTGTCTTGCTATTTTATAAAAAGAAGCTTAAGCATTTTTTAATAATCTGCTTTGATTTAGTAAACTAAACCAGAGATAGTGAATTTTTGGTTCCCCTGAATATAGGCGCTGACATAGATCAACAATTTTTTACAACTCCTTGTTTCTATGGGCCAAATCACTCGCCTATGAGGGCTACGACTAAGAAGTCATATTATAGACTGTAGACTTTAATTATTGAGCAAAACACAACATGATTTTCCGTTACATCATAATAAAACAATCTAAAAAAAGATGGGGACAGGATTTGATCCTATAATAGTCAGCAAAAAGTTGACAGAAATTTCCATTAAGTAGTTGATGTTACAGTTGCATGAAAGACAGATTGTCAACTCAAACTCAAGTTGCAGGTCTAGGCAGGAGAAGGCTTGTATTTTGGGGCATAAAAACAGTTCAGAGGTATGATCTAATACGATGCTGAATCCTAAGACAACAAACTTAACATGAACCCCTAAATCATTAGATCAATAATATTTTTTTGTAGCAGACAGCTTTATCTAATCCTACAGGACATTTTTCCAAGGTTTTTCAATCACGACATACAAAGTGCTTCATATCTAGCTTGATTTGGTCAAGGTTATCACCCTGGAAAATTCTGAACCTTTAAAATAATCTCGCAATATGACTAGAATCTCAACCAAGACATTAGTTTCTTGCTCGTCAAACAAATGAGCATAGAATGATAGAAAGCAGCTTCTTCTTGGGTGCTTGTGCTTCCTAATACGAATTTTTCTCAGCCAACTGACCCATAAAAATTACACTCATTCATTTTAAACATGTATTGCATTGGAAATGAGCAGTTCTTCAAAAGCTAAAGGATTTATATATAAATGACGCTGACTACATACAAATAAAGAGAACCCAAATGCAGAGCATGGCTAAAAAACCAAGCCAGTTCTTGCACAAAAATTGATGACATAATACAGACGTTTGTTTTTAAATGTTCCAGCAGACCTAATACTCATATTAGTGGCCATGTAATTTTAACTTGAGGAGACATAAGAACAATGACTGAAAAAAAAGTATCCAGCATAGCACCCTGCTCTCTTTGCTTTCTAGGAGTGCAAATCATCCAGAAGAACTGAAACAACAATGGCTTACATTAACCGTTTTTAGTCACTGCAACATCAATCCTAACATAAAAAGGGTCACACCGAAGGCCAGGTCTCAGCAGATTCAAGAACGACCACCTCTGCAATCGCATATACAGATATGCTAGACATATATGGACCTTGGTTCATTGTGGGAAGCGCATCAGATTGGTAAGCACTGTAATATGTCTTGGTACATAATTAAATAGGAATGCCAAAACTCCTTATGGGCATTATGGCAGATGGGGGGACCAGGGTGGCCAGCCTGGAGTTATCATATAATATGAATAATATATTACCCTTTAAAAACGTAAGAAAGAAAACAAGTATAATGAACTTTGTTAAAATCAAGAGGTCAGGCACTCAAAACCACACACCCACCCCAAAAATAAAATTTATAAGTTATTTCCCCAAGTTCTGCTACTGCATAGGAGGGATCAAATCCTGTCTAACTGTTTTTTTTACTAACATTTAAGTGATTTGTAAAATCACAGCACCAGTTGTCGCTGGGTTTTAATTTTCTTGAATTGGCTCACTAACAGCAAGAAACTAAACTTACATCATGAAGTAAGAAGCAACTGGAGTATGAGTACTTTTCCCCAGGGCATTTGTTAAACTGGACTATTTGAAATGTTGATTTGCATATACTATGAAAAAATAAAAAATAAAAAAAAATCAATGGGTATCAGCTCATCAACACCATTATGTACATTCAGAAATGAGCTAACATCTCGCACATTTTAGTTAACAATAATATTCATCTGACTACTAAGTTAGCAAAAAACCAAGGCCAGAAAATCAAGGTTATAACATACCTTAAGGGCAAGAAGGAGTAGAAAAGTCTCCACGGAGTAAAATCCTCTGTCCACAAAATCTCCAAGAAATAAGTAGTTTGTCTTTGGACAATCACCACCCACCTTGAACAGTTCTTTCATATCATAAAACTGTCCATGAATGTCACCACATATCTGTGAAAGCATTGAATCACCAATTACTCTAATGTACTTCTCATGCTAACAAATCATACAAAAAATGAAAAATCAAATACAGGCTGCCAGCTGATGAATGAGAAGAAAATATATACAAGAAAACTTATTTCAAATTACACACCCCTACACATGGCTTGGAAAAGAACAACAGCATAAACACTTGTTGTAGTCCAAAAAAAGCCTTATTAATCTCAATTAGCTCATTTGAGCTCTTCTCATAAATCAAGATGATTACAAGCTACTCTAATAATGCTTGACTATAAATCGCATAGTGTAATTTACTGGTAACAGCATAGCAATACCGTGCAATAACATTTTAATAGCATTGTTTTAGACCATGGAGGGTCCACTAGGCCTTTATGAGATTCATAACGAGATGAAAAAAAAAAAAAAAAAAAAAAAAAAGGGATGAAAGGGAAAACCCATAAATCTTAATTAGCATCATAATAGGATTAAGGCTTAGGGACACCTAAGGCACTATCAAATATTAGGACATTACAACTTTGATTCTAATTCCTACAGTGCTACTCAATTATTCTCAAGTCAAAGGAAGATTTCCAGGTTGATGAAATGTCCAACATACCAACTAGAAATCCTGGGTAGAAACATTATAATTCAAGTAATCACACAAATAGGTTCAATTTGAACAACCCCACAATTCTTAATTTAGCCAAACCCTTTTACAATAAAATTGAAAGTGCTGAAACTACAAATGTTAATACAAGCAAATTTACAAGGCAAGGAGCCAATTATATAATCTGCTTCACAATACAAACAAAATCATTAAGCGACCACAATGCTACGTACATGTAATTTTTTAAATACAACCAAGCAATTATTATAATCGACTTCAATTAAAAGAAGGATAGTAGAGGGGAATGAAGTTGGACATGAGCCTAGGTTTACCGCCGTCCTGAGAAGACTGTTGTTAATAGGTCAGTAATCTAATTCTTAAGCTTTTGCAATTGATTGTACCTTATGTGGTGTAATTATGGTGTTTTAGGGGAAATTTCCAAGAGGTTCTGCAAGAGTTGATTGATTGGTGCAAAATGATTGCCATTAATGAGGCTAGATTATCATTAGATGAAGGTCATATATATTTTGGCCCACAGTGTGGAAAATGAGATAAGGCAATAAGTCAGCACCGTGATACTCCTTGGCCTGCTTCTAGCACTGACCTAGAGCTGAATTAATCAGCCTCCAGCCTCACAAGATATATGCAAGCTTCATTTGCACAAATAATGGCTTTTACTAGAAGTAACAAAGCATAGATGCCAGAAAGGCAGAAGTTCAACCTTCATGCAACAAAGATTCGCATGCATCAGACTTTGCATGTGGCATAATATGTGTGAGCTTGTCAGCAAGAACACTAACTAGCCTCACCATCATGAGCTTGACATGAATAAATGTCCCTACTCAGCTAAGCTTGTTTAGACACTAGCCATGAACTACACTAATGATGGTATTGGCTATCATAGGGCCATCCAAAGTTTGTTGCTACATTCTAGGCATGCTACACAATGTTGACCTCAATTCTAGCTGTAGACTAACTACTCAATGTGTGCAAGGCACTGCAAGTGACCTGAACTAAATGCTGACTTGCTTTGGGCTACTTCATGATTTTTGGGCTCCGGGTTCAAAGTCCCAATTCCAAATTTTCAACCAGTTGGATTACCTCCAAGTGTTATGGAAGAAATTGTCTATAGATACTTATCTCCCCTAAAGCTATATGATGGGTGCCGCCAATCTATCATAGACACAAAAAAGTATCATAATCCAGAGAGCTTAATATACCTAAACCTCAATCTAAAGTACCAAGCCAATATCTTATTGGACCAAAATCCATCTTACTAAGACCCCTGAGAGATATTTATAAGAACATTAACCACTCCAAATCAACTTCTCAACTTCTACCAAAATCCAGCTTAAAGTTCTATACAATTAAAGAGCATCAGGATTTGTCTATTTTTTCTTCTTTCGGCCTTTCCCATCATGTTCAAGTACTAAACCTCAGCTTCGAATTCAAAACACTATCACTCTCTATCTCCTACATTCCCCTAACTCTAACTTTTGCGGTAGAAAGAAAATGACACTGTATACATTAACTTTTTATGATCTCTATCACAACCCCGCAATCCAAGCCGGAGGTGAAAAAAATAGACCAGGCCAAGAGTCAAACCAAAATATTCAGTCCCCAATAGATTATTAATACTTCACTATGTTATCCAACCATCAAAATTTGTCACTATAAATTTGCCAATCATCAATCTATCAACTCAAACAAGAAACTAAACTTAATCCCCATTAAAACCCTTACTGCAAAATCAGCTCTTTTCTCTCCTATTTACCCTAATTAATCATAAAATAAAGCTCCACTCAAAATTGCAACCATGCTCATACAATTCCAATCATATAAAATTCACCCAATATGAGCCAAAATAAACAAAACCCAGAAAAATTTAGTGGCAAAACAACTAGAATTACAGCAATAAATATACAAATCCAATAATCAAACAAAAAACACCAGAAATCCACCCCAGAAAAGATGAGCAAAAAACAAACAAAACCCAAAAGAATTGAACATTTAAAATAGAAATTGAAAAGAGGAGAGAGACTAACAGTGACAGGAGCATCAACCCTTTGAACATTACTTTCTTCGACTAAAATTTCCATGGCTTTAAGGCAAAGTGCTTTCACTTCGGATTCTTTCAAGGGTTCGCACCTTTTTAGCTGCTCAATTTGCCTGTCAAGGTCTGACATCTTCCCATCCACCTCTTCACTTTCTCTATCTAAAAACTCTCGATTTTCTCTCTCCTCTGTGTAACAATGGAGGAGAGGAGGAGCAGATTTGGGAAGAGAGAGAAAATACGCTCTTTTTTAGTGAAACAAGCACTCTCTTTTATTTGTAGTTTATAATTTTATTTTTATTTTTCTTGATTCTTTTATTATGTTTTTTGTTTTCTTTTTCTTGGATTTGTTTCTTCTTCTTCCTTTTTATATTTTCAAGGGATTTAATTTGATAAATAAGGTATTTTGTAATTAAGTTGCCTATGACAAAATATAATATGTAGTATAAGATGTGGATCAAACAAATTGTATTATTAATTATTCATATTCAATAAAAAGAGAATTACACATTAAATAAATAAAAGATAAAAAAAATAAAAAAAAATAAAAAAACCAAATTTTCCATGCTGGTCCAATATTAATATGCTTTGTCATTTTAAGTTGGGACATGTCATTTTGTGTCTAGCTTAATCGTGTTTCTTCCAATAGACACCCCATGACTTAGCAAGCATAGTAACATAACTTGTCGTGCTTTTTTCATGTTGAGTCATGTTGTGTCCTGTCATACTTCTTGATATAGTATAAAATCTACTTAACATTTGAGTTGAATTGGTCCTTTCATTTGATCTCAAACTAACGCCAGCGTGACAACAAGACCTCTCCTTTCAATGTGGCATCTTAATCGTTTGATAAGTTGGGACCCTGCCATATGCAGATGTGTGAATAAAACCTATTATTGAGTTTCAACATATACTTAAACTTTTGATTGAGATGGTCTATTAGTATTTCTTGTCCAAATTAAGGGCTTGTTCTCATTGACTGAACTCAACTGAACTGAATTGAACTGAATATTTTATAAGAGAAGGAATTTAGGAGCTGAACTGAACTGAACTTGAACTGAGTTGAACTAAACTGAACTGAACTTCAACATAAGAGAACAGGCCCTAAGTCAGAGCACAACCCATCACCCATAATAATAACATTTCATACCATGCTTTTTCGTCCAAGCTTGGTTTAGTTTTGCCTCATGTTAGTGCAGCTAGTGCCATCTCTACTAGGATTGATATTCAAGGTCATGATTTTATTAGGTAAAACTACTACATTAAGTAGCATTATTACCTAAAATTCAATAATTTTTAATTAAATTAATACTACCTCCGTTTTTATTTAGTTGACACGTTTTGACTTTAACTCTATTCACACACCTCCCTTTGACCGTGTTTTGTGCTTTATACGTAATGAAAAATATAGTCATGTGGGATCTTGTTAGATTCATCACGTTATATACTTTCAAAATATCAATTTTTCATAATTTTTGCTTATCGAGAATTAAATATATTAATGATTGAATAAGTGCATTGACAAACGTGACTAAAGAAACGTGTCAACTAAAAAGAAAGGTTGTTTCTTTACTTATACGTAGTATTATTGAGTATTGACCAAATGGAGAATAAAACTTGGTAACACGTACATATATAAGAGACTTGTTATGTTTTCATTCCAATTAAAATTGTTACTTTAATTTGAGATACAAGTTTTACTTGCATTAACCGATACTTAAGATAGATATAACTGCTATCTTATGTAGCAATTTTCCCAAGCAAGTCTATTATTTGAAAAGCATTTCTAAATAAGCTTATATATACTTTTTATTTGAAACATGTCATTTTATATTGCATTGATCATAATTATTGATCCATGTTATATTATATTGAATTGAACATTCTTTTAGATTAAATTGTATAATTTGTATGTCATATAAATTGTATGTTATGCACTATGCATCATACTCTTAAAATTTAGCATCTAAGCTTTTGCCTCAACCCTCAGGTGGCTTCTGGATTCTCGGGTGCAATTTCTAGCCTCTTGGAGGAAGCATTTTTGGGGTTGTCTCTTCTACCAAAACTCTAGTGTTTTTGTTGGAAATTACTTCACAATGCTCTGCCACTCTCTAAGAATCTGTTGCTTCGGGGGATCTCAATAGATCCAACAACCTAGAATGTGAAACGTCATACCACTTTCGTGATTGTTTTTTCACTTCTCATCTTTGGGCTTATGCTCTAATTGCATTCTCTCATATTCTTTTGCATGATCTCAGAAACATTAGCTTTTACTGATTGGTTCGTAGACACAGTCTCTGTCTCTCTGAGTTTCGTTCCTCTCGGATTGGGACAGTTTGGTCTCCTTTGTCTCCTTCTATTGGGCAGTCACATCACCATAAGATTTTTAGACACGCAGTGTTATCTCCTGCCGCGATTTTCCATTTAGTGCAGGGTTGGATCTCTAAGAGTGTTTCAGCGCAAGGGTTTAAGTCCTTCGTCCGCCCGTTAGGGAAACCTTGGGTAGTCAAAATTGTAACCGAGTCGGGTTCTTCCCCTACTTCCGCAACTTCTGATTCTTGCTATCAAGGTGACTCCTCTTACTTTGACATTGCCTTCAATTCTTTTTTATGGGGCTTGGAGTGTTCGAGATCTTAGCGCAGGAGCATGTTGGATTTTTATGGAAGTTTTTAGATTCTGTGTTGAGTGGTTACTCGAGAGCATGTCACTCCTCTTCAATTCGGCCCTTCAGTCTGAGTTATAGGCGTGTTTGTGGGCTCTTCAGGCCGCTGGTCATCAAGGCTTTCGTCGTCTTCTTATCTAATCCGACTGTTCGAATCTTTATTCGGGATGGTGGTGACGTCGACTCGTCGATATGTCTTGCCTGTCGCTTCATGATATCCGTGTTTCTCTCTTGCGGTTCTCTGTCTGTAAGCTTCGCAAGGTTCACGTTAGTGGGTTTGCCCCGGCTCACTGGTTGGCTATTCAAGCTCGTCGTTGACAATTGCTTTGTTGGTCTTTTAGTTTTTGTGTGTTTGCTTCTTGTCAATAATTTTAAAAAAATCTAAGCTTTGACAATTATCCGTTGACCTTATGTGACCATTTTTCCAATTTTTTTTTTTTTTTTATAAATAATTTGAAAAAAAAACCGTAAAACGACGTCGTTTAAGGCAGCGAAGAGCCACTAAACTCGTATGATTAGACTAAATTAAAGAAAACTGTGCTCAAAGCGGTGGCGAGTCACGACGTGCCTCGCTTTCCCCTTCACCCCACCAGCCTTTCTCTCTCCTCCAAACTTCTTTCATCATCATTTTCATCTGCTTCTTAAAAGACGCTGTCTCCACTTTTTCTCTCTTCAATTAATCACTCAATTCCCCAAATTCAATCTATAAGAAGGTAAACCCCTTTTTAAAAATTCCAACTTTTTAATTTTTGTTAATTCTGTTGTTACTCTGTTGTTGTTGTTGTTTGATCCCAGTTCATTTTTACATTTGATTTGTTTATATCAATTTAGCTTCTATAAGTTCGATTTTGTTAGCTCAATTTCAACTTGCATTGTTCAAGATTTCATTTTTAATTTATTGCCATTTTTTTAATTGTATCGTGATCATTTTATTTTATCTGGGTTGATTTGAATTGTTGATTAGTACTGCTGGAAAACCCTCTTTGGATTATGGATTTACGGGTAGGATTGTGAAGTTGAATTCATGATGCTTGGATTTTTTTTTTTTTAGAAAAAATTATTTTATTTATCATAATCTGTCTAAGATGGTGGGCATCAAGATTTCACGATTGTATACTTAACTACAACTGTACAAATATAACATGAACTTTATGTAGACGGTATGATAAATTATTTCATTTTTATTAAGAAATTGCCACTCGATATACTCCCCGTTTGTATTGAGGAGATCAACCGGGAGTTTCTTGTGATGTTAGCCGACCCCAAACCATTTTCGGACTAAGGCTTTGTTGTTGTTGTTGTTTAGATTAGTTTTATCTATAGGTTGATAACATTTTTCTTGAGGGAATTTCGGCAAAATTTGATGTTGTTTTGTTAAGAATATTATTTCACTTCGTTGTTCATGACATTATTTTTGTTTATGAATGCATATATCCTTGTCTTGGGGTAGGACACAATTTTTAACTTGCATTTTATTTTTTGAGGAAATTTTTATTAATTACTCGAAATGTTTAAGTTGGTTTTCCCGTTTCTGTGTCTTGTGTTGTTTTGTGGTGGTTGGGGGGGGGGGGTGTTGAGGCTGTTTTGTTGGAAGAGTAGCTAATGCCATTCTTATTACAATATACTCAATAAACTTTTGTTTTCTTATAAGGTTTGATGGCTTCGACATCTGGGGACTCTTGGATGAAGGAGTACAATGAAGCGACCAAATTAGCTGATGATATTAATGGCATGATATCAGAGAAAACAGCAATGTCAGGTTCAGGACCAGATTCACAGCGTCATTTTTCATCAGTACGGCGAAAGATCACAATCCTTGGGACTAGACTTGATAGTTTAGAATCCCTGTTATCTAAGCTTCCTAGTAAGAAGACTATGTGAGTCTATATCTCAGGATATTTATGATCAACTTATCTTAAAGCTTAAATTAGTGCTTTAGATGTGTGAAATTGCTGAATTTTGTATGCGAAGTACTTAATACGTCTAACATATGTGGCATGTGGCTCATTTAATGTCCTTTTTTTCCTCTGTATCTGATCTGTCTCGGTTCATCTAGAGTTGTCATTTTCAAGTTGATAAGTTATGGATTTATTGTCCTTTGCTGTAGGAGATAGAGATTAGCTTTTGTAGGTTTTATCTGAAGGGATCCCCCCCCCCCCCCCCCGGGTAATAATAGGCTAATGCTCGTTTGCCTTTACCTTCTATCAATCTCTCTGTTACCACTTATTATCTATCAACTTGTATTTTATTTTATCCTTTTGTGTTGTTAACTCTCATTGAGCTCAACTTAAGTTGACATCTCTCCCTTTAAGATATTGGCTTCTTCAAATGTCATACAATATAGTGTTATTGGAGGGAGAATGGCTTTCTGGCTCATGTAAGTCTTGTGGCTATGTTTTAATAGGGAGTAGGGTCTGAAAGGAAGTGTGATTTAGCCGATGTAAACAACAGTTGGGATTTCGTTTGATAGAGAGTTTTTGAGGAACAAAATTAATACCATGCAGGTCTTCAGTCAATACATGTGGTTTAGGACCTTGTAAATTTGAGTCACGAATGAGGTTTGTTGGTGGCTTGGTGCATTCCTTCTGTAATGTGCTGTTTTCCCCTGTGCCAGTAAGATGCATTACGATTTAAATGCTGGAATTATATGATTCGTGCCTCTCAGCGCCTATGGTCCCTGTTGGTGGAGCTATTGTATTTTAAAGTATGACAAATTGCATGGTGGCCTGGTGGGTGACTGGGTTCTGCTTTACACATTGATATTCAAGAGATTTTCTCATGGAGATTGTGCTTTCTTGTGACATTGCAGAACAGAGAAAGAGTTGAATCGCCGCAAGGACATGCTTTCAAACTTGAGAACGAAGACGAATCAAATGGCAACCACTTTGAACATGTCAAATTTTGCCAACAGAGACAGCTTACTTGGGCCGGAGACAAAGTCTGTTGATGCCGTGACTAGAGCTTCTGAGATGGATAATCAAGGCATTGTTAGTCTTCAAAGGCAAATCATGAAGGGTGAGTTGTTTAATCTTGTTCAACTGGAACTTGTTTTAGTTATTATTTTTTTTTTTCCCTGCTTCCATTGGTTCCTGGGACAAGTTTTATACTTTTATTACTGTGTATTATTTATCTATTTTAATTTTTATGTTGAATTTGCATTTGGACAGAGCAAGATGAAGGGCTTGAACAGTTGGAGGAGACTGTTATGAGTACAAAACATATTGCACTCGCTGTGAATGAAGAACTTGAGCTACACACAAGACTCATTGTACAGTTTCTACCTTTGAGTTAGATTGTTGTAGAACCCCTATTTAATGTTTCTTGAACTCCAAGTGTTCAACTATGGACTATGGAGTATGTAGTTATGTACTGATGCTAGCATAATTTGATTATTTATGTGATTGTCATCCTGGCAGGATAACCTGGATCAACATGTTGAATTTACAGGCTCTCGAATGCAGGTAGTGATCTCCCCTTAATTTAAATTCCTGTTCCCTTTTCTGATTTGAACGATGTTTAGCATCAAATTAATGTGGTGCTACCGAGTTGTGTTTAAGGGTTCAGGCAGTGTTTGTCCTTGGTCATTCATTGACACATTTTTGATATCTTCGCCCCCATGTAGGATATCCATGATATGCTTGTTCTGAACACTGTAAACTTAGAATTGTTTCTCCTAACCAATTGTTATAAAGCTTTCAGTTCTCTTTCCAGCTTAGCTACTGTGATTTTCTATAGATTAGATCCATTCCATGTGCTCTAGTGCATAGGTATAATTATTTATGTGTCTGAACTCTTAGTACGGTTTTACCTTGTCTTACATACAGATTAATAATATACGGTGGAAACTTTCTTATATTTAGATGTCTGTTTTATTCATTTGTTTTGACAAAATTTTTCAAGTGTGAAATTAATTCTTGTGGACAGGACTTACAGCTCATTAGGTTACTTGTAGTTTGCTGGGTCACCATTGTGTGTTAACTGAGACTACATTAGTATTCCCTTCATTATTCTTGCCCAATCCATTTTATTCACGGAGATGCAAGAGTTTGTATCTGTATCTTATAGCAATGTTGGGAAACCCCATGTTACATCTCACTGGCTTGGGCTCATTCTGCCAATTTTTCTTATGGCAAATTGGATTACTTAATGCTCCTTTGGTTTGGAACGTTGTAACATTATCTCAATCCCTTGTAAATAAACCTGCCTTAAATTTTCTAAAGACCCTTTATCATAGCCTTCATAGGTATATAATCGGCAGATTTAATCTTAAGATATTTTGTGAAGACCAATGACAAACTATCACCACACTACAAACACTTACAGTTTGCTCTAGGCATCCAAAAATAGTAAATGTTACTATTATTTTGGATGCAGGGAGTAATTAAAAGTTAGATTTAAGCGTTTTGGATAAGAAAGGAATAGGTGTTAGTTTTCATAGACTATATCTCTTTGATTTTGCAATGAGCATGATGGCAGTCTTCTATGAATGTTTTAAATTATTTGGTTTCATTGCTAGATACTAACTCCAGTGAACCTCTGTATTGTTGTGATGGTTTGTTATCACGAAAACAGCGTATATCGAGGAGTCTTGCAATTCTGAACAAGAAAACCAAGGGTAGTTGTTCCTGCTTGTGCCTACTGCTGTCAGTTGCTGGGATTATAGTTTTAATCCTTGCTATCTTTGTGTTGATAAAGTATTTATGATAGTATGTATTAAGTGTGTGTGTGTGTGTATAATGTAATGTTGTGAGAATTCTTCTATTTTCTTTTTTTTGTTTTTCCTTTTTGTTGCCTGCTTCTTGTGAAGTCAAGTCATGGATTGGTTTGCCCTGCTGTATGCGATGCTTAAACTACAAGATTAAAGCAATTTGAGTGTTCGAAAAGCTTCTAAGAATGCAAGGGATATTTGATCAAAACAAGATAAGTGGGGAGAAAATATTACATTCAAGTTCCCATTAATAGTGGACTAAGGTGATTCAGTTTCCGGGTAAGATAATGTCAATAATCTAATTTTAGTCATACAATTTGACGCGAGAGGCTACAGCAGAGAGCCAATATGAGTGTTGCCTTTCCTTAGTCAGGTAATGATAACACGAATTAGGATCACTACGTTCTTATGGTCTTTACCTATTGGAAGAAAGATCGGAGGCAGGACATGAAATCAGTAGAGAGCCAACATGTGCTATACAACTAATGACATGATAGAACCGCCAATGGCCACAACACAACGCTAATTCTCAACCTTCTTTAGGGAGGGATTTACTATGAAGTAATTATGTGGGTGCTAAACAAGGTGATTATCACAACTGAGTGAAGATCGAAGCACGAAAATTAAATGAAGTAACGTTACTCATACTATTGAAGGGCTAGTACACGAAAGAAACCAATTTGTAGTCTACTAAAAGCGTGCCATTTAATAGTGAATGTTGTTCGTAATATGGATTCATAAGTGACTAAGTGAGATGATTTCATGCCATTGTGTGTAGTAAGGTTTGTTGTGTATGCAATGTATACACCATGTGGCCTCCTAGCAAGCACTCGTAACAAAAGAGGTGCTTGTTACTTGAGTAGTTAGTTTTAGGTCCTATATTTTGGCTTGGTGTGATACTATGGTCTTTGAAGACAAGGCTACATATGATGTAGTTAATAGAGAAACATGTTTAACACCATTGTACAAGGACAATAATTGGTGATTTACAGACTCATGGCATTGGTACTTGCTAGGTCCGAAGGAGCCCGAGGCTCCCAATATTTATTAGGCAAGGAAAAGACGACCAATTGAAGTACATGTACTTCATAACAAATCACATGTATTAGAAATTAGCAAATTTATACTCATTGACATGAAATATGACCCAACTACAACCATTGACATGAACTTGTCTTTAAAATCAAATTAACATTAAACAACCTAATTATAACCGTTGACAAAACTTAACTATACAATCTAATTACGGAGTAACATTAAAGAATAAGACGCACAATAACATATGAGTTATACAATAATGTACTCAACACATCCAATGACATGAGCTAATGAGCTACGATGTGTCAATGAAAAAAACCACTATAATGATGTTTTTAGCTTTACTTAATAAGTTCATGTCAATTTACTTGAGAGCAAGAGCAAGTACAAATACAAAATAAAATAAAATACAGAGTATTACACAATTAACCCAACATTTAATTATGTGACAAAAAATCAAAAATAAACCTTAAATTAACATTACAAGATTTACGACACTTTAAAAGTTCAAAGAGTTCAATCCATGGTAGGTTGGTATATATTACTCCGTATAACTTCTTCGTCTTCTCTTACACCCAAAATCTTGTTAATTCCCGCTAACAAGTCAAGCTTCAATCTTTACTTATGCACACGAACTTAAATTCGAAAAATCCTGCACATTATCAATTTCCATCTTTCTCTCTCCTCAATTGCTGAAAACCCAGCGAAAAAAAGACAGAAAATTGAGGTTTTTGGGGAAAATAAGAAGTGGGGTTTTGTGATACACGTAAATTAATCCAAAATTGACTACACCCATCAATTCTTTCCAATTAATTTCGTTAAAATCACCCAAAAATTGTTTCTTTTGATTGATTAAAATAAGGGATGAGCGTAATTCAAAAGGAGACGATTGAGGTGATAGCTCAAAGCATTGGCATCAATAATTTATCCCCAGATGTTGCTCTTGCTCTTGCCCCTGATGTTGAATATCGCGTTCGAGAAATTATGCAGGTAATTTTCAATTAAACCCTTAATTTATTTTGTTTGTGTTTTATTTTAGTATTAAATTGTATGCAAATTAAACCCTTTTGGGAATTTTGGATTACTGTTGATTTTGAAGAAAATTTAGGAAGTTCTATGGATAGTTTGTAAGCAATGTTTAAATTTTTGAGTACGAGATTCGATCCGATGTCTTGGATTTTACACCAAGATTTTAAAGAACTAAGCTAGTTGGCCTCCAATGTCAGCAATGTTTGGCATGTGAGGGTGTATTGTGGGTTATACTGTGTGAATGAGTAGAATTTGAGGAAAATTCTTTGGGGTTTTGTTGTTGGTTCAATCAGTGGTTCAAAATTGAGGTCACATTTGAGATTAGGATGTTGAATTGGATAGATGGGCTGAGATATGACTGTCTACTACTATGTAATCGATATTGATTCGAGCCTTGTTTGGTGTTTTTGGTTGCATTGGAGTGATGGGTGGTGGAGTTTGTCAAAGAGATGATCGAGAAGCATAAAGTATTGGCTTGTCTACTCAATTGATCGCTTTCGTGTTGCTGGTGATCTATTTGGCTTGTGTTTACCTATATGTATTTATTTAATTGAATGTCCAAATTTTGATTAAGTTTATGTGTAGAAATTATACGGATGTCTATTTCTACTTGCTCCATTAATTGAGTTTTTATAATACTAAGTTTTTGGGTGATTTGTGTTAATCTAGTTGATTTAAAGTAACTACTTGCCCTGTGATCTTGCTGAAATCGAAACATTGGATAGCTTCGAGGGTCTTTCTTACTTGAATTGTATGAAATATGAATTTATTTTCTCATATCACAATGCTGTGGAATGTATGGTTAGAAGAAACTGAATTGAGATTTTTAATTTTATAGGAGGCAATCAAATGCATGCGACACTCTAAGCGCACAATTTTAACAGCAGATGATGTTGATGCTGCTCTCAACTTGAGAAATGTAGAGGTAAGAGTAAAACTATACTTAGTAGTTTCTATAGAGCTAAAAAGGTACTTTGATGACATAATGAAGCTTGTTTCTTTCAAACATATGTGTGGTTTGGCTATTGGATAACTATTTTGCACTTCATTCCAACGGAACCAAAGATAACTCTTTTGTTTTGGGTTACCATGGGCGTAGCTTATCAAACTATTTGCGCTTATTATTATGAAGCAGCAAACAGCTATAGCATTTTGAATCAAGGGGCTTTTGGAAACAACCCATATAGCCTTTTTTGATTAGGTATGGCTGTGCATACATGGTCTCCTCTATGCTACCCGTTACCCAAAGTGGGAGCCTGTTTACAATCATAGTTGTTGATGTTATCGGTTATTCGGATTTTTTGGTGCTTAAGCTGATTCTTTGACCTATATTGATTCTTGTTGTCTGTGCATCAGCCGATCTATGGTTTTGCCTCCAATGATCCTTTGCGTTTCAAGAGAGCTGCTGGACAGAAGGATTTGTTTTATGTTAATGACATCGATCTAGATTTAAAAAATGTAAGGTCTAACTAATTCTTATTTTAATTAACTTCAGTTCTCATCCTATTTATACCCATAATCTTTCTAATCGACATAGGTAACTGAAGTACCCGTGCCAAGAGCACCCCTTGATACCTCTCTTTCGGTGCACTGGCTGGCTATTGAAGGCGTACAGCCTGCCATTCCTGAGAATCCTCCAGTTGAAGGTATCAAACCTTGATATTGCATGGTGTTTAGTGATTTGATTTTGCAACATATGCCTAGAAATTAATATATGAGTCACTGATGCAAAATTCTGATGCTGATCTATGTTTACAGCTCTTGCAGCTTCATCTGATGGAAATAAATTAGAGTTCAAAGAAGAAGGAATCCCTATTGACATTAAATTACCGGTCAAACATGTCTTATCTAGAGAGCTTCAGGTTTATAAATTCAACGTTTTTTGCCTTAAACTTTCACTGATTTATGATTGCCTAACGTTGACCCAAGCCTTTCTTCCATTCTGAATGTAGCTTTATTTTGACAAAGTTATTGAGCTTACTACATGCAAGTCTGATACCGTTCTCTTCAAAGAAGCTTTGCGGAGCTTGGCAACTGATTCTGGACTTCATCCTTTGGTACCTTACTTCGCATGCTTCATTGGTGATGAGGTAATTTGTGATGCTCTTTTGTCTACAATCCTTGATTTAATTTGTATCATACCTTCTATTTTTTTTAGGTGATTGACGATCTGAATTGAGTCAAATGACTACAGGTTTCTCGGAATCTAAATAAATTAAGTCTCTTAACTGGATTGATGCGTCTTGTTTGGAGCCTTCTCCAGAACCCACATATACATGTAGAGCCTTATGTAAGTCCAACTCTACTTTACACTGGTATGGTTGGGCATCAGCTTACTTGTCCCTTTCATTTGCCAAATTGTTCCATTTGCTGAGTCTATTGGCTTTGATAAGTTTTTTTAAGTTTCTAACTAAGGTGCTATAACTAGTATTTGTTTACTTTAATATATATTATGATTGATTGTCATAGCTTCTTTAGCGCAAAGGCTTTTTTTTTGTTTTTTTGTTTTTTTGTTTTTTTTGCCCTAAGAGAGAACCACGAAGAGAAATGAAGTAGACAATATTCAATTCTAGGCCTTAGGCAACGGTAGTACCACCCCCAAGACTCTAATTAACATAGCTAGTTGGTATTTACTTATTTTTGGTACATGTTCTTGGCCTGAAATGAAATTTGTCATGGCATTTTTTCGACTTAAATATTATCCTATCTTGTAATCTATTTTTCAGTGTAAATCCCATCTGTGTACTTTGTATACCAATTATAAAGATCCGGTTTGCTCAACGTACTTGTTGCCTAAGACTTGCTGACTATATAATCATCTGAATGTTTTCTTCTCATTACACCTGAACTTGTAATCATGACCTTTTTTGTAGGTGCACCAACTTATGCCTTCTGTCATTACCTGTTTGGTAGCGAAGAGGCTAGGGAACAGATATTCTGACAATCATTGGGAGCTGAGAAACCTTAGCGCAAACCTGGTTGCCCGAGTATGTCAAAGGTATGGTCTGTATTACAGGATGAATTATCCTAAAGAAAAATAATGTAGAAACTATGCTATTTTTGTTGTGGTTATGCAGTTATGGTGTATAACTATATAATTACTTAGGTGAACAAACAATGCAATCTGCAGTAGGTTATATCACATACTATTATCTTGCTCTGCTCTTGGCTGCCCTTTTGTTAACCAGATCTTTGTCTCTCTTCTTGGCTGTTTGTCTAATTGGTTAAAAAACCTTCAACAGATTTGGGCATATTTATCACAACCTCCAGCCTCGAGTCACCAGGACACTGCTCCATGCTTTTTTGGACCCAAAAAAAGCACTGCCTCAACATTATGGTGCTATTCAAGGGCTCGCTGCCCTTGGACCTAGTGTGGTATGTTTCATAAGCAAAGAGTTTAAAGGAATTAAAAGTAAACATTAATACTTTTATTTATCTATGCTGCTATACATTTTTAATTTTGTATACCAATTATCAATTATAGTGGTAATTCTATAAAACAGAGGCAAAAGAGAGGATATTGATTTTTCCATTAAGAGCTTGATCAATGTCTTATGACTTTAGGTTCGTCTGCTGATACTTCCAAATCTAGAGCCATATATGCAGCTTCTGGGGCCAGAGATGAAACTAGAAGGGCAGAAGAATGAGATTAGAAGGCAAGAAGCTTGGCGGGTCTATGGGGCCTTATTGGTGAGCTTTTAGTACCAAATATCTAGTATTACTATGTTCTTCAATTTGTTTTGAACTGACACAATATTACATGTTCCAGTTTGCATCTGGCAAATGCATGCATGATCAGCTGAAGAAATTTCCAAGCTTACCACTTCCGTTGGCAAGACCTATCTTGAAGTCCAATAAGAAGATTGTGACCATGCTACCTAGTAAGTATTTAATCTCTTTTGCGTTCTTTCCTAGTTTTTTTAAGAACAGGGTGAGGGGTTGGTTTGGTGGTTAGGCGTATGCTTTATATAGTGAAGTGACTTGCAGCAAGCCAGCTCTTATCTTGTGTACACAGTATAGATGCTCGCTTGGTTAAGTTTGTAGTTCTAGGGGGGCACATTTTTGGGTTCTCCTTGGTTCTGTGAGAGATAGGCAACCTCAGCCCACATATTCATTATAAAGGAAAAAAAAGTAATCATCCTATGTGACACAATATGCTAACATGTAAGCTGCCATCGGCAAGGTCTGGGATACTAAGGAGTGGGGAGGTTCTGCAGTCTAATTTCTATTTTATGCAATGAAGGCATCTAGAGTATTGCACTTTGATGAAATGTGAATATGAGGTTGATATTAAAATGAGTTTTTTTTTCGAACCATCGCAACAAACTGACAATGTTGAATTTTAATCCTGCTATCAAAGCAGGCAATATAAGTATATAACTTTCAAAGCCAAATATGGGTTCCCTTGGACCTTTGACTTTTACACTGTCATCTTTTATTCTCAATGGGGAGAATTACTTGTAAAAAGAAATTTATTACATATCGTAGTCCTTAAAAAGTTTTTAAATTGTTCCCGTATACCCTGTTGGGCTAAGTTTTATTATTCAGTCGGACAAGGCAGTGCAAACACCAGGTGGGCGGTCCCATGAGAGACATGAATATGGGTTTTTACTTGACCATGGCTTCCCCACCCCCCTCAATAGAATGTATGAAGTCTTAAAATTCTTGTGAGAAGATTGCACCTCATCCTTTGGATTTGTGTCAATCCCTGGGTTCTGCCTTTATCTTTTTGTTACTTTTCCAGGCAAGCGAAAAGCTAGCACGGACAACCTGCTACAACAGCCGCCACTGAAGAAATTATCAACCAATGGTGCAATGGGAGTGATGCCAGTGAACTCCATGCAAGCCAACATACAAGGGATTGCTGGAGGATTTGCTGCAGCCGTTGGGGGACCTGATGCTGGCCTTTCAGCAATTAGCCAGCAATTGCAAAATGAAAATGTCTCAGGAAGCAGTGGTAGACGAGAGAAAACAGACGTTCATGCTAAAAAGGCATCAGCCCTTGCTCTGGCTTGGAAGGAAGAGACAGACGGTGGTCATTTGTTATCATCCCTCTTTGAACATTTTGGCATTAGCATGTTTTCTTTCACTCCATCCCCTGAACTATCGTTATTTTTGTAGTTGCTCAACACGATACTTCGAAGATTGTATTCGAAAGTGTAAATTAATTGATATTAGTCATTCAGTGCATATTATTTAAAATGTCAACACACAAAAACAATCCTAGTTTACAGTCCCCTTATTTAAAAATTAAAATGGTCTAATATGCATTTATGTTTGATAACATCGTACGATATCAGGAAGTAAACACTGTAAACGATAAAAGCCATAATCTTGTTTCTAATAACATTAAGTTAACCGCAAGTGCATACATACTAATGTGTTTTCTTTAGTTGTTTGTTGCTGGGATTTGGCTACTTATCAGGAAGGATCATATGTGCTTGGTTTAGTTGCTTGCTGCGTAGATTTGTCTACTTCCGGGAATGGCGACAAGGCTTTCTACGCACACATGAGCTTGTAACAACAACTTAGGAGTGCCTCCATGAAGTTGAACCTCGGAATAGGATTTATCTCTAATGTTGTACCAATATAACCTTGAGTGATTTTTGGAGAAGAACATCAATTTTAGATTACAAATAGCAATAGGAGTACTCCAACCAGTTACCCAATGATAACGAAAGCTCGGAGTGCAACATAATTTCACCCAAGAATGTTTCACTCCGTATTCTTTCATGATCCATATATCGTAAAAGTGACCCCCCCATTCAACCAACAAAAACAAACACCCGTCAAGAATCTCCAAATCTAGATGGGCAACCCTAGTACCGTACTTCCTAGGCAATGGCACTCGAGTCCATTGCTCCGTCCAGAGATCAAAGCAGTCAATCCGATAACAAGGATCCAAAGAAAGGTCTTGGGAGATCCAATGCAGTAAATGGTTGTTTACGACGACACACCTAGTTCCCATCCACTCCCTCGATATAGAGGGACTATATGCATTACTTTCGACATGTTTCCATTTATTGCCCTTCAGACTATAAACCATAACATTGCTTTTTGGTACACCATCGACGATGGATGATCTCATAACACTAATGATCTTATAATCTCGACAAACTTCATCAAACCCAAACCCTAAACACAAATTATCATCTCTATTTTTCTTGATACGACGAGAGGGTATTTCTTTGAGAAATCTAGTAAACGGGTTGAGCAATATAATGTGTTTAAAGTCTCCCAATATAAGACATACCAAACCATTGCATGATCCAACCACGAAAATATTGCCCTTCCTCCAGTTAATAACCCGGGAAAGCGAAAACTTCACTTGGGGGAGTTCAGGGGCATTAAGGTTTAAGGAGCTAAGGTAACAATCATTCCCGGACATAAAGAGGCAGCGTTTGCCTTCATCGAAAGCTAGAGAATGTCGAAGATGGAGATCGACAAATTCTGGGGAGGAAATTAGAGCTAAAAAAGATTTGGAAACGCATTTGAAACGAAAAAGAGACTTAACGGGTAATCTAGGGAGTATATCTGTTTCTATAATATCCATAGGAAGTGTACAAGTTTTTCTCATCTTCATGATACAACAAAGTCTGAATTTTGAGCAGCCGAATAAAACTATAAATTTATGCGCATATAATAGTAAGAGTAACTGAATTCAAGCCTAATTCATACAAAAACCCTAATGATAATTAACAAAGAATTTTAAATAATATCTAAACTAGTTATAGGAATCTAATACTTCGTATATATCTAACGAATATGTGCTATTGTATGGACTTGATCTAGTAAACTTACTAGAATCCTGAATCCCAATAAATAAAAACTAATAACAATTAAAAAAAAAAAAAAAAATTAATACTGTAATAATAGTATCATAAATCAATATAAAAAAAATTTCTAAAAATAAACAATGATGAACCCACCTTCCTTAATTAAAAGGTTTCATATCAAAACTACCAATTTATCTCCGGCAACCCTTTCTAGGGTAGGAAAAAAAGGATGGAACATATCTCAGGTCGAGACGACAGCGTGTTCCTCCTGATCTCCTCCGACCGTTCATTCTCTATCCCTCTCCACTCTTCCCCACACCCATCTCCTTCAATTAATAGTTTTGGCAATCAAGAAATTAATTGGATAACAATTATAATCACTCAACCCGAATACTTTGATGCTTTTTTGTACAATTATAAATTCTGATACACAAGCTTCAACATCGTAAAAAAATTAATTGAATCGGGTCAAAGTTAAGCTCTACTAGAGTTTACCATCCATATACTTTCAGCCATGAAATTGAAAAGATTTACATTAGCATGTTTCATACTGAAGGATTTGCGTTGGAAATATCAAAGAATCAAGCAAATCCTAGTTAAAAAAATAAAATAAAATAACGCGTGAAGGGAGATACGAGGTAGGAATAAGCAAGATGTAACATTGATTTTTTTTCCAAGATCATAATAAACCATGACCAAGAGATCAAACAATGGCATGGCAAAAGGAGTTATGTTTCAGACTCTAGAAGAACAACTTTCTTGGAGGTTGTCGTGGTGGTACGGAGTTTGGAGAGAGAGAGGATGAGTTGGGAAGACCAGTAGATCCTTTGCTTTCCTGGGTTACTTTATCGAAAAGCCTTGAAGCTTTGGGATCTGTTAATAGTGTCTTTTGAAATGACTGGGAGAAGCCTGTGGCAATGATGGTCACATGAATCTCTCCATTGTAGCGATCATCCACAACAGCCCCAAATATTATGTTAGCTGACGGATCTGCTAAACTTGTAACTACCTGAAAAATGTCGAATTTATAATATTAGTACGGTCGGCCAGTCAAGCATGCTGAAAAATTTACTAACTGAACTCAGAATTCAACTAGTTTAATAGTTTCATTTGCCCTTATTCAGACTTATTTTGTAGCAATTTTGGAAGCATTCGAATTTAGTCAGTTGTTCATATTTGTTGGCATATGACTTATATAGCTACATAGCCTGTTTTTCTGCGATTATTTCTTTCGTCCGTTCCCTGTTGTTTCCAAGAGATTTTTGAACAAAATTTATTCAGATAAAGGGGCAGACTAATCTATAACTGTACCTGTGATACTCTATTAACTTCCTGTAATGTTATATCCTTTCCACCGGTTATATTGTATACAACACCAGTTGCAGATTGTATGGATGACCCAATAAGAGGTGCCAAAGTTGCTTGCTCAGCTGCTTCTTCAGCACGGTTTTTACTAGAGGAAACACCCACCCCAAGCATCGCCGTTCCAGAATCCTTCATGACTGCCTTGACGTCAGCAAAGTCCACGTTTACAAGTCCTGGAATCTAAGGAGCAAAAAAGAAGAATTTTAAACTCTACAAGATAAGAAGAGCTTATACTCAGGATATTGCCTAAAACCAAACTCTCCTTTCTGCTAGTATGTACATGCCCCTCAAATATCTAGGCTCTACACCACCACCAATATGTTAATTGTGGCCATTAACAGCTTACCATCTGCCACATTAATTGAAATAAAATGTCCTTGAAAAAACATAATGGTCTCATACAGTTATAACATCCTCAAAAGACTCTAATTGAATAAACATTTTCAATATTTCACAATTCACATTTACTATTACACAAGTGCAGCCTCTCAACAGAGAGGCTTCAGTCAATGCAACAGAGTCAGAAGATTATATATCAATTGACATACCGTAATTATGTCTGAAATTCCTTGAACACCCTGGCGAAGAACATCGTCAGCCAGCTGAAAAGCATCCTGAAGAGGAGTTTGTTCATCGGCAATGTCCAAGAGACGGTCATTTGGTATCACTATGAGGGTATCAACATTATTTTGCAGCTTTTCAATAGCTTCCAGTGCCTGATGAGATTAGAAACGAAAAGATGAAGTAATGCCAATAACCTGAATTTCATATTTTAAAAAACTACTCAATATGAGCTTCATTAAAAAAGAAATTATAATCATGATTAGAAAACAAGAAATACAAGATGAACAAGTTATTCATCAAATGGAACCAACAAACAACATATTTTATCAAGGCACAAACTTTTTCAAACATTATTTAATGAAAGCTACAGAGGCACCTGCCTGCAATGACCTTTTGCGACCCTCAAAGCTGAAAGGATATGTGACCACACCCACAGTGAGGTAACCTGCATCCTTGGCTATTTGAGCGATGACCGGAGCAGCACCTGATCCAGTGCCCCCACCCATTCCTGCTGTTACAAACACGAGGTCTGATCCTGCAAGTGCAGTTGCAATAGCTTCTTTTGATTCTTGAGCAGCCTGCTCCCCAAGTGATGGATTCCCACCAGTACCTACATCACTACTACTTATTACTCCGTACAATCAATACAGAAGACATAATAAATTGAGAATAATAATTAAGGCGGTCAAAAACTGGTTGTGATATGAATATTAAAAAAGATGCTCAATTAGGGACAGGGCAAACTAATATGTGATTATATTATGAACATCAAAATTAATAAACAAGAAATAAGGTCCATTATTCTGAACAATGTAAAAAATGCCAGACCTAGTCCACGTGTCAAAAGCTCTCCAATTTGAATTGGGTGCTCAGCAGCTGATTGCAATAACGCCTGAGCATCTGTGTTTATGGCATAGAAATCAACACCCTGACAGCAAAGGCATACATATATCAAATTGGGTGCAGGGAGTCTCATGACTCTCATCATTTGGCAATTTCTGATATAGCAATATATCTGTAATAAATCTATAGTAGTTTTCCCACTGCCTAGCACAAAAGTTCTGCAAATGGCCACATGTGGTAATTTAGGAGTGGGTAGAATATCCAGTTGTGAAAAAAAATCCCATAACGAGAGTTAATAACCAATTATGGTCAAATGTTGATTAACAAATTTTTTTACAAAAAGCCAACTAGGACTTGTATTACTAACATCCAATTAGGCAAGTATTGAGCGCTAAGAACAAATATGAGAAATGAGCTTCCTTTGAAAACACGTTCCAAAAAGCCAAACATCTAACAGGACAAAATGAGTATGTGAAGTGCAAATTTTAGGGAAGTTCTACACAAACCCACTGAAATCATCATATCATCAAGCAACCACAAAGAACAAAGTGAGGAAGTACAAATAGTATGACAATCTTTACAAACCCAAGAGTGGCCATGGGTGAAAAGCGAAGATCAAAAAGCTGAGAAGTTACAACAGCTAAGAACCCGTAAGAGGCAAGAAGTTACAGCAAGCACAAAGTTTTACTCCGCACTAAGAAACTCTCCAAGACCAATTACCGTGGTGTGTGTGTGTATTTTTGGGACCTCATTACAAATTATGCTACTTATCGATTTCTATCACAAATTATTCGAATATCATACAACATAATTTATCAGCAAACCAGAACTCCAAAACAACGGGTGTATTGCAGAGATACAAACTCACCTTCATCAATATAAATCCAAATCAAATTATACTACAAAGGACTGAAATTCGCCTACAAACACATTGGCGGACCTTAGAAAACAGCAGTTTGACAAAATTAGACACTAAAGAGCAAAAATGCAACAATATTATACAGCCCAAAACCATTTAACAAGCAAAGGGCATCACATTACTGGCGAAAGATGCAACAAATCGAAGCTCCAAAACAGTAACTTTTATTAATTATATTGTAGGATACCCAAATGCTCAATTCAACAGTGGAATTGAAGGGTTTCAATCACAATTCACAGCAATGTAAATTCAACTAAATCTAACTAAGGCGAGCATAACAATTCAGCATAAAAATAAACCAAAATTTTCATTAACAAATACCCAAAATTCAAAATTTGACAATGGAATTATAGAAATGTGCCCCAATTTCATTCAAAAATACCCCAAACACAATAAAATTGGATTTTAATAAATAAAAATTGAAACTTGGAAGAAAATATACCTGCAAACCACTACCAATCATGCGATTAACAGCATTATTGCCACCCCCACCAACACCCACAACCTTAATCTTAGCAGTTTCCATTGGAGTAAATGAGCAAGAAGTAGAAAAGCTTGCATAATTTCGCCCATTATTTTTTCTTGATTTTGAATATTTGGGAAAGAAGAAATTTTTGGAATTAAAATTGAAACTTTTTTTGGTATGAGAAAATTGGGTTGAAATTGGATGGGAGTACATTAATTCATTGGCATTTGTAAATCCAAGAGTTGCCATATTTTTTTCTTTGATTTGATGCAAAATTTGAGAGTGAAGAAAGAGCAGTGAGAAAAAAACAAAAATAAAGGGCTTTTATAGGAATTATTATCCTGGAATGGAAGGAAGTGAGTGATGGGGGGAAATTGGGGAAGAGTGTGAGAGGAGACAAATGTTTTAGGGTTTTAGAGTTTTTTTTCATTCCTTTTTTCACTTTTTTCTATTTATGGCCTGTTCTCATTGACCGAACTCAGCTGAAGTGAACTGAACTGAACTGAACTGAATATTTTATAGAAAAGGAAATTAGGAGCTGAATTGAACTGAATTGAATTGAAATTCAACTAGCCCTTAATCTTTGTTATTTTTCCCCTTTTTTTTTTATCTCATTGGCATTTGAGTAGGAAATGATTTCAAATTCAATTTATATTTTTTTTTTAATTTTTTTTTACACCAAATTTAATTGCTTTTATTTGGGAGAAAAATACATTTTTGCCTTTGATAATTATCATTTATTTAGGGACTCATCTTTGATTACTCCGTATTCATCATAAAAGAATTGCCAGTAGGCGGTAGGCATTAAAAGATTTTTGGTGGAGTAACTTTTTTTTTT
Organism: Chenopodium album; assembly: GCF_948465745.1. Classification (NCBI taxonomy): domain Eukaryota; kingdom Viridiplantae; phylum Streptophyta; class Magnoliopsida; order Caryophyllales; family Amaranthaceae; genus Chenopodium; species Chenopodium album. The sequence goes on from NC_137855.1 coordinate 39,556,230, forward strand.
TCAACTGCATCATTAATAGTGTGGTTGAGAGTGAGGGATAGCTCAAGTGGTTAGAGCTCCCTCTCGGTTCTAGGAGATCCTGAGATCGATTCTCACCCCCGTCCTTGTGGCTCTCTAAACACCAAAAAAAAAAAAAAAAATTAATACTGTGGTTAGTTTTCTTAATAAGACTATTATAATTCGATCTCATTTACACAATTACACATATTCGATCTCTGCCTAACTTTTACAATTTTGTAAATTTTGCATATATGAAATTAAAAAGGTGTCTTTGAGTGTGTTATATTCACTTGATTTTTACTGATCTGAACTTATTAGACCTTATTAAAATTTATTCTAGTTGTAATTTGAACTTGGGTAACCTTTATTAGAATTTATTAAACCTGAACTGAACTTATCTGAATTTAATTGAACTTATCAGAACTTATTACACCTAAATTAAGTTAAAATAAGGTGAACATGATAGAAGATTTTATAGGTATAATTGGGTTATTTCGTAAGTTTTGCTTTTTTTTTTTTATCATTGGCTATAAAAAAGGTGATAATGCATATTTATAAATCAGAGAGAGCAAATTTTCAAGAAGTGGAAATGGCGGTTAATGTATGTTATGTCATTAACAACTATAGAGTTTTAATAAACTCTAGTCACTTACCTATTATATGCAAGATGATATTCTGAGAAGCAATTAGAAATTGTGTGTTAAGAATTGGGACTAATTTCAGTACGAATATTTCCTCTTATAATTGTAAAACAATGCTTTGCTCTTTTCAATTTTTGGAGTGTCTACTGACTAAGTATGAGTGTGTATTAGCTTAATCTTTTGACTAAAGTAAAGTAATTAATATGTAATACTCGTAATTAGGATGTTTTTAGTAGTTGGCTAGCTCTTCAACTTATCTTCCAATTTCTAGGAAAATATATAAGCATAAGTCTCTATACTCGTATATCAAAGTGAATTCTATGGTTTATTTATGTATTGTGCTATTTGAATTCAACGTTAAAGCACAACCAATTAATAATAAAATTAAAATAAATAAAATTAGCTAAATCAATATTCGCACCCAAATTAAATGTGTTTTTTTTTTTTTGTTTTTTTTTTTTGAAACACAAATTAACTGATTTTCATTTACAGTCAAATGAATAATGAATTAAGAATTTGACATTTGAGCCAAACAATATCTAACGAGGCACATCAACAACTATTTTTCGTGCCTATAGTTGTGTTCCACCAACTGAATTTATTTCATCCACAAAGAAGATTCATCAATTCAAACAAATAGATTGCTTAAAAATACAAGGGGATATTCAAAGCCAAAAAAGAAGGAATATTTTTATTCTCTGCAATAATGAATTACATACAAATCCACATGAGAAATCGCTGCCATGGCATCGCTCTCAGTTCCTCTGAAAATCTGCAAAATGGTAACATTTGGTATCTAGAGAAGCACTCTTTCTAATTTTCGCCCACAAACCCGATTTACTCTGCTTCATTCAGTATAGGGTTAATGAGGGGCTTCATCTGCGCAAGATATACAATAGCCCACCTACACAAATAAAGATTTATATGAACAACAAATATTTAGCATGGTTGAAATTAACAGAATAGAAAGGCAGAGATAAATATAAAACCACAAGCACAGTCAACAGTCATTCCTAGTTTTGTAGCATCTCTAGTTTGAATGGAATACACAATAAAGCTAATACATTGTCAAACAAACCTAGGCAAAAATGTTCTGTAACTGACTAAACGGTATGCAGAGTACGATAGAGATCAACAGAAATGATTATTAAGCGAGATCAACCATTATTCCTGCCTAATTTTCATGACACTAATTTTTGTTCAAATTGCATTCGAGCCAGTAAAGACGGTAATCATCATTGATCATTCTCTCAAGTAGTAGAGTTGGTATATTCTATAGAGCTCAAAATTTAGTGAGAATCTGATCCAAGAACGGGTCTACAAAAGAAAATACCCAGAAGCAGAGACACCTCTCAAACAGACTATTGGATAAGATCACTCAGAAACTGGACTAATCATCTTTCTCAATAAAAGTGGGGATAGTTGAACATGCTTCTCGCAGCATGCACTTCATCAGAGATGTATTTCCTCTTCCCACGGAAGTAAAGTTTTTTGCGAGGAGTCAGCAATTGACTAAAATATAAAAGTAAGTCACCCTTTATCAACGAAACTATGCACCAAACCTGGAAATCTGGAATCACTCCATAGTGCTTACACCAGGAAGAAGGGAACCATATTTGTCATGAAATTTGAATCACTATATTACCTCCCAGGGTTTCTTCCCTTCTCTCCTTCCCCAGAAACCAAAAACTAGCCATACAAAACCCCACTACTGCAGATTTTTCTCACTGAGTTGAAGCCATTCCAGGCATAGTCCTGGCTTTGTCTATCCCAACCGTTCAACAAAAAAAACAAAGCAGCTATAGTTGTTCTCCAACGGAAAATAAGATGAGATTTGAAGTAGTGACATGAGAAGACAGTTTATGGTCATTCCATCTGTAAGTCTAGAGAACAACCATGGGCGGATCTAGGGGGGGTTCAAGGGGGTTCATTGAACCCACAGATTTTTTGGAAAAAAATTATAAGTTTTAATTTTTTTTTCTTTAACAAAAAAAAACAGGGTTAAAAGAGATTTTGTGAGGTAAATAATTTGTTGAGTAAGTTTGGCGCATTGGTTAGAGCTAAAAGTTAGAGCAGCGAGATACTTATAAGTCCTAGGTTCGATTCTTACTATCCCCCTTTTTTTTTTTTTTTTTTTTTTCAGATTTCAAACAAAATAACATTAAAAAAAAAATGTTTATTGGGGACTTGGGATTTTTGTTTCATGTGAAGTATAATTTTTGCAATAGAATTATACTTTAAAAGTAGTAGATTTATAAAAGTAGTAATGTTGTAACTAGTATAGACTTTAAAATTGAAAATAACAATTATTATATTGTTTATTTTGTGTATTATTGTAGATTGTAGAGCTTTTGTTACCAACTTAGAGTCTTTTTGGTTGTTTTCAAAAAAATTAAAAAAAAAAAAAAATCTTTTTTGAGACGTTCCGAGAATTTGCAAAAGTCCACTACTAGTTCTTCACCTAGTTCAAGGAATCCTCCGATAGAAGAAGATATTTTGTCTCCTATTGATGATGCGGATATTGAGTCGCAAAATTTGAACTTATGTATTGAATATTTAACTAAAATATTATCATCGGTTTTTTTTTTTAGATTTCGAACCCACGGTTCAAAAGTCCTGGATACGCCACTGAGAACAACTAGCAACTCTCCTAAAAATGAAAATTTCATCTCCAAACAACATGAAACAAATGGAGGTCTACAAGTGATTTATAGTTTCTAATGCATTTGTCTCAATTTTCCAAGCATCGAATTAAGTACTTTGCATAAGACAGAGGAAAAAGCTAATGTATTACATGCATGGCACAACATTTTATGCTTTTACATAGTTTACATAGCCATTACACTATTTTTGTTTCACTTGATAAATATTTAAGGAAGGTAAAAGACTTACATCATCCAGCAGCAAACTGTTGCTGTAATAACCAAAGTTAAGTGGAACCTGCAATTAAGAAAATACTTTATTTAGTCACTAAATTAATAACATTAGCAAGTAAAAATAATTGGGTACACTGAGATTATAAAAATAAAAAAATAAAAAAAAGCTTAGGGATACAATAATTAGGTAGATACCACATAGGCACCCATTAGAATCGTAATCAATTTTACACACAGATCCTTGCCCTTTAAATGTAGAACAAATTAATACACTTTTTTTTCATTTTAAGAAAAATGCATACTAGCAGCTTTGATCACGACAAAGTGAATATGAATTGCTTTGTCAATTGACCAATATCATAGTATCCACAATTGGCACGGTGAATGGCGATGAGCTAGGAAAGTAGGAATCGACGGTCAAAACTCAAAAGTTGGTCAATTTCTTTCCTTTTTTTGCGAAAAAAAAGAAGAAAAAAAACACATGATACATAAGAGTGTTTGGCACCTGTACAACTGCGAGTTGCAACAAAACATGGCAATGACAGGAAAGTCAATTGCAATATGTAAGCTCTCCATCATAATTCCAACAAGGACTCTTAGTTTTCAAAAAACAAATCTCTAACCTATTGACTCACTAGCTCTATCATTTTATTTTGATCATTGTACCAAAACAAGTCCGGAATTTATAAAATTTTAGAAGAAATTGGCACGACTGCTAGTAAAAAAATTGATGCAGACTTAGCTTTGTACTCATAGACCAATTTGGCCAATTCACACATTAGAAGAACCAAATAAACTTACCGCAATTTCTAAATTCTAGTATACCAGTTCTCCTCTTTATTTTCCTAAGAAACAAACTTTTACAAGTTTGGATAGTTAAGGAAATATTTATGTACAAGGGGACCTCTATAGACCCTGCCAATCATAGCAGATTACAGGCAGAGCATTGCTCTTCGCCTTGACTATTATAATACACTCCAACACAAGGTAGACTTTCCACTGGTAGAAATTGGAGATTCCTTCCTCATATTTCGGTTTCATTTAGAAAGACATTTATATTCTTTTCACCTTAGAAGGTGGTACCTTGAACAGAATCCCCTCAACACCGCCTATCCTATGAAGTGGTACATTATCCTTGTGCTAAACCTATGCATATAATGTGGCGCGTTATCTGGCCTTGTGCTACAACCACAACTCTAACAAAGGCTTAAACTATCTTATAGTGTTATACACCGGCTGAAGATCACTCCCTTTCGTTTACAGTCTACAACCTTAACACCAACCAAGGCCTGTGCTATCTTATACGATTATACACCGGATGAAGATCACTCCCTTTTATTTACTCCGTGAACTCAAACCCTCTCCAGCAAACGTGATCCATTTCAACAACATATAAACCATTTATTTCTTATCATATAAATCAAAGTTTATGAACAATAATTTCACCATAAAACTCATCATTCTTCAATGTATCGAATAATTTCAACACTCTACTAAACATAATAATCAGTTCTAATCAATCCCAAATTATTAAAATTAAGCCCCAAATCCCAATTTCATCAAGTCAATCAACAAAACAGAAAAACGCCAACAACATATAATCATCAAACAACAATGTAGAGCTAAAAACGAGCAAATTCAGATTCAAAGATCCAAAAATAGGAGAGAGAAAGAGAAATTACAGATTAGTAGAAGAACCACGATTGAAGCAAATTCTGGTACAAAGAGAAGCAATAACTCCAATCACCAAGAAAATTAGGGATGTAACAAGAAACCCCATTTATTTTCTGCACTAAAAATCCTCTCTTTCGCTTTGATTTCGATCGAATAGAGAGGATACAATCAAATTAAACCCCAGAAAAATACTCGAAAACCCCAAATCGATTTTAAACTTGATTTTGATTTCTGCAAAATTAGCGAATTGAAAGTCAGGATTAATCGATGAAAAACTTGATTGAAGATAGGATTAAGCAGGAAAGCGTTGAGGAATTGAGGATGAGAGAGAAAGAGAATGCTAACCTGGTGATCTACGATCAATGTCCTCTAGTTCGAAGCTTCGTCGTATTGATCACAAAATTGTTACTGTATTTGATTTTTGGGCTTATTTTGTCACTTTAATTTTTATTTTATTTGGGCTGGCTTAGTGGCTTTTATGTAATTTTTGATGGGTTGAGCTTCAATTAAAATAAGGCCTAGATTTTTATTTTTCATGGAAGCTACTAAAACAACGTAATAGCTATGTTATTTTGAACTAGCCTTTTGGCCCGTTCGATGCACGGGTTCTTACCTAAGTTATTTCGTATGTATGTATGTTTTTCAATAGTTGAACTTTTGATATGAAATACGAAGTAATTGTTTCACTGCTAAAACTTAAAGGGAAAAAAAGAATGAGGGTAGAACTATGGAAAAAGATAATGAAATTTAGTTACGTATATATACATGAAAATTGTAGGATATGAAATGACATATTAGTTTAAGTTATGTTTTAAGTCTAGGAATTAAAAAGACAATTTTTATATAATTCAATTCATATGTTTATGTGAAGTATATTAATTGGTTCAACTTCATTTTATTATGATTGAAATGAAACACTTCATTTTCTTAATTGAATTTGCAAGTTATGGAATACATTAAGACTTAAACAAAAAGATTAAAAGGGGTGACATGTGTCATATGTGGTATTGAGTGACTTGTGATGACATGTGTCATATGTAAAATTATGGTTTGTGTTTTTAAATACTAAGTATAGATATAGATATAGATATAGATATAGATATAGATGGTTACCCTATCTATCTATCTATCTATCTATCTATCTATCTTGATTTGATGTAATTTGAATTACTCAAATTAGTCATGTAGGGTGTGTTCGACATAAGCTTTTAAATACTCCTTAGTTTTCAAGCAACGAGCATTCGACAATATGGTTGTGGGGGTTATTTTTAATGGTGCAAGTACAAAAGCTAAAATTAGTATCTTTTGAAATTTAAAGTACCTCTGTTAAGGAAAAAAAAAAACAATATAATAAAATTTAAAGTACTTCTTGATTGATAATTTTTTCTATACTTTTAGGGAACAAAAAAAATGTTTTTTTTTTTTTTTCTAGCTACTTTATTGAATTCGATCTCATACTTCAGTAACTAATCTTCATATCTAATAACTTTCCTTCTGATTTTAGGGGATCATGAGATTGATTCTCATCACATACCCTTGTGACTCTCTAAACACCAAAAAAAAGCTTGTTAACAACATTAGTTACTAATACGGTTGACAACTATCTCCACGACTATAATTTTTTCCGAACGTGACAATAGTATACTACAACCTGTATTTCACAATGAAATAATCAATTAGATTGGACATGCTTGAATCTGGATAACCCTTGTTAACCCTTATCAAAACTTTTTTTAGCTTTTTTTTTTTAATGCAAGGACCAATTAGATTGGACATATTTAAATCGGGATAACCTTTGTTAACTCTTATCAAAACTCTTTTTAACTTATTTTTAACTTAATTAATTTATTAAACTTATATGATAACAATGTTTAGTTTTTTTTGGTGTTTAGAGAGCCACAAGGGCGGGGATGATGAGAAACAATCCTAGGATCTCTTGTACTCGGGAAGGAAGATCTAAACACTTGAGCTATCCCCACTCTCTATCTAATCACAATGTGTGCGAACGATAAATCTACTACTCGAGTCAAATGAAACAATAGTATGTCTTGTGTGCGGCTGGTCACACCATGTGGCCACTTGTAAAAGAACAAAGTAACTCCTATAACACTGACCCAGTAACCCCCGTAATATTGACCAAGTAACCCCTAAGTATCCTATGTAACACTGACGAAGTAACTTCTGTAAAACTGAACGAGTAACCCCTATAACACTAACGAAGTAATGCTCATGATGGATGGTCACACAATGTGGCCAGCCACATATATTTGTGTACTTGATTTGACAATTTTAATGGTAGCTCGTTTGAGCTTTGAAGTGTATGAAGACTCGAAAGTGTACAAAGGGTGTAAGATCGTAAAAGAGAACGAGAAAAGTTATGAAACGTTTACTAATATTGACCAGCAGAGTCCTTCAAAAACAAGTATTGACCAACAGAGAAATAGAGGATGATATGTTGGATACGTGGATACTGTGAAGGGTCAGCCCAACCCAACTTAAGCTAATAACAAACTTGCCAGCTCAGCACAAGTTTGTTATAACAACTTTCTTAATTAGTTGTAATAAAAGCCAGCAATAAATATGTTGTGCAACTTGTATTTTTCTATTCATTCATTTTTCATTTCATTTTCTTTTCTATCTTCTTCTACTTTTCTTCTCTGAGAATTCTCTCTGTAATAAACCTCATAAACTCCATTAATGAAGCTTAGTTTTAAGGTCCTGAGCTGAACTTCTACGGATGCAGCTGTGAAGGCAGAAAATGCGTGTGTTCTGTTCTTGCTGTTCTGCTTCTGCATGTTTTGGATTCTTCCTTGTGCTTGTTCTTCCGCTACTTTTGACATGGTATCAGAGCTGAGTAGTTACGATTGATTCGCTCATTTCTGGTATTTCTGATCTTGTTCTTTCTGCGTTTCAGTTGATGTTATTGGATATTTTGTTTGGTGATTGATTGGAGGATTGTTTGAGGTTGTGGTTGATTGCGATTTTTCTTGTGAAATCTGGAATTGTTAATTGAAGTAATCTTAATTGTGTTTTTTGGAGTTTATTGATATTGATTTATGGAGATATTGTTTTTCCGTGGAGTTTTTGGTTGATATCTGTTGATTTAGATTGTTTTTTGCTCCAATTTTTGTTGAGGATTGTTATCTGGATATTTCTAGGGTTCTTCTTTGAGTTTTTTGCTCTAGATCTTTCTGAGGTAATTAGTAATGGCGCCAGAAAGTTCTACACGAGTTTTGGAGTTAACTCAGGATCCTAGTACAGTTTATTACATTCATCCTTCTGATAACAACAATTACAAGTTCATTTCTGAGGTGTTTGATGGAGAAAATTATAGTTCCTGGAAGAGATCAATGGTGATAGGTCTGTCTACAAAGAATAAGATGTGTTTTGTGGATGGTAGTTTGCCTAAACCTGCATCAGATGATGATACCTACAAAGCTTGGATTCGTTGTAATGATCTTGTAGCAGGATGGATCTTAGGTGTTCTTGGTTCTACTACTAAGAAATCAGTGTTTTTCTATAAGACAACAAGAGAAATGTGGAAGGATTTGGAGGAACGGTATGGACATATTTCTTCTACTCAGATGTATGCTCTTCAAGAAGAAATCAATGAAGTTCAACAAGATTCTGATGATATTGCTGAATATTTTGCAAAATTGAAGGTTCTCTGGGATGAGTTAGATGAAGTTAATCCTCTTCCTGTTTGTGAGTGTGCTGGTTGTAGGTGCAATTTGACTGGAAAGTTTCTTAAGATACAGCAAGACCAGAGACTTCTACGTTTCTTGATGAAGTTAAAGGATGGCTATAAGCAAGTTAGGAGTAACATCTTAATGATGCATCCTCTTCCTCAGATGACTGTAGCATATAGAATGCTATTACAGGAGCAAAAGCACAAACAGATCAGTGAACTAGGCTCTAGTCATGATTCTATGGCTTTTGGTGCAGATAGGAGAAGATTTTATGATAACAGACCTCGTTTCTCTTCAGGACAGAACAATAGAGGAGGTTATTATCAAGATAACAATCAGTCTTACCAGGGAAATAGATTCTCAGGAGGTGGTAATATTCAGTTTAATGGGAAGCAGAACATTGGTTACAAGAGGAATTTGAATCTTTTCTGTACTCATTGCAAAATGAATGGTCACAATGTAGATAGATGTTTCAAACTCAATGGTTACCCACCAGATTTCAAGTCAGGAAATCAGAAAAGGTTTGCTCATATGAGTGGTCAAGAAAATGAGTGTTCTGAGAATGGAGATACAGTTACTGCTACTTTCACAAGAGCTGAGTATTCAAGAATTCTGAATGTGATTGGTTATCAGAATGCTACAGTTTCTCCTCAAGATAACAATCAAAACAATAACAGCAGTGCCAACTTTGCAGGTAAACTTTGCCTCTTATCTCATTCAAATAATTCTGGTTGGATTATAGATAGTGGTGCAACTGACCACATTTGCCATGATAAGAAGCTGTTTATATCTTGTGATTTGCTTGATAGTATTGATAACACAATTACTATACCTGATGGCAGTAAGGTTCAGGTAACACACATAGGCACAGTAAGGTTGAATGCACAAATCACATTGAACAATGTCTTATATGTGCCTGACTTCCAATTCAACCTTATCTCAGTTCATAAACTATCTGAGGACATGAACAGTCGTGTGATTTTCTCTGCTAATGAGTGTCTGGTACAGGATCATGTTTTGGGACAGGAGATTGTTCTTGGTAGATTACATTCTGGCTTATACTATGCTTTGGACAAGGATAATCAGAACTAGGGCTGTACACCGGTCCAAAACCGGACCGGACCTGGACCGGACCTGTTGGGACCGGGACCTGAATTAGGGAATTTTGAGGACCGGAGACCGGACCTGATTCAACAGGTCCGGTTCCGGGTTAGACCTGAACAATCAGGTCCGGTCCGGGTTTGGACCTGAATAGACCTGTGTTCTGATTTTTTTTTTTTTTAAAGAAAAAAAACCTGAATAATAACATAAAATCTGAAATTATCAATCACAATTCACAAATACAGAAATACTACATAATTTGTATAAATTGACTAAAGTCCCAATTCCCAAGCACCAAAAATACTAAACAATCGCAACCGCAACCACCAGATCTACCACCTTCAAACTAGGTGGTCGCATAGGAAGGTCGGGCAGATCTACCAATAATTATCAATTGCTGGAGTAGTCGCTCGATCTGGTGGTTGTAGCCTCTGGTGTCGCGCGTTTTGGGTGGCTGCGGTCGCTGGGATTCGCGCGATCTGGTGGTTGCGGCCGCTAGAGTCGCGCGTTCTGGTGGCTGCGGCTGCTGGATCGGAGTCGCGCGATCCGGTGGTCATGGTCTCTTGTGTCGCGCGAGGTTGTTGGCTTGCTACGGACCTGCAGTTCGTCGGAGTCTTCATGGTGGTCACTTGGTGACCAGTGACTTGGTGAGGAGAGAGGTGGTCAGATTGAAGGAAATGAGACCATGGGAGAGAGAGAGGCAGAGATAAACAATAGAGATTGAGATTTAGGGTTGAAATAATAGGATAATATTTACTTCATATTTTATATAAAAAAAAAAAAAAAAAAAAAAAAAAAAAAAAAAAAAAAACATCTATACCGGTTTTCAGGTCCAGACCTGAAAACCCCGGGTTTGGACCTGATCCGGACCGGGACCGGAAAGCTTGAATTTCAAGGACCGGGACCGGACCTGAATCTACAGGTCCGGGTCAGGTCCGGTCCCAACAGGTCCGGGTCAGGTCGGTTTTCAGGTCCGGTCCTGTTTATGTACACCCCTAATCAGAACACTAGTTTGGTTTCAGATTCTGTTCTGCATTTAGCCACTGCAGTGAGTAATGAGACTTCTTCTTTTGCTAATGGTTCTGGTAATTTTGTTGATAATAATGCCAAGTTGTGGCACTTAAGGTTAGGACATGCTCCCTTTAGTCAGTTGAAGCATGTAATTTCTTCTCTAAGCCATAAAGGAATACCTGATACTATTTGTCAGATATGTCCTCAGGCTAAGCAATGTAGACTTCCTTTTCCTCATAGTGAAATGAAGACTGTTAAGCCTTTTCAAATGATTCATGTGGATACTTGGGGGCCATACAAACATAAGACTTACAATGGATATAAGATGTTTTTGACCATTGTTGATGATTTCAGTAGATTCACTTGGGTGTTTCTTATTAAGTTCAAATCTGATGCTGTTGCAATTTTGAATGATTTTGTTGTTTTTGCTGAGAAACAATTTGACTGCCATGTGAAGTGCATTAGAACTGATAATGCCAAGGAGTTGTGTGAAGGGAAGATTATGGATCTATACAAGGGGAAAGGCATAGAACATCAATCTAGTTGTAGTGGAACTCCACAACAAAATGGAGTTGTGGAAAGAAAACATAAACATCTTTTGGAAACTGCAAGAGCATTGTTTTTCCAGTCCAAACTCCCAGAGAGGTTTTGGGGAGAGTGTATTCTTTGTGCTGCTCATTTGGTAAATAGAATGGCTTTACCCGTTTTACAGAACACTTCTCCTTACCAAATTCTTTATAAGCAACCCCCTAATTTGGATCACATTAGGACATTTGGCTGTCTTTGTTATTCTTCTACCTCAAAGATTCATAGAACCAAGTTTGACCCTAGGGCTGATGCATGTATATTCATTGGATACAACACCTCTCAAAAAGGCTATAAGGTTCTTCACCTTAAAGATAATACTATTTCCATTAGTAGGGATGTAAAATTTTATGAGCAACATTTCCCCTTACACATTGCTCATTCTTCTCATGAACCTTTCCAGTTCTTTGTCCCCACTGTCAATAGTTCTCATATCTTTTCTGATCCTTTTGTTGAAGATTATCCATCTACTTCTTCCTCTGTATCCACATCTCAACAGTCTAATTCTCAGTCCACACCACCACATTTCACACCACCACAATCTCCTCCACATACTCCACCCTCAGATCATCATTCTTCTCATGGTTCCTCTAGTCAAATATCTAATCCAATTCTGTCTCACACATCTTTGGATACCAATTCTTCTACTGTCATGGATATTCAATCTGTTTTAAATCCAGAAAGCAGTAATCCGACTGATATACCACCCAGAGTCAGAAAACCACCCAAATGGATGGGTGACTATTTTTGTTTTGCTGCTGTTTCTTCTTCCTGTGATCACTGGTGTAACTTGGTGAAGTTCAATGATATTTCTCAGAAACATAAAGCTTTTTTTGCTCATTGCTCATCTCTTTCTGAGCCTAAGTCTTATGCTGAAGCTAGTAAAGATCCTAATTGGATTTCTGCTATGCAAAAAGAATTGGATGCCTTGATGGTTAATCACACTTGGGATATAGTGGATCTTCCTCCTGGTAAAAAGCCTATTGGTTGCAAGTGGGTTTTCAAAATCAAACTTAGGGCAGATGGGACAATTGAAAGGTTCAAAGCAAGGCTTGTGGCCAAGGGTTACACTCAACAATTTGGCATAGATTATGAAGAAACTTTTTCCCCTGTGGTTAAGATGGCCACTGTCAGAACTGTCATTGCCTTAGCAGCTTGCAAAGGATGGGATTTGTTTCAACTTGATGTCAATAATGCATTTTTGCATGGTGATTTGTATGAGGAGGTTTATATGAAGGTTCCAGAAGGTTTTGATGTTGGTCCTAATAAGGTTTGCAAACTTAACAAGTCTCTCTATGGGTTAAAGCAAGCATCAAGACAATGGTTTGCAAAACTCACCTCTGAGTTAGTAAACCAAGGTTTCACACAGTGTGCAAGTGATTCTTCTCTATTTCTCAAAAAGGGGGTCAAAACAATCACTATAGCTGCTGTCTATGTGGATGATATCATCCTTACTGGCAATGATATCTATGCTATAAATCATCTGAAGGAGCATCTGCACAAGACTTTCAGTATAAAGGATCTAGGCAAGCTTAATTTTTTCTTGGGCATTGAAGTTGGTTATCATTCTGATGGTATTGTTCTTACACAACAGAAATTCACCAAAGAATTATTATCAGAGTGTGGCTTAGTTACTTTCAAGTCTGCTGTGACTCCTCTTCCTGTAAACCTCAAGCTTCAAGCTGCTGATGGTATTTTGTTGCCTGATCCTACTTATTACAGAAGCATGGTTGGCAAATTAAATTTTTTAACCAACACCAGGCCAGATCTCAGTTATACTGTGCAGCTTCTGAGCCAGTTCATGCAGAAGCCGAGATGTACTCACTTGTCTGCCCTGCATCATGCTCTTAGTTATGTTCATCACACTGCTGGTCAGGGTATATTGATGAGGGCTGGTGATACTATTACCTTACAGGCATTCTCAGATGCAGATTGGGGTTCTTGTCTTGATTCTCGAAGATCAGTAACAGGTTATGTTCTGCAGCTTGGTAATTCACCCATCAGTTGGAAATCGAAGAAACAACCAACTGTTTCAACTTCTTCTTCTGAATCAGAATATCGTGCTATGGCTAGTGCAGCTGGGGAAGTGACTTGGATGGTGAGGTTACTGACTGAACTTGGTGTTTCAGATTTGTTACCTGTGGTTTTACACTGCGATAATCAGTCTGCAATTCACATTGCTAAGAACCCCGTTTTTCATGAGCGCACGAAACATATTGACATTGACTGTCACTTTACTCGAGAGAAGGTTTTGGAGGGTCTTATTCAGCTTACTTACTTACCTACTTCCTCTCAATTAGCTGATGTCTTGACAAAAGTTTTGCCTTCTACTAAGTTCAATGAGTTGCTTTCCAAACTTGGCATGACTTCTTCCCTGCCAAGTTTGAGGGGGGGGGGGGTGTTGGATACGTGGATACTGTGAAGGGTCAGCCCAGCCCAACTTAAGCTAATAACAAACTTGCCAGCTCAGCACAAGTTTGTTATAACAACTTTCTTAATTAGTTGTAATAAAAGCCAGCAATAAATATGCTGTGCAACTTGTATTTTTCTATTCATTCATTTTTCATTTCATTTTCTTTTCTATCTTCTTCTACTTTTCTTCTCTGAGAATTCTCTCTGTAATAAACCTCATAAACTCCATTAATGAAGCTTAGTTTTAAGGTCCTGAGCTGAACTTCTACGGATGCAGCTGTGAAGGCAGAAAATGCGTGTGTTCTGTTCTTGATGTTCTGCTTCTGCATGTTTTGGATTCTTCCTTGTGCTTGTTCTTCCGCTACTTTTGACATGATACAAACACAATCATATCGGTGCAAAGAAAACAACAAGGGTTGCTCGAGGTAGATAAATTAATTTAGACAAATTAGCCGTCAATTTTTTATTTTTATTTTTACTATTCATTTAAATTTAATTTGGATAAATGTACAAACAATTGCTTTTACTTTATTATTTGCATTAGTTGCAAATTACCTAATAATTAACCGACGTACCATGACTTTTGTATCTGCAAACCTTATCATATCATAGTTTGACAAAAATTGATAAGATTATATGTTATATTTTATAATTATTTCAAGAATATTAATTTTTTAATGGCATTTTTAGCCTATAAATAAGTGGTCTTTGGCTCCAAGAAATTGACAGGATTCAGTAGCTAAATAACCATAAAATGGCATACTCAAAGCCCCTCCCCTTGCTTAGCCTACTCGTTGCCACTTTTTTACTAAGTTCTTTTGTTACCTCAGCTCGTGACATATCGACTGAAAAAACACGTAATTTTCATTTTTTTATATATGTACTTATTAATTGGTACATGCAATGACATAGTATAGTGTGTTTTTATAATAATTATATAATCCAATAAATCCATTCGTCTTTTTTTTTTTTTTGTTAACTATATTATTTTTCACTCTTGTAAAAGTCAAAAGGGTTAATAATGGTAAAATTAAATTATAACTAGATTTTTTTTTTTCCTTAAGAGTGTAAGTTGTACGCGCATTATTTTCATGCATATATGTCCTTGACTAATTGTCATTCTTTCTTGCATGCGTTGTTTACGTATGTAGGAGCAGGAAATGTTGTTGGCCTCAATGGACGTGGTGGATACAACAAGCCTCATCCACCCGTTGAAGAAAGTACTGTAAGTCTTGATGGACGAGGAGGATACAACAAACCTCATCCTCCTATTCAAGAAGGAGTTGTAAGTACTAATGGGCGTGGAGAATATAACAAGCCTCATCCACCGGTAGAAGAAGACAATGTAGGCCTTTTTGGGCGAGGAGGATATAACAAGCCTCATCCACCACAAGAAGAAAGTTTTGTGAGTTTGGATGGACGTGGAGGATATAACAAGCCTCATCCACCAGTAGAAGAAAGCTTTGTGAGCCTGGATGGGCGTGGAGGATATAACAAGCCTCATCCACCAGTAGAAGAAAGCTTTGTGAGCTTAGATGGGCGTGGAGGTTATAACAAGCCTCATCCACCACTAGAAGAAAGCTTTGTTAGCTTAGATGGGCGTGGGGGTTATAACAAGCCTCATCCACCAGTAGAAGAAAGCTTTGTGAGCCTGGATGGGCGTGGAGGATATAACAAGCCCCATCCACCAGTAGAAGAAAGCTTTGTGAGCCTGGATGGGCGTGGAGGGTATAACAAGCCCCATCCACCGGTAGAAGAAAGTGATGTAAGCCTAGATGGGCGTGGAGGGTACAACAAGCCTCGTCCTCCAGCTAGAGAGGTGGTCAAGGTAGAGGAAAATGCATAAGACTACAAGTGAATCTAAGGCCACTAGATAATGTATGTCCAACATGCAATGCTACCGTTGTTATTTCTACGTACTAGTGTTCGACTTGTATCCTAAGCAAGTAGAAAGTAGCTTAAAATAAGGTAAACAGAATGTGAAATTCTGGCTGGTAGCTAAGCTAGAATAAGTGAATTATATGTATGTCTATGATTTCCTTTATGTCATTGCATCATGTAACATATAATAAGATGTAAAGTAACGTAATATATGAAGCATAACATGTTGGATAAATTTGAACACTAGTATCTTAATTTTGGACTAATTTATTCCTAAAAAGAATTAAGCAAATGAAAAAATAAAAATAAAAAATTGTTCGCTCAAAGTGATTGAAAAATATTTCAATAATTAATTGTTCTTCGCAAATAAATTCTAATTAGATATTAAAATAAGTTTCCATAAACTCAATTCATAACTATATAAATTATTAAGGTTCAATAAGTTTTAATTTGTTGGGGTAAAAACTACGGAGTACAATCTATTAAAAATTTGATAACTGTTTGATTTATTGGTTCATATAAAACTCTTTATATTTTTTTTGGACACAAAAAACTCTTTATTTTTTATTGAGTAATTTATTTTTTTTAAGAAATGATATTGTGGAACTTATTCAAATTGATGAATTTATCTTGTCAAAAAAAATTATAAATTTTTATTTTATTTTTATCTTATTTAAATATACAAGTGTAAATTATAAATTATTGAATAATTTATTTCATCTTCTTTTTAATATCAAGTAGTTAACATGCGAAAGCTAGTGTGTCACTTTAAAAAAAACAAATAAACCTTCATGTGGGGTACTTATGTACAATATTTTAATTAGTTGTAGTCCAAGCCGGTGAGTATGATATGTATAATGATTAATGATGGTCCCTTAAAATATATGGTAGTTTACGTGTCAATATTCCGATATTTGAGAGAATGTAATACGAAGTAGAAGTTGTATAAATTGATTTATCCTAGTAATAGAATGTAAATTCACGAGTTGTAAGTAGATCACTAGATCAGTTCGTTGAAACAGGTCACAAGTTGAAAATTAATAATTCAGGTTAAATTGATTACATGTTGTAAACAATTTAGGCATAAAAAGTCACTAGTTAAAATGATTCAGGTCAAACGGGCCGTGTGTTGTTAATTCTTCTAGTACAGTGGGTAGCGAGTTGGAACGGCGGTCCAAATTGAATGGATTTTCCTTTGATTGAAATGGGTAGAATCATCAGTTAGATTATTATCGGTGGTGTTTAGTTTTGGGTCGGGTTGTTAAGGTTCGGTTCAAAATTGGATATGGATCATTAAAGATCTTACATACGTAGTATATTTTGTAAGTTTGACTTTTGGGCCAAGTTGGCTGATGATGGGTTTTAATTTATTCGGTTTATGTTGGACTGATTTAAATCAGTAGCGAACAATTTTAAATTACTCGATAAAATATTCTTTTGTTGCAAATAATAAGACGTGGAGACAGTATCAATGATAGAAGAGTGAGACTCCTATGTTGACTGCTGGATCACTCGAAACAACATACTGCTTCAAGGCGGCACATTTCAACAAGAATTGACTTAGTTGAACTTAAAATCTTCAGAGAGAGTAGTATCGATCTAGTATTCTTGTATGCATGTGTCAAACAAACATGCAAAGAATGACACAAAGATAACATTAGGGAATGACACACACACACATTCTCATCAATCGATGCGAGGAGTAAAACAAGGGTTGCTCGAGCCGAATAAAATTCGACAAATTAGCCTTCCACTATTACTACTATTGACCTATTGTACTTATTTTGGTCCGTACTATAAATAAATGTTGCTTTATAATATTACTCCCTTTAATAACAACAAGAAGATATCAACCGACGTTCCATCAATTTGTATCTTCAAACCTTATCCAAAGCCTTATGACAACAATCCAACATCATGAATATATATGTCCATATTAATATTTGAATATTTTGCTAAAAAGGGCTTAATAAACTTTTAACGAGCTCCTCCCTTCTAAATACTCAATTAATTTTAAAACAAATACTTTTTTTTTTAATCAATTAGGATTTTTAATCAATAATATCTTTAATTATAAATAAGTATATATATTAAAGACTTGATATTTGGAAACTACACATTGACAACAAATAACCCACATGATTGGGGTATATATTTTGTGTTTTGTATGGAGTATTATATATATAAATATATCACTTAGACTAATGTTTTCGCATGATTAATTAGAAGTACATAGCATCAAATTAAATAAAGTCATATAAGTACTTGATATGGGAGTGATGGATAACTCAAGTGGTAAGAGCTTTTATCCCGTTTTCAGGAGATTATGGGATTGATTTTCACCCCTGCCCTTGTGGCTCTCTAAACACCAATATATATTGTTTCAAAAACCAGCCTTTCATAGTTCAGTGCCTTTTTGGTGCAGCAGGCCACATGGTGTGGCCTACTGCCAAGTCAGCAAAAATAATGGGAGTTACTGGTATTGTCTGGGTTACTTGTATTTTTCAAGTGTTACTTGTATTTTTTTTTTTCAGGAGTTACTTGTATGATTACTTATTTAGGGGTTACTTATATTTTTTTTTTCAAGAGCTACTTGTATGGATTACTTATTTAGGGGTTACTTGTTTTATTTTTTTCATGAGTTACTGATTACTTGTATTTTTTAGGGGTTACTTGTTTTTTTTAAGGGGTTATTTGTATGGATTACTTATTCCGGGGTTACTTGTATGAGTTAATTCAAGAGTTACTTGTATGATTAATTATTCAAGGGTTACTTATATGAGTTACTAGCTTATTTAAGGGTTACTTGTATGCATGGGTTACTTGTATGAGTTACTTATTCAAGGTTACTTGTTCAAGGGTTGCTTGTACGTATGCCCTATACCAAACCAGTAACACCCTACAAGCAACCCCGACCAAAATTAGTAACACCCTACAAATAACCCATGACCAAAACCAGTAACATCGTACAAGTAACTCTTGAGAAAAAAATTGTATTCTGGGTTACTTGTTTCTGGAATTACTTGTAGGTGTTACTTGTAGAATGTTACTTGTATTCTGGGGTTACTTGTATGGAACACTTGAATGGGTTGAGTAACCCCAGACCAAAATCTCGTACCAAACCAATAACACCCTACAAGTAACCCCTGACCAAAACTAGTAACACCAATACAAGTACCCCCATAATACAAGTAATACCTACAAGTAACTCCTGACCAAAACTAGTAACACCCATACAAGTAACCCCTGAATACAGGTAACACCTACAAATAATTCCTGACAAAACCAGTAACACCCATACAAGTAATCCCAGAAACAAGTAACACCTATAGTAACACCATACAAGTAGGGCTGAGCAAAACTACCCAAAAAACCGAAAACCCGAAAAACCGACCCGTAACCGTTCCGAAAATTAGGGTACCCGATCCAATAACCATAACGGTTCGGGTACCCGTTCCGATAATTTGTTATCGGGTATGGTTATGGGTATCATTTTAAAATTAACGGTTACCCGATCCGATCCGATAAGCATTTTTTTTTGCTTGTTGTCCCTACTTAAATCTATTAATATAAATCTAAATTTTCACTTTACTTCATAATCACTTTATTATATCAATGATTAGTAATATTATTAATAATTTAGTCAAGATCATATGGTATTGTTGTTAATTAGTTGTAAATTATATCATAGTAACTACGTAATTAAGTATAATTATCATTATTGGATATCTTATTGGGTACCCGATAACCGATCCGAAAATCCGGGTACCCGAAGTCCGGGTACCCGAACTTATCGGTTCCGGTTATGGGTATCACTTTTAGTGATTTTGGTTATCGGGTACCCGAACCGTTAGTACTAACGGTACGGGTACCCGTCCCATGCTCACCCCTACATACAAGTAACCCCTGCCGCACCATGTGGCCAGCCGCATACAAAAATTTGTGTTCATAGTTTATACTTATTGATAATTAATGATATTATTGGTCAAAGTTCCGTATTGACAAATATACAGAACAAATTGGACCACTTTTAAAAAAATAATGGAATATCTTCTTTTTCTCTCAAAATATGACCTATAAATAAGTGATCCTTGGCTCAACAAGAATAGGCAGGACTCACTGTACTAGGTAGTTACATAATCTTACAATATATCATAATGGCGTACTCTAAACAACACTTATGCATGCTTGGCCTACTCTTGGCCACCTTTGTTCTTGTTGTCTCGGCTCGTGACATAGCAAGTGACCAAACACGTAAGTTTCTTATTCTGTATACGAAGTACTTCATAGTTTTCACCATCTATACATACACTACCAATTTACATGTTTTTAATAGCTAGTGTGTTATTTTGGAATTTGGAGCTGTTAACAATATGTTTAAATATCAATATAAAAAACTTAAAAGCATTAGATAGTGTGTATTTTTGGATCTAAATGTTACGTTTTTTTCCTCATTTGACGGTTAAACGGTAAACAAGTGAATCAAACAAATTAATGTAAGTATAGCTAGAAAATATGTCTAGATAAATTTCTATAATTGTACTAATCTATATTAGTTTTTCCAAGAAATATACAAGCGTAGGTTAGAAAATATAATAGTGTCGATTATAAGTATACGAGCTTTATTAATTTAGCTATCGTCTAGCCAAATATACTTGATGGATGATTAAATTAATTTTTTTAGCAATAATTTTATCATGCATAATGTCCTTTAACATGTACAAATTTTGTTTTTTCCCAAAAAAAATAATATTTACAAGTTATGTCAATTCTCTATTTTGATATTGGATTGATTTTGTAGAGGCAGAAAAGGTCGTCGTTAGCCAAGATGGACGTGGAGGATATAACAAGCCTCCACAAGAAGAATCGCTTCACAAGACCGATGGTTATGGACATGGTGGAGGAGGTTGGGGAGGCAAAGGTGGTGGACATGGTGGTCATTGGCCACCGGTAGAAGAATCTCTTCATAAAACAGATGGTTATGGTGGTGGTTGGGGTGGCCATGGAGGATATGGCGGTGGTGGTTGGGGTGGCAAAGGTGGAGGTCGCGGCCATTGGCCACCAAATGAAGAATCTCTTCATAAGACCGATGGTTATGGTGGTGGTTGGGGTGGCCATGGTGGATACGGTGGTGGTGGTTGGGGTGGCCATGGTGGATACGGCGGTGGTGGTTGGGGTGGCAAAGGTGGAGGTCACGGCCATTGGCCACCAGAAGAGGATTCTCTTCATAAGACCGATGGTTATGGTGGTGGTTGGGGTGGCCATGGTGGATACGGCGGTGGTGGCTGGGGTGGCAAAGGTGGAGGAGGTTGGGGTGGCAAAGGTGGAGGTGGCGGCCATTGGCCACCAATAGAAGAATCACTCCAAAAGACCGATGGTTACGGTGGAGGTTGTTGTGGACGTGGTGGAGAGCACCGGCCACCTCACGACACGGAGGGTGATGTAGGTCTCAACGGTCGTGGTGGATATAACAACCCTCACCCTCCGATTAAGAATGCTGCCGAGGCAGAGAAGAATGTTGTGAATGTAAATAATCATGGAGGACAACATGGTCCAAAAAACCCACCAAAAACTGAAAATAATGCACAAGGAACCACTAGTAAATCTAATGGCCACTAAGATTATAATATGTTTTAGATGGTTACCAATGGTGTGTACCTGTGTAGTAACTAGTATATCTTATTTCTTCTAGTACTTAAGTTTTATCCTGTGCAAGTAACTAAGAATAAAACAATCAAATGGATGTATATTGTACTTTGTATCAAGTAATGAAGCAAACTATCTATTTACATGTATAATTATATACTAATGTGTATGTACTTATATGTATCTCTAATGTTTTTTAACACTCATGGTCAAGTAATGATTTTTTAGCTGATTTGGTGAAATATTTGAAAGAATCAATTAATCAAGAATCAAAGAACCTTGGACAAACAAAAATCTCCCTTGCTTGAAATTGATTGCTATAAACTTTAATTTGTTTAGAATTTTAGATACACCAACAAGAAAAACACGTAATTAAATGACTACATATTTTTGAAAATAAAATGAACCACCTCCTTTTCGCTTATACTACGTACATTTCACACACTTCACTTGGCTTAATTAATGTTTTCATATCTTCGACTCAATCCCAAAGTGGAAGGTCGAACAAAGAATTATCCATATATTCCATATCAAAAGAATCATCCAAAATCATCACATTGTAGTCATCTTTGGCCTCCAAATTCGAACTAGCCAAGTAATTTTGGTTCATGAATACTCTTGGTGAATTCAACACCTCGTCTTGAAGGTTCAAAGAGGCAATTTCATTAGCAAGTGATGATGCCTTCACCGTCGTTAAATCAAGGGATGTCATAGGAGGATAAATCGCCATTGTAGACAATGAAGGACTAGTACTACAACCTTCATGTGTATATGTAGATAAAGGATCTAGGACAAGATTATTGGAAAAAGACGACGAATTAAGGATAACAAGATTATTAAGGTCTTGTTTAGGGGGAGGGGCGGGTTTTTTAAACT
Organism: Chenopodium album; assembly: GCF_948465745.1. NCBI lineage: Eukaryota > Viridiplantae > Streptophyta > Magnoliopsida > Caryophyllales > Amaranthaceae > Chenopodium > Chenopodium album. The sequence continues at coordinate 39,578,622 of NC_137855.1, forward strand.
CAAAGCATATGTTATTGGTTAAATCTTGTTCAACAGGATCCAACATATGATATTTAGTGATGATATAGTTGTTATTGAGAAGAGGTTGGCATGTATGGTGAGCAAAGTAAATGATCCTATATTTCGATGGAATATCTGATATCATTTGGACTTGTTTGGTTGCTTGGCAATCCTGCTCTTCTCTATATGCACACCTATAATATTCCCTATGAACGATCATTAGAAAAGAAAAACCATTATTAGTGATTAATTATAATGATTAGCTTTATAATACGAAGTAAAATCTCATTGATAACACTCTATTTTTCCTTTTTCTCTTTAGTAAAATGTAAGAAAATACGAGTATTATCATTGGTAATAAATACCTTATAATTACTAAGCAAATGGTGACATTAATTAATGATAATATAACGCAATTATAAGACTAACAAAAAATCATGGTTAACTAAAGGTAGATTAACATTAATACCCTTAAAAATCATTTCTCGAAGCTTTTGTAGTTTTGCTGCTCCTTTCCCTCCTAATCCAATTTTCCCCACATATACACAGATTGCATGAGGATAAGGCATTGGACCGTAAAGGATGGAGGATGAAGTTTTTATCAATGACTATATGAAATAATCGCTTTTGGTTCATATAACAGATCCAACTTATGAGATTAAGGCTTTGATTGATTGATAAACCTATAAAACCCCACCCACCCCCTTATCAGAGAAAGAGATTAAAGCCTTAATAAGTTTATAATAAGTAATTTCTATTTCTAAACAAAGCAATCAAATCCTTTCCTTCAGCTCCTATTTTCCTTCTCTCATAAACAATTTATTTCAGCTACATTCACTTCAGTTCAGTTTAATTCAATTCAGCCCCAATCAATTCAATTCAGCCCCAATCACTTCAAATAAGTTGTTTTCAGTAAATCGGAACAAGCCCTTAGTAACAATAATAGTTGATTACTAAAGATAACTTTTGTGTGTGTGTGTGTTATGGTTTACCAAAGAGAAAAAGAAAACAAAAAAAATCACGTATTACCAAAACGAATTATCATAAGAAATACGTACATACCTAGGGTGCTTATTTTTGCTAATCAACTTCTGCCCATATTTTCTCCATGTGTGGCCATCCGGTGTTAGAGAAGAGGCTTCTATCACCTTCCGTTGCCTGTAAAATCAAGAATGAATAATTTTGGTGGTTCAATTACAACCAAAAAAACTAATCGTAAATCAATAATTTTGGGTGTTTACACCCAAAAAGTCTAATGAGTTAATAATTTTGGGTGTTTACACCCAAAAAGTCTAATGAGTTAATAATATATATATGGAAAAAAAAAAATGAAATTACACTTTAATAATTTCAACTTTATCAAATATACTTTAAATAATATAAGCTTTTACGATAACCCTATATATCACGAGAAAATACAAGTTCATTTTGAAGATAAACAAATTTTGTTTATCTAATGGCATTTTCGTAAATAAATCAACAAAAAATCCTAGTCAGCATGACATTTTCGTAAATAAGTCAACACCGCATATTAATAAAAGTTGTTCACTTATTTACGAAAATGTCATACTGACTTGGATGATTTGTTGATATATTTACGAAAATGCCATTAGATAAACAAATTTTGTTTATCATCAAGATGAATGGGGGCTCCCTCATATTTCACTTGCCTTTTCTTTTCTTTAATTCTGAATCGATCAACAAAAGTCAACGACCTCGGTAACACGTATTTTGGCATGATTGGTTCAAAAAAATTAAAAAATATATTCAAAGCACAGCCCACAACCACCACAGTGGCCAACCCCCACCCCCAAACAACCCATAATCAAACCCCCGTCCACAAAACCCCCACCCCTAGCCATTATTAACCAAAACCCCTGCCCTTGAAACCATCGCCTTCCCCACCCCCACCCTCAAAACCACCCTTTTCTCACGCCCCAGCTACAGAATTGTAAATAGGTTAATGCATTAAATTGTTAGACAACTGATTAGAAACCTACAGAGTAAATAAATATGGATTATTGGAGTATATAATTCAACCTAATTACTTCAGAAAATTAAATTAACATGTTATCGATAGATATTATTTTTCTAATGATAAGAAAATGAAGGATCATGACCAGATATCAATCCTTGTGATTTTTTTTATCAGTAGATTAATACAAGAATACAACTTAAAATTCAATGATTAAAGTAATACGAAGAATTGAGTAGTAGTTAGACACAACGAGTCTATCTTACCTGTATATATTTGGTTGTTAATTATTTTTGACAGACATTAAAAATGATAATAGTAGTCCTAGTAGTGCATAAAGAAGATTAAATTAAATTAATACTGCAAAGTAATACGAAGTACAAGTATAAAAATAGCAAATAATGCAAATAAAGAATAGGGGTAACATTATATTGCATGCTCGATACACATGCTATACAAAAATGCAACTAGAAAAGTCAAAGAAACAAAAGGTGATTAGCTGCCATATTAAAGCATTTCTTTCAGCAGATTTATATTATCGAGTATGATTTTTTGTTAATCATTTGACATAAAAATACTTAGATTTAGACCACTCTGATCATGTATATATCGAATGGACAAACATGAATACAAGAAAACTCTATCTTGTGTATTTATTTATTTTTTTAAAGATAAAAGTATCAGATGGAGTACAAGTTATAGCTCAATCTTTTATAAGACATGAATACAAATGATACTCGTATTGTACAACGGAAATAAATTGTGCATAGTTTAACGGATGGCATTTAGATTTTTTTATACTACCTCCGTTAAATATTATGTGTAATTTTGGGGTATTATTTGTAAGATATAAAATATTTTAAAGTTGCACATGACATTTGATGAAGGTAGTTAAATATTCTATATTCTTTTTTGATGTAACGGTTGAATATTACGCTTGTCAATGAACATTTGATTCTATTATTATATTTAATCATGCTTTTTGGAAAAAAATAAAAATAAATGTTAAAATAATGAAAGTGTATGTTGATTGAGATGGATGTAATAAACCTCCACTTGACTATGTTTTTCCCAAAGTATAATTCAATAATATAAATAAATCAAAACGTTTCACTTACTTAGACACATGGGAGTATAATTTATGACCTAAAACTTAAATGAGACAGAGATAATACCTATTTTTGGGAGGATCCACATTTGCCGATGTTTGGGCAAGTGATGAAGAAGCTACCCATTTCTTAGAATGAATAATCTTATTCAAGATGTTAATAGAATTATCAAATGAATTGAGCATAGTAGTTGAATAATTATTCAAAAATTCAATCTTTTTCTCTTCACTAAATTCATCACCTCTCTCTTTCCCTATTAGCATACTCCTAAAATGACTTGTAGCTTCTAACCCTTTTCTCAATTCTTCTTCCACAACCTTCAAATTCATCTTCAATTCTCTCTCAATTCCTAATTTGAAAAAACTAGTGGGATGGTGAAAGGGAAGAAAGGAGCTACTATCTATAAATAGAAAATAGAATATGTCGGATCGAGTAGGTCGTAACGTGCCATAATTAGCAAGTTGTTCAATCTAATGGAACGATGCAAGCAAGCGACTTTTTGAATTTAATTTAATAAGACTAGAAAAGATATATACTTTGCTAAAGCATTATATATTTGTATATTACGCGCAAATGACGAACTTCCCCCGCCTCAAATTCATTAACTATTTAACGATTAAGGAACTTTTTGGTTCAGCAGGTTACACCATGCGGCAGGGATTAACCGAGTTTATTTGCTAAGGATTACCTGAGTTTTTCAATCAGGGGTTACGTTACTTGAGTTACTCAATCAGGGATTATTTGAAGGGTTCAGATAGGGGTTATTCGAGGGGCTCACTTGATTAAAGGTTACTCAGTCAGGGTTTTTTCAAGTTTCAAAATCAGGAGTTACTCGAGTTACTCGGTCAGGCCGCATACAAAAAATTGTGAATCGAGTAGCCCCTGACCGAGAAACTCGAGTAACCCGGCAACTCGAGTAATCCCTGACCGAGAAACTCAAGTAATCTTAGAAAACTCAAATAATCCTTGATCGAGAAACTCAAGTAATCCCAAAAACTCAAATAACCCCTTATCGAGAAACTCAAGTAACCCCTTGTAGTACGATACAGCAAGCCGCATATAAATACTTGTATTAACGGTTATATGTAAAAAAATATATTTATAATAAAAACTAAAAAAATGTAATAGGGGAGGGATCCGATAAGAGCTCCTCCTTATATAAGAACCCCTTATGTTCTAAACTTTTTCCTATATTTTAAATTTTTTTCTGCTTATGTTCTAAAGTTTTTTCTACTTATGTTCTAAAGTTTGTACTATATTTTAAAATTTTTCAACTTATGTTCCAAAATTTTTTCCAATGTTCTAAATTGTTTTTTAGATTAATTATGTTCTAAATTTGTTCCTATGTTCTAAATTATTTTTTTCTGCTTATGTTCTAAAATTTTTTCCTATATTTAAAATTATTTTTTCAGCTTATGTTCTAAAGTTTTTCCTATATTCTAAATTTTTTCTACTTATGTTCCAAATTATTTCAATGTTCTAAATTCTTTTTTAGATTATGTTCCAAATTTGTTCATTTGTTCTAAATTATTTTATCACCTTATCTTCTAAATTTTTTCCTATGTTCTAAATTATTTTTTCTGCTTATGTTATTAATTTTTACATATGCTACAAATTATTTTTCCAAGTTATGTTCTAAATTATTTTTCTATCTTATGTTATAAATTTTTTGTTTGCTTACGTCCTTAATTTTTGCTATCTTCTAAATTATTATTCTTATGTTTTAAAATTCTATTTATGTTCTAAATTTTTTCTGCTTATGTTCTAAAATTTTACCTATGTTCTAAATTTTTTTCTATGTTCTAAATTTTTTTTCTATAAATACGAAATTCTCAAAATTACAGAAATGCCATTACTAAAGAATCATTTTAGATGGTTAGATCAAAACTAATAAAGGGTTGAGATTGGTTCTTATATAAGATTGGGTTCTTATATAGAGGAGGGTTCTTATATATATATAGATTTTTGTTTGTCAGGAAAAAAAAAAAGGTAAAAGATACATACAGCCAATGGAGCTCGAAATAATTAAGGTCAAACATGAAAAGGTTAAACGAAATAAATCATTAATTATTTAAATTTCCTTGCAATTTTGGCACGTATTGTTAAATTACAAACTTTTTTTTTTTTGAAACAAATTACTAACTTTGTATAAGACAGAAAGAACTAAATTTATAGAAGACGGGTTTGAAGCCAAAAGCAAGCGAACATCTCCTTACTTTCTTAAAGTGAAATAATAAGTAAATTCAACCCTTATATTATATTTTAAGTCGTTAACAGGATCCTTAATTACTCCTATTCAATAAGCTTAACCTTGCCCACCTACAATAGGTGGGTAGCAATTTCAAAAAATTGCTTAACCTTACTTTTACATAAGTAAATATCTATAAAAATTATTTGAAAGGTTATATCATAAAACTTTATATTAATACATATTTAACAACACATTTTATGATTAAAATATGTTATTATGTTAATAGAAAACTATCTTCAAAATTAATATATGAATAGTGAAAAAATCAAACGTGTTAGATATTTTGGGACGAAAGGAGTAATGCACTAGTACATACATCAGACATAAAGTTACTCTAAGATAACCCAAAGTTACAATCTGTATCTATCGAGAGGTGCCAAGAACCGGTTAAGTCTTGGCGCATAGCGCCTATTGATTTCAGTGCATATAGGATGACGATTTTACAAATTAAAAAGTACTATTCAAATAACTTATACTTTAGTGGTACATTATACATGCATAATTACAGTGGCGGAGCCAAGGGGGGGCTGGCGTGGGCCATGGCCTACGCCATGGCTATAAATAATTATTAACAGTAGCAATAATTTTCATATGTTAAGTTGTAGAGGAGATGGTTTAGTTAGGTTGCATTATTCATTTTCTCTTCCTCATCCTGGGTTCGAGTCCTATGTCTTGCATATTTTTTGTTTATTTTTGCTTTGAGTCCTATGTCTTGCATATTTTTTGTTTATTTTTGCTTTAGTGCACTCACTACTTGTAGCCTAGTTGTAGGTTGTAGCTATAGTAAATAAGAGTGGTGTCTAGTTTGTGGTCTTTGTCTTTGGGCACTTGTCTCCCTTAACTATTTCCAAATTTAACTCAAAGTTTTACTTTATTAAAAATAATTGGGTTTACTCATCTAATATATTTTGTGTGTGTATGAAAATGAGATATGAGTAAATAGGGAAATTCCCTGTTTCTCATGGTGAGAAACAAAATTTGTTTTTCATGATGGCATTTTCGTGAATAAATCAACAACTTTTTCAATATTGTGGGCTCCACAGTTGAATAAAGTTGAAAAAGTTGTTGATTTATTCACAAAAATGCCCCAATGAGAAACGAATTCGTTTCTCACGGTGAGAAACTGGGGCTTCCTCAAATAAATATATAAGATTTGCCCCCCCTAACAAAAAAATTCTGGCTCCGCCACTGCATAATTAGAGAGTCAGCTTTTTCCAGAAGTTGAAACTTTTAGGATGATAAAAAGTACCACTACTCTCGTAATAGTCCACAAACCATACTATTCAAACAAATTATATTTTAGTGGTACATTATACATGCATAATGGTACATAATGGTACATTATAATGTACCACTAGAGAGTCAGCTTTTTCTAGAAGCAAAAATTGAATCAGCAAAAACTACTTCCTTACCCTCCTATTTACATAGCTCGCCCATAGGTGCTATGCGCCCAGACTCACTCCCAAGAACCTACTCTATTGACCTGACCCAAAAATATTAGTTTACGTCATATATAAAGTTACTCTAGCTAAGATAACCCAAAGTTATATCTATCTAGAAGTGTTAAAACCTACTCGATTGACCCAACCTATAAAAAATAAGTTTATATATCAACTTATTTGGACACAGTAATTTATCATGGCTCAAATCTTAAAATAGACTCGATCCGACTTTAATAACAACCGGAGCACTACACCCAATTGACACCAGTAACTTATATCTCAACAACAATTTAACAAGAACGCCTAATATTTTAACAAAGAGAATAATGGATATCATCAAGATATTAAATGCTAATATCCAATAATAGAAAATGTTACGGAGTAATGAAAAATGTTATACCTAAGTTATAGCCCTAAGGGTTTTATTTAATTAAGGAGTTAATTAAAAATGGGAAAAATAAATGAAAATATAACATTAATTACACTATTTACGTATGATTTTATCATGTATTTCTAAATTCGTAATCCGTATCATATTATAAAGAAAGTTAAATGCTTATTCTTAATCCTAAGAGGTACATATAGCCATCCAATGTAAATATCCAATAAGAGAAAGTATTGAGATCTCACAATAAAGATATGTTGACTGTACTCGTTCTTTCTCCGAAAATATGGTCAACGAGGCAAGTAACAGCAAATGGCATGCAACTTGCTTAATTTGGTAAACAAAATTGAAATTAAAATAAAACATTAACTTTCTATTTTAAAATTAATTATTAAATAAATTTACAGGATTATAAATTTATAATCAGCTACCGCTGGCGGGGCGGCCTACTCTTTACTTTCTAAACAATGTTATCTTAAATTCTTAATAGAATAATTCGAGATACGTATTTATTTATACAAGTGTACTATTTATAACTACCCACTCGGCACTTGCAATAATTGTCGGTCCCTTTTAGAAAATGAAGCATTAATGCCAAAAGTAAATTGTTCATTCAAACATCAAAAGAGTAATATACGAAGTATATGAAAAACGTTTTTTTCTCCGTATATTCCTGAGTTTTAACTTTATTCACTATATAATTATAAAGATTTCTAAATTTTTCATACCACGAGATTAACAAAAATGTCATCAAATGCAAAAATGACAAACAAACATTAATTCTGCTATAAATAATTAAGGCTAATAATGCCATATGACAACATATCATTGGCCATCTTCCAAATTATTTAACTTTCACTTATTTGGTTAAAAAATAAATAAAATAAATAAATTAAAAACCCACCTATCCACTCACATTTCAGCTCAACTCCCAGGGTCGGAGCCAAGGGGGGCTGGTGGGGGCCTTGGCCTCTCCCTTGGCTCAAGATATTTACTCTTAATTATCATTGATATTGGTATAGAGGAGTTGATTTTTTCCATGTGATAGTATGTAAGGTGTCAAGGGGTCAAATCTTGAAACTAACAAAATTTGTTTGTTTGATTGTTTGTTTGTTTGTTTGTTTTTTTTTTTTTTTTTATTATTATTATTTTTTAATTATTTTTTTTATAATTTTGGCCCCCCTCACTTAGAAATTTTGGCTCCGCCACAGGCAACTCCCACCCCCACCCCCTACAAGCACCCCTCCCCTTCCCATGTACCACACTCCCCTCACCTTAAAACCCCCTCCCTGCCTTGAAACCCAAGATGAATCACTATCGTCGACTGCCAAAACTCTCTTTTGTGCGCCGCAAACTCTCTCTCTAGTGCCGGCGAAACCAAGTAGTCCCTCCATCTGCTACTATGTCCATCCACCCTCTTTCTCCCCTTAAATTATCACGCCGAAACCCTAAAACAGAAATCTAATTTTGATTTTGGAGTGGTTGTTTTCAACTAAAGTGGCAGGGGCGAGCGACCTAAGGAAGGGTGTTTTGGGTCCCCGGAACGGGGTTTCGGGTTTTGGTTTTTGCTAAGGTGGAAGGGCTAGTATGGGAGGGGTTTTAGGTGGAGAGAAAGGGTGAGAATTTGGATATGGTGGCCTGGATTAGGGGAAGGGAGCGGGCACAGTCGCGGGGCTAAGGGAGGGATATTTTAGATGATACTCGATCGTTTAGATGATACTCGATCAGGGGTTACTTGATAGGGATATTTCATCATATGTTACTCACTTGTCAGGGATTACTGGCTTGGTCATCTGTTCACACGGTGAGGACAACCCACAGAAAACGCATGGTAAATATATTACCTCTATTTCTTATTATGTGCAACAAAAGGGTATTATTTCTGATAGCTTTAAGCCCTCGAGGAGTATCCGTCAAGGTGACCCCCTTTCCCCCTACATTTTTATCATTTGTATGGAAATCCATTCCCAACTCATTCATAAGGAAGTGGAGAAGGGGGTTTGAGTTCCTTTTAGCATGGGTAGGAAACAAGTTCCAATTTCTCACCTTTTTTTTGCCGATGACATCCTCCTTTTTGGTGAAACCTCCATTGAGAATGTCCTTTCCCTAAAGGAATCCCTTGATACCTTTTGCTCCTTCTCGGGTCAATCCATCAGTGCTTCTAAGAGTAAGGTGTTTTTCTCTAGGAATACCTCCTAAAGTGATAGAGACTTGTTTTGTGAGACTTGTTTTGTGGGTTTTAGTGAAACTGAGGATCTTAGTCCCTACCTAGGTTTTTCTATCTCTGCTAGTAGGCCTTCCAAAAATAAGGTGGGATTCATTTATGATAAAATCACTCAGAAACTAGAGCTTTGCAAATCTTCTATGCTCTCTAAAGCCGGTAGATTATGCCTTGTGACCTCTACTCTTAACACCCTCCCAAATTACTACTTCCAATGTATGATGCTTCATATGTCTACTCTAAACAAGTTGAATAGCCATTTAGCAAAGTTTCTTTGGGGGAAAAGGGATGACACTAGAGGTTTACGCCTTGTGGGATGGGAGAAACTGATCACCCCTATGAGTGAGGGTGGGCTTGAAATAAGATGTTTTAAAGCTCTTAACAAAGCCCACATGTTAAAATTGTGGTGGAGAATGCTTAACCATGAGCACAATCTGGCTGTTCTAGTTTTAAAGGATAAGTATTCTAAACCAAATAACTTGTTTAGGTCCTTTTTTGCTGGTTCCCATCTTTGGAAGAGTTTAGGAAGGGTTTGGGATATTTTTAAGGCAAATATCCAGTGGGGGTAGGTAATGGTGTAGATATTTTCACTTGGGGAGATTATAGGTTTGGTATAGGGTCCATTAGAAGTTTAATCCATGGCCCTTTACAGAGAGAGGAGGAGAATATCATGCTTGAGGATTTTGTGTCAAATTGTAAATGGAATTTTTCCAAGCTTTCTTTTGAGTTGCCTAACCATATTATTAATGCATGCTTGAGTGTTCCTATCCCAAAAGCTAGCAGCAACTGTCATGACTTCATCTTCTCTACCCTTAGTTCAAATGGCAAATTTGATTTTTCTAAAACTGTTTAATTGTTGGGGTGTGCTAATGTTGTGAGTCTTGATCAATATGTAAACTTGAATTGGATTTGGTCTGTTAAGACAGCCCCCAAAATAAAGTTTTTTATTTGGCTTTGTTACTTAGATAGACTCCCTCACAAAGTCACTTTGTGTAGGAGGAATATCATCACCTCAGAGCATTGTGCATCCTGTCACAATGCCCCTGAAAATGCTCTTCACATTCTCAGGGACTGTGACCAAGAAAAAGAGGTATGGGATCTACTCCACATGCCTAGTTCTTTCTACTTTCAAGACCTTTAATCTTGGCTCTTCACTAATCTATCCCTTAACCCACCAGCTGCAACCCTTGTCCAACTTCCTTGGCAGACCCTTTTTTCTTTTGTTATTTGGAAGTTTTGGCTTAGGAGAAATGACCTAATTTTTAACCAAACAAACCAACCCCCTAATTCATCCCTTAGAGAGTCCCTATCTATAGCTAGGGAATTTGAATCCTCTTTGAAGATTTCTTCGTGTTTGCTTCCCTCTGTCACCCCTTGTAAGCTGGAGCCCTCCTGCTGCCTCTTCTCTTAAGCTGAACTGTGATGCCTCATTTAGTGATGTTGATTCTTGGGCTAGGATAGCTGGTGTTGTTCGTGATTATTCAGGTGCTTGGGTGCAGGGTTTCTGTCAGAAGTGCAAGGTAAAGTCTGCTTGTTTGGGAGAGTTGGTTGCCATTTCTGCTGGCCTTGAACTCATCAGAGAAAGAAGCTGGGAGAAAGTGGATGTGTGCTCAGACTCGAAGCAAGCTATTGAGCTCATCTCAGATGCCACGACTGTCAAGGATGTTAATACTAATATTCTAAAATGTTGCTGGGTCCAGCTTGAGGATATGCAGAATGTCAAGCTTTATTTTGAAGGCAGAAGTGCAAACAGGGCAGTTGATCTATTATCAAAGTATTTTAGGATTTCTCCGAATCAGGATATAACTCTTGTAATTTTTAATGATCCACAAAACTTTATTCGGGATGTAATTTTGGAGGATAAACCTCCCTAACTCTCTTGTAGCTTTTGAAACTTTATAATCTAATTTCCTGCCCCCGGCTTTGCGAAAAAATAAGGGTATTATTTGTGAGATTTAAATTATTTATTTGTTTCACATAATAAGAAACGGATGTAGTAATAAATATGATCTGATGATGACGATGATCATCATCATATTTTTTACATTTACAATGCGTTTGGAACTAAACAAAGTTGAAACAAATTAAATCGAATAGAACAGAAACAAACTGAATTGAAATGACTTGTACTTAAATGAACAGTTTTGCAGAGAAGTCCAAAAGAACATGACCTTACTTTTACATAAACTATTCACTTAGATACTATCATTTTTTTTTTCCATTAACAGATCGATCATCATTTTAAATTCCCCAGCAAACCCATTAACCCACTTACAATCTTACATAATATTTTAACAACTCAAGTCAATCTTTCCTTAAAAAAAAAAAAAAAAAAAAAAAGCCTCAAGTCAATCACATAAAATTCCTTTTAGATAAAAGTGTTACCAATAACAAAACATAGAGACTAGTAAACTCACTCTAGAAACACACGAGAACACCTTCGTTCTCTTAATTCATGCACATGCTCACTTTTCATGCACCTTATGCACGTTAAAATTTTTTATTTGATGATATATTTCGGGTGGAATAATAATGATCGTGATTATTCCCAAAGAGGGAGATCTACCAAAGTGCTACTCAAATCCAAAGAATCGCTCGCCATCAAACTGTAGTCTTGTGCTTCCCTAGCAAAGTAATTTTGGTTCATTAATAATACTGGTGAAAACAACGCGTCATTTTCCATGGATGCGATGTTATCAAGTAGTAATGGCTCCATTATTGTCACCGAATCAACGTGTTTGAGAGGCAGATGATCGGTAGTAGCCAACGAAGATGACGAACCAAGGGCAACACAATCATCTATGTATTCTTGGTTTGGAGTAATGATAGGGGTTTTGGACTCAAAACTTATGATATTGGTACAATCATTTTTATAATTAGCTCTTGAGGCGTTTGTAATGTGAAAGATAGTTTGGCATGTATGTCGATCATAGTATGTGATCCGGTATTTTGTTGGATTATTTGCTATCTTTTGAACGTGTTTGGTTGCTTGGCAATCTTGGTCGTCCTTGTATGCACATCTATAATATTCCCTGTTAACATAAATAAAATGAAGGTAGTAGTCGTGGTACATAAGTATGCATATATTGTCTATATATATATATATATATTAATAAAACTAAAAAAAATACAAGGAGTGACATATATAAATATATATACCTGGGGTAATTTGTGTTAAGAATTGATTTCTTCCCATATTTTCTCCAAGTATAACCATCAGGTGTAAGATTAGGGGCATCAATAATCGTCCGAAACCTATAAATTACAAGTAAAATAAAGTTAAGTGCTTTCATATTATTTTTATTATAGAAATTAATAATTACCATTAATTCAAGGTTCATACATTACTCCATATATGTCATAACTCTGGAGTGTATAAGGTTCAAGATGGAAAAATATTACTCCTTCCGTCCCTAAATTACATTCCTCTTTCTCTCTATTATGTGAGGAATAAATGCTAGAAAGAGGAATGTAATAATTTAGGGACGGAGGGAGTACATATTTATATACTCAATAGGCAATAGCTATAGTTGGGAAAATCTAGCAAAATTTTATTCTATACTAGTGAGTAGCTAGCCCAGACTCTTCAATTTGTATTACTCTGTATTGTATTAATTTGTATGTAAAATTAGAGCATAATTAATAATTAGACACTAATGTTTCTTTTAAGAGGTTAAGTGTTCAAACCTTCTTATCTATATATAATTTTTTTAAATATAGTTGAGACAAGATGGAGTATTGTTGATTCTGTTGGTGATATGTCATAATGAAGAGTTGATTGTATGGCGCGGTGTAATCACTGTAATGAAGAGAACTACTAGTATATAGACAATTTTGAGAATGCTTTTTAATAGAGATTACATACAAGAATAGATGTGAAGTAATATTCATTATTATTATTATTATTATTATTATTATTATTATTATTATTAGATCAGAGTCAAATTATATACTTCTATTTTCCTTTTTCAATACATACTTAAGCTTTTTGTCTCATAAAGCTATTTTAAACATATAGGACATAAAAAAAATAGAGAAATACAAATTATCGTCATAGAAGCAATTATTTAAGGTCTTGTTTAGTTTATCTTAATTTTACTTATTTTAGATAGATTGAATCAGAAAAATTAAGTATGGAGTAAATATCAGATCTACAAAAATGAGTTATGACATGTTTTATTGTTTTATTAGCGTGGTTTTCGTTACTAAATATTTTTAACTTTTTATTTCATATATAATAATAAATTACATATCATTATGAATCTATCAAGACTCGACTTGATACATTATTTTTTACTTATAAATAGTGTAATATAAGGTTATTTTTTTTTTTTAATTAGACAGTCTTAGAAAAAACTGTAAGCGTGAGGTCTGGCCAGGGGCGGATCTAGGGGGGTTCAAGGGGGTTCATTGAACCCACAGATTTTTTGGAAAAAAATTATAAGTTTTAATTTTTTTTTTTTTTTAAAAAAAAAAAAAAAAAGGTTTAAAAGAAATTTATGTGAGAACAATTATCACACGGGTAAGGTTGGAGCATTGGTAATTCTCTGGAGAATAGAGCAGCACGCCCCTTTAATACCTTAGGTCTTGGGTTCGACTCCTATTGCCCTCTTTTTTTGTACTTTTATTTTTTTATTTTATTTTTTAAAAAAAAACTCCTTACATTCAAATTTCAATAAGTCATATTTCAGAAATCAAACATCAGACATTTTTCCCCAAATTCCCAAACACCAAAACCCTAACTTTAAAAAACTCCTTACATAAAGATCCGCCCCTGCCGCCGCGGCACGCCGGCACCGCACACTGAGACACCGACTGGGCGACCGGCAACCACCTCACGGAGACACAGACGAGTGGACTGTGGACGAGGGAGTGAGGGACGACTCACGACTGTTTTGTCTTTGTGACTTTGTGAATTGTGAGTCCTCTACTCCTCTTAATCTCTTATTTCTCTATTCCTATTAAATGTTAATCTTGGTTTGCTTGTTTTTTTTTTTTAAATTGGTTTATGGTTTTGATATATTGTTGAATTCTTGAATTGTTGAGACTTGAGAAATTGAATTGTAGAAAGTTAGAAGTTAGAAACTTAAAATTATAAATTTTTACTTGTTCTGTTAATTGAAATTTGATAATTAGAAGAAGTTTATATTGTCAAATTTGTGTTTATTGGGGACTTGTGATTTTAATTGATAATTAATTGTGTATTTTGTGTATTATTGTAGATTGTAGAGCTTTTGTTACCATGAGTTTAGAGTCTTTTTGGAAACGCGCCGGGAAGTCACAAAAGTCCTCTACTTGTTCTTCACCTAGTTCAAGGAATCCTCCAATAGAAGAAGATGTTGTAACTCCTATTGATGATGCGGATATTGAGTCTCCTAATGATGATGTGAATGTCGTGTCTCCTAATAATGATGTTGAGTCTGATGATACTCGCATTTATGATGTTCATCTTCTTCCACATGATCCTGGAAAAAGAATTCCAATTTTGGAATATCCTGCTACTGACAGAGATGCTGTGAGAAGAGGTTATATTACAATGAAACGTTGTGATCCACGCACTCATAATTTCCCTCGAAGACAAATAGGAGGTATGCGTCGATTTAATGTTGCTTGGTTTGATAAATATGATTGGCTTGAATATAGTGTGGAGAAAGATGCGGCTTTTTGTTTTGTGTGCTACTTGTTCAAAGATAAAGTTGATTCTATGGCTGCTAATGATTGCTTTATTAAAGGGGGGTTTAGAGGATGGAATAAGATTGGTAGATTTAATCTTCATGTGGGAGGTCTTGGTAGTTTGCATAATCAATCTTATGAAAAATACAATTTTTTCATTAACCCAAAAACATCAGTTGCTGAATCTTTTTCCACTTACACCACAGAAGCTAAACTTCAATACAAATCTCGATTGACTTATTCATTAAAATGTATTAAGTTTCTTCTAAGTCAAGGCTTAGCTTGTCGTGGGCATGATGAAAGTGAAGACTCTTGGAATAGGGGTAATTTTCTTGCACTCTTAACATGGCTTTCAGAGAATAATAGTGATGTTGCAAAGGTTGTTCTAAGTAATGCCCCGGGAAATAATCAAATGACTTCTCCTTTAATTCAAAAGGACCTCATTAATTGTTGTGCCAAAGAAACCACTAGACTTCTCATTGATGATATTGGGGATGACTACTTTGGAATACTAGCAGATGAATCTAGTGATGTATCTCAAAAGGAACAAATGGCCCTTTGTTTGCGTTATGTGAATAATAAAGGGAAGATAACTGAGAGGTTTCTTGGAATTGTACATGTTAAGGATACCACTGCTTTGTCACTAAAGAGTGCAATTGAGTCTTTGCTTATGGAGTATTCATTGAGTTTGTCTAGAGTTCGTGGACAAGGTTACGATGGTGCTAGTAATATGAGGGGTGAGATAAACGGTTTGAAGACTTTGATCATGAATGAAACAAAACAAGCTTATTATATTCATTGTTTTGCTCACCAACTTCAATTAACCCTTGTTGCTGTTGCTAAGGATAATGATGATTGTATTTGGTTGTTTGATCAACTTGCTATTTTATTGAATATTATTGGTGTTTCTTGTAAGAGAAGGGAAATGATAAGAGAAATACAATCTCAACATGTTTTAGAAGCATTAGATCTAGGGGAAATTGAAAGTGGGCAAGGTTTAAACCAAGAACTTGGTTTAGGTAGGCCTGGTGATACTAGGTGGGGGTCACACTACAAAACTGTTTCAAATGTTACCTCATTATATGCTACTATTGTCAAAGTTCTTGAGAAGGTTGGATCAAATAAGCTTTATAAGGATGATCGTGTAAAGGCTATCACTGTTATGTCTACATTTGAATCCTTTGAGTTTGTTTTCATGATACATTTGATGTCTGAAATATTTGGGCAAACTGATAAATTGTGTCAAGCTTTGCAAAGAGGAGACCAAGATATTGTTAATGCCATGTCATTTGTTACGTTGACTAAGGAACAATTGCAACAAATGAGGGACCATGGGTGGGAAGAATTTTTGCATCTTGTGCTTTCTTTTTGTGCTAAACATAATGTGGAAGCTCCTAATATGGATGATATGTATGTTCCTCGTGGAAGATCAAAACGCTTCTTTGCCAAAGTGACAAATCTTCATCGTTTTCGGGTAGAAATGTATTTAAGTGTCATTGATTTACAACTCCAAGAGCTCAATAATAGATTTGATGAGAAAAATATGGAGTTGCTTATTTGTATGTCATGCTTAAATCCGGTAAATTCATTTGCGGCATTTGATAAGCAAAAGTTGATGAGACTTGCCGAGTTATATCCCGAAGAGTTTCCAACTAATGACATGACAATGACTGCTCTTCGTCATGAACTTGGTTTCTATATTAATGACATGCGTACAGATGCAAGGTTTGGAGACTTGAAGGGTATTAATGAGCTTTCTATGATGCTTGTTGAAACAAATAAGCATACTTCTTACAAATTAGTTTACTTGTTGATAAGACTAGCATTGATCCTTCCGGTGGCGACTGCAAGCGTGGAACGAGTGTTTTCATCAATGACTTATGTAAAAAATAAGTTGCGGAATAGTATGGGTGATCAACTATTGAATGATAGTTTAGTTACTTATCTTGAGAGAGACTTATTTGCAAGAGTTAGTGATGATGATGTATTAGCACGCTTTCAAAGTATGAAAACTCGAAGAATGCTTTTGTAGTGTTTTTTTTTTTTTTAATTTTTTTTTTAGTGTGTAATCCATCCATTTGTAATAAAAATTTGAATTTATGTATTGAATTTTTAATCAATATATGATCATCATTTTTTTTTAAGATTTCGAACCCACAGTTCGGAATTCCTGGATACGCCACTGGGTCTGGCCAGGGTCATCCTTAGCGATTTAACAAAAAAAAAAAGTTGGACATCAGCATGACGCAGGATGCTTATGTATGCAAGAAGAATCCAAGATGATGACGATTAAGGTTAATTTACAATTAATAATTGGTTTGAGTTTGTTGATACGAGTAACATATAATGAATTGAAGAATCTTAATCACGTGGAGAATAATTTGTTTGAGTTTATAATAATAATGATTATTATTCTTACTACTCTGTATTTAATTTTTATTTTATTTTATTTTATTTTTTTTATTGTTTGTTGTGTAACACTACTGAGTAATGTGGCAATCAAGCACATTGATGAATTACGGAGTAATATTTATATAGGCTATATGAATCTATATCTATGTCAACATGTACTATCCCATTTATCAAGATATTTACGTACTTCAATGCAATTATTCCTATTTACGAAAATATTCACGTACTTCCAATGTAAAATTTTCAAAGTTAATTTAATTACTTATTACTTTCACAAACTTTTAAATAAAACAGATGTTCAGTAAATTACTGAACATTCATTATAATCTTGCAAAAAAAAAAAAAAAAAAAAAAAGAACATCCATTATAAAGTGACAATAATTAAAATGTGCAAAAAGTTACACTAAAACGCACAAAAGTTACTCTGACATATATAAGAGTTATTTATGCTTCATTGATAAATTTGACAAAAGTGACACTAAATTTGATAAAAGTGACACTAAATTTAACAAAAGTGAACCCGATGTACAGTGAATTACTGAAAACCGGGTGTATACAAAAGTGAGTATAATACTTTATACATGTGATATCTAATACTCCCTCCATCCCCGAAAGAACGACCCATTTGGATTGATTTCGCGTGTATTAATAAAATTAAATAAAAAGAAGTAAAAGTACATTGGAAAGATAAATTTACATGAGTTTTATAAAAATTTAGAGAGAGATAGTAATAAAAGTACATGTAAAAACAAAATAGTACTCCGTATATGGAGAAGCTAATTTTGCACAAATATTGTTGCAAATTGGTGGGTAATTTAATGCTACTGGGTCATTCTTTTTGGTACTTCCGTCCCTGAAAGGATGACCCATTTGGCTTAATTCTAGTCCCAAAAGAATGACCGATTTGTTTTTCCCAACATCTATTAAAATTACAAAATTACCAATATATCCTCAAATATTTTTTTTCATATAGCTCATTCTCCCTATTTTACTCTTGTATTTTTTCAGATCTTTGTGCCATCTCCTGTCTAATTTCTAAACTTATTTCCTCTATCCTACCATTGTTAATTTTTCTTGGGTTTACCCATACATTTGTACTTGCAAATTATTGATGACTTGTGTTTTCCCATACATTTGTACTTGCGTGCAAATTAAGTTTCTTAATACCTGCGAAATCAACCCAAATGGGTCATTCTTTCGGGGACGGAGGGAGTACTATCATTAATCGTAAAAATCACCAAATGTAACCTTCTTTTGTGAATGGAAGGAGTAATAAGCTATACATATTTATATTCATTCAATCACAATTCACAACAATCATCATTATCTTATATCATACATACGGAGTAATAGCTACTTATTTTCATTAATTAGAACCAACAAATTTATAATCAATAATTTACATAAATCTAAGCGTTACACCAAAAAAAAAAAAAAAAAAAAAAAAAAAACAAAAAAAACATTTACCCTAATATTATCTATTCTAATAACTTAGGAATGTACGACATAATCAACGCAAATCAGTATAATTAATGTTTACTTTTCAGTTGTTTTTCTATTTTAAGCATTTTATATGTTGCCCTAAGGATTATGTATATCAATTCTCTGTATGACAATATAGTACCTCGCACACACTACTAAAGTCATGTTTAACTCACCTTATTAAAAAGTTATAGATCTTTTCAAACCAACTAAGCTATTTTGAGTAGCCCATTTGTTTATTTTAGTTTGTATTTATAGATTTTTTTGCTACAATTTCATTCTATACATAAATGATCATTGACATCTTCAATAAACATACTTATTTAGAAATAGCTCGTATTAAAAGTTGAGATTTTAAATTTGTAACTAACTACATGTCAAGACAAACTAAAAGATGAAATTATACGCACCTTATCTCTTGTGGAATCACTGTTTGTTCAACAGATTTTGCACCCTTTTCTACGGATTGAACAATCTTTTTTACTGTGGAAATACAAGTGTTAAATGAATTAATGATATCCGTCGAATAATTTTTCATACTTGCCATTTTTGTTTCTTTTTCTTCCTCAGTAATTAGTTGATCTGGTTGACTAAGTAAGCTTCGTAGTTGACTTGCTGCTTTCCATCCTTTTTTCAATTCTTCCTCGACCATTTTTAGATCCATTTTCTTTCTTTGTTTCTTAAAACCTTTTTTTTTAAATTTTTTTTTTTTTGAGGGAAGTGAGGGTGCGATTGAAATTTATTTGAAGAGATGAATCGATCTACATATAAATATTGTTTCAAAAAAATAAAACGTCGTGTATGACGTATATATAAATTATAAAAACATTATTGGCAAATTATATACAGCTAGATTGTATGATAATAATTTAAAAATACTACGGAGTAAGAAAATTAATATGAATAAAAAAAAAGAGGTTTAAAGAATTAGATAATAAGTCAGTGAGCCTAAATTAAGATGCGCAAATGACTGAACGACAAACTCGTTCGATTTAACAACGTTTTATCCTAATCATCAATGATACTCAGGTGTATTTTATTAATTACATTAACAGCCGCCTTCCCTTTGTTCTCATGTTAGTTTTACATACTAAGAATAATGCTAAATGACTACAATAAGTACTCTATTTAATATCTTTTCTAATTTAATACTTGTATTAATTTATGAATGCATGACAAAATACATGTAAGCCAGTGTAAATAATGACAAAATATATGGCGCTTATATTTATGTACCCGTATAACATTTTCCTATTTTAACATTATATAGTACAGTAGTATGTTTTCAAACATTTGTTATGGTTTGGATAAAAATATTATCAAATGTACTAAAAGAAAAAACTATATAAATTATGAGGTCCTTTCTTTAAGAAGTTTAATTTGTATATACATTAATACATATAAGATATATCCTATCCTGCTAGATCTATTTACTCAATACGATCAACTAACTAGAGCAATAGAATGAATAGATCTAGTTAAATCTATACTACCTCCAATTTGTTTTTAGTTGTAACTTTGGAATATTTTATATCTCACAAATAATACCTCAAAGTTGCAACTAAAAAAAATCAGAGATAGTATAATATAACAACAAAATGTGCTAAAATGATAAAATTATACGTACCTTGTGTTGGGTTGTTGACTTGTTTGTTCAACAAATGATGCATCCATTTCCATAGATCGAACAATCTTATTTAATGGAAATAGAAGTATCAAATGAATTAGCAATGGCGATCAAACAATTTTTCATACACGCCACATTTGTTTCATTTTTGAATTTACTTGTTTCTAGCTTCCTCACTAATTAGTTGATCTGGTTGACTAAGTAAGCTTCTTAGTTGACTTGTTGCTTCCCATCCTTTTTTCAACTCTTCTTTTACAACAATTTTCAGATCCATTTTTTCTCTATTTTTTTACCTTAAAAAAATCTAGTGAGACTACGATGTTTAGATGAGTTGCACTCTTCATCTATCTATATCTATACTTAGTACTACGTATTTAAAAACTCTAACCGGAAAATACAAATGTCTCCATTCTATTACACTTTTCTAGCTTCTTTTACACCAGATGTGCCACATGTCTTCTTAATTTTTTTTTTTTTAAATTTTTTATTACACTATCTTAATTATTTCATTAAACTTATCTTTTCATCTCTCTCATACACGCTTCATATTCATCTCTCCTATTCAATTAAACCTTTTCCATCCTTTTCTCTCTTTAATTTTAGTCCCTTTACCTTCTTTTTTTTAAAGCCTCGTTTTGAATTAGAGCCTAAAAATCTAATTTCTTTAATTATATTTTAGATTACACATTACACCCCATAATGATTTATTGGTATTTCCTCGATCACTACCTTTCAATACAACTTTCTATAAACAACCCGTGCATTGCACGGGCTAGAAGGCTAGTTTATATACCAACGTGCCAAATGTAATTCACTAGCTTAGTCAAGGGCAAAGCAGATGCAACTAGCTTGTATAATAATACAAAAATAAGATAGTTATTAAATATATTGGTGTAAAAAATTACTCCTTGATCATAGATAGTTACGTTTACGCGCAAATGATGTGACGAACTCCTTTAATTTAACAACGAGCTTGTATAATAAAAACAATAATTTGGGTTTTCCTCTTTAATTATGAGGGTGTTGACTTTTTTGCTTTCTACCTTGAGTTGTTGACTTGTAGTCTTTATATACACTTTATCCCATTTGTTGTCTCTTTAAACAGAAGGTCTCGTATGAATCCAGTTTACAATAAATTATTATAAACCTAATATTTGACACTGTTAAATAATATAGTCACATTCTGGATGATATAACCAATTTTTTAAATGATATAATTATCTTATTATGAGTCATATTTTGAATTAAATGATATAATTGTATTTTAAACAATTTAGTCAAATGAAATAATTATTTTTCAAATGATAACTATTTGATACTTTTTTTCAATGACAAATTCACTTTGGAATAATA
Organism: Chenopodium album; assembly: GCF_948465745.1. Classification (NCBI taxonomy): domain Eukaryota; kingdom Viridiplantae; phylum Streptophyta; class Magnoliopsida; order Caryophyllales; family Amaranthaceae; genus Chenopodium; species Chenopodium album. The sequence goes on from NC_137855.1 coordinate 39,600,552, forward strand.
CATTTAGATAATCAATTTTTGGATGATATAATCACATTTTGTATGATATAATCACATTTCAAATTATATATAGTTAATTGTTGGGTGCACAATAAATTTATTCTAGAATTTCTATTTAAACAAAACAAAGGGGCAAGTTGGAGTAGATGGAAACCAACTTTCCAAAAGTAAACCCTGAAACGAATTTTGGAAAATGGGAAAGAATCTATACTTCATATAAACAATTACATAGTTCCATTGATCCTAAAGATTGAACCAACTCCTTTTACATGTTAGTTAATCCATTATGGAGTACATATACAAGTAAAATGTTTAAGACTTAATTATATTAGATGGCAAGTGAGTGTAATAGATAGGAGAGACAAAGTAAAAGATAAGTACATACAAGAAAAAAGTGAATAAAAATAGCTAACTACGACGTCAACTCTGGTTAGATGGTGGTTAATTTATTTTTGAGGCGGCCCTTAAAAAATTTTCGGCAATTTTATTGGAGTATTTAAGTGGTGTGGCTCTAGCTAAACTTGTTCCTGTTGCCCTGGATATATTTAGGTTGAGTTTGGAGTAGGGTTTTTTTTTTTAATTTTTTTTTTTAATTTATTTATTTTTTTATATCTGTTTTGTTGCTTTTGGTCTTTGTTTTAATTTATTCTTTTTTCTTTGGGCTTGTCCGTCTCTTTAACCTTAAAAAAAGATCTACATACTCCTTCTGTCACTAAAAATTGTTAATATTTGAATTAATTTTGTGAGACGATTATTGTTCATGAACAAAGAATTTATCCGGCGAGCAGATGAAATAAGTATTTGTTTATGACAATAAGAATCCAAGATATAGATTTTCTAAAATAATTTACTATGACCCTTCCACAGTTTTTTCATGATGCATAGAGCAATATAATAATCTTACTCTCACAATTCTCAGTTGTGAACATTTTGACTTGCGCTCTAAATTCTTGTGTAGCATACACCGAACCTTGACTCAAGACTAATTCAAAACATCATGCATATATATTTATAAAAGTTACTTCTACGGATTATATAATATAAAATGTTTTAAAATAATTTTTCGTTTTATATCTTTACTTACCTTCCCTGCGACTCCCAAAGCATAATTTCAATATACTTCATATTTAGTTGCTATTTAGTAGGTGTTAAGTAAGGTTTTATTAGTCTTGATTGATCTGCTAGATAAGACTTTCCTGACTTTGTTTAATCTTTCAAGATAAAAACATGTTAGTAGATATTGAGGTTTGATTATCAAAGTATAATACATATTATATGGAATGATACTGGCTACCAACATAAACTTAAGTATTGATATGTTCACCTCTATGTTTACAACTTTAAACAAATGTCTAAACTATTCTGATAGTTAACCAATATTTTATATACTATAGTACCGGTCAAAGAGTTCAAAGTTTGACAATAAATTCCCATAATATGCAAGGAATTGAAAAGCATAGTTGATCGTGTGGGGTAGTCTTGTTAAATTTGTCCCAAAATGTAACTCCTAAAGCGTAATTTTCATAATTTTTTAATATGACAAAATTAAATATATTGATGTTGAACAAGTATATGTGAAATAACAGATAGATACATCAAATTAAATAAAAATAGAGAATTTTGAAATTTCACATTTTACATGAGCACCGATACATACATACAAATTAAACATACATGGAGTACCTTCTACCACTCCTTTTTTGTTTCACACACTTCCATCATTCTTCTTTTATTGACAACAATTTCACACTTCCATCTTTCTTCTTTTATTGACAACAATTTCACACACTTCCAATACTTCGTAAGTCATTATTGCTAAATTTAGTAACCCTTGATTGCTTCCTTTCCCATGATAGGATAATCAGTATAACCCAAAATAGGATCTTGGGTATAGAATGTAGCCCTAACATAGTCATTTGTAGGTGCATTAACCTTAAACCTTTGGACTAAATCAGGATTAGCTAAAAAAGACCGCCCGTAAGCAACCAAATCAGCCTCCCCTTGAGCCACAGCTTTCATTCCTTGATCTTTAGTATAGCCACCACTACTCATAAAAGTCCCTTCATATGCATCCCTCAATTTTTTCGAGATTTGAGCATCATCCTTGGCTTTTTCCTCAGCAACTCCTAGGGCTAAGCTAGGTCGAGTAGCATGGAGGTAAGCGAGCTTTGATCCCAAGTCGAATTGTAGTTTGTTAAGCCCTTCAATGATGGCTAGACCCAAATCTAGTGAGTTGAAATCAGTGGCTTCAAATCGATCGATGGAAGGAGAGATTCTCACGCCTACTTTGTCAGCTCCTATGGTACCAACAACGGCTTGAACCACTTGCATTAGAAACTTGGTTATGCTTTCGAGTGATGATTTATTCGGCTTTTCGGATTGATCATTTAATGTAGCATTCATAAATTGGTCAATTAGGTATCCATCAGCCGCATGTATCTCCACTCCATCAAAACCTATAAATTTGATTTGTAAAAAGAAGTTAGCTAAGAATTCAACACATAGGATAGATGATCTTTCTAGTTGAGCGTATTTCATAGTTTAAACAAGGAAATTTTGACAATTACCACCTTCTATTATGCTCATTTTAGCAATTACCACCTTCTATTTTTTTTTTTTTGAAAATTACCACCTTCTATTTTTACAAACATCAAAAGTTACCACCTTCTTGCCCCCCAACTACCATGTGACGTCATTTTGGGCCCATTCTTTCCCTTTCCTCCCTATTTCCCTCACATTTCTCATTCCTATTTGGATTCTCATCTCCCCTTTCACTTATTTTCCCCCAAACCACAAATAATTGTTCGTCAATTTTGATTTGGAGGAGTAAATTGAAGTGTTTTTGATTGTTTGGGGGAAAAGAAGCGAAAGGGGGGATGAGAATCGAGTTAGGAATGAGAAATGTGAGGAAAATAGGGAGGAAAGGAAAAGAACGAGCCCAAAATGACGTCACGTGGTAGTAGAGGGGCAAGAAGGTGGTAACTTTTGATGTTTTTGAAAATAGAAGGTGGTAATTTTCAAAAAAAAAAATAGAAGGTGGTAATTTCTAAAATGGACATAACAGAAGGTGGTAATTGTCAAATTTTCCTTTAAACAAAAATGTCCTCCCCCCCCCCCCCCCCCCCCCCCTTTTTTTTTTTTGTTTTTTTTCAATTTCCGAAGGTAAGAGAATCCCCAATTTCAAAGAAAATATGGATATAGTGAGATTCAAACTTGTGACCTCAACGTTACAAGGAAAGAATTTCCCAACACTTCCACCAGTTATGCTTAATTGCTTAGTTTGTTGATTAAAGTTGAAAAAAAAATACTCGTGTGTTACTCAAACTTGACTCTCAACTCCCAAGGCTAATATCCCAAAAAAGTTACACTAAATTGGGCTAACAATATAATTATCAATGAAAGATGCATACAAATGTTAGCTTCGTATAAATAGTACACTATAAGAATCATCTCAAATACCGACGGAACGGTTCCGACGGACCTGAAAATCCGTCGGAAATTGCATCGGATATTTCCGACGAAAAAAAACATTCCGTCGGAAATTTCCGACGGAAAATAATTCCGTCGGAATAATTGGACTTTCCGACGGAATTTTCCGTCGAAAAAGGTCTTTTCCGACCGGAAATTTTCGACGAATTTTTCCGTCGGAGCATATATACATATAAAAAAGAAAAAAAAAATTGTTAACTTCCTAACCCTAATCCCCCCTTCTCTTCCGCCCCTTTTCTTATTCTCTCTCTTCTCTCTCCTCTCTCTCTCCTCCTTCTCCTTTCCTTTCTTCTGCTATTCCACGACCCTTCACTACTCCATTCCTCTCTTTTCTTCTTCTTCTTCTCTTTCTTCTCTCCTCTTCATTTTCTTCCCCTTGTTCTTCTATCACCACCACGACCAATATCTCTGCCATCAAGAACCAACATCCCCGCCACCAACAACAACACCACAACAACAACAACAACAACAACAACAACACAACAACAACACCACAACCGTGCAACAACACCACAACAACAACAACACCACAACAACAACGGCGACCACAACCGTGCAACAACACCGACATCGCCCAACATCAATTGTATCTAGTTTTAATTTAGGTTAGATTGTAGATCTAGTTAGTTTTTATGTAATTCTAATGTTTATTTTGTAATTTTATTAGATTATTGTGTAATTATATACTTCCTCTAATTTTTGTTGTTTATTTATCTTTTCTTTTCAATTTTCTTTATGAAATTCTTGTTAAATATGTAGATCTAGTGGTTTATTTATTTGTGTGGTATTTGTCAATTTTTTTTATCTTAATTTTCGTATTTTTGTGTTGATTTTCGATTATTTGGGTTAGTTTTTGGTTTTTTTTTACTAAGTTTTTTGTTTTTGGGGGGATTTATTGGTGTGGTGGTGGTGTTAGAAGGTGGGAAGGGGCTGTTAATTTTTCTGTTTGAATATGGTGATGTTGGTGTTTGAGGGGGGAGGCTGTTAATTTTTGGTGGCGACGGTGGTTTTCGGTGGCCACTGGTGGTTTTAGGTGGGTGGTGGGGTGGTTAGATACGGGCTAGGTAATTGGGTTGTAGATCTGGTGGTGGGGTGGTGGTACGGGTTAGGTGGGCTGGTGTGGGGCAGTGGTGGCTGGTGGTCGGGGTAGCTTTTTTTTTTGTTTTTTTTAAAGCATTTTCCAACGGATTTTCCGTCGGAAGTTTCGACGGAATCATTTTCCGTCGGAAATTTCCGACGGACTTTTTTTGTACCAGAAAACTTCTTCCGATGCAGGAAACCCGTCGGAATTTCCGTCGGAATAGTATTTCCGACGGAAATTCCGTCAGAAAGGGTCGATTTTCCGACAAGCACTTTTCCGACGACACTTTCCGACGGAATTCCGTCGGAAACCCGATTTCCGACGGAAAACAGGGTGTTTTCGACGAAAAATTCCCGTCGGAATTAAGCTGTTTTCTAGTAGTGGTAAAGCATTAAGCATATTTACATACCTCCGCTCAAAAAAAAAAAAAAAAAAAGCATATATGCATACCAGCACGAATGGCATTGAGAGTTGCTTGTCGATAATTTTCTATAACCTCTAATAATGTTTCAGGTTCGCCGCCTTTATCTTCTGGACTCCATTTCCCTGCTTCAATCGTAATTGTTAACAACATTAATGTAAGATCTTCATGTACTATTTAATGTAATAACTATGATTTTTTTATTATTTTTTTGATACAATTCGTCTTACATATAGTACTCACTATGAAATTTGTAAAGCTAGACATTGTATCCCTTATAGTAGTTGAGTAATGTTTTCAAATATTTATTATTAATACGCTATATACTTCATCCGTTTTTTATTAGATGCATCACTTTTAAAATCATGGAAAGAGATAGAGAGAAAGAAAAAAAAGTTGGCCCCCGTGATATGATAGAGAGAAATATAATATAACATAATAATCAAAAAGGAAAGTGATGCATCTGAATCAAAACTTCCAAAAATATAAAGTGATGCATGTAAATAAAAACGGAGAAAGTATATAATTACAGATATTAATAGTCAAAGGCTTTAACATTGTACGTTGTTGATATATAACAGCTAAAATATTGTAAATAATACAAAGTACATGCTTTTTTTTGGATTGGATGAAGCAGAACTAAACAAAGATGAACTAAATTGAATGATGATGATGATTATGATTTGAGATGATATAAATGGAAGTGAGTTGAGCTGAACTAAACTATACTTGTAATATATAGAGCTGAATTTAAACCGAGTTTAAATTCTGAAATATAAATCCATAGTAACATGACCTAATACTATTATTGGTTTGAATACGAACCTTGATTAAAAACCTGACCAACGTGCCACAATTGACAAAATATGATAGCACCTTTACCATGAACTGAGTCTACCACTTTCTTCCATGATTCCACTTGTTTGTTTGTGTAGATTCCAGGGCAATGAGGAGGAACAAATTTATTGAGGATAAAAAATAATGCTTGACGACCCTTAATATCAACCATTTTAGAGTATCTATTGAAAGAAAATAAAGAATTTAAAATAACATTGAACTAATAAATATTGATTTAATGCTAATAATCAATATATCTATATCATCCATATCCTCTCTTTACAAAGTGAAATATTATTTAGTTATTGTAATAAGTAAAGACGGTAATAAGGGTATGTTCATCACATTTATTGAATTGAACTGAACTAAATTGTTTATAAGAGAAGAAAATTAGGAATTGAACTGAACTGAAATTAAGGTAAAGCGAACATGCCCTAAGTCGGCTCTAGACGGATCCTATTAGATCATGATCCGTTTTTAATTAGTGGATATGGACTTAAACTCAGATCCACGTGAAACTTTATTTACCTTTAAATAATAATTAGTTTTGTGCCTGTGCGATGCTCGAGTCGTTTATTTAATTTTAAGATAAATCTTTAATCTATATATCAAATTTAAAAATATATTATTGATACAAAATTAGTTAGGAATTAATATGCTTTTGTGACGATTTACTATCTAATAGACATGTAATGACTAATAATAATGTTGGTGGAAATGTTTGATTTACTAAATTAAAAAATAAAAAATTAGCAAAAAATAAATCAAATAAAATAAATGTTCAAATTTGTTGCATTGACCCTAACCCAAAACTTTGAGCAAGGGTTGAACATTTTTTTACTCGTAACCTGAAGTGACCATAGTAATAAAATTCTTTTAGATTGTGAAGTATATTATTTTGACCGATTAGTATATAAATTATAAATGTATGTTTTACGCTTGAACTACTTCCTTTGTTCCAAAAAATATTATGATATATAAAAGAAATTTATATGAGAATTTGTGAGAATTATAATCTAATAATTTTTTTGAATAAAATTATAATTCAATTTGTACATCTGAAATATTGGTATTTTATCGAAATTAAAATTCTAAACTAATCATTTATCCTAAAATTATATCCAAATAAAGTTCTAAGATAAATTTTTTATCTTATGAAATCTATTTAAATATATCTAACGTGGCACGACACTTGGCAAAAAGTTGAAATGCCAAGTGTCGCTACCTCGTGATCTGACAATAGTTTAACTTTATATATTAGTTATATGATTTGAATTTTTGATACTTTAAAAAAACGATAAATAAAAATATTTTAAATAAATTTATTCATCATACATGTTTATTATTCGAAATGGCAGTAAATCACAAATAAAAAAAATAAAAAAAAATAATGATAATTGAAACAGAATTAATTTCGCGTTTATATACAACATGAGTAAGGCCCCGTTCTCTTCACCTAATATTTGCTGAACTGAAATTATTTTTAGTGAAACAAAATTATATTTGCTGAACTTAAATTATTTTTACTGAACTTAAATTAATTTTACTGAACTAAAAATGTTTTTTGTTGAATAAAAATTATTTATACTGATTTTCTATTATAATTTTTCTTTAAGAAAATTGAATATTACTGAAATGAACTTATTTTCAATAAACTGAAATTCTTTTTACTGAACTGAACTTAATTTTACTAAACTGAAATTATTTTTACTTAATATTATTTCTTAAGATGAAAGAACAGGGCCTAATACTAAAAATTTACCTTTAGAGGTGATCAATGGGCGGGCCGGGGTGGGCCAAGATAAAAAAATTAGCCCATATATCGGGTTGGGTCGGGCCAAACTTTTGGCTGGAAAAAGTGTGTCCAAACTAGGTGGGCCATACGGCTTTTTGAGTCAATTTTGGGCCAGGCTAAAAAAATCAACGAAAATTGCATAAAATTGATTTTACAAGCCCGTCCAAAATTTTTTAAAAAATTGAGCCGAACCGATCCGATTTCGGGCCGAAAAAAGTTGTCCAAAGCCCGTGAAAAATCAGGCCGGGCTCAACTTCATTGCAAAAAAAAAGAAATAAAGGTAATAGTTTTATTTTTGAAGTGAGGAAAGTCAAATGAAATAGTGTACAAATTTTACATAAAAAAAAAAAAGAATGATTCACGGGTCGGATTTAGACTTGATCTAAATCTTAAAATTACATAGGATTCAGATTTAATTGTCAAAAACAAGTTTGGATCAATCTAGATCAACACCCTATAAAAATGGATCTGGATCTGCCCAATCTGGACCGGGTCCGGATCCGGATCCATTGCTCATGATACGAGTAGATTTTATCAAGGTTTCTACATACATATATGCGGAGTAGGTCTCAATAATTCTAGCCATTTTAACAAAAAAAAATGTGGAACCTACTACAAAATCATGTGTTAAATTTCGAAACAATGTGAAATGGGCCTGGGTAAACTGAACAAGTAGGAGGAGAGTTAGGCCCACAAACAAGGCTTTGGAGCTTCCATACTAAAACCAATTGGCAATAGTAGGAGGTACCCCTCTTCCTTATAAAGTGAAACCTTCTATCTTCTTTCTCAATGTGGGACACTCATAAGTGGGTCACAATGGGATTCAACACTACTCCCCCTCACTTATGAGTGTCCTTAGAACTTCAGAGCTAACTGGATAAGGCCAGATCAATAATCCTCTTAGAGGCTGGACATCCTGTCGAGGTAAATCCTTATCCAGTAGCGATTAAATACCCAGTGTAGAAGAGACCCGTAACCTGGGCTGTGATACCATATTAAATTTCGAAACAATGTGAAATGGGCTTGGGCAACCCGAACAAGGAGGAGGAGAGTTAGGCCCACAAACAAGGCTTTGGAGCTTCCATAATAAAACCAATTGGCAATAGTAAGAGGTACCTCTCTTCCTTATAAAGTGAAACCTTGTCTCCTGTTTCTCCAATGTGGAACACTCATAAGTGGGTTACAATGGGATTCAACATCATGAAAGTTCGTAAGGATTCAAGATTTATCTGGAATCTAAAAGGCATGTGTGTAGATGATTTTACACCACTTCATCAATCACATATAATATAATTAAGATGTCGAGCATCATTTAGGAGCATGTAATTCACTCACCTCAAATCCTCTTAGATCATCTCCAATGGTGAGATTTGGGGGAGTTTTTTTTAGAAGAGAGAGTATTTTTTGCAAAGGATAACATTAAGTTGATTATCTAAACTTAACAACTTTATTAATATTATAATATATTTTATAATTTATTTAAGTTCTTACAATATGGATTTGATGGGCCATAAATTGAAAGTGACATTAATATACTTTAAAGAGTCTCACCATTGGAAAATTAGACTTCACATGAGTCTAAATTGAGAAATGGAATGAGTATAAAAAAAAAAAACAAAAAAAAAAAAAAAACAAAAAATCATTTTGTATTTCAATACTCAAAGTTAAGTCTCACCATTAGAGATGATCTCACACACTCTATGATTAATTTTTCTTTTACCCTTAATATTTTGGCTTTATAGAGATTTTTTCCTATGACATGTATGAGAGTTAATATTTTTCAATTCCATTTTGAAAATCATTTACTCAAAGATCTCGATTGATCAAAGATTTTAAAATACACACGATCCATATATCCACTATTATTGTTCTATTTAATAAATCAAATTTTGTATAAAAACTATTTTATTAAAAAAAGGAAATTTTGACAATTATCACCTTCTGTTATGTCCATTTTAGCAATTACCACCTTCTATTTTTTTATTTGAAAATTACCACCTTCTATTTTCAAAAACATCAAAAATTACCACCTTCTTGCCCCCCCCACTACCACGTGACGTCATTTTGGGCCCATTCTTTCCTTTTTCTCCCTATTTCCCTCACATTTCTCATTCCTATTTGGATTCTCATCTCCCCTCTCACTTTTTTTTACCCCAAACCACCAATAATTGTTCGTCAATTTTGATTTGGAGAAGTGGATTGAAGTGTTTTTGATTGTTTGGGGGGAAAAAAGTGAGGGGGGGATGAGAATCGAGTTAAGAATGAGAAATGTGAGGGAAATAGGGAGAAAAAGGAAAGAATGGGCCCAAAATGACGTCACGTGGTAGTTGGGGGGCAAGAAGGTGGTAATTTTTGATGTTTTTGAAAATAGAAGGTGGTAATTTTCAAATAAAAAAATAGAAGGTGGTAATTGCTAAAATGGACATAACAGAAGGTGGTAATTGTCAAAATTTCCTTAAAAAAATGTTATAAGAAACTTTGACAAGGTATTATATTCACAAAAACTAAAATATATAAGCTAGTTTTTCACAAAAAGTCCCTATACATTTCAACCTTGTGAGCTTTTACCTAATATAGCGAAAGTTAGTATTTGTAATACAAATCCCTATTATTCATATAGTGGATTATTTCAGGTTGCTTGTCGTCTGTGAGTTTTTTGTTTTTATTGAAGATTATTCCCATGTTTAATATGAAGTATTATGTACCTTTTTTTTTTTTTATTTTTATTATTTATCTTACATGCCTTTATTTTTTCCCTATTAATTTGTTTCCGCTACGCTTCATAATCCAACAAGATTATCTATGAAAAACAAAACGAAGCTTATATGTAGCAATTCAACCGAAAAAAAAAAGAAGTAGGCATATCATCATGTAATTTAATGTAATTACCGTGCAGGTACTGGGGCGATGAGGGTGCCTTCGGTAATGAGCAAACCACCAGGAGTGGATCGTTGGGTGTAATATTTCTCAAGTGATTCATTTGGTATTCCGTTTATGGCCCGACATCTACTCATCGACGGCAAAACTATCCTATAATAAAAGTAGTTCATCATCTGATTAGTACATTTTATATAGAGAAATTGTGAAAAAGGACTTTTTAAGTGGTCGACTTTTTGATAAGGACCTTTTAAGTGAAAATTTGTGAAATATGACCATACGTTATATTTTGCTTGTATGGGGTACTTGGGTGAGCTTGCATGGTGGTCAACGCCGGAGCTTCGGAATTGACTATCACGTATTAGTCGCGATTAAAAAACTTCCCCAAATTTCCCTCATTTCTCGACGTAACCCGTTCATATAATATTCTCACGGAGGTCGGGAAAGGGGGAAATATTTATTTATTTTTTGAAAAATAAGTCATGTGACTAACATATGATAGTCAACGCCGGAACTCCGGCATTGAACATTTCACAAGTTCACACAAGTACCCCATACAAACAAAATAAAACTTAAAAGGTCCTTTTTCACAAGTTTTCACTTGAAAGGTCCTTTTCCAAAAAGTCGACCATTTAAAAGGTCATTTTTCAAAATTTTCTCTTTTATATAATCACATGCTTAGCATTTATTATGCATTGACATGTGTGTTTGATCAAAATGTGATAATTATTATGAAATGAAGAGAGTACACCACAATCATTTTTAAAGAGAGAGTAAAAAGTTTTGGCATGACACCAAATTAAATCGATCATAAAATTGTAGTCTTATGTAATAGAGATAGTTTGTCATACTTCATTAGTGAATTCAATTATGAAACTCTACTATATTACCGCGAATTGAATATAAAGGAACTAACCTGTGGGAGAGCTTGCATGAGCCCAATTGGTATGGAGAAAAAAGGTCATCCATGGCCTTGTTTTTTGCCACAACCATTTCTTGATTTTTAGCAATTTTAATTTGCCCAAAAAGATTATTATATAAAATGATGAGATAATGTGAGGCCTTTGCAACTTAAAATGATGGCTTTATATAAGGAACTTGTGATGCAAGCTACAGATAAGAATTGCATACATTTAGCTGTTCATCACATCACTGGTAGACTTTTATTCCAAATATTTAAATCGAGTGACGTTTTTTTAATTTCTTCTCTATAAAGTAATCAATTAATCTAATACAACAACAACAATTTTAGTAATTAATGTCTCTAATATACTCTATAGTAGCTTAAAAAAAAAGTAGTTGAATAGTTGACCTGGTAAGCACATGACGAGAGTACTTAATAATAAACTAAAATTTGTAGAGTAACAAAAATTAATTGGGGTAGGCAACTCTTGTACACATTACATGATGTTGACCTTTGATGATGACTCAAGGAACCTAAGCAAAACCAAATAAGTTTAACTTTCGTTTTAGCTTTGATTGATGACAGGTTTATGCAACAAAATTCTGGAGTAAGAATAATGGAGCATGGAACAATGTCTAAAGATCTGCTATGGAAGGATAAAGAAGACAATCAAAAGAAAAGTTCCTGTCAAATGACTAATTCAAAGTTAGTTGCTATTATTTAGCTAAGTTTAATGTTAGCAGTAACTTAGGATGCTAATAAAGTTGTTTTAGAGGTTGTTAGTGGGTTAGTAAGTTTATGCAGTAAAGTTAGGAAGTGAGATTATGCTTCCTATTTTTTAGTTTATTAGTAAGCTGCACTATTTAAACAGATGTAATTTGCTTCTTTCAATTCAAGTTAATCAAATCATCTTTTGCTTTCTACTATATTATATTGCTTCAACAGTTCCTTGAGTGAGGAACTGAAGCTCCAAAGTCAAAGCTTCACAGATTCTCAAGGATTCTAATTTATTATGTCTCGATTTTTAGGCTTCTTGTATTTATGTTAAGTACAATGATAATTGATAGGATTTAAGTGGATTTAATTTTATATGATAAAGATTTTATTTTCCATATTTTAACTTGTTTATTTTCGAAAAATATCTTGTAAGTTAAAATATCTTTTTGTTAAAAATATTTTCTATTTTTATCTAAGTCTATCTTTTGGAAAATCTGACTTGGGAAAATATTCTTTCAAACGCGTGTTTTACTTAGTCAATGAGGTTGAGAAAAATCAGGAAGCAGTAAAACCACTTCCTGATAAAACGTTTTAGTTTGCTTCCCAAGCTCCCACGAATTGCACTTCCTAGCTTTATGGAAGTTGTGGCTTAGTGGAGGTTAGAAAAACGACAATTTTTAACTTCCTTCTCCTCTTATAAATAGACTTGGTTTTCTGTTGATAGAAACACACTTGAGCTTTACAATCTTCTAGCTTTTGAAAAAGAGTCATAATCCACTTAAATCCTTGAGTGTCTTAGTACTTTACATTTAGAGTTTAATCTTGAGTTGTATTGGGTTAGAGTTTGGGGAAACTCTAAGAGTGTTTATTGCTTTAAGTGAAGCAAGGAGAAAGACTGAAAGAGAGAGATTAGAGAGTTCAACTGGTTGAGGGATCAGTTGAAGGGAATTTAAGTTCGTTGAGGAACTTAAGATTATAGTCTTAATTTGTAATAGGTTGTTTGCCCTATTATAATTAAGAGTTGAGTTTAAAATCCCTCATGGTCGGGGTTTTTCTTCTTGATTAGGGCCAAGAAGTTTTTCACGTAAAATGCACTTTTAAGTTTTTGTTTTAGTTTATTTGTGAAATCCGCAAAAATTACCCAAATTCCTCTACAATACAATTCAGCCCCCCTCTTGTATTATTCATTCGAGTCAACACATGATTTTAAAATGTGAAAGATTATTGTATTTTAAATAGCTAAATTTGCATTCATTTCACCAAATAATATTAGTAAATATAGTTGAGTTCAGCAAAACAAAGTTTCTAATCTATATTATTATTTGAAAATATCATAATTGTGATGAATGATCCATAATCCAAATACTCACCTCTCGTGGTGTCATATAGAGTTGTTAATGAGCCGAGCTAAGTCCGAATACTGATAGGCTCGGCTCAAGCTCGTGAGTTTGGGTTCGAGGCTCGAGCTTGAGTTGTGGCTCGCGAAGCCATGAAGATTGGAGAGTTCCTTTTTTTTTCTTTTTTTTTTGATAGAGCTCAAAAAAGGAGCTCTCTCTAAAAAAAAAAAAAAAAATTGGAGCTACGTCAAGGTAAAAAAAGAAAGCTCTCTATCAAAAATTGGAGCTGGGCAAATTAAACTGGAAACATGGTCAATCATTATCCTTAACTACTAAAGTTAAGTCGTACTCTCATTGTTTTTAAGTACTTGTTTCATTTTTCCATGTGTGGGGTTTAGGAGAAATTGGAGAAAGTTATAAAATATGGAGGTAGTGGGATAGGTGAAAGAATAAAAATATTGTAAAAAAAAACAAAAGGAGTAGAGAGAATTAGGAGAGTGGATATAAAATTAATAAGCGGCCGTTTGGTTCGCACAGGGTAATCGGAATGGAATGAACAAAGGGAAAGATAAGGAATGGAATGAAATCACCTAAAATTGTGTATGTTGTTTGTTTTACAACAAAGAGAATGAGCCCCACCACCATACAACCACCTACACTTTCACTCTCCACCGTTTCCAGCCACCAAACCTCCCGCCGCTGCTCCCTCACCGTGCGCCTCCCTTCGTCGGCCGTCCCCGCCCTTCGCACAACTCTCCCCGCCCTCGCAAATCCTCCCTCAAGCCCCGTATAACTTACCTCAGCCACGAATGAACCCTAGAAACCATTCTCCCTCACCATAAACAAATGTAACCCTAATCAAATATTGGCGATTATCAATGTCACAAAATCTTAAAAAAAGTTCAAATTTCTAATTGGAAATGGATGCAATAGTGCTTTCCCCTCTACCAATGGAGACAGTAAGTACTCATTGTTGGGTACATGTCACAAATTAAGTCTCAAGCAAGTTATAATTACTACTTACTATATCCTTGGTCTCCAAGACATAAAGACCCTTGGTCTCCAAGGCATGATGACCCTTGGCCTCCAAGGTTATTATAATTGCTCTCCAAGGTCAACGCTTACATTTGTAGTATATATATCCATCATATTCCTCTTGTTTTGAGGACATGACACAAGACACACAACTACTAGCTCATTAGTGAGTTTCTTAGCTCTCTTTGAGAATTAGATCCAATATAATCTAGAGAGTCATACCATACTCTTGTACCCTTCGGGGTTGTACTCTCATACCCTTTTTCATATGTTGTATAATTAGTACTCGTTGTTGGTGGGTTGTTTACCTCATTTGAGGGTTTTTCCACATTAAACTTGTGTGTCTCTTATTACTCTTCTTGTCCATCTCTTATCTATTTATTTCTCTATATCATTTTGTGCTTCCGCTTGCGCTCTTAATCCTAACGCTCACAACTTAGTATATTCTAATCCTACCTCCGTTAAGTAGTAGTTGTAACTCTAAGTATTGTTTGTGAGATATAAAATATTTCAAAGTTGCAAGTAATATTTATCGGATGTAGTAATTCTATTGTACACAACACAATATCATATTAAAGAAACTACTCGTAGTTAAGAAGGCTTGATATATAATATCGAAATTATATGTTTCAGCTCACAAACATATGATATCAAGACCATATGATCTTAATACCAACTAATAATTTTTTTGATAGATAGCAATAACAGACTAACATAAATACTTCAAATCAGGGACAAAACTAGTCTATCGATCTACAAAGAATGGGTCGAAGAATCTATACATAATGGAAAATGCAAATCTAGGAGAATTCGACGGAGCTAAAGTAACAAGACTAACCGAAGGAGATTGGACCGACACACATTGTCAATGGTCTCCTACACAAGATTGGATAGTATTCTCATCGAATCGTTCGAATCCAACAGCCAAAAAGCCTGATGATCTACCTGATCCGGGGTACTTTGGGGTGTACATGGTGAAGGCTAATGATAGCAATGTGGTCATAAAAGTGATAGATAGTGGAAATACTTATTTAGGAGGATTATTTCCAGGACATGTGAACCATCCATTTTTCAGCCCGGATGGAAAGAGTCTCATTGTGGCTGCTGATCTTGCTGCTGTGTCGTGTGATCCGGTTTCGATGCCTATATTTCTTCACTCTGTAAGACCCTATGGCGATATATTTATTGTTGATATCGATCCAACTGACATACATAAAAATGAGAATTTGAAAAAATTCACCCGCGTTACACATAGTAGATATGAGAACTCAACTGCGACTTGGCCCATGGCCTCGACTAAGGACTTGCTTGCAAAATGGAACGTCCAATTAGCCGGTAACGACGATGCCAAGAGATATAAGCCAGAATGCCCGTATATACATAAAGGCGGGGCTGAAAGCTTTCACATGATGGACACCTTTGCATTCCTGATCAGCATTGTTGTTAATGAGTACCGTTTTATCAAAAATAAAAGCTTTAATGTACCAATTATTTTTTGTTCTAAGCTAGTATGTATTTTTGTTGAGGACTTTGCTGGTTGATAAATTCAATGATTATTGTTGTTATCTTTCACTAATCGCCTTAGCTTGTACTATTCGTTGCTAACTCTCCATATATTTATATTAGCCGTAGATGTAAGTCTTTTATTTTTGAACCAGAATGAGAGATTGCTATGTACCGCTGTTTTAGAGAAGCAAATCGTTGGAAAATTTGTCTAGAAGGGACTTATATATTCACTATTTTGTCTGGAAGGATCTAATATGTTCAAAGTGGTCTAAAAGGACCTTATAAGTTTGTTTTGTTGTCTAGATGGACCTTGACGCCAGATTCTGACGTTTGATTTGTTTTTACTCCGGCGTTGACTAGTCATGTGACTCTCACGTGACTTAAAAACTTACCCTCCCTCTTATTTTTCCCCCCCCTTTTTCCCTCCATTTCCCCTTATTTGCCTAGATTTTTTCCCCAAATTGCTTCTCACTCCTTACGAACTGGGGTTCATCAATTTAATCCATTGTGTTCCCTAAGTTTTTGAAGAAATTCAAGCAAGCATCTTTCAATTAATTCCTTTTCGCATTAGGTAAGAGCATTGCTTACGGGTTTTATTCCCCAATCCCAATTTTTAAAGATTAAATTAAGTTGTTTGCAAAATTAGGGTTTATAATTCAATTGGTTCTGAAATCATGTTGTTTTGGCTGTTGAAGCATGTTTTCGACTAAACGGAAGTTATCAAAGTGCAATTGTGGCCTTCCTCTTGCGCAAAGGACTTCATGGACTCTGTAATTGTATTGCAGTAGGGAGTGAATGAAAATGTGATGTAATAATTCCAATATTTGAATGAATCAATGAAGATTAATTTGCTTTGTATTTGTTGTGTTTTTTATTTTGTAACATTATTATAGCAATAGACAAATTCACAGTATACAAATTCATGAAACTGGAAACATATATAGTAGTAGACAAATTCATGACTAAATCCTAAACAAAGTTGACTACATTGTATCAAACCTGGGCCAAGTAAGTCCTCTCTTCTCTAATTCGAATTCAATTAGGTAGATGAGAGCAATGAATTATGGACATAATTTTCACACTTTTGAATTCAATTAGATAGATGAGAGCAATTTGGGGAAAAATTCTGGGCAAATAAGGGGAAATGGAGGAAAAAAGAAAAAAATAAGAGGGAGGGTAATTTTTAAGTCATTTGAGAGTCACGTGACTAGTCTACGCCGGAGTAAAAAAGTCAAACGTCGGAATCCGGCATCAAGCTCCCTAGCCTCTAGACAACAAATTAAAACAAACTTATAAGGTCCTTTTAGACCACTTTAAACATATATGGTCCTTGCAGACAAAGTAGTGAATATATAAGTCCCTTCTAGAGAAATTTTCCCAAATCGTACAATAGATTAGCTTGTAAATTATGAGGTTAATTCATATCAAAAGGTGGTTCTCTTCGAACCAGTTTCTAAGGATTTTGGTGTCATTTTATTGTAAGATATAAGCAGATTTAGGGGCGGATCTATATGCGAATGATCATTTACTAATATGCTAATGAACATCTATCATAACGAAAATGAACATTTTTGAACAATTATTTTAATTTCCACAATAAATTAAATTTACATCTCAATAATATGATGAAATAGATCAAACTATCCAGAAAATTAGGACAACACTCTGGTTTCAGTTATTTATGTCTAACAATTATATAATATTATAATACACCATAAACTAATTCAAAACAAGAGTACATCAGATATTGATATGATTCAACCAATAATTTTTTTTTTCTAGGTTTCAAAAAAAAAAAAGATAAAAATAATAATTATTTTTTTCAATGATTTGACAATCAATTTGAGGAAAAAATTAGAGTAATCAAATAAATAGAAACATGCAAATGCGACCAATAATTATATTAACAGAAAACATTAATAGATATTTATATAAAGATCATAAGAAGGATTAACCCGTACATAAATTTCAGGAATGAATACAATTAGATCATATAGTACGTGTATGTCTGTAAATGTGATGGAAACACATACATGCAAATGCAATAAGATATTTTTTATTTCAAAAGATCAAACAAACATGTTGTAACTTGAACAAAAGGAGAAGTGGGCATTGTAGATTTAATTTAGGGCCTTTGGTTAACAATTTTCTGGATGTTTTTTAGAGCATCAATAGCAACCTCGAGGTAGTGGCTAAGAGAAGGCGCGATGCCAGCAAGGGGATCAGCAATGAGCTCTTGCTTCTCATCATCAGCAGCAGTTGGAAGTGGCTTGCTAGGATCCTTCTCGAACTCCTTGGCTTGCTCAAAGTATGCATCCATACGTGGAGTTGCATATGGACGTATATTTTCAGCGCTACCTCTTGAAGCAAAACGTTGTCGTTCATGGCAAGTCTCAGAGCAATAAGTGAAAGAACGACCCTTGTTGTCGTAGGTTTCTTTTGATTGTAGGAACTTCACCATTTCATCCAACTCATTTTTCAGTGTCTCAATCACCGAGTTCGGCTTTTGAAGGTCGATATCCTCGAGCATATTTCTAGCTTTAACAGCCTTATTTCAAAGCTTCTTCCAACTTGTTTTGGTCAGCTAGGGCTCTTGCTTCTTTCATCAATTCCAGTATTTCCACACGTTTTATCTCGGCTTTAGTTGCGTCGGTTTGTTTTGTTACTGGTGTGCTAGAACGGATTACACGGAACACAGACGGACTGGTGCTTGTTAAATTCCCAGTTTCTCCCCTACATTTGTTGTTTTCAAATTAGAAAATTCGCCTAAAATCGATTATTTAAAATTGCAAAAAAATCCTAAAAAATAATAATAAATTCAGGATGCCCACCTCACGAGGGATAAAACTCATGTATCATATGCATGTTAAAGAAAAATTAGAAATTTATGCTACGACAAACCTGTATGTACGTACGATCTCAAGTGCATCGAGATCAGCCTCCTTACTAACTTTGGGGAGAAAGAAGGTCGACCAACACTGTGCGTATCTCATTTTGGTAGAGATCACCGAATGAGACAGTTACAGAGCCGGTAGAATCATCTGTTGATTGTGGGTAGTTTCCTGCATAAACCTTGTTGATTATAGTTTTGACCTTCTCTCTTCTACTCACTTTATCTTCGCGTGGAATGAGGATCAACTTCACATCTTGAACTAGTACACTGACTAGCCCACCCACACATTGGGAGAACACAAGGCTCAAATCTCCTGGATTTGCCAAAGAGAATGTCCCCCCGTTACTTTTCTTAGCTATTTCGTTGAGTACCTATCCAACAAATAAACAATATCCATATCTTAATAACAGAGTTATTCATTCCATGTCAATAGTAACTTAATAACAACCGCAATATGCAATGCAAAATAATTGATTTTTCTTTTCTTGCATCCTTTCAAAAAAAAAAAAAAAAAAAAAAAAAAAAAAAAAAAAAAACAATTAGTAAGACTATGTTTATTAGTTTATATGTATGTTAAACCATAAAAAGAATATGTGTGTCATTGTGAGTGACTGGCAAGTGGGTAGTCAATGCTGGTGAAATTAGTCAATGGTGTACAGCGAAGAATATTCTTTTATAAATTTTTTTTTTATTTTAATAGGTAATTTCTTACCATATTTTTTTATAGGTAGTTTTTCTCACAAAATCTAAATTATATTTTCATAGTTATTGACACAAAATCCTACAAAAATATTACTCGTAGATAGGTGGATAACGTACCCTTGAGTCATACTCCCCACCAGATCCAAAACCGAAAGTGAAGATGGGAAATTGATCAACAGATATGAGGGTGGCATCACCACCTTCGTTTTGCATACCATCAGACATCAGCATAACGGCCCCGGAGCGCCCAGTTGTAAACTTACGATCGCCAAGAATTTTTATAGCCGTCTGAAGGCCGGCACTGATGTTTGTGCCGCCATTTGCTTCAAGATTCTGGACAAGAAAATCGATTTCTTCTCGAGCATTTGGAGTCAATTGACGCAACTTACATTTCCTTTCAGAATTCGATGCGAAGGTTACAACCGATAGACGGTCGGATACTCGGATGGGCTAAGTTTCCTGATCACGAACTGCATTGCTCGCTTCATTTCTACCAACTTTGTTCCCGCCATGCTCCCGCTAACATCTAACACCATCACAATATCAGCTCCTAGTCTACTGTTGCTCGCTCCTCGTCCCGAAAACTCCAATAATAATTTGTAGTTGGTTTCTTCAAGTGGTAGTTCTGCATTGTCGAATTTCAATGGCACCTTTCCAACATCATTTGCACTACCTACGACAACTAGCAACCATTTCCCGAATTTTGTATCAATATGTGAGTATTAAAGAATATGCATAGTGAAACATAGTCAATTGATTATAGTCTAATATTTGTGACTAATTCAGTTACAAATAACATCATAGCCTCTATTCTATTCCAAAAAAAAAAAAAAACACCATAGCCTAATGGTGCAAATTTTTTATTACTCGCAACAATTACTAAAAAATGGCCGATAAACATTACTTGCAACAAACTTTTTTCTTTCCTTTTTAGGTAAGTTTTTTGTGTGTAAATTGACCAAATTACCCTTAATTTTTTTTAAACATCCTAATTAAAATACTGATTTTATCTTATTAACTTAAACCCAAACATTGATTAACTTAGTCATTTCCACCAAAAGAATTCATGCTCCCTGTATATTCATCATCATCCCAAGTTCCCAACCACCTTCATCGTTAAATTTCATCATCATCATTAAATTTATTCATCTTCTTCCTCATCCCCATTATTTTTCTCTTTCTTTCTTCAGCATTAAATTTATCCGTCTTCTTCCTCATCCCCATTATTTTTCTCTCTCCTCCTCTAACCCCATTGTCATAGTTTTCCAGATCTGTGGGTTCGCTGGTTCGTGGGTTAGGGTTCTAGGTTTGTGGGTTGTGGACTTGTGGGGTTTTGGTTTTGGGTTTTTGGGTTTGAATCTGGGTTTGTGGGTGGTGGGTATAAGGTTATGGGTTTGTGGGTTTGAATTTGGGTTCATGGGTTGTGGTTTGTACTGTTTTGGGTTTGTGGGTGATGGATTGTGGTTCAAATCTGGTGGTGGTGGATTGTGGTTCGAATCTTGTGGTGGTGGGTTCGCGTTGCTGGGTGGTGGTGCTGGGTGGTTTCGTGCTGCTAGGTGGTGGTAGTTCATGAATTCATGGTGCTTGGTTGACGGTTTGTGATGGTATGAATTTTGGATTTTTTTTTTTTTTTTTTTTGGGTTAGATTAATGCTTAAGTACATGCCCTTATTTTTCATTAATTAAGTTTAACATCTTTTGACTTGGAGCCGCAAAAGTGTCCTTTGTTGTGACTAACTTATAACGGAGGGAGTATATTATCTTCATTTCTTATTAGTTACAATAAGAAGTTCCATTATTGAAACTAATAAAAAAAAATGATGGTAGTATATACATTTGTTTTTTTGGGAGAGTGGGAGTAACAGTTTTTGCAAGTCTAAAAGTAGGAACGAAGATTACTGATTTACTATGCTCATTGAGTACAAAAGTTCATGTTTGTATTGCGATCTATCTATTAATTCAACAATTTTTTTCCTAGTTTTCAATTTTAAGCTTTCAAACCACAATATGATGAAATTCTCAAAATCTAGGGGTTTTTTTTTTCTTTTTTAATTAACCTCCAAATAACTTCCAACATTCCAAATTATTATTTTTTAAAAATTATTTCTACTTATACAATTTCTAATTTAAACGCGCATATAGTATGTATGTATGTAAATTGTGTTAGCTCGTATAAACTCCAAGTCTTTAGTACTTCGCAAAAACAAGAGCTGACTCAGGACTCCTCAGTCAAAGGTGCATATACGTGACTACATGAGTCATGAGAGTATGAGACTGAAAGAGCCGATTTTCTCAATGAGTACGTAGCTTGAGTTTTACCTCAATTACTAGTATTAATCTTTCAACGGAAAAAAATGAATAAAATAAAATAAAATTTTTTAACTAGTAATTAAAGCAAACAACACTTTCATGATGTGGTTAATCATACTGTGCAGCAAGGTGATAACGTCAAAACACTAAAAACATACCCTAGTAACCTCGACTACACCATATAACCAGCCACATAAAAAATTTGTAAATAAGAAAAACATGTACCTGTGTTATCTTGATCAACACTGACTTGCTCATCATCATCGTATTTCTGGCCAGTCATCTTGTGGTAGAACACTCAATTGCGTCAATCGGTACTTTATTTGGATATACTCTACTTCGTCGCATTTCTTTAGTATATATACATTAGAATTTACAATATAAAATTAAAAAAAAAAAAAGAATTTACAATATAAAATATTTTAATTTTCCATTTTATTTATTACCCACTATCCTTTTAAAATTATTTTATAAAGTCGTAAAATAATTGTTTGTTTATTTCTGTATTTAAATTTTTGTATGAATTTGGGTAGACAAGATCCGTGACTTACTCTAAATAATAAGCGAGGCAATTAAGTATTAAGATCTAAGTCATATTTTTGTAATAAGTCTTTGTTATATTTTTGTAAGATCTAAAATATATGTTATACTCTCTTAATTATAATTCCTCATTAGGTTTTGGTTGGTAGATTTGCAGATAGGATTGCCCACGACAAGCATTGGATTCGTTTTTTTTCACGATCTTCTACTCTGATGTCTTCTAAGTGCCTCATTTCACCCTTGAAAAAGAATTTTCTGAGTTATATAAGTTTTAGTAAATGTAAATATATATTCATACATTGAGTTACAAATAATAATTGTAGTAAAAACTTTTGTGCATCTGGTACACAATAATATTATTGTAGACATGGATCCATATGCGTGAAACTGTTATAATTGTTAAACTCAAGGAAATATGGAAAAAACGGCTTACCCTTTGCATTGATGATAAACACACACACACACACACACACACACACACACACACATATATATATACACAATACATTAGAGGACCTAATTAGCCGAAAACTCCTAACAAGATAAACTTAACATAAGTACAATATATATTAACATAAATATAACCAAACCAACTCTAATACTCCCCCTCCAGTTGGCGCATGCAAATTGCGAACGCACAACTTGCGTAACAGAAAAACCAAACTGCTGTCGTCCAAGAGCGTTGGTCATAATATCTGCCAACTGATTACCTGTCGAAACAGAGGAGGTAGAGATATTATCGTTTATCAACTCATCACGAACAAAATGATAGTCTACCTCAATATGCTTCATACGTTCATAAAACACTGGATTCTTGGTTATATGCAAAGCCGACTGACTATCACAAAACAACTGCATAGGCTTTGAATGATTCACACCAAGGACAAAAAATAACTGCTTCAACCATTTCAACTCACGAGTAGTGAGAGCCATAGACATGTATTCGGCTTCAGCCGAAGATGTGGCTAATGTAGGTTGTTTCTTAGTCTTCCATGAAACAGGAGAATGACCTAAGAAAACAAAATAACCTGACAAGTAACATCGAGCCAAGGGAAATTTCTACCCTCAAAGTTTCACTAGTGGGGATTTGAACCCCAATAAATAGGTCAAACATTCAAGCTTAATTATGGCTAGACACTTTAAAAATAGGGGGGATGACCATGTTAAAGAAAATTCCTTCCCTCAAAGTGTTACTCAAGCGGATCTCGGGGGACAACAGAGGTACAACTATATCCCCAGCAAGCGGAAAAAAAAATTCATAACAAAAGAGATTACATGTATCTAATAGGCGGTCTCTCAGGTAATGTTATGTATTTTGCCACATCGACTAATCAACCCACCTATTTTAAAACTAGTCTCTCAGGTGATGGTTTTAATATTTTTCATGCCAGACTGATACTTATCAAAGAGAACTATTATTATAAGTACATAATCTCTTAGGTGATATTGTTAAGTTTTTTCTACGGTAGATTAGTACTTTGATCGAAGAGATCTATTGTTAAAAATAACTGGTTTCTTAGTTTTTTTTTTTACACTAACAAACTGATATACACATTCTATACTATATTTTACCCTCGGTTTTAGCTATTTTTGTGTGATTTCTAAGCTCTACGGAGCTATTTCTCGCTAATATCCTCTTCTCTAGTGTGGCTTGGTCTATTTGATTGATTTTACAGGCATATGAAGATTTTCGGATGATTTGGACGCATTTTGGATTGCCACGAGAGCCTAGTAGGATGGAAGAGATTTTTCCCGTGTCCGCCCTGTAGGGCAACATTGCCCTGGCAGCCAGAGCGAAGAAGAAAAGAAGTGGAAAGTTCAGCCTCCGTCTGCCCGGACCGGGCGGCATTGCCCTGGCAGACCGGGCGAGCAAGATTGCGTGTGAAGTGCCGAGTTGGTTGTCGCGCCCGACCGGGCGGCTTTGCCCGGTCTGACCGGGCGGAGTTTCGCGGAACCTATTTTCAGCATTTTTTCGGGTTTCTTATTTTAAGGGATATAAATACCCCTTTGTAAACCCCGATTAAAACACTTAGTTATTATCTTAGCAGCTTTTAAACACTTTTAGAACCCTAATATTCTCTCTAGCTCTAGATTATATTTGATTTTCAAGTTTTAATCTTTATTCATCAACGATTGGTACTTTTCTTCATTCAAGTAATTGGTATTCATCCTTATTCCATATTTTACTTTTCATTGCTTATTAATTATGTTTACTTTATTGAATATTGTTTTTGCTTTCGTTAATATGTGTGAGTAGTTTCTTTATTCCAAGATCTAGCGGAACCCGAATATGATTGATGCATGATTTAATTCTTTAAATTCTCTAATGATAATTGCAATTGATATGCTTAATTGATTGTGCTCATGCCGATATTAGATTAGGGATAATTAGTATTGTTAATAATCCATTGTTTTAATCACAACGGGAGTTGGGTTTTGACGGATTTGAATAAATCAATTAAGGGTTTGAAGTTCATCACGGAAGTAGGTGAACGGATGATTAGGAAGTTAGAGTAATGTGCTCAAAGTCTTTAATTTGCATTATTCCACGGAAGTAGGCTTGATTGTGATTAGAGAAGCCATTGATAACTTGGGAGAGATCATTGGTATTATATAGGGATTACTTTTCCTCATTAATCAATTGAATTATATGTTTGGGGTACGTAGAACGACTATTGCATTAATTGTATTTGTGGTGATGCTTGATCTTGGATGTTTTTAGCATTGATTTATCACATTATTTAGTTTAATTGCTTTAATTAGTTCTTTAGTTACTGATTGTCATTCGTTTGATTTGGTTACTTGCTTAGTAATTGCTTGAGTCTATTTAATTAGTTGAACCATAAGTCTCTTGGGATCCGACCCTTGCTTGCCCGTCTACATAGTAGTGGTCTAGTTAGGTTTATTTTTGTTAGGTACGCGACACGCCTATCACAAACATATTTAAATATATAAGTATTGTTGCCGGTGTATAGTACACACAAATACTAATATAGTAGTGAAATGGTTTATTAACTCAAAATTTAGTTAGACAAAAATTATTACACTCCAAATACTACTTTATATTCTGTAAATTTTTTTATTAGCTTAATTTAATATATACCCCAATCCCCAAATTCTAGATCCGCCACTAGTGTTACTAGTGGGAATTAGACCCCAGTCTCAGAGTTAAAAAGCTCAATTCTTACCATTAGATAGATCAAGCTAACTAATGCTCTTTAAAAATACCATAATTTGTTGTGTGCACGTGTACCTCTCTTACGGTACAGATCTAAAATTGTTTAAGTTGAACGAGGATTAAAGATATGCCATCAAATAAAGTCAAGTTATTAACCATAAAGTATTAAAAACTCGATCAAGTCTTTTGAATCTACATGGTATGGTATTATTAAGTATGTTTCAGATCTACACAAGATCAATTAGTTGTGTTATAAATTATTTATGGAACTTGTTTGGAATTTCTAGCAGTAAGGCAATGACAAAGCAATAAGTAAACACGAGGTTAACATGTGAAACCCCGAGAATCACGAGAAAAATCCATCCTTGCAACCTTAATAATAAGCTAGTATTATTTAAAATAGCACTTGTGTACCTGTCTGGCGTGACCGTGAGAGACGGAGTGAAGTGTTATCTACTGCCTTTTAAACTTTAAAGGTTGACACTTGACAAGGAGAAGGTTTTCTATCAGGTCAAAATCTCTTACATGTCCTGACTTCCTCTCAATCTAGGTTAACGGGCTAATT
Organism: Chenopodium album; assembly: GCF_948465745.1. Classification (NCBI taxonomy): domain Eukaryota; kingdom Viridiplantae; phylum Streptophyta; class Magnoliopsida; order Caryophyllales; family Amaranthaceae; genus Chenopodium; species Chenopodium album. The sequence goes on from NC_137855.1 coordinate 39,626,738, forward strand.
AAACACTTTAGAAGTAGAGGAAAGGATAAGAGAATCCTTATTCTAAAGTGGTTCTAATGAAGTTTGATCCCATAACCTTAAGGTTGGGATATGTAAAGATTGTACTTACCATTAGACCAAGCGTTGCATGATAGTAAAGTGTTATTTACATGCATGGTTGATTGAGATAGTTATCTACTTAGATGAAGAAATTACAGAAGTGTCTATACTACAAATCATCAAAGTCAATGTGGTAATCATAAACTATTTAAAATTCAAGTCATTTAGAGTATGTGAAATCATTCGATACTAAATAATTGACACATTGAAATTTGACACACATATATATCAATGTACTACAAGTAGTTATTAGAAATATATAATTATATATTGATTATAAATTAACGGTATTTCATAACTAAAAGTTTTAAAAGTTTTACTCAAATTTAACAATAGGCCAAAATATAATGACACGTGAAGTATACTACTCCGTACAAGGAGAGAAAATAAATTATAAAAGGGCGGTGTCATGATTTAGCCAAATTGCCTAAATTTTAAAGAACTTGTAATTGTTTACTACTCGGTATATTGACTTGTATAACTTCTTCAATATTTTATTATTTATTTATTTATTATTATTATTATTAATATTAATATTATTATTATTATAGATCTGAATGTACCTAAAAAGGACTTTTAGTCAAACAAGTAGATAGCATTTCACTCCGTCCGCGACGGACGAGTCTGAGAGGTACACAAGTGTCCCTAGAGTCTAGAGGTGTTAAAATCGAACCGAACCGAACTTAAAAAAAATATATGTTTCAAATTATAATTGATTTGAGAAATTCATAACCCAAACCCTATATGTAATGGAGTTGAACTCAACCCAAATCCGAACTTGACCCAATTTGAACTTAACCCTGCACCGATTTGATCTGACTTGAACTCAACCCGAATCCGATTTAACCCGACCTGAACTCAAAGAACCAATTTGATCTGACCCAAGTTCAACTCGATTCGAAATTAACCCGAAAAATAACCGATCTAATCCGATCTGTTTTGACCCGAACTAATATTAACCTGATCGATTTTAACTAGATTTGAATTTTACCCGATCCAAATTTAACCCGACCATAATTAATGATTGACCTTTTTATTCAAGTTCTTATACTATTGTACTATATTTACTAATCATTAATAAGTTAGCGTTTTTTACTACAAAGAAATAATCTAAGTAACAAGTTTACTTCATGTATATACCAATTATATAAAATTACTTTCTAAGCTTTTAATTCCTCTCATCTAAAATTTACTACAGTACAAATAATTTGTAATACTTGAATATTAAAACCTCTTCTTTCAACTCCATAAAAAATATGATACATGAATGACTTGATATTGACCCAATAATAAGGTAAAAACTCAATAATAACTCTAGTTTAAAAATAACCTACCTTATTTGGATATGAATTGGGTCAGCTCGATTGAAATCTAGTCAAACACAGAAAAGAATTGAATTGAAATTGACCAATTAATGAATCAACGGATCAACCTTATGTTAATCAAACCGAACTTAACCGAACTAAAATCATCTTAACCGAAATCAGCCTGACCCAAATTTATCTAGCCTGAAATTAACTCGATTAAACCCGTTTTGAACCCGATCCGAATTTATCTGAACGAATATAAACCGATCTGGAGCCAACTCGACCCATATCCGACCCAGACTCGATAGACCATGACCCGAATTTAATCTGACTCGAATTTGACCCGACTCGACCCGATCCGAGTTAAAAGAATAATTTAATACTTTGTGAAAGTTAAGGAGTGGGAGAATGAAGAAAATAACTACTTATATATATGTGAATTGAATAGGAAAAAAAATACAGGTAATGGAGACGGTTAAAGGGATTTAATTGTTGAAGATGAATGGACTACATAGAGCGTTGCAACAAGAGGAAATGTAAAAGTGTTTTCATTCAATAATAAAATAAATTCATAGGATGAAAGAATTGAGGACATGTGGTGTATATGTTTTTCATATGATAGATATAGATTATTTTGATAACCTTATGTTTTCGATTTTTTTTTTTTTTTTTTTGAAACAAATTGTTTTGGATTATTTTGTTTTAATTATTCTTGCTTTTTCATTAAATTCAATAAAACAACATTGTTCAAGCGTAATGAGTTGAACATTCATTAATTCTTAGATTAGTTGATACATATGATTAACTTTTTTAATACAATACGAGTATAATATTTGTAGAGTACCGTGGATTTGGTTCATTAGTAAGGAATTTTGCAAAACCGCAAACGTTATTCATATTTTAAGTATTTAAAAACGAAAGGAGTATATGAATATTGTCCTCGCTATTCGCTAGCTCATACAACAATTAGTAGTCTATCACTCTAAAACGGTTGTACATTCTATTCATACGTGCGAGATATATTTCCTCTATTTATCTCATTTGATGTTTTCTTATGATATACAAGTAGCACACAAACTAGTAAAAGGGAGAGAAAGTGGAGTAATTGACAAAATTGCCCATGTGCTAACCTTTAAGGGGCCAAAGGTGGAGTTTGGTCTCTAGGGCTGAGCAAAACTATCTGATAATCCGAAAATCCGATAATCCGATCCGCATCCGATCCGAAAATTTTGGGGTAACCGATCCGAAATAATTTTCGGATCGAATATCCGAAAAAAATTCGGATATCGGATATCGGATCGGATATCCGATCCGAAATCCGAAATATACAACTGCTTTATTAATTACTTCGTAACACATACCTAATGCCCAACAGCCCAATAGGCCCAATACCCACCCAAACCCTAAAATATAAACAAAACAATTCACTCTCATTCAGCCACTTTCTTTCACTCTTCCTTGTTCCTTTCCATATCTCTCTAACTCTCTCTCCTCATTTCAGAGCTCATACTCACGGGTAGTCCTTCTGTCAGATCTCCTCACGGCGGCTTCCCTCCTCACTGACAATCGACTCTCTCCTCTCAGATCTCCTCACGGCAGCTTCCCTCTCTCCTCCTCATAGCAAATTACGAGCGGGGCTTCAATCAGTTTACATTTCTCGAACTTTTTGAGTAGTAGTTTTTTTTTTTTTTTTTTTTTTTTTCCAATTAATCTACTTTAGAGATTTTAGTGTATCATTGTAAATTTATTATTGCTGGTTGTAATTTTGTTGTGTTTTGATTTTACTTAAAAGTTGGGATTGCTTTTTGGTTGAATTTGTAAATAAGTTGATGAGCAGTTGGCCGTTCTAATCGGCTTAAGAACTGTCGTTTTAATTTTGGTTTGAATGTTTAATGATAATGTAACATTGACTTATTATTAATTTATTTTTATTATTATTCCTACTGTATTTTCTTGGTCTCAACTCTCAATTAATCTTGTTCATTGTTACTACCTTTTAAAAAATGATTGGGTATTTGATATCCGAACTATCCGATCCGAAAACTTTCGGATATCCGGATCTCGGATATCCGAAAATTTCGGATCGGATACGGATATTGGATTTAGGAATTTTAGGATTCGGATATCCGATCCGAAATCCAATTTCGGATCGGATATCCGATCCGTGATCACCCCTATTGGTCTCTACTTAAAAATGAGGGTAAGCTAGTATTTCTCACAAAAAATTTTAATGAAAAAGAATGGATTCGTCTATTTTATAAAACATTCCCGAAAGGAACAAGATTTATAAAACATTCCCGAAAGGATTGAGATGCAACAATTGAGATAGAGAGAAGTGCAAGATCATCTCAATGGTTGTATTTTTGAATGGATACTTTAATTTGATCCAATTTATTACTGTGTATTTCTTAAAATCAATCTCTTTTGTAAATCTCAAGGACAATTATCAACAATTAAATTGAATTTACTAAACAAAAAATCATAGAATTATTAGTGTTTGGTGTTCCACTCGGTTCACCCTTTGGGTTAATCCGGATTCGGAGATCGGTTTTGGGTGGTTAGGTTTCAATCTTCTCCCAATTGTTATTGCGGGGAATTAGAATTATTAGTTGACTGTGTGTATACTTTCTCCAATCCTAAATAATTGACATGTTTGATTTTTTTTTTTTCACTAATCACAAACTAACTTGACCATCATTTTTGTAACATATATATATATATATATATATATATATATATATATATATATATATATATATATATATATATATATATATATATATATAAAATCAAATTTATCATGAATTATATTGTTAAATAAACATTATTATAAGGTTTCATAATATCAACTTTATAATTTTCTTACTAATCAATTTGTTGTCCCATAAAATAGTTCTCGTTTGTAAATAAAATTTCATAATTATGAAATGGGAGGATAAATTACATAATAAACATGGAAAGGGGAGAAAAGTATTGGTACAAGACATGTGATTGAGGAAAAAATAATAAGAACATTAAAAAAAAAAAAAACATAAATAAAAAAAATAAAAAGAAGACAAAAAAGGACAAATGTAGATGTGCAACAAAATTTTAAAATTGATGGTTTTTTGCAACATACTAATTTTGTTACAAGTTATGTGCAACGATTTGACATAAAATAGAGAGGTAAAATGTCCAATCGTTGCATATAATATGTAACGGAGGTAGTATTTTTTAAAAAGTTGTTATCTGATAAAAAAAAAAAAAAAAAAAAAAAAAAAAAAAAAAAAAAAAAAAAAAAAAAAAAAAGGGAAAAGGAAAAAAAAGGTGCCTTTACGCAAAATTTCCTAATATAAATACTCATCCCATAAACAACTAGCTACATCATGAAAGACAGAGAAATTACTCAAAAAGTCAACGCCCTTTAATTCCTTTAGGCTTCTTCTTACTTATCTTGTAGCACTAAACTATCTGGCGTAAGCGAACTTGATATCACTCTGAATAATAATGGTGAGCTTGCTATTCTAGCTGTATTACATTGATTTCTCTTTGTTAATCTAATTACTCTGATTATTGTGATGTTTAATTTAAATTAAGCACACATACGAATGCTAATCATATATTTTTTGTCAATATTTGTGTGGTTAATTTTAAAAAAAAAAAAAAAAAAAAAACGCAAGAGATGATGTATCAATGTCTTTAATGTTGGATTTGTCGTTAGAGACTCCCTTTTTTTTATTGAGTTTACTCATTTTCATTATTAGCATATTATGTAACATTGATAAGTGATTTGGTATATTTTCTACCTTGAAACAGAGCCAAAGTGTTGTCAAGTACGGGCCTTATGGCTATGAGACAGGGCAACCATGGTCTATAATGTTTGAACCAAGTGAAAATTTGAAGGAGATGATCATCAATACTGGCGCCATTGTTGATTCAATCACATTTATCACAACAAAGACTCGTCTAAAATTTGGGGGTGAAGGCGGAAATGGTGTAGACAAGGTAATATACGCTCCATACTTTCACAATTTAAGTAAATTTTTCTCTCTCTTTTCATATATATATATATATATAGGGCCATTCTGAATTTTTTAGGGGCCCTGTGCTATTTAAAATATGAATTCTGGTGTAAAAAAAAAAAGAATGAATTCCTATATTTTTTTTATTATATTCATTTCGTAATACTTGTAATTGACACACTTAAACTTAACCCACATGACTATGTGAGTTTGACATGTTATTAAGCATTATTATTTTATTTTAGAATGAAATTTGTTAGCATAAAAATAAAATTATTTAGAAATTAATATAAGTAATTAAACTTCATATTAAAAGCTATGTACAAACATTGTAAATAATAAAGACACACACATATGTATAATTTAATTGGTGTGTATTATACAGATTACATTTAAAGATGGCGAGTATATAACAAAAATAAGCGGATCTATTGGAGAATGGCACATAAATCGTGATATAACGAAGTTAAAGATACACACTAATTTGTGTAAGGATGGTTATGGACCTTATGGAGGCGGACCATACACGGCATATCTATCTGAATTTCGCTCAGAAGAGGTACCATCAGATTGTCGTGTTGTAGGATTGTTTGGAACACTACACAACAACTATGTTCAGTCTATTGGACTATATGTCCAAAAGGTACATACCTTACAAATTATTGTTTTCAACATTGATAATAGTATAATACTGTATGACTATAGTACTACCTCTGTTAAATGTTATGTGTATTATAAACTATGTTTTTCCACATTGATTATACTAGATGACTATAGTAATACCCATGTGCATTATAAATTATGTTTTTCAACATTGATTATACTATATGACTATAGTACTACCTCTGTTAAATGTTATGTGCAACTTTGACATATTTTATAATCCATATTTCACAAGTAATACCTCCAAGTTACACATAGTAACAATTAATGGAGGTAGTCTTTTTTTTTTTTTAAAACAAAAAGTAATAAGAAATATAGATTTAATCGGTCCAAAAGTTTAAAAACCGGTCCGGATCTAAAAAATTAGGTCTGGGCCGGACCGGTTCCGGTATGTTTTTGGCCCTTGAAGTTTTATAATTCTTATCCCGATCCATTCCAATCCGATCTGGTTTTAGACCGGTGCACAAGACTCTAACAGTAACATATGAATATTACAAATTGACAATAGTTTTAATAAGATTCTCCATCGTAACATTAACATTCATTAAAATAACAATTATCTTTTTTTTTATATATATTATGCATTTAACGTATAATGTTAATGCGTCTTGTTTGACAAAATAAAATTTTCAGTATATTAACGGCTAGATGGAATATGAATAGGATGGGAGCATATCTATATAAGGCATTCGTATAATGTTTAGTCTCAACTCATGAATTAGCTTCTATTAATGCTACAAATTTATTAACGATATATGTTTTGAAGATAATGAGCACAAATTAGGGGAGTATATGGTTTAGATATTCTCGGACCCAGGTATGGGTTGGAATTTAACAAAAGTTGTACTTGATGTGTGTTGAAGATTTATTTAAAAAAAAAATAATTTAGGGCCTGTTCTCTTACGTTGAAATTCAGTTCAGTTCAGCTCAATTCAGTTCAGTTCAGTTCAGCTCCTAATTTCCTTTTCTTATAAAATATTCATTTCAGTTCAATTCAGTTCAGCTCAGCTCAATTATTCAGTTCAGTTCAGTTCAGTTCAGCTGAGTTCAGTCAATGAGAACAGCCCCTTAGGGCCTGTTTACATTTACTAAACTGAGTTGAACTGAACTGAATTGAGCTGAAATAAATATTTTATGAGAGAGGGAAATTAGGAACTGAACTGAACTAATTGAAGCTGAACTGAACTAAAATTAAGTAAATGTGAACAGACCCTTAGTAAGTTGGTAAGTGGTAACGTATAGTAGAAATTAAATGAAAATGATTGTATAAATTTGTAAGAACTATCAAATTAAGTTCATCCAGCATATACATTATAATGGTAATGTACCCAAATTACCTCTTTTTATTCACAAAATTAACTTTGGTCAAAATTAAACTTAAATTCATTTTTTGTAATGTTATGTATATGGGCTAGGCTATCATGTGGACCATGAAAGAGATACACTATTTATAAATTCAGGCTATCAGTTTGAATCCTTCGGGGAGAAGTAGATTTTGGGTCAAACCATGGACTTATAATCAACGGAAAATATAAGTTGATTTTCATGATAAAAAAATAATGGATAAGTCTTGTATGTGGCCACATTAATTTATAAGGGTGATCTTTATTTATATGTATGAGAAATCTTATTTTACCATAAGAGTAACCACATGTTATCAATTAAAGTAATCCAAATTCATTATACGAGTGAAATTAAGTGATTTAGAATTAAGTAACCTCATTTGTTCATTTGAGTAAACCCTATTTTTTTGTTTATAAAAATGAAAGAATAATTTTACTTTTTGGGTAAAAAATAACCCCTTTCCTCGTTTAAGTGTAATTTACATACGTTAAGATAATCTCATTTGCTCATCACCATAACCCTCTATTACTTAATTAATTGTCTTATATGTGAAGTGATCACACAATGTGGCGAGCCCAATAAGACTTTGTGAAAAAGAATAATTTATCTAATGACAATATTGTAAAAAAAAAAAAAAAAAAAAAAAAAAAAAAAAAAAAGTGCAATTTTACTTGCTTCAAGTAGCGGTTCCACCTTAAAACCGAGTTAGACCAAAACTGCTACTTAAGGAAAATTTGCCAGTAGATAACCATAAATCGTTTATAAGAAAATCAATCCATCAATCAAAACCTTAACCTATAAATCATTTATCAAAAAAATCAACTTATAAAACTTCATGACAATTGCCCCTCAATTAATTAGCAACCTTATTTATTGAATATTGTGTAAACTGTAAGGTGGAACAGAAGAAAGAAGAAGAGAAGACTGGAAAAAATGTGCAAGAGAATAAAGAAACGAAGATCGAAGAAAATATGCAAGAGAAGAGAGGTAGCATAGCATTCTTTGCAACCTATCGACCACCCGTGCCATTGGATATATACTCAGCCAAATATCCACCCATGTCGAACCGAGACGAGGAGCTTATGACGGATGGACATTCTTATAATTACAACGGTCAAGTTATTCCACCATCGGCTCTCAAACTTATCCTTCAACGTCCACTATTGCGCAGTTAAGGCACTGATGATGATGTAGATTCGGGCCGTCTATCAGCAATGATTTTTGTGTCCGAACGAACCGAAAACCTTGAGACCCTTCATATAGCTCTCCTTTTCGGAGACCAACCGTCCAAAGTACAAGTGTATAATTTTGCTGAAGTTTATGACACATTCAAGGGTGTCCGCATGGAGGATAGTGGTTGCATTGCTGGAAACTATCTAATTTTATGTCTCTACTATGGAGCCCGCTGCTGAGCCTCATCAACCTTGGACCGCGGTATATAAAACAAATCTCAAGGATGGGAAAACTGAACGCCTCACTCTCAAAGGTATTTACTCCGTTTTTAAATAATTACAACACTTTTTTTTCTTTTGAAGAAATAATTGCAACGCTTTATATACTGCTAAATATATAATGTTGATGACTTCATTATATAAAATTTAATCATGTTTATATATATATATATATATATATATATATATATATATATATATATATATATATATATATATATATATATATATTTCACTAACATATAAATTGAAGATCAAAATAGTTTGTTAAAATGTATTTTATGTTTGTAGTTTGGAATCGCGAGAATAAACAATTTACGGAGTATTATGAATCTTATTATTAGCTTATACCAGTATTTGTTTTGTTGTTTATTGATATGAATTATGTCAGATAATATAAACTCCTTAATCAGAGTGATTTCCATTGATCAATATTTATAGGGTTACAATGAGAAACCTAATCATATTAGGTAACTATAAGATATGTACAGATATCAAAGATAATCTTATACAAAATATATCCTAAACCTAGGATGAGAATATTCTATGGATATTCTCTATCACACCCCCGCAGTCAGAGCGGGAGAAAATCGGATGCTCAGACTGGATTTGAATCACGCATCGAACGGTAAGGATAGTATGATAACCCATGATCAAAAGAGAAGTAGTAGACATGTGTCGGTGATGACGACGAGAAGCAACAACCACATCCTATGTAGAGTAGAGATAAGCACTGCTAGGCCGGAGGAGAAGGAGAAGAGCCGCACACAGACTTGGGCTAAGTTGCAAATCCAGAGAAGAAGAAGCTAAGGGATCAAACCATCATCGGGAAGAAGACACTACACTACTACGTGAAATCACAGTTGAATAAAAATAAATAAAATAGCGCAAGAAAATATTAAATTTCACCGCTTGAAATTAATCTCAAAAGAGAAACCCAGGTAGCAAGAATCAATACTCCACAAAGATTCCAAGTGCTGCAACAATAAGAGGAGCCAACTTGATAGCAAAAGAGATGTGCAAAAGTAGTTGACCTTATTCTGATATACGACCACCAAAACAAAATCTATGTGATTATGTGTAGAAAAACCAATGGGGCAATGTAAGAATCATTGTTGGTCATGAGGAGGTGGAAATAGAGTGCGACACATGAAGAAGGTTGGCAGATGTGGTTACTGCCAGTAGTGGGAGGCGGTAGTGTATGCGATTGCCACCAATGATGGAGGCGGCTTTCGCGGTTGCTACTGTCGGTGGGAGGCGCAAGGTTACATAAAGATTTTAAAAAAAAACTTTGAGAAAAGGAAAAAAAAAAAATCTATATGTGTGTTTGCAGAAGCATAAAAAATTTGTGTATATCCCGCCGGTGGGTTTAATTTTCCAACCCACCGGCAGGGTGAGAATTTTTATATATGATCCCAAGATCTCACCTAAGCTGTGATACCATGTCAGATAATATAAACTCCTTAATCAGAGTGATTTCCATTGATCAATATTTATAGGGTTACAATGAGAAACCTAATCATATTAGGTAACTATAACATATGTACAGATATCAAAGATAATCTTATACAAAATATATCCTAAACCTAGGATGAGAATATTCTATGGATATTCTCTATCAAATTATATGTGACTTCGTATTAAGTAAAATATTGATTTTCAAAATTGTGCATAACTTAAAACTCAAATTTCATGTACGTATAGGACAAGCTGATTTAAGTCCCTCGGTGTCACCTGACGGAAAAAGGATAGCAGTGGCATCTTTCCAAAGAAAGGCTGGTTGGGATGGCGAGATTGAGGATCTCAAGACTAGCATTTTTGTTATGAATGTAGAGCGGCCCTTAAATCGTGAGTTGGTTGTTGTCGATGGAGGTTGGCCTACTTGGGGTAGCAACAACGTTCTCTTTTTCCACCGTAACATCGAGAAGGTTAAAATTCAAAAACGTTGGGGGGTATTTCGAGTTGACCTAGGTGCGGGTCCCACATCCGTGACTCGTGTGACCCCGGAAGAGATCAGTGCTATGACTCCTGCGGCTATTGATGATACCAAAGTGGTTGTTGCCACTGTTCGTCGAAGTTTTACATTCGATGAGCAGGATGAACGTGAAGCAGATCAATATCGGCACATTGAGGTTTTTGATATAAATCAACCAAAAGATCAATTCATAGAAATTACTCAGAAAACTAGACCCATGGCCGATCATTTCAATCCCTTTGTCGTAGGTGATGCCATTAACGGAGTAAAACGCATTGGTTATCATCGTTGCCACACTGACAAACTTAATGCGGTATGTACCATCAACTATATATGCATTTCTAGGTATATTTAACAAATCAAACAATGAGTTGCATATAAAGATACTAGCTATCACGACTATTAATTCATTATTATGTTGATTGAAATTTAACAGTATAACGTTGTTGAGAAAGATTTCTACAAGCTACAATCTCCTGATCCAGAGATCGGAATATTTAGGGTATCAGGTGTATTTCCGTCAATTTCAGAATGTGGCAAGAAGCTTGCATTTGTTGACAATGAGTTTAAGGCTGTGTGGGTTGCCGACAACACTGGGTTACATATGGTTTACAAGGTACAATCTTTTGATATAATCCATTATATCCATATTCATTGATGCGAAAAGTCAGTGAATTTGAAAAAAATGATATTACTTCTTCTGTCCCTTAAAGTTGTGAGAAGCGTCACACTATAAAGAATAACATAAGAGATAGAAGAGTTTATTTTTTGCATGTTAATCTTATAGCTATGGGATTAATTTGCAGAGGAACGACTCAAATAGCATATTCTCTCCAGTGTGGAACCGTGGAAAGGACATACTCTATGTGTGTGTTGGACCATCTTTCAACCAGAAAGAGACAGTTCAAATATTAGCGATTATCAATGTCTCAAAATCTCAAAGAGAGTTCAAATTTCTAACTGAAAAGGGGTACAATAGTGCTTTTCCATCTACAAATGGAGACGGTAAGTACTCATAACTACGGAGTAAGTATATTCTTATATTACCTCCGTTTAATTAGTTTCACTTTTGAAATATTTTATATCTTACAAATAATATCCCAAAATTGCAACTAATATTTAATGGTGGTAACCGTTTCTATTGTACAACACAATATCATATTAAAGAAACTAGTTAAAAAGGCTTGATAGTATCGAAATTATCTGTTTCAGCTCACAAACATTTGATATTAAGACTATATCATCTTAATTATACCAACTAACAATTCTATGGATAGTAATAAAACTAATACAATACTTCAAATCAGGGACAAGACTAGTCTATCGATCTACAAAGAATGGGTCGAAGAATCTATACATAATGGAAAATGCAAATCTAGGAGAATTCGACGGAGCTAAAGTAACAAAACTAACAGAAGGGAATTGGACCGACACACATTGTCAATGGTCTCCTACACAAGATTGGATAGTATTCTCATCGAATCGTTCGAATCCAACAGCCAAAAAACCCGATGATCTACCTGATCCAGGCTACTTTGGGGTGTACATGGTGAAGGCTAATGATAGCAATGTGGTCATAAAAGTGATAGACAGTGGAAATACTTATTTAGGAGCACTATTTCCAGGACATGTGAACCATCCATTTTTCAGCCCTGATGGAAAGAGTCTGGTTGTGGCCGCTGATCTTGCTGCTGTGTCGTGTGATCCGGTTTCGATGCCTATATTCCTTCACTCTGTAAGACCCTATGGCGATATATTTATCGTTGATATCGATCCAAGTGACATACATAAAAATGAGAATTTGAAAAAATTCACCCGCGTTACACATAGTAGATATGAGAACTCAACTGCGACTTGGCCCATGGCCTCGACTAAGGACTTGCTTGCAAAATGGAACGTCCGATTAGCCGGTAACGACGATGCCAAGAGGTATAAACCAGAATGCCCGTATATGCATAAAGGCGGGGCTGAAAGCTTTCATATGACTGGACACCTTTGTATTCCTGATCAGCGTTGTTGTTAGATTGAATTTGCTCTTCACTTGCAGCGGTTAATAAGCTTTCACATGACTAGAATTGTCGTTTTATTAAAAATAAAAATTTAAATGTACCATTTTTTTTTTTGGTTCTAGTATGTATTTTTGTTGAGGACTTTGCTGGTTCGTTGATAAATTCAATAATTAATTGTTGTTAATCTTGTTATCTTTTGCTAATCGCCTTAATTTGCACTCTTCGTTATTGCTTACTCCTTATATTTGTATAAGCCGTAGATGTAAGTGCTTTATTTTTGAACAAGAATGAGAGATTGGTATTAAACATTGTTTTAGAGAAGCAAATGGCGTAGATTAGCTTGGGATCAATTGGAAGTTCTCTTCAAACCGGACCCTAAGGATTTTGGTGCGTCTTATTGTAAGATATAAGCAGAGTAGCTAGCTTGACCTCGATGAATAAGACCATTAGGCTATTAATTAGTTTAAATGTGTAATTCTATTGCCTTTTTGGTTGAACTTTGTCTATTTGTTTGGCTTTTTCTTTTTTACCGAAAAAAACAATAGAGTGGATTAAATTTTGTTACCTCTCACATTATTAGGAGTGCAATTGGGCAAAAGTTATGCACTGAAGTTCACCAATAAAAAACTTTAATGTATTTTGCTCGTTTAAATCTTTAATAAACGTAGCTCATGTATAGCTAGCTATATGTGCTTGGTCATTTGGTATCAACATAATAAGTAGCCCAACACCAAAGTGGCCAACCCATCATGCTAAGACTAATTTCTTAAAAGTGATGTCCATGTATTTATAGAGTTGGGCCAACACATCTGCCAAACCATCATGCCTCTCATATTATATATTTATAGAGTTGGGCCAACACATCTGCCAAACCATCATGCTTCTCATATTATATATTTATAGAGTCGGTATTTTTTTTATTTTTTTTAATTTAATTTTATTTTTTTAAGACAGAAACTGATATAGCATAGTAGTTAGGCTATTGACATACACAAAAAATAACAACTAAAATCGTAGAGAAAGTAACGATTTAAATCTAGCTACACTCTTGTTTCATAGTATACTACAAGAAGTCAAGAACACTTCAGTTTCTAATTCATGAGTATGCAATTAAGCTCACTTGCCATGAATTCAATTTAAATATCTAATACATGTTGAAGAATTTAACTTAGCTTATTAAGTTATTGTACATCTTTATCTAACAACCACTACTACATAGCTACTTAACTAGCTAACTAGTCTCATGGAAGGGGATTAATAGAAACTTAATTTGGACTCGGGCTTAATGACTGTGATTTAATCCCAAAGAGGGAGATCCATCAAAACTTCACTCATATCCAAAGAATCGTCGGCCATCAAACTGTAGTCTCCTGCCTCCAAATTAGAGCTAGACAAGTAATTTGGACTCGTGAATAATCTTGGTGAAAACTGTACGTCGTGGTTGAGACAAGCGATTTCATCAGCTAGCAATGGTTCCATTGTTGTCACCGAATCAACGGGTTTGGAAGCCGGATAATCAATTTTAGCCATTGAAGATGATGCATTTAGGGCAACGTTATTGTCCAATATTTCCTGCTTGGGGTGAATAATAGGGTTTTTTGATTCAAAACTTATGAAATTGGTACAATTGTTTTCAGAAGAATAAAACCTATTGATGTTAGAGGCATTGTTGTTGTTGAGGTGAGGTTGGCATGTATGTTCGACGTAGTAAGCGATCCTATATTTTGTTGGATTATCCGATATTTTTTGGACTTGTTTGGTAGCTTGGCAATTCTGATCTTCTTTGTATGCACACCTATAGTATTCCCTATTATAACATGGAGTATTAAGAAACAAAAATAATTAATGATTAGTGATTAATTGTGATTTGTTCTCTAATGCCAAAAAAAAAAAAAAAAAAAAAAAAATTAAAAAAAAAAATCCTTCTGTTCATATACATTCTTAATTGCAACTACTCCCTCCGTGTTTTTTTAAGTAACACACTTTCCATTTTCGGCCATGTTTTTTAAGTGACACACTTCCTCTTTTGGAAATTCCCTACATTTTAATAATACTATATATTCACCCCACTATCTCTTACTTTATCATTTCTCACTCCTTTCATGGTCCCCACTTCCTCTCACATTCTTTTAATTTATCATTTCTCACCCCTCCAACCTACCCCAGTAACATCTTATTTCATTAAAGTCAATAAAATCTCCTAAAATTCTGTGTCGGTCAAAGTGTGTCACTTAAAAAAACACGGAGAGAGTATAATTTAATTAGGTGATGTGATCAATAAGGTAAAAGACTATGTCACACCTTTATTAGAAGGGTTACAAAAATGTGACTTACTACTATTAGAATTAAATACTTCTGTTTTTTTTTTTTAGTTGACACCTTTCTATTATCATGCTTGTCAACGCATGTTTTAACTCTTAATAGCTTCAATTATCAACATTGTAAAATTATAAAAAGTTGATACTAATATAGTATACAGATAGACGATTCAAACAAGATCCTACATAATTATATTTTATCGTATCTATAAACTACAAAAGCGAGTCAAATTGTAGTCTGTAAATAATGTAAAAGTCAAACGGTATCAACTAAAAAAACGGAGGAAGTATATGAAGTTGGTATGGTCCATAATTAATTGGAAATAAGGAAAGACTGGGAGTGATGACATACCTGGGGTGATTTGTGTTGAGAATTGACTTCTTCCCATATTTTCTCCAAGTATAGCCATCTGGTGTAATATTTGGTGTATCAATAATTGTTCGTAACCTATAAAATCACAAATGAAATTTTAGAACTTTTACTAAATTTCAGCTTTTTTTTTTTTTATTCTTAAAACATTAATCGTCAAATACGAGATTGGCTAAAAAGAATATGCAACTCTTCATTTATCAGATAGAATTTTATAGTATATCTGTTTTTATTATCGACTAATTAATCTTGCAATACGAAAATCGGAGCGTTAGATCTAGTCACACCTATATAAAACAACAAAATGTACTAAAATGATAACATTATACGTACCTTGTCTTGTGTTGACTTGTTCGTTCAACAAATGATGCATCCATTTCCATAGATTGAACAATCTTATTTAAGATGGAAATAGAAGTATCAAATGAATTAACAATGGTGGTCGAATAGTTTTTCATACATACCATTTTTGTTTCATCATTGAATTGACTTGTTTCTCCCTCACTAATTGGTTGATCTGGTTGACTAAGTAAGCTTCGTAGTTGACTTGTTGCTTCCCACCCTTTTTTCAACTCTTCTTTTACAACCATTTTCAGATCCATTTTTTCTATCTTTTTTTACCAAAAAAATCTAATGAGAGTGTGATTTTTAAACGAGTTGATCTCTTCATATATAACGTGCGAAATGTAATCAACAAATCAGTGGCAAAGGAGATTCAACTAGCTTGTATAATAATAGTAAAATAAGATAATTTATTATAATTAAATAAATTGGTATTAAAAAATTACTCATCTTGATGATATTTAATTACGTTTACGCGCAAATGGTGTGACGCTCCTTTAATTTAAAAGTGTATATTATAATTTTTTACTAGTAGTCGCCTACTTGGCTCCTTCCTCACCCTCTCTCATCGGCTCTTTTGTTAGATTCTAAAATAAGATATTTGGCAGTATAGGCTTGAAATAGTCTAATTCTAAGGTTAAGTAAATCTTATATTTTGATCTCAATAAGGCCCTAATCTTTTCACCTCAAAAAAATAATATTAAGTAAAAATAATTTCACTTCAGTAAAAATAAGTTCAGTTCAGTAAAATTAATTTTAGTTTAGCAAAAATAATTTTGGTTCAGTAAAAATAAGTCCAGTTCAGTAAAATTCAATTTTCTTAAAGAAGAATTATAATAGAAAATTAGTAAAGGTAATTTCAGTTCAGTAAAAATAATTTAATTTAAGTAAAAATAATTTCAGTTCAGTAAATATAAGTTCAGTTCAGTAAAAATAAGTTCAGGTCAGCAAAATTAAGGTGAATCAAACAGGGCCTAAGTCTATACAATATGAGTGTTATCATCGTTAGTTCAATCCATCTCTTTATGGGAGGATCGAGGAGTCAAAGGATGGTGAGTTCCTTCATCACCCCCTGAGTTAATGGCAGATCTTGAAATTCTTGTTTTTTGGGGGGGCAATAATTTCTAGCATAAGTATACGTTTAAAACAAGAATATAATAACATAAGCATACGAAAATTATTTAAAAATTCAATGAGAGATTATATTAATACATATTAGATAAATATTAATAGAGAAATAAAGAACGACATACCGAAGACAAAACGTGATCTATCTTGTTTAATGAGTAATTAATGAATTTGATAACGTCTTGTCACCTAAAATTATCAATTTGTTTGTTAGCGCTCAAACTAATCAATACATAGTATAACATAAAAAATTTAATTGCAAAAAGTAAAAAAAAATTGAAATTCAAAAACTTTAAAACAAAAAATCGAAAAGGTTATCGAGTAATACGAGCATAGTACTCCAGGACCTGATTTAGTGAATTGTTCCTGGAAGTATTCAAGTATCAATTGAATTGGAAACTGATTTTGGCACACCCTCAATTGATTTTGGCACATCCCTATGTGAGAGCACAATTTTTTATGCTTTTCTCACATAGGGGTATGCCAAAATCAATTAAGGATGTGCCAAAAACATTTTACATTGAATTGGTACATTGAAACTTGAATAATGTAGAGGAGAATTATAAGGGTTTGGGTTTGTGACTAACTGTCTAACTGACTATTGTCAGTACTACTTTTTAGGGATTTGAGATTCTTTCATAACTCCATAGTTTCTTAGGCGAAATTAAGCAATTAAGCTTATCTTTTTTTTCTTTTCTTTTCTTTTTTTTTTTTAAAAAAAAAAAATTATTTTTTATTTTTTTATTTGGCCTATGAATTTTTTTTGTAAAAAGTTATCAGGGCCAAGCCCAGTGTAGTCCTATAAAGGTCTGCCCCAGCCCTGAGTGGCAGGGATTCCATCCTAACTGACCGTCTGACCCCTCTTCTCCCTTCCTATGATAAGAGGTATAAAAAAATCTCTTCATAGTGAAGTTATGGTTTTAAGGATCATTAATTTTTGTTAATATAATCAAATGAATCAGAAGGCAATCTATCATCATCCTTGCCACATCGAAAATCCTCATACCGTTTTCATAGTAAAGTTATGTATCCAGCAATGTATGTGTGATAGATGTCTATACATGTGAATTTATTAGAAAGTTACTTTAAAATTATCCGTTATTATATAGAAAATTATGGTACACCTAATATACCAATTAAATGTTGGTACAGTGGTGATTGAGATTGCACTTGATAGGGCGTATTGAATCCCCTGTAACAATAATTGGGAGAGGGTTGCATGAAACCTAATCCTTCAGAACTAATCCTCAAATCCGAATTAGCCCAATGAGTGAATTATTTGGAAACCTACAACCCTATACAAACAACGTAGTTTTTTAGGTAAGCAAAGAATTGGGGGACCAATGACGAAGATGCAGTTGTGGATTCTAAAACTAGGATAATAAATGGACAAACTCTGTTAAATAATTAGATGATGACTCCTTAATTATAGATCAATACGCGCATATGACATCTCGAACTTATTCGAATTAACAATTTACATCCAAGTCAATGATGCCATGTTATTTATTTATAAAACTATATACAAAGTAAGAGATAAGATGTATTTGCATTTGGACGCACTACCTCCCTTCGTCCCACAAATAGAAGTATGATTCAATTAAACTTGGTCAGAAATAGAATATAAAGCAATAATTTTGTTTTTGCTCTTTAAAATATGAGGGTGTTGACTTTTTACTTTCTATCTTGAATTGTTTTGTTGCTTTACATACTCCTTTTGTTTACTTCTTCAATCACTCTTGAGAGTGAAAAGGACGAGATGTCTATTTATAAAACAAAGGGGCAAGTTAGAGTAGATGGAAAGCAACTTTTCTAAGGTAAACCTTAAACGAATTTTTGGAAAAGGGGAAAGTATCTATATTTCATGTATAAATAATGACATAGTTTCATACTTTCATGGATCTTAAAAACCCAACACCGTTTTATTTTAGGAAAGAGAAACAAAGTACGAATAAAAGATTAGTGGATACCAAAAAATAAGTGTATTAAGATAGCTAACTACGACGGGCGTGTTCGGCGCTAGCTTTTGAGTAGCTTTTAGGTAGCTTTTAGTGGTTTGACTTAGTCAAACCACTACTTAACAAAAAATGTGAGTGTTTGGCAAGGTAGTGGTTAGGGTATCTTTTAGTGGTGGAGGTAGCTTTTATGAAAAGTTAGAAAGATTAGCTTTTGAAATTAGAGGTAGCTGTTGAAAATTTAATCTATAGTTTTAAAAATAAAATATTGATTTTTATATGTAACAGCTAGTCAACCGCTATTTTACCGAACACTCATATCTAAATTATTTATGTTCACAACTAACAGCTTGTTGACAGCTAACGGCTACCTACACAACTAACAGCTGCCTCTACAGCTACAGCTAGTTTCACAGCTATATTTTGCCGAACACGCCCGACGTCAACTACTACCTTGATCAGAGGATGATATTTTTTAAGCGGTTACGAAAAATCTTCATGCCGTTTTAGAGAAAGATTTGAGCGGTGTGATTCAAGCTAGACCGTTCCGTCCTCTTGCTCGAGACATCATATCATATGCGCGTATTGATCTATAATTAAGGAGTAAGTTTGAGATGACGAGATATCATATGCGTGTATTGATCTATAAATTATTTGAGTAAGTTCGAGAATATCAGATCATATGCGCGTATTGATCTATAAAGTAAGGAGTTTGGAGTAGTTTAATTCAGTTTAGGTTTTTTTTTTTTTTTTTTTTTTTTTTTTTTTTTTTTTTTTTTTCTTTGGTTAAATTTGTTCTTGTTTCTTTGGGACTTGACCCTCTCTTTTTCCGAAAATAAAAGATCAACTCCTTCTGTCACTAAAAATTGTTTATATTTTGTGAGAATTATTATTTATAAACAAAGAACTTTTCCAAATGAAACGAGTATTTTTTTATAGCAAAGAATCTACGATAGATTTTGTAAAGTAATTGACTACTCGTATGACCCTTCCTCGTAGCTTTTTCATGATGAGCATAAAAACAATATAATAATCTTGCCATCACAATTCTCAGTTGTGAACATCTGACTTGTGTTCTAAATTCTTGTGTAGCATACACCGTACCTTGACTATAGACTAATTCAAAACGTCATGTATATTTAGTGGAATGACCATTAATAATTATTTCTACGTATTATATAATATACTACCTCCGTTACAGGTTATGTGCAACGATTTGACATAAAGCAGAGAGGAAAAATGTATAATCGTTGCACATAACCTGTAACGGAGGTAGTAATAAAAAATGTTTTAAGATAATTCTACTCCGTATGTGCTACGTTTTTAGCATCTCCAATGGTTTAATATAGGGACTTGCTTGCAAATTTTAAAAATATTAAAGTTGTAGCTTGACCATTGGAACAATATTGGAAGGCCTGCTTCAATGAGCAACACTGCTCACTCAAGCAACACTGCTTGAAAATTTGAAGAAAATTCAATTTTTTTTTTAATTTCTAATTAAAAAAAATAATCCAAATTAATTTCCACCAATTGGAATACTATCTGTGTAAAATTGTTTGGTATAAAAATACTACGGAGTAGATAGAGATAAAAAAAATACAGTACTTGATAAATATGTGATATGTTTCTTTTCTTTTCTTTTTTTTTCCTTTTTTTTGGGTATTATCTCAAGGACTCAAACACTCAATCATACTATTTTCAAAAACTTTTTATTTTTATGAATTAGAATTTGACTGTTAATTTTTTCTTGGTCGTATTGTTTTTATATACTTAAAAAAAAAAAAACCACAATCATCTATGATATACAAGTAGTAAATAAAAAATCACTATATTATCCAATAATTTTATTAAATATTAATAAACATAAATTTAAATAAAAAATTGTTTGATGAGGCAAGCTACAAGGTGTTGTAGCCAACCAATGTGGAACTTTGTAGCTTGAAACCTTTGTAGTTCAAAAATCAGATGTGGCAAGACAAGCTACAACATGTTGAATAGCTTGCCATTGGAGATGCTTTACCTTCCTTACGTCTCCCAAAGCATATAATTTCAATATATATACTTCATAGTTCATACTCCGTATGTAGTTAGTAGTCTTAGTACTTAGTACTCGGTTTTACTCCGTAGTGTTGAACAGCTAGAAAAGACTTTCTTAGCTTTGTTTAACCTTTCTAAATAAGAACATGTTACTAGTATAAGTAGACATTGACGCCTCTATATCAAAGTTCTAGTACATTACATTAAGAGGAATATATTGTAATGGATAATTCTATAATTTAGATTTGTTAACGTTTTAAGTCCCAATACTTTCAAATGTTGTTATCATGTCTACACTAGTTATATACTAATCTTGTTGGAAAAGTATCTTCAAGGAATTAACATAAACAAGTACCAAAGAACTAATTTCTTCCCGAATCAAAATTCAAAAACAAAAATTTCAATTGGATGGTTCAAACATGAACATAATAATCGATACATACACCTCTATTTTTATAACTCTAAATCAATTTCTATATATTTTTATATTCATCAATACCTACATACTATAGTGCCGGGTATAAAGCTCATCAAGTTCGACGACGAATTCCCATAGTATGCAAGGAGTTGAAAAACATATATAGCCGATTTTATGGACTAATGTCAAATTTGTCTCAAAATGTAATTTCTAAAAAGTTATTAGCATAAATTTGTAATACAACAAAATTAAAGATATTGATGATAACTTAAAAAAACATGTCGAACAAGTGTGAAATAACAAATAGATATATCAAAATAAAACAAAGGATTACGGAATTTCAAATCATACATAAACACATACAAAAAAAATCAAATAAAACAAAGTTGTTACAAACCTTCTATTCACTCCTGTTTATTTTATCTTTATTTATTTATTTATGTTATTTTAATATCTTTCTTCTTTTGTTGACAACAATTTCACACACTTCCATTACTTTGCAAGTAATTTTAACAAACGATACATTGAATGGATTTGACTCGTATTAACATTGCTAAATTTAGTAACCCTTGATTGCTTCCTTTCCCATGATAGGATAATCAGTATAACCCAAAATAGGATCTTGGGTATAGAATGTAGCCCTAACATAGTCATTTATAGGTGCATTAACCTTAAACCTTTGGACTAAATCAGGATTAGCTAAAAAAGACCGCCCGTAAGCAACCAAATCAGCCTCCCCTTGAGCCACAGCTTTCATTCCTTGATCTTTAGTATAGCCACCACTACTCATAAAAGTCCCTTCAAATGCATCCCTCAATTTTTTCGAGATTTGAGCATCATCCTCGGCTTTTTTCTCAGCAACTCCTAGGGCTAACCAAGATCGAGTTGTATGGAGGTAAGCGAGCTTCGATCCCAAGTCGAATTGTAGTTTGTTAAGCCCTTCAATGATGGCTAGACCCAAATCTAGTGAGTTGAAATCAGTGGCTTCAAATCGATCGATGGAAGGAGAGATTCTCACGCCTACTTTGTCAGCTCCTATGGTACCAACAACGGCTTGAACCACTTGCATTAGAAACTTGGTTATGCTTTCGAGTGATGACTTATTCGGCTTTTCGGATTGATCATTCAATGTAGCATTCATAAATTGGTCAATTAGGTATCCATCAGCCGCATGTATCTCCACTCCATCAAAACCTATAAATTTGATTTGTAAAAAGAAATTATTATCTTTTTTTTTTTTTTTGAATGGAAGAAATTATTAGCTTAGGACAATTCATGATAAGATAGTTGTTTCTAGTTTAATCAAAGATGACCTACTCAATTAAAAGGTTCTCCACCACTTTTACCAAATATGCTTCGTTTATTGATTTAGTAGTAATATTAACTGTGTACATTCGAAAAGCCTATAACTATTTTTAATAAGTTGAGGAAAACATACCCGTGTTACTCAAATATGACCCTTAAGGCTAAAAACAAATAAAAAAAAATGACCCTTAAGGCTCAAATATCCCAAAAAAGGTGCATTAAATTGGGCTTACATTAATAAATGAAAGATGCATACTAATGTTAACTTCGTATAATAAAGCATTAAGCATATATACATACCAGCACGAATTGTATTGAGAGTTGCTTGTCGATAATGTTCTATAACCTCTAATAATGTTTCAGGTTCGCCGCCTTTGGCCTCTGGACTCCATTTGCCTGATTCAATCGTAACTGTTAACAACATTAATATAACATCATCTTCATTTTGGTACACTACCTATTTACTTCAATACTTGCATAGTTGCATTCAACCACTCATACAATGACATCATAATATGACATCATAGTAATATTATAAAAAGTGGAGGATATAATCAAGACGATGCAAACAAAAACCGATCCCACGTGACTATATTTTATCGTATCTATAAGGGTCTGTTCTCTTACGTTGAAATTCAGTTCAGTCCAGTTTAGTTCAGCTCCTAATTTCCTTCTCTTATAAAATATTCATTTCAGTTCAGATCAGTTCAATTCAGTTCAGCTCAATTCAGCTCAACTCAGTTCAGCTCAGTTCAATTCAGTTCAGCTCAGTTCAGTCAATGAGAACAAGCCATAAATCATTTAAGCGAGACAAAGTGTAGTATGTGAATAGTGTAAAAATTAAAGGTAACAACTAAAAAAACTTAGGAAGTACATATATTTTCAAACAATTAACTTTTTCTGTAATTTTTAATACTATGTATAGAAGATTGTGCATTTAATATAGAAAAGCTAAATTAGTCAAAGTAATACGAAGAATAAATAAAAATTACATTTTTTTTTTGGGTAAAGTTGAACTAAACAAAGATGAACCAAATTGAATGACGATGATGCTAGATGACAAATAATTGATAATGATGACGACGATGATTATGATTTGATGATATGATGAATATAATTGAGTTAAGCTGAGCTAAATTACACTTGTAATAAATAGCTAAACTAAACTGAATTGAAATTGTGAAAATTAAATTTATAATAACATGACCTAATATAATTGGTTTGATGAATTCGAACCTTGACTAAAAACCTGACCAACGTGCCACAATTGACAAAAAATGATGGCCCCTTTACCATGAACTGAGTCTACCACTTTCTTCCATGATTCAACTTGTTGGTTTGTGTAGATTCCAGGGCAATGAGGAGGAACAAATTTGTTTAGGGGGCAAAACCAACCTTGACCCTTAACATCAACCATTTTAGAGTATCTATTGAAAGAAAACAATAAATAAAAAATAAGGTCGAACTTTAAAATATGTGCTTCGTATATATGAATACCATAATGTTTTAATGATTATAGTCATCTTTTGAAATATGACTACCATAATAATATAATTACCGTGCAGTTACTGGGGCGATGAGGGTGCCTTCAGTAATGAGCAAACCACCATGAGTGGATCGTTGGGTGTAATACTTCTCGAGTGTTTCATTTGGTATTCCGTTTATGGCCCGACACCTACTCATCGACGACAAAACTATCCTATGAATGAAAATAGTTTCAATCATGAATTCATGATCTAATTAGTTAGTATGCGTTAGATCGGTCTAAATTCATGCAATTGTGCATAAAAATTACATAGTGTCTTATATTAATCGACTTAGTTTGACCCTTTTTTTTTTTAACTATTTATTAACTACTTCGTATTAACTTTGGACATATACTTTTTCATATCATTTTTTATATTGTTAGAATTTTATTACCGTACAATTAAAGTTATGTACTGACATGCGTATTATGAATGAAGGAGTACAATACAATCATTTTGAAAGAATACGTTAAATGTAATGGTATGACACCAAACTCGATCATAAATTGCAGACTTATGTAATAGAGATAGAGTGTCCTATATATATACTTCATATGACAAAATGATTTTTGACTATAATGTATTCTTTACTGAATTTAGTTATGAATTTACTATATTAAATCGAATTTAAAGGAACTAATGTCAAGAATGTGAATCCTTAGTCAGTGTATTACGTATAAGGGTATATTTATACAACCTAGGATCGGGCTAAAACATAAGCCCAATATAAGCTAAATACATAAGCCTAGCTCAACACCCCCCCTCAAGTTGGAGCATGCAAATCACAAATGCCCAACTTGCCAAGTAAATACAAAAATTGTTGCTTGCTTAATGCCTTAGTGAAGATGTCTGCTAGTTGGTCCGTGGTCTTCACATATGATGGTCGAATTATCCCATCCTGAATTGCATCCCGAACATAATGACAATCAACCTCAATATGCTTAGTACGTTCGTGAAAGACCGGATTCTGCGCAATATACAACGCAGACTGACTGTCACAAAATAAACTCATCGCTTGCGGATGTGAAACTCCCAAACTATCAAGAAGACCCTTCAACCACTTCAACTCATCAGTGGCCTTAGACATCGTACGGTACTCAGATTCTGCAGAAGATTTAGCAACAGTATCCTGCTTCTTAGTTTTCCAAGAAATAGGAGAATTCCCAAGGAACATCAAATAACCTGTAATCGAACGTCTCGTAAGAGGGCAACTAGCCCAATCTGCATCACACCAACCTGTCAATTGCAAGTCACAATCTGACCTCAAAAGAATACCCTGGCCCGGGCAACCCTTCAAATAGCGCACGGTACGAAGAGCTGCCTCCCAATGATCTTGACGAGGTTGATGCATAAATTGAGACAAAATATGGACCGTGTATGCCAAATCTGGTCTAGTGAAAGACAAATAGATCAAACGACCTACAAGCCGCCGATACATTTCGGGGTCCGCAATAGGTAGTGCCTCTGATTTTGCCAGAGTGTGGTTCTGCTCAATTGGAGTACCTGCCGGGCGTGCCCCTAACAAACCAGACTCTGCAATAATATCAAGTGTATATTTCCGTTGGCACAGAAATATGCCTTCCGGACTACGAGCAACCTCAATACCAAGGAAGTATTTCAACACACCCAAATCTTTCATATGAAAACATTCACTCAAATATGCCTTGAAATCAGAAATCACAGAAGCCGAATTGCCAGAAATCAATAAGTCATCAACATACACCAGAACACTAAGATGGACATTCCCTTGATTCAGAGTAAACAGAGAATAATCAGAATATGACTGTTTAAAGCCATACCTTTTGAGTGACCCTGCAAGTTTGGCAAACCAACAGCGGGGTGCCTGACGAAGACCATAAAGCGATTTCTGAAGACGAAAAACCATTCCTGGTTTGCTACCATGAAACCCAGGAGGTGGCTTCATATAAACCTCCTCATCAAGATCACCATGAAGAAAGGCATTATGAACATCCATTTGATGCAATTCCCAATTTTTCGCAGCCGCAACCGCTAAGAAAGTTCGAACTGTAACCATTTTAGCCACAGGAGCAAACGTCTCATTATAATCAATGCCCTCAACTTGATGATTGCCAAATATGACCAGACGAGCCTTTAATCGTTCAACTGTACCATCAGAATTGTACTTGATTTTATAGACCCATCTGCAACCAAGAGCCGTCTTCCCCGGAGGTAATTGAGCCATCACCCATGTCTGATTGTCTTCCAATGCTGCAATCTCCTTCTGCATTGCTTCTCTCCACCCTGCATCTTTCATAGCCTCTTTGAAATTACGAGGCTCAGTCCCTGCAATTACAGCTGCAAGAAATATACGGTGTCGCAGGGAAAAATTTTCACAATTCACATAATGTGCTATAGGATAAGGAGTACCTGAGGAGCATGGAGAAAGTGAACTAGGAGGACTCGTCGCTTGTACAGTATGTGCCACATAATCTTGATGCCAACCCGGTGCACGTCGTACACGAACCCCACGACCAACATCAAGAACATTTTCATCACCCTCACCTACGTCGCTAGCAGCTGCCCCAATGTCAAGGGTGCTGCCAGCACTGCTGTCCCGGGCTGCTGCTGCTCTGTCGTCCACCGCAGAGGCAGCGCTGCTGCTGGCCAAAGCAGCCCCTGCCGCAGGCTGGCTGCGGTCACTGCCAGCTGCCGCAGGTGGGCTGCGGACTGCACTGCCAGGGGCAGCAGCAGCAGTCTCGGCAGTGGGCTCTGGATGCAGCTCTCGGCTCCCTTCACTCACCTCCAAAATCGCCTCCAAATCATCCAAAAAATCAATATCGACCCCCACATTATCCACATCCATATTATGCATGTCCACATTATTTTCGGAGCCATTAATCAAGTTCTTTTCACTAGCAAAAGGGAATTCATTCTCAAAAAATTTCACATCACGAGACACAAAAATCTCCCCCGTTTCAAGGTCATACAATTTCCACCCCTTTTTACCGTGAGGGTAGCCTAGAAAAACACACTTTCGACTTCTAGGTGCAAATTTATCTCCCTTGGATTTTTGGTTATGGGCAAAACAAAGAGAACCAAAAACACGCAACTCATCAAAGCTAGGCTCTTTATCAAATAAAATTTCATATGGAGTTTTGTTTTGTAGTAACCGAGAGGGTGTACGATTAATCAAATATACCGCCCCAAGAACACACTCACCCCAAAAACCAATAGGTAAATTCCCTTGAAACATGAAAGCACGAGCCACATTCAATATATGTTGATGTTTTCTTTCAACACGACCATTTTGTTGGGGTGTCCCAACACATGAAGTTTGAAAAATAATGCCATGTTCATTGAAATACGGAAGCATACAATTGAATTCAGTTCCATTATCACTCCTCACCAATTTGACGGTCGTTTCAAATTGACGCTCAATCATAGCAAAAAATGATAAAAATGCGGAATAAACTTCAGTTTTGGAATTCAACAAATAAACCCAAACACCTCTTGAAAAATCATCAACTAATGTCAAAAAATAATGTGCACCACAAGTAGACGGAGTTTTATACGACCCCCATTAATCACAATGAATTAACTCAAAAATTCTACTAGCCTTGCTATCACTATTAGGAAAATTATCCCTAGACTGCTTAGCTTGAGGACACACATCACAAGCTTTATTTAAATGTTTCATAGTAGTACTATTACTAACAGCAGGAACTAACTTGACAACTTTGTCTGACGGATGCCCAAGTCGCCGATGCCATAACTCGAACACAGACAGCCCCGGAACTTGCACCACACATACTGTAGGAATTCGCCGAAAGTAATAGAGTCCGTCCTTCCGTTCACCGGCTCCAATCAGGCTCCCCGAATGTAGGTCCTGTATAGCACATAAAGAATTAGTGAAACGAACAAAACATTGAGAATCATCAATCATTTTTGACACCGATATTAAATTGCATTTTAATTTTGGAACAAATAAAACATGCTCCAATATTAAATCATCGCTCAACCAAACTCGACCCTCTTTCAAGGCCACGGCTTGGTCTCCATTAGGCAAGCCCACGGGACACGCTGCAATTGAACACACATCCAACAAGCACGATTCATCCCCGGTTACATGATGAGAAGCCCCCGTATCTATAATCCAAGAACCCGGCACACACTCACCTTGCATTCGCTCTTGTTGATTGTGAACCATATTTAGCAAAACCTGAACATCGGAAGGCTTGAGATCGGCCAAAGACACACCGGCAGAAGCTTAAGGAGTTCCTGTGATGTTGTTAGCACGAGCAACAGGGGCAGCAGGTGTGTGCTTCGGTGCAGGGGCAGCAGCAGCAGACTTCGGCAGTGAGGCAGGGGCAGGGGCAGCAGCTCTGTCTCGCCCTTTTCCCTTCCCTTTGAGCTCGAACCACCATTCGGGGTAGCCATGGAGGTCAAAGCATCCTTCCACATCATGTCCCGATTTTTTACAGTGAGTGCAATATAATTTTGATCGATCTTGACGATCAAAATTACCTTTCCCACGCATAGAAGGCACAGCAAAAACATGAGCCTCCTTCGATTTCTCGGCTTTTCCTTTTGCAATGCCACGGGATTCCTCCTCTTGGAGGAAAGCTTGATAAGCACGGTTCAAATCAGCAGGGGGTTGTTGAGAAAGCAAGTTCGTCCTCACCACCGCATATAAGTCATCATCAATACCAATCAGAAATTGGTGCAAAATTTCTTCATCTCGATCCTTAGCAAACTTGCCAGCCACATTACACGTGCAAAGTCCACACTCGCAGCCATGGAGGGGCTTGATTCGCGTGAGTTCATCAAATAACCCCATCAATTTCGTGTAATATGCTTCAACAGTCATACCCTTTTGTTGCTTGCAATCGGTGATGCTAGTCCGCAATTGTTGCAAACGAGGTCCATTCGAAACACAATAGCGTGCCTCTAAATAATCCCATAGGCGCTTCACCTCCTCAAAGTAAGGGATCGATGCCGCAACCTTAGTGTCCATAGACCGCAATAACCAGGAGACTAGCATCGAATTGACCGTCTCCCAATTAAGCAGCTTCTTCTTCTCTGTAGGTTTGGTGATGGTTCCATCAACAAACACAAATTTCCTCCTAGATCGAAGAGATAGTGTAATCGCCCTCGACCATGCCAAGTAGTTATCACCTGTGAAGATGACGTGTGTAATCAAATTACCCGGTTGATCACCGGAGCCAAGGTAAAACGGAGAAGCAGGATCAATCTTTCCGGCCTCCATTGTTGATGATTAAGCGTTGAAAAAAAAAATCAGTGTTTTAGGGTTTAGAGTTTTAGGCCTGATACCATGTCAAGAATGTGAATCCTTAGTCAGTGTATTACGTATAAGGGTATATTTATACAACCTAGGATCGGGCTAAAACATAAGCCCAATATAAGCTAAATACATAAGCCTAGCTCAACAACTAACCTGTGGGAGAGCTTGCATGAGCCCAATTGGTATGGAGAAAAAAGGTCATCCATGGCCTTGTTTTTTGCCACAACCATTTCTATATTGAAAATGTTGAGATGTGAGGTCTTGCAACTTAAAATGATGGCTTTATAAAAGGAATTTATGATGCAAGCTACAGATAAGAATTGCATACATTTAGTTGTTCATCACATCGCTGGTAGACTTCTATTCGAACTATTTAAATCAAGTGACGTCAATTTAATTTCTTCTCCGCAAAGTAAGCAATTAATTTAATTCAATAGCATTAATTTTTAGTAATTAATATCTCTAATATACTTCGTAGTTGCTTTAAAAAAAAGTAGTAGAATAGTTGACCTGGATTTATAATAAAGGTTAGCACATGATGAGAGTATTTAAAAAGAAATTAAACTAAAATTTGTAGAGTAACAAATTAGTTGGGGTAGGCAAATCTTGTGCACACATACTTGCATGATTTCATAATGTTAATCGAAATTATTTGAGGGGAAGTTTATATGCAAACCCAAACTATAACCTTGATAAACAAATTATGTTTATCAAATGATATTTTCGTAAAAAAGTTGCATTGAAAATTGTGTTTTTTTTTATAAAATAAAAAATATTTTTTACTGTTTGTGGGCCACTATGATACGTTGGACAAATTTTTGGAGTTAACGGTGTTAACTCACCGTTTGTAACTATTTATTTCCTTTCTCTCACCTTTTCTCAAATCTTCCACCACCAGCACCACCACTTGGTCCACCACCATCCGAAACTCATCACAGCCACCACCATCTGTCTGCCTTCCGCCAATCAAACCCACAAAGCCTTCCTCCTCGTCCCGTCGTCTTCCTCTTCTTCCTATAGTCCTCCTCTTCATCAACAATGGCTGCTTCGCGGCGAAGCAAATAGACACCCTGCTAAAAAAAGAGTGTAAATTAGGGTCATATCAACCTACTAGGGAGAGCTGAGAGCCTTTCATTCGCGACAGCGTAATTTTGAACTGCCATAGGTGTTGGTGCCGTGTAGAATTAAAGAAGTGGAATCTGGGTTTGGGACTTTAGGTTTCAGATTTCCACCATTGAAATTAAAGGTTGAAGCAGGAGAGAAAACAACAAAATGTTGAAGAAGGAGAGAGAAAATCTGATCAGAAAATACCAAAAGGTTGAAGGAGGAGAGAGAAAATAACAGTGTTAGTTGAAACGATCAATACAAGAGGGAAATGAATTGTATGTGAGTTCCTATTGACTACTTTTGCGGAATAATCAAACAATGCATATAGGAAATTGCAAAGACACACATATTTTACGAGGAAACCTTCCAGGGCCCAACTGGAAGTAAAACCTCGACCCTACCTTAGGGATTTCAAACACAAACCACTTCACTATAATAGGGTAAACACCAAGTTACAACCTATTCTACACAGACCTTTACTCACAAGTTCCAGAATGAACTTGCTACACAGTATGACCCTATCCTACCCAATCTAAGTACCACACTTAGATTTACTCGTACTCCCAAAGTACAAAACTCTCAACTTCACACTAGAAGCTTACACAATCTGTATGCAATGTATAAATTAAATAACACACTCACCCAAATAACTCAAACCAATACAAGTGTATGACACCTAGTATATGATAGGCAAGCTATGCACAAAATTCGAAACTAATATGACAAGGTTAGAAGCTTGGTAAACTTACTCAATTAATGCTCTATAATTTCTCCACGCATAAACTCACAAAAACCTTAAACCATTTCGATCTCTACTATTTATACAATTATGACTTGTATAGTAAGTAGGTTTTCTAGCTAAAAGATAAACAAGTTAACTTTCCTTATCTTTAAAACACGGTTTTAAGTAAATCTTATTTGAAGAAAATCTTTTCCGGAAAATAAGATAGAAAGATATTGTTAAAAAGAATAATATCTTTTTAACAAACCGATTTTAAGAAATAAAACATTTTAGGTTCGTTTGGCATCACTGTGGTTTTCTGTTTTTTGGTTTTTGTTTTTCAAAATCATATTATATATGTTATATAATGATTAAAAAGTTAGTCAAATTTACTAAATTCATGATAATTTTGAAAACTGACAACAGAAAAGTGAAAACACCTTTTTCTTGTTTCTTGTTTTTAGTTTTTTGTTTTCTAAAAAACTGAAAAGTGAAAACAAAAAATAGTGTCAAACAAGCCCTTAGAAAATATTTTTCTAAAATCTATTCTTTAGCTTTTTCCTTTAAATTTATTTACCAAGCTAACTTGCCACGCTTCTAATAAATCTTGTGCATAACCTACTTAACATATTTAACAATAAATCTAGAAGATAAAATCTTAGCTAAATAATATTGTTGCGCTGCACTTCTGTACAGGTAGGTTATTTGGGCTTCACGCAGAATAAGTTCCTTTAGGAACTTACTGTCCTCAGTCGCAGACCAGGCTGACATCTCAGCTTCCTGTCTTCAGGTTTCTGTTAGGGAACATTCTTTTTAAGGAACTCAGTTCTTGTTAGAGAACTCAGTTCTTGCTAGAGAACTCTTCTTCTTCTTCTTTGTTTAACTTTCTGTATATATAAGGATCTCTTCATGTCTTCTTAGTTCAAGTTACATCTTCCATCACCAAGATCAACTTCACCTAAACTAATCAAACACTTGAAAACCTTTATATGCTTTAGTTTAAGTTCATCATCATTAAAACCTTTTAGCTTCAACAAACAGTTAACCAAAATATAATTTACATATAACATATACACCCCTTGAGGCCTTGATAAACACTATTTGTTTATCAATTATCAAGGTTATAAACTTGTATTTTCTCAAAGTTTATTATATCTTAAACATCTAAATTTACATTCTTTTCACCCTACTGAAATAATGTTTAGTAAAAAAAAGTTAATTAAGTTTAGCAAAAAAAAATTCTAATCTATATCTAAATTATTATAATTTTAGAATATGAATGCTCCAAAATTTTAAAAAGTTAGTGTTTAAAAAACTGAAATAGTATAGTGCACCCGGGTGCACCATGTGCATGGTGCACCCGGAAAGAACATTAGACAAATTTTAAAGAACATGGGCAAAAAAAAAGAACATGCTAGTGTTTGAAAAAGAACATACCTTTTGTTTGACAAAAGAACATGTTTGTGTTTGACAAGAACATGACATTACAAAGAACATAAAATCTTTACAAAAAGAACATGTTATTTTTCATGGTTACTCGGGTGGTTAATCATGTTTGAAAAAGAACATTATATTTGACAAAAAAGAACATGTTTGTGTTCGACAAATAGAGGTGACCATTGGGCGGGCCGGGCCAAGGTTAAAAAAGCAGCTCACTTCTCGGGTCGGGCCAAAGTTTTTTTGCCCAAATCTGCCCAAAGTGGTCCGGTAGTGCAGGATTTTCGGGCTGAGTAAAAAAAATCGACTAAAATGCGTAAAAACGCATTCCCAAACTTGCCCAAAAAATTAAATTTACGGGCCCGACCCGATTTGTGGGGCGAAAAAATTTCTGCCCGAAACCCGTCCAAAATCGGGCCGGGTTGGTCTAACTTTGATCACCACTAGCCAAAGAACATAAAGTCTTTACAAAAAGAACACGATAATATATTAAAGAACATGTTCTTTTTCCTGGTTACTCGGGTGATTGAATTTTTTTTTTTTTGTGTGTGTGTAATGTACATACATTAAAGAACATAATAATCAAACTTAAAGAACATATTATGCTCACGTTCTTTATAATTATCTATAATGTTCTTTTTTTCGCCCATGTTCTTTTAAATATTCCAAATGTTCTTTCCGGGTGCACCATGCGCATGGTGCACCCGGGTGCACCAACCATACATTATTAAAAAACACATCAACCCTGAACTCAACCCATTTGATAGATCTACCGGCCTGAATTGAAAGACTATATTTCATATTTGTCATCATAAGCGCGTAATCACTTTATGGTCTACGAGCAATCCTTTTTTAAATTACTTGTTGGTCAATGAGCTAACCCTTATTTAATTACTTGCTTAATTAATTTGCTATTATAAAAATCATTCGTATCTATCCGAAATCTTACTGCAGACTTTGGCTGTTTATATTCTAATTAAAAATCATGCAAGTTGTGTTTAAATAGTATTGTTGACATTAGATATGTTGCTTAACTTCTTCCTTATAATAAAGACGAATCATCTCTTTATTTGTGCACATAAACAACAAAAATAGAAATATAAATAATATAGAGGAATTAAGAAGTAAGATTGAAGAAAAAAAAAATGGATATGAAGGTATTATTAGAAGAAGAGTTGAAAAAGGGTTGGGAAGCAACTAGTAAACTACGATCATTACTACTTTTTCCACCCGAATTAGAATGTGGTAATGCAAGTAGTAATAAAGATTACCAAAATCAAAGCTCCCAAAATGACAAGATCTTGCCATTTTTGGAAAGTCATTATGCCACCATTATCAATTCGTTTGACTCTTCCATCTCCATCTTAAAGCAATTATCCCAATCTTCAAAACCCTCAATTTGTCAAAAATCAAAAGTTGGTCAAAAAAGCAGGTGCGTTTTTTTTCTTCTCTATTACAATATAGATGTGTTGTTTTACGAGTTCCACTTGTGAGGAGAGGCTCTTAATGTATTTTTTCTTTTTCTTATGTATATATAGCGTAAAATAAATTTCATTATAATTATTAGTTAGTGAGATGTAGGCTCTTATTATTTAGTTAATGTTAAAGCGGAAACACATCCTTTTTGGGAAAATAAAATAAAAGGTTGAAACACAAATATGGGGTTGATTTGATAAAAACAAGGATCAATGATTTGAAACAAATCCAAACTGTTTCATTGAAAGTTGAGCTTGATCAACTCATATCAATGTCCTTTGGGAATTCAAAGGTCTAGTTTTCAAACTAATGTTTACATGCATCAAAGTTATAAGAAATGAGATTCAAATTTGGATCGGCAAGGCTTGTTGGATAGAATCAAGTTGTAAAGTCCAAAGATCCAATATGTTTTGTTGAAATTGTGATTATATCAATTGTAACATTAGCAAACATTCTTTTTCATGTTCACAATATGAAAAGTCATCGGATTGAAAAAAAATTAAATATTTATGATAGTTAGATTTTCTTAATTGTACATTATGCTATAAGAAGCTAACTAGTACATAATATGAATAATTAAATCTTATTAAGATCATAACACCTTAAAATCTTATTTCATTTTATAGGTCAAGGATAATAGAAACTTTTAATCTTGAGCCTGATGGCTACGCATGGAGAAAATATGGTGAAAAGCCGATCCTCAACTCAAAGCACCCTAGGTAAATACACTAGTCTTATTTGTTAAACACGAACTCCTTAAAATTATATACTTCTCTCATTCACTTTTAATTACAACACTTTGACTAAAACTGTGAGATCGTTTGGTCAAATTGTTGCAAGTGAAAGTAAATGGATGAATATGAAATTGGTTATGCTAATTAATAATTATTTTGTTTAATTTTGATCTATAAATATAGGGAATACTATAGATGTGGATACAGAGATGATCAGAATTGTCAAGCAACAAAACATGTCCAAAAGATATCAAGTAGCCCTACAAAATATAAGATCATTTACTATGCTCATCATTCTTGCAACCCTCTCTTACACAGTAATATTGTCCCTCAAGTATAGGGCTGGCAAAAACTGACCCGACCCGAAAACCCGACCCGAACCCGACCTGAAAATAACGGGTTAGGGTTGAGATTTTCGACCCGAAAACTTAAATGGGTCGACACGAACCCGACCTGAAAATTAAATGGGTTAGGTTAAGGTTGAAAATTTCAACCCGAAAACGACCCACTTAACCCGAAAAAAAAAAGAAAAAAAAAGAAAACAAAATTAAACCTAAAGAAAACGAAATCCTTCAAAAAAAAAAAAAACCTAAAGAAAACAAAATAAGTCACTTAAGCCCAAGCCCAAAGCAAGCTACCTAATAAAACTAAACCCTAAAATCCTCATATTGTGATACTTTTCATATTGCAGCCGTTTCTCTCTCATCCTCATTTCTGATTTCTCAAACATCCTTAATTCCTCACATCAAATTTCTCACATAATCAGTTCTTCAGCTCCTCCACCGCTCCACGAGACCAAGAGTGACGAGTATACAGTATACACGTTCCACTTTTCTTCTCCTTCAAATCTTCGGATCCTCAAATCTTCATCAATTTTTTTTTTTTTGATTGCGAATTCTAATTTGAATTTCAGTAGACTTTATTTTGGATTTTTGGTATGTTGGATGTAATCGTTAATTAGGCTAGTTTCTTTATATTTACGACTTTATTTCGGTGTTTTGCTGTAGAATATCAGTTTGAAATTATTAGATGGGATGAAAATATCAATTTGTTTCCCAAACAAAAAATCAAGTCGAACTAGATTACTTGACCTGAACCCAGTAATTTCAAGTAATTTTCAGGTCAAAACCTGATTTTAAAAATTAAAAATAATAATAAAAAAAAAATCAGGTTACTTTCGGGTTGACCCGAACCCGAAAATATCAGGTTCGGGTTGGGGATCTCAACCCGAAAAGTTAAATGGATCAGGTTCGGGTTGGGGGTCAGCTGACCCGAAATCAACTGACCCGAACACGAACCCGACCCGACCTGATCCGATTGCCAGCCCTACTCAAGTACACGTGTCAGATTCTTCTGAAAAAGATTTTATCAACATTATAAGCTTTGAGTCCAAAAACCCTACCCAAATCCCTAAACAAAACCTTAATAAACCTTCTGCCCTAATTTTCCCATCTTCTTCTAATAGGTCATCGAAGGAACTTTCTTTACAAAATGGTGAATGCTCTTCACCATGTAAGACTACTAATAAATCTCCCCCATGCTTCATTGATTCAGTGAACATCCCAAAACCACCAATAGTAGATGACGCGACTATTATTGGTGGTGTCAACCAGCAGCCAGATGTGGTGTTCTCACCAAGTATACTCATGAGCCCAAATTATATGGCTAGTTCATATGTGGAAGACATAGACGGGTGCGATTTGGCGGCAGGTTATGAACAATTATATGATGTGGATGGTGCATTGCAATTGCAAGACATCCCTTTTGCGGAGATGAATGTTTCGCCTATGTGGGAGTAAACTAATTTCACTCCATTCATCGTACGATTTGTATACAAAAAATTGAGCATGATTAAAAAGAAAGAATGTTGTTTTAATTTACTTGGTTTTAAATTCTATATTGTTGAGCTTTTGTCCAAATAATAAGTAAAACCGTTGTTATTGTAAAGTAGTACGATACAAGGGTCTTTTGGGGAATGTTGAGTGGGTCTTCGAGTTTTTTTTTTTTCCTCTCTCTCTCTATCTCTAGTTTTTTAAATATTACGTGAATGAAATAATTGTTTGATATCAATGTTCAAGGACGTACAATTGATTTATGTCTTTCGATATTTTTTTTTTTTTTTTTTTTTTTTTTTTTTTTTTTTTTTTTTTTTTTTTTTTTTTTTTTTATCTTTTATCTTTTATGAAAGCGATTCTTGTTGACAATTCAGCAATCCTTATCCATGTTATTGTTATTAGATTGAGGAAGACTAGTTAAAGAAAAATTTAATCGTGCACTTTTTGATATCAATGTCTCGTTAAACAAGCTTAATTTGTAGTTTAAACATGTGCATATAATTCGTCAACCTAAACAATTTTCAATCACAAAACACTGAACATAGATTCAACTACTCCATGTACTATTCCGAACAATAGTTAAAATAAGTACAATAATGTTAATGTCAAATAGTTTAGTTGATTTGAGTATTAAATGTGGTACCCAATGTCTATATATCAATAAATTCCGCCTATTTTATTTAAGCATAGTAGCTCTTTCAAAACCAAGAAAAATTACTTCCTAGCATAGTTATTTTTTCCATGCAACATACAAACTATAGAGTATTTTACGGAGTATTTTGAAATCCATTAATTGATACGGTATTAATATTCTATCTGATAGAGTATAAAACATATTCCTGAAAGCTGATTGTTGAGGTCTAGGAATATGTTTAAGATGATGGTTGAGGTCCAGGAATATGTTTTATACTCTATCACTCCCCCTCACATAAAAGGCCTTTGGGCTTGAAATGTGGATGCAAAACTGGCCTGCCCATACTTGGTGCGAATTAATTCCACTTTGAAGGAAGGGCGGATGAGATTGGAACACGTGATCTTTGTGTCACGTTGGCTCCGATACCATGTTAAAGGACCAACTCAACAAAAAGCTTAAGCTGATGGTTGAGGTTCAGGATTACGTTTTATACTCCATCACTATCTACAATTTTTTTATTTAATTGGTTTCATCTAGCCTAAGGGCATGTTCACTTCAGCTTAATTTCTGTTTAGTTTAGTTCGGCTCAACTCAACTCCAATCAGTTCAGTTTAGCTCCTGATTTCCATCTCTCGTAAAATATTCATTTCAACTCTATTTAGTTGAGTTCAGCTCCAATCCGTTCAGTTCAGTTTAGCTCCAATCAGTTCAACTCAGTTAAGTAAATATGAACAGGCCCTAAGTGCTATAGTGTAATGTATTAATTCAAATTTTATTGATGTTTTTTAAAAACTTTATTGATTTTAACTGTAATGTATTTTTTGCAGAAGGAGGTGTAATTTGTTTGTAATATTTTCTCTACTTCATTAATATGTTCCTATTTACAATAATTATATATTTAAAAACATAGTATATTACTCTCACTCTGAATTTTTTTATTTTATTTTATTTAATCATTTTCTCTTATGGTATTTCATTTAAAAACATAGTATAACTTACTCCCTTTAATTTGTTTTATTATATTGCTTTTCACACTTTTCAAGGTCATATAATCATCAATTATAAAACTACATACTCTATGAAAATTACTACTCCGTAACGAGAAGTTTTTAATAAATAGTATCCTCTACATTATGTTTTTTCCCCCTACATACTAGTGAAATTTTTTGATTATTTTAAACTCTTTAACGAACCCTACAATGAGTAATGAAAGAAAATTGACATGCATGCTATATCTCCGCGCAAATTATATACGTAGTATTTTACTATTCTGTATTACATAAACCACATATTACATGTCACAATCATAACTTTAATCTTTCAGTTTATACATTTGGAGACATTATTGAATTGGTAATAGTATAGTCAATATACTATAATGTGAAGTGTGTAAACTTTTGTAAATTTTTTTTTTTTTTTTGATAATGGTAGTAAAAATTGAACAACAACATTATAATTAGAAACTAGTGTGTACCCCGCGCGATGCCCCAGGTTGCTAATAATTTGTGTACTTCTTGCTTTAATTTAACAATTATGTTCGACTATTTGTATATAGTTAGTGTGTGTAGTAGTTCGAGCGTTATCTTGGATGTCACTTTTTTTTAAATTATATGTAGTTTTATTTTAATCTTGTAAAAAATACATGAATTATATTACCTCTAATTTACTTAATAAATGAAAGGAATATTATAATATTATATGAAACTTGAAACATTAATAATAGTTGCAGTTGGTTGAGATGGTAAAAGTATTACCTCTATATATTGGAGGTTATGGGTTCGAATCTTGTTGAAAGCATATTTTATTTTGTTGAATGAAGTGGCTAGCTTTCATGGCGCATATACTTTGGATGATGACGTGGCATTGTGATATAGGCACACGTACTATGAAGAGTGTCACGTGGCACCGTTCCTTTAAAAGAAACGCCTTTTAATATATACTTCCCCCGTTTTCTTTTACTTGCAACACTTCCCTAAAAAGGAAATGTCACAATACTTGCAACACACTATAAAAGGAAAGTTACTTTAAGGAAAAACTATACTATTTTCCTTATTTAAAGCACAT
Source organism: Chenopodium album (assembly GCF_948465745.1). Lineage (NCBI taxonomy): Eukaryota > Viridiplantae > Streptophyta > Magnoliopsida > Caryophyllales > Amaranthaceae > Chenopodium > Chenopodium album. Next base: position 39,666,257 of record NC_137855.1, read on the forward strand.
GATCTACTAAATTACACTCATAACAACCAGTCATCCCATTTTAAAGTGTATTATATCATGTGAACCCCACATTTCTTAAATACTGTGAAAAAGTGTGTGTTGCATCTAAAAGAAAACGGAGGAAGTAGTATAGATATAGATATGTAGTATAGAGTTTGATCAAACATCAACATAATCCATAAATTGTGTTCAAAGAAAAAGATGAATGATTGAATGATGGCGTTATATCTTTTTGGTATGATGACGTCTGTTCTCTTACACTGCTGACGTTTGCTAACATACATCATTTTAAAAGTTTATTTTAATTAATTAAGGCTTACTGTTGACCAACTATTTTTAGTACTAAATTATTGATTATTAATTAATCAGGGGGTTGATCTACATCTAGATCTACCATTAATAAATAGTATTATTTTGTCACTATTAGGCCTTAGGCTAATCAATTTTTGGTCGAAAATTTGGCATCACTAAAAAATACTTGTATCAAATAACTCTGAATTAAATTATTAATCATGCAGCTTTCAAAAACAAAAAAAATTATTAATCATGCATGACTCACTACATCGATCTGTTGGTTATTAGGGTTTATATATTTTCCACCGGCCACCGAATTATAATATTGAATTAATAATTCTACGCTACATTTTATATACCAAGTTTTTTTTATTTTATATATATATATTTTTTTTAGTATTTCACCTGATTCACCCGTTGGGCAAATTCGAATTCGAGGATAAGTTCTGAGTATTTAGGTTCCAAACCCCTCCCAATTGTTGTTGTGGGAGATCGAACACGGATCCTCCCTACCAAGTGTAATCATAATCACCACTACACTAACATCCAATTGGTTTATCAAATTAAAGTAGCTAGCGTACCTACAATTGTATTAAACACAAAATTATAGTATACAAATTGTATACTATTATAATCTGCAGAGGCATTAAGATTGGGAGGTGGCCATATGTAGTAATACAAAAGCTAATCCAACGGCGAATAGATTATCAAGTCATGGTGTCAAACAATCAAATAATTAACTTGATCATTTTCATACAATTTCTCTAGGTTTGGGTACTTATTTAGCATACTAGCATAGGATATAAAGATGTACTATGGCTGTTGTGTGACTTGTGTCATATTTTATTTCTCATTAATTTGTATTTCCTTCAATCATTTTTATTATTCCCATCCAATTTTTTTTTTTTAGTTGGAAAAGTAAAAAAAAATACAAATAAATAAATAAATAAATAAATAATTGGAAATAACATAACCTTATTTTACAATTATAGACATATATTGATTTAAATAAATAGTGCACATTGAATAATTTTAACTGTATTTAGTGAAAAGTGGGTTCAAATGAAAAAAAAATTACTCCATAATAAGGAAAAAAAAAACGAGTAAGTCCAGGCCACGCTATTAAACAAAGAAAATTGTAACAATTTAAATAAAGATGACTTTAATCCCTATTCTTAAAAAAAAGTTCAGACAAGTTCTTATAAATAGTATAGTGTGCAGGGATTTATACCTCTATAAATATTCTCTTGATTACTTATTTGCCTTTTTTTAATGTTTATAATTGCTTTTTCTAAAGAAAAATTTGTCAAAAGCTACATTTAAAAAAAAAAAAATCCTTTTTGTGAAAAAACCACCTCAATTTTGTATTTGTAAGAACACGCCTTAGTTTATTTTATTTTTTTTACGAGATCAAACCTTAGGCCAGATTTCGAGCATTAATCCTATTTCCCGACATTGACCAACTCACGTAAGGTTCACGTGCTACCACAAAACAACCTCCATTTAATCCCCCCTTCCCCTTTTCCCCCTCCCATTAGCTTTTATCTCTCCTTTGTTCTCCCAAATAACTTTTGCACTATTTAATTTTTGCACTATTCACAAATTATTTAACTTTTGCATTATTCACAAACTATTTTACTTAAACGTTTATAATGTACTTCCTCCAATTTTGTTTAGTTGACACTCTTTAACTTTGCACTTTGACAAATTATTTGTCTAGCTTTTATGATTTATAAATACAATAAAAATATAGTTATGTGCAATTTAGTTTGAATTCGCCTTAATGTAAAATTTTATTCGTATTCATTGTTTTTAATAATTTTACATAAGAATAATTAGTGCATTGACATGCACGAAGAAAGAAAAGGGGTTTCAACTAAAAATAATAGAGGTAAAATAAAAAAATAAAAAAAAAAAACAGTTTGCGTTGATTTATGTGGGGACCCTTTAATTTGTCAACCATGGATGCACATTTGGTAGCAACCTCGCTCTGGTGTCAAGTTCTTTTCGTAGATTATATTGTTTATACATTTTTGATATAACTTTAAACATGTCAAACGCATCAAAAACTGAAATGGTACATAACATGTAAGTAGTAGAACTTTTATTACATTTAACTATAATGCTTCATATTACATAATCATTATCCCATAATATAAAATAGTAAACATTGTAATTTAATCCGAAGTACATAGCCTTAATCATACAATTATAACTAAGATGACAGGAAAGCAAGCCATAGTGATTCATAATTCTTATTTCCGCAATGAAACCAATTGCATTTGGATTTTTGGAAGTAGGTTGTTATTAGAATTTCTTAGCTACTAGGCAAAGTTGTTTTTCTTTATGCATAACAATGCCAGGGAGGACGTTGCTGTCAATTTCTTCCTTGTTTAAGCCATTAGGCAATTCCCAATCAAATGAGTATAGCAAATTAGCTAGCACAAGCTCAAGGTTTACGAGACCAAAAGTGTAGGCAGGGCACATTCTTCTTCCACCTCCAAAGGGATACATTGGCATCATTTCTCGCCCTTTTAATTCCACTGAACTCCCTATAAACCTCTCCGGCATAAATAGTTCTGAGTCCTTCCAACATTTTGGATCTCGTCCAATTGCCCATGCATTTATTATTACCACAGTATTGGGTAAAATATCATATCCTTCTATGACGCTTTTTTCAATTGTTTCGTGTGGAACCAGTAAAGGGGCTGGTGGGTGTAGCCTAAATGTTTCCTTTATCACTGCCTTGAAATATTCAAGTTTTGGGAGATCATCTTCCAATATGCAACCTTTGTTTTGTGCCGCACACCTTAGTTCTTCTTGTACTTTTTTCATTGGAATAGGGTTCTTTATTAGCTCTGCAATTACCCATATTACCCCAGCCGTGGTTGTATTTGCACCTCCGACAAAAAGATTCTGCGAAAAAAAAGTAAAACAAAATCTTTTAAAATCTTTGTAAATATCATGTTCGTTGTACAACAAATTAAATAGTAATTAACTATAATAAGAATAACAAGATATAGTAACCATTTACATACGCTTTGAATAAATTCCTAAAACCCTCATAATAATAATAATAATAATAATAATAATAATAATAATAATAATAAATTTAAAAATAAAAAATTTATGTTGAGATTGAATAATCAAACAACATGTAATTGAAACTAATATGGCAACTAACTTACAAAAAAGGGAATTAGATTTTGTTACAAAATGTTTAAGTTATATATCCCAATTTTGTCATCCCAAAAGTGAAAGTCTCTCATAGGTTGTCCTTTAAAGTCATATTCTCTCCAAATTATTCATATAATATACAGTAGTAAAAATAATTTTCATTCGAACTTTTTTTTTTTAACAATTTAAAGATAAGTTAAGATCATTATAAATAACTACTAAAGAACACATATGATAGAAATAAATAAAATAAAAAACAAAAAATCAACAAAAATAAGGAGAATTTGTAATGATAACCACCCCTTATGCCCTAAAAGCACCATTTGTTGAAAAAATCACCCGCTTTTTGGAAATTTGAAAATACCACCGTTAAAGTCAAAATTAATAGACATTACCACCCTTCTCTTATTCCGGCTAGTTTTTGTTTTAATATTCAATATAAGTAAAGAGAACATGCACGCCATACGTTTCACTATACTTTAAACAAAAAATTGATCAATTATTAGCCCTAAAGCCTATCTATCATTTCCTCTAATTATATACCAAAATTTAATCAATATTCCTGATTATTATTTGAGATAGAGGGGTTAACCACTACAAGAATACGCGCGTTTACCGATGGGAAATACCGATGGCCACTAAAATCCATCGGTAAAAATATAATTTACCGATGGTTTTATCAAGCCATCGGTAAATTATTTCCGATGGTTTTCATCCATCGGTAAAATCTAATTTTTTAAAAGAAAATTAATGTTTTTTACCGATGGTTAAAAGCCATCGGTAAAATAAATATACCGATGGCTTTGACCTATCGGTATTTTACCGATGGCTTTTAGCCATCGGTATTTTCTTAAAATATTAAAAAAAAAAAAAAAAAAAAGGGAGGAAACCCTATTTTTTTTTCTTTCACTTTCTCTTTCTTCCTCCGCCCCCTTTCACTTTCTCTTTCTTCCTCCATAATTCACGCCTCTCCTCTTCTTCATTCTTTATTCTCTCTCCTCTTCTATCTCCTCTAGATCTATCCTCTCATTCTTTCTTCTCACTCCTCTCTCCTCTTCTTCTCTCAACTATCTTCACCTTTTCCTCTTCTCCTTCTCTTCTATGTCTTTCCTCCTCCCTTCTCTGCACATTTTTTTGGGTTCAACCATCACCGTCACGAGGTTACGGGTTTTTTGGTTAAACTCGACCATGAAAATTCCAGATCTGGAATTTTCATGGTCGAGTTTAACCATTTAAACCCAAAAAAGAAGAAATTTGAAAGGTATGTGGATTTTTTGTTTAATTTTGTAAGTTAATTTCGTTTGTAAATTTATATGTGTGATTTTTGTGGGTTTCATTTCTACCATTTTCGTGTTGTGTTTGTTAAATATCGTGTGTTTATTGTTTTTAAACTTTAATTTTCATCAATGTTTGATTTTTTGTTAGTTTTTCTGCTTTCTTTGGGGGTTGTGTGGATTGTTTTGTGTTGATTTTTGTTTATTTTTAGGGTGTTTCGGGTGGTGGTTGGTGGTGTTGAGTGGTTTACGGTGGTTGTGGTAGGTGGAACAGGGTTGTGGTGGTGGTTGGCAGTGCTTAGTGGCTTACGGCGGCGGTGTTGGGTGGGGGTAGGCAGGGGGTGGGTAGGCAGGGCCGTACGTAGGGGGGTGGGTAGGCAGGGAGTGGGCAGGGGTTTTAATTTTTTTTTTTATTTTTTTTTAAAAAATTACCGATTGCCAAAAGCCATCGGTGATCCAAATATACCGATGGCTTTGACCATCGGGAACAAAACACCGATGGCTTTTGCCATCGGGATTTAAAAAAGCTCCGACAGTTGGTAACCATCGGTATTAAGTTTACCGATGGTTTTTCCATCGGTATTTTCGATTTTCCCGACGTAGTATAATCCGATGGTTTTTTACCGATGGCAGTCATCGGTAAATGAGATACCGATGGTTTTTTACAATTTTACCGATGGATTTTGGCCATCGGTAAATGGATCATTTCTAGTAGTGAACTATGTCGTCTTTGCTTTAAAGTAGGACTAGTGTCATGAAAAACGTACGTACCATCAAAATTGCTTTGATGTGATTCATTGTGAGCTTAAATGGGAAGGATGTATCATTCATGAGGCGGAGCAAAACATCAACCATATCATCTTTCGTAGATTCGAGCTTGTTTTTGTGAAGATGTTCGTTAATGATTTTTTCAAGAAGTGCATTTAAGTCTTTAAAGGTTTTCTCAAGCTTAGAGGATTTTCCTGTTATCATATCAAGAAAACCCCCAAAAGGAACATAATCAGTATAAAAGAATCCTGTGAACATTGCTTCAGCTTCATGTAGAAGGCTGTAATATCTTCTTCCTAACACACTGTCGTCGTCGTATCTGCGCAAAATTCAAACAACATTAAACTTATATATATATATATATGAACATCCTTTAGGTTAGGAACGAAGTAAAGAGTAAATGGTATGTAATTTAGCAAAGTTGAACAGAAATTATCGATTAATTTCCTTGATTTTGATCTCGTATAATTTATTGCAACAACTTGACGTTTATGGTTTTCAAGTCAAAAAACTACTAATAATAAATGTAACGAGATCACACACATACATATTGTTAATTTGTACGTATTAGTAACCATGGATGTTGATTATACATATCATTATGTTTACGTTTGATACCACGAGTGAAAATAGTATCCAAGATCATGTATATAATATACTACCTCTAATTCTTATTACTCGCAACAAAGGGGTGTTATTTGTGAGATATAGAATATTCCTTTGTTGCGAGTAAAAGAACTAGAGGTAGCATATGCAAATATGCATAGTTTCATACATACGTACCTCTTGCCAAAAGCGATCCTCCCAGAAGTTGAGCTTGCAAAACTAAGAACCAATTGACTCAAATTGACAATTTTGGAAGCCGAGGATAGAGTTGAAACCTCTTGAATCAACCTAGAGACTTCTTCCTGTCGTATTGGAGCGAACGACTCGATTTTCTTAGAGTTTAAGAGATGAACGATTAATATCTTTTTCATTTCTCTTATATAATCACTATATGGACTCAAAGCTACGTCCAACCCGTTGTAACTCAATTTCTTTGTTCCAGCCAACATTGGTCTATTACAAAAGTTCTTATCATGTGTTTGGAAGATTTCTTGGGCCAATTTCGCCGATTGAATAACAACCATAGGTTTACTCATCAACCGGAGCGCGAAAATTGGACCGTAGGTTTTGCCTAATTTGGAATAATAGACGTGAGTATTTGAGGGTTCAAATTGATGGAGGTTTCCAATTAAGGGAAGCCCTTTTGGTCCAGGTGGAGGGCAAAATGGTTGTTTTTTACCATTTTTGGAAAGTTTTCCAAGAAAAATGACAGAAAGGGCTGCCAATAGAATGAAGAGGAGTAACATTTTGTTTTGAAGAATATAATTGTAGTAAATTTTATTTTATTTTTTTGCTAATTGTTTTGTGTCTTTACCATGTAACTAAGCATGAGTATTTATAGTAAAATGTAACCTGTTTTTAAAATCTAGTTTATATACCACTTGCCATTTTTTATGTTTTTTAGATAAGAACATCATGTTTGCCTTAGATTCTGTTATGTAGGTTTTAATTGGCTAAATGAGGTAATTGATTTTAAAAAATGAATTCAAACTTGTCGGATAATAATGATTCAAATTCTTTTTTTAAAGTTTATTTTGGCCCTATGATGATTAAAGCACTTGATCATATAATGAACAAAGCTTCTAGCGTAGTCGTCGATTACGGACGACTACCAAAGACTACGGACAACAACAATAAGATATTAAATCTGAACCGTTGATATTGTTTGTTGCTTAATCTAAGCCTTTAAATATTACATTTTTAAAAAACTAAAAAATCAAATTTACACATCATTTAACACATGCCCAATCAACAACCAGTCTGCAAAGTATTGTTTGTTTTCTTACTTTTAGAGGTTAAATTCACATTATAATATGAAAAACTAACAATCATCTAAATAATTTAATTATACATTTAATGTTTTTTTTATTCAAATAGCATTTGTACAATTTCATTCCTATTTTAAAAGCTTCATACTTATATTGATAACTTCAACCTTTTTAATGGTGCACTCCATCTTCAACCTTCAACCTTAATTTTTTTGTCCAAAACGCATCCTTATATTACCAAAGTATATATGAAATCAATATATTAATGGTTACTCATCATATTTATTCGTCAATTAAAATTAGTTAATGAGATTAAAATTAATTTAACTATATGCATACATATTTTGGTTAAAAAAATGTATTATCCTATGATTTTATGTTTAATATTTATTAGTCGTATGATTTCGTGTTTAATTTTTAATAGTCATATGGTTTTTGAGTAATACGCCATTGTTAAGTGTTGAAGATAACACCACCGATGAACTCTGTGTTTTTTATTTTTTGAATAGCCACCATTGATGAACTTGAGAGTTAGTTTATGTTGGGAATTTTTTTTTTTGAAAGACTTACCTAAATTTAGCCTTTTTATTTGATTTAGAGAGCATCATTTGGGGAGAAAATATATGACAAAATCTTTTTCAATATTTGATTTTTTTTTGACATGATATTTTATTATTTTAATTATGATTAAAATTATAAGGGTAAATCTTTCATTTATTGTTTGACGATTATTTAATCAAGAATCTGTTTTTTATTTAAAAAAACAGTTACTCAAAATTTTTTTTAAAACAAAAAATAATTCTATTTTTGGCCAATTGCAATTTGCACAGCAAGTTCTCGGTTTTTCTATCTCCCAAATTCCCAATCAAAGCAAAGCAAAGCTAGTGCATAAATACAGTAAAAGTTTAACATGGTGGTATCATTAAAAAAAATAATAATAAAATAAAAGAAATTGCGGCTTTTGTTGATAAAAAGATAAAAATTGCATTGAAACATACCAATTTTTATTTATTTATTTATTTTACGAAAAAAACATACCTAGCGGTTTCCTTCACTCATAGGATATTTTAAATTCCTCAAAAAAAAAAATGGTGATACTTTAAATAATATCTATCCTTAATATCTCAAGTAGTTGTAAAAAAAATTAACTCAAGTAACAAAAATCAGTCGGCAAAATGATATGATAATTAAAACGTGCGTTTAGTTTTCCTTATAATATGGTATATTTTTTTTTTACTAATTCTATCCTTTTGCCAAAGATTTATGTTGATGACTACACGGAATAATCAAATTTGGTTCATGTTAGCCGACCCCACTTTTGGGATTAAGGCTTTGATTGATTGATTGATTGATTGATTGAATTCTATCCTTTTGCCAAAAGAATTAGTTAAAATATAATAACACAATGTAAAATTGTCAGAATATATTATGTAAATATTACGAAGTAATATATATCTTTTATTTTCTATAATTATTTGTATCCCGTCAAAAAATATCTTTATTTTACACTATGAGGGTTATTTGTCATTTTTTCAAATAGAGTGAATAAGTCATCAAACCCATTCAATGTCATTATTTTATAAACATATATATGATGCATAATTTTCATATTTGTACATACTTATAAAGAATGCAAGATCTAAATCTACGCCTCACCACTTTCTTTAATTGAAAATAGTATAGTGCATCCGAGTGCACCATACGCATGGTGCACTTGAAGAAAACATTAGTATATTTTAAAGAATATGTGCGAAAAAAAATACATACTATTGTTTGAAAAGGAACTAACATACATGTATTTGACAAAAGAATAAGTTTATGTTTGACAAAGAACATTGCATTATAAAGAACATAAAGTCTTTATAAAAAAGCATGTTTTTTTTTTTCATGGTTACTTAGGTGGTTGAATGTATTTGAGAAAGAACCCTATGTTTGACAAAAAAAAAAACATGTTTGTGTTTAACAAACAATTTGGCATAGCAAAGAACATAAAGTCTTAGAGGTGATCACTGGGCGGGCCGAACCAGGTTTTGGCCGGGCCGAGTGCAAATAATTCGTCCACTTCTCAGGTCAGGCCAAGATTCGGGTCGAATTTTTTGTGGTAAAACCAACCCAAAAACGGCCAGGGCTAAAAAAAATTAACTAAAAATGCAAAAAATTAAAATACATTCCCAAATTTGTCAAAAATAAAATAAAATTTTGGGTCATGCTCGACTTAATTTCGATTTGAAGAAATCTATCCGACACCCATTTAAATATCGGGTCGGGCTAAGTATGATCAGGTCTATAAAGTATTTACAAAAAGAACATGATAAATTGATAGTACATTACATAACATGTTCTTTTTCATGGTTACTCAACTAGTTGAAATTAATATTTTTTTTATGTGCATACATTAAAATAAACATATTGTATAATGTAAAGAACATATAATTCAAACTCAAAGAATATATTATGCTCGCGTTCTTTATAAATATCTTTAATGTTCTTTTTTCGCGCATGTTCATTTTAAATACCTAATGTTCATTCTGAATGCACCATGCGCATGGTGTACCTAGGTGCACCAACCACACATTGTTCTTTAATATCACCTAATACTCGCTCCATGACCCACCGTACCTTGTAATTATCTATCTGATAACTTATCCTACATTCCTACGTACTTGGTTACATCCCTAAATTTATAATTACAGATGATTTTTATTTTTTAAATTATCTATACTATATTAAAAGGCGTTCCTTTTAAAGGAATGGTGCCATGTGGCACTCTTCAACGTAGATGAAACCATGTCACAATGACACGTATTCAAAGTGCATATGACACATAAGCTTGCAAGTTCATTTAACAAAATATATGGTTTGATCTAGATTCGAACCCGCAACCTCCAACAAATAAAGGTTTCACATTTACCATATCAGCGTTTTAAATTTCACATAATTAACATTATATATTCCTTTCAAATTAGAGGTTATTTAACTTATTTATTTTTTCACAAGATTAGAAAATAAATACATATGAGGTAAAAAAACCATAACATCCGAGGTAACACCCGAATCACACTCAGTTGAACATAATTATCAATTTAAAAAAGTTCAAAGTACAAAATAGCACTGCGGGACATCGTCCGGGACACACACTAGTTAGAAACTTTAAATGTAGCTTTGGAAGGATTATTAGACTCATATCTAACTTAATTGTTTGCATGATATCAATTTCTATAAGCATTTAATATTTTATTACACATATTAGAAGAATAAGTAATTTACGTTAAATAGAAATTAAAAGTACAAATAATATCATTCTATTTCCCATACAGCTAGGCGAATACAAAATCCATTACAAATAATTTTTGTCCTGCCCTAAAAAAAAAAAAATAATTATTGTCCTCATTCACCAAGGTATCCACATCCAGTTAATACTCGATCACCTACCCCATCACCTATCAATCTATTACACCTGTATAATCCTTGACCATTCACTTTATTTATTTTAAAGGTTTTTACATCCACGTATAATACATGCTTCATCACCTCTTTATTTGATCAAACAGGTATCTTAATCATAACTTTAAATTGGACTTAATATATTTTAAAAAGCCTTTCTTATTATTCTTTTTTTATTTATTTTTTGAGTCAAAAGCCTTTCAATTTTTTATACAAAAAATAAATAGATAAACACAAAATGATTGTTATTAGCACCCATTAAAAAAATTAGGACTTAAAAAAAAATCTAAATTTCGTCCACTTCTTAACGGAAGAAAAAAGTTTAACATTATTTCGATATGAAGTACAAAGTATAATCTAAGGAGTTACTAACTACTTCGTTGTCTAGACTTTGAAGTCTTTTTTTACTCCATACTTTTTAAACCCAAATCATAGAATTGGCTGATCTACGTTAATAAATTAACTTAAGTAATGCAATGACACAGCTTAAATTAGACTTGATGCGATCTCGAATACTGAAATACGCGTTGTTCATGCATTAAACCACGCAAGCTAATAATTTACTTCGGTTTCTCTCTTTTGTTATATGTTTATTTTCTAACTATCAAATTTAAAAACTACATCCGTTTCTTTATATTTACGACAAATGAATTTTCAAAGTCTCACAAAAAACACCCCTTTGTCACAAATAAAAAGAAAGAAAGATAGCATATACGAAAATAGATAAGTGGAACATTTATTACAGTTTAACACAAATATTACAATAGTTATCACGTAAAACTTTAACGAGCACAAGTCGAACAAGCACGTTGCCACCAGTTCGCTATTATATGATCTAATAACAGTTCACTTTAAGTCTTTAATTTGATAACTGTGGATAGTGTATGCTACTAGCTAGTTGCATTTGGATTTTTAAAAACAGGTTGTAATCAGACTTTCTTTGCTACTAGGCAAAGTTGTTTTCCTTAATCCTTATGTGTAACGATGCCAGGGAGAACATTATTGTTGTCAATGTCTTCCTTGCTTAAACCATTAGGCAATTCCCAATCAAATGAGTATAACAAATTGGCAACCACAAGCTCAAGGCTTATGAGACTAAAATTGTAGCCAGGGCATATTCTTCTTCCACCCCCGAAAGGAACCATTGACACCACGTCACGAGCTTTTAACTCTACCGAGCTTCCCATGAACCTCTCTGGGATAAATACTTCTGGGTCTTTCCAATATTCAGGATCTCGTCCAATAGCCCATGAATTTATAATAATCGTTGTATTGGGTAAAATATCGTATCCTTCTATGTTGCAGTGTTGGAGTGTTTCGCGTGGAACAAGTAATGGGGCTAATGGATGTAGCCTGAATGTTTCCTTCACCACTGCCTTGAAATATTCAAATTTTGGGAGATCACCTTCTAATATACAACCTTTATTTTGTATCGCACTCCTTAGCTCTTCTTGTACCTTTTTCATTATATTAGGGTTCTTTATTAGCTCCACTAGTACCCAAATTACTCCGGCTGTACTCGTATTTGCACCACCGACGAAAAGATTCTACAAATATATTGAAATAAAAGTGCACATATCATTATCTTGCAGAAAAATCCTCCTATAACCTTTGCAAAAGTCAAATAATGGTACAACACAACATTTTTGTATAAACAATCATATAAAAATATTCACTACCTCCGGTTTTTATTATATGCAACTTTGGTGTAATATTTGTGAGACATAAAAAATTTCAAAGTTGCATATAATATGAACCGGAGGTAGTATAAGACAGAACTAGTAGCATGAAAAACGTACCATCATAATTGCTTTGATGTGGTTCATTGTGAGCTTAAAGGGAAAGGAAGTGTCATTCATGAGACTGAGTAGAACATCAACTATATCATCTCTCGCAGATTCAAGCTTGTTTTTGTAAAGATGATCGTTAATGATTTTCTCAAAAAGAGCATTTAAGTCTTTAAAAGTTTTCTCAAGCTTAGAGGATTGTCCTGTGAGCTTATCAAGAAAACCCCCAAAAGGTACATAATCGGTATAGTACATTGTTGTGAACGTTGTTTCAATTTCATGTAGAAGGCTATAATATTTGCTTCCAAACACATTGTCGTCGTTGTATCTGTCCATTATTCAAACAACACATATTACATCATATTTTATAATATACAAATTCTTAAATGGACCTGGTTCACATTAATTTATTGTGGACCACTAACATTAGGGACACTATAATTGTTTTATTAATTTTGTATAAAAAAAAAATCACTATATTAAAGTAAAGGTTACTATATTGAAATAAAATTCATTATGATATTATATTATAACAACTATAAGAGGTTAATTTTTTAATGAAAATTTTAATATATTGGTCAATATGAATAATAAAGGTCACTATGTTAAAATTAGGGTCATACGTCGTACTCCAAGTTTACAATAACAGTATAAGTTACACAAGTTTTAATAAAGGTTACTATGCTAAAAATAAGGTTACTATGTTAATATTAGGGTTATTATATTTAATTTAATGTCAGTTGCGTGTATGTAAAACTCTCGTCCACAATAATACGCAAGATTTTCTATCTATAGTAAGGAGAGGCATCAGAATGTAATGGAAAAAAAAAAAGTAAATTTTATCAGAAATCACCTTTCGAATTTGAAATTTTGTTAAAAATTACAGAATTGTTTTTTTTTTTTTTTTTTAAAGGTCATCACCTTTAGCCAAATTCTGCTATTTAATTTGTCTCACAATTTGTAGCGCGGAATTCTCTTAACCCCTGGTAGATTTTTGTCGATGGGTATCGGAGGTGGTTTTGAAGGTAATTGGTGTGGGACTTAGGGTGTGTATTGGTGGTGAAGGCCTGTGTTTGGGTGGTTTTGAGAAAGTTCATTGTTTGAGTTTAAGAGAGTTAGTTTTGTAGGGCACAACCAGTTGTGGTTTTTTTTTTTTTTTTTAGCTTGTATCATTGTATGTGCCTCGCATAGTCGCATGTGGGTGGTCAATGCATGAGAATGGAAGTCAATGCTGGAATACAATATATGGGGCTATTTCCTAATAAAATTTCTAAATTGTATTAGACTGTATGTATACCTTCATCTCTAAATCATACGTAGTACCTATTCAGAATTTTATTGAATCAAATGCAAATACAAGACAATAAGCTTACGATTATTATCTACTATCTCCGTTAAATGTTATGTGCAACTTTGGGTATTATTTGTGAGATATAAAATATTCCAAAGTTGCACAAAACATTTAACGGAGGTAGTATAAAGTTTCGAATTCTAATCAAAAGAGTCAACAAGACAAATATCTTGATTCCTCTTCTCCGGAAATTCCTCATCTTGTTGATTATGTATGAGTGTTGATACAATGATACCAAGTGAAAATAATAATAATAATGCTTTATTCATCTTATTTATACTATATATTTATGATTAAGACACTAAACTCAGAGTGATCATGCAAAGATATATACGTAGTTTGACACATACGTACCTATTGTTGAAAGGGGTTTTATTTAAAGAAAAGGTAAGAAAAAATAAACATTATTAGAAACTAGATAAATAGAGAAGAAAAAATAAACCTCTTTCCAAAAGTGATCCTCCCGGAAATCGAGCTAGCACATTTGAGAACCAATTGGCTCAAATTGACAATTTTTGAAGCAGAAGATAAAGAAGAAATCTCTTGAATCAACCTTGAGACTTCTTCATGTCGCATTGGAGCGAACGACTCGACTTTCTTAGAGCCTAAGAGATGAACAATTACTACCTTCTTCATTTCTCTTATATAATCACTATATGGACCAAAAGCTATGTCTAACCCATTGTAACTCAACCTTTGTGTTCCGGCCATTATTGGTCTATTACAAAAGTTCTTATCTTGTATTTGGAAGACCTCTTTGGCTAGCTTCGCCGATTGAATCACAACCATAGGTTTACTCATCAACCGGAGCGCGATGATTGGGCCGTAGATCTTGCCTAACTTGGAGTAGTATTCATGAGTATTCGAGGATTCAAATTGGTGGAGGTTTCCAATTAAGGGAAGCCCTTTTGGTCCAGGTGGAGGGCAAAATGGTTGTTTCTTACTATTTTTGGAAACAATTGCAAGAAAGATAACAGAAAGAGTTGCTAAAAGAAGGAAGATGAAAATCATTTTGTTGTAGGGTTTTTTTTTGGATGCTAGTAGTTGTTCTTGTCTTTATCATGTAATTAAGCAAGACTATTTATAGTATTATTCATAGTGCTTAGCAAGTAACATTGTTTTTAATAGATCCTACTTGCCATTTTATTTAACACAAGATCATAATTATTGCCATTTAATAACTCTATATATCCAAATTTTAATTCGCTATATAATACGGTAGCTAGTTGATTAAAGAAAATATATTTCATATTTGTCGTATGTACAGTGATTCAAAACTCTTTATGAAGGTTGTACCTATGATGCATGAACTTGATTATTCATGGGAGTATAGGACTATGCCAGGGGTGCGTTTTAATGCCAGCATTTCATTGATTAATACCAAAAAAAGAAAAAAAAAATTGAAAATGTAACGAATGTTAATTACGTACACTAATTTGTGTGTGATTTTGTCATGCATTCTTAAATTAATACTTCGTACCAAATAAGAAAAGATCTTAAATGCTTATTCATAACCCTAAAGGCTACATATCCAATATTACCGTGCATGGTCATAAACTCGTAATCTACTTTATTTAGATCCACAATACATTTAATTATGTTGCTACACATCAAGTCCAACAAAAATCATTAGAGCATTCACAATGGTTGCATTAAAGAACCTACTTGCTTGCAATTTAATTTATAAATGCTAGCCATTGTAGATCAGAGCTACATGGGTTATAGCTAAGGCCAATAGAGCTAATAAGTACTTTTACTCCACCCTGTGTGTGTGCTCGTGTGTGCGCGCGCGAGCGTGTGTGTTGATTTGTTTAATATTTTTTATGTATTTGTTTTTTATTTTATTTTTTGTGATTTATTTATTATAAAGGAAGTAGCTTGTCATTGTAAAGGTTGTAGCTTCTTTTTATGTATTTGTTTTTTATTTTATTTTTTTGTGATTTATTTATCATAAAGGAAGTACTTTGTCATTGTAAAGGTTGTAGCTTAAATTATGTAGCTTGGGGAATAATGGTGTTGCAACACAATGGGCCAGTTCACTTCAGCTCAATTTCAATTTAGTTCAGCTTAGTTCAACTCCAATCAATTCAGTTCAGATCCAATCAATTCAGTTCAGTTCAGCTCCTAATTTCCTTCTCTCATAAAATGTTCAGTTCAACATCAATCAGTTAATTAGTTCAGCTCCAATCAGTTTAGTTCAGTTCAGTTGAGCTCCTAATTTCCTTCTCTCATAATAATTCAGTTTAACTCCAATCAGTTCAGTTTAGCATCAATTCAGTTTAGCTCCAATCAGTTCAGTTTAGTTCAGATCAGTACAGTTCAGCTCAATTCAATAAATGTGAACAAACCCAAAAATATATGTACAATTGTACATGTAGGTAGCCATCGTAGATGCTCAACAAATTACTCCTTGTAAAATTTCTTGTACTGATTATGCGTGACTAGTTGACTCTTAACTACATCTACTCGTTGTACTCATGCGCCAGTAACCCCGGATAATACGGAGCATCAAGTATGTAGACGATATTTGGTGAATGATTGAATGATGATGCTGTCTTCATTGACTACTAATGACGTTAGTGTTTTTACGTTGCTGACGTATGCTTGCACACCTCAATATTCTTGACTCTATTTTACCAGCTGTATACTTGTTTATACATCCAGATCAACATACAATAATGACTATTCGTAATATAATTTTGTGATTAGGGCTACACAATTGTCCAAAAAGGCTAAAATAGGCAACAACAAGGCGTTAATCATGCTTGACACCAACAAGGCAACAACTGACAGGGATTACCCCCTGGCATATCTCTATTGTCTAATAGATAAAAATAAATTAATGAATAAATACTCCTCAACAAAAATCACAAAAAGTGATATTTATAGTCTATTATAAGAACTTCGTTAAATGATTATGTAGTTTAATAGTTACATTTTTATTGCTATATATTTATATATAGCATAAAAATAGACATTGATTTTGTCAAATAATTATAGACATTGGACAATGTATAGGTGAGGGTGAGTAGAAAATGGCCTGCCATGGGGTATATTCCTATTAAAACAATAAAAAATATAAAAAACTTAAAATATATTCTTGAGTTAACGCCAGAAAATATAAAAAACTTAAAATATATTCTTGAGTTAACGCCAGAAATACAAAATATTTACCTATAAATATTAGTATTAGGTAGTTTCTTACAACATTTTTAACAATTAGGTTGTTTCTGACAAAATATACTAGCTATATTACCCTCATAAAATTTATCGCATTACTTATTTACATTAAAATCTTATCAAATTTAATAAAGTTACCCCATACAACATTACAAGTTATCCCAAATTGGGTAATTAAATTAATAGTTAACTTAAATTTGTTCTTTTGATGTACACTATTATAAATGTAAATTGTGTGTACCCGAAAGTTTTTGTTAAACCTTAAATC
The DNA here is from genome assembly GCF_948465745.1 of Chenopodium album. Classification (NCBI taxonomy): domain Eukaryota; kingdom Viridiplantae; phylum Streptophyta; class Magnoliopsida; order Caryophyllales; family Amaranthaceae; genus Chenopodium; species Chenopodium album. Next base: position 39,683,674 of record NC_137855.1, read on the forward strand.
AACTGGTTGATTATCCACTGGCCACCTATCATAGAATTAATAATATTGAGCCGAGTATAATTTTAGCTAGTAATCTAAACTTTTTGATAGAATATATATAAATCGCGGTCGATTTTGGGCTTCAACCATCAGCTTAAACTTTTGGTTGAGTTGGTCTTTTAACATGGTATCAGAACCATCGTGACATAAAGGCCACGTGTTCAAATCATCTTCAACACCCAAGGGCTCTCATGTGAGGGGATATGATAGAATACATAACTTGATCTTGGGCTATAAAAAATAATTCATAACTAAATTATGAAAATATAAATAAATAAATGGATAAATTTTTAAAATAAGAAAAACATTAACATTTTTAATTAATTTTGACATAAAAAATAAATCAAAAATCAACCAATAAAAATTAGTATAATGGTTGTCATTTTAAGGAGTGAATTTTCACATATTCAAATATCTAAAAAGTTTATGAATAATCTAATTAAACATGCAAGCATTTTTAGTAACTTTTCAATAATACACTTAAAGTATTTATATCCCCATTTACACTTTGCTAATGTTTAATTTATTTATCACCACCCGGCCCATTTATGCATAATAATCATGAGTAACTTTCTATAAACATTATCAACGACCTCAATAAATATAAAGACGTTAATCACGTCATTAATTGCATTTACATAATAAGTATAAATCAATACAAGTTCAACACAATTACAATTAATAATTATGACTGTTGTATCGTTATTGTGCAAAATGTAGTACGTAACAATACACTGATCCATCCTTATTACATATCCTTAAGACCTTAACCATGGAATTAATACTAAGCATGACATAATTCATGCTTATTTAATATTGATTATGACTTGATGGGTATTATATTTTTGTAGAATGATACTAAATGGATATTGTCAATTTTCATCTGTATGCTTTAATTTGTGAAAATTATATAGTGATCGTTTGAAATATGACTACCATAATATTTTAATGACTATACAGTTCATAATTAACGTATTTTTATCCAACTAATTAATTATATTACTCTATTTTTGCTATAAAATATTATTATCAATATTTTTTTAATTTATCAAACTTTTAGTTTTATTTATGTAATTTTTACTCTTATTTTTATAGTTTCTTGAAAAATATTTATTTTATGTTGGATTAAAATTTTCAAAAAATATATTTGCACTATAGAAATTAGAATACTAATTGTGTCCAATTTATAGTGTGAAAAATGGATCGCTCATATTGTTTATCATTAAAATAATAAGATAGTCATATTTCAAACGACCGTTATAGAATATAATAAATTGGAATTTGTAAGCATGTTTCTATTATTGGAATTTCTTTGCTACCAAGCAAAGATGTTTTTCCTTGTGCATAATGAGACCAGGAAGAACATTGTTGTTGTCAATATCTTCCTTGTTTAAACCATTTGGTAATTCCCAATCAAAAGAATATAACAAATTGGCTAGCACAAGTTCAAGGTTTGCAAGACCAAAATCATATGCAGGGCACATTCTTCTTCCTCCTCCAAAAGGAATCATTGACATCACATCGCGCCCTTTTAATTCCACTGAACTCCCAATAAACCTCTCCGGCATGAACATTTCCGGATCCTTCCAATATTTTGGATCTCGTCGAATAGCCCATGCATTTATAATTATCGTAGTATTGGGTAAAATATCATACCCATCTATGATGCTTTTTTGGCTTGTTTCACGTGGAACCAATAATGGGGCTGGTGGATGTAACCTAAATGTTTCCTTCACTACTGCTTTAAAGTATTCAAGCTTTGGGAGATCCCTTTCCAATATACAACCTTGATTTTCTACCACGCTTCTGAGCTCTTCTTGTACTTTTTGCATTGTTATAGGGTTCTTTATTAGCTCTGTAAGTGCCCAAATTATCCCAGCTGTTGTGGTATTTGCTCCTCCAACAAAAAGATTCTGCACAAATATTGGAATAACATTATAAATATAATCATCATATGAAAAAAAAAAACGCCTCAACAATTGCAAATGCCAACTGAAAAATACACAAGGGTTTCTAGACAATTAGATCGAAATAACAATGACAATTAACTATTTTTTAAAATTTTAAACCCTTCTAATTTTCGGTTGGATATGAGAGCATTGTACTATCATATTGAAGTTGAAGTTATGGCTGGGGAAAGCATAAAGAACTTTTAGGAACAGACGGAACTAATATATTATATTGTTGTAGTTTACATCTTTAGCAATTATGAAATGAAACTTTACTTTAGTGAATATAAAGGTCTGTTCTGATTCACTGAACTGAATAGAGCTGAAATGAATTGTTTATGAGGGAAGGAAATTAGGAACTGAATTAAACTGAACTAATTGGAGCTGAACTGAACTGAAATTAAGCTGAAGAGAACATGCCCTAAGACTTTTTTTTTCTTTAATTAGGAAAAGTGAATATATATATATATATATATATATATATATATATATGTATATATATATATATATATATGACCATCATATTAAAAACTCCAAAAATTTCGTAAAACAACAAAATCATGCAACTTTAATGCATTTGTTTTATTGTCAAAAAAAAAAAAAAAAAAATCATGCATTCTCCACTTTTGAGTGCCCACTTTTGAGTTGAAATATTTTGACTTTCAACTCACGCTTAATAGCTTGCTATACCAAGGTTATGTTATTTTACTGCATATATAACTAATATTACTTTATAATTTTTATATTTAAAAGGGACCGAGAGAGTATATCATTGGTATCGTGAAAAACCTACCATCAAAATTGCTTTGACATGGTTCATAGTGAGCTTAAATGGAAAGGAAGTGTCATTCATGAGGCGGAGTAGAACATCAACAACATCATTTCGGTCAGATCGAAGCATGTCTGTGTTAAGATGTTCGTTAATAATTTTCTCAAAAATTGCATCTAACTCCTTAAAGGTCTTCTCAAGCTTAGAGGATTGTCCACTTTGTCTATCAAGCAAACCCCCAAAAGGAAAATGATCACTAAAGAAGAAGCCTATGAACATTGCTTCAGCTTCATGTAGAAGGCTAAAGTATCTGCTTCCTAACACATCTTCATCGTCATATCTGTGCATTCAAACAAAATTAAATAGTATTAATCACGGAGTTATATTAGAATATGAATTGAATCGATCTGTAAGACTGTAAGCTCCTTTGAACGACCATTACGGGGTTTCACTTTACTTTGCTTTAACACTTCACTTTTATCATTATTAGTTAATTATATACGGAGTATAAAGAAAAACACATTTAAGTTGATTCTTGTTAAATAGATATGTCTCAAATTAAATATAAAACATCTATATAAACCGAAGAAACTTTTATATTTAAAAAGGGATGACATAAGTTATATATATACACCCTATAGTACGTACATGCAAACATGTACACAAACAAAACGTACGTACCTCTTGCCGAAAGTTATCCTGCCGGAATTTGAGCTAGCAAAACTAAGAACCAATTTGCTCAAATTGACGACTTTAGAAGCAGCAGATAGAGAGGAAACCTTTAGAATCAACCTAGAGACTTCTTCTTGTCGAATTGGAGCGAACGACTCAACTTTCTTAGAGCTTAAAAGATGAACATTTAGTATCTTTTTCATTTCTCTCAAATACTCACTATATGGACTAAGGGCTATGTCTAACCCACCGTAACTTAGTCTTTTTTCTCCGGCTAATAATGGTCTATTACATAAGTTCTTATCATCTGTTTGCAAGACCTCTTTGGCCAACCTCGCCGATTGAATCACAACCATAGGTTTACTCATCAATCGAAGCGCGATGATTGGGCCATAGATCTTGCCTAACTTGGAATAGTAGACATGAGTGTTTGAGGATTCAAATTGGTGAAGGTTTCCTATTAAGGGAAGCCCTTTTGGCCCAGGAGGAGGGCGAAATCGTCCATTTTTATTATTTGAGGAAAGAATTACTGCAAGAAAGATAATAGAGAAAACTGCTAGAAGAAGGAAGAAGATTATCATTTTGTTGTATGAGAATCGTCCATAGGTTTATTATTATTTTTTTTTTCTTGGCTAATTATTTGTGGTCTTTACCATGCAACTACGAAAGACTATTTATAGTAAAATGTAACATGAATTTAATATATATATTGTCGATCATATATGCCATTTTTCATCTATGTGGTATAGTTTGATTGGTTACATATGAAGTAATTGCCAACTTGTAGTATAGTTACTCGATTAACAAATTAAAGTCTTGTTAGACTCCAATTTATTATTCTTTTTGTTTGGACAAATCTAACTGGGTGAATATTCATCTCCAAAAATAGAAATGTTATTGCAGTTCATCTCCAAAAGTATATGACGATATATGAAAATCATTGTGATTTTATACTAATTTTCATTTCAATTATTATAAAATGACATTTTAGTATAAAATTGACGTATTGCTAAATTACTAATTTAAATGGCATAAAAATGACATATTACGAGTACTAAATTTAAATTTAATTGTCAATTTATTGTCATAAATTTATTTGTCATAAACTTTTATGACATAAAGTGACATATAATTTTTATACAATATAATTTTTTGTCATTATGACATAAAGTGACACATAATTTTTATACAAAATAATTTTTTGTCATTTTATGTTATAAAATTTTATGACATAAAACTTTTATGGCATAGAAATAAATGACACATTACTAATTTTTATACTATAAATGACATAAAATACTATAAAAATGTTATGTCATTTAGTAGTATGTTATTTTATGGCATAAATTACGACATAAATTGACATATTACTAGATGACATAAATTTTTATGACATAAAATGACATATTTCTAAGTTTAAATTTAATGTCATTTATACTAGTGCTATATACAAATTTTATGTCATTTTATACTATAAATGACATAATAAAGTGACATATTACTAAATGACAAAAAAAATTTATGACATAAAATTTCATATTCCTAAATTAAAATTTTATATCATTTTATACCATAAAATTTATATGTCATAAAAATTTCTATGGACATAAAATTTTTATACTATAAATTGACATGATACTATAAATTTTATGTCTAAAAAAATTTGAAAAATTGTATGTTATAAAAATTTATATGACATAAAAATTGATATGTTGCATGTGATTTTACGATGTTTTATGTCATTCAAATCTAAAATTTAAATTAACAAAATGATATAAAATTAGTAATATGTAATTTTGTACGTATAAAAAATTAAGATTTAGTAATATGTCATTTTATACTAATTTTGTAATATGTCATTTATATTAGTAAAAAATAAATAAAAAAAAAATATTTCAAAAAAAAAATCAAGGTTATTTAAATTATTTAAAATTAAATAGTATAAAATCACAATAATTCAAAATTCAACCAATATACAATTAATAGTAGTCATTTTAAGAATGTGTAATATATATAATTTTAGATAAATATATCAATTAAAATAAATACCTCGCTCTAACAAACAAAAGAATGTTGCTTTAAAAGGAGTAATCATTTAGTGATTAAAGGTCAACAAAAATAAGATAGGTTTAATTTTAATTTTTATTCAATTATGTACTTCCAACAAAATATGATAATAATATTTGTATTTAATGACAAATAATTTATGATAAACCTACACTAATAAACTTTAAGGGACTAAGAGAATTAGATAAAATAGTTCAGTTTACTTAGGGTCTGCTTCGATTTACAAAAAATAACTTAACTGAATTCAACTTATTGGGGCTAAACTCAACTAACCTGATTAGAGCTGAAATGAATTGTTTATTATAGAAGGAAATTGAGAACTGAACTGATTATAGTTGAACTGAACTGAATTGAACTGAAATTAAGCTTAACTGAACAGACCCTTACATTGTGTATTAGTTTTAGATCTTTTAACATTCAATAATAATATTAAAACAAAGATTAATTATCTTCTTTTGGTGTTAAAACTACTCCATAAATTATCTTAAGAGTAATACTAGTAATTTAGATTTTACTCATTAAGGACATGACATATAGCCATGTAGGTAGGTCTTAGTTTTCACTTGAAGTCTTCACCAATCTTTTTTAATGTCGCATCTGAAAATAAATACCGTATAAAAATTAAAATATACTCCCTCCGTCTTTAAATACTCCCTCCGTCCCAAAAAGAACGACCCATTTGGCCAAAATTTTGTCCCAAAAAGAATGACCCATTTGCATTCAAACATCCACCAATTTGCTACAATATTTGTGCAAAATTAGCTTCCCCATATAAAAATTTGATTTTCCATGTTATTTTATTACTTTCTCTCTCTATTTTTTTACAAACCCCATGTAAATTTATCTTTCCAATATACTTTTATTTCTTTTTACTTAACTTTCTTAATACCCGCGCAATCAACCCAAATAGATCGTTCTTTTTTGGACGGAGGGAGTACTTGTTTCATTTTTTCATGCGCGGAGTTTTATGAAAATTTGAAAAAAGTAATAAAATATGGAGGTAGTGGGATAGTTGAGAGAATAAAAAATTAAAAAAAAAAAAAACAAAAACAAAACTAGTGGAAGAATTGGAGGAGAGAGAGTATTATTTTGGGGTTAAGTATTGGCGCATATCACCTATATGTTTTAGAAATATATAGGATGACAAAATGTACCACTACAACCTAATAAGTGATAGGTGGTAGATATTTTAGGAGAAAATAATCAACGACATAAGGTAACAAAAAGTACCACCACATGTATAATAGTACAGAAAAAGTACTATTAATACAATTTATACCTTAATGGTACATTATAATACACAAAAATGTACCACTGTAGAACAATATCAAATGAAAAAATATAATAAAAACCCCATACTGCCCTCCTATATGCATGCTAAACATATAGGTGCTATGTGCCTAGATGCACTCTTATTTTGGGTCCACTAGGTGTGAGAAATAAATTAAATATTGTAAAAGATTTTTAAAAAAGGAAATGGAGCAAGTATTTAAAAATGGCCTAAAATGGAAAGTGGAGCAAATATTTAAAAATGAAAGGAGTAATAAAGTAGAAGTGTTTACAACCAAATAAGAACCATGTACATATCAATTAGAAGCTAATAAGTACTAAGGGTTTGTTCTAATACGTTTATTTTCAGTTCAGTTCAGCTCAGCTCTAATCAGTTCAGTTCAGCTCTAATAAGTTCATCAGTTTAGTTCAGCTCCTAATTTCCTTCACTTATAAAATATTCATTTCAGTCCAGTTCAGTTCAGCTCTAATAAGTTCAGTTCATTTCAGTTCAACTCTAATAAGTTCAGTTCAGTTCAGCTGAGTTCAGTCAATGAGAATAGACTTTAACTCAACAACCTACACCCTTGGAAATGAGATAAAGCCCGAAAATAAAATAAGGGAATTTTCACCCTTTAATGGTCTAGTGTTTGGTTAGTCCATCAAACTTGAGGCCTAAAATACAAAAGTTTAGTTGATCTTTAATTTGATATGTTAAAGAGGAATATACTTATATATTGGTCAACAACTCAACATTGAATAAGAAAAGTATCTGACTAGTAACATACTAACAAATCGAATAAGATTCCATTCCTAAATCAACTGATACCATTTGAATAATAAAATAAAATACAGTAAAATAAACTGATACCACATGGTACAATACTCTTTCTTTGAATTCAATTTGAAATAAATTAATCTTATCTCATATATAGGTGATTTTTTTACTTATACATGGTGCCTTTATTTAATATCTTTTTTTGATGTGGTGGATAATCCTAATCAGAGTTCAAGCCTCATTATTTATTTATTTTTATCCTAATATTTACAGTCAGGAGTAAAAGAGAGTGTAAGGGAATTCTTTACTCCCAAGCACATTACTTGAAAGGATTCTAACATTAAATCTCTAGGATTTGAGCTAAGCGTCTTATTAAGTGGACTTACATTAGGTGCTTGGGTATGGATGATTCTATGGTAGGCATCTATCCTTAAAATGACAACTATTATTCTAATTTTTTAATTGACTAATTATGATTTTTTTTTTAATGTCAAAATTCGTTATTTCATTTATCTAATATTGAAATAATTTTTGAATGTTTTTTTTTAATAATTTTCATAATCAATTTATGGAATTTAATTTTATTATTACTAAAATTAAAAATATATATAATAATTATGAAAGTATTAAAAATGTTAAAAAATATAAAAAGAAGAACATTAGTAATAAATTTTGACATAAAATAAGTAAAAAAATCAGCCAATTAAGGGTTTGTTTGGTATCGTTGTGGTTTTCTGTTTTTTGGTTTTTTGTTTTTTAAAAGTATACTCCGTATTATATATGTCACATAATGAATCAAAAATTATTTAGACTTATTAAAATCATGATAATTTTGAAAACTGACAACAGAAAAGTGAAAACACCTTTTTCTTGTTTCCTGTTTTTGGTTTTTAGTTTTCAAAAAAACAGGAAACTGGAAACAAACAATGATGCCAAACAAACCCTAAATGTAATGGTAATCATTTTACGGATGATGTTACCTATTGATTTTATATAAATGTTCAAACTCTTCTAGTCATATTTTCCGTGGTCCACACGACTGAGGACTGGGCAAACGCTTATTACAGAATTGTAAGGGTGAATTAAAATCAAGCTAAACATTAGTTAATTTACCTAAACCACTCTTTTTTTTCCTTCAAAATATTTGTTCCATCCACTATCACAATGTGAAACTTATAACTTTTTTGTCTACATTTGGGACTTTTCAAAGTGTTTGTTTTTCTTTTTCAATTCTAAGTATTATTTTCAAGATCCAATGACATTGTAGAACTTAGTCCGCCCAGTCATAAAAGCTTTTCCTTGAGACTGAGATAACTTTGGACTTTTATAAGTCTTTATTTAAGATATATACAATCGATCACATTGTGAAATTAACCGTATATTTTATTTTTCAATTTCTGTTGAAGCTTAGTCACCGATATGTAAATATTAAAAAAATTGTGTCAGTAGTCAAATTTTTAAACAGGGAAGAAAAGCTGTCCAACTCAATCTTGTAATAAAACTAGCGAGTATTGACAGAGTATTGTGTAATTACTTGATTATTTAGGTTAATCAAATGGAACTCATCCTAACGGCTACAACAACACATTCAAGTATTGTGCAATTTGCAAATTTTTCAAAAGTAATAGTTTGAAAATTTTGCAAATTGCAGTCATTTAAAGTTCGTATTTTGCAAATTGCAGTCATTTAAAAACAAAATTGCAAATTGCAACCCAAAAGTACGTATAAATTGTAAATTGCAGCCTAATTCAACTTTTTCATCGGTTTACATGTCGAAAAATCTTTGGTTAAGGTTTTAGGGTCCATTTTAGATTTTAGGGAACCGAATTGAGCTCAGAATTAGCAAAAAAATAATGTAAGTGCCTCGTTTTGCGTAACAAAATGTATCGATTTGTGGGAAACTATAAAAATGAGACACTTACGTTATTTATTTGCTAATTCTGAGCTCAATTCGGACTCCTAAGAGCTAAAATAACCCCTAAAACCTTAACCAAAGATTTTTTGACATGTAGACCGATGAAAAAGTTGAATTAGGCTGCAATTTACAATTTATACGAACTTTTAGCCTACTAAATACGAACTTTAAATAAAAACTATATATATATATATATATATGTAGTTTCATAAAAAAAATTAAAATTATTGTCACTTTTAAAAGTCATTTCAACTTTTGCACAATGTATAGTGTCATATTCTCATATGATGGTATGTCGCATTTCTAATGTTTTTGATAGAGCGCATATAACTTTTGCTATATGACTTTAACTATTAATGAATTGTTTGATTGAGTTGTCCTTTAATATGGTAAAAGAGCCAGGGTAACAACGCCACAAGCTCTAATCTTATCCACTCGGCCTTCTTTAAAAAGTGGAATATCTAGTCTTGGGTATATTTCCATTACACATTTATAAATTTATAATGTTTATAGACCACCAACTAATTTTAGGTGTGATTTGGTCAGTAACTTCATTTACTTGTATATTGCGCAAGATATTTTACATAATACTTTGTCCGTAGTACATAGCCTTAATCACAGAATTAAAACTAAGATGATAGATGAGAGACGATGAGATTGAATGAAGCATGCATGTATGATTTCAATTTCTTAGCTCTTAGAATTTCTTTGCTACCAAGCAAAGTTGTTGTTTCTTATGCATAATAAGACCAGGGAGCACATTGGTGTCAATGTCTTCTATGTTTAAACCAGCAGGCAATTTCCAATCAAAAGAATATAACAAATTGGCTAGCACAAGCTCAAGGGTCGCTTGACCGAAAATCGATGCAGGGCACATTCTTCTTCCACCGCCGAATGGAATCATTGACATTGCTACGTTCCCTTTCAAATCCATTGAACTCCCTAAAAACCTCTCTGGCATAAATATATTCGGATCTTTCCAATATTTTGGGTCTCGTCCAATAGTCCATACGTTGAGAAAAATAGTAGTATTGGGTAATATATCATATCCTTCAATGATGCTTTTACAAACTGTTTCACGTGGAATAAGTAATGGGGATGGTGGATGTAGCCTAAATGTTTCCATCACTACTACTTTAAAGTATTTAAGCTTTGGGAGATCACCTTCCAATATGCAACCTTTATTTTGTACCGCATTCCTTAGTTCTTTTTGTACTTTTTTCATTGGAACGGGGTTCTTTATTAGCTCTGTAAGTACCCAAATTACCCCGGCTGTTGTGGTATTTGCTCCTCCACTATAAAGATTCTGCAAATACATCAAATTTGATTGGTATGCACAAATAAATGAGCGATGGTATTAAAGTAAAGATACTTTATGTGCAAAACTTCAAATTTAAAAAGAAAAAATTGCATAATACAGAAGTAATTTAGATGTATAATTTTTCTTAAAGGAAATAACATTTACAGTTCATTATATAGTATTTCATCACATTTGTTAAGCTAAGGAAAATCTAGTTTGATCCAACTTAAACAATACTCGTAGATACCTAGCCCTAAAGCCAAATTTTCATTCCCAATTTCCTATTCATCCGATGTAAAACATTTTTTTTCATCTTAACTTAAACATCATACTAAGGTCAATATTAGTTGTGGATGGAAATCTTGATTTGTGGGGTGACATCCAACTAACTTCTTTAAGGGTTGAGATGCAATGAGAAATTTCTTATTATAAGAAAGATGAGCAGTGTCATCTCAGACATTTTTGGGGCTGATAGGCGTGTCGCGTACCTAACAAAGATAACCTAACAAGACCACTACTATGTAGAAGGGCAAGCAAGGGTCGGATCCCAAGAGACTATGGTTTAACTAATTAAATAGACTCAAGCAAATACTAAGCAAGTAACCAAATCAAACAAATGAGGATCAATAACTAAAGAACTAATTAAAGCGATTAAACTAAATAATATGATAAATCAATGCTAAAAACATCCAAGATCAAGCATCACCACGAATACAATTAATGCAATAGTCGTTCTACCCCTAACATATAATTCAATTGATTAATGAGGAAAAGTAATCCCTATATAATACCAATGGTCTCTCCCGAGTTATCAATGGCTTCTCTAATCACAATCAAGCCTACTTCCGTGGAATCATGCAAATTAAAGACTTTGAGCACATTACTCTAACTTCCTAATCATCCGTTCACCTACTTCCGTGATGAACTTCAAACCCTTAATTGATTTATTCAAACCCGTCAAAACCCAACTCCCGTTGTGATTAAAACAATGGATTAATAACAATACTAATTATCCCTAATCTAATATTGGCATGAGCACAATCAATTAAGCATATCAATTGCAATTATCATTAAAGAATTTAAAGAATTAAATCATGCATTAATCATATTCGGGTTCCGCTAGATCTTGGAACAAGGAAACTACTCACACATATTAATGAAAACAATAATGATAATCAATAAAGAAAACATAATTAACAATAATAAAATAAGAGAATTGAGAGAAGAAATCAATACTTGGAATTAATTATGAAATCTTGAATCTTGAAAACAAACCCTAGGAAATAATATGGAAGAACGTAATACCCAAAAAGAAGTCTAAAAATAATATCTGAACAATGAATAAAAAGTGATCAAATAAAAGACTATCTAAAACCTATTTATATCCTAGCATAAAACTAGGTATTTTTATCTAAATAGGACTCTCAAACGCCACCAAAACGAGCTGCCACAAGTGGGTTGTGGCACGAGGAAAACGGCCACAACCAGGCTGTGGAACGGGCTGTCCTTGCCTCTTCCTTGCTCCAATATCGACGCCCACAACCAGGTTGTGGCCAACATATTGCACGCCACAACCGAGCTGTGGAGCAGGCTGCCAAAATGCTCCATCGATGCTCCATTGGTGCTAGAAACGCTCCATATGAAGAACTATCTCACGCTCAGAATAAATTCCACGCAAATCGAGCCCTAATCCTATAAAAACAAAAGCAAACATACCGAGAAGAGCAATATCGAAATAGGAAGAATAATAGCTCAAAAAGATTAGGAAAATGAAGAAAACACAATAAAATATGACCAAATATCACATATAAAATCATGTATAATATCGTGTTATCAAATTCCCCCAAGCTAAACCTTTGCTCGTCCTCGAGTAAAGCAATGAATAAATAAATCAATACTTCACCCCAAAATTAATCAAAATCAAGAACAACCAATTCAAGGTAAATCTAACAATTATGCTTCAAAATCAACCAATCTCATCCATCCAATCACTCATCCTCCCTAACAATTGTCAAATAGAGCAAACCACAAGAGCATATAGAATTCAAGACTAGTGCTCACACACTTGACTCTCATTTATGTGGCGAGTAAAAGATGTACTCGATCGCTCTCCATCCCAATCCCATCATGTGAACGATGCCCTCCCAACTCACGCACTCGTGTGTTTAAAAAAGACATACACTCAACCTAATAGTCGACTCGGAATATGTCAAGTCATTCCTTGCATTGATAAGTAACTACTTTCACATTCACACAACTCTATGCACAAAGGTCGGAAGGTCTTTAAAGCTTGTAATGTAAGGTTAGGGTAATGGGTAGGAAATATTTGGGAAAATGTGAGAGAAAAGCTATGCTAAAAGGGAGCCAAATCCTAACAAAATCAAAGTCAAAAATAAATAATGACCAATCATCTCCAACATACTCAACTCCACCAAAAGCCACCAAATATATAACTCCAAACATATCAAACAATCCCAACACTTACAAATTTCACTCATAAAAATATAATAATGTAACACTTGAACGAATAACAAACTTTAACTCTCAAATTTGAAATTTTTCATTGAAACTCAAATTTTTTCTTACTCAAATTTCTCATTTTTTTCACTTTTTTTTCTTGAACTTTGTTTTTTTTTTTATCAACATCATGCTTTATTTTTTCTCAAAAGATTTAACTTCCATAATCATCAAAAATAAACCACAATCAAGAATAAACAACTTCTCATAACCACCCAAATTGTGCAAAAAATAAGCACACTACAAACTCCCTTACCTCACTCACTAATAGCTCCCCCAAGCTAAGCTTGGGACTAGTAACCAATGGGGCAGAATCAGCTTGTAATGTGGCTAAATAAACAATAAAAAGGTACAAGCAACAACATGGGTAGCAAGAAGGGAGCAAATATATCTAATATCGTCTGAAGGCCACCTAATAGAATGAACGCCTTCGTCCTCCTCAATGTGCATAATAATGAGTCGTAAAACACTACTTATAGTCACAAACCAATACTCAAATTCATTGACATACCAGGAACTAACACACATTCCTCACCAAATCAACTAGTCAAGCACTATATTCACAAGCAGTTGGGCAAAATTGACGCATGTTAAGGCATCCAAGCAATCAAATATCAAATCATGGCTAACTTATCCACAATACTCATCATCATATACCAAGAATCAAAACAATTTTAAGTATGGGGCACAGGGAAGCATGATTTACAATTCATTGGGATAATAAAACCCTCCTCCACGCTAAACTTCACATTGTCCTCAATGTGAACATATATAGAATAAGAACAAGCAAGGAAAAAAAAAACCAGGCCCTACTGGCAGAGGCGGGATCATACCTAAGGGCGGAGCTGGGACCGCCCTCAAAATAACGTCGCATCATAACCCCAAACTAAAAAGAAAATAAATGAATAAATAAATAAATAAAGTGAAAATAAAATAAATAAAAAAAACGGAATGGGTTGCCTCCCATTTAGCGCTTGTTTAAGGTCTTTAGCTCGACCTCCTCTAGTAGCTCAACCCGGATCACCACCATGCAGAGAGGATACTCTACGGTCTTGTCTGTAAATATGTCCACCTCTATAGGACTCCTTCACGCAAGAATTGATATGAATTGTATCCGAACTCATTTTGATGTAGCTAAAGTCATCATGTGTTGAAATGTCGTCCTCCTTTCTCCCAAGATTTCTATTAGATATACTCTTATCAACCAAAGGGTTAGTAGCATCAATACTCAAACAAGTACCACTATCAAAAGTAAAATTATGGTCATTGAAAAGTTTAAACACAACTTGTTTATCCCGAGCTCTAATGGTCACTTGTCCTTTAGGAACATCTATTAAAGCCTGACTTGTAGCAAGAAAGGGGCGACCAAAGATAAGTGGGATCTTATGGTCTTCTTTCATATCCACTACAACAAAGTCAACAGGAAAAACAAATTCACCAATCCCAACTAATACATCTTCAACTACACCCTTAGGAAGTCTAACAGTTCTATCAGCCATATGAAGAGATATATGAGAGGGTTTAAGGTTTTTCAAACCTAATTTGTCATACACTGAAGAAGGCATTAAGTTAACACTAGCACCTAGATCACACAAGACCCTATCAAAATATGTTTCGTTTATCATACAAGGGATAGTAAAACTACCAGGGTCATGCAATTTAGGTGGTAAGCTATCATGTAAAAGATCAGGACATTTCTCCTTTACTACTAAACCTTCTAATTTCTTATCATTATGATTATGATCTAGAATTCCTTTCACAAAATTTGCAAATTGAGGCATTTGAGTTACAAGATCGGAAAAAGGAATGGTAGCATATACCTTCTTTAGAGTCTCAGAATACTTCCCAAAATGCTTATCGAGCACGGCCTTTGATAACCTTTGCGGGAAAGGCATCGGCTCCTCATATGCTTGTGGAGCAACATACTTGTGACCTTCTCTCTCATGCTTCTCTGTTCTTGACTCCACATTGCATACTTTCTCTTCTAGTCCTCCTGTAGTTGATTCAACACTCTTCACGAAAATTGCATTGCATTGTTTCGTCTGGACTTTTGCTTGATCTTGAAGAGTTGTTAGATGACTCACTTGCTGTGAAAGTTGAGAAAGATGAGTTTCTATCCTCTTATTTTGAGCAACGAGCAATTGGATCGAGTTTTCAAAATATTCGTTCTGCTTTGCTTGTAACTCAAATTGCTTTGAAATAAGCTCTTGTTGTTGTTGTTGGGAAGTAGCAAAAGTCTCCATTATGGATTCAATATTTGAAGATTGAGGTGGTGGTTGGTGTATGGGATGATGATTGAAAGGTGCCCATGCTTGAAAAGCGGGTGGTGGTAGAGGATTTGCTATAGCTTGAGTGTTCTTGTATGAGAACCCTTGATGATTTCTCCACCCTTCATCAAATGGCCTTGTGGAGGTCGTGGTATAAATAGCATTAGCTTGCTCAATCGTCATTCCATCATAATTGGGTTGACACTCCCGTGCAGTATGGCCTTGCAATCCACACATCTGACAAGTTTCCATCGAGGGTCGAGGGGACTCAACTTGGAGTTGATTGACTTTATGAGTTAGTGCCTGCACAGAACTAGTCAACATGGTTAGAGCATCAACATCATGTTTATTACCTATGTTGATAGCGTTTCGTCCCCTTGGATGGTAATTATCATTAGCCGCCATCTTCTCAATCAAATCCTTCGCATCGGTTGGGTTCTTAGTCATGATGGAACCTCCAGACGCAGCATCAATGTATATGCGAAACTCATGGGTCAAACCATTATAGAACGTTTGGATCAACATCCACTCTGGAATACCATGGTGAGGGCATTGTCTTTGCAATCGTTTAAATCTTCTCCATGCCTCATATAGGGATTCGTCATTGGATTGATGGAAAGTAGATAGCTCGTTCCTTAATTTTGCGGTTTTCTCTTGCCCCAAGAATTTGACTAGAAAAGCCTTGGCAAGCTTGTCCCACGTATCAAAAGAACCAATACCTTCATCTCGTAACCACTCCCTGGCTCTATCCCGTAGTGAAAAAGGGAAAAGGCGTAGTCTAATAGCATCATCAGTGACACCATTGAGCTTCATGGTGTCACACTTCTCCAAGAAACTATCAATGTGAGTCACAGGACAATCATTCGGTAAACCCGCAAAAGAGTCATTGGAAATGAACTGTATGAATTGGGGTTTCAACTCAAAACTTTGAGCGGTGACAGGTGGTCTTACAATACTAGAGAGGAATCCAGTTGTTGTATCCGGAATACCATACTCCAAAAGAGATTTTGTTCCTGGATCAACCATGTCTCTTGTATTTCGATTTTCCTCCTTTTACCTCTTTGTCTTATTGCAGTAGCTTCGATCTCAGAATCAAAAGGTGTTAAATCATCTGAACCTGAACTTCGAGTTTGCATGCAACAAAGAAACTAAAACGGAAGATCAAAGAAACAAGGAACAATAGCCGAAGCAACAAAATAAATGCTTAGTAAAAACGAATCACAAATAATTAGTATAAAACCGTTAGTCCCCGGCAACGGCGCCAAAATTTGATAGGCGTGTCGCGTACCTAACAAAGATAACCTAACAAGACCACTACTATGTAGAAGGGCAAGCAAGGGTCGGATCCCAAGAGACTGTGGTTTAACTAATTAAATAGACTCAAGCAAATACTAAGCAAGTAACCAAATCAAACAAATGAGGATCAATAACTAAAGAACTAATTAAAGCGATTAAACTAAATAATATGATAAATCAATGCTAAAAACATCCAAGATCAAGCATCACCACGAATACAATTAATGCAATAGTCGTTCTACCCCTAACATATAATTCAATTGATTAATGAGGAAAAGTAATCCCTATATAATACCAATGGTCTCTCCCGAGTTATCAATGGCTTCTCTAATCACAATCAAGCCTACTTCCGTGGAATCATGCAAATTAAAGACTTTGAGCACATTACTCTAACTTCCTAATCATCCGTTCACCTACTTCCGTGATGAACTTCAAACCCTTAATTGATTTATTCAAACCCGTCAAAACCCAACTCCCGTTGTGATTAAAACAATGGATTAATAACAATACTAATTATCCCTAATCTAATATTGGCATGAGCACAATCAATTAAGCATATCAATTGCAATTATCATTAAAGAATTTAAAGAATTAAATCATGCATTAATCATATTCGGGTTCCGCTAGATCTTGGAACAAGGAAACTACTCACACATATTAATGAAAACAATAATGATAATCAATAAAGAAAACATAATTAACAATAATAAAATAAGAGAATTGAGAGAAGAAATCAATACTTGGAATTAATTATGAAATCTTGAATCTTGAAAACAAACCCTAGGAAATAATATGGAAGAACGTAATACCCAAAAAGAAGTCTAAAAATAATATCTGAACAATGAATAAAAAGTGATCAAATAAAAGACTATCTAAAACCTATTTATATCCTAGCATAAAACTAGGTATTTTTATCTAAATAGGACTCTCAAACGCCACCAAAACGAGCTGCCACAAGTGGGTTGTGGCACGAGGAAAACGGCCACAACCAGGCTGTGGAACGGGCTGTCCTTGCCTCTTCCTTGCTCCAATATCGACGCCCACAACCAGGTTGTGGCCAACATATTGCACGCCACAACCGAGCTGTGGAGCAGGCTGCCAAAATGCTCCATCGATGCTCCATTGGTGCTAGAAACGCTCCATATGAAGAACTATCTCACGCTCAGAATAAATTCCACGCAAATCGAGCCCTAATCCTATAAAAACAAAAGCAAACATACCGAGAAGAGCAATATCGAAATAGGAAGAATAATAGCTCAAAAAGATTAGGAAAATGAAGAAAACACAATAAAATATGACCAAATATCACATATAAAATCATGTATAATATCGTGTTATCAGGGGCCCGGAGTAAAAACTAAAATAGAGGCCCCAGCCCTAAAATACAAAGTAATAAGGGCCTATTCACATTTAATTAATTTCAGTTCAGTTCAGCTCCATTCAGTTCAGTTCAGTTCAGTTCAGCTCCAATCAGTTCAGTTCAGTTCAGTTCAGTTCAGCTCCTAATTTCCTTCTCTCATAAAATATTCAGTTCAGCTCCAATTAGTTTAGTTCATTTCAGTTCAACTCCAATCAGTTCAGCTCAATTCAGTTCAGTAAATGTGAACATGCCCTAATATGGTGTATTTTGCAGTTTGATTTGGACTTAAACCGCACCAAACCAAACCATATTCACCCCTATCCACATGAGAGCCTGTTAGGCTTGGATTTGAAATGTGGATGCAACATGAGCCTTATCATACCTAGTGCGAAATATTCCACTTGAAATTGAGAGGTACTGTTATTGTTGATGTTGATGCCAGCGATGGTGGTGTTGATGTTGGTGTTGTTCGTTGTTCGTTGTTTGTTGTTGATGTCGGTGGTTAGGAGAGATAGAGAAGGAGAACGAGTGAGAACGAATTGATAGAGAAGGAGAACGAGTGAGAACGAATTGAAAGAGAAGGGGAGTGAGATTCAGAGAGAGGAGTGAGAACGAATTGAAAGAGAAGGGGAGTGAGATTCAGAGGAGTGAGAACGGGGAAGAGGGGGAGGAGAGAGAAGAGGAAAGATAAGGAGGAGAAGAGGCACGAAAGAGAAGGGGAGGAGAGAGAAGAGGAAAGATAAGGAGGAGAAGTGGCAGAAAAGAGAGGAGTGTTAGGGTTTCTAGGGTTGATTTTTTTTTTTAAAAAAAAAAAAAAATTCCGACGGAATTTCCATCGGAAATTTCCGACGGACTAAAAATCCGTCGGAAAAAGTAATTTCCTACGGAAATATCCGTCGGAAAGCCCATATATTACGACGGATTTTTATTCCGTCGGAAATTTCCGACGGATTTGTAGAATTCGTGGGAAATATCCGACGGAATTAAAATCCGTCGAAAAATTCGATATTTCCGACGGAATATTGGGTCCGTCGGAAGCAGTCCGTCGGAATTCAGCTATTTTCTAGTAGTGTGACCCTTTAACATAGTATTAGAGTTAACATGATACGAAGGTCACACATGTTCAAATCTCAGCCCTTACTCTCTCTCTCTCTCTTCATGCGTAAAACAAAGGTTTTTGGGTCAAGTTCGACCATGAAAACTCTAGATCTAGAGTTTTTATGGTCGAATTTGGCCTCTTAAACCCAATTTCGAGGTTATGTGTGGTCTAATTAAGGTATGTATTTCGTTTTTTCAATTTTGATGTTATTTGTTGTTTTATCGGATTTTTTTTTACAATTTATGGTGGTGGGTGGTGGCTGTTGGAGATCGTGTTTGGGGGCTTGGGTTGGGATTTTAATTTTTTTTTCTTTTTTTTTGTTAATTTCTGATTTGTGATGATTTTCGGTGGTGGCGGTGGTGATTTATGTGGGTGGTGGGGTGGTAGATCTAGTTAGGTAGGTGGTTGTGGCGGTGGTGGTTGTAGATGGGTAGATCTGATTAGGTAGGTGGCTATGGCGGTGGTGATTTAAGTGGGTGGTGGGGTGGTTGATCTGGTTAGGTGGCTGGTGGGTAGGGGTTCTGGTGTGGGCTGGTGATACGGTGGATGGGGTTGGGTGTGGGTCTGGTGAGGGTTTGGCTGGTTGTGTGAGGTAGGGGTAGGTGGTGTGGGGTGACGGCTTGCGGCGGTGGTACGGGGTGGCGGTGTGCTTTTTTTTAAGTTTTTTTAAAAGCATTTTCCGACGGAAATTCCGTAGGAAATTCACGACGGAATTCAGTCCGTCGGAAATTTCCGACGGATTTTTCCGGCACCGGAATTACCTCCTTCGACGGAAAATTCCGTCGGAAAAGTGTTTCCGACGGAATTTCCGACGAAAAAGGTTCTTTCCGACAAAGCCTTTTCCGACAACCAGTTCCGACGGAATTTCCGTCGGAAACGTGTTTTCCGACGGATTTTAGGGTTTTTCCGACGGAATTTGTCCGTCGGAAATGGCCTGTTTTCTAGTAGTGTCAACTGAACAAAAAGTTTAAGATGGTCGATGGTTGATGCCGAAAATTAGTTCATCTACTCTATCATATTTACAGAGTATATATATTCGTAAAAAAAAAACTTACCATTAAAATTGCTTTGATATGGTTCATTGTGAGCTTCTACGCAAAAGAAGTATCATTCATGAGGCGGAGCAAAACATCCACTATGTCTTCTAGCTTAGATTCACACTTATTTGCGTTAAGATGGTCGTTGATAATTTTCTCATAATCACATCTAATTCTGTAAACACCTTCTCAAGCTTAGAGGATTGTCCACTAAGCTTATCAAGCAAACCCCCAAGAGGGATATAATCACTAAAGAAGAAGGCTGTGAACATCGTTTCGACTTCATGTAGAAGGCTATAATATCTGCTTCCAAACTCTTCTTCGTCGCCATATCTAACGTTATTCAAACATCAAACACAACATTATTCAATTTTCACAGAAATTTTTGCAATGCAATTATGACTTAGAACACGAACTTACGTACGTACACATTTTTTTTTGTTTTTTTTTTTTTTGGAACGGGAAACTTACATACGTTTAGTTCTTTAATTAATATCAGCCTCTAAAATTAGTTTATACTTAATAAACTACTGAAGGAATTGAATGGAATGGAATGGAATTAAATGATATAGGATTATATTTTACGTTTGATCATTGAAAAGAGTTGCATTGTTTGATTAGCGAGTAGTAAATGAAATGAGCTTTAGACAACAACCAATTAAATCGATTTTATTGAATATATATATTCATTCTCATAAATTTGGTTTTCATTGGGCCATATATATGGCTAACATATTTCTCCTTATTTTAGTTTTGTAAAGAGATTTTCCTTAATGCCATGGTATATAAACACAACCGCCAAAAACAATTTGTTAATTAGTCACTTGAATATCTCATATAGTTACAACAGTTTAACTTTTACTGCAGCCTTTATTATTAAAAAAAACAAATTAAATAAATAAATAAGTAAATAATAAAAAAAAATTAAAAAAAAAAATTAAAACTTTAATTGATAAAACTTTATTTGCAATTATGCATATTCCTTCTCTATTCAAAAAAAAAATGCATATTCCTTTCTTTTTTGTAAGTGTTAAACTTTTAGTTTTTTTTTCTTGCAAATTGTTACATTTTTATATTATATCTTTATTTCTCGTCCAAACTCGAACCTGCTACTACGGGCCCGTTCACTTCAGCTTAATTTCAGTTCAGTTCAGTTCAACTCCAATCAGTTCAGTTCATCTCCTAATTTCCTTCTCTCATAAAATATTCATTTCAGCTTTATTCAGTTTAGTTCATCTCCTAATTTCCTTTTCTCATAAAATATTCATTTTAGCTTTATTCAGCTCCAATCAGTTCAGTTCAGTTTAGTTCAGTTCAACTTAGTTCAGTAAATATGAACATGCCCTACTTACTTTCTTTAATCATTTATTTCCTTTCACCTTATATTTTAATTTACCATAAATTATAAACTTCACCATCTCAATCTGAAATTCTTAATACCCTCTATCCCACTTACATCTTATATTCTTATCATATTAATATCAATTACATTATTATTTAAAATTTTACGTCAGTCAAACTGTAATACTTTAAAAAAAAAAAAACGGAGGAAGTATATAGAGTTGTCATATATATGTACCTCTTCCCGAAAATGATCCGGCTAGAACTTGAACTTGCAAATCTGAGAACCAATTGGCTCAAATTTACAATTTTAGAAGCAGAAGATAGAGAAGAAATCTCTTGAATCATCCTTGAGACTTCTTCTTGTCGTATAGGAGCAAACGAATCGACTTTCTTAGAGCTTAGGAGATGTACAGTAAGTAGCTTCTTCATTTCTCTCGAATATTCACTGTATGGACTAAGGGCTATGTCTAACCCATCGTAACTTAACCTTTTTCTTCCGGCCGTTAATGGTCTATTACAGAAGTTCTTATCTTGTATTTGCAAGACCTCTTGGGCCAACTTCGCCGATTGAATCACAACCATAGGTTTACTCATCAACCGGAGCGCGATAATTGGGCCGTAGGTCTTGCCTAATTTGGAATAGTAGACGTGAGTATTTGAAGGTTCAAACTGGTGTAGGTTTCCAATTAAGGGAAGCCCTTTTGGTCCAGGAGGAGGGAAAAATGGTTGTTTTTTACTATTTTTGGAAAGTGTATTTAGAAAGATGATAGAAAGAGTTGCCAAAACAAGGAAGAGGACTAACATTTTGTTTTGAAAATTAGTAATTGTAGTAAACTTTTTTTTTTTTGGCTAATTATTCATGTGTTTACCATGCAACTAAGCAAGACTATTTATATTAAGATGTATAATATTTTTTAATCCCACTTGCCATAGATTGAATAAGAGTATCACACATTTACTTTTATATTCGATTTTGTGGATTCTAATTGGCTATGAGTTAAACATACTTGTATATATCAAGCTAGTAGTATAGTGAGTTAAAATAACTCTTTTTTACTTCTGATGATGCATTCATCAATTATAAAATTAAAGTCTGCTAGACTCTAATTTATTAGGGTTTTAACCTAGCTAATAATGCACATCTAATTAACTAATTGGGTGAAAGTTGATTCTCAGCTAATGTTAGAACAATTTTTTTTTGGGATAGTACTTACATGTAATTGTTGTTTATCCCAATTCACACTTATTAATAATTAAAACTATCTACCCAGTAGTACAATTTAGGGTTTATTCTCATACGATTATTTTCAGTTCGTTTCAGTTCAACTCCTATTTCCTTCTCTTATAAAATATTCAGTTCAGTTCAGTTAATGAGAACATGCTCTTATTTTATTATTTGTTCTAGTAAGGGATCTTGAATTACATATTTACATCCAATTTGAGAATCTCTAAATTAGCCTCATCAATATAACAATATTGTCATGTGGAGTTTGGTATAATTCCTCTCAATGAGTGATTTAAGAACATCAAATATCAAAATTTTATGAATTAAATATATATAATCAGAATTACTGATACTCAAAATGTGTGCACTAGAAAAACATACATATTCAAAACAAAACATCAACAAGAAAGAATAATAAAGAGAGTTTAAAATTATGATTCTTTCTAAAAAAGATTATTACTTAATGGAAAATTTGACTTAATCTATCCATTCAAAACATGCATTTTAGCAATGAAATATACTCTAGTTTTAGAATTCTTATGGTCGAATTTGACCATCTTAAGCCATAAACTCTCGCTTTAATTCTTTTTCCTCTTCTCGCACCAGAGCTCTCAACAATAATGGTGGTTGATACCATGAAAATTGGTGGACGTTAAATGTTATGTATATCATGCATGTTAATATTATACTTTTGGGTTAATATAGTTACCAGATTTGGGTAAATAGTGTTTGTGTTCTGAATAATTATTATATAGATCAATATATTAGTTATATTTTTGTTTTTTTTTTTTTTTTGTTATTAGCTGTGATTTTCAAATTTTCAAGTATTATTAGTTATGGTTTTGAATTAAAATTTTAAGTATATGCATGGTTTTGTAGATTATTTTAAAGGTAAGTTCTGGTTTTGGTTATTATTTGTAGTTTTTGTATTATAAATATATGGTTTTGAAGAACCAATTGCTGTGTTCGTTAGCCTTAATATAAATTTTGCTTGATAATAATTGTAGTGGGGTAAATAGTTATGATTTTGAGGGTCGCGATCACATGTTTTGAGTTAATACTCTTATAGTATGATGTTTTAGGTTAATCATGATATGGGGGTATAGTTGTGGTTTATGGTGATTATTAGTACTATTATGGTCTATTTCAAGTTATTAGTTATGGATTCTAGTTATTAATTATGTTAATTGAGTGTACTTATGATTTATATATAATTAACTACTATAGTTTTTAAGCTATTATATTAGTTAAGATTTGTAAATTATGGCTATTGGGTATAGTTATAATATTTGGTAATTATTAGTTATAGTTGTCAAAAAAAAAACAGTTGTATGGTTTTGAGTAAAATACTTATACTAGTAGGTTTTAGGTGAATAGATATGGTTTTCAAATTTAAAATTATAATCTATCTATATTATTACTCCCTCCGTCCCTAAATTACATTCCTCCTTTCTATTTTTGGTATTCCAAAATTACATTCCTCCTTTCTATTTTTGGTAAGTATTTTTTAGTAAATCAACTCTCTTTTTCTGTTTTACATTTAATGCTTTCTCACTCATCCCTACCTAATCTCACTCATAATCTTTGTGCCAAATTACAATGAATATGATTGGTTAAAAATTTTCAATTAGGAGCATGTGATTGGTCCTTTTTTTTTGCAAAGGATTGATGACATGTCATGAGTAATAACTAATCTATCTTTGTACTTCCCATTGCATTATCTAATTATTGTTATTTGTCTTATTCTTCCCTCCTTAATTCCCGTGTAAATTTTCAAACAAGAATGTAATCTAGGGACGGAGGGAGTATTAAAAGTCATTGCAATACATCTCATGTTGTCATGTGTCATCTTTTCTTAACCAATAACATGACACCAAGTCATATGCATAATCCATAAAACTTAATTTAATGCTATCAATAAATAAGAAATTTTAGATGAGACTCATGTGAGATAACGTTTTAACTTTTAAATTGAATAAACACACCTTAACATGATTCATGCATGGCCTTTCCAATTCCCATTTTAAATGGTCATCATAACTATTAATAAAAAAATTATTTTAGTTTTGGTAATACTTCACAACTAATCTGAAACTGATTATTCATATAGCTCGAAATCACAATCACTAATTATAACACAAGTACATCATACTTATTCATTTATATTATTACATAAAAAAACTAAAAAAAAAAAAAAAAATCTTTCAACAATGTAGAGTCTAAAAAATAGATGCAAATATCAAGAGTCAATCCAATAAAATTAAACTCAAATCTTATTAATTAAAGTTGTGGGATCATTCATACCACTAATAAGAGGCTAATGTGACTCTTGCAAAATATTTTTAAGGCATCATAATTAGTTATAATGAAATCGAAATTATTATACTTTAATCTCATACTATATTATATTAGATGACTTGGGGCATTGTCTGGGCCAATAACTAATTTATAAATTAAAGGGCATGATTTATTCGTTGCTTGTAAATTTGTTTTAGGTTATCATCTTTACGCTACTACTTACATAATTATAGTTAATAGTTATGGTTATATGAGGAAAAAAAACTTTTAAAAAAAAGAATGTAGATATTGGAATACGAAGGGTCTGTTCTCATACATCTATTTTCAGTTCAGTTCAGTTCAGCTCCTAGTTTCCTGGGTTGAAATTTTAAGGTTGCGCAACAACATATTGGGTATATATCCAGAACTACTCGTCTTATTTGTCCGATAAAAACTTTACTTGTACCTTGATCTTTCAAATTGCAAAATATACATAATATATATTGATCAATAATTGAAATTAAAGAGAGAATTAAACTACCTACCAATTCAATCAAACAAAGTTATATTCCTAAACTAATTGATGACTAGACTGCACCCTAGTATATATCATATGTACTTTAATCACCTTTTTTTTTTTTTAATTTTATTTGAGTAAAATTAAATTCTACTAAGTCATATATGGATTTATCACGTAACAGCATTATTAGGTGCTTGGGTGTCATATAGTAATCAGCTAGAAAGAAAGTATATTTTGTTATAATCTGAGTGAGCCGTAGAGGTATAACAAATTACAATTAGTTACAATTGATATGGGAAATTCAATTTTATAATTTCTTCTACACGGACCCTCAATCTTGATCACTAAGCAAATACTCCATCAATTACGCGCTATATATGTTGGTTGTTGACATTACTAATTTACTACTATACGTCTATACTTGTATACTTTTTAAATTATTATTTTACTTTGCTCCGCCTGGCATCGGAAAGGGCAAACTCTTGAGGCTATAGAAAGGGCAAACTCTCATTACACAAATGTATGGGCTCACTAGCATAATTCTAATGTTTAGTTTTTTAGCTAAAGTATAGTGTTTTTTTTTTTTTTTTTTAAACTCTTGAGGCTATAGAAAGGGCAAACTCTCATTACACAAATGTATGGGCTCACTAGCATAATTCTAATGTTTAGTTTTTTAGCTAAAGTATAATTTTTTTTTTCTGTCACGTAAAATCAAAGATTAAAAAAAAAAAAAACATATATGAAGTAATTCAAACATTTGGCCTTATTATAATTAGTAATGCTCTCAAGTTATATTATTAATACGGGGTATTGGTGTAGCAAGGGGACCATTGAAGAAATATAATACAAGTACTAAACAATTTTAGCAAGGCAGAAGTCTTTTATTATAATTTTGATTAAACCACAATTATTAATTTTATTTCACACGAAAAGCACCTTAGAGAGTTAGAGGTAGTGTCATTATTCTCTGTTTATTATCTAAAATCAAGATTAGTCCATGTTAATATATAAAGAACAGGTTATTTGGACCAACAACTTGATTGGCTTATTTGGGGGTGATCCAGTCCGAATTGTCCAAGAATTATGTAATCAACTCAGTTATTATGGCCCAGGAAAATCCAGCCCATAATCAGTTCTGCCCAAACTGCATTTGCATACCCCATGCCGTCAACTCGTCACCAGGGAGAAATTGGATGGAAAAAAAAAAGAAAAAAAAAATAAAATGAAATTGGGCATTAAATGTCTCTTAGTCAATGCAATAATTAAACTAACTTGTATAAAGAAGTTCTTCACAATATATATATATATATATATATATATATATATATATATATATATATATATATATATATATATGTTCTGCATGGTAGATAACTTAAAACACTTGAGTTTAAAGTTGATCCAAATTCAATGATAATTTTCAAACATTTGTTGTAAGATCATAATCACTGTGACATTCTTGAATCACAAGTAAGGGATTGGTTAGATGACTCAAGCTTGGCTTGACTCGTGCTTAGCTCGACTCAAAACATAAATGAAATATGCACGAAATGAGTAAGCAGCTCTAACTCATTTCGATAAGCTCATAATTAAGCAACTCGGTTTGTATTTTTATAGTTTTTTGCTTAAATTATTATACAAATTCATTAATTTATTACATTTTGCTTAAATTACTTACACAATTATACTACGTATTACACACAAATAGGCCAAAAATATTATTGTAAAACCGTGTATCGCACGAGACTAATGCTGCGGAGTTGGTAACTAAAAATAAGAAAATTTTATCTTACTAACAATCACAACTTTAAGGAAAATGCAATATATAACCCTTAAGATTATACTTCCTCCGTTTTTTTTAGTTGACACTGTTTGACTTTTACACTATTCACATACTATTCTTTGACTCACTTTTGTGATTTATACATACAATAAAATATAGTCATGTGGGATCTTGTTTGAATCATTTATATGTATATTTTATTAGTATCCACTTTTTATAATTTTATAATGTTGATAATTGAAATTATTAAGCATTAAAAACATGCGTTGGCAAACGTGATAATAGAAAGGTGTCAACTAAAAAAAACAGAGGAAGTATTACTTATATATAAGAAGCTAAAAGTAAAAATAAAATAAAAAAATTAAAAATATAACAAACGTTAGATACACTGATTTGTGTGTGATTTTGTCATGCATTCTTAAATTAATACCAAATCAGAAAAGATCATAAATGCTTATTCATAGCCCTAAGGCCTACATATCCAATATTATCATGCATGGTTATGAACTCTTGATCTACTTTTTTCGGATCATCCACAGTACATTTAATTATGTTGCTACACATTATCTCCAACAGAAATCATTAGAGCATTCACAATGGTTGCATTAAGCTTGCAATTTAATTTATAAATAAATAATTAGAGCTATATGTTAGCCATTATAGGTCAGCGCTACATAGGTTATAGCTAAAGCCAATAGAACTATTTAGTTTCACTCCACCCAATGTACATATATTGATTTGTTTATATTTTTTATGTATTTTTTTTTTTATTTTTTTACGATAATTTATCATAAAAGGAAGTGGATTGTTCTTGTCGAGGTTGTAGCTTAAATTATGTAGCTTGGGGAATAATGACGTAGCAACACAAAGGTATATGTACAATTGTATTTGTAGCTAGCCATCGTGAAGTCTTTAGAAACAAATTACTCCTTATAAAATTTCTTATGCTGATTATGCATGACTAGTTGACTCTTAAGTCTTAACACATCTACCCATTGTATTCATGCACCAGTAACCCTAGATAATACGTAGCATCAAGTATCTATTAACTATTACTAAAACAGAAGTTGCTGACATCACTATTGCCTACGTGTCGCTTTTTTAATGAAAATTTTCCCGTATAAATGCAATGATGATGACATTTTTTTTTGGGGTAGAGTTATCATATTTGACATTTTTGAAATTTGAAAATTGGAAGCTTCTACATTACAACTAAAACCTATCAATTTATCTTTGAAAATTGAAACAATTTTTAAAAAGACAATAATAAATGACCTCCTACATTGACCTATGAATTAGAAAAAGTTAAAATGATACTATATTATAATGTTGATGAAATAAAAAAAAATTTAAATTACAAAATATACGTAATTCTTATTTATATTCTTGTATAATAGCGATTTATTTTTAAAATATACAAATTAAAAATAGGTTTTATATAAACCGTACATCGCACGAGTTCTAACCTAGTGTAGAGGGTCATCCGTAGCTTTGAGCGAATCCCCTTTTACGAATTCTTTGGATGAAATACTCTTTTGTACTATATTTGGTGAATGATTAAATAATGATGATGTTGTCTTCATTGAGTACTAATGACGTTAGTGTTTTTACGTTGCTGACGTAGTGACTTATGCTTGCACACCTCAATATTCTTAACTCTATATTACCAACTACTTCCTTTGTTTTTTTTTTTTTTTTCACACATTTCTATTATCACGCTTGGCAACGCATGTTTTAAACTATTAATATCTCTAATTATTAACATTGTACAATTATAAAAAGTGGATATTAATAAAAATATACATTGAAACGATTCAAATAAGATCCCTCATGAATATGTTTTATCGTCAAACGGTGTCAACTAAAAAAACAGAGGAAGTATATACTTGTATATAGTATAATGGCCTTAATGATGTTGTTCTACATCTAGATCCACGTAAAATAATAATTATTCGTAATATAATTTTGTGATTCGGGCTACACAATTGTCCAAAAAGGCAAAAATAGGCAACAACAAGCGTTAATCATGCATGACACCAACAACTGCCAGTGATTACCTCCTGGCACATCTATTGTCTAAGGAGTAGATAAAACCCAAAATAAATTATTGAATAAATACTCCACAACAAGAATCATAAAAAGTGATATTTATAGTATAAATAAAAGTCTATTATAACCGTTCAAAAAAAAAGTCTATTATAAGAACTTCGTTGATGATTATGTAGTATAATAGTTACATTTTTGATTGCTAATTGCTATATATATTTATAACATAAAAATAGACATTAATTTTGTCAAATAATAATAGACATTGGACAATGTATAGGTGAGGCCGTGAGGGTGAGTATAAAATGGCCTGGCATGCGGCCCGGTAAAAAATAAAAAATAAATAAAAACTTAAATATATTCTTGGGTTAATGCCAGAAATACAACTAGACATAGTCTTTTACTATATTTACCCTGTACTTCCTATGTTCTTTTTTATTTGACCTGTTTCTTTTATCACGCTCGTCAATGTAAAACTTTGACGATGAATAGTTTTAATTCTCCACAAGTAAAAAAAATAAAAGTTATATATTATGATAGAATTTATTGATACGAATTCAAAAAGATCCAACTTGAATATGTTTTTCCTTTCAAATTGTGCACAAAAGACGGTCAAAAGAGGGTTGGTGAATAGTATAAAAGTCAAAGTGAGTCAAGTAAAAAAAAAACAGTGAAAGTATATATTAATATTAGGTAGTTTCTTACAACATTTTTAACGATTAAGTAGTTTCTGACAAAATATACTTAACTATATTACCCTCATAAAACTTATCGCATTACTTATTTACATTAAAATCTTATCAAATTTACCTATACAACATTACAAGTTATCCCAAATTGAGTAATTAAATTAATAGTTAACTTGAAATTGTTCTTCTGATTTGCACTAATATAAATGTAAATCGTGTGTACAAGAAAGTTTTTGTTAAACCTTAAATCAACTAGTTGATTATCCACTGGCCAGCTATTGCATGAGAATTTAATAATGTTGAGCCCAGTAAAATTCTAGCTAGTAATCTAAACTTTTTGATAGAATCCATATAAATCGCGGTCGATCTTGGGCTTCAACCATCAGCTTAAACTTTTAGTTGACTTAATCCTCTAACATGATATCGAAACCATTGTGACATAAAGGCCACATGTTCAAATCATCTTCTCCACCAAACTAACCCAATGACTCTCTGTGAGGGGGAATGATTGAATATATAAATTGATCTTGGGCTATAAAAAATATTTCATAAATAAATAAATTATGAAATTATAAATAAATAAATGAATAAATTTTTAAAATAAGAAAAACATTAACATTTTTAATTAATTTTGACATAAAAAATAAATTAAAAATCAACCAATAAAAATTAGTATAATGGCTGTCATGTTAAGGAGTGAACTTTCACATATTCAAATATCTAAAAAGTTTATGAATAATCTAATTAAACATGCAAGCATTTTTAGTAACTTTTCAATAATACACTTAAAAGTATTTATATCCCCATTTACACTTTGCTAATGTTTAATTTATTTATCACCACCCGGCCCATTTATGCATAATAATCATGAGTAACTTTCTGTAAACATTATCAACAACCTCAATAAATATAAAGACGTTGATCACATCATCAATTGCATTTACATAATTTGTATAAATCAATACAAGTTCAATTCAACACAATTACAATTAATAATTATGACTGTTGTATCGTTATTGTGCAAAATGTAGTACGTAATAATACACTGATCCGTCCTTATTACATATCCTTAACCATGGAATTAATACTAAGCATGACATAATTCATGCTTATTTAATATTTATTATGACTTAATGTATATTATATTTTTGTAGAATGATACAAAATGGATATTGTTAATTTTCATCTGTATGCTTTAATTTGCACATCTAAATAGGTTGCATTTGTAAGCATGTTTCTATTATTGGAATTTCTTTGCTACCAAGCAAAGATGTTTTTCCTTGTGCATAATGAGACCAGGAAGAACATTGTTGTTGTCAATATCTTCCTTGTTTAAACCATTTGGTAATTCCCAATCAAAACAATATAACAAATTGGCTAGCACAAGTTCAAGGTTTGCAAGACCAAAATCATATGCAGGGCACATTCTTCTTCCTCCTCCAAAAGGAATCATTGACATCACATCGCGCCCTTTTAATTCCACTGAACTCCCAATAAACCTCTCCGGCATGAACATTTCCGGATCCTTCCAGTATTCTGGATCTCGTTGAATAGCCCATGCGTTTATAAGTACCGTAGTATTGGGTAAAATATCATACCCATCTATGATGCTATTTTGGCTTGTTTCGCGTGGAACCAATAATGGAGCTGGTGGATGTAACCTAAATGTTTCCTTCACTATCTCTTTAAAGTATTCAAGTTTTGGTAGATCCCTTTCCAATATACAACCTTGATTTTCTACCGCGTTTCTTAGCTCTTCTTGTACTTTTTGCATTGGAATAGGGTTCTTTATTAGCTCTGTAAGTGCCCAAATTATCCCAGCTGTTGTGATATTTGCTCCTCCAACAAAGAGGTTCTGCACAAATATTGGAATAACATTATAAATATAATCATCATGAAAAAAAAAATGCCTACGACAATTGCGCACGCCTACTGAAAAATACACAAGGGTTTCTAGACAATTTGTTTCAAAATAATAATGACAATTGACATACAATTAACTATTTTTTTTTTTATTTTTAAGCCCTTCTAATTTTTGGTTGGATGTGAGTGGATTGTATTGTCATATTGAAGTTGAAGTTATGGCTGGGGAAAGCATAAAGAACGTTTAGGAACGGACGAAATTAATATATCATACAATTGTAGTTTACATCTTTAGCAATTATGAAATGAAACTTTACTTAATTGAATATAAGACCTTTTTTTTCTTTAATTAGGAAAAGTGAATATATGACCAACATATTAAAAACTCCATTAGAATTTCGTACTATAACAAAATCATACAACTTTAGTGCATTTGTTTTATTGTAAAAAATAAAATAAAAAAAAAAAAAAATGTGTCATGCATTCTCCACTTTTTAGTTGAAATGTTTTGAATTTTAACTCACGCTTAATAGCTTGCTATATACCAAGGTTATGTTATTATTTTAATGCATATATAACTAATTTACTACCAAGCTAAGCTTGGTCTAGTGGTAAATATTGTACCTTCTAACTTTGATGTTAGGGGTTCAATCTAATGGCACTTCGAGGGTGGGGGATCTTTTATCCTTTCCCCCTCACTCTCAATGTGTCTGACCCCATAAATATCGGACCAAAAAATCCGTGAGGATTGAGGTTTGATTAGGGTCATTCTCCTTACCGTAAATAAATATAAAAAAATTATAAAAAAATGGCACATTTTCCGAGGCACAATTTTGACCATTATTATCTTTAATTGCCTATTAGTAAAAATTGTAACAAAATTATATTATAAAACTAGACAATATGATTAATCTAATGATATATTATATCAATAATATTTTTTTTTTTACAAAGATGAAAAAATTAAGTCTACCATAGTATGTGAATAGTGCAAAAATCAAGTTGATACATTTACAAAAAACGAAGGGAGTAAATTTTAAATTTAAAAGGGATGGAAATAGTATATATATCATCGGTATCGTGAAAACATACCATCAAAATTGCTTTGACGTGGTTCATAGTGAGCTTAAATGGAAAGGAAGTGTCATTCATGAGGCGAAGTAGAACATCAACGACATCATTTCGGTCAGATCGAAGCATGTCTGTGTTAAGATGGTCGTTAATAATTTTCTCAAAAATTGCATCTAACTCCTTAAAGGTCTTCTCAAGCTTAGAGGATTGTCCGCTAAGTCTATCAAGCAAACCCCCAAAAGAAAAATGATCACTAAAGAAAAAGCCTATGAACATTGCTTCAGCTTCATGTAGAAGGCTAAAGTATCTACTTCCTAACACATCTTCATCATCATATCTGTGCATTGAAACAAAATATATATATTATTGTTCACGGAGTTATATTGCAGAAAATACAAGTTTATCTCGGTGATAAACAAAATTTATTTATCTAATGACATTTTCGTAAATAAATTAACAAAAAATCTTAGTCAGCATGGTATTTTCGTAAATAATACTTCGTATAAGTCAATATTTGTGTGACCCGCATATTAATAAAAGTTGTTCACTTATTTACAAAAATGTCATGCTGACTGGGATGAATTATTGATATATTTACGAAAATGTCATTAGATAAACAAATTTTGTTAATCATCAAGATGAATTGGGGGCTAAGTTAGAGCAACTTTAGTTAGGCATAAGAAAAAAAATATACTACCACCGATTTTTTTTAGTTGCAACTTTAGGGTATTATTTGTGAGGTATAAAATATTCCAAAGTTGCAACTAAAAATAATCGGAGGTAGTATATTATTGTTTTGCTAGAGCCACAATGAAGATCCACCCCTATTAATAGACGACAATATA
Organism: Chenopodium album; assembly: GCF_948465745.1. Lineage (NCBI taxonomy): Eukaryota > Viridiplantae > Streptophyta > Magnoliopsida > Caryophyllales > Amaranthaceae > Chenopodium > Chenopodium album. Next base: position 39,717,671 of record NC_137855.1, read on the forward strand.
GTACATACATGTAAGCCTCAACTAAAAAATGTACGTACCTCTTGCCGAAAGTGATCCTACCGGAATTTGAGCTAGCAAAACTAAGAACCAATTTGCTCAAATTGACGACTTTAGAAGCAGCAGAGAGAGAGGAAACCTCTTGAATCAACCTTGAGACTTCTTCATGTCGAATTGGAGCGAACGACTCGACTTTCTTAGAGCTTAAGAGATGAACATTTAGTATCTTTTTCATTGCTCTCAAATACTCACTATATGGACTAAGGGCTATGTCTAACCCACCGTAACTTAGTCTTTTTCCACCGGCCGATAATGGCCTATTACATAAGTTCTTATCATGTGTTTGCAAGACCTCTTTGGCCAACCTCGCCGATTGATCGAATCACAACCACAGGTTTACTCATCAACCGGAGCGCGATGATTGGGCCATAGATCTTGCCTAACTTGGAATAGTAGACGTGAGTATTTGAGGATTCAAACTGGTGAAGGTTTCCTATCAAGGGAAGCCCTTTAGGTCCAGGAGGAGGGCGAAATCGTCGTTTTTTATTATTTTTGGAAAGAATTATTGCAAGAAAGATGGTAGAGAGAACTGCTAGAAGAAGGAAGTAGATTAGCATTTTGTTGTAGAAGGGGGTTTATTATTTTTTTCATTGGCTAATTATTTGTGGTCTTTACCATGCAACTACGAAGACTATTTATAGTAAAATGTAACATGTTTTTAATATATATTGTCGATCATATATGCCATATTCCATCTATGTGGTAAAGTTTCATTGGTTATATACAGGGGTGCTAATTGAGTTGAGCAGATTCGCGAGCAACTCGTACTCGACTCGGTCAATGCTCGGTCAAAACTCGACTCGAATTCGACTCGACTCGAGATGTTAACGAGCATGAGTTGAGCAACCTCTAACTCGACTCGATAAGCTCGTGAAGCTCGTGAGCAACTCAATAATATATTATTAATATGGAATTTAAAAACAAAGTTACTATGTCTAAACAAATTGGACACTTATTAAGTCTTAATTTATATCATAAAAAAAAAGAGTAAATCTTTAATAATATCTATATATAATAAGGAAAAAAATATAAATTGATCAAAAAATAAATAAAGGCATATAATAATAGAAGGACCAAAATTTTAACGAGCAGATCGTGAGCTACTCGACTCGATTCGAAACTTTAACGAGCACGAGTCGAGCAGGTTTTATTTGCTCGAAACTTTAGCGAGCACGAGTTGAGCACATGTAAAAAGTTTTCGAGTTGAGTCGAGCACCCCTCAGCTCGTGATCGACTCGCTCGATAAGCACCCTATTTATATATGATGTAATTGATTAAAAAACAATACTTCCAACTTGTATATAGTTACTCGATTAACAAATTAATGTCGTGTTAGACTCCAATTTTTTAATCTTTTTGTTTGGACAAATCAAACTGGGTGAATATTCATCTCCAAAAATAAAAATGTTATTGCAAAAATAACTGGGTGAATACTCTTCCATTCTTTTTAACTTGAGCCGCTTTGACTTTACTCTATTCACCACCCACCTTTGACCGTCTTTTATTAATAATATGTAAGAAAAAACATATTGGCATGGATTTTTTTTAAAGTCTCAAAATACTATATACTTCGTATAATATAAAACTTTTATAATTTACTTGTAGAAATTAAAATTATTGATCATTAAAGTTTTGTATTGAAAAGCGTGATAAAAAAAACACGTCAAGTACGGAGTAAAAAAAAACAATGGAAGTACATGACGGCGTATAAAAAGAATTGTAACTTTAATAATTGTGATTATATACTAATTTTCATTTCAATAAGCATTAAATGACATTTTAGTATAAAAATGACATATTGCTAAATTACTTATTTAAATGACATAAAATGACATATTACTAAATTTAAATTTAGTTGTCGTCTCTTCGGAGACATCTGATAAAATTGGAACGATACAGAGAAAATTAGCATGGCCCCTGCGCAAGGATGACACGCAAAAAAAAAAAAAAAAAAAAAAAAAATTAGTTGTCAATTTATTGTCACAAATTTGTATGTCATAAACTTTTATGACATAAAATGACATATACTATAATAACTTTTTGTCATTTCATGTTATAAAAATGTTATGAAAATTTTACGACATAAAATTATGTACGTAGTATTACTAATCTTTACACTATAAGTGACATAAAATACTCTAAAAAATTTATGTCATTTAGTTATATGTCATTTTATGTCATAAAAATGTTTATGACATTAATTGACATTTCATTAGTTGATGACATAAATTTTTAGAAAATTTTGATAATTACCATCTTCTGTTATGTTCATTTTAGCAATTACCATCTTCTATTTTTTTTTTTTTTTTGAAAATTACCACCTTTTATTTTCAAAAACATCAAAAGTTACTACTTTCTTGCCTCCCAACTACCACATGACGTCATTTTGGGCTCATTTTTTCCCTTCCCTCCCTATTTTTCTCACATTTCTCAATCCTATTTGGATTCTCATCTCTCCTTTCACTTTTTTTCCCCAAACCACCAATAATTGTTCGTCAATTTTCATTTGGAGGAGTTAATTGAAGTGTTTTTTATTGTTTGGGGGAAAAAAGTGAAAGGGAGGATAAGAATCGAGTTAGGAATGAGAAATGTGAGGGATTAGGGAGGAAAGGGAAAGAATGGGCCCAAAATGACGTCATGTGATAGTTGGGAGGCAAGAAGGTGGTAACTTTTGATATTTTTGAAAATAGAAGGTGGTTATTTTCAAAAAAAAAAAATAGAAGGTGGTAATTGCTAAAATGGACATAACAGAAGGTGGTAATTATCAAAATTTCCAAATTTTTATGACATAAGATGACATGTTACTAAGGGCCTGTTCTCTTACGTTGAAATTCAGTTCAGTTCAGCTGAGTTCAGTTCAGTTCAGTTCAGCTCAATTCAGTTTAGTTCAGTTCAGTTCAGTTCAGTTCAGCTCCTAATCTCCTTCTCTTATAAAATATTCATTTTAGTTAAGTTCAGTTCAGCTGAGTTCAGCTGAATTCAGTTCAGTTCAGCTGAGTTCAGTTCAGTTCAGTTCAGCTGAATTCAGTCAATGAGAACAGGGCCTAAGTTTAAAGGTGTGCAAAAAATACTCTAAAAAATTTATGTCATTTAGTTATATGTCATTTTATGTCATAAAAAATTTTATGACATAAATTGACATATTACTAGTAGATGACATAAAATTTTTATGACATAAAATGACATATTACTAAGTTTAAAGGTGAACAAAAAGAACATAGGTTTAATTTTTTTATTTAAATATGTAGTCCCAACTAAATATAATAGTAAATAAAAATTGTATTTACTGACAACTATTTTATAATAAATATACATTAATTTTTAGAACTTTAAATTATTTAGGGACTGAGAGAATTAGATAAGATAGTTCAGTTGACTTACTTCGTATATTAGTTTAAGATCTTTTAACATTTAATAATTTATATCTATATCTATCTATCTATACTTATTATTTAAAAACACAAACTACAAATTTACTCATGGCATCACAATTTACATGTCACTCATCAACCCATATACTACATGTCACCTCCCTTAATATTTATGTTTAAGTCTTTATGCATTCTACAACTTGCAAATTCAAGTAAGAAAATGAAGTATTTCATTTCCGCCCACCATATTAAAATAATGTTCAATAATTAGTACACATTACATAAACATATAAATTATAATAAAAATTGTTTTTTCATCTCGTAGACTTTAAAATTAATTTAAACTAATATTTCATTTCATATCCCTCAATCTTCATGTATATATATCTAAATTCCTTCATCTTCTTTCACAGTTCTGCCCTCACTCTTTTTTTCTTATAAGTTTTAGAAATGAAACAATTATTTTGGATAAAAGCGTACCTACATATATATGAAAATAATTAACTCAAGTAACTACCCATGCATTGAACGGGCCACAAAAGCTAGTAATATTAAAAGAAAGCTAAATTATCTTCTTTTGGTGTTAAAACTCCACAAATTATCTTAGAGTAATACTAGTAAGATTTTACTCATTAAGGACATATAGGTAGATTTTTTGTTTTCACTTGACTTATTAATCTTCACCAATCTTTTTTAGTATCGCATCTTAAAAAAGATACTGTATAAAAATTAAAATATAATTAAATAGAAGTGTTTTTAGCCAAATAAAAACCATGTACACATCAATTGGAAATACTAACTCAACAGCCTACACCCTTTGAAATGGGGTAATGCCCGAAAATAAAGAATAAAGGAATTTTCACCCCTTAATTGGTCTAGAGCTTGATAAATCCGTCAAACTTGACTACTAATTGAGGCCTAAAACATAAAACTTTAGTTGATCTTTAATTCGATCTGTTAAAGAGGAATATACTTACACATTCGTCAACATTGAAAGAAAAGTATTTGACTATTAACAAATCAATCAAGATTCCATCCCTAAATCAACTGATACTATTAGAATAATAAAATAAAATAAAATAAAGTAAAATAAACTGATACCACATATTCTAGCACAGCACCCTAAATATTAAACTTTTGTAGAATACACTTCCTTTGAATTCAGTTTGAAATTAATTAATCTCATCTGATTATTTCATATATAGGTGTTTTTTTTATTTATATATGGTGAATTATCTTAATATCTTAATTCTTCATGATTTTTTTATTCTAATATTTAGGCCATATTCTCTTCACCTTGAAAAAATAATATTAAGTAAAAATAATATCAGTACAGTAGAAATAAGTTCAATTCAGAGAAATTAAGTTTATTTCAGTAAAAATAATTTCAGTTCGGTAAAAATAAGTTCAGTTCGGTAAAATTCAGTTTTCTTAAAGAAGAATTATAATAGAAAATCTGTAAAAATAATTTCAGTTCAGCAAAAATAATTTCAGTTCAGTCAAATTAATTTAAGTTCAATAAAAATAATTTAAGTACAGCAAATATAATTTTGTTTCACTAAAAATAATTTCAGTTCAGCAAATATAAGGTAAAGAAAACGAGACCTTACAGTCAAGCATCAATCAATCAATAGCTTAATACTAAAACAAACACCGAGAGTGACACGTGTCACATCTTGGTGCTGTTTTTTTCCCTCCAAAACTCCCTTTCCTTTTTAATCTTTTTTGTGAATATTTGATACAATTATATATAGTAATATATTCCAAATCTTTTATATTATTTTTTTTATGACAGAAATGTCCCTTTTTATTTAGCGTTCATAATTTTTCCATACACGTTTACCCAAAATATTATTCCAACTCTTAATTATTTGATAAATAAATTTAAAATATTTTTTTAAAAAAAATACACTTACCGTACATGACACGGGGCCTAATCTAGTTTGAGAGTAAAGGAGAGTGTGTGCAAGGGAATTCTTTACTCGCAATGACAAGATTCGAACAGTGGATCTAAGCATCTATTCCCTCCGTCCCAAATTACTCGCAACGTTTTGACTTTTTGCACTATTCACACATCTCACTTTGACCATCTTTTTTAGCTTTTATATAAAAGCCAATGTAATCATGTATATGTCGTTGGGTTTATTTTAATGTATAGTTTCTCAATATAAACTTTTTATAGCTTATATAATTATATAATAAAAGATATTAACGGTCAAACATGTGCATCGGCAAGCGTGTCCAGTCAAAATGTTGCAAGTAAATTGGGACAGAGGGAGTAATTAAGTGGACTTACAATAGGTGATTGGGTATGGATGATTTGAAAATCATCTATCCTTAGAATGACAAGATTGACAACCATTATATTAATTTTTTAATTATGATGTTACACACGTGTTCTAACTCTTCTAGTCATATTTTCTGTGGGCCACGCGGTGACGAAAGGGCAAATACTTATTACACAAGTGTAAGGATTAATTAAAATAAAGCTAAACAGTTAATTTGCCTAACTACTCTTTTTTTACTTATTCAAGCTACAATCCAATGTGAAACTTATACTCCACTTCTTTTTTGTCTATATTTGGACTTTTCAAAGTGTGTTTTTTTCTTTTTCAATTCTAAGTATTTTTTTCAAGATCCAATTACATTGTAGAACTTAAATAATAATTTTGTGTATAATAATTTTTTTGGACTTTTCAAAGTCTTTATGCAAATTTTTAAATAGGGAAGAAAAGCTGTCCAACTCAATCTTTTAATAAAACTAGCTACATGATCTCAGAGTGTAGAGAGTGCCCTCTTTGTGGGAATAACAGAATAATTTGAGTTTATAGTCTAGTATTGGTCAAATGAATAATTTGTGCAATTACTACTTTATTATTTAGGTTAATTAAATGAACGTCATTCTAATGGCTACAACAATATATTCTAGATTTCTAGTGAAATAATGTGCATGCAAGAAATAAATACCCCACGATAGAAGATTTTCCTAGTGACCGTAGTAGTCTGATAAAGGAACACTTATTTGACTTAATTTATTGTGTCTTTGTAAAATAACTTAAGTTTCATAGCATCGCTAGTTGATCTCAGCGTAAAATTTAAAAACAATATTTTTATTGAATTATTTATAAATTGATGTGTTGAATAAAAAGAGTTAAAATAGTACATCTATCATTATATACATACTTTTGTCAAAAAAAATCATTATATACATACTGTATATATGGAAGACCTTTTGTCAAAAAAAAAAAAAAAAAGAAAAATATATGGAAGACCTTACAATTTATACCTTAACTTTTTAAATTTAATCTTGATATGCATATTAAGGGCCAAAAAAAATGCATATTGAAGTTTCATAAAAAAAAAAATAATAATAAAATAAAATTAAAAAAAAAGTTTCATCAAAAAGGTTTTGTCCATTTTAAAAGTCATTTCATCTTTTGCACGGTGTACAGTGTCACATTCTCATATGACGGTATATTGCATTTCTATTATTGTTTTTGATAGAGAGCATATAACTTTTCCAATGCACTTCGTATGACTTTAACCATTAGTTTTTTTTTTGATTGAGTAGACACTTTGATGTGGTAAAAGAGCCAGCGTGACAAGGTCACAAGTTCTAATCTTATCCACCTTTTTAAAAAAGTGGAATATCAAGTCGATCGTCCTCCATATAATTTCATTACACATTATAATATATAATGTTTATTGGTCACCAACTCATTACTTCATTAAATTGTACTTCGTATATATTATCAGTAACCACAGCCACAAACTTGTGTAAAAATATATTACATAATAATACTTTGTCCATAGACCATAGTACATAGCCTTAATCAAAGAGTTAAAACTAAGATGATAGATGAGAGACAAGAGATTGAATGTAACTTGCATGTATGATTTCAATATCTTTGCTCTTAGAATTTCTTTGCTATCAAGCAAAGTTGTTGTTTCTTATGCATAATAAGACCTATGATTTCAATATCTTTGCTCTTAGAATTTCTTTGCTGTCAAGCAAAGTTGTTGTTTCTTATGCATAATAAGACCAGGGAGCACAATGGTGTCATCAATGTCTTCCATGTTTAAACCATCAGGCAATTCCCAATCAAAAGAATATAACAAATTGGCTAACACAAGCTCAAGGCTTGCTAGACCAAAATTCGCGGCAGGGCACATTCTTCTTCCATCCCCGAAATGAATCATTGACATTGCTACCTTCCCTTTCAAATCCATTGAACTCCCAATAAATCTCTCTGGCATAAATATTTCAAGGTCTTTCCTATATTTGAGTCTCGTCCAATAGTCCATGCATTAAGAATTACTGTAGTATTAGGTAAAATATCATATCCTTCAATAATGCTTTGACAATGTGTTTCACGTGGAATAAGTAATGGGGACGGTGGGTGTAGCCTACATGTTTCCTTCACTGCTGCTTTGAATAAGGCAACAAATCATATACGTAGTATGTTACTTTGAATAAAAAAAACTAATACTCCGTACTAAATTGCAAGGCAATATTCATAAAAAAAAGTTACCTGATAAAGACAACAAAAATAAATTGTTGTCTAATATTATAACACACACACATTTACACTACCATTTAATAATTTATATTAAATGTTCATATAGATTAATTGTCTTAAAATAAATTAACACATTTTCAAACTCAAATATTACGTTCATATATATATTAATTATTGGATTTTTTGAGAAAAACTACCTTTTAAACTTTGAATTTTGCGAAAAACTACCCTAAAAACAAAATGTTGTAATTAACTACCTTATAAAGTATAAAATGTTGTAATTAATTGACTACCTCCCACCGGAATAACACATTTGAATTTTATTTTGGGCGTTGACCATGTCACGTGAGGGTCTTGTGACCCTATAACGACTTAATTTCCCCCACATTTTTTCTCTTTACACCAACTATTTTCTTTAACAATACGATTAATCATATTTTATACTGCTTATTTGCAATCCCTTTGAAAATTATATGGGTTGAATTGGTGTAAAGTGGAAACTTTTGGAGGGAAAAGGGGGAATTAAGTCATTAAAGGGTCACGTGACCCTCACGTGACATGGTCAAGGTCGGGAAATAAAGGTCGGATGTGTCATTTTGGTGGAAGGTAGTCAATTACAACATTTTATACTTTATAAGGTAGTTAATTACAACATTTTGTTTTTAGGGTAGTTTTTCACAAAATCTGGAATTTAAAAGGTAGTTTTTCACAAAATATCCTTAATTATTCTAAAAATGATGTACTTTGTACTACATAATTCATGTGTGTTGGACTAAAAATGATGTACTTTGGTCTGTGGACGAGTCTGAAGCTGCAGCAATGGTGTTTGGCTTAAGTATTACAAGAAGGCTGGGCTACTCGAAGGTGGAGGTTGAGAGTGACGCAATGAAGGTGATATTGGGAGTAAAACAGAAGGCTGCTGGGCTCTACCCTTTCTTTCTTTTAATTGATGATATTGTTGCTAGTTCTTCGTATTTTGATTTTTGTGCTTTTTCTCATGTTAATCGGGTGGGGAACACCTTAGCTCATATGGTAGCAAGGTGGGATACTAGAAATTGTGATGAGTTTGTTTGTCTCGGTCCTTTCCCTCAAAGTTTGTTAACTTTGGCGGAGATCGATCTTATTTAATAATATTCCCTGCTGTTTCTTTTAAAAAAAAAAAAAAAAAAAATCATGTGTGTGTAATTAACTATTAATTAGGGGTAGAAGTGTTAAAAATAATACTAGATTTTTTAAATGGAGTGTAGGTTTACTTGTAATGGTTCAAATCATAACAGGATAAGGATATCCCTTTGACCCACCTCGGTTTGGGTTGGATTAATTAATGGATCATATCACTTTCAATTGGGTTAGCTCGCGTTCAACTAATTTCGATTCAATATTAGGTTGAATATAATTCTAATTCTGTAAGGTTTGGTTAAATTTGGGTTAAGCTGATCAAATTTAACTTTGCACTACTACAAAAAAATGCTCAAAGAAACCTCAAATAAGGGACTCATTTACTAAATATTGGGTCTCTTTGTTTTAGAGACCTAATATTTCAAATAATAGGTCTAATAGAGTACTATTTTAGGAAGATGAAAAGGTACTAGGGACCATTTATTAGAAATAGAAGAGGCATGGAGTGCTACCAGGTATGGACCATACCAAGGGGTGAAAACATTATAAAATTAATAATAGCAGTATAATAAAAAAAAATGCGCTCTTTTCTCTTTTTATTTTCTCCATTGAAAATCTCGTTGGAATAATAATTGTATAAAATAAAAAATAAATCAAGACTACCACATTTTGATGTTGTGCATTATGTATCCTAAATGATTTTGGGCAGATTTTGAGGTTATCCATTATGTTTAGTAACAATCAAATCATCTTAATTGAATGTGATATTGTTTATTTCAATTTAGATGATGTTAATTTGTTTTATCAAAGATGGATGGTGGTGTGTTGTTGACTTGTTGTCACTTGTATTACAACGCAAAATATCTAATTTTCTTAGTGATTATATCATATCATATAACTAATATATAAAGCTAAATTTTTAGCCAGGTGACGAGACATCGACACTTGGCGCTTCAACTTTTTGCCAAGTGTCGCGCCACGTAGGATAGATTTATATACAATTCAATTTATAGGATGAAAAGGTTAGATTAGAATTTTATTTTCAATGAAATTCGGATAAAATTTTAGGATAAAATTGTTAATGTAGAGTTTTATTTTCGATAAAGTACCAATATTTCATGTGTACAAATTGAATTATAATTTAATAATTCAAAAAATAATTAGATTACAACTATCATAAATTATCATATAAATTTATTTTTTGTATTAAGGAATTAGTTCAAAATGTACTACATCCATTATTTATAATATATTATAATCAATTAATAAAATAATATACTTCACCATCTAATATAATTTTATTACTGTGTGTAGACATGTCAATCGGATTGGGTCACGAGTCATTTCAGATAGGGTCATTAATTCAGGTTACGGGTCAAGAAATATTTTTCACCAATATTATTATTATTAGTCATTACATGTCTACATAATTTAAATCATCACAAAACACATCAATTCCAAACTAATTTTGTATTAATGATATGTTTTCAAATTTGACATATAAGTTAAAATTTTATGTTAAAATTCAATAAACAACCCGGGGATCGCACGGGCACAAAACTAGTGTATATATATAATTGGCTTAATTCATTATAATTCATTATGTTAAAATTAGTTAAAATTGTTTTGTTTCTCTTAGTTTTTTTTTATTGTATTTGATTGATAAATAATTAATTAATTCATTATAATTGGCTTATGAACATGTTGAGTTTCACTATAGTCATACAAATTTAAATTTGTATGACTATAGTGAAACTCATCATGTCCTATGTCTAAATTATACTGATAATTGTTTAATAAAAGACCAATTTCAGAAGTTAATGGTTTTTAGATAGCAGGAAAGGTTCTGCAATCAGAAATCGTAGCTTAGTTTTAAAAATAAAGGATCGAAACGCGACGCCGAGAGAATCATCTCAAAAACATGAGCATTAGGACTCAAAGGTCCCCATTCTTAAGCTTATGAAGAAGCCATTGCCTTTTGTGGTTGACAGAGTTGTATTAACTGATCCAAGCCTTTTATAGCTTTCCTTTATCCTAGGGAACAAGAGAAATTAGGGCCTATTAAAAATGCATATTTAATAGAAGATCAAGGAGCAACTATTTCTACATTTTTATGGGAAAGTCTCCGTGACCCCTTGCACATTTCATGATTTCTCCACCTCAATAGAGATGCCTTTTTTGGCAGCACATTTCATTGGAAAAAGGACCAATTGCACATTTTATCCCACTCCATTTAGTCCACTATGTTATCAATGTTTGTACCTAGATTAATTTGGTGACCAACAACTTTTTTGGGAATCAATGTTAGGATCAATTAAAGTGGCTCGGGATTTGGAAGTGAGTGTTACAAAATACGTAGAACTACCCCTGCACTATTGTCTTGCTCAATGCACCACCCGTGATCTCTGCTACATGCACTACTACACTCAGCAACAGCTAGTGCTGCTGTATCATTGCTGTTGTAGTTGCCCTTCTCTGCAATGCTTACGTTGTTCATAGCTTTTCAAATTCTGAATTTAACAGATCAAACCTTTTCTATATGCTTCTTTATGAGGGTTTATGAACGGGTGTGCAGTAATGATTGTTTTTACTACAGTCTTGTCCACTTTTAGCATCGAGTTAGTTCCTGAATTTCCTGCAAATATTGCATCTTATTGATTAGGGAGATTACATACCTTTCCTTAAAGACAATCTCTAACACTTGTTTATTTCTTGTGTTAAGTGACTACCAAACAACAACTCGCTGCACAATTATTTCTAATTTAATAACTTAAGTACTATATATGGAGCAGGTATCAAAGTTTTCAGCATTTGGGATTCAAGATGAGCTAACAGTGGCTATTTTTACTAGTGTAGGTCTGCAAACTTCCATTTTTTTTTTTGGAAAATTTCACATTTGCTACCAGGGAAAGCACCATGTTTCACATTTGCTACCCCTCTAAAATTTTATTTTATTTTACTACCACCGAAACACACTAACTTTCATAATCACTACCACTTAACGGATCCGTTACGATTTCCGTTAAGTTTATTAAAAAAAATAAAAATAAAATAAAAAATTAAAAAATAATTAAAATAAAAAAATAAACCACCCTGCCCTCCCCCCTGCCACCCCCTGCCCTCCCCCCCTGCCGGCGTCCGGCGCCCAGAATTTTTTTAATTTATTTTATTTTTTTTAATAAACTTAACGGATATCCTAACGGATTCCGTTAAGTGGTAGTGATTATGAAAGTTAGTGTGTTTCGGTGGTAGTAAAATAAAATAAAAATTTAGAAGGGTAGCAAATGTGAAACATGGTGCTTTCCCTGGTAGTAAATGTAAAATTTTCCTTTTTTTTATATCTGTCCTACATGGTAATGATTAATTCATTAACAGTTGTTATTATTATCCAGGGTTGCTCCTTTTACCTTCTACTTTAGTTATATGGGTTGTTTTAGTCGTGGTAGAATTGCAGTTAATAAGCATAACTTAAAGTTTAGTGATCAAGAGTGGTAAATCGACAATGATTTCAAACATTGGTCTTGAGTTGAAGCCTTGAAGGTGGTAGGTTAGACATAAATCTGCTGCTGCTAATGCTCTTAGTGTCTTGACGATTCTGCTGTTGCTTATGTTCTCTCTACTAAGGAAACAAAGTGTCTTTAATATCCGTACTTGTTAAGTTGTCAGATTACTCAAATGTGAAGAGTGGTGTTGTGTATTGTTTGGTCAATGATGTAGTAATTACATCATTACAAGTCACGTGCAAGGCACATGGGTTCATTATAAGTCACGTGCAAGGCACATGGGTAGGTCAACGCCGGGGTTCTAGGTCAATGCCGGAAAATAGACTCTTGTGGTGTTTGGCAACTAATTTTTAAAATTGGGTGGTTCCAGACAACAAAAAATTTTTCGGGTGGTTTTTGACAAAAAAAGTATTTTTAACGGGTGGTTTCTAACAAAATGTCCTAATTAAAAAGTTTTTTTTGGAAATTTTGACAATTACTACATTCTGTTATGGCCATTTTAGTAATTACCACCTTCTATTTTTTTTTGAAAATTACCACCTTCTATTTTCAAAAACATCAAAAGTTATCACCGTCTTACCCCCCAACTATCACGTGACGTCATTTTGGGTCCATTCTTTCCCTTTCCACCCTATTTCCCTCACATTTCTCATTCCTATTTGGATTCTCATCTCCCCTTTCACTTTTTTCCCCCCAAACCACCAATAAGTGTTCGTCAATTTTGATTTGGAGGAGTGAATTGAAGTGTTTTTGATTGTTTGGGGGAAAAGAAGTGAAAGGGGAAATGAGAATCTAAATAGGAATGAGAAATGTGAGGGAAATGTGGTAATTGTCAAAGTTATAGTGTTGAATTTTTTCCCTTGTTTAAAACTCATGGGCACATGGGACATCCGGACATGGCTCACTGAAGTCATACTCCCACATTAAATATTATATTAAATTATATGAAGGCTATTTTTCTTAAATATTACGAAAAAAAAAAAAAAAAAAACGTTGTATTGTAAATATAAAAAAACGAGCAAGTATTACATCGATAATTATGCGTGATGTCGGTTGTTGATTTAACATTACTCCATACTACATACGGTATATTTTTTTACATTATTCTTTAATTGTGCTCCGCGCGGCATTGGAAAAGGCAAACTCTTGAAGTCATCGAAAGAATAAACTCTTTATACTTCCTCCGTCCCTTAATACAAAAACTCATTTTTTTTTTTGGGTATATATAAATACAATCTCTCTTTCTATTTAAATATTGCACATTTTTTAACATTATTACTTTTTTTTTTTATGAATTGTCATATTTATTGTACTTTTAACATCAATTCTCAACACTTTCTCTCTTTGTTTATTAAATAATTTTCAATTATTATTTTTTTCTCTATCGCTATCTAACCCCACATGCACATATTTATTTTTAATCATTAGTTTTAAACAATTTATAACTTTCTTAATTCCCACACATATATACTTTAGTTTTATCCCCCTGGAAGTATCTTCTCCCTCAACTTCCCCTTTCTATCTATACTATCTATGCTAATATATTAATAAAATAATAATAATAATAATAATAATAATAATAATAATAATAATAATAATAATAATAATAATAATAATAATAATAATAAAACAACAACATTGCTAAGAACGTCCATGTGTCACGTAGTCCTCTCATTGTGCCACATCAGGGAGTGTATTCACTTACATTCTCCCCCCCCCCTCAAATTGTGTAGCTCGTCAATCCACGCTAGGTTGACCCGAGAAAGATTCTGACCCAATAAAACCCTTCATCTAAACTGTTAAAATATCCTTCAAGCTATGTAACCCCACCACTACCAATGTTCAACATATTTGAACCCTCAAATGAGTCAAATCTATTAAGTAGAAAGGAAAAAATAGTAACTGGAAAAAGAATAATAAATAGTAAATCCTAGCAAATTTTGAATGACCCCTTGATAAACTTATACAATGTCATAACTTCCTCTATAGCTCTAGTATCAAGTTGGTTCCTTGCAAGTGGCGGGAAGAACCACCAATATCCAGTACCCATAACAAACCCAACCGTCAAAGGCCCAGTTATAGCCCAATGAAAACCCAACTTTTGGCCCAAAAAATCCTTCAACGAAAACTCCAATAACACACAAAGGCCATGCAACACAAAAAACCATGTAACTTCCCACGAGGGGCTCACACGTGCCAAATAATAAAATATTAGCTCATGCATTAACCCAGACACCAGAAACGCCACCATCACACCAGTGAATGAGGCCCAATATAGGCCCAAATAATTGGACAAAAATGCCCTAGTTGGAAAAATATACAATGTGACGCAATATATCTGTTACGATGAGGTTCTACCTCTTCCCCCAAAAATCACCAAGAGAAGTTGACAAGTAAGGCTCATCGGACGGTGAAAGTAGCTCCTCACCCATGATAGACCCCACAATTTTATTGATGATCCCCATGAAAACATCAATGAGTAAATATAGCATGCAACCATGCATCACAAAGAGCAAACCTCGATTTAATGTGTCTTTGTAAATGTCGCAAATAGCCACCATAAGTTTGATAGGAAAAATATAATGGGTTTTCTAATTTGAGACAATGTGTATTTATTTTTAATTTTAATGGGAAAAGCGGCAATTAGTATAAATTTAACCAATGATAAGTGTGCAGATGATAAAGGCCCGAGATTGAAAGAGTATAAGATAAGCTTGAAGTAAGCAAGCCATGTAATGAAGAAAACAGTGATTCCGGCAGGGAGGATAGAGGAGAGAGTAAGTGGTAATATGGTAAAAGGGTGAAGATTGGAAGAAGAGAACAAAACCTAAGTTTACCTTTAGGAATTTTGTATACAATAAAATAGCAATAACAAAGAGAAGCTAATACTATTGACCATAATTGGAGCAATGCCTTTGCTTCACTTTCTACCATCATTGAGTTCTTTTTTTCTTTTGAATTTTGGGTTTAGCTTGTTTGCCATCTTAATTTTTTTTTTTATGATTAGTATGTATAAATTTAATATTGCATGACAAAGTTAGACGTCAAAAAATGTACATGTAATTCACCATTGATTTAGTTTATGTGTTACGTTATTGTATGTGTGTTCCTACTCCTATTTCTTCCTTAGAATCGGTTTCACCCACGCATGAAATATTGGCCTTGCCAAAGGTGTCTATGAAGGCGTGTGTTTGTATGTGCTTTTCTTTTTTAGGTTACTTCAATTCAATAAGAGAGAGAGAGGGAGAGAGAGAGAGATTATCAATGTAAGTAGTTTGATCATGTAAACTTGATGTTGAGATAAGAATCTAACTAGCAAATAAAGAATTGACACTTCAAAGTATGCATATACCTTCGGAGGAACTAGAAATGGAGGAAAGTTAGGCATTTACAAATGCATAACAAGGGGTATTCATGTAAATATACATATGTACAAATGAATGCATATTCTGGTATCATTGGATGATCAAATAGTACCATTGAATATACAGTGATACTATATATGCACATGATGGTATTATATATCACTACTAGAAAAATATTTATTTGCTGCTATTAATTTGCTGCATTTCTAGCAAAACGCCGCAAATTAAAATGAGTTTTACATGTACATAAATCAAAATTATTGATTCGAAGGGGTTTTTCATAAGATACGCTGCAAATGAATAATATCCACCTTTACCCTAAACCCTCTCATCCTTACTGCCTAATTCATTTTAGTCTCTCTCCCTCTTCCAACCTTCGTCTGCTTCAAAGTTCAACCACCACCTCAGTCTCTACAACCATCACCGCTTACCATCTCCACAACCGGTCGCCGCCCTTTTTCACCTTCAAATTTGTTCACCGTCGCACTCTCCACAACTCGCCTCACTATCAATTCACCTATTTGCTGTCGCTTCAGTTCAATTCGCGGAGCTGCTGTGCCCTTGTCGTCGTTGTTGAGCACTAGAGCTGCTGTGCCAGAGCTGATGTTCCCCTACCGCCGGTGTAGAGCATTTGTTCCCCTGCCGCCGGTATGGAGCCTCATTCGATGTGCCCTTTTTCACCGTCGCTCTTTTTTGTGGTAAATTGTTATTGTCGTAGCCTTTCCTTTCACTAACGCACTACCAAAGGTAATAATGCTAGAAATTATCTCTTTAATTGAGAATGAATTTTTATTTGGGTAGTGTTTTGGTTGTTTATATTTGCCCTAATTTATGTTTAATTATATGACATGTAAATTGGTGTTTGTAACTGTTTAAAATTGTTTGAAACTCTTTAGTGATTAGTTCTTGCTTTAATTGATTAGTTTTTGCTTCAAATGATTAGTTCAGAGGTAGTTTATAAGTATTCCTATTAGTCAATGCAATTGCATGTGCTATGTAGTTCTTTCGCCCATTTTGGTTTGTAATTTGCTGCATTTTTCGAGATTATGGTTGACATATGAAGGTCTCGTTTTTCTCCTTTTTCTCATTTTTTTTCATTTTTATTTATGAGGAAAGTATAAGTTAGGTTGTAAATCAAGTATTTAATGCATATGCTACTCTTTCATTACATGAAAATCTCACTGAAATACTGAATGGGCTTGACTTTTTTTAAGCTTGTATGCTAAAATTATTGTCATTATCATGTTATTTATTTGCTGATGACCAATTTGTGCTGCAAGATTCGGAATTATGATGAAAAGTCTGTTTTGTTGGAATGGCTCACAGAAATGTCAAGGTAATGCTAATGCATTTTACTAAATAATTTGGTTGTTTATTCTTAATCAACTTTAACCTCAAATTAATGAAAATTAATGGCTCACAGAATTGTTTTTTTTTTTTACTAGGCTTAGGGTACATGAGGGACAAGAGCCAAATGACTCAATGCTTGATAATGTGATTAATCGCTTAATTTGTCTCTCTTATGAATGTGGGATAATTATCTATGCCGTATGATTTAGATTTGTAAATTTTCTAGATTTTATTAAGTCCTATTGATTGTAGTGTTGTCTTGGGGTTTTATATGTAAAGTTGTGAACCTTATGTATGAATGGCAGTGAGGTTGTGGAATGGACATAGATGTGTAGAAAAAAGTAATTGGCATTCTTATGAGTTTAAAATTTTCATTAAGTGGTAGGATTTGATGAGAATTGTGAACATAAATGGGAAGTTATTTAATACTTACTTTTTATGTTTTGGAATAGTTAAGCATAGGAATGGTTCTAATATCTTATAAATTTCTTTATTATAAAATACCTGAAGTGTAATTTCAATTTGATTTAATTTTTTCTTTTAATTGTTTAGGAAGAAATCATGCTGCTAATCTGCTACTGTTGATTTCATGACTCAATAGTTTCAGTTCTTTAAGGGTTTTTTGTCTTCCAGATCCTGCTATTGCGGTTGCTGACCAAGCAAATAGAGAGGAAGCTAATTCTTGATCAGTTTTTGTGGGAAATGTGAGTATTTTTTTTTCCTATTACCAGTTTGATAGATTATCAAGACACATTTTCTGATTTTCATGATATTTCTTTTGTGATGCATACTTTATGTACTTGCAATCATACAATGTGTGATTGTAACTTATTAGGTTAATTATACATGTGCTTGACTGTATTGTGCTGTTATTAGCTTATTCATATGTTCATATGTTGCCAATGTTTTTGTGCGCTCATGATATTGAAAGGAATGGTGTCCTTCGAACAAGTGTACTATTCCGTTAGCGGGTTCAGAATTATTAGAAAGCTAATATATTCAGTAAGGTCAAGTGATCGGAATGCCTGGGTGGAGGCCGCTTCCGATCAGTAATATTAATGGATAATTAATGTTACAGCTTAATCTTGACTGAACCCTTCGGGTCACACCCAAGCATTCAACAAACCGAATCGACGAATTAATTCGGAAGGAATTAATGAGTCAACCGAGTAATATTTATTTAGACGTCGGAAGTTCGAGCTTAGAGCGTCGAAACCGAGCGTCGGAAGTCGAGTCGAAAAATAGTGAAAGACGAGACGAGAAATAGTAATAAATCAACAAAAGACCAAAATACCCCTAGCATCGGAATGCCCTAGCAAACCGAGTGCTAAGGGCGTATGGCCTAGCATGGTGGCTAGCATGCGCACCAAGCCGAGCCTAGGCTGGCTGGTGCGTGCTAGCGCACCCATGCTAGCATCGCAAGGCTAGGCGCTGCCTAGTGCGTGCTAGCATGCTAGGCTTGTGCGCGCAATGGCTAGCAAGCCATGCCGCAACAAGCTGCTGGAGCTAGCACGCTAGGCGCGCCAGCCCGCAACAGCTAGCAGCAGCATGGCTAGGCCATTGCTTGCTGCCTAGCAGCGCTGGCCGAGGCACAAGGCCAGCAGCAGCAGCCCGCACAAGCATGCTGGGCATGCTGGCCAGCAGCAGCAGCAGCCCGCATGCAAGTGCTGGGCTTGCTGGGCTTGCTGGGCGTGGCTGCCACGGACAGCAGCACATGGCAGCCCACCTTGGCTGCCTTGGTGCCCAAGGGTGGGTGCCATGTGGCTTGTGGTCCTTGAGTGTGTGGGAGTGAGTTGGCCGGTTATGGGAGAGGGAGTGGGGAGCAAGTTTGGTCCCCCCCTTCTCCAAATGGTCCTCACCTAACCACTCACATGAGCTTGCCACTTGTTGATTTATTACTAGCTTGATTATTAATTTTATTTTAGCTTTAAAATAAAATGGAAAAATCAAAGTATCCCACATTGATGGGAGAGCAAATGATACTCCCATCATTTCCTATAAATACCCAAGTATGGGCATTGGGAAAGATGCTTGAGTAAGAGTTGGAAAAGGCATCACATTTAGTGAAAACCTTTGAACTCAATATTATTACTCGGGTTTTGTTGGTCGGGTCTTGCTAACTCCAAGACATTGGACCTAGTCGGTTTTGTTGGTGCGGGTGGACTTCGTTGGAGGTCTCCGTGCGAGCGGGACTTGAAGCTTTCAAGTAAGAGCTCATTTGGAGCGAAGCACGCGTCAAGGGTAATTAGCTTATCTTAATCTTGTGATTAATTTAATTATGTTTATGGTTTTATTTATTGCGAGTGCGGTCTTGGTTTTGGGTTTGTTTTCCGCGGTGAGTCGGACTCACCAAACCCCAACAGCGGTATCGGAGCCTCGCTCGTTTATTTTTAAAATCATAATATTTTCAAGGTGTTATTATGGCTTATTTTTCTGGTTTTAAGTTGCTAATTATATTAGTAACTCGTTTTTTCAAACTTTACCTCGTATTTGAGCTATCTTCAGCCCCGAACTCAGATTTCGACCCAAAAATAGTGAATTTTGGGTGGAAAACGTGTTCTGGAAATGGTTTTACCCTCCTAGGGCTCGGTTTTTAGCCAAAAAACGACCAGAAATGCATTTTTCGAGGGATTTTTCGTTTTGACGAAAAATTTTAAGTCTTTCTAACCTTGAAATTTGGTTGCATATTTATGGTGGTTATGTAAATGGTTCTTTCCTTATTTTATATGCAATTTTAGACCACTTTAAGCATGATTACTTGGTAGTAATTGGTGCTTGAAAGTTTGGTTTTATTTTTCACATAATTGCAAATTAATTGCATTGAGTGTGAAATAGTTGTTCTTTGATGCTTCCAAGTATTAAAGATTCAATCTTTATTTATGATAAGTGATTGAAACTTTGAGTTACTAAATTCCATGAATTTTGGTTAAACTTTGTTGATTTAATCATTTTTTAGTTGATTGGAATCATAAAGTTTAAAACTTGTGATAGAAATTGGTTTATCTTCATATTGGAAGATATAATTTTTCATGAAGTCACAAGTATTAAAGTTGGAGTCTTTATTGAACTTATGTTCATTTTTCCAACTCCCTTTTATTTTGTCAAAATCTCAAGATTAATTTAAAGTGATTAAATTAATAGTGAGAAATGCCCTATTTATTTTTGTTACACCAAGTTAGACCAATTTTATTAAAGAATGATTCTTGGTAATAAATTTGGTTAATTGCTTTGGATGAATTATTTAAGTTGGACTTGTTATTTTTCATTTTTCCTCAAAAATTGATTCTAAAATTAATTTAGAATTAATTTATAATGTCACACATAAAATTCGATAATTTTCGAAGCATTAGCACGCAACACGAGGCCTAAGAGCCCCGAGCTAGCTCTCGGCCAGCTGGGCTGCTCACGCAACCCATATGTGGCTGCCGAGGCTGCTGGGTGCTTCGTGCTTAGGTGCGTGGTGCTGTGCGACTGTGTGTGCGAGGAGGGGCGTGGGCTGATGCTCGCTGCCAGCCATTTACCGCACCAGCCAGCAACAAAGCAGCAGCATGGCGCAGCAGCAGCATAGTGCTGTGCGCGCTGTGCGTGCTGCTACGCTTGGCTTGGCTGGGCGTGGCGTGTGCGAGCACAAGCAGCCCATGGGCATGCTTGGTGTTGCGGGTGTGCGAATGGGTATGTTACGTGCTTGTTGTACGGTACGTACGATCCCATAATTGGCACAATAACCCCGGGTCATTAAGGCGATGCTATTTTAAAGTTAATTTTAGCATTGCTTAATATGTAAATAAGGGCAATTTTGGGTTCCAAGTCTTAGTGCTAGGCACTTAGACATTATGGAATACGTAATTTTGCTTAACTTGTCGTTTTAATTATTTTAATTATTTTGTTTATTTAATTAAAATTTTGGAGGCTAGGCCTCGGGTTTTTGAGCGACATTTGCAAAATTAATTTTGACAAATATTTGGGTTCACCGACTTAATTAATTGGATTAGTTAAGATTGGATGCGGAATTTAGTGGGAGCGTCTCTTAGTTATTACCATAACCGGTTAAAACAACTTTGACTAGTTTAATTAGGCGTGTTAATTGAATTAACCACCTAGATTAATTACTAGTTCCCGCGCGGTTTTATGCATTGTTACTTGTTTGATCGTTGTAAAATGCATGGGCCATTCACAGATAGTGAATGGATGAATGGAATGTAAAATTCTCTCACAGGTTTTATAAAATGGCAACTAGTGGGGCCCGATTAGGATAGAAAATACGGACTGTGATCCGTGATGTATTTTTTGTAAATCTAAATACGGTCTGCGAACCGTTGAGTATTTTTGTACCTTAATATTTAGATTAGTCCTAATCGTAGTAACTAGCAATTATATTATTTGGTCAAGTCTTGAAGACGGGGTTCTTAGAAGACGAAGCCATGAAGTCTCAAAAGAAGACCTTTTGAAGACATGAAGATCTCAAGGGGTCATGCTAGTTGCCAAATGCATCTCTATTTATGTTTTCGATATATATTTATGTTTATATATATATGAATTATATGTTAGATGCATGGTTAGGATTTCGAATGTTGAGATGATTAATTAAGTTCACTTAAATCAACCAACATAGAAACCCTAGGTCCCTTAAAATTGAGTAAAACTTGCCATTCCAAAACACACTTACCAACCGAACGAGGGTAGTGGTGGGCTACGCCAAAGCGAGGCATCACTACTTCTCCAAGGAACGTAAGGCATACTAGGTATGCAAGTGGTTTTGGTTATACTCAACGATATGAGTGATGGAGTCCTAACATGTCGTGGCAAAGTGAATAAATTGTTTAGAGAGCATGGGATGCGACGATTTATTCAACCAAGAGTGGCTTGGAGCCATTAGCAAAGCGTTGCTTACCTTAGGAGATTGAGTGTTAAGACAAGCCAAAGCATGCTTAACCACTCTTTGTTTCTTTGGATCTTGGAATCGACTTATTCTCACCAAAATTGGGGACAATCTTTAATGTGTGAATAAGACGTTTTAAATAAGTTTGATTAAAACGCATGATTTCAATCTTATTTAAGTATAATGAATGGTTTTTCATTTTAAATTCTTTCAATTGTAGAATCATGTCTTCAAATAACTCAAACAACCAATTCTCGTTACGCTCAATTCTCGACAAGGAGAAACTGAGTGGGCCAAATTTTCTTGATTGGCAAAGAAATTTGCGAATTGTTCTCATGCAAGAGCAAAAGGAATATGTCCTTGATGAGGAAATGCCCGAGACTCCCAATGAGGAGGTGACTCAAGCTGCCCTAAATCGATGGCAAAGTGCCAATCGAGATGTCAAATGTATCATGTTGGCCACAATGTCTCCTGAACTTCAAAAGACTTTCTTTGAAAAGGAGACGGCTTTTGAGATCATTTCTGAATTGCAGAATATGTTCCAAGAGCAGGCCCGAACTGAAAGGTTTGAAACCCACAGGCAGATCCTTGAGAGCAAGCTCAAGAAAGGAGAGCCAGTCAGCCCACATGTACTCAAAATGATTGGATTGTTTGAAAACATGGGAAGGCTTGATGCGGGGTATTCAACTGAGATGGCAATTGACATCATTCTCCACTCGCTGCACAAAGGCTATGATCAGTTCAAGATGAACTATAATATGCACAGCATGGAGAAAACCCTCACCGAGCTTCATGGTATGTTGAAGCAAGCTGAGCAAACGCTCAAGGATGAGGGAAAGCATGACATGCTCATGATTAAAAAGGGCAAGCCGTTCAAATTTTCGGGCAAGAAGAAGAAAGGCTTTAAGGGGAAAGGTAAGAAGAAAACTTTTCCGCCTAAGTCTAAAGCTACCAAGGATAAGAGGGTAGCGTCTTCTAAATCTGATTCCGAATGTTTCTACTGTAAGAAGAAGGGACATTGGAAGAGAGATTGCCTCAAGTTCAAGGAAGATAAGAAGAACGGAACCGTTGCTTCTGAATCAGGTATATTCGTTATAGACTTTAACTTCACTAGCTTAACATCATGGGTATTAGATACCGGATGTGGCTCACACCTTTGTTCCAATTCTCAGGGACTAAAGAACGCTAGAAGGCTAGAGAAGGGAGAGATTGAACTCCGGGTCGGCAATGGAGCCAGAATTGGTGCCGTATCCGTAGGAACTCTCAGTTTGTCTTTGCCCACCGGGCTAGTTTTGGAACTCGATAATGTTTATTATGTTCCTAACATTACCAAAAACATTATTTCAATTTCGGCGTTGGACGCCAAAGGTTTTGAATTTCGAGTAAAGAACAAAGAATGTTCATTTTATCTCGATAATGTTTTATATGGTATTGCACATTCTGAAAATGGTCTTTATGTGCTTTCTTTAGACAAACAAGTTTATAATGTTTATAATGATACCAAAAGAGCTAAGACCATGGAGTCAAATCAGACTTACTTGTGGCATTGTCGTCTTGGCCACATTAACATCAAACGCATCAAGAAACTTCTACAAGAAGGTGTTCTTGACTCTTTCGGTTTAGAATCGTTTGAGAATTGCGAAGGATGTCTATTAGGCAAGATGATTAAACAGCCATTCTCCAAGTTGGGAGAAAGGGCAAGTGACTTATTGGGTCTTATACATACAGATGTATGTGGACCAATGAGCTCAACCACAAGAAATGGACATCGATATTTCATCACTTTCACAGACGACTATAGTAGATATGGCTATGTCTACCTCATGTCGCACAAATCTGAATCATTTGAAAAGTTCAAAGAATTTCAGAGTGAAGTTGAAAATCAGCTTGGCAAGAAAATCAAAGCCCTTCGATCGGATCGAGGTGGTGAATACTTGAGCCAAGAATTCGATGACCATCTGAAAGAAAAGGGTATACTTTCAGAATTGACACCTCCAGGAACTCCACAATGGAACGGAGTATCCGAAAGGAGAAATCGGACCTTGTTAGACATGGTACGATCAACAATGGGTCTTAGTGATCTTCCTATCTCTTTCTGGGGACACGCACTTCTAACTGCGGCACTAACACTGAACCGTGCTCCATCAAAAGCTGTAGAAAAGACTCCATATGAATTATGGACGAAGAAACCTCCTAGGTTATCTTTTCTAAAGATATGGGGATGCGAAGCATATGTCAAGAAATTGATCTCTGACAAACTTCATCCCAAATCTGACAAGGTTTACTTTGTGGGCTACCCAAAAGAAACCAAAGGGTATTACTTCTACAACAAATCGGAGAACAAAGTGTTTGTTGCTCGCGATGGTGTCTTTTTGGAGAAGGAACATCTTTCCAAAATGACAAGTGGGAGGAAAATCGAACTCGACGAAGTTCGTGAGGATGAGCAACAAAATCATAATGACAGTCAAAGTGCTCAAACAGCATCTGTTGACGCAGGTCAAAATGATCAAAATGTGCAAAGTCGAACCGACAATGCAAATGCTCAATCCATTACCCTACGTAGGTCTCTGAGGCCGAGATCTCAACCTGATAGATATCTTGGTTTAGTATTAACCGAGAATCAGGACATCCTGATCATGGATGGAGATGAACCGGCAACCTACAAGCAAGCGATGGCGAGCACCGACTCTGCTAAATGGCAAGAGGCCATGAGATCTGAAATGGATTCCATGTTTGATAATCAAGTCTGGGACTTGGTTGACTTACCCGAAGGTTATACACCGATCGGATGTAAGTGGATTTTCAAGATGAAAACCGACAAAGATGGAAATGTATTCATTTACAAAGCTAGATTGGTGGCAAAAGGTTACAGACAAGTTCATGGTATTGATTACGATGAAACCTTTTCACCAGTTGCAATGCTTAAATCCGTTCGGATCCTCCTAGCGATTGCTGCATATTACAACTATGAAATATGGCAGTTGGACGTCAAAACCGCCTTCCTTAATGGTTATTTGGAAGAAACTGTGTATATGACACAGCCTGAAGGTTTTGTCGACCAAAACAATGCTGGGAAAGTTTGTAAGCTTAAGAAGTCCATTTATGGATTAAAGCAAGCAAGCAGAAGTTGGAATCTGCGTTTCGATGAAGCCATCAGTAAGTTTGGTTTTATCAAGAATCCAGATGAATCTTGTGTTTACAAGAAGGTCAGTGGGAGTGACATCACCTTCCTAGTCTTGTATGTCGATGACATATTACTCATTGGAAACAGCATTCCGTTGTTAGAGTCTGTAAAGGCCTGGCTTGGAAAGTGCTTCTCAATGAAAGACTTGGGAGAGGCTCAGTACATACTAGGCATCAAGATCTATAGGGATAGATCGAAAAGGATGATTGGATTGAGTCAAAGTACTTATATTGATAAGGTACTTGCTCGATTTGGCATGGAGGAGGCCAAAAGAGGTCACCTGCCAATGTCACATGGCATAACCCTAAGCAAGAAGCAGTGTCCACAGACACCTGATGAGCGGGTAAGAATGAATCAGATTCCATATGCTTCGCTTATTGGATCTATCATGTATGCCATGATATGTACTAGGCCAGATGTGTCGTATGCCTTAAGTGCTACGAGCCGTTACCAATCAGACCCAGGAGAGGCGCATTGGACTGCGGCCAAAAATATCCTAAAGTACCTGAAAAGGAACAAGGATAAATTCCTGGTGTATGGTGGCACAAAAGATTTGGTTGTGGAAGGTTATACCGACGCAAGCTTCCAGACAGACAGAGACGATTTCAAATCGCAATCTGGATATGTGTTCTGTCTAAATGGAGGGGCGTTTAGTTGGAAGAGCGCAAAGCAGAGTACAACTGCAGATTCTACAACTGAAGCCGAATACTTGGCAGCTGCTGAAGCAGCTAAGGAGGCTGTTTGGATTCGTAAGTTCGTTGGCGAACTTGATGTTGTACCCTCTATAAAGGGTCCAATAGCCCTCTATTGTGACAACAATGGAGCTATTGCTCAGGCCAGAGAGCCTAGAGAACATCAGAAGGTCAAACATGTCAAGCGGCGATTTCACATGATTTGAGAATGGAAATCAGAGGGTGAAATCAGAATTTGCAAAGTTGGAACGGATGACAATGTAGCCGATCCACTTACTAAACCTTTGCCTCAAGTGAAGCACAACAAGCACGTTGAGGCAATGGGAATCAAGCATGTAGGAGACTGGCTTTGATTTCCTTGTTTAGTGTTTTAGTTAATTTTGAGAAAAAGTTAATGTAAGACACTAAGGAAAACCATTCATGTTTTGGAGTAATATAAAATTTCATGCAACATTTTATTACTCCGTTATGCTATTTAATTGTGGTTTAGGATTAAATAATGAGTCCATTCGATTCTGAGAATATTCAAAATAGGGTATCAAGACCAGTCTTGGTAAGGAAACACCTATTAAGTGAACATTGAATATTATAATCGAAAATTATCCCTAATCAAGGTCATTTAAACGATGGACGATTAATGACCAATTGAGATTAGTGTGTAGTCTGATTTATAGCACCGTTTCATGTGCTACGGGGACATGATTGTCATAAATCATTTGCACAGGTATTGGTTTAGAACCATACTGGATCGACCTATGAGAATACTTTAAGAAATTAAAAATTTGTCATAAGTATACTTCTCATTATGGCTATCGGAACCTATTTCCTCGACCATGAGTATTGTGAGTTCTCTTGTTTGAGTACTAGTTCGCTTTGATGTTGTCAAACGTCTGCCGTAATAGGGGATTATAACGGCAACACTCGGGCGGCTAGGTCCTCTCAGTAAGAGGAGCTACATTACAAGACTGGGAATGTCCCCCTAGTAAAATAGGGAAGATGTCTTTGTTGTATACAAGGCCTCTCGTAGAGCGAGACTGTAAAATGCATGGCCGTGCTCGGATGGATTTTAGAAATCATCTGTTTATTGACAGTCGGACTCGGAATCGGGAAACACTTCTGGACGTAATAAGGATGACAAGATAAATCTTACCTTATAGTTCATGAAGAGACATTAAGCGACATAGGAAAAGGCTGTACACAATATGAGCACTTGTCCGGAAGGACAAGTGGGAGATTGAAAGGAATGGTGTCCTTCGAACAAGTGTACTATTCCGTTAGCGGGTTCAGAATTATTAGAAAGCTAATATATTCAGTAAGGTCAAGTGATCGGAATGCCTGGGTGGAGGCCGCTTCCGATCAGTAATATTAATGGATAATTAATGTTACAGCTTAATCTTGACTGAACCCTTCGGGTCACACCCAAGCATTCAACAAACCGAATCGACGAATTAATTCGGAAGGAATTAATGAGTCAACCGAGTAATATTTATTTAGACGTCGGAAGTTCGAGCTTAGAGCGTCGAAACCGAGCGTCGGAAGTCGAGTCGAAAAATAGTGAAAGACGAGACGAGAAATAGTAATAAATCAACAAAAGACCAAAATACCCCTAGCATCGGAATGCCCTAGCAAACCGAGTGCTAAGGGCGTATGGCCTAGCATGGTGGCTAGCATGCGCACCAAGCCGAGCCTAGGCTGGCTGGTGCGTGCTAGCGCACCCATGCTAGCATCGCAAGGCTAGGCGCTGCCTAGTGCGTGCTAGCATGCTAGGCTTGTGCGCGCAATGGCTAGCAAGCCATGCCGCAACAAGCTGCTGGAGCTAGCACGCTAGGCGCGCCAGCCCGCAACAGCTAGCAGCAGCATGGCTAGGCCATTGCTTGCTGCCTAGCAGCGCTGGCCGAGGCACAAGGCCAGCAGCAGCAGCCCGCACAAGCATGCTGGGCATGCTGGCCAGCAGCAGCAGCAGCCCGCATGCAAGTGCTGGGCTTGCTGGGCTTGCTGGGCGTGGCTGCCACGGACAGCAGCACATGGCAGCCCACCTTGGCTGCCTTGGTGCCCAAGGGTGGGTGCCATGTGGCTTGTGGTCCTTGAGTGTGTGGGAGTGAGTTGGCCGGTTATGGGAGAGGGAGTGGGGAGCAAGTTTGGTCCCCCCCTTCTCCAAATGGTCCTCACCTAACCACTCACATGAGCTTGCCACTTGTTGATTTATTACTAGCTTGATTATTAATTTTATTTTAGCTTTAAAATAAAATGGAAAAATCAAAGTATCCCACATTGATGGGAGAGCAAATGATACTCCCATCATTTCCTATAAATACCCAAGTATGGGCATTGGGAAAGATGCTTGAGTAAGAGTTGGAAAAGGCATCACATTTAGTGAAAACCTTTGAACTCAATATTATTACTCGGGTTTTGTTGGTCGGGTCTTGCTAACTCCAAGACATTGGACCTAGTCGGTTTTGTTGGTGCGGGTGGACTTCGTTGGAGGTCTCCGTGCGAGCGGGACTTGAAGCTTTCAAGTAAGAGCTCATTTGGAGCGAAGCACGCGTCAAGGGTAATTAGCTTATCTTAATCTTGTGATTAATTTAATTATGTTTATGGTTTTATTTATTGCGAGTGCGGTCTTGGTTTTGGGTTTGTTTTCCGCGGTGAGTCGGACTCACCAAACCCCAACAGATATCCTCACTGACCATACAAACCCCTCCTCACAATTGGAGGTGTTATCCATAGATCAGGGATGTTGCACTATTTGAGGCTTGAGGGTGGATAGGCAACTAGGCAGTACATCCCAACTATGAATGACATCTGCAGAAATCTGTTTTGACTGCCTGACTAGCTAGGAATAGTATAGATATGCTCCTATCGCACATAGGTCTCTAATGGGGGCATCTTGTATATATATCCAGCTTAGTTGATAATCAAAAGCTTTATGCTATAGGTGATAGTATCTTTTGTATTATTGTTATTGTTATTATGTGACTCACTTGTTATTAGGTGATAGTCAAAACCTATGTGACTCAATTGTTGTCTAAATGCCATTATTTTTTATAAGTATAAAACTGAAGTATTATTGTTATTTTTATTGTTATTATTTAAATTACTTTGATGACTTACTATATACATTGTATCATGTTCATAGGTTTGCACGTCTTTAAATGAAGATCCTTACACCGATGGTGATATTGAAGAAGTGCAGAAGATATGGGCCTCATTTTTCACTAATTATTGTGTATGATCATAGTTGTTTAAAAATATTTTGTGTTTCGTTTTGGATTTATATATGTAAGTACAAAATTGAATCAAACATTTTATAATATATATTTTGATAATCTAATTTGAGTTAATCAAAGTATTATGTCCATAAACTTCAGGATTACAGGTCCTTCATGAGTATATTACACATAAACTACGGAGGTGCTGCTGAAATTTTGTTTCATTCATTATTTATTACCAAATAATAGTATTTACAAAAAAAAACAAAAAAAAATTATTAATTAGCTGCGGGTGTTGCACATAAAGCGTAGCAAATAATTCATTATTTTATTGGTGGAAAATATTTATTTGCGGGGATTTAAATAGATGACCGCTGCAAATAAATACATTGATTTGCTGCAGTTGGTACCGCAGCAAATCAATTGATTGATTTGCTGCCCTGGCGTTTGCTGCCACCTCAAAAACGCAGCAAAATAATGATTTTTGACCGCTGCAAATAAATGTTTTTCTAGTAGTGTATGCATTCGGTTGTACAAAATTTATGCATAAATAGTACCATTAAGGATTTAATGGTACCATATAAACTTTCAGTGGAACAATCAACATGTGGTCCCCCATCACGTGATACAATTCGACCAAAAAATAGGTGGGGTCCACCTATGGACATCTCTCTTCCTATCTCTCTCCTCTTTTCTCTCTCTATCATGTGTTTTAAAAATATTTTAATCAATGTTATGCATTTACATATACCTTCGTGGCTTCGTAAAAGATAAGATGATCTTACAAGTTGCAACTTATAAAAAATTTGTTGCATAACTTTGATCGGTTAGTGTGTAGCAAGTAGGTTAAGAACACGTAAAAATAAAAAGGGTTACCTACTTCGCGTCCTAGTTAAAACTTTAGCTTTGATAATGTGTATTTTTTAATAGATTAATACTTACTAGTTGTATTTTATATATTGTGATATGATTGCAAAATACGATATAGATATAGTATAATGTGATTTATTAGTAAATATTTGAAGGCTTAGAGAGGTAAGGAATATAAAGTTGTTATTAATGTAACACGCACAAATGACAAATCACAATTGCTTCAAGGTAAAATTTGAACAAGTTGAATATTGATAGCTACGAGTACCTAACTAGCTTAGCCATTGGTAAAAAAAAAAAAAAAAAGAAAAAAAAAAGGCATTTAAATTTCCTAAGTTTTACACTTGAGTCCCTTAACATTGGAGTTTTAGGCCTATATTTTAGGTTCATGGCACTATGAAATTTACATAACTATAAAAGCATTATAACATGAGATTTCACGTGAGATTTCACGTGAGATTTCGTTAGAATGTATTTCAATTTTTTAAGGATATACGAAGTATAATTGAGTAGAACAAATTAAAACATAATGGAGGGAGTAATATTTAGTCGGGTTTGTCTAACTTTGTCACGACGTCAACTAAACAATAATAGTATATTGTACTCACTCGATCTGCTCCTAAAGTTACCTAGTTTTAATTGTCTCAATGGTTTTTCCTATATTATTGTATATTACAAAGTTATCCATATATTCAAATCCCGTACAAATATGTCAAAATAACTATCATTGACTCAATTTTTATAAATCGTAGAGATAATAATTTTATAATTATATGTAGTATTATGTGCTAATAATTTTTAAGTGAGGGTATTTTAGTCATTTTGACAGAAAAAGGTTACTGAAATAGGAAAGAAATAAGTTTGTTGCAAATAATAGGTAGCATCCTTTTTTAGTAAATGTTGCAAATAATTCAAATAATTGTTAACGGAGGTAGTACATATATGTATATATATACATATACATATATGTATATATAACATATTCAAGATTTCTAGTGAAATAATGTGATGCATGAAATAACTTAAGATTGATAAAGGAACACTTATTTGACTTAATTTGTTGTGTACTTGTAAAATTACTTAAGATTCATAGCATCTCTAGTTGATCTCAGTAAAATTTCAAAATAATATTTTTATTGAATTATTTGTAAATTGATGTGTTGAAAAATAAAAGGTTAAAATAGTACATCTATCATTATATACATACTGTATATGTGGAAGACCTTACATTTTATACCACAACTTTTTAAATTTAATCTTGATATGCATATTAAGGGCCAAAAAAAAATGCATATTAAAGTTTCAAAAAAGGTTTTGTCAATTTCAAAAGTCATTTCATCTTTTGTACGGTGTACAGTGTCACATTCTCATATGATGATGTGTTGCATTTCTATTGTTTTTGATAGAGAGCTATAACTTTTCCAATATACTTTGTATGACTTTAGCCATCGTCCTCCATATATATTCATTACACATTATTAATTATAATGTTTATTGGTCACCAACTCATTTCTTCATTTACTTGCATATATTATCAGTAACCACAGCCACAAACTTGCGTAAGATATGTTACATAATAATACTTTGCCATACACCATAGTACATAGCCTTAATCAAATAATTAAAACTAAGATGATGGATTTTTACATAATACTTTGCCATAGACCATAGTACATAGCCTTAATCAAAGAATTAAACCACAGCCACAAACTTGCGTAAGATATTTTACATAATACTTTGTCCATAGTACGTTACATTTGCATCAAAAATAGTACGTTACATAGCCTTAATCACAGAATTAAATCTAAGATGATGGAATTTTTTTTTTTTTTATTTTACAACAGTCAAAAGAAGGGAAGATGATAGATGAGAGAAAAGAGATTGAATGAAACATGCTTGTATGATTTCAATATCTTTGCCCTTAGAATTTCTTTGCTATCAAGCAAAGTTGTTGTTTCTTATGCATAATAAGACCAGGGAGCACATTGGTGTCGTCAATGTCTTCCATGTTTAAACCATCAGGCAATTCCCAATCAAAAGAATATAACAAATTGGCTAACACAAGCTCAAGGCTTGCTAGACCAAAATTCGCGGCAGGGCACATCCTTCTTCCACCCCCAAAATGAATCATTGACATTGTTACTTTCCCTTTCAAATCCATTGAACTGCCAATAAACCTCTCTGGCATAAATATTTCTGGGTCTTTCCAATATTTTGGGTCTCGTCCAATAGCCCATGCATTAAGAATTACTATAGTATCCGGTAAAATGTCATATCCTTCAATAATGCTTTCACAAACCGTTTCACGTGGAATGAGTAATGGGGACGGTGGGTGTAGCCTACATGTTTCTTTCACTACTGCTTTGAAGTATTCAAGTTTTGAGAGATCGCCTTCCAATATAAAACCTTTATTTTGTACCTTGCTTCTTAGCTCTTCTTGTACTTTTTTCATTGGAACGGGGTTCTTTATTAGCTCTGTAAGTGCCCAAATTACCCAAGCTGTTGTGGTATTTGCTCCTCCACTAAAAAGATTCTACAAGTACATCAGATTTTATTGGTATCACCAAATAATTGAACAATGGTTCAAAAATTAAAAGTTAAAAAAATAAGGGAATTTTGACTTTTACCACCTTCAAATAACCACTTAATTGAATTTACCAGCTCCAAAAAAAAAAGATTTACTTTACCACCAACAAAAATTCCAAAACTTTGATTTTACCACCAACTAACGGATTCCGTCCATGAATCCGTTAGTAGGGCCCACCTTTTTGATGTTTCTTCTTCATCTTCCCCGATTTCCATATCAACCCAGCCGGCAACGAAATTAACTCATCGTGGCTGGTCGGAATTTCGTGTGGGGGCAAGGGAGGGGTCGGAATTTGGTGTAGACTAGGGAGGTGGTAGGAATTAGGCGGTGGTTAGGGTTTTAGGTGTGCGGATTGGTGGTGGCTAGGGTTTTAAGAGTTGTTGGAATTGGGGGGGGGGGGGCTATATGGGTGGTCGGAATTTGGTGGCTAGGGTTTTGAGGTCGGAAATTGGTGGAGAGTGGGGTCGAATTGAAATCGATGCGGTGGCTGTGGCTGTGCGATGCGATTGGGGGGTCCTTCGTCAGGTGCGGTACGGTGGTAGTGGTTAGGTGGTGGGTTGGTCGTAGCGGTTAGGTGGTGGCTAGGGTTTTTAGGTCGGAAGTTAGTGAAAAGGGGTCGAAATTGGCACGGTGGCTGTGGCTGTGCGGTGCGGTGCGGTGGTAGCTGTTAGGTGGTGGGGCTGGTAGCGGTTAGGTGGTGGGGGCTGGTCGTAGCGGTTAGGTGGCGGGGCTGGTCGTAGCCGGTCCGGTGGTGGGGGTCCCGAAGGTGGCAGCAACTACCGGTTGATGGATGAGGATTTTTAAATTTTTTTGTTTTTTTTTTTAATTTTTGTTTAAAACTAACCCAATAATATGGCGACACGTGTGCAAGGAAGGCCCCACTAACGGATTTATGGACGGAATCCGTTAGTTAGAGGTGATTGGTGGGAAAATTGATGTTTTATTTTTTTATGAGGTGGTAAAGTAAATCTTTTTTTTTTTTTGGAGGTAGTAAATTCAATAAAGTCGTTATTTCAAGGTGGTAAAAATCAAAATTTCCAAAAAATAATTAAAAATTTGCACATTTAGTTAAAAAATTATGTATGCATTTAAAATTCTTTTCATCCTTTTCACTTGATTATGTATATACAAAGTATAAATATTCATGAAACACTTACCATTAGAATTGCTTTAATATGGTTCATTGTGAGCTTATATGCAAATGAAGTATCATTCCTGAGGCGGAGAAGAATATCAACTATATCTTCTTGCTCTAATTCAAGCTTGTTTTTGTTAAGATGGTCGTTAATAATGTTTTCATAAACCGCATCTAAGCCATTAAAGGTCTTCTCAAGCTTAGAGGATTGTCCACTTAGTTTATCAAGCACACCTCCAAGAGGAAAATGATCACTATAGAAGAAGGCTGCGAACATCGTTTGGATTTCTGATAGAAGGCTATGGTATCTGCTTCCTAACTCTTCTTTATCGCTGTATCTGTGCATTTTCAAACAACAAATACACCAATATTATTCATAGATTTGATGGAGTTATAGTTGTATACTTGTATTGAAATTTAATAAAGCTAAAGGTTTTATTTGTCAAGTGGTATGTGTTTTTATACATTAGCCAAGGATTTGTTATTAGTACTCTCTTCGTCCCTAAATTATATTCCTATTTCTCTCTATTATCTGGGGAATAAATGCTAAATTTAGGAATGTAATTTAAGGACGGAGGGAGTACTCAAATCATGATATAAATTGCAACAGTTTGACATAAATATTTCCGGCACTCTAATAAAGTGCAAATACGCATTAGTGTTATACGTACCTCTTGCCAAACATGATCCTGCTAGAAGTTGAGCTTGCATAATTGAGAATCAATTGACTCAAATTGACGACTTTAGAAGCAGAAGATAGAGAAGAAACCTCTTGAATCAGCCTTGAGACTTCATCATGGCGTATTGAAGCGAACAAATGGACCTTCTTCGAGCTTAGGAGATGGACAATTAGTACCTTCTTCATCTCTTTTGAATAATCACTATATGGACTAAGGGCTACGTCTAACCCACCGTAACTTAACCTCTTTCTTCCGACCGTGAATGGTCTATTACAAAAATTCTTATCTTGCGTTTGAAAGACCTCTTGGGCTAACTTTGCCGATTGTATGACAACCATAGGTTTACTCATTAGCCGGAGCGCGAAAATTGGGCCATAGGACTTGCCTAGTTTGGAATAGTAGACGTGAGTGTTTAAGGGTTGAAATTGGTGGAGGTTTCCAATTAAGGGAAGCCCTTTTGGTCCAGGAGGAGGGCGAAATCGCTGTCTTTTACCATTTTTGGAAAGTATTGCAAGAAAGATGATAGAAAGAGCCGCAAAAAGAAGTAAGTGGACTAACATTTGTTTTGAAAGTTGGTATTTGTAGTAAACTTTTTATTTTTTTTGGCTAATTGTTCATGTGTTTACCATGCAACTAAGCAAGACTATTTATAGTGAGGTGTAAACATATTTTTTAAGGGGTTTTCAGTGCGGCAGGCCACACCGTGTGACATGGGTTATTGGTTTTGTCCGGGGCTACTTGTATGGGTTATTCATCATTCAGGGATTACTTGTATTTTTTTTGTTTCAAAGGTTACTTGTATCGGTTACTTTAGGGGTTACCTATTCAAGGATTATTTTAAGAGGTTACGTATTTAAGAGTTACTGATAGGAGTTACTTATTCAGTTGCTTAGTGCGAATCCCGTGTGAGAGTAATCTCTGACGGACCGAGTAACTCTTGAATAAATAATTAGCCCTATAATTTACCCTTGGCCAAACAAGTAACCCCAATATAAGTAATAATTCAAGAATAAGTAATCCCTGACCAAATGAATAACCTACTACAAGTAACCCTTGATCGAACAAGTAACACCAAAATAAGTAACTATCTGACCAAACAAGTAACCCCTGACCAAATGAGTAACCCCCTACAAGTGACCTCATACCAAACCTTCATACAAAGCCAGTAACACCCTACAAGTAACCCCTGACCAAAACCAGTAACACTCTACTGGTAACCATTGACCAAACCAGTAACACCCTACAAATAACCCCTGCCGCACCATGTGGCGGCCAGCCGCATACAAAAATTTGTGAATTTTTTTAACCCAATTGCCATAGTTTGAATAAGACTATCACATTTGCTTTTATATTCGATTATGTGTGGATTCTAATCGGCTATGAGTTAGTTAACTAACAAAAAAAAAACATACTTAGTATAACTGGTATTATAGTGACTTAAAATTACTCTTTTTTACTTGTGACGATGCATTCATCGATTATAAAATTAAAGTCTGGTAGACTCTAAGTTATTAGGGTTTCAACCTAGCTAATCATACACATCTAACTAATTCGGTGGAAGTTTTTGGGATAGTACTTGCATGTAATTGTTGTTTATATCTCAATTCACACTTATTAATAACTAGTTGTGTAGCACGCGGTCTCCCAATTACAATGATAATTGTCCGTAAATCATGTATATGGTGGTGTTGTTACATGTCAATTAAATTTGAAGTGTCTAAATTTTGTTAGCATTTTAATTATTACAACATTTTCGACTTACATTCGTTTATTTAGAAACAAATTGGTATTTTGGTACGAAATAAAAAATAAAAGAAATTATTTATCCCTTTTTCAATTCCATATTCAAATTGAATGAAATTGTTTAACACTAATTAGTATTGGTGCGAATTGGTCACACTAAAAATATACTTTGTAACATTATTTAATTATGAATTTCATTCTATTTCAACATCGTCTTAAAATTTATTAGGTTAATTTGGAAACCCATTATTGTTTTTGATTTGTATTTCAAGAGTATGTACTAAACAAAAGAAGTTTTGTAATCACTGGTTATATATGTTTTATGATTTTAATATGCAACTAGTGTGTGGCCGGGACGATGCACCGCGTTGCTAGTTTAATTATACTTGTTTAATTTGATAATCAAATTGATTGTTTAGATAGTAAGATTTGTGGTTTCGAGTTTAACTCTTGCTATAAACATTTTTTAGTTATCAAACTCAATCATTACATAATGGAAAGCAAATCAACTTATCTAAGTTAATTATTATTTTGTTATATAAATAAACACAACTAATAAATGACTATGATGGTAAGACTATTAACTTAAGACTTGTTGGTCTTGAGTTCAAGTCTTGTTATAAGCATTTTTTAGATGCAATCCTAATACATGTGTAAATGACATGTCATGTTTATATTGACATGTGACGCATATTGTTGACAAGTCGAACTTAAAAAGGGTGACACGTGAAATGTATTCTGTTTAAGGAACGCTTTTAATATATAAAAAAATAAATAAATAAATATAGATAGATTAGTGAAAATCATTTGTAAAAAGGTTGTATCCTGAAGTAGTGGTCTTCAATCTACTACTAGTCTACTAGTAGAATTAAATGGCACACATTTTGCATTGATAGATTGAGTCAACATCAGAATTGTATCAATTGTAGAGAAACAAAAACGTTTAAAATTGTGTCACAGTACAAGTGAAATATGTATAGTAGTGTGCAACATTAGTGTCCTACCACATATATATAAGAATCGAGGCTATAATAAGAACTAGGAACTAATCAAAACCCTTAGATCATGTTAATCGGACGATCAACATGCTTCCCGTGTCATTAATGACATTTTCGTTATATTTCAACTTTACAAAGTGATTTTCAGTTTCATTTCTAAAAAGTAAATGAAAAGTTAGTAAAAGTAAATGAAATTAGTCATAAAGTAAATGAAAATTGCCTTAAAAGTTAAAAAACAAGAAAAAAAAGTTTAAAAATTCGCGAAATTACGAAAATGTCAATAATGAATGCGGGAGAGATGTGAGTCGTCGGATGTAGGGTGATTTAAGGCTGAGATTGGTTCCTAGTTCCTATTATTCAACGAGGTTCTCACATGAGATTGGTTCCTAGTTCCTTTTTTTTTTTTTTTTTTTTTTTTGCAACTTTTTAAAAACTTGAAAATTGTAAGCAAATATATTACTAGTATAATGAATATTATTTTTCAAATTAACAGGATATTTTAAACTATGACATTAGAATTTTCCAAAAACAAAAACAAAAACAAAAATATAAGAAAAAAGAAAAAAAAACACCTTAAAGTGAACCAAACCGGTTCAAAGGAAAATAAGAAATAAGTAATTTTATTCCAAGTCAATAATTTAACTAGTTTTTGGAATTAAAATTTATAATTAATTGTTTTGGTAAATACTTTTGTAAAATTAGCCATTTTGGTAAAAGACTCATCTACAATTAAAACCTTATTTGTACCTTAATCTTTCAAATGGCCAGGCAAAATAAATATATACATATATAATATTGATCAATATTGAAAGAGAGAATTTGAATACTCCCTCCTTTTTAAAATACTTGCTCTATTTCTCCATGCGCGGAGTTTTAGGAGAAATTGGAGAAAATAATAAAATATGAAGGTAGTGGGGTTAATGGAAGAATAAAAATTATAAAAAAGCAAAAGTAGGTGAGAGAATTAGAGGAGATAGAATAAGAAATTAATAAAATATAATTTATGTTGGGTCCATTAGTTGAGAGAAATGAAATAAATCTTATAAAAGCTTTCCAAATAAAGAAATAGAGCAAGTTTTTAAAAACGGCCAAAAAAAAAAAATAATAAAAAAAAAAGTGAAGCAAGTATTTAAAAATGGATGGAGTACCTACCAATTCAATCAAATAAAGTGCTATTCCTAAAATAATTGATTGATTAATTAATTGACATATAGACTACCACCCTAGTATGATATGTTATTCACCTTTTACATGTTTTTTCTATTTGAGATGAACTAAATCATATCCTAATTCATATACGGATTTTTCAATTAACATTTAGGTGTTGTGTATTCAATCATAAATTTGTGTATGCGTCTGGCCACATTGTGCGGCTGGGGCTACTTGTAGGTATTATTTGTATTCTGGGATTACTTGCTTGTAGGGTGTTATTGATTTTGGTCAGGGTATTACTTGTATTCAGGGGCTACTTGTATGGTGTTTTTGGTTTTGCTCAGGAGTAGGGAGTTACTGGTTTGGCATGGGGGTTTGGTCTGGGGTTACTTGTAGGGGTTACTCAGAATACAAGTAACACCTATAAGTAACCCCAAAATACAAGTAACCCCTAACAAAATCAGTAACACCCTACAAATAACTCTTGTCGCACTAAAAAAACCTCTGATATTCAATTAGAAAAAAAGATGTCTTTTGTTATAATTAGAGTGAGCCACAAAGGTATTATCAATTAAAATAAATTAAAATTGGAAAGAAAACTTCGCTTGTAATTTACTTCCTCTGTTTTGTAATACACAACGCTTCTTTAAAATAGAAATGTAATAATAATGTAATTTACAACACATTATAATTAAAAAGTTTTTTTTGTTAAAAGTTACTATCTCCGTTTCTTTTTACTACCTCCGTTACATATTAGTTGCAACTTTGGAATATTTTATATCTCACAAATAATCCCCAAAGTTGCAACTAATATGTAACGGAGGTAGTAGTTGACACGTATTCCTTTTTAGGAAGTTTTTTTTTAGTTGACACATTTCCTTTTGGGGTAAATTTTTTACCTTGCATTTACAAGGTACTTTACTAACCTTTTCACTCTCTCTCACTCTCTCTCCTCTCCTTAATATATGTGCCTAAATCAAACGCGTCAACTAAATAAAAACGGAGAAAGTATAGTGTTGTCATATATTATTTTCCTCGTTACTCATGGGCACACGGGACATGGCTCACTAAAGTCATACTCCCATATTAAATATGATATAAAATTATATGAAGGCTATTTTTCTTAAATGTTACGAAAAGAAAAAAAACGTGTATTGTAAATATAAAAAACGAGCAAGTATTACATCGATAATTATGGGTGATGTCGGTGTTGATTTGACATTACTCCGTACTACATACTGGTATATTTTTTACATTATCTTTAATTGTGCTCCGCGTGGCATTGGAAAAGGCAAACTCTTGGAGTCATAGAAAGAATAAACTCATACTACTCCCTCCGTCTCTTAATACAATGTCTCATTTTCTTTTTGAGTAAATATAAATACAATAACTCTTTCTATTTAAATATTGCATATTTTTTAACATTATTAC
Source organism: Chenopodium album (assembly GCF_948465745.1). Taxonomy (NCBI): domain Eukaryota; kingdom Viridiplantae; phylum Streptophyta; class Magnoliopsida; order Caryophyllales; family Amaranthaceae; genus Chenopodium; species Chenopodium album. Next base: position 39,757,516 of record NC_137855.1, read on the forward strand.
TTTTTTTTTATGAGTTGTCATCTTTATTATACTTTTAACATCAATTCTCAACACTTTATCTCTCTGTCTGTTAAATTATTTTCAATTATTGTTTCTTTCTCTATCTCTATCTAACCCCACAAGCACATATTTACTTTTAATCATTAGTTTTAAAAAATTTACAACTTTCTTGGTTCTCGTACATATATACTTTAGTTTTATCCCCCTAGAAGTATCTTTCTCCCTCAACTTCACCTTTCTATCTATACTATCTATGCTAATATATTTTTTAAAAAAATGCTAAGAACATCCATGCGTCACATAGTCCCCTCATTGTGCTACATCGCCCAATCTACTCCGTAATGACAATTATATTAGAGGGAGGGTATTCACTTACCTCCCCTCTCCCCCCCCCCCCAAATTGTGTAGCTCGTCAATCCATGCTAGGTTAACCCGTGAAAGATTTTGGCCCGATATAACCCTTCATCTAAACTGTAAAAAATATCCTTCAAGCTATGTAAACCCACCACTACCAATGTTCAACATTTTTGAACCCTCAACTCTATTAAGTGGAAAGGAAAAAAAATAATAAATAATCCTAGCAAATTTTGAATGATCCCTTAATAAACTTATACAATGTCATTACTTCCTCTATAGCTCTAGTATCAAGTTGGTTCCTTGCAAGTGGTGGGAAGAACCACCAATATCCAGTAACCATAACAAACCCAACCGTCAACGGCCCAGTTACAGCCCAATGTAAGCCCAACTTTTGGCCCAAAATATCCTTCAATGAAAACTCCAACAACACACAAAGACCATGCAACACAAAAAACCATGTAACCTCCCACGAGGGACTCACACGTGCCAAATAACAAAAAATTAGCTCATGCATTAGTCCAGACACCAAAACGCCGCCATCACACCAGATAGAGAGGCCCAATACAGGCCCAAATAGTTAGTAAAAAATGCTCTGGTTGGAAAATATACAGTGTGACGCAGTATATCTGTTACGACAAGGTTCCACCTCTTCCCCCAAAAATCACCAAGAGATGTTGACAAGTAAGGCTCATCGGACGGTGGAAGTAGCTCCTCACCCATGATAGACCCCACAATTTTATTGATGATCCCCATGAAAACATCAATAAGTAAATATAGCATGCAACCATGCATCACAAAGAGCAAACCTCGATTTAATATCTCTTTGTAAATGTCGCAAATAGCCACCATAATGGTGGAAATTACCATCTTCCACCAGGAGTTTGATAGGAAAAAGATAATGGGTTTTCTAATTTGAGACGATGGGTATTTATTTTTAATTTTAATGGGAAAAGCGGAAATTAGTATAAAATTAACCAATGATAAGTGAGCAGATGATAAAGGGCCGAGATTGAAAGAGTATAAGATAAGCTTGAAATTAGCGAGCCATATAATGAAGAAAACAGTGATTCCGACAGGGAGGATAGAGGAGAGAGTAAGTGGTAATATGGTAAAAAGGGTGAAGATTGGAAGAAGAGAACAAAACCTAAGTTTACCTTTAGGAATTTTGGATACAATAAAATAGCAATAACAAAGAGAAGCTAATACTATTGACCATAATTGGAGCAATGCCTTTGCTTCACTTTCTACCATCATTGAGTTCTTTTTTTCTTTTGAATTTTGTGTTTAGCTTGTTTGCCATCTTAATTTTTTTTATGATTAGTATGTATTAATTTAATATTGCATGACAAAGTTAGACGTCAAAAAATGTACATGTAATTCATCATTGATTTAGTCACTAGTAGAAAAATGCAAAAAGGCACCGCTCAATGGCCACCGGTTTTCGAAAACCGGTGGGAAAAAGTAAGGGGAAAATGGGCGGGATTTTGGGGGATTAGTATTGCCACCGGTTCGGTTTGAACCGGTGGGAAAAATATTAAACCCACCGGTTCAAAACCGGTGGCTTAATTTTTTTTTAAAAAAACCGCCCCCCTTTATAAACCCCTAACCCTAACACTCTCCCCTCACTCAGCCTCTCTCCTTCACTCTCCCCTCTCCTCCTTCTCTCTCCTGTCTCTTTCTCTCTCCTCTCCTCTCCTCTCTCCTGCGATCCTCCTCTCCTCCTTCCTCCTTTATCTTTCTCTCTCCTCTCCTTCTCTATCTCTCCTGCAAACTCACCCCCCCTCTCCTTCTCTCTCGCTGCCCTCCTCTTCTTTCCCCTCAACGGCCACTACCACCACCGCCACCAACCACCGCCGAAGACATTCATCAACAACATCCCTCTTTTCTCACGCATTTGTGGTGATGGTTTTAGGCAAATTAATGGTTTTCAGGGTCAAATTCCACCATGAAAATGCTAGATCTAGCATTTTCATGGTCGAATTTGACCTTATTAGACCAAGTTCGAGGGAATTTCGAGGCTTTTTTTACTTTTAAGGTTCGTTTTAATATTTTTGCTTTTGATTTTTTTATTAAATTTTTGGTATTAGGTTGGCGGGTTTGATTGTCGGTTTGGTGGTGGTGGTCGTACGTGTTGAGGGTTTTAGGTGGGTGGGTTGGAGGAGTTTGGGTTCGGTCAAGGTTGGTTGTTCAGGTTGGTAGATCTAGATTTGAATGGGTTTGGTGGGGGTACGGTCAGGGTTGGTGGTATTAGGTGGGAGGTTTGTGGGAGGTGGGTGGTTTTAGGTGGTAAAGTCGTGGGTTGTGGGTGTTGGGTTGTGGGTGTTGGGTTGTGGGTCGTGGGTGGTAGGTTGAGGGTCGTGGGTTACGTTATGGGTTTAATTTCTAGGTTAAGTGTTCTTTTTTTTTTAATTTTCTTTGCAGTTTCTTATGTGATTTTATTAATTTTAATTTGGTGTATTTATTCATGCAGGTATTAGTTTATGATTGTGAAGATTGAAGATGTTGATGTTGTAATTTTCTTTTTTTGATTTTGTGATTTTTTTTCTTTTTATTTTTATATTGTAATTTTTGTTCTTTTGCATGTAATAATATATTTCAAGTGATTATAATATATTTCTGGGTTCAATATATTTTGGCAGATTTTTTTTTGCAGATTTTGATTTTTAATTGTGTTTAAATTTTTTGTTATTTTTTGCAGATCTATTGCAGATTTAAGATTAATTCAAAGTGGTTTTTTTTTTAAAAAAAAAATTGTAAATTGACTATTTATTAAAAAAAAGATGTTTATTATGATTATATGTAATTGTCTCTAGATTTTTAAGTGAAAAAATTGAAAAAAAAAAAAATTTGTTTTTTTTGGGCATTATTGCCATCGGTTCCACCGACAAACCGGTGGCAATACTTATTAATACCAAAAAAAAAAAAAAATGCGGGAAGTCTTATTGCCACCGGTACCGGTTAACCGGTGGCAATAAGTCTTTTTGCCACCGGTTTTGAACCGGTGGCCTTTTCTTCGGTTTATTGCCACCCCCCAAATGACCACCGGTTCAAAACCGGTGGCCTTGGGGGGTTTTGAACCGGTGGCCAATTCACATTTTCGTGTAGTGAGTTTATGTGTTACGTTATTGTATGTGTGTTCCTACTCCTATTTCTTCCTTAAAATCGGTTTCATCCACGCATGAAATGTTGGCCTTGCAAAAGGTGTCTATGAAGGCGTGTGTTTGTATGTGCTTTTCTTTTTTAGGTTAATTTAATTCAGAGGGGGGGGGGGGGGGGGAGAGAGAGAGAGAGAGAGAGAGAGAGAGAGAGAGAAAGAGAGAGAGATTATCCATGTAAGTAGTTTGATCATGTAAACTTGATGTTGAGATAAGAACCTAACTAGCAAATAAAGAATTGACACTTCAAAGTATGCATATACCTTCATGGCTTCGTAAAAGATAAGATGATCTTACAAGTTGCAACTTATAAAAAATTTGTTGCATAACCTTGATCGGTTAGTGTGTAGCAAGTAGGTTAAGAACACGTAAAAATAAAAAAGGTTACCTACTTGGCGTCCTAGTTAAAACTTTAGCTTTGATAATGTGTATTTTTTAATAGATTAATACTTACTAGTTGTATTTTATATATTGTGATATGATTGCAAAATACAATATAGATATAGTATAATGTTATTTATTAGTAAATATTTGAAGGCTTAGAGAGGTAAGGAATATGAAGTTGTTATTAATGTAACACGCACAAATGACAAATCACAATTGCTTCAAGGTAAAATTTGAACAAGTTGAATACTAATAGCTACGAGTACCTAACTAGCTTAGCCATTGGTAAAAAAAAAAGGCATTTAAATTTTCTAAGTTTTACACTTGAGTCCCTTAACATTGGAGTTTTAGGCCTATATTTTAGGTTCATGGCACTATGAAATTTACATAACTATAAAAGCATTATAACATGAGATTAGACGTGAGATTTCGTTAGAATGTATTTCAATTTTTTAAGGATATACGAAGTATAATTGAGTAGAACAAATTAAAACATAATGGAGGGAGTAATATTTAGTCGGGTTTGTCAAACTTTGTCACGACGTCAACTAAACAATAATAATATATTGTACTCACTCGATCTGCTCCTAAAGTTACCTAGTTTTAATTGTCTCAATGGTTTTTCCTATATTATTGTATATTACAAAGTTATCCATATATTCAAATCCCGTACAAATATGTCAAAGTAACTATCATTGACTCAATTTATATAAATCGTAGAGATGATAATTTTATAATTATATGTAGTATTATGTGCTAATAATTTTTAAGTGAGGGTATTTTAGTCATTTTGACTGAAAAAGTTACTGAAATAGGAAAGAAATAAGTTTGTTGCAAATAATAGGTAGCATCTTTTTTTAGTAAATGTTGCAAATAATTGTTAACGGAGGTAGTACATATATGTATATAAACATATACATATATGTATATATAATATAACATATTCAAGATTTCTAGTGAAATAATGTGCATGCAAGAAATAACTTAAGATTGATAAAGGAACACTTATTTGAATTAATTTGTTGTGTATTTGTAAATTGTAAAATTACTTAAGTTTCATAGCATCGCTAGTTGATCTCAGTAAAATTTCCAAATAATATTTTTATTGAATTATTTGTAAATTGATGTGTTGAAAAATAAAAGGTTAAAATAGTACATCTATCATTATATACATATTGTATATGTGGAAGACCTTACAATTTATACCTCAACTTTTTAAATTTAATCTTAATATTCAATATTCATATTAAGGGCCAAAAAAAATGCATATTAAAGTTTCAAAAAAGGTTTTGTCAATTTCAAAAGTCATTTCATCTTTTGTACGGTGTACAGTGTCACATTCTCATATGATGATGTGTCGCATTTCTATTGTTTTTGATAGAGAGCTATAACTTTTCCAATAGACTTTGTATGACTTTAACAACCCTTTTTTAAAAAGTGGAATATTAATTCGATCGTCCTCCATATATATTCATTATATATTATTAATTATAATAATGTTTATTGGTCACCAACTCATTACTTCATTTACTTGCATATATTATCAGTAACCACAGCCACAAACTTGCGTAAGATATGTTACATAATAATACTTTGCCATAGACCATAGTACATAGCCTTAATCAAATAATTAAAACTAAGATGATGGATTTTTACATAATACTTTGCCATAGACCATAGTACATAGCCTTAATCAAAGAATTAAACCACAGCCACAAACTTGCGTAAGATATTTTACATAATACTTTGTCCACAGTACGTTACATTTGCATCAAAAATAGTACGTTACATAGCCTTAATCACAGAATTAAATCTAAGATGATGGAATTTTTTTTATTTTTTTTTTTTATTTTACAACAGTCAAAAGAAGGGAAGATGATAGATGAGAGAAAAGAGATTGAATGAAACATGCATGTATGATTTCAATATCTTTGCCCTTAGAATTTCTTTGCTATCAAGCAAAGTTGTTGTTTCTTATGCATAATAAGACCAGGGAGCACATTGGTGTCGTCAATGTCTTCCATGTTTAAACCATCAGGCAATTCCCAATCAAAAGAATATAACAAATTGGCTAACACAAGCTCAAGGCTTGCTAGACCAAAATTCGCGGCAGGGCACATTCTTCTTCCACCCCCAAAATGAATCATTGACATTGTTACTTTCCCTTTCAAATCCATTGAACTGCCTATAAACCTCTCTGGCATAAATATTTCCGGGTCTTTCCAATATTTTGGGTCTCGTCCAACAGCCCATGCATTAAGAATTACTATAGTTTTGGGTAAAATGTCATATCCTTCAATGACGCTTTTACAAACCGTTTCACGTGGAATGAGTAATGGGGACGGTGGGTGTAGCCTACATGTTTCTTTCACTACTGCTTTGAAGTATTCAAGTTTTGAGAGATCGCCTTCCAATATAAAACCTTTATTTTGTACCTTGCTTCTTAGCTCTTCTTGTACTTTTTTCATTGAAACGGGGTTCTTTATTAGCTCTGTAAGTGCCCAAATTACCCCAGCTGTTGTGGTATTTGCTCCTCCACTAAAAAGATTCTACAAGTACATCAGATTTTATTGGTATCACCTAATAATTGAACAATGGTTCAAAAATTAAAAGTTAAAAAAATAAGGGAATTTTGACTTTCACCACCTTCAAATAAACACTTAATTGAATTTACCACCTCCAAAAAAAAAGATTTACTTTACCACCAACAAAAATTCCAAAACTTTGATTTTACCACCAACTAACGGATTCCGTCCATGAATCCGTTAGTAGGGCCCACCTTTTTGATGTTTCTTCTTCATCTTCCCCGATTTCCATATCAACCCAGCCGGCAACGAAATTAACTAATCGTGGCTGGTCGGAATTTCGTGTGGGGGCAAGGGAGGGGTCGGAATTTGGTGTAGACTAAGGAGGTGGTCGGAATTAGGGAGTGGTTAGGGTTTTAGGTGTGCGGATTGGTGGTGGCTAGGGTTTTAAGAGTTGTTGGAATTGGGGGGGGGGGGGGGCTATATGGGTGGTCGGAATTTGGTGGCTAGGGTTTTGAGGTCGGAAATTGGTGGAGAGTGGGGTCGAATTGAAATCGATGCGGTGGCTGTGGCTGTGTGGTGCGGTTGGGGGGTCCTTCGTCAGGTGCGGTACGCTGGTAGTGGTTAGGTGGTGGGTTGGTCGTAGCGGTTAGGTGGTGGCTAGGGTTTTGAGGTCGGAAGTTGGTGAAAAGGGGTCGAAATTGGCGCGGTGGTTGTGGCTGTGCGGTGCGGTGGTAGCTGTTAGGTGGTGGGCTGGTAGCGGTTAGGTGGTGGGGGCTGGTCGTAGCGGTTAGGTGGCGGGGCTGGTCGTAGCCGGTCCGGTGGTGGGGTCCCGAAGGTGGCAGCAACCACCGGTTGATGGATGAGGATTTTAAAAAAAAATTTTGTTTTGTTTTTTAATTTTTGTTTAAAACTTACCCAATAATATGGCGACACGTGTGCAAGGTAGGCCCCACTAACGGATTTATGGACGGAATCCGTTAGTTAGAGATGATTGGTGGGAAAATTGATGTTTTAATTTTTTATGAGGTGTTAAAGTAAATCTTTTTTTTTTGGAGGTGGTAAATTCAATAAAGTCGTTATTTCAAGGTGGTAAAAATCAAAATTTCCAAAAAATAATTAAAAATTTGCACATTTAGTTAAAAAATTATGTATGCATTTAAAATTCTTTTCATCCTTTTCACTTGATTATGTATATACAAAGTATAAATATTCATGAAACACTTACCATTAGAATTGCTTTAATATGGTTCATTGTGAGCTTATATGCAAATGAAGTATCGTTCATGAGGCGGAGAAGAACATCAACTATATCTTCTTGCTCCGATTCAAGCTTGTTTTTGTTAAGATGGTCATTAATAATTTTTTCATAAACCGCATCTAAGCCATTAAAGGTCTTCTCAAGCTTAGAGGATTGTCCACTTAGTTTATCAAGCACACCCCCAAGAGGAAAATGATCACTATAGAAGAAGGCTGCGAACATTGTTTGGATTTCGGATAGAAGGCTATGGTATCTGCTTCCTAACTCTTCTTTGTCGTTGTATCTGTGCATTTTCAAACAACAAATGCACCAATATTATTCATAGATTTTATGGAATTATAGTTGTATACTTGTATTGAAATAAAGCTAAAGGTCTTATATGTCAAGTAGTTTGTGTTTTTATACATTAGCCAGAGATTGGTTAATTAGTACTCTTCTTTGTCGGTGTATTTGTGCAATATCAAACAACAAAAGCACCAAATATTATTCATTGATCTTATGGAGTATGTATTATGTAACTAAGCTGAATGGATGGGAGTAAATGAAAAAGGGTTGTTTATTTATCAAATTGAATTATATTAATATGTTTTCACTTGTTACTATTATATTTCATGGTTTGCTAGTTAAGATTTTAGTGTGTAATGGTGAGGTCAAGAAATCATTAGCCAAAGGAAGAGTAACATGTAACACCTAGACTTATTTTGGACGTATTTTGATATAAATTAGCAAGAATAATTTGACAATTACCACCTTCTGTTATGTCCATTTTAGCAATTACCACCTTGTATTTTTTTTTTTTAAATTACCACCTTCTATTTTCAAAAATATCAAAAGTTACCACCTTCTTGCCCCTCAACTACCACGTGACGTCATTTTGGGATCATTCTTTCCCTTTCCTCCCTATTTCCCTCACATTTCTCATTCCTAACTCGATTCTCATCCCCCCTTTCACTTCTTTTCCCCCAAACAATCAAAAACACTTCAATTCACTCCTCCAAATCAAAATTAACGAACACTTATTGGTGGTTTGGGGGAAAAAGAGTGAAAGGGGAGATGAGAATCCAAATATGAATGAGAAATGTGAGGGAAATAGGGAGGAAAGGGAAAGAATGGGCCCAAAATGACGTCACGTGGTAGTTGGGGGGCAAGAAGGTGGTAACTTTTGATGTTTTTGAAAATAGAAGGTGGTAATTTTCAAAAAAAAAATAGAAGGTGGTAATTGATAAAATGAACATAACAGAAGGTGGTAATTGTCAAAATTTCCAATTAGTCATTTCGGTCTGTGGATTGAATGTACTTGTAGAAGAAATTTACTTTGAGGGGGGGGGGGGTGGGGGGGGGGGGGGTGGGGGTGGGGTGTTTGAACTAAAAAACATTACGGAGTTATAGACTTATAGTTGTATACTTGTATTGAAATAAAGCTAAAGGTGTTATATGTCAAGTGGTTTGTGTTTTATACATTAGCCAGGGATTTGTTAATTAGTCCTCAAATCATGATATAAATTAAATTGCAACAGTTTGATCACTTAGATGTATTAAGAGAGACTGGTTAATTAGTCCTCAAATCATGATATAAATTGCAACAGTTTGATCACTTAGATGTGCTAAGAGAGACTGGTTAATTAGTCCTCAAATCATGAAATAAATTGCAACAGTTTGACTTAAATATTTTCGCACTCTAATTAAATGCATATACGCATTAGGGTCATACGTACCTCTTACCAAACATGATCCTGCTAGAAGTTGAGCTTGCATAATTGAGAACCAATTGACTCAAATTGACGACTTTAGAAGCAGAAGATAGAGAAGAAACCTCTTGAATCAGCCTTGAGACTTCATCATGGCGTATTGAAGCGAACAAATGGACCTTCTTCGAGCTTAGGAGATGGAAAATTAGTACCTTCTTCATCTCTTTTGAATAATCACTATATGGACTAAGGGCTACGTCTAACCCACCGTAACTTAACCTTTTTCTTCCGACCGTGAATGGTCTATTACAAAAATTCTTATCTTGCGTTTGAAAGACCTCTTGGGCTAACTTTGCCGATTGTATGACAACCATAGGTTTACTCATTAGCCGGAGCGCGATGATTGGGCCATAGGTCTTGCCTAATTTGGAATAGTATACGTGAGTGTTTAAGGGTTCAAATTGGTGGAGGTTTCCAATTAAGGGAAGCCCTTTTGGTCCAGGTGGAGGGCGAAATCGTTGTCTTTTACCATTTTTGGAAAGTATTACAAGAAAGATGATAGAAAGAGCTGCCAAAAGAAGTAAAAGGACTAACATTTGTTTTGTAATTGTAGTAAACTTTTAATTTTTTTGGCTAATTGTTCATGTGTTTACCATGCAACTAAGCAAGACTATTTATAGTGAGATGTAAACATATTTTTTAAGGGGGTTTTTTTTAATGCGGCAAGCCACATACACTGTGTGGCAGGGGTTACTTGTGAGGGTTACTGGTTTTGTCCGGAGTTACTTGTATGGGTTATTCATTCAGGGATTACTTGTATTTTTTTCAGGGATTACTTGTATGGATTACTTATTCAGGGGTTACTTGTATGGGTTACTTCAGGGATTACTTGTATAAGTTACTTATTCAAGGATTACTTTTAGATGTTACTTATTCAGGAGTTACTGGTAGGAGTTACTCAGTCGCTTAGCGCGACCGTATGAGAGGAATCCCTGTCGGACCGAGTAACTCTTGAATAAATGACAAATAATTTACCCTTGACCAAACAAGTAACCCTAGAATAAGTAATTCAAAAATAAGTAATCCCTGACCAAATGATTAACCCACTGGACCGAGTAACACCAAAATAATTAACCATCTGACCGAACAAGTAACTTCTGATCGAACGAGTAACCCCATACCAAACCCCAATACCAAACCAGAAACATTCTACAAGTAACCCACGCCACACCATATAGCTAGTCGCATACAAAAATTTGTAAATTTTTAAACACAATTGCCACTATCACGTTTGCTTTTATATTCGATTTTAATTTGTGTGGATTCTAATTATTGGCTATGAGTTAGTTAATCAACAAAAAAAACAACTTGTATATATCAAACTAGTATTATAGTGACTTAAAATTACTCTTTTTTACCTGTGATGATGCATTCATCAATTATACAATTAAAGTCTGGTAGACTCTAATTAATTAGGGTTTCAACCTAGCTAATCATACACATCTAATTGGGTGAAAGTTGATCTCTCAGCAAATGTTAGACCAAATTTTTTGTTTTTGGGATATAACTTACATGTAATTGTTGTTTATCCCAATTCACACTTATTAATAACTAGTTGTGTAGCACGCGGTCTCCCAACCACAATGATAATTGTCCGTAAATTATGTAAATGGTGGTGTTGTTACATGTTAATTATTACAGCATTTTTTAATTACATTCGTTTAATTAGAAACAAATTGGAATGAAGGTACGAAGAAAAAATTTACCCTTTTTCAATTCCATATTCAAATTGAATGAAATAATGTTTAACACGTATAATTAGTATTGGTCGAACTGGCCACACTAAAAAACATACTTATTAAATATTCTTTTATTATGAAGTTCATTCTATTTTAGCATCGTCTTAAAATTAATTAGCTTAATTTGGGGAACCATTGTTTTTTATTTAGATTTCAAGAGTATGTGTTAAATAAAGGAAGTTTTGTAACCACTCGTGATATATACATATGTTTTATCATTTTAATATGTAATTAGTGAAAATCATATGTAATAAGGTTGTATCCCTGAAGTAGGGGTGAGCTTGGGACGGGTACCCAATAACCAAAATCACTAAAAGTGATACCCATAACCGGAATCGATAAGTTCGGGTACCCGAACTTCGGATACCCGGATTTTTGGATCGATTATCGGATACCCAATAAGATATCCAATAATGATAATTAAACTTAATATGTAGTTATTATAATATAATTTACAACTAATTAACAACAGTATCATATGATCTTGACCAAATTATTAATAATATTACTAATCATTGATATTATAAAGTGATTATGAAGTAAAGTAAAAGTTTAGATTTATATTAATAGATTTAAGTGGAGAAAAAAAGCAAAAAAAAATGCTTATCGGATCAGATCGGGTAACCGCTAATTTTAAAATGATACACATAACCATACCCGATAACAAATTATTGGAACGGGTACGTACCCGGACCGTTATGGTTATTACGGATCGGTTTTTCGGGTTTTCAGTTTTGCTCAACCCTACCCTGAAGTAGTGGTCTTTAATCTACTACGTTCTAGAATTAAATGGCACACATTTTCGCATCGATATATAGATTTAGTCAAGAATTGTATCAATTATAGACAAACAAAAGCGGTTAAAATTGTGTCACAAGTGAAATATGTATAGTACTCCGTACTGTGTGCAACATTGGGTCCTACCACATAAAGTAAAGTAGTCAGTTTATCATTTGTCTAAGATCACCTGTGTTGGATTGATTCCTTTTTAAAAATATATATATATATATATATATATATATATATATATATATATATATATATATATATATATATATATAGACCATTTTAATAATGATTTCCTTATCCTATAAAAGGAAGAGAGAAAGACTACTTAAAAATTTTCACTTAAGAAAAATTAGGATAATTTGCTTTGAAGAGAGAAAGACTATTTAAGAAATATTACTTAAGAAACATAGGGCAATTAGCTTAAGAGAACACAATTAGCTTAGAAAAAGGTTTTTAAAGACATGCCTGGAACTCGAGTAATAAATAAATTATAAAAAGTAGCATAGATAGTTTCAAGGGGACTTATGCAACATATTTTTTAATCCCTTGCCATATTTTTGAATAAGAATATCACATTTACTTTTATATTCGATTTTGTGGGGTTTAATTGGCTATGAGGTAGTTGATTTTAAAAATATATACTTGTATTATATCAAGCTAGTAGTATAGTAACTCAAAATATGTTTTTTATTATTTTTTTATTTCTGATGATGCATTCATCAATTATAAAATTAAAGTCTGCTAGACTCTAATTTATTAGGAATTCAACCTAAGCTAGCTAATAAAACACATCTTACTAATTGGGTGAATGTTGATCTCTCAGCAAATATTAGACCGGGGATACTACTTACATTTAATTGTTATTTATCCCACTTCACACTTATTAATAAATAAATAACTATGCAGTATGATTTATTTTATTATTTGTTTTTGATAGGATCTCTTTTTTAAGACATTCTTGATATGGATCTTGAATTATATTCAATTTAAAAGAATCTATAAACTAACCTAAACATTGTCCTGTGGACTAGTATAATTCATCTCAATGAGTAATTTAAGAAAATCAAAAATCAAAATTTTTAAATTTTTTTTAATATAATAAGAGTTACTACGTATAACTAAATTACTAATAGGCATATATGTGCAATATAGAAAACTTCCACATTCAAAACAAAAACATCATCAACAAGACATTAAAAGAGTTTAAAATTATGATTCTTTTTTTTTACAAAGATTATTAATATAAAGGCATGTTTTATTCATTAATTACTTATATAATAATAGTTGATAGTTTCGATTGATGATGTAATCGCTAACCAGTTATGATGGAGTCGCTAATGTAATTCCTGATTTCATTGACTGTTTATGTTGCCACGCTGACGTCATTTGGTATCTTGTCGTGTGAGTCACAGAAAAATACTATATTTTCTTAAAAAGGTGGTAAGTTTTGGCTCGTTCAGGACTGTTGGGTAGGGCTTTTAGTCACCTGGCTATTTACTTGTTTTTAAAGAAAATAGGCTAACATAAAGTTTATATGGTTGGTCACTCCCCATGACCGGTAGTACTTGGTCAGGGATTACTTGGTCAAGTTACACAGTGAAATGGTGAGTGTTTTTGATGTGTGTTAGCTAGCCACACAGTGACACACTTAAAATGCACTGATATGATGTATTAGGTACCACCAGTTACATGATAGACAGATCCAAGGGGGGTTTACCCGGGCCTCCACCCCCCCACCCAACATGGATCAACTTATGTACAAATATATATATACTACTGTATTAAGTAATAAAAATATAAGATAGCTTAGGTGCTTATGCATGCATGATTAGTATGTTGTTGAGGTTGTGGATTCAAATCCCTTATTCCTCTTTTTTTTTTTCAATTAATCATATTGATAAAACTAATTTGACCCCTTTTCTATTGATTAGTTTTTTAACAAAACTAATTTGGCTCACCCTATAATAATCTTCTAGATCCATCCTTGAGTTACATCGATAATATCATTAAAAGGTGGTAACATGGTATTATTATACAATCTTTTTTATAGTTCAATGAATATATAAAGAGTTCATCATATGTTATATACAAATGTGATATCTAATAGTGTCATAAGACTATTATGGTATTATATATATTCTTTTTTTTTTTTTTTTTTTTTTTGGAAGTAAGATATATGGGATTTGTAAATTAGGAACATCTTCTCGCAAGACCATACCCTAATCTATCTAAAAATAAATAATTAGAAAACCAACATATTATTGAAATTTAAGGTTGCACAACTATACTGGGGTATATATATAGAACTACTCGCTCGTCTTATTTGTCAGATAAAAACTTTATTTGTACCTTGATCTTTCTTCTTGTTTTTGGAGCAATTGTACCTTGATCTTTCAAATGGAAAAATATATATACATAATTTATAGTGTGATCAATTTTGAAATTAAAGAGAAAATTAAACCACCTACCAATTCAATCAAACGGAGTTATTTTCCTAAACTAATTAATAACTAGACTAACACCCTAGTATATATCATATGTATTTAAATCACATTTTCTATGTTTTTATTTGAGAAAAATTAAATCCTAAGTCATAGATATAGATTTTTCACTTAACAGCATTATTAGGTTTAGGTGCTTGGGTGTTATATCTCCAGCTAGAAAAAAAAGTATCGTTCTTTATAGTCTAAGTGAGGCATAGAGGTATTACTTTACTGCTTTACATATTACAATTAATTACAACTGATACGAAAAAATTCAAATTTGTAATTTCTTATACACAGACTAGGGGTGCTAATCGGGCGAGCCGAGCCCGAACTATGGTCAGCTCGGCTCGTGATCGTTTAAATTTGTTCGAACTTGAACCGAGTTCAAACCTTTAAGGGTCGAGCTTTGACCGAGCCGAGCTTTGACTAAGCGTTGACCGAGCCGAACTCGAACTGTTCACGAACAAACTTGATTTATTCTTATCCCTAGTTTACTTGTCTTCTTTATTGTTTATTATTAATTTTTTTTTATTTTACAACAAGTTTATTTTTTTAATAATGAAAACACTAACTTATTATTGTGTAATATCTATTGATAAATATATTTATATTTATATACATGATTTCTTTATATGAAAAAAATAATCGAGCTTGTTCACGAACTTTCGAACCGAACTTGGCATAACTCAGCTTGGCTCGTTAAGGTCTCGAGCCGAGCTCAAACCCGAGTCGAGCCACCACGAATCGAGCTTTGACCGAGCTTTGACCGAATCGAGCTCGAATAGTTCACGAATAGCTCAGTCTCATTATCACCCCTAACACAGACCCTCAATCTTCATCAATAAGCAAATAATCAGTCAATTATATGTGATGTTAGTTCTAGACATCACCACTATACGTAATTGAAAATTTTAAGGTACAGGCAACTGTACCATGCTTGGTACCGACAAAAAACGCGGAATGAACATGTATATGTTTTGTAAAGAACATACAAATATTTTGTAAAGAACATACAAATGTTTTGTAAAGAACATTATCCAGTTTTATGTTTTTTATTTTAATCAAAAGAACATGTGTAATATTAATAAAGAACATGATAATATTATGTAATGAACATTATTTATGTATACCCACCATAATTTGGAGATAAAATTCAAAGAACATTTAACAATAAGCAATGAGTATTATGTCACAAATAAAAGCACATTATACAGATAATCAAAGAATATGAACATATGTTGTTTTCACTCTTTTTTGGTGTAAATTTGTTCTTTTCACTGAAGGGTATAGGTTCATTACATATTAATATTATGTTCTTTTCATTATAATTATATGTTCTTCACTTTCTACATTATATTCTTTCATGCAAAACGACTGTACTATACAGCGTACTGGCGCCTGCATGATCTACTGATTGATACGCAATATGTCTATACTTGTATATTTTATATATTATACTTTTACTTTGCTCTGCATGGCATTGGAAAGGGAAAACTCTTGAGGCTATAGAAAGGGCAAACTCTTATTACACAAATGTATGGGCTCACTAGCATAATTCTAATGTCTAGTTTCTTAGCTAACTAGGTTAGGTCCCGTGCCATGCACGGTAACTTGCAATAAATACGAAGTATTTTTTTAATTAACATTATATTTAATTATAAAAAATAAATTTGACTAAGTTATCAATTCGTAAAATGGATTTATTATGAAAGCTTATCTTTAGCAAAATACGATATTTTAAAATACATATGTAAGTATGCTTATATATATTTCACCAACAATTTATATAATTTTCTTTTTGTTTACCAAATAAATATCTTAACAATATGTATTTAACCCGAAAATAGGTTTCTTTTTTGGACACTATTACTCATTCTTTCTTACATATTATTTTTGTCTGAATAATCAATCGATTTAAAACATTTTTTCATATCTTTCTTGGCAAGCTAATCATACATAATTAAATCGAAAATTCTACAGTAAATGACATGTACTGCTATGTACTACTAAAGTAATGTACTTCTATGTACCACTAATTTTAATTATTAAATATTTAATTTTTGTATTTTTAAACAAATTTCAAATCTAGCTAAGTTGGTGGAGTGTTTTCTTTTATTACTTTAAGGTATCATGATCGATTCTTTTATAAATCTAATTTTTTTGAACGGACATTTTTTTTTTTTGGACATATTATTTAATTTGAATACCAACACTTAGTTTTTTTTTCCTTTTTTTTTTAGATTTATATTCTTTTTTCCTTTTCTAATTGCCAAAAATATGATAAAATAGTTAATTAAAATTAACTATAGTTAGATTTAACACTTCAAAAAAGAAAAAAAAAAAAAAAAAAAAAAAAAAAAAAACACAACCACCAACCAGCCACCCCACACCACAACCCCCACCAGTCAGCCAACCTTTCACCCTCCCCCTTCGCCGCCGGCGTCCGGTAAAGCTTCTCCACTGGCGCCCAATCTTCCCCCAGCCGTCCAAAGCTCCAAAATCAAAACCCCCAAATTCCCAATGGTCGAGGTCAGATGGTTCCAGCGCATGGTGGTCAAGGTCGAAGGGTTCGGGGCGCGGGGTCAGGGGCGGATCTATTAAGGTGCACAGTGAGTCACGTGACTCACCAGCAAAAAAAAAAAAAAAAAAAAAAAAAAAAAAAAAAAAAAAAACTAAGAGACCGCCTATTACAGATAGGCGGTCTCTTTGCTGCTTCTATTTTGAGATTAGCCACTGTCAGTTTTTTAAAATATCAAAGAAACCTCCTATTAAAATATCAGATAAGAGGTCTCTTTGTTGCTGCTATTGCCATCACGAATAATTTTTGGCGGTGCTTTCACATTTCATTAAAGAGACCTATTATATAAAATAACCGGTCTCTTAAGTTATCTAACTTTTTTTTATATATATATAATTCTTGTTTTTAAGTGAAAAATTATAAAGTTAGTTTAATGTAATAGTTTTATAGTATGTATTTTTAAATCCTATTTTTGGATTGAAATCATTTTGGTGAAATTTAATTTTTTAATATAATTTTTGGATTGAAACAAGTGATCAATTATTGATGGTGACTCATAAGTTCGAAAATCCTAGATCCGCCACTGCGCGGGGTGGTCAAGGTTTGGATCAGGGTCGGGTCTGGTCACTAGTATGGCTGACTGAAGATGAGGGTGGAAGTAAGGGGATTAAAATTGACAAAAATCAAATTAGTCACCTCAATTGAATCTTCAATTTATATTGAGTGATTTTGTTCCTTCTAATTATAATTTGCTTCAATAATAGAGAAAAAAAGGATGCGAGAGGAGAATGAATCTGACTTTTGATTTGATTTTTTTTTTTAATGAAATTTTTATTTTAATTTGTAATATATATACTTCCTCCGTTTCTTTTTAGTTGACACGTTTCTTTAGTCACGTTTGCCAATGCACTCATTCAATCACTAATATCTTTAATTATCGATAAAATAAAAATTATGAAATTTGATATTTTGAAAGTATATAACGTGACGAATCTAACAAGATCTCACATGACTATATTTTTCATTACGTATTATTGAGATATTATCTTATTCTAGGAAGATTTGATAGAATATTTCCTTATATTTATCTTCTCTATTTTAGTTAATTTCCCGATATCTTTGTAACTCTATATATTCCTGATTATGATCAATGAGAAGGAAGCAATTCTATTCCAATTATTTTCTACTTCTCTCTAATTTATCATGGTATCAGAGCACAACCCCATTAAAAAATCATGGAGACGAGATTGCTCTCGTTGCTGCTCATGAAGCCGTCCTGCTGTACAAGAAGTACAACACGAACAAGAGATTAAGGGCTCGTGATGATCAAGTTCCTGCCAAATTGCGTGTAATTTGCCAAAGTAAACCGACACTGGCATCGACTTGGTCTGTTCGCACTTGGCTAGAGATGCACGTAATTGCTGAATACGAGGCCCATTGGTTTGAGCGTAGCGTTTCTTGAGATGATCCCAAAAGGGTTTAATTTCTCTGAATTTCGAAATTGAGGATTTAACCTCTGGATCAATGGTGTTAGACAACCAAGAAATCAACATTGCATTAAGGGCAGTCCAATCGGACTTAGTACATGGGGGTTTTGGTGCTGTAATCGTTCCATCCAGGAACTCGAATTTTCTCCTAGCTTCCAAGGCCGTTTTTATGTCAGCCGCCCACTCGTCATAGTTGTCTCCTTTAAGCCGAGTGGGTGTAATGTAATCTCCGGGACGATCTTGAGGGCCAAGATAATAGGGGGAATTTGGTTCGATTTTAATTGGTGGTGGTGGTGGCGGTGGTGGAACATCATCACCGGCCATCTTTGATTAGAGAAAAAAAATTAAATTAAAAACGTGAATAGTATAATAAAAATTAAATTAAAAACGTGAATAGTATAATTTAGCGAGAAAACACGGTCAAAGGGAGGTGTGTGAATAGTGCTAAAGTCAAAACGTGTCAACTAAATAAAAACGGAGGTAGTATAATTTAGTAGTACATAGCAGTACATATCGTTAGTAGTACATAGCAATGTATGTCATGTACTGTAGACTCTCCCCACAAATTATGTTAAATTTTTTTTTTCTTATGTTTATGGTATTAATATATTTGGAAGGATATATTAAATCTTTTCTAACATTTTATTTATGTTTAAGATTTGTTTCCTAATTTGATTTTTTTTTTAAAAAAAAAAAAAAAAAACTAAGAGACACACCAGGAAATGACACGTGTCATTGCTGGTGTGTCTTTTAGTATATAGTTATTGATGTATTTTTTTTTTCTCCTTCCAAAATACGGGATATCTGTTAAAGATACATAGAACAAAATTGTGAAACTTAAAATATTTATGCGTGAATGTGTTACTATTTTGACTTTTCAAAGTCTGTTTTTTTATTTATTTAATTATTATTATTATTATTATTATTATTATTATTATTATTATTATTATTATTATTATTATTATTATTATTATTATTATTATTATTATTATTTTTTAAACAAAAGCATGTGTTCAAAAAACAAGTACATTGTGAAACTTATAAGATTTCAGCGGCCGTATGTGCGGCTGGCCACACCATGTAGTCATTTATAAAAAAAAATAATAAAAAATAAAAAAAACAAAAAAGTAAAAATAAATAAATAATTAAAAAAACAAAAAAGAAAAAAAATTAAAAATTAAAAAAATAAATAAAAACAAAGTAACCTTTATAACATTAATTGAGTAACCCCAATAATATTGATCGAGTTTTTCCTATAACTCTGACAAAGCAACCCTTATAAGTAACATTAAACGAGTTTTCTCTATAATACTAACAAAGTAACCCCGTGGTGGTTGGCCACACCATGTGACCAGCACCTATAAGAATTTTTGTTATAAAATTTTGTGTGTAATTTACTTTTGGAAATTTTGTGAAAAAAATACATTCACAAATTCCATTGTTGGCTTGCTTGTGATTTTCTTTGTTTACTCCGTATTACGTAGTATTATCTTTCCTTCCCCTTGATTACTTATTCTAGTCTTATTACCCTCAAAGTATCCTTTCCCTCAACTTATTACGTAGTCTTATTTGAGGTAGTGTCAGTATTATCTGTTTATTATCTAAAATCAAGATTAGTCCATGTTAATATACTAGTTCAAAGAACAGGTTATTTGGACCAACAACTTGATTCGCTTATTTGGGGGTGATCCAGTCTGAATTGTCCAAGAATCATGTAATCAACCCAGTTATTATGGCCCAGGAAAATCCAGCCCATAATCAGTTCTGCCCTAATTAAGTGCATTTGCATACCCCATGTCGTCACCAGTCTGGGGTTAATGGATCAATGGAGGAGTAATTAATTAAAATTTAAAAAAAAAAAAACAAAAAACAAAAAACAATGACTTGAAACACTTGAGTTTAAAGGTGATACAAATTCAATGATAATTTTCAAACATTTGTTGTAAGATCATAATCACTGTGACATTCTTGGATCACAAGTGAGGGATTCAAAAGCGCTTTTCACTTTAATGGAAAAAAACAATAGGTATATAAAAGGAGTCTTCTGATGGCTTAACGGCTTAAGCTAATACTATAAATGATCATGCAATAGTTCCTTTATATATACTCCGTATATTATTGATAAGCTTAAGGTCTTTAATGCGTTACACATTTAAAAAAGGACATTTTGCGAAAAACTACCTTAAAAAAATTTTTTTTTTATGAGAAACTACCTAATAAAAAAAATGTTGTAAGAAACTACCTTATAAAAGGGTAAATGTTGTAAGAGACTACCCATGGTCAAAAAGGTCATCGTTGACTTTTATTTTCCGGCTTTGATCACGTGACGCGCCAATTAAGAAAAAAAGGAGGGAAAGGGTGAATTAAAAATCACGTGATCGGCACGTGATGTGGTCAACGATGGAAAATGAAAGTCAACGGTGACTTTCCGACCAATGGTAGTCTCTTACAACATTTACTCTTTTATAAGGTAGTTTCTTACAACAATTTTTTTATTAGGTAGTTTCTCGCAAAAAAAGTGTTTTATAAAGTAGTTTTTCACAAAATGTCCTTTAAAAAAATGATATAGTGCATACGAATTGAAATAGATCGAGTTTTTAATTTATTACAATTAACACAAATATTGAAAAATTACATAATCGTTATTATATAAAGTATTTTACATAATACATTGATCAACCTTGATCGGAGAATTACAACTAAGATGACAGGATAGCAAGCATGAGTGATTCATATATGACTCTTATTAGAACTGAACATTATTTTTCTTGTGGAATTATACTTTTTAAAAGGTATTAATGCTTTGCGCATTCATCCAATTAAACCAGTTGCTAGAATTTGGATTTTTGAAATCAGGTTGCTAATAGAATTTCTTTGCTACTAAGCAAAGATGTTTTTCTTTATGCATGACGATACCAGGGAGAACATTGCTGTCAATGTCTTCCTTGCTTAAACCATCAGGCAATTCCCAATTGAAAGAATATAACAAATTGGCTAGCACAAGTTCAAGGCTTACAAGACTAAAGTTGTAGCCAGGGCATATTCTTCTGCCACCCCCGAAAGGAATCATTGACATCACATCGCGCCCTTTTAACTCCACTGAACTCCCAATAAACCTTTCCAGCATAAATTCTTCTGGGTCCTTCCAGTATTCTGGATCTCGTCCAATAGCCCATGCATTTATAACGACCATTGTATTGGGCAAAATATCATATCCTTCTATCATGGTTTTTTGGAGTGTTTCGCGTGGCACAAGTAATGGGGCTAATGGATGTAGCCTAAATGTTTCTTTCACCACTGCCTTGAAATATTCAAGTTTTGGGAGATCACCTTCCAATATACAACATTTATTTTGTGCCGTGTTCCTTAGCTCTTCTTGTACCTTTTTCATTGGAATAGGGTTCTTAATTAGCTCCACTAGTACCCAAATTACTCCCGCTGTACTTGTATTTGCACCTCCAACAAAAAGATTCTGCACATATAAGTTTGCACATATCATCATTCATCTTGCGAAAATAAAAGTCTCCTATAAGGCTATAACCTTTGGTAAATGTCAAAATATAAATATAAAATAGGTTAAAAATAATTCGACACATATCATGGAGTATGCCCAATGTTTGAAATAATCATTTATGTTCATTATAATCGTATTATTAATTTCAAAACTGATTAGAAAGAACTTAAAAACGGACTAAAACCTACATACTTGATTTAGATTTCTTAAAACAAATTAATTACTTGTATATAACTAAAATCCATGATAAATTTCTCACTAAATAGTTACAAATGAATTCACTAAACCATATAGTATCATGAAAAACGTACCATCATAATTGCTTTGATGTGGTTCATTGTAAGCTTAAACGGAAATGAAGTATCATTCATAAGGCGGAGGAGAACGTCAACTATATCATCATCTCGCTCCGATTCAAGCTTGTTTTTGTGAAGATGTTCGTTAATGATTTTCTCATAGAGTGCGTCTAAGTCTTTAAAAGTTCTCTCAAGCTTATGGGATTGTCCAGTGACCATATCAAGAAATCCTCCAAAAAAAGGAACATAATCAGTATAGAACATGGCCGTGAACATTGTTTCAGCTTCGCGTAGAAGGCCATAATATCTGCTTCCTAACTCACTGCCATCGTTGTATCTGTGCATAATCCAAACAATAGCAAACTCTGCATCATAAGACTCCATAAAAACATACAGGAATTGAAATGTAATAGAAATAGGAAAATTTGTCCGAAATCACCTTTCAAACTAGAAATTTGGGTGGTCTCAAAGGTGGGTATAGGTGGTTTCCAGGATATTAGGTGGGGTTTTAAGCATATAACCAGATCTTATATGACTTTTAATTTCTGCTTATTAATGAGCATATATATATATAAACGATCAAAATTTTGAAGGTTAACCCAAAAAGGATCAAAGTTTTCAAGGTTGACCCAAAAAGTCAACGAGACAAATAACCTATATATCGGGAAATTAAAGTCATCGCTATATTTATGTCATTATAAGTAATACCAAGTGAATAATTTATACAGTACCACGTATGAGTTTTATGACTAATAAGACATTCTAATAATAGTGATCTTATATGTCAAAAAAAAGAAAAAAAAAAAAAAAAAAGGACTTGCAAAATTAAAATGCATAGTTTCATGCATACATACGTACCTCTTGCCGAAAGTGATCCTCCCGGAAGTTGAGCTTGCAAAAGCAAGAATCAATCGGCTCAAATTAACGATTTTGGAAGCCGAAGACAGAGAAGAAACCTCTTGAATCAACCTAGAGACTTCTTCCTGTCGTATTGGAGCGAACGACTCGACTTTCTTAGAACCTAGGAGATGAATCGTTACTACCTTCTTAATTTCTCTTACATAATCACTGTATGGGCAAAAAGCTATGTCTAACCCATTGTAACTCAACCGTTTCGTCCCGGCCAACATTGGTCTATTACAGAAGTACTTATCTTGTGTTTGGAAGACCTCTTGGGCCAACTTCGCCGATTGAATCACAACCATAGGTCTCCTCATCCACCAGAGCCCGAAAATCGGGCCGTAGGTTTTGCCTAAATTGGAATAGTAAACGTGAGTATTTGAGTGTTCAAACTGATGGAGGTTTCCTATTAAGGGAAGCCCTTTTGGTCCAGGAGGAAGGCAATATGGTTGTTTCTTACTATTTTTGGTAACAATTGCAAGAAAGATGACAGAAAGAGCTGCCAAAAAAAGGAGGAAAATTACTATCATTATGATTGTACTAATTTGTGTGTGCGTGTGTGTGTTTTTTTTTTTGGGGGGTGTGGGGTGTGGGGGTTTTCTACTTACGTCGTTGATGTCTTTACTATGCAACTAAGCAAGACTATTTATAATACTATTTCTAGTAAAATGTACGGAGTAACATGTTTTCCGTAATTAGATCTTACTTATTACGAATGAGTGAACTTTTTTTGTAAGGTGATCATATTTGTTACACCAATATATAAAAAAATGTCTAAAAGGTCGGTGTTTAGATGCGGAATAGGGTAGTTGACTAAAGGAAATAAATTTAACCTTGTTATATATTCAAAATTCTTTATTAAGGTTGTACTTGTGAAGTTGTGATGATTCATGCACTGGATTATTCATGGGACACGTAAAAAAAATAAACAAACAAAATCTAATTATGCACTTTGGTGTTTGGAATTTTGGATAAATAAGTTTTTGAGATAAAAAAAAAATACTCGTATTAGGTAGGAATTTCACATTATCTAGATAGTTAGGATTATGTTTCAAAAAAAAAGATAGTTAGGAATTAGGTAAGTAATTAAATTCCTATAATTTATGAGAAGTAAAAATTTCTAGGAAGTTCCTTTCACTTCCCTGGCCCAATTTAACAAAAGAAATTACTCATTTTCCAAATCCTGAGAACTATTAGACTTAGAAATTACGGAGAATTTTATTTGTGTTGATTTTAATATAACGTCAACTCTTCCCTATTGCATAAAAAAATTAAATAAAAATAAATTAAAATTTTAAAACATGATTAAGTGGAATATTGAAACAAGTTATTGATGAGAGAGTTTTAAAGAAAAATATATATTACTCGTATGATATTAGATCTTACTCCCTCTATTCCTTTTATTCTTGGTTATATTTTGACTCTGTTTTGTGAATGCACTAGTTTAATGATTAACATAATACCTTTCATTGTATATTGTAAAAACTATAATGATTGAATGTAAATGAATTACTCATTGAAACGAATCAACAAAACCCTGCATGACATATTAGGTAGGTATTATATATTCAAATAAATTAATAGATTATTCACTTATGAGTTCTAGAAATAAACCGTAATTAACCAACAAAATGAAACAGAGAGAGTATTTAATTAGATTTGTATGATGTGTATTCCTATTTCTCAAATTTTAAGAATAATTATTTTAGTGTAAATTTAAATATGAAGAAAAATTTTATTAATAGCCAAATACTTGTTTTTCAAAATTATACGTGCACAAATTTTATAGGAAAAACTATGCATGCCACTTTAAGTGCAAGTTGGATTAAGAAAATTTATAAAAAAAAATTGAAAATAAGTTGAATTGCTGTATAACTGTATTAATATAATACTCCATACTACGTAGTATGATCAAACATCACCAATTCACACATCAATCATGTTCTACGTAATTATTCCTTAAAAAAATTTGTTCTACTCGTACATCGGAGTAGTTATTAATGAATGATTGAAGGATACTGTTGTCTCTTTTTGTATGATGACGTATGTGCCTTTCACTGTTGATATTTGCTTGTATACGTCAAGGTTCGTTGACAAAATGTTAGGGTTATGAGCGCGTAGTACTGACAGTATATACATAGAGATCGAATAATAAAAAAAAAGGCATGAATAAAATAAAAGGAAAACACAATTTAACTTAACGTGGGAAAACCCTCAAAATAGAGATTAAAAACCCCACTAATGATGAGCATCAAAAAATTCATTATGTGAAAAATAGGATATAAAATCACAAAAGAGTGACACAACGGGCCTGTTCTCTTCAGATTTTCTCAGTTTAGTTTAATTATTTTCCAATAATTTCAGTTCAATTCAGTTTTTAATTTCCTACTCTCATAAAATATTTAGTTCAGTTCAACTCTAATAAGTTCAGTTCAGTTCAATTCAGTTTAGTTCAGCTCAATTCAGTCAATCAGAACAGGCCCAAAGAAAGATACTAGATTACGTAGATTGTGTGTATAAACAAAATCTCCAATCACTCAAGTTCTTGGGGAGCTTTAATTTGAGCTTGCATTGGTCGAAAATAACAGTACATATTATGGGAGGAATTGAGCTATCCACAATGCAAACTTGTAAAGATCGTAATTAATAACTAATTAAGTATCAGTACATAGTAAGTATTATCTTCCATTAACAACCATGATTTGAACTACATCCAATATTATCATATATAATTTCAATCTACGTCATTTATTCACATTCACGATAAACAGTTCCAATCTACATTATTATTCAAATCCACAATAAATCAATAATACTCCAGATCGTATAATACATCATTCACTATTAGGCCTTTGGACAACACATCTTGTCCCAAAAATAATAATGGTTGTATTAATCTATAAGTCCTAAAAACATCACTAGCAATTGGTTAGATAATTTGTAAAAGGTAAAGTTTTGGGTGAGACGGACTCACGTGAGTCCACTATCATGTTTGTGGTGTTGCGGGCCTCGCGATCGGATTTAGTTAGCCCGCGCCTTTTTATTGGACTTTTGTTATTGAGCCCGATCTCACGTGAGTCCGGTCTCACACAAAACCTTTTGTTTATAAATGAATGTAAGATTCTAAAAATAAGAAATTATTATCTTCAAATAATCATAATTTGAACCACTACGTGTCTACATCCAGCATCATCATCATGCATGCATGGTATTGGTTACGATCTACATTATAATTCTCCAATAATACTCCTATCAATTATGTTGTCACAATGTCACTATTAGACCATGGGCTACACTTTTTGTCCCAAAATAAAATCATTGTCATAGCAAAGTATTAAATTACTTGTATTAGCAAAAGTATTAAATTACTTGTATTAACTATGCATGACTCGTTGACTACATCTACTCTCTGAATTCACCGGCCATCTGATCTCAAATAAAATTATATAATATTGCACTTTCTTTGTCTCATAATAATATAGTGTATAATTTTATTTGTATCGAGTAGATTTAAGATGTATTTTTTACAAATAATATTTGGAAAATTCTCTTTGATAACACTTCACTTTTAATTTTTTTCTTTGGTGAATTGTAAGAAAAACTTATTATCTTTGATAATCATGAATTTTGATATATATACTAAGCTAACAACGCTTAAATTATCTTACGGGTAATAAGATTTTGCTGATTAAGGCCCTATTCTCTTCACCTTAAAAAATAATATTAAGTAAAAATAATTTCAGTTCAGTAAAATTAAATTCAGTTCAGTAAAAATAATTTCAGTTCAGTAAAAATAAGTTCAGTTTAGTAAAATTCAGTTTTCTTAACGAAGAATTATAATAGAAATCAATAAAAATAATTCCAGTTCAGTAAAATTAATTTAAGTTCAGTAAAAATAATTTAAGTTTAGCAAATATAATTTTATTTCAGTAAAAATAATTTCAGTTCAGCAAAAATAAGATGAAGAGAACGGGGCCTAAGAACAGGTGTATGCGTAGATCAGATGGAGTATATTAGATAGTTTCTCCTCGTAAATTTAGAATATTACTGTGTGTAAAATATAGATATCTTAACATCATTAGAACTACCATCATTGTAAACCTTACAATTTTTATCGGTGGAAATTAACTCTGTGTTGAGGAGTTGTCACAATCTTAACATCATAATAATTAATAATTAGGACTATTTGTGAAAAATTACCTTATACAAGTCAGTTTTGTGAAAAATTACCTTGTTACAAAAATGTTGTAACAAACCACCTTTTTAAACAATACATGTTGTTAGAAACTACCTTTTGCCGAATTATTAATTTCATATAACAAGAGACTTTTAGTGACTCATTTTCAATCATTTTTTCTTCTTTTTCCACCCAATTTCTCCACAACCCCCTTATAACCCCTAATTCCTCTTCTCTTTCATTGTTATATATATTATGCACATAGTAGTAACTTACAACATTTAGTTTTTATAAGGTAGTTTCTTACGACAATTTTTTTATAAGTTTTCATTAAATTTGATGTATGTAAGGTAGTTTTTCACAAAAAAATCCTAATAATTAAGCAAAATTGACTGACCTATACTAATAAGAACCATGTACAAATCAACTGGCCTGGACTAACTAACTCGAAAGCCTACACCCAACTATACCCTTATACAACTTAGACGATTTACACTGGACATATTACGTAGTAGTTAATGAAAAACATTTGTGTAAGATGTCTTATCATTATAAAACCACATTTATAAGTTACTATATATATGGAACCCTATTCCAATTTCTTTCTCTCCTTCACCTATAAGGTGGCCTGATCTTGTTTATGATAATAAGGTGGTATTTTTTAAAATCTTGAAAAAATCATAGGTTAGTTAGATCTAAAGAAGAATAAGAGCATGACTCGCGAACAAAATATACTTGTATATCATAACATGGTCTATAAGGTGGACTTGTGATGGTCATGCAATAATACTTTTTTGAATGATTGTTTAATAAACTCATACAATGTCATAACTTCTTCAATAGCTCTAGTATCAAGTTGGTTCCTTGCAAGTGGTGGGAAGAACCACCAATATCCAGTAACCATAACAAACCCAACCGTCGGCGGCCCAGTTACAGCCCAATGTAAGCCCAACTTTTGGCCCAAAATATCCTTCAATGAAAACTCCAACAACACACTAAGACCATGCAACACAAAAAACCATGTAACCTCCCACGAGGGACTCACACGTGCCAAATAACAAAATATTAGCTCATGCATTAGCCCAGACACCAAAAACGCCGCCATCACACCAGATAGAGAGGCCCAATACAGGCCCAAATAGTTAGTCAAAAATGCTCTGGTTGGAAAATATACAGTGTGACGCAGTATATCTGTTACGACAAGGTTCCACCTCTTCCCCCAAAAATTACCAAGAGATGTTGACAAGTAAGGCTCATCGGACGGTGGAAGTAGCTCCTCACCCATGATAGACCCCACAATTTTATTGATGATCCCCATGAAAACATCAATAAGTAAATATAGCATGCAACCATGCATCACAAAGAGCAAACCTCGATTTAATATCTCTTTGTAAATGTCGCAAATAGCCACCATAATTGTGGAAATTATCAACTTCCACCGGGAGTTTGATAGGAAAAATATAATGGGTTTTCTAATTTGAGACGATGGGTATTTATTTTTAATTTTAATGGGAAAAGAGGAAACTAGTATAAAATTAACCAATGATAAGTGAGCAGATGATAAAGGGCCGAGATTGAAAGAGTATAAGATAAGCTTGAAGTTAGCGAGCCATGTAATGAAGAAAACAGTGATTCCGGCAGGGAGGATAGAGGAGAGAGTAAGTGGTAATATGGTAAAAAGGGTGAAGATTGGAAGAAGAGAACAAAACCTAAGTTTACCTTTAGGAATTTTGGATACAATAAAATAGCAATAACAAAGAGAAGCTAATACTATTGACCATAATTGGAGCAATGCTTTTGCTTCACTTTCTACCATCATTGAGTTCTTTTTTTCTTTTCTTTTGAATTTTGGGTTTATTAGCTTGTTTGCCATCTTAATTTTTTTTTATGATTAGTATGTATTAATTTAATATTGCATGACAAAGTTAGACGTCAAAAAATGTACATGTAATTCATCATTGATTTAGTTTATGTGTTACGTTATTGTATGTGTGTTCCTACTCCTATTTCTTCCTTAGAATCGGTTTCACCCACGCATGAAATGTTGGCCTTGCAAAAGGTGTCTATGGAGGCGTGTGTTTGTATGTGCTTTTCTTTTTTAGGTTACTTCAATTGAGAAAGAGAGAGAGAGAGAGAGAGAGAGAGAGAGAGAGAGAGAGATAGATTATCCATGTAAGTAGTTTGATCATGTAAACTTGACGTTGAGATAAGAATCTAACTAGCAAATGAAGAATTGACACTTCAAAGTATGCATATACCTTCATGGCTTCGTAAAAGATAAGATGATCTTACAAGTTGCAACTTATAAAAAATTTGTTGCATAACCTTGATCGGTTAGTGTGTAGCAAGTAGGTTAAGAACACGTAAAAATAAAAAAAGTTACCTACATGGCGTCCTAGTTAAAACTTTAGCTTTGATAATGTGTATTTTTTAATAGATTAATACTTACTAGTTGTATTTTATATATTGTGATATGATTGCAATATACAATATAGATATAGTATAATGTGATTTATTAGTAAATATTTGAAGGCTTAGAGAGGTAAGGAATATGAAGTTGTTATTAATATAACACGCACAAATGACAAATCACAATTGCTTCAAGGTAAAAATTGAACAAGTTGAATATTAATAGCTACGAGTTCATGTTATAATGCTTATTGAGATGAACTTTAATATGTGAGGAAAAATATATTCATGTAGGATTTTTTTGAGTTCATCTCAATAAGCACTATCATAATATATAATTTTTATAATATTTCCTTATGTAGAATTAAAGTTATTGATCGTTATAGTTTTGCATTGGCAAACGTGATAAAGGAAACAGGTAAAGTAAAAAGGAACAGAGGAAGTATAATTGAGTAGAAGAAATTAAAACATACTGGAGGGAGTAATACTGAACAATAATAATTTATTGTACTCACTCGATCTGCTCCTAAAGTTACCTAGTTTTAATTGTCTCAATGGTTTATCCTATATTATTGTATATTACAAAGTTATCCATATATTCAAATCCCGTACAGAGATATGTCAAAGTAACTATCATTGACTCAATTTATATAAATCGTAGAGATAATATAATAAAGTTACAAATAATATGAGATCTAACAAAGACATAATCCATATTAAATTCAATTGAGTAAACAAATAATAAAACTAAACAAATAATAATTACAAGATTTCATTTAAAATAATTGTGATCCAATAAACTTAAACAATGCCTGAGCCTCCTCAGCAATTCTTACATCAACTTGATTCCTTAAAAATGGTGGAAAGAACAATAGATATCCTGTACCCATTACCAAACCAAGGCTTAATGGGCCACTTAAAGCCCAATGCAACCTTATCTTACGGCCCAAATTCCTCTTCAAATAGCTTTCCAAAATCACTAAAATCCCATTTAGCCCAAAAAAGCACGTGACCTCCCACGTGGGGTTCACAAATGTTAAGTAGTAAAAGATTAGTTCATGTATTAGGCCAGATACTAGAAAAACAGTCATAACACAAGGAATTAAGACCTTTTGTTGACGTGCATTATTTTTGGACAAAAATACCTTCATGGGTACATATATGGTGCGTCGTAGTACATCTGTTACCATGAGGTTCCACCTTCGACTCCAAAAATCTTGGAGCGAAGTTGATAAGTAAGGCTCATCGAACGGTGGATGTAGCTCCACGTCTAAGATGGCCTTTGCTAACTTGTTGCATATTACCACAATTACATCAAGGAATAAGTACATTATGCCACAATAACTTATCCAAATAACACATGAGTGTAGTCTTCTTTTGTAGGCATAATAATATGTTGAGAGGATTGAGAAAAGCAAGGCCTCATGCCATATAGTTAGGGGTATTACTTTTTTGGTTTTTTGTTTTTTGGAAATTGGATCTTTGATTTTCATGGGAAAGATAGCAACCAATATAAACCTAACCAGAGAGGTTAGTTTTATGGGTGGATCACCTTTCTGTTTGTCAGATTTAGTGGTAGGATTATATAGACAATCAGACAATGGGCCGAGGTCATAGGAAAGTAAAAGCAGTTTAAAATTTCCTACGTATGTGATGAAGTACGATATTATTCCTTTAAGAATTATGGAGGAAAAAGATAGGGGGAAAATGGTGAATAGAAAGAAACATGGAAGTAAAAAGATAAACCTTATTTTTCCCTTTGGGGTCTTGAAAGCTATAAAGTAGCAATAGCATAGAGATGCTAATAGTAATGACCATGCCCGGAGAAATGACTTGATTTCACCCTCCATTCAATGTTTGTTTGGATTATAGTTGATTGCTTGGTTTTGTTTCCACCCTTGTTTTTGGATTTTTGGTAATGATTTAGCTTAAAATACTCCTATAAATTATCAATTATGATAATCTAATTGGTTAATCTAGTGATGGTTCTTGTTAGAATCAATTAAATGCTAAAAAATCACGTAAGTTGGATTTCTGACTTTACAAATGAGAGTTGTCTTTTTACTTGGTCATGTAAAGTGAGTGCTAGGGTAGATCATCTTATAAGCAAAGGAAACGTGTTTTCCATGCATAAACCATATATGTGTTCTTAACAAACATCTTTCTAAAGTTAAGAATGCAATTATAAGATTAACTATTGAGTGAAGATTTGTTATTGTGTGTTGAACCAATGAAAGTAATTTAATTACTATATTTTTAATTAAAAGTTAATTAAGTATTTAAGTACCTACTCGTTATATACAAGATGTGTGAGGGAGTAATATGTTCATTTAGTGTAAGGTAACTAGAGAAAACGAACATGTGGGGAAATATAAAAAGCAAATTTCACTTTTAGATGAGAAAAACAAACCACTACGGAGTAATATTGTATTTTCCAAAACCAAAAACAATTTTTTTTTTGCAGGCCGGAATATTATAAATTCAAATCCAAATCTGCCAAAATTTTAAGATCTTGGTGAAAATATTCATACAAACAATTAAGCTAACGTTTCTCCCAAAAAATAAATAAATAAATAACAATTAAGCTAATGGTGACATTCCTTTAAGAAACTTACAAACAGCATTCACTTCCTCAAGAGATCTAACATCAATTTTATTCCTAACAAATTGTGGAAAGAACAACCAAAATCCAGTTACCATCACAAAACCAACAGTTAATGGACCGGCCAAGGCCCAATGTAACTCACCGAAGCCCAATCCTCTTTTCAGCCCAATCTCAACAACCAAGCACAGCCCATGAAGCAAGAAGAAGCACGTGACTTCCCACGTGGGACTCGCACGCGTAATGTAGAAGAACAACAACTCATGCATCAACCCGGACACCACAAAAGCAGCCATAGTAGCCACTACTTGGGCCCACCTCTTCCCGATATGATTTTCCCAAAATGCCCTTATAGGAACATATACAGTGTGGCGTAATATATCTGATACCATAAGGTTCCACCTTCGCCCCCAAAAATCTTGCAACGATGTCGATAAGTAAGGCTCATCAAACGGTGGAGATAGCTGCAACCCTAAAATGGACCCCACCATTTTATTACAAACACCCATAACAATCTCCAAATTCAAGTACACTATACAACAATACACCCCCAAAAGAACATTAGGGTGCAAACTCTTGTTGTAGTTACTATAATACCCCGCGACAATAATCAAAGAATAAATCAAAATCTTTGACGGCAAACTAAGTGGTAATTTTTGAGTAGGGGTAAAAGGGTCTTTTCCAATCTTCTTAATCTTGATAGGAAAAGCAGCAATTAAGATGAAATTAAAGAATGATTTAGATGGTAAATCATGGGTTAATGGACCAAGATTAAAGGAAAATAAGATTAACTTGAAATTAGCAAGCCAAGTTGTTAAAGGACCATCTCAACCAAAAGCTTAAGCTGATGGTTGAGGCCCAGGAATATGTTTTATACTCTATCACTCCCCCTCACATGAAAGGCCCTTTGGGCTTGAAATGTGGATGCAACACAGGCCCACCCATACCTGGTGCGAATTAATTCCACTTTGAAGGAGGGGTGGATGAGATTCGAACCCGTGACCTTTGTGTCACGCTGGCTCTTGATACCATGTTAGAGGACCAATTCAACCAAAAGCTTAAGCTAATGGTTGAGGCCCACGAATATGTTTTATACTCTATCACTTTGAAGGAGGGGTGGATGAGATTCGAACCCGTGACCTTTGTGTCACGCTGGCTCTGATACCATGTTAAAGGACCATCTCAACCAAAAGCTTAAGCTGATGGTTGAGGCCCAGGAATATGTTTTATACTCTATCACAAGTAATGAAAAACCCGGTTAATCCTGCTGTTGTTGGGGTAGATAAAGAATATGGGAGAATAGTAAAAACAGAGAAAACTGGTAATAAAGAAATTAATCTTATTTTACCTTTTGGAAGCTTAGAAACTATGAAATATGTATAAATTAGAGAGATTAATACCTTAAACCATACCTTAATTAATGCCTTAATTTCCCCGTTTTCTTGTTCTTCCATTTTTTTGAATCAAATTTGAGAAATTTTTTGACTTCAAAAATGTAGGAGTTTCAGATCTTTATTGGAATGAAATGTTTGATTAGTTCAATCTGTAAAATTATATTCTGTACAGTTGTGATATCTAATTGAATCACCATCTAGTTGACCACGTTGGTACATTATTAATTTATTATGTAGGGCATTCTTATAACGTTAACTTTTTTTTTTTTAGTGGAATAAAGTGTTGTTTGCCTTTATAAATTTTGATTTGCCTTTTTTATAGGAATTAAAAGGCACCGAAAACAAAAATGTTGACCCTAAACAGAGTTTCTGTGCATCAAAATTTGTTATTAGTACCATTGAATTTGATCCAATCAACCCTTTATTCTGAATGTTTTGATGGCATGAATTGTCCTATGCATTTTTAAATCTTTGATATGTCTGATTGAAAACTCTCAAGTTACTCTTGCTAAAGTCAATGAATAAAGCTTGACGGCATTTGTCTTGACCAATTTCAGAGGTTAAATTAAGTTATTTTTTTTTAAGTTTTGGTTGAAGTAAGGGCATGTTCCGATACATTGAACTGGACTGATTGGAGCTGAACTAAATAAAGCTGAAATGAATTGTTTATGAGAGAAGAAAATTAAGAAATAAACTGATTGGAGCTGAAATAAAATGAACTGAAATTAAGCAGAACAGAACAGGCCCTAAAATGACAAGGGGTAAAAGTGGTTGGGTTTAAATGTAATAGTTATGAACGCAAGTTATAGTCCTCTACAACCAAAATTAGTAGGGAGCAATTTTTTAAGGCTAAATTCAAGTTTCTCAAAGGCTAAATAAAAATGGACCAAATATTAAGGGACCGAAATATACAACTTTTCTTAACTCTTAACCTTTTACTAAATGAACAACCCTACTTTTACTTTGTACTGAACTACTAGTTGTACTTTGTAGTTGGTTAATGGAAGCAATAAATAGAGAACCATAAGAAACAATACAAGTGAAAAAGTGCTACAAATACACTCAACTAGTAAACCTTGTTGATAAATAATACATCTTCGAATATAGTAACTACATATCTATACTAATTTATAAATCCGTCATTTAATTATCACTTTAATAATATAAGATCTAATACCAATTCAACCGTAAAGAAAAATTGGCGTTCTAATTCTTTCACTTATAATATAAATTCTTCTACGTAGTAATTAACTTATACTTCGTATAATAATATCCTTCAAATTCTTGGCAAATACTTTGATATCCTCAATAGACTCAGAATCAACATGGCTCCTCCAAAGTGTAGGAAAGAACAACCAATAACCCGTAATCAACACAAACCCAAC
The DNA here is from genome assembly GCF_948465745.1 of Chenopodium album. Taxonomy (NCBI): domain Eukaryota; kingdom Viridiplantae; phylum Streptophyta; class Magnoliopsida; order Caryophyllales; family Amaranthaceae; genus Chenopodium; species Chenopodium album. The sequence continues at coordinate 39,792,642 of NC_137855.1, forward strand.
TGTTAATGGGCCTGAAACGGCCCAATGCAAATTCAACTTCCAGCCCAATTCCCTCTTAACAGCCATCTCCAAAACCACACACACCCCATGCAACAAAAAGTAGCACGTGACCTCCCAAGTGGGCCAAACCCGGGTCACATAAAAGATCATAACTTCATGGACAAGCCCAGATACAAAAAACGTCGCGATTGTACCCATCACTTGGGCCCATTTAAGGCCCACTAAATCAACAAAAGTTGACCTGACAGGTTTATACACAGTGTGACGCAGTATATCTGATACCATGCGGTTCCACCTCCGGCCCCAAAAATCTTGAAGAGATGATGACGCGTAAGGCTCATCGGACGGCTCTTCGAGGTCTAACCCTAGGGGCCCCACAATGAAAGCACAAAATGCAAAACATAAATCAATAAAAAGAAATAATGCACATCCAAACATAACCCAACTTTTTGTACGGTCATAAATTATTACAAAAAGGGTAAAAAAGAAAGATCTTAACCAATTATCAGGGGGTAATATTCTAGTGTGTTGGGTGTGATATAAAGGATCTTTTTCCATAATTTTAATGGGTAATGCAGCAATTAAAATAAAATTAATTAAAGAGTTTTGGGCCGATAATGGGCCGAGATTGAAAGCAAAAAGAAGAAGCTTTGAGTTTGCAAGCCATGTAATGAACCAACTAATTATTGTGATAGGAATTGGTCTAGAAAGAGAAAGTGGGAGAATTGTGAATAGTGAGAAAATTGGGAGGAGTGAAAAAAACCTAATTTTGCCTTTTGGAAGCTTTGAAGGTATCAAGAAAGAGTAGCAAAGTGATGCTAAAATTATTAAGCAAGATTGGAAGAATTTTTGGGCTTCTCCCATTTTTTTGGGATTTGTTTGAAGTTTGTGATGGTTTTTGTTGTTTTGGTTGCCAATACACTTAGGGGGTGTTTGGTATGGATTTTTTATAGGTGTGGAAACGGAATCAAGAAACCGTTTCCGTTAGAATATGTTTGGTTAATGAATAAAGTAACAGAATCCGTTTCTTGGTGGTAACCCATTCCACCACTTTGTTTCCGGTGAAAAATCTGGGGAAACAAATCACGTTACTCTCCTCTAACCCAAAATACACAACTTTACCCTTTTTCTTTCTCCTCTCATTCCATAATTCTCCAGAAAATTCTCAACTTTGATCGATCCAATCTTCAGATTTCGCTCAAGATGATCAGTTTTCCTACATCGAATTTCCGGAAATCAGCAATCCTAACAATTATAGGTTTGTTATCTATCAAATTTTTGTTAAAGAAACCCTAGTTTTTGAATTTGTGTAAATTTTGGGTAGAATTTTGAGTTGAATTTGTATGTTTACATGATTATTTGTATTTTGATGATTTCAATTTGATTTATGTTTTCGATCTATTTGTTGATTGCTATTTTCGATCTTTTTGTTGATTGCTATTTTCGATCCATGGTGTTGGTGAATTTTGGTTTGAGTTTACTATTATTTCGATCTACACTGCTTCTTATTAGAAATTAGGGTTTTCCTAGGGCCAAATTTAGTTAATTAGTTAGGGCTGAGCAAACCTAAACCACCATACTCAACTCCATACCAACTACCATCATCATCATCATTAGAATGTTAATTATAAGGTTTCTGATGATTATTACGAGCTTGAATTTGAACTTGGATTAAGTCTTGGCTAGAAGAATTTCTCATGTTAAGAATTTTGCTCCTGTGAACAGTCACAATGCTTCTTTTGGTAATAAGCAGACTGTTGTGTTTTATTTGCTGGTTATTTTGTGATTTTCCTCTAATTTTTTCCATGATTTTGGTGGGGTGACCCATGATTTTGGTGGGGTGATTGTATAGTTGGGGATTGTTTTTGGATTTGAAGTGCCTTAGGAAGTTGCTAATTTAGAATTTTTATTTGGATTGGTTTGGCGAGGAGGCAGAGATGGATGTAGGAAGGAGCTGAGGCTGAGTCGGGTAGTGGTGGTGGGGGTGGGGGTGGGAGGTTGGTGGGTGCGCCGCATTTGAAGCATTGTGGGGTTGGGAGGGAGGTTGTTAGAGTCTGCAGTGGTTGTGGAGGTGGTGGTGGTGGTTCCATGGTGAGGAGGTGGTTGATCAAACTTGATCAAACAATTATTGGCTTTTCAAAAACTTGATCAAACATAGTGAATTGAATCTTAATTAATATTGATCTACTTAGTTATGAAATTTACAAGTATATAGTAATAATTTAGGTTGAATTCGCAACATATTCCACTTGGTCTTAAATGTATTGTTCCAGCTTGGTTTTCTCATTCTTATTTAGGATACTTTTGGGTGAATTATGTACAAGTGTTGTGACTGTATAATAATATAGAGATAATGTTCTAGGTCTGTTAGTCTTTTCTAATTGTGATTTGGTAGTACAATCTGCTGCAAAATTACAAAAAATTTAAAGTATTATTGTAATAACAAACTTGTTTTAGGGAAAGTATAGTTAAGGACATATAGATCATGTGTTAAAAGGCAATGAACCCACTCCCACCACCACCCGTGACACCCACCTACCTTAGAGGACAGAGAGGGCAGCAGGGGCTTTGCACCAACAACAACTTACCATGGCAGCAGCAGCAGAAGGAAACAGGGGACTGAGCAGGGGACAAAGCACCTTTATTTGTTTGTTTGTTATTGCACTAAAATAGTAAGAGGACAAGAGTAGTACATGTAGTAATTAAGGCTTTGTGCCACTTATGCTTTGTAGTAGTAGTAAATAGTTGTAGCTTAGAGTAGAGAAGGCAGGCAGAAAGTATTAAGTTAGATAGTCTTGGAGAGTGATGGCCTAAAGCCATTGACGATTGTACGAAAGCTTCGAGCTTTATTTATCCAACTCAACCTTCCGTCCATTTTATTTATCAACACCACGCTAGTTCGTTGCATAAAATTAAAGTATTTATAAATGAAAGATGAATATGATACTTTGTGTAGCAGCTCGGTAGCTTAGTGCTTGCTTATATTAAACTTACACTATCTCATTAAATTGTGCATCCTCTATTATGTGGCAGATTCACAAGAAAGCTAAGGGGTGGTTGGAGTTTCATTCATTGACTATGATACTCTTGCGAAAATATACGCAAAAGACAAAGCTACCGAAGATGCAAGTTAATTGTTCGTTGATGCTATAGAAGATATGGGATCTAGAGATTGATAAGCAACCATTGAATGTCGACAGTGATGAAGAAGATGATGTGAATTCTACTCATTCTTTCGCAACTAATTCTACTACTCATTACTCAATCCAGAAAATGCTCTATAAAGGCGAAGGAGGCTAAGGTAGAAGGAAAGTATAAGAGGGCTGAAGAGCTTGTGTAGGAATGATGATGATGATATGATTGCCTCCCTGCATGATGTATCCGACTCTTTTGGGAAAATATTTGTATATGTCAATGTTAACTTTGAAAGTTTTTTTTTCTTTCTTTCTTTTTTTACAAGAATTTCAATTCTTTCATAATCAGTAATTTATGTGACTTTGCATATATCTATTATGGCAATTATTGTTGCTCTTCTACATTGTATAATGTGTAGCAAAAATTAGCAAAGACAACAAAAAAAAGAAAGGAAAACAATTTCTTTCAAGTTATCTATGCCAAACAAGAGGAAACGGATTGGTTGTAATTGTTTACGTTTCCTTAGTGCTACCAAACAACTAGTAAGGGTAACACTAAATAATTCCCTTTCCCCCCCTAATTTGTTTCCATTCCGTTACCTTTATTAATTTCATACCAAACGCCCCCTTAGTTTATAAATTCTTGTTACAATGTGTTTGGTTTTATAGTGTAACAAAGGATGTATATGTCATAAACTCTTAGAACAAGTCATAGTCATAGACCTAGTAGCTTATAAATAAAGGACCTCCCTAGGTATAGTGATATACAACCCAACCACCATTCATATGTTATTGAAAATCTACCTAATAATTAATTCTATCTAATTAAGTGCAAAACATTTTTAAATCGATTACTCTTATTAAGTTTTAAGTGTAATACTTTTAAGAATGAAAATCCTTCATTTTTGTTTTTATCATACCTTTATCTTTATTGCCAATACGGAGTAACATTGGTTGATGCGTAATTCGTATAAATTTTCTAATAGTATAGTATAATACGTAAAACCATAGAGTTGCATGTAAAACGAGTTCTTTCATAAAAACGGATGATGACATATGATACATTCTATTTACCTTATTTTTAATCTAAATTTGCTTATAAGAGCTAATTTAAAATTATTTTAGTTGTAAAATAATGAACCTCAAAGTTAACCTTTTTATTTCCTTATTAAAACTATTCTTATCTAAACACGTAAATCATTTTTTTTTCAAATTAAGCGAAAATAAAGTGAACTAAGCTAAAATGTGGCTTTAGTTATGGTCTTATTTTTCTTAAATGCGTTTAGTTTAGAATTTATGTCTTCAACTAGTGACATACTGACATTTCACTACAGTTTTTTTTACTGGTGATTAGTTGTTTGGTAGATGGAAAAGATAAGAGAGGGTAACTAATACTTGATATAGACTAGTCATAAAACCCTATTCAATTTTACCACTTTTTTGGCTGCTTTGTCTGATCTACTTAACAGAAGTATTTATTTGTTTTTAAATCGCATTCAATGGAACAGAATTTAAGTACATTGGTAGCATCGTTGCCTGTTTGATATAAATGCCTTTTTTTGGTCCATTTTTATTTTTAGTAACAAGTGATGATGGATTTAAGTTGAACATATGCAAATTGATTTATTCTCTAGAGATTGATTCATTAAATTTGTGATTGGTTTTATAAATCGATCTTGAAAAGCAATTCCAAGATCTCGGATCGAATCGGTTGTGTGTGGATCATGAAATCTAGCTAAATGATCATTCTTGCTTTCTTATCGAGGATTCGGTCCATTTTAAAGTTGTCTACCACTTTGTCTTAAATTTAAGTTTAAATATGAAATGCATAAGTTTGGCAAAATTATTGATTATGAGTTAGAAGAACTTTATCTTCTTTTATTGCATTTTCATTTTGCTCAATGAGTATATGGTACTCTACTCTCATTATGAACTTTCAAAGTTGAATTACAAAATAAGGAGTAACTACATTACTGGGCTTGTATTAATTCGTGTAAGTGATACCTACTACTAATGAGACGAAGGGAATACCATATAACCCTGCAACGAACCAAAAACCGAGATGAAAGTAAGTTCAAGAATATATTTACACTCTATTCGTTTTTTAAATGCAATATTTGACTCGCGAAATAACCAAAAAAGTTTTTAAATAATTTGACACAAGGGTTTTATTAATATCATTCTCAATATGCTTGCACGTTGAGAGCCAGCTTGTAGCAGCACTATTTAATCTAATAATTACAATCTCCAACAACTTAAAAAATTATATTTCTTTTTTAATTAGATCATTAGCTCACAAGCTTAGTTACTTGTATAAAACTAACATATTCCAAATTAAAATCCTTCTAAAAACCCATAAATTTTTTGTTTCATAAAAATGGAAGAAGATGAAGGCAAGAAATTCATAAAAGCATGGATAATAATCTTTGCATCACTTTGTTACTCTTATTTCATAGCCTCTAAATTTCCAAAGGGTATTCTTAGATTCATCTCTCTTTTACCAATTTTCTCTCTCTTCACTCTTCTCCCTCTTTCTCTCTCTAGACCTCTTCCAAATATCCTCTTTGGGGGTTTTATCGTGTGGCTCGCAAACTTCAAACTCTTATTGTACGCCTTCAATCTTGGCCCTTTATCATATGATGATGATAATGATGATCAATCATCATCTCTTCTTAGATTCATTTTTCTTGCAGCTTTTCCCATCAAGATTAAGAAAGTCAACCCCTCAACAAAAGGTCAAGAGGGTAATTTAGTAATTTCACCCAACAAAAGGGAGGTGGTATTACCCTTGAATTTTTGGTCAAAGGTGGTTATTTTTGTCATTTTAGAAGTGGTGTACTCTTACAATAAAAATATGGTGGCTTTTTGTGGTTTGATGTATTTGGCTATTGATATTGCATTGGGGGTGTGTGATTTTTTAGTACGGGTCACACTTGGGATCGAGCTCGAACCACCGTCCAATGAGCCTTACTTGTCAACATCGCTACAAGATTTTTGGGGTCGGAGATGGAACCTCAGAGTAACAGAAATACTACGTCACACTGTATACAAACCCGTTAGGTCAACGGTTGTGAAGTTTGTGGGTCAAAAGTGGGCCCAAGTGACAGGTGTCGTGGCTTCATTTGTTGTTTCGGGGTTGATGCATGAGTTGGTTTATTACTATGCAACACGAGTGACTCCCACGTGGGAAGTCACGTGGTTCTTTGTTTTGCATGGTGTATGTGTTGTGTTGGAGATGGGTGTGAAGATAAGTTTGGGCCAGAAGTGGAAGTTGCATTGGGCTGTATCCGGCCCATTAACAGTTGGGTTTGTGATGGTAACAGGCATTTGGTTGTTCTTCCCACAGTTAATGAGGAATGAGGTAGATGTCAAAGCAACTCAAGACATTATTGATTGTGGCAAGTATATAAAAGAGGTTGTGATTAGAGGATGAATGATTAGGGTTTTAAGATTTTTGGTTCATCAAAATTTGAAGTACCTAATTGTGTAGTGTGATTTAATCCTATAATTTCATTTTTCAACTTCTGTTCATGTCTCATACCTACCTTTCATTCTTTTGCTGTTACGAATAGTAATCGCGTTACATATATTTAAACCACACATACTATTATGTACTTAATATAGGATTTATCTTACTGAGAATATATAAAGTAAGGCTAAATAACTAACATATAGGCTTGACAACAATGTTGCGCATTCATATTATAGAGCCTAGTCATGCATGAAAAGATTCAAGGTTGATCAGAGGAGCGTTGCATTGAACTCAACTTATTTCGCAGCCAATTTTGCCAAATACTAATTAATTAATCTTGCATCTTACATTACCATCAATCTCCTTTATAATTTTATTTGTATTATTCAACCCAATCACTAAGCCTGAAATTTTGTTGATAACCTTAACAAAGACAACCAGATTTAGAAGAATTACATTATTACTAAAATCTAAAGAAAACTTATTATTAGCAAACGTTAATTATGAGACATGTCATGGTAAAACTTTATCCAGGACACTACCATCGACATCCCCTACCTTAAACATGCTACTAAATAAAAAGAAACGATGATTATATACACCCGATAAACAATTATGACAATCCCAGCAGACAAAACCAAGGCCCCTAAACCGAAGTTATATATTAGAGGGTCAGTGCACAGCACACTTCAGTTGAATACACTGTCAATATCTAATCATTGATCCAGCCTCCAGATGAAGAATGAGGATGGTAAGGATTGGCAGGACCTGGGATGAAGCCCCCCATTGGAATGCCAGGATGTTCATGCCTCGGACCCGGATGATGGTTGTAGAATCGAGGATCAATGGGCCTGGGGCCTATATCAGGAGGACCATGAACAAATCCAGCACCACCACCCATCATAAGGCTCGGTTCATCCAATCTAGCACTATATTTATTTATAGCTGACATATGATCCACTCTGTTATGGAAAAGAGATGGTTCTGGCATGTATGTTGGTGCTGCAAACCGTTCAGGGGTTTCACTGTAAGACTGGTTTATTCCATATCCACGAGGGTGGTGATGATTGGGAATGGGTCCTGCAACTTCAGCCCATATCTCTCTCCCGTTGGGATAAACATCACCTTGTGGATGGTACTTTGCTACTGTGTCATAGTGAGGATTCCCAATTCTGTAATTTGTAGCCCCTGGGTGATCATGACCATGACCATGAACTGGGCCTCCACTCATTACATTCAAAGGGGACTCGTACATAGAAGTTGGATTCTCCACAGAAAATCGTCTCTCTTCGTGATGGATAGGCTCGAAGTTTGGAGATCCTGGATGATGCCTTAAGTTGTGAGGTTCCCTTCTGCCTCTTTTATCAAAAGGAGAGTGATGGGGCACTTCATGACGAGTATTATCTGGAGTAAAACGTTGACGTTTGTAGTCTTGAGAGGACTCAACAGGCCGTCCAGCTACACGCATCATTTCACGACGCCTCTTTTTCTTTTCAGTCTTCTTCTTCTTACTTTTACTATTCACTGGGGTAGCCTTTACTTGTTTGTCTATACTATGATCCTTGTGAGCAGATTGCTTCTTAAGATCTTCATTTTCACCTACAGCTCTGTCCTTCGGACTTTCCGGTGGATGAGTTTGTGGGGAAGCATTGTCAGCCTCCTTTGCTATAGAACTCTGACCGTGATTCTTGAATGACAAATCATGATCTAGCCTATTTGTCGGGTTGTTCCTAACAAACAAAATGACATAGGAAAGTGAAACACAGAAACATTCTCCATCCTTCAAGATTATCAGAGAAAACAAAGTATTCAACTTGTCACAGTCAAGTTTGCAATATTTTTTAATACATTCTATTGGTGGGAACTGGGAAGAGTTTCAAATCGTAGTTTTGCATCGGCAGCGTGTCATGTCAGTATGTCACTAGGGGGCACTAAAAAAAACGGAGGGAGTATCAATATAAGAACATTTCTTTATGTCTTCAAAATTTTACAGCTCTATTGGATAGAGGGAGTATTTGTTAGCTCAAGACAAAATTCCAAGACATCTAGCTTATTAATAAATTACACAGAGGCCCTATACACTAAAAACAGGTTTTAATCAATAAAATTGAAGAAACACTTGACAATCTGTAGAAACCAGTTTAAAAAGTAAAAGTAAATTCAGTGAAGTAAAAAAAAAAAAAAGGTGAAGCAAACAGGGCCTAAAGTTTTTTGCACCACCCAAAACACCACAAAATGCACTGGCAGGATACAAATAGAGGGTTTTCTTACCCTCCCACACCCTCAAGATGCAAGGACAGTTTTTAGACTGATGGGCTGGCTGCCTGGCTCTCACCAGGAAAAAAATTCCCATTTGCCACAGTATATTAATAGTAAGAGCAAAAGAAATTTTTTTTGCTACTGAAGAGGCCTACCAGGTTACAGGGCAAGAAGGAAAGAGAACAAGAACAACAACAACAACAAAGCCTTATTCCCAAAATGATTTGGGGGGCTAACATGAAACGTCATAAGGAATTCTACGATATAAAGAAAAGGACATAACAAAATCATCATTTAAAGAGTGTGAAAAAAGATGAGTAAAGTGTGTAAACGAAAGAGCTATTAAGAAAAATTAAGGGAGTTTTAAAGGAGGAACCAAGAAAAAAAAATTCAATAAGGTTTTAAAAGTGTGGTTAAAACATTGAAGACGGAAATAGAGGAAGAAAAAAAAAAGGTAACCCATTTAGGTTTAAAGAATAAGGCAAGGAGCATACCACAACTTCTCATTTGTACTACTTTTATGCAATTTGACCAGCTTACCAAAACTGGGTATTATTCGCACAGGTGCACAGCTCAAGCTACTAAAAATCCCCATACCCACAAAACCCCTTCACAATATCTGATATCCAGTGAGCATACAAATCTAAGTAGGAATGGCAGATAATGAGCTGAAACAAAAATGGGATAACTGCAGCTCACTCTATTTTCTGTCCATGCGGATGATTATGCTTCTTTGCAATTTCCATATGTTTAGCAGTCCAATCTTGGCGACTCCAGAGATAGAGGACAGGTGCTACAACGTTCCAATCTTCCAATTGTTTGTCATTAATGTCAACCGATCCAGGAAGATAGAAAGACTGCAAGGAAAAGGGGCATCAAGAAAGATATGCAACAAAAAACTGTAAATAGATAGGTAATTCATACAAATTTCAGATTACCTTTCCAGAGAGTTTATCTTTATTCTCCCAGACCAAATCATAAGGAGGTTTCTTTTTATCTAGCCTAAACACACAAAAACACAGCTAAGTACACGCACACACCAGAGAGAGAGAGAGACAGGGGGGGGGGGGGGGGGGAGAGAGAAATACCTTTCTGTTTCAGGGGGGACAATAAGAATAAGGAGCTTTGGCTTAAATTGAAGGGCCTTGTTTATGAACTGGTTTGCCTTGCTTGCTTTAACCCCAAAAGGAGGATTTAGCCCCATGATCTGATCCAGCGATAACAACAAAGCAGGAGAAAATTTTCCAAGATTAATAAATAATTGACTCAAAGTATCAAACTGATAAATTTTCATGAAAATATTTCTCACCAACTTCGACCCCGTTGGCAATTCATTAGGTTGAACATCCATCCAATCTCTTGTCTCAAAGCAGAAATCATTCTGTAGAAGTATTCATTACAATCACTTTAACATGATAAAAATCAGAGAACAAGACGAGCTATAAGAGGAAATATAACAGCCTTGGTCAATTCAATAAGCTGAAGATAAGATTATGAGCAAGAGAGACGTTGAAAATTCATGAAATTTTTTTTCAAGGCATAGGGATCATCAAAAAGGAGACTGAGGGAGGGAAACTGATGATGAAGGGGGAAGGCTGAAAGGTGCAATGAAGTTGCAAGTGGACCACAGGCTGAAAAATTAGAGGGTCCAACCAAACAGCATCTCTGGGAAGTACACATGCTTTACCTCCAGCTTTGTAAAGCTAATTTATCATACTAATGCCACTGGCCAAAAGCAACATTCTGCTCACACCAGGAGATGGGAAAGGATTCCAGTTCAAAACATAAAAAACCAAAAGGCAAATATGGTCCATCCTGTTGTTTCACCCTCTCTTCACTGCATTTACCTCACAATAATTCTTCTGCATCCCCCTCTCATATCTCCATTGCTCACTCCACTCTTTGCTTGCTTTCATTATTATAATATTATTTGATTTTCTTGAATTCTAATTACACACAGAAAATATGTAATACCTCTCATTCTCACCAAATATTACTCTGTGATTTACATGTCCACTTGAGCTATACTTCATAACAAATCCATGAAAGAAACTATGGAATACATGATTTTTGGTACGAAAATCTTGGAGGCTCTTCAAATCTTTATCGATCATCACAACCAAATCCCAATCCTAAGCATCAAGGTGGTACCACAGTAGTAATACCATTTCTTCCCTACAACAGATAAATGGCTTTGAGAATATTTACACATAAGTTTTAATCCAAGGTGGTGGGCAATTTGATTGTTGGTGATTAGGTGCAAAATTAAGTATCTAACAGATTATCCTCTTGGGAAACAGGGGTGAAACAATAAGCATAAGTCCTACAGAATACACATGGAATGACAAAGGATAAGTCTCTACCCTTGAATATTCTGCTTACACTCAAATTTTCAAATATAGCCAAATTGCTGGAAAAGTTTAGGAGTTATGTAAAAGATGAAAATACAGGCTAAAGCAATTCTCAAAACACTTATTAACAATCATGTCTCATTTTCAAAATCTTCAACTGTACTCTAAAAACTATTACAATCAAATCTCGCTTCAAATACTCCTTAATCTCCTATCACGTCTCAAACAACAATTGGGAAGCCAACTCATCTCCAAAAATTTTGTGCACTATGAAATGATCAACTATTTGGGGACAAAGGGGGTGATTTGCTCAAGTCTACAAAATAATTGACAAGGCACAAGCACATCAGTACATTAAATATAAGTATGAAAATCACCAACTTGAATCTCCAAAATCCGACAAAATATTTCCTAGTTTGCCAATTATTTTCACTCTGTCTTCAAAATCCAACAAAACATGTGTTAAGGGATGTTTTGTGGGGTTTGAAGCGAGATTCGGCACTTTAGCAACTGTTTAGGGATTCAGAGGGTAAGTTTGTCAAATTTGATCCCCAGACACGTGTCACTTATACTAAGTAATTCAAGAAGTGCTTTTGTCACATAACATTGGGGTTAACAGCGACAACAATACATCACCAAAGTGACAATACATTCATTCACAAAAATAAAAATATTGAAAACACAGGTCACTCTAGATCAAGGTAGCAAAGTTCAGCTCTGGATCGGGATTAATGAATCAGCCACAGGGGTAAACCTCGAATAAGAAGTTTGGCAAGTGGAGAGCATGTTATTATGGGTTTAGGAAAAACCTTGTCATACAACAACAACAACAACAACAAAGCCTTAGTCCCAAAATAATTTGGGTCTGCTAACATGAATGGTCATAAGAAACCGTATGATATAAAGGACGGACATAACAAGAGTATCATTTGAAAGAGTTCCAAAAAATGGTGACTAAAGCAAACAAAAGAAAGAGCATCCAAAAATATTAAGAGAGTTTTAAAAGAGAACCAAGAATAAAATTTGAGAAAGATTTAAAGTGGTGGTTAAAACATTGGAGTAAACAAAAAACATGAAGGTTTGGGAAAACTTTAGAAAAGGAAATCAATACAATTCATAAAACATTAGTGGGATAAAATATTAAATATATAATCATGACACATTGTCGTCGTGAATTTTCTCCCTCCACAATGCCCTATCCAATACCATATTTTCCTCAATCCCCAAAGCACTCATGTCACTCTCAATCCCCTCTTCCAAGTTTTCTTAGGTCTTCCCATACCTCTCACGATCCCAACACTTGGTACAAGTTAAGATAGCCAAGGAAAAAAATATGTAATTAGAATACCTTTGGCCTGAAAAGATCATAATTTTTATAATTGCATTTTCTCCCCCTAGTTTCAAGCTTTTCCTTCATAAGCTGGCTGAAATCATTAGCTCCACAACAGAAATCAACTATCTGTTCAAAGTGTTTAACATACAGCAAAGCATTAGTAATATAAGAAAGAACTACATCGAGAGTTTTAATAAGTAACGGAAAGCCAAAAATACTCACTACCTACAGCACATAGAAGAACAAGCGTAAAAATCAACTAGCTTAAACATGCAAATACTGCATACTACAAATACAGTTTTAGCACTAAAATTGCAAGAGAATAATTATAATTCATATATTATCTACCTTATATGCAAGATCTTTACAAACTATTGCAATTGATTTGAAAAGAAAATTGCACATTACAAATCCAAGTAACACCTTCCATCAGTAACTACCAACAGGTGTAAGTGATGCGAGCTTTTTTTTTTCTCAGAATGACCATGAAATAATTGAGGCCAAGTCAGCAAAGTCACTGAATCTGAAGGCACCAAATACTAACATTTCCACAGCTAAATCAGTACCCTCAAAAGTCAAAACAGAGAATCACCAAAAGTTCAATACCACTTAATACCCAATATTGAATTTTCGGGAATGGAAGTAAGCATAAAAGATCTATCACCTATTAGAATGATTTTTACAGGACCTACTATAACTAATAATATAAAGCTGACCTCACTTATCAAATGTAGGTTGCACTTAAAGAAACTGCTACTAACTAATACTTTTATATAAAAAATAAAATTAATGATTTAAGTATATAATAAACATAGTGGAAGAGTACATAGCAACAGAAACTCATACCATGTCATCGTCATTAACATACCAATGAAGTAATTCAGCAATCTGCATACAGAAATGATGCATTCAGAAAACCTTTCAGAGATTTTGCTTGTATAAATTACAGAAAAATAAATAAATAAATAGATACATAAATAAATAAATAAAATAATCCAAGGCAGCGCTATAACATTGCACATCCTTTGGATAACCTTATTTACCTTCTAACAAGGATAACTTGGATGCATAGATGTGCACATCAACATAATAAGAAGCTCATTTCAAGGGTATGGTACATATTATTTCCAAGGAAGTAAGCTCATTCATACAGAACAAGGTTTCAATGACAAACCAGAAGACTTTGCCAGAAAAGGCAAAAGTTGACTAGAAGCTTGAGCAATACAAAGCCAGGATTACCCAAAAATAAATAAAGAAGAAGTAATAGTCAAGCAGGCAGGAATTAAGGGTTTAAAGAGTCCAGGGCTACAGCCCACAGGCTTTTGCTTTAGGCCCCTTGGAAAAAGTATTAGAGATCAGAGAGCTAATACCCCAAAACCTGAGCCAAAAACATATCTATCCCAATCTATTCCACATTTGCTTGACCCCCCCAGGTAAAACCGTAAAACATAAACACTGTCAATAACTAAGGTTTTATTTCGACATTCTTGCATGACTAGTAGGATCAGACTTCGTATAAAACATAAAGTTTTATTTGTAATAATAAAGATGGCATTTCCTGTTCAAGAGAATCCCGATAATTAAAAATGTAATTTCTGAACACATATATCCTCGATAAATAATCAGATAAACTCTCAATTTCTCCTGCATCCAACCCAGATTTGTTTATGAGGAAACAACACTCCAACGTACTGGATGGGAAAGCAACTTCAACTACAACTTTTTGACTCCATTGCAAATCATTATTTACACTTTCATTCTTCCAAAGTTCCAAATTCATCAAACTAGATAGGAGGCAAGGGTAAGCAAATTAAATTAAGAGGTAGGTATCTCTTAACAATCCCATAAACTTTTCCTTGCATCTTTTCTGCAACCAAACATGATATTTTAGCAGCTTTAAAGGCAATGTCTTTCTTTTCTTTTATGAAAATTAAGCAGCTTATGCAACTGAAAATTAAGCAAGAGCTTATTTGAACGCAGCTTATACAACTGAAAATTAAGCAAGAGCTTATTTGAATATGCTATGGCTCACCCTACACCTCCAGAGCTTTTTACATGGAGCAGGAGAACTCCATGGGGTAATACTAGATATATATGATAAGGATAATGTTAGCTCATAGCAAAGTTTAGTAGTGGCATCAAGGTCTTTTTGTATGAATTTGTTAGAAAAAAGCTTTGCTACGCCAGTAATAAGTAATAATAATAAAGGAAAGTGTGATAGATCAGCCAAGAACAACCAAATAACAGAAAAAAAGCAATAGACCAGTAAAATAGAGAAGAAAGATTGAGGCTTTGATTAACAAAACAACAGTTTACACAATCGATAGGTTTAGCCTATCAAGCTCTATAATGACTTGAGGTCACAACTCTCCAAATAGTGACTTGAGGTCACAACTCTCATGGAAGGATTCACTCCCAAATCTCTGCCTACTTTTTTTCCTTTCTCCTCTCTCTGTTATTTATACTAAGGCTAAATAATATTAAACTAATAATACTAGACTTCCTACAGTGCCCTTCCTAAAGTTAGTCTATTATAGAAAGCTGTAATACCGGAGAGGCATGTGAAATGTAGAGACAGAGCATAGAAGGAATTATCACCCCTTGAAGAGTGATAACTTTGTAAGTGTTAATTATACTGATCTTCAATAAAAGTAGTTCACTTTTCCACTGTTTTTACTGCTTCCTTGAGTTACAGCATAATTCTCATAATTTCCTACTGTTCCAGTTCGGTTCTAGCAAATTTTCATATTAAATCAAGAAAATTTGTAGAAAGGCAATTCACCAGCACCAATATGACTTTTTACCAATAAAGGCATGCAATTAAAATACATCTATATCAAGTGGTAGAACTACAATCACAATAAAAAAAAACATTCAGAATTAAAGAGCTAGATAATTCTCACTCACCGAGTAAATAATATCAGAAAACAGCTTACCTCCTTTAGCTTTTCAACCTTGGTAAAATGACGACCATACGAAGTATAGCGCATACCATAGAGGAAAGGAGCAAGGTGAACTCTAAGCTTGCCCTGCAAACAAGAAGGATGCAGCATACAATCAATGTTAAAAAAAATTTTGTTACCAGAGCAGCTGACAATATGTAGCCAACTAAAGCACTAAACTACAGTCAAAACTCAAAAGCAAAACAATTATGCAATCTAATCACAAATCAAAAGATTTATTATTTCCCGATATAACTGATATAAGCTTCCTAAATACTTCGGTCTTCAATAACTGCAACATGAAGCCATATAGCCCATGTGATGACTAGACCCTTTGGGGAGGGGGGGTCAAACTGAATGTATATTTGAGAAAGTGGAAATAGTCCCTAAACTTTATAAGGATAAAGAACCTTGCATCTAAAACACAATCAGCCAGTTTAGGGCTTGTTTGTGACCATTTTTTGTTTTTAGTTTTTTTAAAAAAAATAAAAAATAAATAAAAAAATAAAAAAAATAAAAAACAGAAACAGGAAAAAGTTGTTTCCACATAATTGTTGTCAATTTTAAAAAAAAATTCATGATATTAATAAGTTTGACCAATCTTCAATTCATTATAAGACATATATCATATGGTTTTAAAAAACAAAAAGCCAAACATCAGAAAACTACAGCAATACAGAACAAGCCCTTATATTTTGGTTACAAGGTTTCAAAAATAATACTTCCTCCGTCTCTTTACTTGCAACACCTAGGCGCACCAAGGCACAAAAGGTCCCTGGAGCCTTGGCAAGGCTCAGGCGCGCGCCTTTCGTAGGCGAGGCGCACCTTAAGACCCTAAAACCTCTCCAAAATGATTTCTAGACTAATATTGTACTTAAAGCTACATATCACATCTATTATAAATGCATAAAGGGAGGCATAATTTGACAAAAACCATCGCTAACTCATTAAAACGCAGAAGTATTAGACAAGTACTTAGAGACTAGTTAGAGTAAGACATAATTAGCATAATTTAATTAAAAGATAGAAAGAAAAGCAAACAAAGTGTAGTGGATGGTCTCTTAAAGCACTAAAGAGTCTCTGAATCAACATCAAAGTCTTCAACATCTTCATTATCCACATCTTCACCAATGTTCTCCTCCCACTCCTCCTTTGGTCCCTTCCCTTTATTCCCTCTAGATGATGATAGAGCATTGTTTCTAACCCTTGATGCCCCTCTAGTAGCATAGGAAGGCTCATTGGCCCCGGTGGCTTTACTAACCGCACTCCATATCATTAAACTAGCATTGATAATTTATAGTTAAGGAAACATATAGTCATTAGAGATCTTGTTACACTTAAGACCTGCCTCAATTTTTACTTTCGTAAAATACAAATTTATATTTATTAATAATTTAACTTACAGGTGATAGAAATAACAAGCGTGAAATGAGTTGTGTATCAAGTAAAAAGAAACAAAGAAAGTAACTTTTTGGAAGAGCTTAGACCTTCGATCAGTTTAAAATCCTGAATTTGACTTTTGAGTGTTTGCCAACCAGCTTAAGGGGCCACAGGTTCCAATAAAAAGCTCTTTTACACAATGCTCAGTTGCTCACTAGTCACTACTCAAGCTTGTTGACTAGGCTATGAAAATAAGACCTAAATAAATATACTTAAAACAATTGAAGCTTTTACGGCTTCTTTAATGGAAGAACATGATAAAATGTTGAAGAAGTAAGATGAATCAAACTGGTAGAGTAATGGGATAGCCAATATAGTCACATAGGGAATGCCACAAAAATTTGTGGACCCCGTTGCCCCCTTCTATTTCTTATCTTTTTTTTTTAAAAAACCCTTAATGAGTTAATGTTGTACAGCCGTAAATGGGTAACTTTAAAATTTTTCATTATTTTTTTAAGTTATTTACCCGTAAGGCTGTAAGTCAGATTTTCTTTATAAAAATATACAAGTATCTTAAAATTTTCCAACACTTTGCCTGATATAAGGATCTAAAAAATTAGTCAAGACACTTTTTGACCATATCCCCATATCGGTTATTTTATGAATCAGAGGATCCTCCAATCCCTACTTGGATACGACACCCAAACTCGAATCTGTGCAACATAGATGGAGGTATTAAGTAATTAACCCAACAGAGAAATGATGCAGAAAGTAGAAGTCAGAAGACATACTTCCTCCTTTCTTTTTTACTTGACCCGCTTTGACTTACACACTATCCGCTACTTCTCTTTTGACTGTCTTTTGTTAATAATATGTAAGGAAAAAAAATACACATCTTGGGTCTTTTTAAATTCGTCTCAATAATAACTATCATAATATATAACTTTTATAATTTTTACTTAAAAAGAATTAAAGTTATTGATCGTTAAAGTTTTGCATTGACAAGCGTGATAAAAGAAACAAGTCAAGTAAAAAAAACAGAGGAAGTATAAAAGTAATGCAAAATCCCACAAAGTCTACGAAGAAATTGTTGGGATGAAACTTTTTATGGGAACAAAGGAGTTATATGACAGAAGAGACTCTTGCTGGACTACCTAGACTTTAAATATAACCAAGGATGTAAAATATTGCAGAAAGTTGTGGCGAATAGAGCTTAAGAGTAAATTGATCACTAGAAGAAACTACTTTAACTTCCCACAACCAAAATACAACAACCACCACTCCATACTTGTGGAATTGTGGTTGGGTAGAACGGCAAAAAAAAATATTTAATAGCTCTCAAAAACCTCATTAACTATGAAATCAAATAGCATAGCAGAAAAGCAGTGCTTAACACAGCAATGTACAGAAACTACCTTCCAATTGATCATATTGTTAAAAACTGATGGGTCACAGGCTTTTTTTACATCTACAACACTGCTTCCTCCATCTAGTTTCTTAATTGCATCACGAACAGCCTACATACAACACAAAATTGAAACATACAGTGTCAAACAGTCAATAGCACAACCCAACTGCTAGGATGTAATGGCACACTGGAAAAAGCAACAACAAATGTCAATTTAATCTTCTCAAATAGGTCAAGAATTATACATCACATGACTTTAGCACTTTCCCCTCTGTAATACTCTTACAGGGTTCCATTTTTCGCTTATAATCACGGCTAGAAATTAAACTCTCGTGTTTTGCAATGATATCATCCAAAGTGATTATAGACGAAGCTTCACTCATCAAATTGAGAATCCTGCATTACGAAACCATACATTATCACCAAAATAAACACATAGCAGAATTTTAATTAGCTAAGCTGCTGGTTATAGAACTTGTAAACTCCTCGGCACAAAGAATATAAATAAAAACATTTAGAGAAAGCAAACTCAGAAACCTCACACCAGGAATAAACATTACCATCTTTCAGACTCGGAATCTAATTTTGGCACAAAACTGTTCACGGCAGATTTACTTGTTTCATAAGATTCAACCACTGCGAGTTTCTCAGTCTGGCAAGGCTTGAAACACTTGCGTTCTTCAACTGCAAAAGATCCATCATTGTTTGTCAAACCAGACTTCTTTTCAGATGGTATCTTCTTGGATAAATTACTTTTTTGCAATTTAGGAACTCTTCTATCAATCTTTTTATCGGAATCAATGTCTTCAACAGCCTTTTTCTTAGACTCAATGGCAGGTAAAGCCGGAGAAGATGCCTTCAAAGAAGCCATTTCCTTTTTTACTGCAACTTTATCTTCCTGCAAAACTCCTACAGAGGACCCTGTCTCCTTTTTTGTAACACCAGGAAAGATAATATGGTCCCTTGAGGGAGTCCCTAAATCATCCCTAATCTTATGCTTCCTGGTGTAAAACAGAACATTGGAAAAAAAAAAGTCACTGTTTGAAGAATTATACCACAACAATGTGACATATATATACAATCCAAAAAAAGCTTTGCAGCAGAATTTTAAATTCACTCACAAGCAATATATCAAAACGCGGTCTACCAATAGGCCTTCCCAAGCCCTTTGTTCAATGCCTGCATCTTCATCTTCTTCAAAAGCTATCTTCCTGGTGAGAGGTAACATAAACAGATCAAGTGACAATCTGAAAGGACCGGTGCTAAAAACCCTAAAATTTAAAATAGATTTTACCTGGGTAAACATTTTTTGTGATATGCCTTTGGACAACGTCTACAAACAGCCATCTGCAGTTGAGGGTTGCTCTTATCCTCCGCTTGTTTACAGACGCAGCAAGTATGAAGGGGGCATGTAAATGACTCTCCCAAACGGATCTTATCTGCAAACTCTTTAGCAGCATCTTCATTATTCCCATGTAGCCGATTTGCAACACAATGGGGATGATAGAAGTATCCACAGGTTGCATTAATACATTGATACACCTGGGGAAAATAAAATAGTTGACACTCATAGAGGCACCACAGTAGAGACATTTTGCACATTTGGAGAATTCATATAATCATATAGACAGACCATGTATACTTTGATGCAGCATATCTCAACTCTACATATAGTTGATAGATGTAGCTCAACCATGTATTCAAGTTTCTGAGATACAGAAGAAAAGTTTCTAGAGACATGGAAGAAAAGATAAAAGAGTAAAATAAAAACAGAGACCAGTCATCCAAATTTTAAGGTTCTTGTTGCACTCAGACCAGACTTGTTCATCTAAAAATATTAGAAAATAAAGAAAACTGAACTGTACACATCCAACAAAGTCAAGCTTTCCAACAAATTCAATCTGAAATCACTCAATGGCCACATTGCATAAGAAAAGATATCAAAACAGCTTGTTTAATTGCTCACAACCTTTCCAGTTCCTTATACTACATTGTAAAATAGAGTAGCCTTCTTATGCAATGTACATCAATATATTTATGTCACAAAAACTATGAAAGATGTGTACGGACAGCCAGAGATAGAAAAGTAATAAATGAGCATATAAACAGAAAAGGGTGAGCAAGAAGCAAAATCTTAATTTATCGAGCTGATACCTTGGCACCAGTCTGTTTATCAGAAGACCCTAACTGCCCACAGGCGAAGCATTGATGCTGCTTATATTGACAATTTTGACACTTGAAATAAGGCAAAGCCTGCAAGGTAACACTTCATATCAAGTTCCACAAAAAAACAAAAGTGCAGAAATTAATTTTGATAAGCAGAAGCTAGTAATTCATTTGACAATGTGAATAAAATGAAAAGCAACACACCTGCACTTCCATCTCAGTAAAACCAAGAGAGACGCATTTTGACGGTTTACCGGCTCTTCGAGTAGCATGAAAGGATCTCATGCAACTTCCTTCACAGCTGCATTTGAACAAACAAAATATAAACTAACCATAGACATATCAACGTAGTATACTGTTTCAAGTATATCGTGTCCCAATCCATAAGCTGTAATTCACATAAGTTACATAGTGAAATAACATGTAAGCAGCTATACACTAAAATCAAATTGAATCACTTCCTACTGCTAATCTGCCATATGATTTTCACAGAAAAGAACAGAAACCAAAAAAAAGCTATATATAAAAAGAAAGTGAAATAAGGCCTCCTGGAAGAAATGATGCATCAGGGGTAAGGGTGGGACTGTTGATTTGGGAAGGTAAAAGTGGGTGGGACAGCTTTCTGTCTGTGCTAATTCTGTTTTTTTTATGTTTTACTTTTGCTTTAGAGTATTTTCTTTGGAAAGGTGCATAAAGCACGTGAATAAACTTAATATCACATGTCAATGTGTCATGTACAAAGTATATCATTTTGGCTTTGGGCCTTCTATTTTTGGTACCAATGATTTTTTTTTTTTTTTTTTTTTTTTGACAATTATTAAATTATCTAAAAAATTTCCGACACTTTATATACAAGCAGTGTCCAAAAAATTAGTCAAGACACTCTTTTGACCGTATCCTCGTATCAGCTATTTTTTGAATTGGAGGATTGGATCCTCTGATCCCTACTTGGATATGACACCCAAAACATAGTCCAAGATCAATAATACAAGATGATATACATACCACAATAAGGGACCTCCCTCATCACATAAGGAACAAACTGAATCAAAAGGCTCATCCTCATCGCTTTCCTCATCAGACGAACCACCTTCTTCACTAGAGCCAGCATCGTCATCACCAGAACCATCCTCGAGATCATCTGACAAACAATCATCATCACTAACCACAAACTCACTTTTTCCTTTAGCTAAAACATCCTGTGTACCAACGGGCCCGCATAAGCATAACGTGCTATGATGCCACTTCAATAGAAAGAAAAATATATACGAAGTGCTAGATAGTAAATAAACAAACCTCATCAGTTTTATGCTTCTTCTGCAGGTTTTTCTCAAGAAATGCCATTAAGCACTGTCCAGAGCCATTCTTTGATATTAGACTAAAGAATACATGACAAAAATAATAACAAACAGCATAAACTAGAACCATAATACATGTATTTGATCATCAAGGCAGATAAAAAATTAGCTTATAGACAATGTGAATAGAGAAATACTGCAAAGCACATCCATAGTATAATTTTCACAAGTCATATAATAGAAGCCCCGGGTCCTCGAGAAACTAGCAAAAAATTAAATGGTGTTACAACTAGTTAGTGGCCTACAAGAATGAAAGGAGGCAAACAGAAAAAAGTATTGCAGATGATTAGTAGCAATATATAGAAAGAACAACTGAAATGTAACAAAATATAGCCAGTTTTCAACAAATTCAAATGAATATTTTTTTAGCTCAGGGATAAGGAAATATATTAATTAAGTTGTTTGGTCACAAAATTCCAAGATATGCAATTTTTTCTTCAACTTTGTTAGCTCAATTTCTCCTCACTGATAATCCATTGCTTCACGCTTTCTTTCACAATCCTTCCACAATGCATTAACCTTAAGATAAATCATTGCTTCCCTATACTCACCACTTTCAAACCATCTTTATCTCCCCTCAATCAGACAAAATCACCCATTGACACCTCCCTTCTTCCATAAACCCCACTACTCCCTCCCCTAGCCCACAGTTACACTCCCTTTTGACTTTCTCCCTCACTCACCAGCCAACTCAGCCCTTACCCCTCCCACAAACATCCATTTTCTTCACAAACCGCAATCCCCAAGGATTCATCCAAAATACAAATTTTTTTCCTTGCTTAATTTCCCAAATCCATATAAGTCAAACATTTCCCAGCCACAGGCCCACAGTCACCAGATTCCTCGACTTTCTTTGACCTCCTGCAACTTTTTTGTTGTTTCAAAAATCCCATATATGCACCAGTGATACAATTGACACTCCCTTGCCCTTACTCTTACTTGACAACCTTACCCCAATGCTTGCCCCACTACCACCCTTCACTTTCTTTTGCCTCAGCCTAAACCAATCCACCACCACCGCCCTCCCTCTTTTCAAACCCCTCCCCAAAAAATACCCACCGGCACAACCTGCAATAACTCCTTGTCATCACAAGTACAGCGATACCTTCCAGTCTTCCACAGGTTACCTAGATTTTGGCTTTGTTGAGATCATTAATTACTAATGCTACTATCACTAAAGGATTAACCCTCGTTTACCATCATCTAAGAGAACATTTTGGTATCTTTTTCTATCAAGAAAATCCACTATGAAATAAAGAAAACCCAAACAATAATGATGAAGCAAACAATTTACACAATTCAACAAAAAGAACAAATTGGTATCTTTTTTCTATCAAGAGCTTTGCATCAGGTGAATGTTATTGGTAGAATCCCTATGTAATGATAGAAAACTGAACTGATGTATAAGCTTAACATGAGTTTCACATCATTAGAAGATTTTACTTCTATGAAATACACTAAATCTTTAACCAAAGCATAAACAAAGGAACATGTGTTGCAGACAAGGAACATGTGCTGATCAAAGGAATGTTAAATCAAACTATCAAACAGCAAAAAAATGTCTATTGTCAAATACATAAATAAGGTTGATACAGCAGATGAGAGTGTCATGAGAATGACATACCTTTGATGTTTTTAATGATTTGTCGTGCTTCACAGCTTGCTCGATCAAAGCCCTATTATGAGTGAGGTCTTTTGTAGAAGGGATGCTATCATACAAGCTACAAATCCGAAAAGAGGGTGAGAAACTATACTTCTATAAATACAAGCAAAAGGAATGTCCTATTTACCATTAAGTACCTGAAAATATCCGATAACTTGTTCCTAACGCGACTCCAAGCCCACTCTGGTTTTCGTTTTACAACATGAAGAAAATTCACAGTTATCAACACCGTCCTAATATATTCCTCATAACTTTGTCTAGGCTTTTGAAGTTTGATCCAGTTATTGTCCTTAGAAAGAACCGATATCTCCGGTTTTACTCCAGAGCAATCAAACTTCCAAGCTTTCACAGGCTTAAAGATTTTATCCAGCCCACCATCAGCATTACCACGCACGTATATCGGGCTTTCCGGCCCCGGTTCGGTCTCACTTGAATTCCAATTCACAGGCAGGACCGAAAATGAAATCGGTTCCTCACCATCATCAACAAAGTAATAATTTGTGACAGACTCCGGCAACTCCTCCATCTCATCATCGGAAATTGCCATATTCTCTACCTTTGATAATTAACAATTTATTAAAATCAAATACCTAAAAAAAAAATTTAAAAATCCAAAAACACCTTCCAGTAAACCATTAAAGAAATTGACAAGATAATTTAGCATCAAAAATCAAATAATACGGAGCAATAAAATTCATGATTAATTAAAAAAAAAAAAAAAAGATTAAAACAATTAACAATATATAGAAGTTCTGCTATCAAGGTAAATTGCAACAAAATTCTTAGGAATAAATCAATTAATAAAATTCTTGCAACAAAATCGCTTCAAAAAAAATCCATAACTTTGTTAATTTTAAGCAATAAATCAAAAAAATGCCGTAGAAGAACCCTAAATGGACTATAAATTAACGATAAACCCTAAAATGTGGAATTGAAATTCGATTATTAAACGAAAGAAAATAATAAATAAAAAAAAAATACCTCGAAAGTAGCAGCTTCAATGGAAAATTAAGAGCACGCTTCAATGGAATAGAAAGCGGTGCAGACTACTACGAGTAGTGAGAAGTTACTTTTGAAGGAAAAAATATGAAAACAGAAGTAAATGTCAATCGTCGGATCTAAATAATATCGATGGGCAGAATTATTTCTATTATATGACCCAACTCGGCAATACTTTGGGTCTGTTCTCATACGATTATTTTCAATTCAGCTCAGCTCTAATAAGTTAAGTTCAGTTCAGTTCAATTCAGTTTCTAATTTTCTTCTCTTATAAAATATTAATTTCAGTTCAGTGCAGCTCTAATAAGTTCAGTTCATTTCGGTTCAGTTCAGCTGAGTTCGGTCAATGAGAACAGGCCCTTGTCCACCTACATAAATTATCGGACGAATGATGAAAATTTTAAGAGGGGCGCAAGGGTAAAGTGATATAGACGAAATTCGATTCTAAGGGCATGTTCACTTCAACTTAACTTCAATTAAGTTCAGCTCAGCTCTAATCAGTTCAATTCAATTCAGTTCAGCTTCAATCAATTCTGTTCACTTCAGCTCCTAATTTTCGTCTCTCATAAAATATGCATTTTAGTTTAGTTCAGTTCAATTCAGCTCCAATCAGTTCAACTCAGTTCAGTAAATGTGAACAAGCCCTAAGTCTTGAGTACTTCCCTTCCCCTGAAAATTTTAACTAAGCTATTTTTTTTTTTTTTTTTTTTTTTTAGGGGAATAAGTTTTAACCAAGCTAGTTGATGATCCACAAATATGACAATTTTATAATTTATGAATCTTTTCAATTTATTATGCATTAGAATAAAAACTTACTACCTATATACACAAATACACTTTTCATAGAAATAAGTCCCGAAATCATCTTGATAAACAAAATGTGTATATCTACTAACGGACAAAAGTAGCACATTTTAGGACAAAAAATTTGCGGGTTTACCCGTAAACTATGAAAATTTAGCCCATTTATATCGACAAGATTGTCATTTGATAAACAATTAATGTTTATGAATTAATGTTTATGAATATCATAAACTTGTTTTTCTCCTTTCGATAATCATATTGTATGGTATTCGCAAATCTTTAAGCTACTCAGAATGAAAAACTTTCCTCTTGCGTTAGAATAAAACTTACCACCTTTGTTTTGGTATAATAGTTAAACTTCTCCATTTTACAAATCAAGATTTTATTAATATCCATTATAAACGTTTACCTTATTCGTTGCATGGAGTTTTGATTCTATTATTTCTATGCTATTAAATAATTATTCACTACATACGAGTACGGATAATTTGACACCTATCAACTAATTTTGTCAAACACACCAAGTGAATCACTACATGTTTAAGTTTTCCCTAATCAATTATATAGAAATTAAGAAAAGTATTTATAATGGAATAAATAATGAAAAAATTACCCCCGCTAGTTCCATCCCAATTTACTTGTCTCATTTTCCTTGTTTAAAATGTGTCATGATAAATCGTGTGCAAATGGCTATAGCCTAGGTCAGGGATCAACATTTTATTGAGGGTGAAGTTATGATACATGCAACTTATGTAGTCAAATCACAAGGAGAAAATTTATGAACATCATCAAATTAAAGGAAGGCCTTGTATAATAGAGATCATATCATGATTAATTAGGACTGACACCAAAAAAGTGCTATGGAAATGAAAATGCACAAAGCACAGATGCGCATATTTGAGAAAGCAGAACATATATCACAGATGAGCACAAGAAATACAAGCTCATCTCTACACGAAAATGCTCGTATTACAATAACTAAACTTTTCTGGCTCTCCCCCTAGCCAACCTCTTTAACCTTTGCGCTACTTCCATAACGTTGTATAATATAAACATTGTTCTCTGTACAACTCCTAATGTGTTGATGGATTTTATTTAGCTTGTGCACCAGGAATGCAGCTTTTAAGAACTACCCTCATTGATCATCTTCAATGTTGTCAATTACTGAAGAAGCAGTTGAGTCAGATGCAGCATCATCGATATTAAATGATGAGATCTCTCCACAAATGGAACTCTCATCTTCGCTTTGAACTGAGGGAGCAGTAGAGGATATATCTGTGACGGTAGCAGATTCTGAGAGGGACGGGGAAGATTCTAGATCCTCCTGCTGTAAGCACCAGTACATGATGCTGGCCATCAAGGTCAAGATCATCTTCGGATTTACCTGCAAGAACCAAAGCGAAGAAACATCAACTTTTGACAAGAAGCAGCGTCACATGATTGTTTCATCTATCAAGAAACTTAAGATTTATATATGTTTTTCTTTCGAGTTCACCTCAACCTTTATGTCCAAAGGAGTTCAGCTCTTTTATAAAGTTTCATTTGGTCTATACACATGTTAGGGTGTCGAGGATCCAACAAAAGTAATCGAGACAAAACAAGGGTCATGTAGCATAGCCCTTCTCTTATCAGCCATTGTTGAAAATCCAGTAGAAGACCCTTTCCTTCCCTCTCCCTGAAGATTTAGCAACTCAACTGGAAAGGGGCCCCTAATCTCATTCTTTCTAAGATAATTTTTTAAAATCTTCATTTTCAAAAAGTCAATATATTTGATTTCCAAAAGATTTTACAACCAATTAATCACAAATCTTGAGGATAAAAATCTGATCCCATCTAGATATTGAACTTAAATTCATTCCTCAAGAAAAAAGCTGTTCTCTGGCTAACAACCTTGAGAGGATTCCTCATTAAAAAGTTTCAGGTCAATAGAAACATTGCTCAACTATACTCATCCTTAGAGATTGTCCTCAAGCCAGAGATTAAGAAATGTTTGATGTGCCTGACAGCTTCTTCTAAGTTCTATTGGAGCACACTACCTCCTACATAGTCTGGTCGGCTTGAAAATAACGGTACTCAGCCATACTTCCCCAAATTACAGTCACCTGAAGCCTGCCTTCAATCCTTCATCCCACAAAATTACTTTCCTAGGAGTTCTTTACCTCCGAGAATACATGTTTTCCTAATCAATCTTATAGTACATGCAGGAATTGAAAAGGTCTTTAGAGACTCAAATGGCAGCTTAAATTTGAGTTTTCAAAGACATGCAATTGTGGTAAATATCCTAAGGGCAGAGCTGATAGCTAAATTAGGCTGGAGGAATCTCATTATTAGCAAAATAAGTGGTGGAATGTACTGACAACCAATTTGCAAAGAATGATTCTCATAATATTGTAATACAATACAGGGATCATTTGTTGAGCTATACTGGCATGAAGATTGAACCTTGCAAAAGACAAACAACCTAGGGTGTGGATGGACAAGCATAAAGTTGTAGAATGTCAGGAATCTTTTGTCTTCAAATCAAACAAATTATTATTCAATCCTCCTGAGTCTGTAACCTTGGAATATCTAGCTCTTGTTTTGTAGTTAAAACTCCCCGCTTTTGCATCAAAATATACAAGATTATTTTCTCATGCTTGGTACTATGACAATAATATAGCAATGGTGTGTGGTAAGTCAAACTCGAGATGCAATAGGAATTTCACGATGTTTCATAAATTACCTCCATAATGTCCTCGGGTAATAAAAAGACAGAGCATCCAAGCTTTCTTGCAACACTGATAATGTATATAGCATTCAACCTTTTTTCGTCATCTACAGCACCAAAATAAGATAACAATGAATATCACTACATTTTCACATATGGAATTATGGATAATAAAGTAGTCTGTTGTAAGTAAACATAGAAACTAAAGTCTTTACCATTATCACCCTTGGTGACAAGGTTCCAATTGACAACCCTAGGCTCCACCGCACTCAAAAGTTCAAGGAAGAATAGGCCAGTAGAAAGGCTTTTGTCCTGAGTATAACATCATAGTCCAATCAGATCCGAATATCTGGAAAAAAGGCTAAGCATTCAAAAAATAGAAAAGGTATTAATAAATACTTTGCTAGCCACTTACCTTGTAGCTCGAAATTCGAGACTTTCTCCCAGAGCATTTCACCTTATAATTTGCCCAATTAAGGATGTCTGAATCAGATATCTCCTTCCCGTGGGAGAAAGATCTTAAGTTTTTCAATAGTTGGAGCATGTTATACCTCATTAACTGCCACAGTAAAGCTATATGAAAATAGAAATGTGTTATGGCGATCACATATATTAAATAAATCAATGTGCATTCAAAGAGTCTCAATCTCAGAACATTTGCAGTGTTTATACCGAGTATTAGCTTCTTGTTTCCTTGAACAATATCATTTCCAGCTACATTCACAAGGGAAAACTTCAATTGCTTCCCGATTTTTATAACTTGATTGCAATTCTCCACTTTTCTGAAAGGCATTTTGATAGGAGGCTTTGTAGCGTGCTTCCAGTTGACTGATCCAGGAGATACCTTGTCCAAAGCTTCCAAGAGTACCCAGCTGCAAGACATAAGATTAGATTGTAAGAAACACAGTAACAATATAGTCAATATCCTTTACATATAGCCAGATAGTTAACCCCAAGAATCATTGATATATTAATTTTAATCAACAAAAACCCTAGCTAAGCGATGTTTAATCTCAATGAAGAGGAAATGATCTTCGCAGGTCTGATTAAGAAGTGACATTATATCAATTTAGAGGTTCCATCACCCCCATTTCCCCACCCTAATGATGGAGAAAGAAGAATAGAAGGTCAGAACATGCTCACCCATTTCGAACATCCTCGAACACATTGTTGACATAGGTGGCAATACCAAGACTATTCATCCAAAATCTGAAGCACCTTCCTTCCCTAGATGTCTGTACATCGTCTGTCATCATCTCTGCAAAAGAAACCTTTTTTCCATCTAATGACAAACCATTCCTGCAAAGAAAATTCACATTCTAATAATTTACATGTAGGAAATGGAAAATAACAATTGTTCAGTCCACGAAACAGAATATTAAGAACAAAGACTGACATATTAATTGCCACTTATGATTACAAAATGTGTATATCTTCTAAATACTAATATCTCACCTCATCTTAAACACCTGAGCCACAAAAGCGAGATTTAGGTTTGATGAGCCTTCAACAATGTCCTTAGAATCTAAGTATCTCTTGCAGCCCATTCTCTCTGCATGGTCAAGTGCCAACTTTGCTCTCTCAGTAGGGTCCTTTGCATCTAATGTGGCTGGATCACAATGTTCTGGTGCGAGAACATTGAGCAGGTAAGTATATGCCTTTGCATCCTATTAAACAGCAGACACGATCATTCAGCCACCAGCACAATAACTTGAATGATAAGATAATTGAAGTGTAGGGATTCTAGGGAGATAC
Organism: Chenopodium album; assembly: GCF_948465745.1. Taxonomy (NCBI): domain Eukaryota; kingdom Viridiplantae; phylum Streptophyta; class Magnoliopsida; order Caryophyllales; family Amaranthaceae; genus Chenopodium; species Chenopodium album. Next base: position 39,822,373 of record NC_137855.1, read on the forward strand.
TTGACAAGATTGTTTAACTCCTAGCATAATACTCAATGAAACGAGAATCTATTGAATTTCTAACATTAGCATGGACATGATGAGTAGATTAGCATGCTTAACTGTGAGTTTAATTAAAACAAGATGGGAAAGTAAAGCTTAAGGCAAAAATAGTTTCAACTTTGTGCAATATCACATCTGCCATTGGATAAGCAATCTGTCAAGGAAAAGATTTATCCATTTCCTGAAATAGCAATGACATACTTCTAAGCCCAAAAGCTTTCCAACAATTGGCATCCATGATTGCAAGTTAATCATGATCATAACTAGTAGATGCTATACATGAACATGTAACCAACATTATTACCAACAATATTACAAGATACCTTTCTGGAAAGAGCTTCCTCAAAAAGCAAATTTACCAATTCAGACATACCTTCATATCAGATGAAAAGTTTGTGACAATTTTCTCATAACCGGCTCTCTGGAGATGAAAATTCATCCATTTCAACAAGACTTTTTCCGGGGATAAACCCATGAGCTCCTCAATGTCCTGCCAACATAGATACAATGTCATCACAAAACAACTTCTCTTAAGCTCAATCAGTATTATGAGCAAAAAAAGGATGAACAGGACATTACATCAGCATCATCAGCCAATTCCACAAGCTGTGGTGTCTTCCTAAGGTTGAGATCGGCAAGGAGTTGAATCTGAACCAATATGGTTGTCAGCTTAATTAGTGCCACGTACAATCATTACCCTATTTTCTAAGTTTGACCACCAGTAAATAAGAAAATCAAAGGTCTCAAACTTGAAATATAAAGCTATACCTTTATAATTTGAGAGATTAATCCAAGCACCAAATGTGGCTGTAAAAGGAAAGGACGGCTTCAGTTATAAAAATACAGAGAGAAATTTTCAAAAACAAAAAGTCCCTAGCTAGTTAAATTCTACTTACCCTTCCTTCAACCAAGTCATGAGGTCCAATGTTAACCACGGTGCATCCAATGGCTTTTGCGGAGTTCAGACACAGAGTATGATTCTCATTTCTCTCCCAAGGATTAAGTACCCTTTTGGTGTTTATTGTTCTTTCATCTATTGTGCCAGGAACGGCAACATTTATAAGCTTACTGCATTAACCATACAGAACATGTCATGATCTCATACATACATGAGAAAGTTGCCACAAGGAGAAAATAATCTTCTAAATCAACCTGATTGAATGAATTACCAGAGAAGAACTCCATCTTTTGCAATATTGAAAAGATCGTCACTATTAGGATCCATAGGAAGAAATTGCATCAGGAAAGGGTCATCACCAAGGTATGTGTTGATGTGGTGAACATAACATCCCTTCTCAGATTGACTAATTGTATGAAGTAGTGTAGTTGTCGAGGCCTTGAGAAAGGCAGAGGAGTCCTTTGTACCACCAACCTGAGCTGAGGCTCGAACTTGGAAGCTTAGATGAACCTGCCAATGTCGATAAAATTGACCTACATGTTACTTATGCTTATACATACTACTACATTATAACCTCCAATGTCATAAAGCAAGTTGTAACTTCTACATACAGATAAGATATTAATTATAGCATTAAAAACCGACGATAATTAATTATAACTTGAGCTCATCATTTTCAACAATAAATTCTACTTCTCAATTCTTAATGCATTAATACACAATCATACAACTACACAATACAGATAGATTAAGAATAAGAGATTCACCAAGTCATTACCTTCAAGAAATCCTCGAACTCGACCTCTTGATTCATATCTGAGGCTGACTCAATCAAAATATCCTTAATATCCTCCTCTTTAAAAGACTGATTAAACGCTTTTAACTTAGCCAAAACTGGTGGCATGTCTCCAATGGTAACCTTACCATTGTTATTCTTCAACGAAGTATACTATAACCAGAAAGCAAAACAAAACAAAAAACACCCATTAATCATCATCTACATCATTTTGTTTAATAACTATTCCCTCCATCCGGACTTAATGTTCGCCCTCAGTAGCAATTTGGATTAGTAATGTGACAACTAAATTCGAACAGTGGTAATAAATTAATAATTATGAAATAATACTCAAATCAAGAACTATACCAATACAATATTGTGCACCATCTAATTTGCAATGACCAAAAAATAAACAAAACCCAGAAATTGCAATAAAGAGGGTTTAAAGGGTAATTACTTTGGATTTGAGGCTGCGAAGTTCAACCTGAGTAAACTGACTATGAAGCAAAGGATCAGAAACAACAACACCCGCATAACCAGACATCTTGCTAATCCTTTCTTCTTCCTCCAATCAGACAATCTGATTGGAAAACCGATTGAAATCGTCCAAATATAGTAATAATTTCCTACTAAATCAAACAAAATCAATATCAATACATTAATTATTGGAATTAATAGAGAAATGAGGGCAAATTATTGGTATTTTAATCATATAGTATAATAATATAAGTTAATTTCATACATTTATTCAAGAAAATTGCACTGTTCCATTGATCCAATAAATTAAACAAAATTGTCAACTACTATATGTATTATTATCAGATTATGAGAAGATAAACTTGTAAAATGAAAACCCAGAAAGAAAAACAAGATTTTGAACTAAAATGAATAAAAATGAACATACCAATTAACAAAATCTTTGTTCTTGCAGAAAAAAATAACCCAGCAAAAATCCTGTTTTGGTCTTAAAGTTTGACTCTTTTCTCCAAAATTATCACAGATTTTGGGAAGGGCAAGAAGAATGCGTAGCAAAAGAGCAAAGGTAACCAAAAAGATTAAAAAAATGAAATCTTTTTTATTTTTAGAAACTAAAAATTGAAATCTAAAAAACCCAAAAAGAAAGAAAACAAAATTAAAAAATGGGTTTGTGGTTTTAGTTTAGTGGCCGGCAGAAAAAAAGAGAATTATTTGAGTTTTTTGAGGTTTTTTTACAAAAAATAAATTAAATTAATTAAAAAAAATGTTGGTATTTTTTCTGGCTTATTTTTATGACATAAAGATGGCCCACCAATCCAAGTCACCGATTATGATTTGTCTTTATTTAAGGCTTTCTTTGTCCACCTGGATTGTGGTGATGCCAGAAATTTGACACTATTCTTGATTTACCTTTTCATTTTCTCTAGTAGTCATCGCCTTTCTTGGTATTTCTTGCTATTTTTGGAATCTTCGATATTGTTAGGTTTGGTAAGTTCTTGGTGCTCGATTGAGAGTATCTTATCTTGGGAGATTTTTTTTTCACATTCTAGTTGCGTAAAACCGGTACGAGTAGTGGCTATCGAGAATGTTATGTTATCGCTTTTTTAACTAGTTTAGTTGGTACTGTTAAAAAAATAGTTTAGTTGGTAAAGTCTTAGAGGTGATACCTAAAACTTGAGATCTTGAGATTAAATCTCATTAACATGATTAGACTTTGAACTAAATTAATTAAATATGTTATTTTACTTTATTTTAACTTTCATTGTGTTTTGTGATAATTGTGATTTGCAATGGGTTGGTGGCTTAGCTTAGTTATGTCACTCCTCAAAACCATTGCCATCAACATAGTGGTATTTGTAGTTAATGGCAATGGTTTTGAGGAGTGTTTTTTTTTTTTTTTTTTTTTTTTTTATTGTAACACACTTGAGGTTGAACTGTGGTGAATTGGTGATTTCGCTTGTTACTTTCATCTTACTTGCTCTACTCAGAAAGTGTATTATTTTGGTAGTAGAGTATTCTGGTATATTATTGTTCGGTAGGGTAATAAGAAGAAATCTACATCACTTAAGCTTCTCAAAATAGAAATGAAAGTGAAAATTAGTTAACTTAAATACCATATGTAATTTGTAAATTAAAGTATAGTTGCGTTTTCATTTATATCATTTCTTCCAAATTCACGTGCTTCCTAGGTTAGGGTATGTTTTGTTCACCTTATTTTCACTTATTTCAGGTGTAATAAGTTCAGATAAGTTCAGTCAGTTATGATAAGAGTTACCCAACTACAAATTACAATTAAAATAAGTTTTAATAAATTTAGATAAGTTCAGGTAGGTTCAGATAAGTGAAAATCAGGTGAATAAAATGCACCCTTAGATTAACCTATTGTGTAATGATTGTACGCATTTTAATTAGACACATTATGCAACCATGTGAATACTTGATGATATGTGTATTTAAGAAAATTATTTCATAAATAAAGTTAAATATGCTTGTCCTATTTATAGACTCAATGGAATTTATTGTATTTAATTATGACAAGCATATACGAAGTATAAGCTTTAGGATGTCAATTAAGCTTTAACCTTTAATACATGTCCCAAAACGATTTAACTTTCATTTCGTCGTTATTTTATTCGTAAATAATTCTTATTATCCCTCTCTAAAATTCTTAATACACCATGTCACCGACTAGATTTGTCAATCGTCATACATAACTAATTAAGTATGTAGGGATGTATCTTATAGGGAGTTAAAAATGCATGTCACTAGTATATGTAGGGATGTAGTTATACTATACAGATATAAATATTGTCCTTTTCATCATGCTAGATCCAACTACCCTTGAAAGATGTATAAATGCTGATTATGCTCTACATCTCCATGCATCATGATTCATAATGAATTAATGATGCAAGTTAGCAAGTATATTTCTATAATAATAAAACATAATTTTAAAATCAAGCATCCACAAAAATTATATTGTATGTTTATTTCATTATTTTAATTTTCATTTTTTTTTGTTGTATTAAATTAATTAAAAAAAACGTAGATAAAATCCAAACTTAAATTGTATAATCACCATACAGAAACTTACCCATTAAACTAATTGACATTCGCATATGATTTAGAATTTTATATCATTTAGCCTACTTTATGTTATTTTAACCTTTAGACACTTTTTGCAGACAAACTTTTATATCAATCCAAGTTTGATGCAATGAGAAAAGGGAAGAGTAGATTCATTAGTAAATGATTCGTTTAGGCCCCCACAAATCACATACAGTAGCTTATTATTATTGTTATAGGAATTGTGGGACTAAACTTAGCTAACTTGTTAGTTGTTACTCCTTTTTTCTGATAAAGACTGGTCAAAACATAAACATATGACCATATGCTAGTTATAAATTATAATTAATGATATTTGTCAAAATAAAAATATTAATTAATCATAGTGTATTTTTTTATCAAATAAATAAATAAATTAATAGTATTAGTTTAGGGCCCAGCCCAACTTCCCAAGTTTTTGCAAAAAGCAACCACACAAATTAGATTTTATTACGTCATTTTTTTATTTATTAAAATTAATAATATATGCTTTTATTTTATTTTTCATTTTATTTTTGGGTGGAGGAGGACATCTTTTCCTAAGCTAACGCACACGGCACACCGGCCTAAACCGACCAAAATATTCCCTATACTCCAACAAAACAAAGCAACAACACTTTTTGCACCTTCCCCAACCCGTATTTCGTGCTATATTCATTTTATCTTAGTACTCCAAATATGTGTGAATTCTTCTAATCTTCTAGTTTTATTATAAATTATTTTGGATTTTAAATACGTACCCGAGATATCCATTATGGCGTACTATTTACAACTTATATTCTCTCTATTCACAATTATTTTTCATCGTTGACTATACTGTTACATAGAAATGTAGAATTAGATGTTACACACCATCTCAATCTAAGGCCGTGTTGAAAGTTGGTGACACCTTTTTCAACCATCTTAAGATAGCATGTGTGACGATGAACTTAAAGTAGTTTGTTTTGAGATCTACTTCTCATTGTCAAGATGACAACATAGACACAATTCACACAAATTGCTAATAGTTATGTTACGATCGAAAATGAAAGGCTTTCTTGCTGATTGCCTTTTACCATAATGAATTAGGCCTAAGTTTCCTTGGGCTAAAAGGAATAGTAATAAGTACAACAATGCAAACAACAAGGTGTATTTTACCAATAATAGGTCATGAATGTACTAAAAAGCCTCTTCTAAGGTTCTGAAGGCAATCTAGGTGTCTTGCTACACTCCTGTGCTTCACCAGATACCCCCCTGTCCCCCAATCAGCAGTTAAGTCAGGGCATTTGTGAGAATCGTGATCATGCCGGCTACTGCAAACTGACAAAACGCACATGGATCGACAGGAAAGGATTACCAGATTCCCAATAGTATGGATCAACCAAATATACTTTCCCAGAAAGTTGACAGGACACCAGCTGACCAAATTTGTAGAAAAAGTTACCGGAAGTTGTCAAAATGGAGTGGCTTTGCCAATCTCAATATATGACATGCTTGCTCATGGCTGTAGCACCAACTGGCTTCAATTCAGCTGTCGCGTTCTTTCATTCTGCTTTGAGGACTATCTTCATACACTCATACACAAAATAACTTATTGCCGCTGATGGGAGTACCTGAAGATATTCAGAGCATAGCCCCACAATATGTTAGACATACATCATACACAATATTGATAGGAAACATCAACTAATTTTAGATACCTCTAAAGAGGCTCCTGGTCAAGGCAAGGTAAAGCGGTTGGGGAACAGAGGATGTTTCCAATAGAGTACATTAGACCCTTAACAGGAAACCTTAATTATAACTTATAGTACAGTGTAGCAAGTCATATCGGTTCAATTTAATTAAATCAAAGCCAGAAAATAGTTAAATTTTGGTCATGGATGTATTAGAATCCTAATGCAGTATTGGTAGAGGCTTAAGCATGAATTGACAGAAAACTTGAGGAGATAGATAATTCACATTGTTAAATTCAGTCTAGGGCCTCCAACTCAGGTTTTGTTAACTGACGCATTTAGCCTCAACTATAGAAGGAATAACATAGAACTATAAAGATCTTGAGGAATTGAACTAACCCTGATCAGAGAGTGCCTGAACAGAATTTTCACATCTGTGCTCTTAAATTGGAGATGGATTAACAGGGCTCCAATAATATAAGGATGAACATAAGACTAAAATAAATTGTGAGCAATTGAACTAACTCTAAGCAGAGAGTGCCTTAAGCAGGAATTTCAATATTGAAGATTTGGATTATTTAAAAGTTTTCCAGTCTTTTGACATATACTGCAATTCAATGAGGCCACTGAGCTTAAGAGTACGGGATGGTCATGCCTGGAAAGCATGAAAGAAACTTTGATCTACAGCAAGATTGATAGATTATTCACAACAACATAATAAACGAAAGAATTTAGGAAAATTTAGAAATATTAATCCCAACTTTGCTCCGTTTTGTTTTAATAATCCCAACTTTGGATTATTCTACAATAATCCCAACTTTGGGGGGTGTTTTGTTTCTTCAATCGGAAACCGGTCATTGGGATTGAAGAAACAAAACACCCCCCAAAGTTGGGATTATTGTAGAATAATCCAAAATTGGGATTATTAAAACAAAACGGAGCAAAGTTGGGATTATTATTTCTAAATTTTCCAAGAATTTAAAGGTGTTGGAGCTGATTTCCTAAACTTAACAATCCCACTATTTTTCATTCTAATCACTAGTACTCAACAGACAGAAAAGCGAAAGCCTTTTAAGATCTTGAATTTCAAGGTGCAAGTGTGCAACAGGCCAATAGCCATATTTCCTCAGTATTGTCATCAAAACTCGGTACCAGATTGTGCAATAAAAGACAAACGGTGCAATTTAAAAGACTGAATTCAGGGGCCTAAACCATCCCTCAATACTCATATTAGAGCTGAGGAAGCCAGGACTAATTTCCATAACATATAGGGCAAAGATGCAGTCTGAAACTAATAATGTGATGCGGGTTGATTGGCTAAAGCTTAGTAATTCCAAAATGGAAACAGGTTAGAAGTTGCATCCCAAATAACAATCAAGGCAGCAAACTCAAACGATCCTATTGTATTCAATCAAAACTTAATACTTAATGCAACAAGTTGTGGGAATCTGTAGCCCACGTACTACCTGCTAGTGATCTTCCATTTATGAAAATAGGAGAATGTTTGAGTCAAGCTATGAATAAGATGCTGCATAGTCCACTTATTTCAGACCTTAGTTTTAAAAGGCACACCAAGGTGCAAATGGTCCTTGCAGCCTAGGCGCGAGGCGCAAGGCAAAGGCGTGCGCCTTTTGTATGCAAGGCGTGCGCCTTTTGTATGCAAGGCGCGTGAATTTATACATTTATTTCAAATTATTTTTTACTTTGATAGTACTTAATACCAATTAAAAAGATTCATAATAAATTAAATAATGATATATGTAAAGCTAAGGTAGTCTGAATTTGAAAAATTATCCACTATTCTTCAATTTATAACATAAACCTTAGTTATTTTCCTTGAGGCGCAAAGGCGCACCTTACCCAAGGCGCTTTGAGGCGCACGAGGCGCGCGCCTTCCGTAGGTGACTGAGCCTCGACTAGCTAAAGCCCATTTTAAAACCAAGTTTCAGACCAGATGAGACCATATCTTTTTATTTGCTTGTGTTTATTGCTAAATATATTATTTCCGTAAGAAAATATCATTACAAAAATTACATAATTAGAAAATGCACATTAAAACAAATCTAATGACATCTCATTTGATGATTTGATTTCTCAAGGATCAGAATACAAATACGGTAGAGTAGCCCTATCTGGAAATCAGATCAAATCACATCAACTGAACTGAACATAGCCTAGATTGAGCTAACTTTGTTGTTAAATAATGGTTACAGTTACTGCACCATTAATCAAGGAGAATAGGAGAGAGAGTGAAGAATATGGGGCATTAGTAAGAAAACAGAGCAAAAGTTGTGAGTAGGATTTAGGTAAGAAAGAGAGTGTTGTAAAAGGGATAATAGAAAAAGAGCAAAAGTGTTACCAACTTTAAGGAACAGATGAAAGTAGGAAGCCTAACCAACAAAAAGGAATGGAAGTATTATGTATAACCTTAACCCCGATTACTAATATTTTTTATCTGCCAGTCAGGGATGAAGCCTTCAGACCACTTCCTTGCTGCAATAATTTTTATCAACAAGTTTTAGCTGGTAGAATGTTTCAGGTCATAATTTGGTTGTAGATACGATACGTCTCGACTTTTATAGCTAAGAAGCTCATCATTAACAAGATAGATTGAACCCATAAATAGATCTAGCATGGTAGTAGGAAAATTTTGTCTCCAAGATGTATGTTTTCATGTGGACCTTCAAATCCTGATGATTCATGATTCCATTCATGAACTCTGGTTGATTGGCAAAAAATGATAGCCAAGGCTAGCAAGTAGCCTCAATGTCATTACTTACAGAGTTTAATTAAGCTACCAAATTTTACATGCACTTTGCTTTAAACTGGATAAGCTATGGGTTAGCTGAACTCATATTTACTATATAAGTCAGGGTTTGTGCAAAATAGAGGATAGAGGTAAAAGGATAAAAAGGAGAGGAAAACATGTCAGTAAAAGACATAAAGGTTTGAGAAAACTTTAACAAAGGAAAGAAGTATAATAAAAAGATATAAATAAAAAATTACAACAAAGCCTTAGTCCCAAAATGATTTGGAGTCAGCTAACTGAAATGTCACAAGGGACGGGGTTTTTTTTTTATATATATATATATATATATATATATATATATATATATATATATATATATATATATACGAAAAAAATGTAAACAGCACAGAAAAAGGAGTACAAGCAAAAAAGGGCAAACTGTCCTTTAAAACAGAAAAACACAAATAACAGATAAATAATACTTAGAACCTCCCAAACTATGTAATCTATCAAAGCCCCCACCGTTTTGTGCCCTTCTCCCATAACAACGCCAAATAAGACATTCTGTTTAACAACAAAATGAAAGCCAAAGGAACCCGTGAATATACCCGGGATTCTCGTTACAACCACGAAATTGCCATGAAAGCATTGTCACGACTTCTCCCTACTCTACCATATCCTGTAATACAAATATGTAGCCACTCGCCCACTCATAAATCTCTAAAGGGAAAACTCACAATTGTCAAGCAAACTAAACCTCTGCCATGGGTAACTCAGCACTTCACAGGCAAAAAAAAACGTGTAAACAGTCTTTAAGCTACAATGCTACATCATACTGCAACACTATTCAATTAATTAAAAAAAGAGTTCCACCTTCCCCTTTTCTAATGATAAGTTGTGGAGAAGAGTAAAAGTCCCTAATAATTTTTTATCCAAGCCATTATAATTATTTGATTTAGGTAAGGGAATCTATGAACATATTCCAAAAATTTCATTCTGGCTTCAAAGCTTAAAATGAAATCAAATGCCTATTTGCAATATCCAATCAACAGTAAAGAACATAAATATACCTGAAGTACGCTGGGAAGCAGTCCAGCATAGAGAGCTGGAATCCCTCCTTGTTCAACTATCTTCATAAAAGTTGCTGGAGTACTCAATCTTGCTCCATGAGCTTGCAATTGAAGCTGTCTCCTGATGACTTCAAGCGGATAAGTAGCAGTTTCGGCACAAGCACCGGAAATAGCCCCATACAGTAAGGTTCTTAGGGGTCCCAATTCCAGTTGACCCAAGGCAGTTATATCTTGCCCCTGTGACTTTGTTTTTTGTATCCTTTCCCTTCCTTCAGGTGAATTCAGATAGGATGTTTTGAGTATATCATACACCCCATAAAAAACTGCACTGGAAGGTGCGATGCTAAGAATTGATGGAAGGAAGCCCTTGTAAAGGGAAAAAAATCCTTCTGTTTGGATCATATAGCGGAAAGCACCAACGATACCACCCAAGTTTTCCCCACCATGTGCAACTATTCTGGTTCGAATCTGAAACAAAAAAGCAGCAGATATTAAAAGGCAGAACCTCATCAAAAGTGTTGAAAAATAAACACAAAGTACAATTGAATAGATGAATTAATGAATCCAACCGAATAATTGCAATGCCCTTCTAAATTGATTCTGAACCCTTCATTAGAAGTTTAAAATTTGTATTTCACAAAATAAATTAAACATGTTCATTCAGTGTTATCAAATTTACTAATCCCACAAAACATTACAATCAGAATCATGTGATGTCAGATGTGGTTCAAAAGAGCAATTGGGACTAATTTAACAGAAAATTAGGTAGGGAAATGTGCTCCTGCCCATTCCACATAACAAAGTCTACTGCAAATTAGGTTACGTTGCAAACCATAAGACACCCCATCAACTAACATTTCTCTCTTGCAAACATACTACCACAAAATTTTAATGCACACCAGACACCACTTCCCTACTAGAGTAACAATCTTAAAATATCTTATATACTTTTACTTTGTAACTGAACTCTAGAATGATTAAAGAACAGGCAGTTCCAGTTAGTAACATACTGTGTCTAAAGGTAAGCAGAGAACAGAGGCAGTAATTCCAGCAGCAGCTCCAGCAATGAACCTTTCAGAATTTGCTGTTTTATCCGTGAGATGTAACTTGCGCAGTTGCTTTCTATATGTATCATAAGCACAAAAATTGATTGCCTTAAATGGAGCTGTCCGTAGAATATTAAGCAAGTTCCCTTTCCAAAAGCCCCTCAAGCCCTGAGTGGCAGCAATTGTCTTAACGAGCTCTGAGATGTTTTTCTGCTCACCACGAACTATATATTCTAGCTTCAGTCTCTCAAGTGGGGCAACAACAGTTCTGAAAAAGTGAAATCACTCATAAACTGATGAAGTCGAGAAACTGTAGACCCAAAGAAAAAGGCACAGTTAAGAGTTAAAATCTGAACCTAATTTTGTTTTCAGCAAAGGGACGCAATCTAGAAAGGATCTAATGCAGCTGATATTCTCAAACTCTCAACAGTATGTGAGATCAGCAACTCATCATCTTACGGATAAATGACATAATTAGATTAACTTTTACTAAAGGGGTAGGATTGAAGAGGAATGATACCTTAAAAAGCTAACATAACACAAAATAAAAAAGCAAGAAGAAGGTGACTTACACAACCATGACACTGTCCTAAAAGGTAAATGAAACAACAAAACCTTACAACAACCACATTATGTGGACCACACCAACTAGCATTTAACAATTTGCTGGACCTTCTTCTATTTTAATATTGCACATTGCACTATCACATGTATCATGCAATCAGCACAAAAAGGGGGAGGTGAGGTGAGTGTGACTGGTGACCCGGTGTCATAAAAGATTCAATGAAAAATCTAGAAACTTGTGCTTATTTAATCTAATGAGTTTAAAATGGCATTGGAATGAAACCAACAAGCTACGAGAAACACGAAAAGCTCTTCCATGATGTATTAAAAAGAAGTAATATCTGACCAAATAAACACCCTGAATTCCTGAAATGAAATTAAAGACTTCTATTGCTCTCTTATTAGCTATAAATTCCATATACAGGATGAAATAGCTGCAGGATATGAGTATTAGAACTATCTATGAACGATGCTTACTAAAACCGGAACAAATTATCGAAAAGCCATAATTCTCAGCAAACCCATTTTTGGGCTTGTTCGAAAAAACGAGGTAATTACGGCCCATTCTTGATTGCTAACTGTTATACTTCAATAATCCTACATTGTATTGCCACACCATACAGCCAGGGATCACAGCATTTGCAAGAATGCAAAACATCAATTCGAAAATTCAAGGAACCAAAACATTGTCCAGAAGCTATATTTTTCAGCACCATGTCAATAGATAACCCATAATTCTAAACAAAACTTTGCCCCCAAATTCACAATAACAGTTTGATCAAAACAAACCCAATATGCCTAAATAACCTGCATAAATTTTCAATCAACAACAAAACAAGATCCAAAAATCAACAGCATTGACTAATTAACAATCATCAACATAAATAACACCAATTAAAATACCAAATTAACAAGAATTACAACAAAATGTAGGGAGGCACCTGGCAACCATGGCAGCAACAGCACCAGCCCAGAAATGTTTACTAGAGTTCATAGCAGCGGCACCGCGACCCGAAGACACAACCTTTTCCTTCTCCAACACCACATTCTTAATACCCAAATCCCCTTCTCCCCCATTAGCAAAACCAGTACTACAATCCTTCAAACTAATTGATGAAAAAACCCCTTTAAAAGAAACAGAAACTACCCTTTTCCCTTTAATTGAAACCCCAGAATTTCGAGAACATGATTTTGAAATGCCATTGTTGATTGAAGAAGGGGATGGAATGCAATTGAGGAAAGAAGGTGGGATAGTGGGGTCGAGGAAGAGACCGCCGGCAAAGAGAAAAGGTGAGGAGTGAGAAGGGTTGTGTTCTAGTAGAACTATGGCATCGGAGGTGGGCATTGAGTGAGATTTGTTGAGGTGAAATTGAAGGTTTTTTTGAGAGAGAACGAAGGAAAATGAAAATCTGAAATTTGCAGATTTTCAGATTTTGAAAGTGGGGGTAGCTAGAGGAAGACGAATGGGGGGGTTTGCAAACGGAGTGGTGTGGCCGTGTGGGGTTTTGCTTACTCGCTTTGAGGTGTCAATACTAGAGATGGAAATGGATCGGGTTCGGGGCACCCCCACTCGATCCATCCATCACCCGCCAAAATATTCACCCGAATCCATCCATCACTCACGGGTGAAATAGATGGTTCGGGTGATAATCGAATATACAATATTAGGGCCTGCTCGCATTGACTGAAATGAGCTAAATTGAATATTTTATAAGATAAAGAAATTAGGAGCTGAACTGAACTTATTAGAGTTAAACTGAACTGAAAATAATCTTATGAGAACATTAGTATTTACAATTTAAATTTTTTTTTTTTTCTTTATACAATTGCTTTTGGGAAGAAAAAGAGGGGAAATTGATGAAAACAGTACCAAAAAAAAAAATAAAAAATTGCCATTTATCAATCTTAAGGAGCTTTGGTAATTATATTTTATCATTTAAGACATTAGCTTAAGAATTACAATATTTAATGTTTTTTTTTTTAAGGAAACAATATTGAATATATATGTATCAATGTATGTATGTATTTTGAAATATTAGGGTGATGGGTCAGGTTAACGGATCGGGTGATGGGTGAATATTGTCCACCCGAATCCGATCCATCATCCACATCCGTTGACCCGTCACCCGCCTATCATTCGTTTAAACAGGGGAATTCACTGGTCCAATAAGGCGGGTGAAACAGGTGAGCGGGTGGCCCACTGGATATTTCCTTCTCTAGTCAATATAGGTCACTGAGTTGGGTTCGGTTAAAGAGTGTAATCGGGTTGGTTAGTTTTTGACACTTAAAGGAGCACTCCGTAATTTCGTACTTTGTTCATTATGTCCTTGTTTGGTACGAGTAAATAATTTTTGAAGTATTTTTAGCTAATTAAACCCTATGTAAGTGTTTGGTAAATATTAGTTTATTATTGAAAGAGCTTTATGGCTAAAAGAGATCGAGTATTTACAATTGGTTTATTAAACATTAAGTTTTTCTTTTTTAGTTGTTACATACTCAAAAGTAGCTAATAGTTAACATTTACTTCATCAGTTCTTGCATAATTGACACAATCGAACTTCACATACATGCCAAGTGGTATTTAACATTTACTTCATTTAATTTGTTCTTTTTTTAGTTGTTTTCTATATGCTTAACATGCATGCTAATATTTAACATTTACTTCATCTGTTCTTAACATTTACCTCTTAAATAGGCAAGTGTCTGCTACAAGACAATGTTAGTAGTATGAGTAACTTATAGAGAAATAGGTCATTTAGACGATTACTTAGTTAGTAACTTAGTACTCATACCAACAAACTTAAAGTAAGCTACATCTCAAGACGCATTAACAATGAAAGTAAATGTATAATTTTTGAACTTATAAATTCTTTAATTTTCGTAATGTGTCTTCTCAAATACAAGACAACCCACATGTGCAAAACAAGTGCTTCAACATAATCTGTATAAAATTATAATAAAACACAAGAAGATGAATTCGACATGTATAATTTGGCAAATATCACAAGATTCACAACCAACATAGAAACTCTATCAAATGCTTATTAATATTTTGATTTCCTATACGATTGTACAATTATAGTGCTTTTAATATTTTGATTTCCTATACAATAATTGCTCAACAAATTTAGAAGAAAGATAATTGTAAGAAAAAAGTTAGCTAGTAGATAGAGTTGCATTGCATGTAGATGTATCAAAATAGTTATATCAAGAATGTAAAAATAAAATACAAAAATATCAAAATTGTCAAATACAAGCATTACATAATAACCAGTACATTGTTGTGAATACCAAACATTTATTAGTTAGAAAGGTGCACCTACATATCTCACACATATTAGTTCTTCAATTTTTTTTTTTTTTTGAATTTTCTAGTAACACTTTCTTTAGTTTAACTTACTCAATGCATTGTTGCTACAAACAAGATTAAAATGAAAAAAAAAACATATAATTAGTCGGATGGCCATTCTTTCTGAATATCGAACGTGTATTTTATCTCCAAGTAACATTTGTTGTCATCGTCAAGAAACTGAAACAATCAAAATACATATACATCAAATTAGTCATAAGATCATTACCATTACCGAGACATTAATCAACCAAAGTATCAAGAAATAATCACAGTGCAAACAGGTACTCCCTCCGTCTCTTTATTAATATCCACTTTCTATCATTTATTACTCACATAATAGAGAGAAAGTGGACAATAATAAAAAGACAGAGGGAGTACTATATAAGAGTCGATTTGAAAACTTGAGGATTTTCATTCACCTTAGACTTAGCACTGTATGAGCCTCTTGCAAAAAAACCCGAAGGCGTAGTTTCTTCTGGCATCTCATGTGTATAAGGTTCTAATTGAGGGCTAAATGTTCCAATCATTTCTTTGGTACTGTCAACTACATAATGATATATCGAGTGAAGAATTAATCAAATGTTATAAGATATTTTCTTGAAAAACTTATTAGTAAGTATGATGCATGTCAATATAAAAAGTAACAAAAACAATCAGTCTAATATAATGCGCAAGGTAAAGTTTTGGGTGAGACGAATTCACGTGAGTCCACTATCATGTTTTTGGTGTTGCGGGCCTCGCGATCGGGTTTAGTTAGCCCGCGCCTTTTTATTGGACTTTTGTTATTGAGCTCGGTCTCACGTGAGTCCGGTCTCACACAAAACTTTTTGAATACGCAAATATGAATGTATAGTTTGCCTATGTGATGTACTTATATGTATGGATTTTATTACTTACTCTATAAGAAATAGGTAAGGATATTCTTATCAATATTATATGAGGTATTACATTTATGTGCATAAATAAAAGTAAAAAATTTGCAAGTAGTTTGAGATTGTGTACTAGTGCAAGTATGTACAAGTTCGTTGTTGTCTCACGATGACACGATGGATATGTGTTTTGATCAAAATGATGAAAAATAAGTGAACATGCATGTTACACATTCTCCTTGAATCCAAGTAGCACAATGCCCAAGCCACCATTATGCTCTAGGCCGGCTAGCATATATAGAGGGAGTTCATAAGACATTGATAACGTGATTTAATCCCAACATGATATGTTTTAATTAAGCATTAACCCTGGAATAATTTATGCGAAAGGTCTAGTAATGTGTATTTGAGATAATATAATGTACCTTTGAGACCAGTTTTCCATACTGTGTTGGTGTACCTAAGGCCAGAGACAATGTTGTTGGTAACTTGAAAGCAAAAGCGAAGATTATAAGGGCTACCTTCCTTCAAAGTGAACCATAAGCCTTTTGGGTCCCCTGACTCTGGTAATGGAAGAACAATATCCTCTCTACCAGGAGATAGTATTGTCAAACTCAATATCTTCACCTCAGGTTCCAGAGTTTCTACGATATTTATTTAGTGTAAAAAGTTCATACAAAATTATTGAAATACCATTGTATTTATCTTTGTTTGAATAAAACACAATGGCAATACAATCTGTAAATGGGGGTGGGATATTTGAACATACAACCTATAATACATTAGCTCTTAGTTCTTTAATTAATGTTATCAATCTTATCATAGCTAGATTAGCATCACCAAAATCATTAAATCAAGAAGATTTACAACCCCGTATTTTCCCTACCTTCTCCTGAGTTAATATCAACTTGTCCAAGGAGTTGCTCCTTCCATTTCCTTAAACTCTCGTCATCCTGTAACATTTTACAAAAATTCATAAAGATCGATACAGGACAATTAACACATTAAATCTCTTTAAAAAAAAATCACTTAGTTTGGATTAAAGGAAAGGGAAAATAAATGAGGGACGTTTTTTCATTCATTTTTTGGAACATCCAAATTAAAAAGAGTACACGCATTATATTATGTGCTGGAGTGAGTATTTCATAGCATTTCACTAATGTCGAAACAACAAAAGAGAGATAGATGTTATTTATTTTTACAAGAGAGATTGATGAATAGAGATTGGTTAAAAATGTAATATCACCTTATCTTTCTCAAGGTGTTGCCTAATACTGCATTTTGGACCCAGTTGTATATTATTTAACTCTTCCTCTTCTTCCTCAGTATGACCTAATGAAGATTCACTAGGTAATCTATTAAAAGATGGATTTGGATCTCCTTCAATTCCACTTCCATGGGTTGAAGATGATATTGAATCAATTGTTTCTCCCATTTTCTTTCTTTGAAACCCCTTTATTTTATTTGAAGTATATATATAATTTTTAGATAATTTGTAAAAATTCTACCCTAAATTGAGCATAGCCTATCTGAAAATTTAATTGTGTACAAAAGCACAACTAGTTTTCATCATCAAACAATTTGAAGTATCACAAAAAATCATAATATTAGGTTTAATATAATGAGGGATATGAAAGAGGTAAAATTGATAAAAGGACAAATTTTGATGGAAATTAAGGGAGCTAATTAATTATGAAAGAGTTTTAGATTCTAGAAGTATGACTTATCCTCAAAAGAAATTAGAGAAAAACAAGGGAGAAAACAGATCACAACAATTAGAGGCTAAGTTGATCATACTAATTTAGAAATGGTAATATTAAAGGTTAATTTTGGGATCATGTACTTTTAATTAGTGGTGAATTCCTTTATACATTAGTGGTGAAAAACAAGTAAAAGGATAAAGGGTAAATTAAGTCTTGTGATGATCCGAGATTTGTGAAAAAATTATAACAATTTACTATTTTTTGCACAAATAATATATAATATGCACGAATTTATTTAACTCGACAATTTTGGAATAAGAAAATAGCTAGTTTTTAGGCCTATGCAATAGTATGTGTTGCTTCATGCCTTCATGGATAATGATTGTGACTTTATTCTTCAAGGTTGTATCCTTAATTAATTTTTTATTTATTTCTTTATTTATGTACGTGACTATTTGTGTATATATACACATATTCCCACATACTATTCAAAGGATTTAAAATCTTAACCAAAAGCAGAAAATGTGAGATCATGTAAGATATTTCTAATGTTAAATTCAAAATTATAACTTACATAAAACTTTGACCATATTTTATGATTTATAACGCATTTGATATTGTACAAAAGCTAATTTATGAGTATAATATTGCAGAACATAGCGCAAGTGTTCTTCTACTCTTATTTTAGCCTCATATATATGAGCATATATTTTATAGTTTTAAATCGTGTTTGGTTCATAGGTGTTTTTTTAATTTTTTTTTTTTGGTTCGTAGGGAGTAAATAGGGATCAATCATTCATACGATTATATGAAAGCAATGCAAAGTCCCATCCCAAGTTATAAATATATATTTTTTCTAATATGTTATCAACAACAAAAAAATCAACATCCAATATTATATTACTGAGTTACTCTTACAGTCTTACTAATAATAATTACAAATATCAATTCGCAACAAGAAAATTAGAGCATACGAAGTATAGCTTTTGGTTTACTAGCATCAAACTTAAGTATCAACCTCTTTAGTCCTCTTTCCAACTCAAACCATTTCTCTTTTAAACAACCAACATTTTGGTTGATAATAACATAGCAAAGCCCCTAAACTATCAACCTCTTTAGTCTTCTTTCCAACTCAAACCAATCCCCACCTCCCTTCCTTTTTCAGCCCATGTCTTCCTTCGAATTTATAATCCAACCCAATGCTAGTGGCCTAGTGGGGTCAACCTTAGTACTTTTATGTTTGATTTAAATTTAACTAATAATATACTTCCTTTGTTCATTTATTTAATCACAACCGAAAATCACAATATTGGAGATTTTACACTATACTCACACACTCCTTAAGATTTTGTTTTTAGATGAATACATAATATAGTGAAGTCTCAGGGCTTGTTTGGTTCACCTTATTTTGCTTATCTGAACTTATCTAATCTGGTCTGATACTTTGACCTTAAATGTACGATAATCTATAAGGAAAAAATCTATCAAGTGGGATCTTGTTAGATTCGTATAATGTATATTTTATTAATATGTAATTTGCACATTTTTTTTAATTCCAAAATTAAAGATATTTAGCGATAAAAAACTGCACATAAAACGATGATCTGAACTTTTTTTTTTTTTTTGAAATAAGTAAACAATAAGGTGAACTAAACAAGGTCTTATTATTATCCTTCTCATCTCAATATATATACTTAAAAAGTATTATCTTTTTATAATTTAAATATACATAGTAATAAATATATATTATTGATACCAAATGTGGACTAATTGACAAGCATGAATAAGTTTCTATTTTACAACATTTTTTTTTCACTCTCTAGCCAATCTCATAAGATTCAGCGCATTTTCAGTATGGCCGGTTGACACACATCCAAAACAATGACGGAGTGACTGGATAATCCCTAACCGAGTAACCCTTAATTGACCAATTGACCATATAACCTCGGTCATACGGTGTAAACAGCCACATATGAAACTTTGTGCACTAAATTACAAAAATTATAAAAATCAAAACAAATCACCTTATTACTAGTAATAAAATAAATCATAACTATTTAGTTTTTTCTAAAATAATAAAAATAAAACTATTCAAAAATTTTAAAAAATAAAAAAGTGGGATATTGACATGTCAACTAGTAGCGGGTTTGACTTTTTCACAACCAAATCTTAGATAATGTCATAAACCAAAAAAAAGGGGCAATTTTGTCATTTTCAACAAATAAAAATCGAATAAAGTGCTACCCTTCTCTCTCTCTCCTCTCCCTTCCCCTCTCACAGAAAACCAACAGAAGAGAGAGAAAGACACTTTCATACCAGAAAACCAACTTTCAGACTGTGTGAGTGAGTGGATTCTGTCCGTTTTTTTCTGTTAGAGAGAGAAAACAATTTTAATTTTAATTATTATTTTCCCCAAAAAAATTATTATCCAAAAATACAAAAAACAATGGTGTCTGACCAAGAAATAGCAGAAGGTTTAGAAGCTTTGTTTCGTGAAACTAACCCTAATTCCTTCACTTCCCTAAATGAAGTTATTCATCGATTGCAATCAAAATTAGGGTTTGATCTTTCCTCCAAAATCGATTTCATTCGTGCTCATATTAGCTTCCTTTTTAGTACTCCTCAATCGGCGATTCCGCCGCCGTCGTCGGCGCCGGCGACGGTTTCTCCGGTCGTCATTTCTCGGCCTCATCCCCAGAATTTGAATGTAAACCCTAACCCTAACCCTAATAATAGTAACCCTAATGTTGTTCATCCTCAAATTAATGTGAATGTTGTTCATCCTCAACATCGGGTTTTTCATCACCCTCCTCCTCCTTCTGCTCAGTCGTACTTCCCAAGGGGCCCCACTGAAATCAGTTTTGCTCAGCCTGGAAGTGGGACTGTTGTTTCTGAGTCTCTCTCCTCACCAACTGCTAAAGAGAGGTTTGTTTTTATTTATTTTTTATTTATTTATCTAAAATTAATGATTTAATATTTAGGGCATTTTACAATTTGGGGGTTTTTGGAACGTGGGTCACTTTGGAAATGTGTTAAAAATTTGAAAAGAGCTGAGTGTTTGAAATTTGTAGGGTTAGTTTTTACATCTTTTGCAGTTAATTAGTTGTTTTTCTGCTTCTTTACTTTAGGCAAGTATTTTGAAGTAAGTTTGATATCTTGTGTGATGGGTCTTGTAGCAATATGTTGCTGTGTATGGCTTATGAAGAATTCTGCCTTTAGGGTGAATGGGGGATTTCTTGTGTTGTTGCGTTTTTGGTAAAGTTTTGATCTTGATCGTTGTAGCTAGATTTAGTTGATGAAATGAACGGTTTTGAGATATTTTTGGTCCTTGATTGCATACTATTTACTTATTTAGTCATTGGGGAATGTTGGAGAGTAGAAATCGAATGGATGACAAAGAGATATGCAAGAGAACTTTAAAGTTTGGGACTTATGGCTTTTTATTTACTCGTTTAGGTTACATGTGTGGTGCTTTGGAGTCATGACATTCTGTGAAGCTTTGTGAGGTTTAAATAGGACCAGAGTGTATAGAATTGAGTTATGTAGTATGCTTAGTAGTTAGGTCATAGTACCTGTCCAAGTGTCATGGCGAAGGCCTATTTTGGGTAGTTGGGCTGTTTGTTAAGATTGCAATGAAAAACATACAGAATCTGAATGTATAGGAAGATAAAGGTTTCATCAGTTGGGATTAATGATGGTGAGAGGTGAAGAAACCTCAGTGTAGGGTGCGTATGTGCTATGTAACGAACCTTATACTTTTGTGATCTAAAATATACAGAATCTGAATGACTTGAATGTGTATCTTTTTTTTTTATCTAATATGAATATTGGCATAGATTTTGTTTGATGTTTTAATCGTTATTAGGATACTACCAAATCAAGGGGCATTTGGTTGTGTATGGTGAATCTCCTACTCTTGTCATCTTGTGATCTAAGATAAATCAAATGACTCGATAATTAATATCTTTTCTTGTATAATATGACTATTGGCATAGATTTTGTTTTAATAGTGATTAGGAATTTACCAAATTAGGGGCATTTGGGTGTGTATGTGGTGACCTATGTTATATGGACACGACATTTATGCCATCATAACTTGACCGACACGGACCCGGGTATGAAATCCAACTTTATGACTGATACGCCATTTGGTTGTTGGGTATGGCGATGTTTGTCGAAGAAGAGGAGTCAAGGTTATCATGGTGGCCATGAATGAAGCTTGGAGAGGGGGGTGGGGGAAGAAGGGTTTTCTATATGTATATATATGTATATGTATATATGTATATATATATGTATATTTCTTTTTTTTTCATATGTAAGTCAACAAGAACTTGAAAGGCATGTGTTGTGGGTTGTTTTAGTAGTGTAATATTTGATGTAAAATTAAATTTAATTTTGCCTTCCTAGCAAGATTTTATAAACCTTTGATTGAAGATTCTCCTAATTGTATTGCCATATACCGTTTACCATACCCATGTCCAAAGTTAAGATAGTGTTTGCGTATCCTAATTTTTTGAAAATGATATATCGGACACTCGGATCAGTACCCATATCGGATATTCTTTCTGGTGTCCACGTAACATAGGTGGTGAATCTCCGTGATCTAAGATAAGCCGAATGGCTCGAAAGTGTATATCTTTTCTTGTATAATATGATTATTGGCATAGATTGATGCCTTAGTGTGAATAGGAAACTACCATATTAGGGGGCAAATAGTTGGTATGATACCATATTGGTATCAAGTATGCTTTTAGAATGATTAAAATTTATACTTCAAACCCAATGGGTTTAGGAACCTTTTGGGACCTTTGTTTGGGTGTGTGTGTGTGGGGGGGGGGGGGGGGACGTTGGTATGACTCATGCCAATCATCTAGGTATGGAAATAAAAGTTTGTGTTCATTTCTATACATAACCCAAACACATGGTATTAAGAATCAAGCTCAAATCCCATACCTTCTGTATTTATTTCTTCCTTTTAACTTGTCATGAATGCTTTGAATGTCAGGAATCCTACGGTTTGATTCCGTTATTTGTTCATCTTTTTTATTGTGATTGGCCGCTTTATATGACATTTGGCAATTATGGATATTATCTACTCCTATCAGGTTATCTATTAGAGTACCTTTCAACTGCAATTTGTCTTTGCCACTGTGGCTTTGCGTGTTTCACCAAAGTATACACAGGCTAATGCAAGTTTAACACCTTATTTCTGAAAGTGATATGTTGTATTTCCATTTACTAAATTTATAATTTTGTTTTAATTTTTTTTGAAAATTACACAGTTATTCTGGCAAGACATCCGGTCTCCGGGTCTTGTATTTTCAAATATTCGGTCTTTGGCCTGTTTCGTTCTGGTCTGGTCTGGGTTTGTACCAGTGAATAACCCTATTTAAGATATCAATCTGTCCCTTTTATATTGTTTGCCACCTCTATGCTTCTCTTTTTTTGTTATGGAAATATTTTTTACTTTTCTATTGCTGGGATTTGAACTAACATGTGTTATAATTTCACCTCTATTGTAGTACCCAAAGTCGACCAAAACGAAGAGGAGGCCCAGGAGGGCTGAATAAACTTTGTGGTGTTTCACCTCAGCTTCAGGCAATTGTTGGCCAACCAGCCTTGCCTAGGACAGAGGTTTAGCTCCTTTATTTGCTCTTTCTTTCTTCTCTCTATATCTATTCTTCCTCGGTTATTCAATTTATGTATCTGGTGCAGATTGTGAAGCAGCTCTGGGCCTATATAAGGAAGAATAATCTCCAAGATCCAAGTAATAAAAGAAAGATAATTTGCAATGATGAGCTACGGTTGGTATTTGAAGTTGACTGTACAGATATGTTTCAGATGAACAAACTGCTGTCAAAACATATTGTTCCTCTTGACCCAACAAGTATGAATAGTTTTGTATAAAAAAAAAAACTCTCATATCTGCTTTCTATGTTGCCTTTTGAGCCTATGTTTTGATGGCTGCAGAGGTTCCAGAACAACCATCCAAGAAAGCAAAGGTTGAAGAAGCTGAAGTTCCGAGCACTGATCCTGCTGCCCCTGATACAGCTGCTGCTCCTGCTGTCTCTGCCGCTCCTGTTACCCCCGCTGTCTCTGCTGCCCCTGTTACCCCTGCTGTCTCTGCTGCCCCTGTTACCCCCGCTGTCTCTGCTGCCCCTGTTACCCCCGATGTCTCTGCTGCCTCGGTTACCCCCGCTGTCTCTGCCGCTCATGTTACCCCTGCTGCCATTGCTCCTCCTGCTGCAACTGTTCCTCCTGCTCCTATTGTGATCTCTGAGGCACTGGCAAAATTCTTCAGTACGAGTGAGAAGGAGATGCCTCAATCTGAGGTGTATAAGCGTATTGAAGAGTACATCAAGGCACAAGGCTTGGAGGTGGGTGAACATTTGTTTTAGACTGCTTTTGTCTAATTATATGTACAATTTATGCTTGGTAAAATTCCTGAAAGCTTTTGGTGGTTCTGTACTTCTTGAAATGTTTTGATCACTGTTGTTGGTTTGGGATAAGTGAAAAATATATTGAAGAGGTATGACTTAGTAATTGAATGTGCTGACAAGTCTGTCCTGTGAAGTGCTTTTTTACTTGTGGAATATTCTCATGTCCTTGATGACATTGCTTAAGATATTGGATTGGATAGTGTACTTACACGGTGTATTAGCTAAAAAAAAGGATAGTTGGATAAAATCTTCAAATCCCACTGACGAGGTCCTACCAAAGTGCCCTAGCTAAGTAGCTAGTTCTGATTTTTAATTAGTGACACTGACGAGTAGGGCTTTCATGTTCTCTGCTAATAGGTCTTTTGTTGAACTTGATCTTGTTTGCCTGAGTTCTTAGTAATATCCTAATTTGTGGTTGCTTTTCAAATGAGACTGACCCCACATAATCTTCACTTATGGATTCATGTTGCCAGAATGGCCATGGATAGGTTGATTCCTGATTAGTGTGAGTTCTTTTTATGGTGACCATGTGCAAGGAACTAAGGACAGTGAGGCTGCCAAGACTGCATTTTTTACAGTGAAGATGACCATTTAAGTCTGATGTCATGGAGCTTAGTTGGCTCTAATGATCATGGATCTTACTTTGCCCATGCTGATTGTCAATTATTTTATTCAATTGCAGGGGGCAACGCTGTTTAGGACAGCAGTGCACTGTAAACCTGTGATGGGTGACATTATTTCAGGAATGTTGTGGACCTTGTGGCAGGGGATTTCATGATCTGGGTAACTGCTGATCATGTTGCAGTAAACCCTAATTTAAGAGCCTGTATTGTAAAGGTGGAAGTGTTTAAAGGTCTGTTGTTGAGAATTAAGGGTAAAGGGAGTTTTTCATGGCTCATGGAGTCATTGGGGAGTATGAAGCAGGAGAAAAAAGTTGATAGTGAGTTAGTGATGATGGCCTAAGTGTAGAAAGAGGTTTTGGGGGAAAGGGAAGGTTTAAGGTTTTATATCTCAAAGGAAGTGGTGTGGTGACTTTTGGTGCCTCCTAGCATGGGAATTATAATCAATTCATAGCACAACTTGTCTTTTCATACTGTGGTTGAGCCATGAATGGCACAAGGTTATATATATATATATATATATATATATATATATATGTTTAAATTTCCGGTTTAGAGGCTTATCTGGTTGTGTTGCCATTTTCTATTTGGTTGTTGTAAATTCTGTGCAGCCTGTGTTTTCTTGGTTCTGGCTGCTATTTTCTTATGCATATGACTTGCCTTTTCCCTGTAGATTTAAACTATGGTCCTTTTTTTGGAGTTTTACTGCTGTTGGAGTAGTTGCTGTTTTGCATTGCATTTTATGGGGTTTTCGTTTTGAGTTTTTGGTTGTGGTATTGGTAAATAGTTTCTGTATGGAGGCAATGGCCTTTTATGTGTTGTTATAGAGCATAAACTGTGTGCTTCACAGTGCCTATGTCTAGATGAATCAAATTAAGGATGGACAGAATGGATTGGAATGTAGTGATAGCGAAGAAAGATGGATTCAGTTCATCTAACATCCAACCTAGATTCCTATCTCTGTAGGTATTCTGCATTGTGCAGCTTAAGTGCCTGTTTTCCCTAAGTACAGGACTACTTGATCTTCTTGCATCCTCACAGCCTCACCTTTATAATGCATTTCACTTTTTTTGATGATGATTAGGAGTTTCTATGAATTAGATCTATTTGCATGTTGGATTTTTTTTCTTCTTATTTTTTTATATTTTAATTTTTTTTAGGACGAGATCATATTTGGGATTACTCACTCTGTTGTGATTTTATTATTTTTCCAGGATCCTTTAAATTCGATGGTCATATGTGATACAAAACTTCAAGAACTGTTGGGATGTGAGAGCATTCCTGCTCCTGGGATTCGTGAAGCTTTGGCTCGTAATCATCTTTTCCAGCGAGCATGATGTAAAATGGTTAGTATCAATTACTACTTTCTTATTTGGGGTATGTTTTAAGTAAAAGCAAACATTGATCTGAATGTTTATGATACTGGGTGTTGTTTGATATGAAATTGATAACGACTTATATGTATCTGGATCAAGCTAAATATTCTATTCATAACTATCTTTAAAAATTAGTTCATCTTTATGGTTCGCTAGCTAGCATTTGCATGATTACTGGGTAACTTTTATGAGCAACGAGTCTCCTGTTATGTCTTTTGTTTGGCATGTAATACCTGAGATGAATTATACAACACATTTCATTGGCTATGATAATCATCTTTTTCATATAACTATTTATCAGGTTTTATTAACCTTTTTTTTAAATTTTTTTTTTTTTTTTTTTTAATATTATGGTATTCTTTAAAATTTTCTACATAAAGGACTATCCATCCTTTAAATTGAATATGTGGCCAAAAGACAGTTCATTTATGAAACAAAATTTAAATTTTAACAAGTGTTAAACTAATATACTACCTCCGGTCCATTTTACTCGCAACAAAGGGGTATTATTTGTGAGACATAAAATATTCCTTTGTTGCAAGTAAATTGAACTGAAAATAGTATTAAAAAACAAATGTTATTGTATAATACATTATTGGATTCATTATAATGTATACTTTCATAATATCAATTTTCATATAATTTTAGTAACATATGATGAGATAAATTAATGGTCAAAGTCGTGTCTCGGCATGCGTGTTTGGTTAAAATGTTACATTTATTAAAACACGGAGGGAGTATAATTGAATGTGTTTATTCACATATTTCTGTTTACTTTTGTGAATCTTTATATTCTCTGTTAGTAATGTGTGGCTCAAAAACCTTGACATATCCAACCCAAAATTGAAATGTTAGATTTAGATAAAGTGTTGGATACGGGTGTTATAGATAAAATGACGAGTTGGGATTGGTATATGATGTAAAAGCAATGTGTGCCACACTGTTACGCTGACAGCCGCACAGACTTGAAAGACTCAGTTTAATCTGTTTAACACAAGAACGAGTTGGTTTAACAGGATTTTTATTTGCTGTTATAAAATTTGTAGTTTCTGAAGTGTTACTGTAGTTTGGTCTTCTGTGCATCTTACTTCATTTTCACTTACATATGAATGCCATTTACATAATGATGTTGTTGCTTGCAGGTGTTGATTTAATGGCCATCTAACTGACATGGTTGGATGTGTTCTAGGCAAATAGTAGTCTGAGCGATCTATCTGGACAGTATGTAAGTTATGCGTAGGAAGATGACTGTAATTAGGTGCAGGGTATGATGTAGGTAAGTAAATCCAAAGTTAGGGCTGGGACTCAAAATCCGCTGTTTATTTGTTATTCTGTAGAGATGCACTTCGACTATGATGAAGTTCTCTAACCAGTAGGGATTCATAGATCTTATGACTTAGAAAGCTTTGTACAAGATAGTAGTGATTACTTGCCTGTCTTATGAACATTTTATTTATTAATGCTAGGCTTTTAATGTTGCAAAGTGTAACGCTTTTTCTTATATAGTTTGCAGGATCTTTACATTTATATAGTTATGTCCTTGTGTGTTGTCGTGTATTGCGGAAGGTAATCAAAATTCGGAAATAAAATCAAAACGTTGGTTTGTGAAAGTTAAGCATCATATTGAGACCTTTATCATATTCGAAAAAACATTATAACTCAGTACTCCCATATGAATATATACATATGATTTATGGCAGTGATGTAGAAGAATGAAAAAAACATTTATTAATCATTGTTAAACTTTGGTTAACTAGCCCACCAAGGGCAAGCAATCAACGGGTTAACCTTTGTTCTTAGGACTGTATTTGCCCCACGCACCATGTCCACCCGAAATCGTTTCACTGGACAAGGCAAAATACTCTCACCTCACCTCACCTCACCTCAGCCGCAATGCAGGTTCATCAAAAGCCTGAAGGAAATAAAGACATGTTTCTCACACGACTATCTTGACTGCAATTGCTCGATCAGAATCTGAAGCTCGGACTAGCTTCCAATTGTAAATCAGCGAAGATGCTGTTTCCTCTCACCTTCGCTGGTTGTTACTTGGCCCGCCAAAGAATGGTCTCATATAAGCATCATCAAACTTTCTCCAGTATGAATGTATAGTGTGAATGGGTCTTTCAAACAGCATTGATAGACTGTCCTTAGCCCGACTCAGATTTGTAGCAGTAGATTCGTCCATTGAAAGCATCGGTAGGGTGAGATCATCTTTGGGAGATTTAGGCTCTTGTATGGGAGAATGCGGGACTAGATAAATTACGAGCGGCTTTGTTAGAAATCCAAAGACCTGCGTACGCAAAGAAAAACTTGATTAAGATATATTTTTCTTCCCCGTTATGTTTTATAATTTTTTTCCCCGCGGTTTCCCAAATAGAATTTGCAAGAGAAAAAATTGACATGTAGAATTCATAACGAAAGTTACTGAAGCACAATGCAAATTGTGGTAAAAGTCAATCAAAGAATATGGCTTACCAGTGTAGTAAAGAGTACAACAATCACGGTGGTGGTAACCATTGTAGCATTGATTGTATCCATTGTTACACCGGAGTATGTAAACTTCAAACATAATAAAAGTTTACAGTAATCAGCAAAGTTTATCAGAAAGCAATTGAATATGAGTGCTTAAGTTAGTAAGGATACGAACTGAACAAGCATAGGATAAACACGAACCTGTTTAAATGCTAAAGCAATTGAAACAGCGCCTCTCATAAGTCCAGCCCACCATATAATTACCTACACAGCAGGGAGGTGAACTAATAAAGCCTGAACAAGTTTTTAAATACAAACTAAGAATCTAGCTACTTAACAAGTATCTGAATTACCTGCTTTTTAAATGTAATGGATGATCTTCTTCCGGATATCTCTTTCTCTCGATTCATGCGATTTGACAAAGCGGATAGAGGAAACACAAAAGCAGCACGAGCAAGTAATATGAGAAATATGATGGTACCGTAGATGCCCAACAATGTCCAAATGCTGCAGGTAACAATGATATATTGGAATCAGGAACTCCTAGTTGATACTTGGGATTGGATCATAAACTATTCCAAAATACGATTATATATCCAATGCATAAATATTCTGATTATTGAGAGTGATATATCATTACTCAAAAACATCGAATAACATTGTCCAAGCAGAATAATTGATGCATTAATTTCATGAGCAAACTAAAACAAGGAATCATATAGCTCATGTACATGATCAAAACAAGCTAGAACCAGATGTATTTGGTAGCAGTATCAATCGAGTTTATTAGTTTGAGTTGCATTAGATAAAGAAGTTGTCGTATGTACCTCAGCTTGGTCATTTTCCATTTCTCCATATCAAAAACATCCATACCCACGTAAAGGAAAATGAAGGTCTCGGCAATGAATGACATGGTTGCAAATATGTGCCTGCAAAAGTTTGAGAAAAGTGACAGTAACACCAACACAATCACGTAGAATTCTCTTTCGATTTTCTCTTAAGTGCGGAACTTTTAGGGGGGAAGGAACTTAAGCACATAATCATATCGAATGCAATACTATTTAGCTGAAATTTGTTCTGTCTACCTTGTTGTAATTCTTGAATTTTCTGTAATATTATACCACGCATAATGTGACATTACGATACCACAGAAGAAGACAGTCAGAATTCCACTCAGCTCTGCTAGCTGCAAATTAAAAGCCAAAATGAAACACAGAAGATTGAGCATAAAGCTTTAATGATATACATTTATAAGGTAGTAAGCTAGTAACTAAAGAAAACAGATTAGCATAATATGATATATGCATGTTTAGTAGTGAAATGGAAAGGAACAAGTTATAAAACGATTAACAAGACATGAGCAATTGCTGTAGAATCATGCATAATAACCAACAAACTCGCAACTTTGAACAAAAATATACACTTGCCTCTGCCAATGTGTAGGAAAGATATGCCATCAAAGTCATTAGGGCAATTTCACGATCTGTGGAGTGTCTGTAAAGAGATGAATGACATACTTTTAACTCGACAGTCCACCAGACTTAAATTATGGTATGAAATGGTTTTTAGCTCAGAACACTTACCTACCGAAATACAATGCTTTAAGAGCATATGCAGTCAGAAGCCCTGTCTGCAAGAATAGAAGAAAATTTCTGAATTGAAATGATCGAGTAGCTAGAGTTGTCTACTTTGAGAGTGAGTACTATAGGTTGAACCTTAATGTTCGAATACAAAAACAAAGGAGATATTTAAGAAAGTGTTTCTAGTTGTTTAAACTTACACCAATCCCCAATGCAGTGCTCGAGAAGAAAAGATAGAGAAAACTTCCAAGAACATGTGTCCAATCACCAACTTTTTTCACATTGAGCTTTTGAATTGCATTGAAGAGAACAACTGATGTTGCATCGTTTACAACCCCTTCCCCAAAAACTAAGCTGTACAGCAGAGGAGTATCGTCTTGATTAAGAACCTTCAAACAATAAAAACTTATTAGAACTGATGTTTATGAAAATTTACATCCATCACACTTGAAAGGCGCTACATTGATCAATGTAAGTACTGACCTGAAGTGTGCACACAGTGTCAGTAGACGAGAAAATAGTCCCAATAGCTGAATTTAAGGTACAAAAAACAAAATGATAAGTGAGTTAACGTAAAAGATCACTGGAAATTAAGCATGTCACGGACTAAAAAGGAACAGAAAGCTAACCGAGATAGTCTCGTGCTGTTAGCCCAGCAAATCCAACTTTAGGAAGCAGCCACCAGCTACCTAACAGACGAAAACATGCAGGAATGACTTAATGAAAAATTCATTTTCAGGCCAAATGCAAAGGCATAAGAGGGTCTGCATATTACCAAGAGAAATGATGGTCGTTGAGATAAACACACCAATTACACCGAAAAGCATAATTGTCAAGAAGTTTTGGAAAAACTGTTTCTTCTTGACTTGAAACCTGAGTCAAGTACAAGTGAATGTAGTTATCTATATTATCGATGAAGTCAAGTGCACTGACTGAATGATTACATACCCTGCATTGAAGATGATCGGCGGAAGGAGATAGATGAAGAATAGTTCTTCATCAAACCGTAAAATGTGAGAGTTAGTTCCCTTGCTTATGAACAATATAATCATTCCAGTCAAGCATCCCTAAATCGAAGCAAAAAAATTCATAAATATACTTGAAAAACATGCTTGATTATATGAAAAATTGCAAAGAATGTACCTATATAATGTTTTGGTGTATTAAAACAAATCAACTAACAAATGACAATATAAACATCAATCTAACAAACTTAAGATAGTCATTGGAACAAAAGGTTTACTACTCCTAGGAGTCATGTATGTTACATTGTTGCTCCAAATGAATATATACCATATAACACGAACACGATTGTTATCACATATAATAATGTATTGTTACGTGTATATAACATGTTCGGTTCACTTCTTGTTCATATTTAGTCATACTTATTAAAATCACCATACACAAATTTACATTCACCACATTCCACTTCCTAGTTCCTAACATATAATGTATCTACATAATAAATACCATAATAATAATGTTTTCTTTATGTGTACATAGCATGTTGGTTCATTTCTATTTCATTCAAATTTAGTCGTATTCATTTTGAGCACCATACACAAATATACATTCACAACATTCCACTTTCTAGTTCCTAACATACATAAGCTAGTGTAAATATGAAACATTCAAATGTTCATTCTTTTACCCTATATTACTCGGACTCGGGTACCCATGTCCGAAACAATAGTGAAACATAACAACTACATACCCACATACATACAAATTTGTCAAGGATGATCAAAACGACCCATTTTCTACTCCTACCCAACAAATAACAAATTTTACTTATAATATGTACAAAGTATATACCAAATAAGTTTTTATGATGATTTAAAAAAATTGTAACAAATAACAAAATGAATATAGGAGTAATTATATTACAATGACAATGGCAGTGATAGATTCATTGAGCCAACGATTTTCTTCAAGCAAATGACCAATCACCAAACAAAAGCAAAGAACAGCCACAAAAACTGATATGGGCACTACTTGTGCATGCCCACTTTCACCCATATTTGCTATTTCCACTCCTTTTTCCCATAACACATCCATTAAAAACACCATTTTTTCCTATTATTTGGAGATTTTTTTTAGATTAATTGAATGTATGTGTGCAAAAAATATAGGAGATAATAGTGTATTGTTAAAGGTAGAGAAGAGCGAAATTCAAGCACTATAATGACATCTGGACTTTGGACCGTGTGATATTGTGTTACGTGGTATTTCTATGAGAGGTGTTTATTGTCATTTTCTGGTTTCATTTGCCTACTTTTGTAGGTTTTTATTGATCTCTTGGATGTAATCCTAAATTTCATGTTCCAATTTTCAATGTTTATCTTTGTTTATGGTTTAGGTCAAGGTTACCAAGAGGGTAGGCCCAATCCATTGAATTCGAAAAGATTTACTCGGGTTCGGTTTAATATAGTGGTTCATCTGAACTTCACTTATCTTATTGATTGAACTTATCTTATTTGAATTTATCCAAACTTATTCACTTATCAAAAAGTGAGTTACCTACATAAAATTATTATATGTTATTAGAATTTACTCATTTCTTATCTTTAGACCTCTAATAAGTAAAAATAAAATAAGGAGAAAATTAATACTACAGAAATATTTATGTATTCATTTTGATAATTGATTCTAAGTTATAAATGACCTCAACTTTTGCACCAAAAAAAAAAAAAAATGATCTCAACTTAAGGAAATTAATACCACATGGACACATAATGCATCTTCATCCGAATTTGCATGAGAATCTTACAAAAAGTATATATATATATATACTCAACAAATATAATTTGATTTTTAATACTACTTAATCAAATACTATCATAAAATTTTTATGGATGATATTTGCATGGTGTTGAGTCCACATGGTTGTCTAGGCTCGTTTGGCACAAATCGTGCAACAAACTAAAAATGAGAGAGCTCTCTAAACATAACAAGACTCATATGCTCACATAGTCACATTATTAGGAAGTGTCATGCCCTCATGTCACTTTTGCCTAACTATCTATAGTGTTAAGACGTGTTCAATCTGTTCATCATATTTTACATAAATAAGCCCACAATTAGACACAACTAACAAAAAAAAAAAACAATCGTGTTTTACTTGCCTATTACCTACATGGTCTCGTGGCTTTTGAGTCATGACTAGAAATGTCAAAATCTGACCCGATTTGAAATTGAATCGAAAAATATCCGATTTAGATTTCAACTTGCACGAACACAATAAATTAGTATAACTAAAGTTTGAAATTATACTCGACCCGAGTTCACCAAACCCGACTGAAACATTCAAATTGACACATCCGACAACACCCAAAAAAAAATTAAATTTGAACCACTGACCCATTCGGCTATTTTGAGTTTTGACCCCAAAAATTCCATTTTGCAACAGTCCTAAGACTCCTAACCTGCATTACATGTTACCCACACTCCACAGCATCAGCCACCAAGTCACCAACGCCGCCTGCAACCACCCAACACAAACACAAGCATTACTCTTCTACAAAGAGTAAAATTTCTGCCATGAAAACTTAGATTATTACAAAGAAAAAGGTCTGATTTTTTTAGTTGCTACTTTGTATCTTCATTTGCAGCAAAATGTTAGCTCGAAATTACTGTCCATCAAAAAAGCTTAAACGTTTGATTTCTGTTTATCTCTTCAATTCATCTCACCAATTTATTTCAAAGTTTTCATCTTGTTGTTCATGTAATTCTGTAGCAAGTGTAGCAGTTCATAGAACAAACCCCTGTTTTAAAAACCCTGTTCTTCAATTTCTGCCATGTTCTTCATTTGCATTGCAGATTGTAAAACTTTATTCGTCAAGTTCTGTGCAAAACCCATCTCTGAAATTGATTAGAGAAGGTAATTTTGATGAAATTGCATCTCAAACGCTGCAAATTTGCCCTGGTTGTGGTGTTCATATGCAGAATTTAGACCCTAATTTGCCTGGATTTTATGTTACGCCTGCTACGAAAAACCCTGATTACAAATTGCCAATTAATCGAAAATTTGTCCTTGATGAACCTGAGGCATCCGATTCCCTCAAAAGGGGTGTTCTTAATGAGTTTGAAGAGACCCAAAACCCTCCCTTAAACCCTAATTTATGTGAAAAACCTGTTGTTTGTGCTAGGTGTCATTCTTTAAGACATTATGGTAAGGTTAAGGATGTTAGTTTGGAAAACTTACTGCCAGATTTTGATTTTGATCATACTGTTGGTAGGAAGCTGGCTACTGCCTCAGGGGGTAGGTCTGTAGTTTTAATGGTAGTTGATGCTGGTGATTTTGACGGGACGTTCCCGAAAAAGGTTGCTAAGCTGGTTTCAGCTACTATTGAGGAGAATTTAATGGCATGGAAGGAAGGGAAGTCAGGGAATGTTCCTAGAATGGTGTTGGTGTTGTCTAAGCTTGATTTGTTACCGAGCTCGTTGTCCCCTACTCGGTTGGAGCATTGGATTAGGCAACGGGCTCGGGAGGGTGGGGCAAATAAGTTGACTAGTGTGCATATGGTTAGTGCAGTGAGAGATTGGGGTGTAAAGAATTTGATAGATGATGTGGTGAGATTGGTTGGGCCAAGAGGAAATGTATGGGCAATAGGAGCTCAAAATGCTGGGAAATCTACATTGATCAATGCAATAGGAAAGCATGTAACTGGGAAGGTAGCACCTATAACTGAGGCACCTGTACCTGGGACTACATTGGGGATTATAAGATTGGAAGGAATCTTTTCTGGGAAGGCAAAGTTGCTTGATACACCGGGGCTTCTTCATCCGCATCATATAGCTACTAGGCTGACAAGGGAAGAACAGAAGCTCGTGCAGATCAACAAGGAGCTGAAGCCGAGGACTTACAGGATTAAGGTGAGTTTTTGCTGTAAAACTTATGCAGTTAATCATTTGTTGTGTGTTATTTCCATTTTACAGCATCAATGATAAATATAGTGGCCACTGAGCATGTATTTTCTATGTCTTGCATAAATTTGGTGATGATGGTGAATGGGTTATTTTTATAGTGTACATCTGCCTTGCACAAACTTTATAACAAGAAAGGTAGAAAGCTGACTTTGACATTTTTTTCCGGTTTGTTTAGATACAAGTTGGTAGTGTGACTAGTATCCATACTTAATGACCAGGCTAGTTTATGCAACTAATGTTAAAAGTTAAAACAAAACAATTAAAATAGGAAGTGATTATGGTAGGACAAACTGTTAGTAGAATAATATGGCATATTTTTTAAAAAAAATAAAAATAAAATTATATAAAGTAGTGTTGTGCTGATTGGCCATGTTAATGAAATGCTTGTGATTTATGTGTTATACTATTAACTCAGAAACAGATTAACCCAAAGACATGGCATTGTTGATATAAGAATGCCAAGTATTTTGAAAATTCTACTGCTTTGAAATTTTTGTTTTGTAGGGACAGTACCCAAAACATATTACTCATCAAAGTGAATATATTTGTAGATCTTAGATGCAGCAACTCAGCAAGTGCCACCAACATAGAGAAATCTCCTTTTCTTATGTTATCTCTTTTTGTCAAGTTCAAAGTATGTAAACCATATCTAATTAGCTCAAAACATGAAAGACCTTCAAACCATTTCATAGATCTTCATTAAGTAATTTATACCTTGTAAAATTCCATTTGTCTACTCTACATAGTGCTCTTGTGTCTAGTTGATGGTGCAGCAGTGCTTAGGATTTAGATATTTGAAGACCACCCCATGATAGAGAAATAGAGAAGCTTGTGACTTTTTGGCTTTATAGTATATGGTTGTGAAGGAATCTAGGGTGTAGATAGAATAATATTCAGGCTAAGCACCATCCTATCAAAATTTCTCCTATAACCCATCCTTTATTTCAGCCTTCACAAATCTCAGCTTTTGACCAGCTCTGTTGAGAAATAAAGTGTCGATGTCCGTATGTTGAACTCCTTTTCCTCCTGGTAATCCTAATATTGATCTCCTCTCAAGGGTTTAGGAGTGATTTTCATGAATCCCTTCGTGATAGGAAGAGTTTTTCTTACTCTAGCAATTGCACATCCTATTTCCTCAACAGCATCTCCTTCTAGATCTTGTAGGCGCATAATGCCTGACCTTCAATTTGTGAGCTAGGTATTCCATATTTGATAATCTTATTTGGAGTTCACATTCTGAGTAAATTGCAGTCTTAATGGTTTGTAGTCTTAATGGTTTGTATGATTAACCTTCTTATTCTAATTCATCCAGTCAAATTTCTCCTTACAATTATTCTTAGTTCACTGAACAAAATCCTCTTCTGTCAAGCCTTGGTTGGTGCTCTTACTTCTTTGACTGTCATTGTTGGTGCATTTTAGCATGTCCTCCAGAAAGGAGTTTATACCAGCTGAAATCAGTGTTTTTGCTGCAATGTTTCTTACTAATTTCTTCTTATGAGGAAACTATTTCTGCCTTAATATTGGTGGTATTCTTGTAATACAGAAGGAAAAATCGATCAATAAGAAAGGAAATTGTTATCTAGGTCACATGATTTATTATTATTGATATACTACACATTATACTAAATCCCTGAGCTGCTCTGGACACGAAAAGATATATAGAAAATTGTACAAGCGAATGACCCTACTGACTTTGAGTCAGAACCATATAAACTGTTAGCTATATATTAAGCACACCGCTTTATAGATTTTCTGCAGTTTGCTGAGTATAATTTTCTGAAAGGATATGTTAGACTTCCTCCCATCCATCTTCTCCCTTCCACTCCTATTTTTCCTATTTTCTGAAAGTTTTCTCATGGAAAATCGAAAAATGATCTTCATCAAAACATTTGGAGTCTAAGAGGAGATGAATCATCTAGCTGTACTTGAGCATCAATGCCAATCCTGGAGGAGTAGAATTTTATGCACTTTTTACTATTATGTGTCAAACCATCACAAACCTAGTCTGAGACATGGGAGCGTGAGTTACTTCATGGATAGCTTCTCTGGGATATACTTTGTATAAGTGTTCTTCAGCCAGTTCATTAACTCAATCCCCTGAGATACTTGCAAGGTGGTCTGTTGGAACTATGGGAATAAGTGTGGAAGGCAGTTAAAGAATATGTTTTGAGATGTATACTAATCTTTTAGGAGCTGTAAATCGCCCTGAATTTTCATTCATATACTTGGGCTTTAATAGCAATTTTACAGCCATTTACCAGTATTTAATACATGCACTAAAGAGTAGACTCGTTTGATTCATACATATAAGATTCGTTTATTATTTTTTTTTTTACTTTGCTCTCTGCACAATTCCTATTATTTTACAACTAATGCATCAATCAATCAATCAAATAATCAAAGCCTTAATCCCATAAGGCTTTGATTGAAATTCAAGAACGCAAAAGATCTCATCTGTCATCAAAACTCTTCAGCAATCAGCATTCTAGTTACAGGTTACAATCTTACATCCTTTAAGGGTCATTTGTGAAGGGGCTATCCCATCCTTAAAATCTGCACTTTGTTTGGGGTATCACCAAAAAAACTGATTGCCTGCTCATCAAAGGATGATGACCTACTCGTTGTGATGGTGTCAAAAGAGTATGAGATAGAAAAGCAAATGGGTTTTTTGATGATGTATACATGTGCATTATTTTTTGAAAAGCCATTCTTTGGGTTTTTATATGTCAGATGGGTTATACCTTCCAAACTACCCCATAATTAACTTCCTCTTCTCAGGAGAGTGTTTTTTTTTTTGGAATGTCCAATTTCTTCTGCACTTGAAGCATTTCCATCTCAGATTAAGCTAGCAATCTTCTTTGATTCAATATGGACCCTAAATCAGAGTTCAGTTTTGGGTTGCACCTTGCAGTGGATTGATAACCATTTAATTCTGAGTCATTCATTATGACAGATTGCTCTTCATAGTCTTTCTTGATGCGGCTATGTTTACATAGGAAGTAAATGGGGTGTGTTATTGTCTTAGCATGCCACCAAGAAAGCAAATATTGTTGATTTTGGTTCCTGTAGTGTCTAGTACTTTTCTTCCCATTTATTATTTTTGGCTGTAAAATATGAGTGAATTCTTAGCTACATTTTGTTGTATATTTTTTCTCCATTTATACAAATGTAAAATTGTCTTGTAGCTCAGGAGTTGTATACCTGTGATGTAGAAGAGTAGAAGCAAAAGTAGATCACAAATGAAACGAAGGAAGTGTTGTATGATTGACACGTACAAGCATTACTGATTTATTACAGTGTAACATAATTACTACGAATTCTATGAATGCACAAATGATGGGATATCAATTTGTAACAAACTTATCGCTGCTATTGGATTTGTGTCACTTATATCTATTTTGTTGATCTTTCATTGCACGCACTGCCATATGATGCTGTAAATGGCTGACTGTTAGTCTGTTATGTCTTGTAAACCAAGGAATATTGTAATGAACTAACTTAGGGGAGGGTATTATGGGTAGTTTTAGTATGTTAGTAGCCATCAAATGCAGTATGGGTATTTTAGTAATATTAGTTTGCTAGGTTGATTGTCCTTAGTATAAATAGTTAGAGAGGAGTAGAAGAAAGGCAGGCAGAAATTTGGTGAGAACCTTTTGGAGAGTTATGGCCTAAAGCCATTATTGGAGAGTTGTGAGCTAAACTCACTATCGAAGATTGATAGCCTTAAGCTATTAAATTATCGTTTGTAACCCTTCTACCATTATCAATCAATTTAAAGCTTTCACCTTTATTAATTTGCTAGTTAAAATCAGAAATTTGTGCTGTTATATTGATTTCTACTGGGTGACCGAACTCATTCCATTACAAATATATAAAAAAAATGCATAATAAGTATGCGAGTGTCATGAGTCATGTGCAAGTCTATGTGCCTCATTTAATAATATTTTTTTGTCTCTGCAGGTTGGTCATACAATTCACATAGCTGGGATTGCAAGGCTAGATGTTGAAGAATTGGCTGCGGACTCTGTTTATGTTACTGTATGGGCTTCCCCTCTTTTACCATTGCATATGGGAAAAACAGAAAATGCTGATAGAATGCTAACAGATCATTTTGGTCGACAGTTACAGGTACATATGCTTATTTCTTTATGCATAATGTTGTAGTATATTAGTCTATGATTGGTAATTAAATTATTTATTAGTCTATGATTGATAGCCTTAAGCTATTAACAGTGTAAAAATGAAGCAAACTTTTAACTTTATCTGACGCGACGGAAAATATATTTAGCAGACTGTAGGATCCGAGCTAAATAAATTATAAGTGCATCCTTGGGTTTTGGCATTGGGTACTTGTTGTGCTGGAAGTTGTCTATTTGAAGTCATCTAATTTCATATCAAATGCAATGCTAGGAGAATACAAGCGCGACTTAACATACCAATATACCATCAATTTTTGCTTTTGCATGTTAGCTCTTAAGATACTTTAAAGTTTAAACATCCTACTTCTTCACAGCATAAATCTATGCTTAGTTTCTGGTATAGTCCATTTTTGTACCATAAACTTTATTTTCAAACCTGTCATCTGTTTTCCAATTATTTCTGTGTTATGCTTCTGCGTGAGATCTTTATACCTTCTACGTGTGCCCTTGCTTCAGCCACCAATAGGAGAGGATCGTTATAAAGAGCTTGGTAGCTGGGTGAAACGGGATTTTCAAATAAGAGGAAATAGTTGGGATTCAAGTGCTGTTGATATTGCAGTTGCTGGTGTGGGCTGGTTTGCCATTTGCATCAAAGGGGAGGCAACCATCAGCGCTTGGACTTACGATGGAGTTGATGTTGTTCTCCGAAATTCCCTTCTTCCTCATAGAGCACAACAGTTTGAAGTTGCCGGCTTTAGTGTCTCAAAACTTGTTGCCGAGGCAGACAAAACTTCCAACAAACTGAAAAATCAAGTGAAAGAGGGGAAAAGAAAAAAAGCCTGCTCTAATCTCAAATCCTAAAATTGTATAATTTTTTGAAAAAATTAGGAGTAAACAAATTGAGAATTATTGTGACTTGATGTCTATTGACTCCATTCCTTATCCCCTTTCCTTTATCCATGCTTATGAATATAAATAATAAAGGTTATTTTTTTTTTAGGGAAAGTAAATAAGGTTATTTGGTTTAATATAACGCGTTTATAAATTATTAGTATATTACTCATTAAATTTGGACCTATCTTTCATACTTTTTTTTGTTTTTGATGGAAAATTAGATAGGCATTACATTAAAGATCGAATTCCGCGTGAGTTATAATTGAGAAAAAGAGTCGATACAAACAAATTCCAAACAACCCCATGTATCCCACATTCCTGCCTAGCAACCAAGTAGGCTACACTCCGCTGCAGTATTACCACCCCTATTTACATGAGAAATTTTTAATACGAGTAGAAAAATTTGTGTAAAACTACCTTAAAGATAGGTTGTTTTGTGAAAAAGTACCCATTTTTAAAAATTTGTTTAGAACTATCCGTAAGTTGGCATACGTTTATCCAGCACTAACCAATAATGTTTTCCGTCCAAATTAAACATTAGTGGGGTCCACTTCTTCTCTTTCCCATCCAATTAGTGGGGTCCAAATTAAACATTGGGCTAAATTTGTTTGTTGGACAATATAGGAATTTTAATTTCCTAAAAAGTCATTTCCCTAACTTTGTTTCAGTTCAAATCAAATATAATACAAAATGTCAAATGTATATGCTTCCTGAAATTTCACGCATGAATCCTGATGCACATGGTACAAGTAATATACTACCTCCGCTTCTTATTACTCGCAACAAATTCCTTTTTTGGAAGGTTCACATTACTCGCAACAACTTACTTTCTTTCCTTTTATGGTAGGTTTTTTCTTATAAATTTACCATTTCACCCTTACTTATTTTATAACTCACAACATTAGTACTCCTAATCTAATTTTGTTTAATTTAACTCTACTTACTTAACTTAACAATTCCCACCAAATTTAACCCCATTCTTTTAAATTAACCACAACCCAACTACCTTCAATGAATCTACATTCAATTGTGGTTGAAGGCATTGAATGGGGGTTCTTGAATTTTCCAGAAAAATCCCCCTATGAACCCTATTCGTTCATATTCTCTCTCTCTCTCTCTCTCGCTCTCTATCTCCCTCTCTCTCTCTCTCTATCTCCCTCTCTCTCTCTCTCATCAATCGTCTTTCTCCTCTGTCTTCACTCTCTGGTTTTACTCTTTCTCTCTCTTCGTTTCCTCGTCTTTGCTTCACTAATCCTATGTTTTCACCTTCAAAAATGGGTTCGTCGACTGCTGAGTCCCCAGATCTACGCTGCAACGAGTCCCTTTCTTCAAACAGCAAAGGTTCTTCTCCTGCTCCTGGTGTGACTCGATATATTCCTCGGAGAGGATGTGGGATGCTGAAGCCCGTTCACCGTGCTTCTATAATTGCTAGACGAAGGATTCGAGGAGCCAAGCTTGTTGAGTACATTTCTAGTGATGACGAGGAGGAGAACCCTAAGCCTTCTGCATCAAAAGCCCCTTCTCCCAGTCTTCCGGTGATAGATCTGGTTGATTCACCCCCTAAAAGGAACCGTCCCATGGTTGCGGTACTTCCTACCCCTACTGATGTGGCTCCTGATGCTAGATCTGATACTGGAGATTCTAGATCTGTGGAGCTAACTGTTGAGGAGGTCCTTAGGCCACCTCCATCCCATTCTATGATGGGTAGGTCTGGGGCTGAGCCTAGTTCCGGGGTCAAGAGGGTCAGATCTGGGCTTCTAGAAGGACAGGAGTCCCTCATTGTAAAACTTTGTCTGCTGCTGTTCTTGTGCATAAAGATGATGCATGTGAAAGAAATCATCATCAAAGAAATCATCCATGAGTCCTTTTTTTTCAGATTAGGTGAAGGTGATGATATGGCGGCTGTGGCTTTTTTTTTGCGATCTTCAATGGAGCTTGATTTCTGTACATATGATGCTGCTGATGGAATTAACACAGCTTTTGGAAATTAGGATTAATTTGATTATGTAGGAAGATGTAATTTGTAGGGCTGCCTGTATTTTGCTAACTAATTGTTGGTGTTTTAACAATACTGTGATACTGAAAATATCCCCCCCCCCCCTACTTATCCCATTCTCAAAACAGTTTGCTTAAAAATATGGGGTAAGTTGGATGGGAGACCTCTTTATATAATGAGGTCTTTTTGTTTGAAATCAATGACAAATTTGAAGTTGGGGATAAGTTTGAATTTTCGTGGAAAGGGGAAGGATGGAAAAAAAAAGGAGCCAAAAAATTTGGAGCCTTTTGGAATAAATCAGAAAAATAGAGTGGGAAATCCCCACTCAAAAAGATTCCTTCCCTCACTTTCTCTCTCATGCACATGGACCACTTCCCTTTCCCTCCCTTTTAACTCCCCTAATACTTTACCCCTCCCCTCAATTAATCCCCCTTCAATCTTTTGCCTCGGCCTCCGCATTCTTATACTTTGTTGCGAGTAATAAGAAGCGAAGGTAGTAAAATATATAGCGTAAATGGTGATTAACTAAGAACAAAATTTATCTAAGTTTTGCTAAATTAATTACACAACATATTCTCAAACATCATTAAGTACAATTCAAGTTGAAAATTAATTTATTTACATCGGTAACAACTCAAAAATTAAAAACAAACCATAAAAACAAATTTGGGGGAGTGTTAGACGAAGAACGGTTATTTTTTATCCACCATGACATTATCTTCAACTTCTTTGCCCGCTGGTGTATTAGCCATTTCGGGTCATCATCAAATTTGTTGTGGTAATCTCAGGGCCGTTTCTGAGATTTCGGAGGCCCAGGGCGAACTAATATATTGGGGCCCTATAAACATAAGTGCATAACAATAATTTTGTTTAAT
This sequence comes from Chenopodium album, assembly GCF_948465745.1. Classification (NCBI taxonomy): domain Eukaryota; kingdom Viridiplantae; phylum Streptophyta; class Magnoliopsida; order Caryophyllales; family Amaranthaceae; genus Chenopodium; species Chenopodium album. The sequence continues at coordinate 39,865,501 of NC_137855.1, forward strand.
ACTTGTATATAAAGAAAAATTCTTCTTAACACGAGTATTTTGAACAAATTGTCTAATTTAATTAGTTTATCTATTTAGAAAGAAAACCTTATAAAAATCCAATTACTACCTCCATTGAATTAAATTACTAAAAAATTTTGACACTTTAGAATATGTTTCCAATTTGGTTAAAAATTATTTACCATAAATTCTCATTATTGTATACTTTTAAATATAATAATGTGGCATCTTGTTAGACGTGTCTCGATTTATATTTTTCAAATATTGAATTATAATAATTTTTTCACGTATAAAATTAGATAATTAATGGTTTAATATCACTATAGAGTCTGTTAAATAGTAAGTGTACAAAACTTTCGGAAACGAAGGTCTGTACTATATCATTGGTGTAAATGGAATATAATACATGAATTCATGAAATAGAAGAAATCATTCACTCTATGTAGATACGTTAATAGATTATGTTGAGAATCTATTACGAGAATCTTTTTTAAATTTACTATATTACCAATATTTGGGTGCAACTGACCAACTGTATTAAAAATAAAGAAAGTTAAGTATACTAGCTACGATAGTAAAATGTCTTTCAAAAAAAAATATACGATAGTAAAATAATTAACTTACCAAATTAGTATATGAAAAGAACTACAATTAATTTATGGCTTAAGTTATAAAGTTCAAATATTTAGAAAATATGTTGTAGTAGTCCGTATCTAATTTTTATGGGTCTTACTTAGAGATGGGTTTAAAGTAATAAAGAGAGAAAAAGGAAAAAAAAAAAAAAAAAAAAAAAAAAAAAGTGGCAATTTGAAGCTCGAACCCGTGCCATCAGGGGAATGTGTGGATTCACAAAATGTTTTTACCACTAAGCTACACTAACATGTAATAGTAATGTGAGGATCCAATATTATTTATACCTATTAAGGATTCTCTGTTTGGGGGCCCTGGCAAGCCGCCCCGGTTGCCCCGGCTCAGATACGGGCCTGCCGTAATCTAAGCAATGAGACCCTTGAATCAAAAATATATTCATTAATAAACAGAAGAAAAAATTAGATAAATATAAAGTATGTTTCACAAAAGAAATTAATTTTTATTGGCTTATTAGATATTATTTGTATCGTAAAAATAAAAAATTGCCAACAAAAATACCTTTTTTTGTCGTCAAAGCCATCACAGTTTTCGACAGATCTTCTAACACTCTATAAAATCAACCAAAAATAATGAGTTATTACTCCAACAAAAAATAAATTAAAATCAAAATAAACTAAATATAAAATGAGTTAATTTAAATTAGGTTTAAATTACCCGAAAGAACTATAGGGTCCATAAGCTTCCGAAATGCTTGAGTGTTGATCGCAAGTCCTCCTATTAGTTGAAAAGAAATAATGATTATTCAAAATATAATTTATAAATAAAAAAGAATTAAAATCAGTTAATAAAGATAATATATACTTACATATCCGCCATAATAGGTTGATACCCATTTGAGGCGAGGTGAAACATGATACTTTGAAGTGCATGATTCAATTTTCTTGGTTAGATTGAACGGAAATGGTTGAAACATAGTGTCATTTCCGCAACCTTGGCGGGAAATGAACTCGTCACAAAGCTGCAGCATGCAGTTCAAATAAATATATTTACTCCTCTATATAAATGTATGAAAAATTAAAGTAAAAAATAGACAATACTAAATTTACGTCATCAAACCTGCCAGTTCCACGCCTTTAATGTATTATTTGAATTGGGAAGACTTCCAGTTGAGTTGGAATCCATAAAATAATTTACGTTGAGGCACATCGATACCTTATTAATGGAACGAGCTACCCCTCCTAAAATGTCATCATCGGCAGCTCGAACAATCTCGTCGCAAATCAAATTGATTCCACCGTCAAAACGTCCGTTATATTGTGCTGTGTATGAGAAAATACCAACCAAGGTTGATTTTAACTCATCAACCGATAATAATGGACTGCACAAAAAAATAAAGAAAATTGTCCAGTTTTAATTTTATTAAAAGTTTAAAACGAATAATACAATAGTTTTAGGTTAAGTAAAGTCTTGTGAATTCTTGAAAACAAAGAACAAGAAACGTAAGTCATTTGTCCAAGACTATTTTACCGTAAGTGGATTCAAACAAGCCTGCCTAGGTTGGACTTCTTGTACCCAACTTAGGACGGGCCAAGACCTATTTTTTGTTATAAATTATTCCATTTATTTTATCAATAAAATAAGCTACAATTTGTGATACAAAATATAAATAATACATAGTATCAAATAAAAATTAAAAAAAATAGTACGCAGTGGTTAATCATAACGAGTAGTTATGTTTACTTAGTTATTAATACGGAGTAAGGCATAGATGTTTAACTAATTCAGACTACGTTATTAGTAGTGGGGATCATGGGAATATCTATTTCATACTATGATGAGTATTAGATTCACATTTTTTGGACTAACTAGTTCTTATGAATTTTGTTTTTGAAAGACACTTTAGTTCTTATATATTGGAATCACTACCTTTTTTTTTTTTTTTTTTTTTTTTTTTTTTTTTTTTTTTTTTACAGCTGGTAGGGTACGGTGCTCCTGATTTTTACCTTTTGGTTTCTGCTTTACATCTCATTTTCTGTGTACATTGATGTAATTATTTATATTTCGTATGTTACTATCTTAGTATTTTTATATATTCCATAATTAATTAAACCTTGCGTCAAAAATACATACTCATATTCAATTAATGTTCCATAATAATTAGTTGTATAATAAAAATAACTAACCTGCATGTTTTGAAAAGCGTGGAGAGGTAAGAATGGTCGATAGCTCGTTGTGAGCCGATATTGTCGATGATGTCCTAAGACTTTCTTATCCGCTCGTAACATTTTTCATTGACAATTTGTAAAAAAAAAAATTTTAAAAAAATAAAATAAGTTCTATTATATTATATTACCCATCAAAGTGATCCATATTATCGTCAAAAAAAAAACAAAATAAAAATTGTGTTACATACCTTGTAATCACGGCTAACTACCGAGCAATACTCGTACTCCCACGGCTTTTCTATATCGAAATAGAAAATGGGAGCAGAGGAGGCTAGTGCCCCGACAGTAATGTGTTATGTATTATATATTATATATTATGTATTATATTATATATTATATATTATGTATTATTTATATATATATATAATTATTTTAGGTTAAGTTTATAATTCATAAATACTTAAACTATAAATAAATAAGTTACCTCGATATACAAAACTAAAGCTTCAAAAGTGGAAGCTGCTTCATTAGGAATTCCTGGCTGTTGTAAAATTAGATCAATTGGGCTTTTGCCCCCAAATAAAAAAACAATGAGAGGCTTTTTGGATTCTGGGCCAGTCCAATCAGTACTCAAATTGCCACTACCAAAGTGATCTAATGTTTGTTGAAAATAGAATTCTTGTAGTGGGTCGGCTTGTGGGCTAGATGCCACAAGCCCGAATAAGATGAAAAAAAGGAAAGCCACTAATTTTACTTCCGCCATTTTTTTTAAGTATAAAGAAATTTGGAATTTGTAGTTTAAAAAAAAAAAATTGGGAATGTGGCTAATCACTACCACAAATTCGATGGTGGGATTTGTACAAGGTTAATGCTGATGCTGCTTACTTTAGTGATGGTGGAGTGGGCTTGGGGGCTGTTACGAGAGATTGGACAGGGGACGTGATAGTGGCAACTTGATGTAAGGTGGTGAAGTAGTTAAATTTTTTCCAAAATTGATAAAACTTTATAAATGCATTTTTCCAAAACTTTTGATATTTTAGACAATAATCATTACAACACAAGTTGGCAACATAGCATGCACAAATTGATAAAAGAGTAAAGTATGTTGTGAATTCTCTATTTTATTTGCAAGAAAACTACAAATTTTATAAAATTTAATAAGTTTTACTTTGAAAAAGTTCATTACTTTGGGTACAAATGTACAACTAACAACACATACAACTATACAAGTGGTAGTGTGGTACATCCTACATAAAAATTACAACGCTCCCAATTCTCCAGCAAATTTATGACTGACATTTAATTAGTACTACACATTAAGTGTCCAGTAATTCAACCAATTAATCTAATGCTTTACTCCGACTTGAGAACATAAATATCATCAACATTATAACTCGTAGTATCCATATTTGCTGTCATTTTAACCTAAAGGACTAACATTTTAATTTAGGAATGGAAGTGGGACCATGATGGTTAAGTATTGGCGCATAACACCTATATGTTTTAGAAATATATAGGATGACAAAATGTACCACTATAGCCTAATAAGTGATAGGTGGTAGGTATTTTAGGAGAAAATAATCAACGACATAAGATAACAAAAAGTACCACCACATGTATAATAGTACAGAAAAAGTACTATTAATACAATTTATACCTTAATGGTACATTATAATACACAAAAATGTACCACTGTAGAAAAATATCAAATGAAAAAATATAATAAAAACCCCATACTACCCTCCTATATGCATGCTAAACATATAGGTGCTATGCGCCTAGATGCACAAAAATCATGTACAATTGTACAGCAACAAGTTGAGATTTTAGTAAAGTAAAGAAAGGTATTGGGCTCCTGTGCCCTTTCCCTAATCGTGATATAATTTTGGAAAGTTTACCTTATTAACTTTTGACTATATATAGTAACCCAATATCATTCTCCACGTCAAATTTCTGACTTCAATTATAGTTCCTCCACTTTAAAGTAAGTGTGACCCATATGATCACTTGAATATGTGCGAGTATATTATTCTCTAATATTTACAGTATGAAATGTATTTTTATTGTGTGTGGACCGCCTTTGTTAGAAGATAGAGTTGTTTTTTGGAGTACCATGCTCAACAACTTACATACTTTCCCTAGTAGTCTTCCCTTAGGAGATTTCAACCAACTTGATCTATTGGAAGATAAATTAGGGGGTAAAACGACCTTAAAAGGTTCCAATTCTCATATTTTCAAGAACTTCGTGTAGTATGTTCTAGTTACCCGTACTATTCAAAGGCTTTTGACAAGAAACCCTGCGTTGCTCATCCATAATTTTAATAATGAGACTATGAGAGTATTATATGTTCTTCAAAACAAAGTATTCTTAATGTATGTCTCTTATATACTAGACTACTTGTACATTCGTTTATGTAGAGACTTAGCTTAGACAACCATTGTTCTTGTTCATGATGATAATTTAAAATATGAATACCTATTTTTTTATAAGATGAAGAATCACACTAAACTAGCATTAGCGGAAATATAAGAAATTTCTCTATTACCAAGTGATATAATTGGTGGGAATCGAACTTGTGACCTCCCAAGTCCCAAGACAATTTGGGTATGTCTAATTTGTGTATGTCACTTTTCACTCCCAAGTCCCAAGACAATTTGGGTATGTCTAATTTGTGTATGTCACTTTTCAAATCACAGTGAACATCTTTACCTCAATTTAGTAGCTAGGAATCTTTGTTGCCCACTTATGATTCTTAAAGTGAAATTGTCCAATATACTACGTAGGATAGAAATATTTGACTCATTTTGGAATGGTATGGCGTGATTCTGTGTAAGAAAAAAAAAATAGTTACCTTTTAAACAGGTCACCGGTCATTTGACCTGATAAAAGAAAATGCCCTTCAAAGTTAGGATTCAATCAATCAATCAATCAATCAAAGCCTTAATCCCAAAAGTGGGGTCGGCTAACATGAACCAAATTTGATTATTCCGTGTAGTCATCAACATAAATCTTTCTCCTCCATCCCTTACGATCCAAAACTTCATCCTCACGTAAATCCATGCACTTCATATCCTTCCTCACTCCTTCCAACCAAGTCATCTTTGGTCTCCCTCTTCCTCGTTTAATCCCTCCATGGTCCCACTCTTCCACTCTTCGCACCGGTGCACCCTCGGGTCTCCGTCTTACATGTCCAAACCAACGCAGACGATTTTCCCTTAGTTTATCTACAATGCCCGCCACACCTACTTTCTTGCGAATAACCTCATTTCTGATTCTATCTCTTAAAGTGTTTCCACACATCCACCTTAACATGCGCATTTCCGTAACCTCCATCTTTTTAATATGCTCTTTCTTAGAAGCCCAACATTCTGTACCATAGAGCAACACTGGTCGTATGGCAGTCCTGTAGAATTTTCCCTTCAACTTTAAGGGAATGCTGCGGTCGCATAACACTCCCGTGGCCGCTCTCCATTTAAGCCACCCTGACTTAATCCTGTGGGTCACGTCTTGATCAATGTCACCATTCTTCTGGATGATCGACCCTAGGTACTTAAAACATTCACTCATGGTCAAATCCTTTCCATCCAAACTCACCACTTCATTGCGTGTCCCCCTCTGAGTGCCAAAACGACATACCAAATATTCAGTCTTACTCCGACTTAGCTTAAACCCTCTAGATTCCAACCTTTGCCTCCATTGCTCCAACTTGACATTAACCCCATCCTTAGTCTCATCCACCAAAACGATATCATCTGCGAACAGCATACACCATGGAACCTCATCTTGAATTGGTCTAGTTAATTCATCTAGAACCGTTGCAAAAAGAAAAGGGCTTAATGCAGACCCTTGATGCAATCCGATTGTAATAGGGAAATCTTTTGTCAACCCTCCGCATGTCCTCACATTTGTTGACACATCCCGATACATATCCTTAACTAGGTCTACATACCTTCAAAGTTAGGATTATTCAATAATAATGAAAAGTTGGGATTAATGAAAGTAAATGGCGAAAGTTGGGATTAATAATTAGGGGTTGTTTGGTTTGGGGTAATCAGGAAAGGGAATGGGAATCAACTGGCTCGATTCCCTTTGTTGATGTTTGTTTAGCATTTTTAATCATTCCCTTTACCCTCCCCATTACCCCAAATCCTTCCAACTTCATTCCCCACCCCACCTAGACTTTCCCATTCCCTTTCCCTACCCACCTTCACACCACTACATCACCACCGGAAAACCATCCCAGACCAGCGCCGCCCCTACCCAGACCACCGCCCTCCCCTCCCCCGAGCCTCGTCGACCTCCCCTCCCCCGAAAAAACCTTCCCTAGCGGCTAGGGTTTCGAGGGTGGTGGGCGGCGGTTTTCGGGGTCAAGGAAGATCGGGGCTAGAGTTTTGCGGGGCTAGGGGAGGTTTTTTCGGGGGAGGGGAGGTCGTGGCTCACGCGGCTAGCGGCGGCGAGGGGAGGGGAAGGGCAGCGAGGGGAGGGAGAGAGTCGGCGAGGGGCAGGGGAAGGCCGACGAGGAGTTTGGTGGCTGAGAAAGATGAAATGTGTGGTGGTGTGGTGGTTGTGATGGTGGTGGTGTGGTGGTGTAGTGGTGGGATTGATTCCCTTTGTTTTAAAAACAAATAACAAAGCAAAAAAAGGGTATTTTCATCCCATTCTTCTCTTTTCCCTTTGTTCATTCCATTCCGATTCCCTCGTGTGAACCGAACGACCCCTTACTAATTTTCCTAATTTAAATTATTAATACCTATTTTTTTTATAAGATGAAGGATCACACTAAACTAACATCAGCGGAAATATAGGAAATTTCTCCATTACCAAGTGATATAATTGGTGGGAATCGAACTTATGACCTCCCAAGTCCCAACACAAGGTGACTCCCCTATTCAATTTTATCAAGCTTGTCCTCCTTTATTCTTTAAAAGCAGCGGTTCTGGAGAAGTCAATAAAGTACAAGGGATGCCTGCAACGAAAGAAAAGCAACATGACTTGAAGGAGCAATACGGAGCTTGGATGTTAGTTCAACGTCCAAATCGGAGGAATCCCAAAGGAAAAGTTATTCCTGGTAAAGGAAGAGTGGTCAATGGTTCGGGGCCTAAGTCGGATTCTAAAAGGGTAACACAATTTTGAAGGACAAACAATTGGCTAGTGGAAATATAAATAAGGAAAGACCAATTCAAGGGTCAAGGTTTTCTGCTTTAGGTAATGAAGAGGATATGGGAATAGTCAGAGAGAATTTTCATGCTGGAAATAAGGATAGTGTTGACTCTCAGGGTGAGATTTTGGAAAGAAATAATACCAGAGAGATGGATTTGGGGCAAGATAATAGTTTGGGAACTTTTCCTAAAGAAAAAGCTACGATTGAGCTAGGCAATGACAGCTTGGATTGGAATACTCAGAAGGATAGTAATCAATTGATTGATGGAATGATGGAAATTAGTCAAGATACTGTGAATTTAAATTCACAAGCTAACCCTTCAAATAAGGAAAAGAAAAATTTGAAGAGCGGTGGTCCTCTTCGAAGATCTTCTTCACTGGATAATTTAGGAAAGAAGAATATTTCTCCTAAGTACTACCCTTTTAAAGAATGTGTTGATCTTAAGTTTTGATGATGACTCAAGGAACCTAAGCAAACCCATAAGGGCTTTAACATTTGTCTATTAGCTTTGATGTGTTGACAGGTTTTAAATGCTACGAAGTTCTAGAGTCAGAATGGAGCTTGGAACAAGGTCAAAAGAAGAGCTTTGGACAAGGATAGAAGACAATCAGAAGCTAAGTTCCTTGAGTGAGGAACTGAAGCTCCAGAGTCGAAGCTTCACTAGGTTCCAAGGAGTCTACTGTATCTTTAATATTTATTTTAGGCTTCTTGTATATATGTTAAGTACGTTGATTATTGATAGGATGATAAGTGGATTTAATTTCAGTTTATAAAGATTTTATTTTCCTTGTTTAAAAAGATTTTATTTTATTTTCGGAAAATTATCTTTTATTCTATTTATTTTAAAAGATTTTCTGTTTTAACCTTATCCTATTGTTTTGGAAAATCTGACTTGGTAAAATCTTCTTTGAAACTCTTTTTAACGGTTCTTTTACTTGGTCAAGGAAGTTGAGAAATTCAAGGAAGCAGTAAACCACTTCCTCAAGAATACTTCAGCTTGCTGCCCAAGCCTCCACGAACTGCACTTCCTAGTTTCATGGAAGTTGTGGTGAAGTGGAAGTCAAGGCAGACGTGGGAGTCTTTCAACTGATTTCCTCTAGTATAAATAGAATTGGTTTTCTATTTTGAAGAACACACTTGAGCATTACAATATTCTAAGCTTTTCGAAAAGAGTCAAAATCCACTTAAGTCCTTGAGTGTCTTTGTACTTAGCATCTTAGAGTTTTAATTCGAGTTGTATTGGGAAGAGTTTGGGTAAACTCTAGAGTGTGTAGATTGCTTTGAGTGAAGCAAGGAGAAAGAGAGAGGTTTGAGAGCTCAACTGATTGAGGGATCAGTTGAGGGGGAACTTAAGTTCGTAGAGGAACTTGAGTTTAGAGTCTTAATTTGTAATAGGTTGTTTGCCCTATTATTATTAAGAATTGAGTTTAAAATCCCTTGTGGTCGTGGTTTTTCTTCTTAATTAGGGCCAAGAAGTTTTCCACGTAAAATCTCTCTTGCACTTTAAAGTTTTTGTTCAAGTTTCTTTTAGAACCACGCAAAAAATTACCCCAGTTCCTCCACAATACAATTCACCCCCCCTCTTGTATTGTTCATTCGAGTCAACAATTGGTATCAGAGCAGGTTCCTCGAAGAAATCAGGAAACCCTGACGAGTTAAGTTCCTGGAATCAAGATGAACAATCACGAGAAACTGGAAGAAGGTTACTCTACGCAGCGTCCTCCTATGTTCAATGGGAAATTCTACACCTATTGGAAGAACAGGATGGAAATCTTTATCAAAGCTGACAACTACCAAGTTTGGAGAGTTATCGAAGTTGGTGATTTTGAAATTACCAAAACCAACAGTGAAAATGAGGTAGTACCTAAACCTATGTCTGAGTTTGATAAGGAAGATTTTGAGAAAATGGAAATTAATGCACTTGCTGTTAAATTACTTCATTGTGGTCTTGGACCCCATGAACACAATCGTGTTATGGGCTGTAAAAATGCTAAAGAAATTTGGGATTTACTTCAAGTAACTCATGAAGGAACTAACGAAGTGAAACGCTCTAAAATTGACTTGCTCATGTCAAAATATGAACGGTTTGAAATGCAACCAAAAGAATCAATTCAGGAAATGTTAACCAGATTCACTAACATTATTAATGAGCTTGTTTCTCTTGGAAAGCAAATCCCTATTGATGAGCAGGTCAGAAAAGTTCTAAGAAGCCTCCCTCAAGATGAGAGATGGAGAGCCAAGGTAACAGCCTTACAAGAAACAAAGGACTTCACAAAGTTCAACATTGAGCAACTTGCTGGTTCCCTCATGACTCATGAGTTGCACATGGGAACAAGCAACAGTGAAGGAAACCGAGGAAAAGGCTTGGCTCTCAAAGCTGGAGATCAAGAAGAATCTGAAGTTGATGAAGAAGAGGCAGTTATGCTGGTGAGAAGGTTCAAAAGAATGTTCAACAGAAACAACAGGTCAAGGAACTTCACCAAGAAACCCTCTACTTCAAAGGCTAACTCTGGTTGTCACAAATGTGGATCACTGGAACACTTCATTCGTGAGTGTCCACTTTGGGAAACAGAGAAAGGTAAAGGGAAGGCAAAGGAACAAGTTAAGAGCAACCACAACAAAACTCCTTTCAACAAAACAGACATAAGGAAGGCTATGATAGCTGCATGGGGAGATTCTGAAAGTGAGGATGAAGAGGAACAACCTGAAGAAGAATTAGCTCATCTGTGTTTGATGGCCAAACGTGATGACAGGGCTTACAATGATGAGCTTGCTAAAGAGGTATTCCTTGATCCTAATGTACTTAAAACTTATACTAAAGATGCTCTCATTGATTTAGTGTTTGAAATGGAAGATGAATGGACTCACACTAGTATTCGTCTAGGTGAGTGTCAAAGAGCTCTCAAAGTCTGCAAGGAACACAGTACGTGGATTGAAAATCAACGAACTGATGTGCAAAGCAGATTTTTTGAACTTTTTGACAAAAATCTTCTCTTAAAAGAAATGAATGAGAAACTCAAGTTTGAAAATATTATGGTTAATGTTGAATTGACTCAATATAAACTAGCTAATGCTGAAATATCTCCAAGTTCCTCCTCAGAATCTTTGCCTAAATTTAATGAGGATTTTGAAAAATTAAAATTTGATCTTGATGAGTTAAGAATTGAAAAGGCAAGATTGGAGAAGGAACTTGAGCTTCGAAAAGAAAGATGCATTAGTCATGTTGGAATTCCTAAGTGGATTGAAAATGCTCAAACCAAAAGAACTGAAGGTCTAGGATTCATACGTTCTAAGCATAAGTGCAAGAAAAAATATGTAGACCTGCCTAGTCATAAAGTTTGTACCTTCTGTGGTAAAACTGGCCATCTTGTTGCCACTTGCAACAAGAAGGAACAATCTGTTAACGAAAATGTTAGGCAAGTTTGGGTAAAGAAATCTGATATTGCTTCAACGTCCAAGGAACCCAAGGAAACCTGGGTTCCTGAAACTAACCAGTAAGTTCTTTTGCAGGTCCTAGTGAGGGGGAACAACACATGGTACCTCGACAGTGGTTGTTCAAAGCATATGACAGGAGATAAATCGAAGTTTCTCTCACTAGAGGCCTATCCAGGAGGAACTGTGACCTTTGGAGATAACAAGAAGGGTGAAGTAATTGCTAAAGGAAGAGTAGGAAGGTCCAGTTCTCATTCTATAGAAAATGTACTTTTGGTCGAGGGTTTAATGCACAATCTGCTGAGCATATCACAATTTTGTGATAAAGGAAACTCTGTAAGTTTTACATCTGATTCATGTAACATCATTAATGATAAAACTGGAAGGGTTGTTCTTGAAGGAACTAGAAAAGGGAACACATATATTGTGGATCTGAATTCTGTTCCAAGGAACAACCTTACCTGCCTGAGTGCCATTAATGATGATCCTTTATTATGGCATAGACGTTTTGGACATGCTAGCTTCTCACTCATGGATAAACTTAGAGCAAGGAACTTGGTTATAGGGCTTCCCGTTAGTCAAGTTCCTCATACAACATATCTGTGATGCATGTGTAAGAGGCAAGCAAGTCATGTCTTCTTTCAAAAGCAAAAACATGGTAAGCACCACAAAGCCATTGGAACTAATCCATATGGATTTGTGTGGCCCCATGCGTGTTCAAAGTAGAAGTGGAAAGAAATATGTCTTAGTTATAATTGATGATTTTTCTAGATTTACTTGGGTGATTTTTCTGTCTAGCAAGGATGAAACTTTTGATGAATTTGTATCATTTGCCAAAAGAGTCCAAAAGACAAGTGGAAATCAAATTGTCCATATTCGTTCAGATCATGGAACAGAGTTTGAAAATTCAAGATTTGATGACTTTTGCAAAGAAAATGGCATGGATCATAACTTTTCAGCCCCTAGAACTCCTCAACAGAATGGAGTTGTTGAAAGGAAGAACAGGACATTAGAAGACATGGCAAGAACTATGCTCATAGCAAGTGGTCTTCCAAGGAACTTCTGGGCTGAAGCTATAAACACTGCTTGTTATATTATTAATAGAGTTATGATGAGACCAATCATCAATAAGACTCCTTATGAACTGTTTAAGGGCAGAAAACCCAATATTTCTCACTTTCGAGCTTTTGGATGCAGGTGTTTTGTCCATAATAATGGAAAAAGGAACATAGGAAAATTTGATGAAAGAAGTGATGAAGCTGTGTTCCTTGGCTATGCATCAAATAGCAAGGCTTACAGAGTTTACAATAAAAATACAATGTGTGTAGAAGAAAGCATTCATGTGATATTTGATGAATCTAACATGTTTATGAATGTACAGGAACAAGACAATAATGATTATGAAATTGGAATGATTAGAGACAGGGAAGAAGAAGAAGAATCATCCAAGCAAACCAAGGAAGCTAGAGAGGAACCTGAGCAAGAACATCAAGAAAATGCTGAAATTCCTGATCAAGAAACCACGGAGGAACAAGATCATGAAGAGACAGACAACGAGGAAAATGCAGAAGAAACTGAAGAAGAAGTGCCTCAAATTGGAGTTCCTGCCAGAGAGTTTCATCCAAAGCCATTCAAATATCAAGGCTCTCATCCAACAGATCTTATTATAAGTGATATTGGTAGAGGAACTCAGACCAGATCACAGATGAGGAACTTCTGTGCCTTCCAAGCCTTTTTATCCATAATTGAGCCAAGGAATCATGAAGAAGCTCTGAAGGATGCTGACTGGATAATTGCCATGCAAGATGAACTCAATGAGTTTGAAAGGAACAAGGTCTGGCATCTTGAAGAGAAACCAGAACACAAAAAGGTGATAGGGCTCAAGTGGGTATTCAGGAACAAGCTGGATGAATACGGAACAATCGTAAGAAACAAAGCCAGACTTGTTGTGAAAGGATACAATCAGCAAGAAGGTATTGATTTCGAAGAAACTTTTGCTCCTGTTGCTAGATTAGAAGCTATTAGAATATTAATTGCATTTGCTTCTTTTATGGGTTTCAAACTGTATCAAATGGATGTTAAATGTGCTTTTCTAAATGGTTTTCTTGAAGAGGAGGTGTATGTAGAACAACCTCCTGGTTTTGAAAATCCCCAATTTCCTAATCATGTCTTTAAGCTTGATAAAGCTCTTTACGGGCTGAAACAAGCACCTAGAGCTTGGTATGAAAGGCTCTCTAAGTTCCTTCTTCAAAATGATTTTAAAAGAGGAAAAGTAGATAAAACTCTGTTTTTAAAATCTGAAGGAACTGATTTACTAGTTGTTCAAATATATGTTGATGATATTATTTTTGGAGCAACTAACGAAAACTTGTGCAAGTACTTTGCTGAACTAATGAGTGGTGAATTCGAGATGAGCATGATGGGGGAACTCAACTTCTTCCTTGGACTACAAATCAAACAAACAGAAAGAGGTATTGCAATTCACCAACAAAAGTATGTCAAGGAACTACTGAAGAAATATAATCTTGACCAAGCAAAGACCTACCATACACCTATGGGAACAGGCACAAGGTTAGATGAAGATCTACAAGGAACTAGTGTAGATCAAACTGGATACAGAGGTATGATTGGATCTCTTTTATACTTAACTGCTAGTAGACCTGATATAGCATTTAGTGTTGGCTTATGTGCAAGGTTTCAATATATTCCTAAAGAATCACATCTTATAGCAGTAAAAAGGATCCTACGGTACCTCAAAGGAACTGACAATCTTTGTCTCTTATATCCTAGAAGTGATACTTTTGAGTTAAAAGGTTTTGCAGATGCTGACTATGCAGGGGATCTGGTGAACAGAAAAAGTACTTCAGGGATGATTCAGTTTCTTGGGCCATGTCTAGTTTCTTGGGGATCCAAGAAACAGAACACAGTGGCCTTGTCAACTGCTGAAGCTGAATATGTGGCAGCTGCTGCCTGTTGTTCTCAAGTACTCTGGATAAAACAACAACTAAGAGACTATGGTATGAAGTATAATTGCATTCCTATTTATTGTGATAATACTAGTGCCATATGCATTTCAAAAGATCCAGTTCATCATTCTCGTGTAAAGCATATTCATATAAGGCATCATTTCCTTAAGGATAATGTGGAAAAAGGCTTAATTAAATTAGATTTTTGTGAGACTGAAAATCAAATTGCTGACATTCTTACTAAGCCTTTGAGCAGGGACAAATTTGAAAAGATGCGCATGGAACTTGGTATGATACAATTGAGTTAGAAGACCTCAAGTTTCCCCAAGGTATAAGTCAATCATGCATGCATTATATGTGTCTTACACAATCTGTATATGTGAAAACATAGTCCTGAGCATTAGAATGTATGGCAATACATATGGGATTGTGGCTGTATGTGAAGAAATCAAATTGCACTTGCTTATCTATATTACTAACAAGCTATGTTGACTTGTTCCAAGTTCCTCCAAATATTGTCATGAGATTTCGTCTTATCTTTTCTTGAATTAATTAGCTAGTCAGTTAATTAATTTTATCTTCTGAAAAATCTTATTTTTGAATTACTCTCTCAAGCTTATCTTTTGAAATTCAAAGTTATCTTAAATTAAAATACCCTAGTCTTTTCGACATTAAATCCGAGTTTCTGATCAAAACCTTTCTATTTAATCAAGACCCTTCATGTCAAATCACATTAATTGAATCTTTCTTTTTAAACTGACCAAGTGAAAGTAATTTCTCAAATCCTTCCTCAAACGACACATACCCCATGCAATTAACCTTCCACACTCTTCCACCGTCTCACAATTTTCCTAGAAATTACCTCCACTATAAAATGAAGCCAAACTCACCAAACCCTAATCACTATTCCTCACCTCCTCAATCCGTAAAATACATACTGCATTTCAACGATTCATCTTACTCACCCATGGATATTTCACCTAAAACACAATTTACCTCACAAAAGGACTCACCCATGGATATTGAGCAAGAAACTCAACCCAAAGCAACCCCTGAAAAGCCAAAGAACTTGCCTGGAGAAAGAAGTGAAACAAAGAAACGCAAGCTGGAGGAAGAGGAACCAGAGGAACGAGGATGGGTAGAGATGGGAGAACGGATTCAACTGGAGAAACCACCCACTGTCAAGAGAATCGAAGCAAGTTCTGATCGCTTCATTCATGGTTTTTGCATCAATTTAAATTGGTGTGAAGTCTGTAAGTATACTGAACTACTTGAGATTTTAGAAGCTCAAAATTGGATTCAACTGTTTAGTGAAAGCTATAATAATGTGCTTGCTCATGCTCCTTTAAAAGAATTCTGTGCAAATTTCAAGAATGTTGATGGTGTGTGTGTTTCTAAAGTCAAAAACAAGAAAATTAGTTTTGATGCTGATTATTTGACTGCTATATTTGGTACTCCGAATGAGGGGTTTGAAGAATACTTTAAAGGAGCCACTGAAATTGGTGTAGGTGATGTGTCTATAAAAGAAATTGTGGAATCAATTGGTGGGAAAGTGTCCAAAGTCCAAACCAATCATAATCTATTTTCTCCCCTTCAGAAAGTCCTGTTTGTCTTTGTCCATCAAGCCATTGTCCCTAGAACCCAGCATAGGCATGAAGCAAATCACCTAGATGCTGTGCTTATGTATTGTCTAGAAAACAAAATTCAGATAAATTTTCCATCCATCATGATTAAACACCTCACTCATTGCATCACAAATCACCTGAAAGTTGGCTATGCAAACCTGATCATCACTCTCATAGAAAGTTTTGGGATTTCCGTAGAAAACTGTGAGAGCCTCAAACTCCAAACAAATCACTTTGTCCAACCTAGAACCCTTGAAAGCAGAAACCTACATGTGGTTGATGGTGTTACTCAGTTCATCCCAAAACAATCTAAAGCCAAGGAAGAGGTGAAGGTCATGACTGAAGATGAGGAGTTGGATAAGTGGCTGGAAGGAGAGAACAGTGAGGAAGAGGGAGAGAAGAAAGGAAAAATGAAAGAAAAGGAAGAAGGTTCGGGTTCTGAGAAGAAGAAAAGTAGTGCTCCTACTACAGGGAAAAGAAAGAGCACAAGACTGGCTGTTAAGCCAAAAATGAAAGTTGGAGCTCCTACTTTTGTTGATTTAAGTGAGGAGAAAGTACTAGTTCAGGGGGAACAGGGGACTTTTGTGCAGGAAACAGGAGAAAGTCAGTCAGTTCCTGCAAGAGAAAGTGTAGGCTTTGCAGGGTTCAGTTATGTCAGTGCTGCTTTAGAAATGAAAAATCTCAAGGGAACAGTGCAAAAACTGGTGGATGCACAGGCTGCTATGGTTCAAAAAATTGAGACTCTGGAGAAGATGGTGTCTGATCTGACAAAAGCTTCTACAGAGCTATCTACAACAGTTCAGCAGAGCACTGATACCATTTCCCAAGGGCAGGCTGATCTTCTGAAGAAGCTGGAAGACTTGGTGCTGGAAAAGGTGCCTATTGAAGATGCAGGAGAAGAGCACCAATCCACTGCCCCTGAAGCCTAATATTATTTTTCTTCTGTTCTGTTTCCAAATTTGCTTGACTTTTGAACTTGGTCTTGTTTGAACTTTGTTTAATTCTGCTTCTTTTGGTCTGTAAACACTTAAAACAGGGTATTTTGTTTGCTTTTGGATGTTCTGGAGGAGCATCAGCTTGTTTATATGGATGTTGCATGCTTGCTTTATGACTATTTGCATACTATTTCTGCCTATATGTGCTTTGTTCTATGCTTTGGACACAAACCATTATCATGGTGCTGTGTTTAGATATATATATTTGTGTGCATTAATTTTGATGAACGCCAAAAGGGGGAAAAGAAGGCAAACTCAATTGTTGACAAGCTCTCCATCCATCTAAAACTAGAAGGTATAATTTCAGTTCCTTGTTAATTTTTAAAGCTAGTTCATTTTTATTTTAAAGTAGTTCTTTCTTTTCTGATTGTCTTTCAATTTTATTCATGAGTTTGCTTAGGTTTGTCATTCATCAAAAAGGGGGAATATTGTTGATCTTAAGTTTTGATGATGACTCAAGGAACCTAAGCAAACCCATAAGGGCTTTAACATTTGTCTATTAGCTTTGATGTGTTGACAGGTTTTAAATGCTACGAAGTTCTAGAGTCAGAATGGAGCTTGGAACAAGGTCAAAAGAAGAGCTTTGGACAAGGATAGAAGACAATCAGAAGCTAAGTTCCTTGAGTGAGGAACTGAAGCTCCAGAGTCGAAGCTTCACTAGGTTCCAAGGAGTCTACTGTATCTTTAATATTTATTTTAGGCTTCTTGTATATATGTTAAGTACGTTGATTATTGATAGGATGATAAGTGGATTTAATTTCAGTTTATAAAGATTTTATTTTCCTTGTTTAAAAAGATTTTATTTTATTTTCGGAAAATTATCTTTTATTCTATTTATTTTAAAAGATTTTCTGTTTTAACCTTATCCTATTGTTTTGGAAAATCTGACTTGGTAAAATCTTCTTTGAAACTCTTTTTAACGGTTCTTTTACTTGGTCAAGGAAGTTGAGAAATTCAAGGAAGCAGTAAACCACTTCCTCAAGAATACTTCAGCTTGCTGCCCAAGCCTCCACGAACTGCACTTCCTAGTTTCATGGAAGTTGTGGTGAAGTGGAAGTCAAGGCAGACGTGGGAGTCTTTC
Organism: Chenopodium album; assembly: GCF_948465745.1. Lineage (NCBI taxonomy): Eukaryota > Viridiplantae > Streptophyta > Magnoliopsida > Caryophyllales > Amaranthaceae > Chenopodium > Chenopodium album. Next base: position 39,883,518 of record NC_137855.1, read on the forward strand.
AACTGATTTCCTCTAGTATAAATAGAATTGGTTTTCTATTTTGAAGAACACACTTGAGCATTACAATATTCTAAGCTTTTCGAAAAGAGTCAAAATCCACTTAAGTCCTTGAGTGTCTTTGTACTTAGCATCTTAGAGTTTTAATTCGAGTTGTATTGGGAAGAGTTTGGGTAAACTCTAGAGTGTGTAGATTGCTTTGAGTGAAGCAAGGAGAAAGAGAGAGGTTTGAGAGCTCAACTGATTGAGGGATCAGTTGAGGGGGAACTTAAGTTCGTAGAGGAACTTGAGTTTAGAGTCTTAATTTGTAATAGGTTGTTTGCCCTATTATTATTAAGAATTGAGTTTAAAATCCCTTGTGGTCGTGGTTTTTCTTCTTGATTAGGGCCAAGAAGTTTTCCACGTAAAATCTCTCTTGCACTTTAAAGTTTTTGTTCAAGTTTCTTTTAGAACCACGCAAAAAATTACCCCAGTTCCTCCACAATACAATTCACCCCCCCTCTTGTATTGTTCATTCGAGTCAACAGAATGGAATAAAACTAGAAATAAAACTCAAGAATTTAGGAAAGTTCCTTTCCCACATGCTAATGCTCTTGGTATAATGGGTAAAGAGAATTTCTTGTCTCGTACTTCAGAATTTCCTGAGTTCCATCAAAATATTCCGCCGGATCCTGGAGCAATTTTGAGCAGCAATGAACCCTCTTCATCCCCCGATTACTCTAGAGGTGAAATTACCCCCGGATTACACAACCTTTCTGGATTACCAGACCGAGGGTCCAACTATGGTGACAGTTCACCCTTTGCTTCACAGGGTGGATCTCAATGTGAGTTCGTTTCTACCTCTAGTACATGTTCCCAAGGACTTGTTGGCAACAATCAAGATTCCAATGGAGCTGGTGCATCCTCTGAGGGACCTCTCAAGGGCCTTCACGCCTAACATTCCTTTGAACGTTTATGATCGGTACCCTCTTTTTCCAATGTTTAATATGTCTATTAAGATTATGATTTGGAATGTTCAAGGAGCAGGGAAGCTGTCGTTCTTGACTACTCTTAAAGAGATTATTAGAATTAATAAACCTAATGTTTTGGCGCTTGTTGAGACTCATATCAGTGGAGAGAGAGCTCAAACCATTTGCGATAGGATAGGTTTCTCGGGGCAAACACTAGTTGATGCCCTTGGATTCAGTGGGGGAATTTGGTTCTTTTGGAGAAGGGAAGAAATTGATGTTAACCCTATTGAATTTCATAGCCAACACTTAACTGTAGAAATTTCAAGAAGAGGAGAGGTCCCTTGGATTTTTAAGGCTATTTATGCTAGCCCCGACTCTACTCTTAGAAGGAATTTATGGAGTGAATTGGAGAACATAAAGAATAACTTCTCGGGTCCATGGTTGCTTGCGGGCGATTTTAATGAGACTAGTTCAATGAATGAGAGGCACGGTGTTGGTGGTTCGGAAATGCAGCGAAGGTGTATGAATTTTAGCAATTGGATTGAGAATAATGATCTAATTGATTTAGGCTTCTCAGGGCCGAATCATACTTGGTTTAGAGGTGAGAGTGCAGCCACCTTTATATCCGCTCGTCTGGATCGATTTCTTGCTAATCAAGAGTGGAGACTAAAATTTGAAGAAGGGGTTGTTAGGCATCTCCCTAAAGCAAACTCGGATCATTGCCCCATCATCTTAAGTACTTGTGGTTTTGCTCCAATCCCAATGTCCTTAAAACCTTTTCGGTTTCAAGCGGCTTGGCTTACTCATGATAAATTCGAGGAATTCATGCAAGATAATTGGAATAATACAGAGCCCCTGGTGCCTTTTCAAGGCTATTTTGCTGAAAAGTTAAACATGTGGAATAAAGAGATTTTTTGGAACATCTTTCGGAGAAAATCTCAATTATGGGCTCAGTTAGAAGGTATTCAAAAGGTGTTAGCTGTGAGAAGAGTAGATAGGCTAATAGAGCTGGAGAAGGAGCTTCGGAAGGAGATGGAACAAGTTCTCCAGCAAGAGGAGCTCCTTTGGTTCCAGAAATCCAGATTAGAAGCCATTCGAGACGGTGATCGCAATACTAAATTCTTCCACCTATGCACGGTTATTCGTAGGAGGAGAAATAGGATTGATATGCTTCAAAATAATGATGGTCATTGGGTGTCTGATTCAACTCAAGTAAAGAATATGGTTGAGAGCTATTGGGAGAGTCTTTTTCAAGAAGAAACCCCGCATTTGAGAGTGGTAGACTTCATGCCAAATCGTTTTCCCCATATCCCTGATGAGGAGTGGCAGAGTTTGATAAAACCATATGCTTCTTGCGAAATTTACAGAGCTCTTATGACTATGAAGCCCTATAAGGCTCCGGGTCCCGATGGTTTTCAACCGGTTTTCTATCAACATTTTTGGAAGCTAGTCGAGCCGTCGGTTACTAGAACAGTCATTGATATCCTTGAGGGCAGGGACTTTCCAGAAAATTTGAACAAGGCTTTCCTAGTGTTAATTCCTAAGGAAACAAACCCGATAGGATTGTGTAATATTGTTTACAAATTGGTCACGAAGGTGGTGGTTAATTGGTTGAAAAATATGCTGCCAATGGTTATTTCTCCTACTCAGTGCAGCTTTGTTCCGCGGAGACAAATTACGGACAATATTATTATCGTCCAAGAGATGCTACATACGATGCGCAAGAAACAAGGAAAAGTGGGGTACATGGCTATTAAGATCGATTTTGAGAAGGCTTACGATAGATTGAGATGGAGTTTCATTCGGAATGCACTTATGGAACTTCGACTACCGCAAGTAATGATAGAATTAATCATGAATTGTGTGACTTCGGCTAGTCTCCAAGTTTTGTGGAATGGTGAACCGACGGAGAGCTTCAAACCCACTAGAGGAATACGGCAAGGGGATCCCCTTTCGCCGTATTTATATGTTGTTGGGAAATTCTACATGGTGGCCTCATGGTTTTCATTTTTCTACGTGGAAGACGAAGTTTTTTCCAACTCTCTAAAGTGGCCCCAAGGTTTTGAAGTATTATGCATAGTGCCTATTTTTTGATTTTTTGGCTAACTTTTTTAGCTTTTGGTTAGCCATAAGTAAAAATAAAATAAAAAAAAAATATTTAAAAAGAAAAAAATAAAGAAAACCACCAACCACCAGCGAGCCACCCACGGTAGCCGGCGCGCCACCACCCCCTTCCCCCCACCTCACCGCACCCCTCCCCGAAACCACCAGTCGCGTCGCACCACCACCCCCTACCCACCGGAACCCTTCCCCTCCCTTTCCCGCAGCCGCCTCGCCCCCAAAAACCACCAAACCCAAAAACGCACCACCACCCCCTACCCAAAAACGACCACGAATTTGGCCGAAATTGGCCAAAATCGGCCGATTTTGGGGCTCAGTGGCCTTGATCGGCCGATTTCGGCCTTTTAAGGCCAAATTCGTGGTCGTTTTTGGGTAGGGGGTGGTGGTGCGTTTTTGGGTTTGGTGGTTTTTGGGGGCGAGGCGGCTGCGGGAAAGGGAGGGGAAGGGTTCCGGTGGGTAGGGGGTGGTGGTGCGACGCGGCTGGTGGTTTCGGGGAGGGGTGCGGTGAGGTGGGGGGAAGGGGGTGGTGGCGCACCGGCTACCGTGGGTGGCTCGCTGGTGGTTGGTGGTTTTCTTTATTTTTTTCTTTTTAAATATTTTTTTTTTATTTTATTTTTACTTATGGCTAACCAAAAGCTAAAAAAGTTAGCCAAAAAATCAAAAAATAGGCACTATGCATAATACTTCAAAACCTTGGGGCCACTTTAGAGAGTTAGAAAAAACTTCGTCTTCCACGTAGAAAAATGAAAACCATGAGGCCACCATGTAGAATTTCCCTATGTTGTTTGTATGGAACGTTTTGCACATTTAGTTGAACAAGCTATTGAGTTAGGAGCGTGGAAACCGGTGAGAGCTAGTAGAAATGGCCCATGATTTCGAATCTTGCCTTCGCGGATGATCTAATTTTGTTTGCGGAAGCTTCCTCGGATCAAGCTAAGATTATTGCTGCTTTTTTGGACCAATTCTGTGACATGTCAGGTAGCAAAGTGAGCTGTGCTAAGTCCCGTGTATTTTTTCTAAAAATACAGAAACAGGGGAGAGAAATAGCATTTAAGAGGCGTTGAATATTGCGGAAACGGAGGACCTGGGTACCTACCTTGGGGTCCCAACCATCAATGGTAGGTCCTCAAAGAAAGAATATCAATTCATGGTTGACCAAATCAATGGGAAATTAGCTGGTTGGAAAGCAAAATTAATCTCAATGGCGGGGAGAGCTACATTGGCTCAATCTTGCATTAGTTCAATGCCATATTATGCAATGCAAACTACGAAGCTGCCAAGGTCAACGTGTGATGAAATCGACCGCATTTCAAGGAGATTTCTTTGGGGTGGTTCAGCAGAGGAAGTGTCATCTTGTGGCGTGGGAGAATGTCACAAAACCGAAGAATGCAGGTGGTTTGGGAATCCGATCAATGAGGCAAGCAAACGCAGCCTTCTTGTCTAAGCTAGGATGGAGGGTTCTTGCGGAGCCAGAAGCTCTTTGGTCGAGAGTGCTGCGTTATAAGTATTGTGAAGGGCGGTGTGACATTGATATGTTTAAGGATAAGAGGGATGCTTCTAAAGCTTGGCGAGGGATAATCGAAAATATTGATGTGCTAAAGCAGGGAGTGAGCAAGGCTGTGGGAAATGGTCAGGGAACTTCGTTTTGGCACCATCCATGGGCTATGAAAAAACCTCTGATTTCTTATGCCTTTATAGACCCTCCAATGGAGTCCTATAATTTATTGGTAAAAGATGTTTGGGATCCTAATATTGGATGGAAACTAGAGTATTTTGCGGATTACCTCCCCCCTGACATTTTGCAAGTAGTAGAATCTTTTGAATTGCAGGATGATGAAGAGGCTATTGATAAGATTTTCTGGAATGGGGAAACATCAGGGGGTTTCACTATAAAATCGGCCCTAAAGATTATTAGGGTAGATGGAGTAGACGAGCCTTCAGGATTCTGAAAACAATTATGGCAAATTAAGATTCCTCAAAGGATCAAATTCTTCCTGTGGTTACTACTTAGAAATCGGTTGATGTCAAATGTCAACAGATTTTTGAGACACTTGACAGAAGACCCGAGGTGCTTAATTTGTGGAGAGGTAGAAGAAAATGTCGAGCATATTTTTCGTAGTTGCCCATCTGCCATTTTGATGTGGCGCAAGTACCCTTGGTTGGACGATGCTCAGATTTTCAATAAGCCTTTTAACGAGTGGATTGAGCACAACCTTAACCCAAACAATCAAACTTGGGTAGAATATTGGCATGTGGTTTTTGCAGTTACTCTTTGGTGGTTATGGAGATGGAGGAACAACAAATGCTTTGGGAGAGAAATTGATATGCCATTTGATCAAGTTAGTTTTATTATGGGGAGAGTGGATTTTATTCAAAAGGCTATGCGACATGAGGATCTTATGTTGGGCAAGAGAAAGAGAGGAAAAGAAATTATTTATGTTCGATGGTTGTCTCCAAAAGCTGATTGGGTGAGATTGAACACAGATGGAGCATCAAGAGGAAATCCGAGGGCTGCAGGTTGTGAAGGGATAATCAGAGGGCATAGAGGGGAGTTGTTTGAAGTTTTTACTGCGAGGTGTGGGATTTGATCGTCCACTAAGGCAGAGTTGCTGGGAGTAATACGTGGGCTTGCTGTGGCCTGGAATGCAGGACATAAACAAGTCCAACTGACAGTAGACTCAGAGGTGGTAGTGAACCTGTTGACTACTCCTACTGACCATAATTCTCCTTTTTATCACATGATTCGAAGATGCAAGTGTATGATTGGCAGGGAAGGCTAGAAAGTGACGATTCACCATAGCTATCGTGAAGCCAACCGAGCTGCTGACTGGCTTGCTAATGCGGGTGTTGAGTTGGATGAGAAGTTCAAGCTTTTTGAGGCGGTCCCTTTGGATCTTCGTGCTATTTTATTGGAGGATTTGGGGGGAGTGACTATTGCAAGAAAGGTTCCGGCTATGGCGGCTTAGTATTGCTTTAGTGTTGTTTGTTTTTCTTACTTTTTTTCTTTTACTTTGCTGGTTTTGTCTTTGTTTGTGTGGTCTGTCTTTTCTTTTTTAGCTTTTGTTAAGGTTCTGCTTTGCTTTTAGGGGCGTTGCCCCTCTCCTTCACCAAAAAAAAAAAAAAAAAAAAAAAAAAACTTGAATATTTACTTCAAAACACGTCCCCCAGGGCCCTAACCCCCACCCCCCTTTGGCCCAAGGAGTGCTATCCACCTAAATTGGAAGAAGCCCAATATTGTACCTTGAGTCCATGACCCATTAAAGTATTAAACTAGCAGCTAGAAGAATTACCTTTTTTTTTTTTTTTTTGACAAAGGATTTGGCTTTATTTTACATTGCCTAAAACCTCTAATATGATTCAATCTTTTACTGTAATAATCATAATTTTAAAAAGTCATGATTAAAAAAATAAAATAAAAAAGGGGGTTAATCATAATCCTAAAACCTCCGTGTTTTTTTAAGTGATACGTATTGACCGACACATAGTTTTAGGTAAGTGGGGTAGTGGAGTATTAAAAAATTGTTGAAAAAAGATAGTGGGGTTAATAGTTTATTAAAAAGTAATAAATGTTAGAGGAAAGATTTAATAAAAAAAGTAGTAGTTGATTTGGGTGGGGACCATGAGAGGAGAGATATATAATATTTTAATATATTGTTTTGCCAAAAAAGAAAATGTATCACTTAATAAAACACGGCCAGAAATGAAAAATGTATCACTTAAAAAAACATGGAGGAAGTATAATACTCATAATACAAGGATATAAGGTGTTCACTACAAAAAGGCAGTCGCAAATCCCAACTGTCTTGAAGGAACTTTTAGCTGGTTTTGGTCCCACATTCTGCGCGTTTGCTTATGTTATCCGAGAAACCTAATGGAAAATATTACACGTGGCAAATTAAATGGATAATTGAATAATTTTGCTGTAATATAAAAAAATGTGGTATTAATATTACAGTATTTATTTTGGTCAGTTTATATTATCTAGTTGGCTTCCTGTAGTAGCCGGCTCTAAAAATGGCTTCAGCTTAGCCAACTTTCTATGTTGTTCAATATTTTCCTATCCTATTCTAATCCTAATCCTAACCAAAAAAAAAAAAAGGAGATTGTTCCTATGAATAGTGCATGGATTATTACACCCCTTAAAATGTTTGTTTATCTTCTTACCCTATGGCGGAATCCCAACCGTCCAGGGGCACTTAAGGCAAGGGTTCGTAGGAACGCTGGGTTGGGCCACCTCGAATGGCATCTCATGTGTAATTTTGTTATTTTTTCTAAGACACATCAATTAGTTAGAAATTAAATGAAGAATGGAATAATAAAGTTTAATATTTCCTATATTTAATTTAATGGGGTTATGGTTTAATTACATGACGACATTAATTAGTCACTAGACAACAAAAGGTTGTTTTTTTTATGAACCAAACTGAACTTAACTGAGTACTGCTGAACTAAACAGAACTGAAATTAAGCTGATGAAGTGAACAGGCCCGTACTAATCGTACTTTTTTCATGATTTAAAAAATTCAAACATAAAAATAGTAACCGACCTTTGATATATTTATCAATTAAGAAAAAACCTTACAAAATTAAAATACACATAATTAGTAGAAAACCATGACCGTAGATTAAAAATTTAAGTACCACTTGAGAAATTTCATCTTTATATGAATTTATTAGTTAAACATGGCCGTTTAACCTTGTAAAGTTAAACATTAAAAAATACGGAGTAGATAATTACAAAGATTAATAATTCTCATTAAGGGAGACATTGCTAATGCTTTTGGCAAATTATCTAGGGATTAATGCATGGTAATCTAGAAGTTTTTTTTTTTTTTTTTTTTTTTTTTTTTTTTTTTTTTTAAAAAAAAAAAAATTTTGGGGTGAAGGTGGTAATTTAGGAGATTGCGAAATAAAGAAATTTCTATATATGTATGTGCAAGAAAGCATGCACGGCATCCTATTAGCATCGTGATAATTACGGTAAAAATTATATATTAATAGGAAATAAAAAGTAGGTTGAATGAAACAATGCAATTCCCAATTGTTTAAATAGAGCTTAAATATACAATTCTGTTTCTATTTGTTTCTTCATGCATTATGCATACGACAACGTATGTGGTCCTAATGATGATGATTTTACTAGATCATGTTCATCGTTTATTTTTTATTTGTTTTTCTAAGATTTGTTTCTTCAATTTTTTATTGTTTATTTTACGTTTTAGGTTGCATGATTGACGGGACATTCTAATATTAGCTAAACACTAATTAAATGTATTACTCCTACCCTCGCAAATTAAGATTATCAGAGCTTAAATTATAAAGGAGCATTTGAAGGGCAGAAAAAAAATGCGATTATTTCAAAGTGTGGAAGTAATAAAGAGACCGTTCGAATTGGGTCTGAAATAAGATATGAGATACATTATGTTAAATAATCAATCGATAATTGTAATGTACATATATACTACTAATCTTAACGGTACTAATAGACATTTATAAAAAATATATAGTGTTTTTTACCTTAAAACATAGCATTTGATTAACAAGATAGTGATTTTCAAAGAAAGTAATTATATTATTTATGTATATTTAAAAAAAAAAAGTAATTATGTAAATAAATGGTCACATAATTTTAACCTATTGCCTATGGGTCGGGTAACGGTCATGATGGATGCTTGTCATTTACTCATGTGCGCTCCTATGCGGCATAATTGGGTGTAATTCTCCGTATTTGCATGCTCATCTCACATGTACTTGGATTTTTTATAACATCGATCCATGTCATAATCAACAATTTGTAGAAAGAATAGTATTTATATTCAAAACATGAAAAGTCTAATGATGAAAAGTAATAATATGGGATAGATGTGCCTAAATTCTTTGTTTTTATGTGTTATGTTTCTTAGTTTGGTAGGCCTATATCTCTTGGTATGATATGATATTGATAGTAATAGTGAACTAATCAAGATCATATATAGCTAGAAACTTGGAGTCTTGGTCTCTTGGATGACTATTATTCCATACAATTTGATCGAAGTTGAATGAAGTCGATGAATTAGATAAAATAAGTTTTGAAAACATGTGTTATAGCTAATAAGTTCTGATAAAGTGATAAGAGTTACCTAAGTCTAAACTGTTAACATTAGTTTTGATTATGTCTGATAAATTTACACCATTATCAACATAAGTTTTGATAAAACATGTATTAGGACTTGTTCTCTTCACCTGAAACAAGTAGATCTGGCCTGATTTTCATAAGGTCTGATCTTCATCTAATCTGGTGTGATCTAATTTTATAATTTGAATTAATTTTGATCGCATTTTAATACTAAGCTATAAAGAAAAACATCATCAAAATGGAACTTGTTAGATTCGTCTCATCATGAACTTTTCAAATATGTAATTTTTATAATTTTTTGCAATACATAATTAACGATATTTAGCAATAAGTAAATGATAATTAAAAGTTCTGATGTGGTCTGATCTGAATGTTTGATCTGATCTGAATTTATTATAATAAGTACCTGAAATAAGTTGAAGAAAACATGTCATCCTAAGTGTGGATTGGACACACCTTAACTTTACTTTGTATTCCATATACATGCCTTTTCACTTACCTAGTTCGTTTTTAATTGAAATCGTATACCCTAGCTTATTCATCCTTATATTAACTTATTAGTTTCATAAACTATCTTACTAGTCGTATATGAAATTATCTAAATTTATTAGCATTTTTTAATAAGGTGAAAACAATAATTCTATAAAACTTATCACAATTATATATTTAGCATCCATGCATGGTCCATATCCTAATCAACTTGTAGAAAGAATAATTTATACTTTGTATTCATTCAAAAAATGAAAATTGACAACATTGTAATATATTTATATATGGGTTGACGCCCAAAGTCGTTGTTGTTGTGTGTTATGTCCCTTAGCTAGGTACTTCTACGCCTCTTGGTGTAGTTTGATAGTAATAGTGAGCTAATCAAGATATATAGCTAGAAGCTATATTATTCTAATTATAGTTTGAAGTTGAATGAAGTTTGTTCCTAATTATTACAACAAATTGTAGCCTACTTCAATTAAATTATACTTTGTATAAGATTTGATAGGATTCAATCCAACCTGATTTTTAGGGAACTAGCCTCTCAATTTTTGCACATTACATAATTCAATTGATGAGCGTATACCTTGAAAAGGAGATTTTTCAACTAGTAGCTACATACTTGTAATATATGAGGGTGCGTTACATAATTTTCACTCATATGAACCCGTTAGTAACATGATAAATTGGATGGGTTAAAGATAACCTATGATTCTAATTGATTTGTATTTCTTGTAATAATCTTACAAAGCAATGAAGGAAGGCAACGAATTACTTTCTCACATGCACCAACATAAGACTTTGGGGGTGTTTGGCAAATACTATACGAAGTAACTTTTTTAGTTTGGTCAAATAGCAAAAATTATGTTTTCAGTTGTTGATTTTTTTGTTGGTTTTAAAGCCAGCTTTTCAGCCAAAAGCTAAAAGTCAATAGTAATCCTAGTAATTTTTTTCAATTAGCTTTTTAACTCACTATTTCACTAATAAACAACAAATAGCCACAACTAATTTTGCCAAACAATTTTGTAAATGGCTAACTCAAACAACCAATTTAAAAAGTCAATCCATACAACTAATACTTTGAGCTGGTGAAACCGTCAAACAAGCCAACTATTGATTGCCTAACAACCCCTTCAATTTATTACGGAGTACAACATTAATGTATCACAACTATAACTTTACTTGACTCCTACATTTATGAAGCAAAAGGATTTAGTAACTCATAGAAAAACTCATAAAAAAGTATTTTTTTTTTAATAAAAAAGTTTATAAGTAAAATTTGCTAAAACATCGAAGTTAACTACAATATATATATATATATATATATATATATATATATATATATATATATATATATATATAATTCATGCACATCATACTCACGAGTGTATATCTTAGCTCGTTATATTAGCTCCTAATACTCACTAGTGTATATCTACTCGTTATATTACCTCCTAATAAAGCAGCTCAGCAATTGAAGCCGCCTATCACCAAGCTTAGCTTGGTCTAGTGGGAAAGATTGTACCTTCCAACCATGAGGTTGGGGGTTCAATCCCCACTAGAAGCACTTTGAGGGTGGGGATTCCTTACCTTTCCCCCTCACTCTCAAAGTGTCTGGCCCGCAAATATCGGATCAAAAAAACCGTGAGGGTTGAGGTTCGATCAGGGTCCTTCTCCTTACCATTAAAAAAAAAAAAAAAAAAATTTGAAGCCGCCTATCACATCTTTCATGGTTGTCTGTGACAACCTGACTTCAATCATTTTCTCAAATTTCTAATTTTTATTTTAATTTTATTTTAAATATCAACCCAAATCTAATTTCATTTCATCTTTATTAGTGTAGTAATTTCCATATTTATGATTCAACACGTAAAATAAATACACTTCAAATCCACTAAAAACCCCACCAACCTGTAAAGTTCCCGTTTTTTTTTTCAACTTTCTCTCTCCTCTTAGAGCTGGAATTTTGTCACCTCACTTAAAATCCGACAAAATCTGCTAATACCCACTTCAATTTACTCCCAAAATCTCCGTCGCCGGCGTTAAAATATCTCGCCGGAAAATAATTTTCCGGCAATGGGTGGTTCCAAGCTTAGTACTGTTGTTATTGCAGTAGCTTTTCTACTTCTTCAGCTTACTGTGTTTTCTTCTGCCCAGAAATCTCAAAGCAATTGGCTTACTCTTGATGGTACTTTTTTTTTTAATCTCTCTCCTCTTTTTTTCACCATTTTTGGTTGATTTTTACTGTTTAATGGAATTTTTGCATGATTTTGGGATGTGGGTTTTGTTAAAAATTTGATTTTGTGAACTGGGTTGCATTTATTTTTGGTGATTGTTGAGTTATGGAGTTTCAATTTCTGGGTTAATTTGGAATTTTTTTGGAGCTTATATTGTGTTTTTTTTGTGATTTGTTTACTGAAGTGTTTGAGATCTGAAGGGTAAGTAAGTAAGAACTAATTTTACTTCATTTTCTGGTTTATTAATTAATGGAGTTTTTATTAATTAGTTTCAATAGGTTGGTGTCCTTGGAGATGATGCTGTTAGGGTACTAGATTTAAGATTGGTGTAATTTGTTGGGATTTTAATGTTGGTGTTATTGATGCTAGAATTGCCTATAATACATGGTATTGGAAAGTTGGAATCTAGATCCTGCTAAAATTGGCAAGATGTAATTATTAAGGATTGCTATGAAATTAGCATTGGAAAAATCATATTACTCTTCCTGTGGATTGTTTTACTAAAACTCAGCAAGGAGAGTGGGATAGGAGTACATGCCCAAGTGTTAGACATGGCCTTGTCATAAAATATTTGCATGATTTGGTACAAATGAAGTGTTTTATGTGTCATACACTCACTATGTCCAAGTTTTGAGTATCCGACAGGAATACTTGAGGTGAAGTGATAGTTGGAGCAACATAGCCTATGGATACTCTAGTGTATTATTTGTTGATTTTAGGTCTTTGATGCTAGCATAAGTATGTTAGCTATTTGTTTGAGAAGTAAAATTTATTCTCATAAATCAAAATTTTAAGTTTACACAATTATACATCGAGGTTTTGTTATTATATTCTTGTACTTTATTTCTCAGGTTATGTGCCACCAATTCGATTTTAATTCACTTATGATAAATTCTTATCTAATGGGGAAAGAAAATATTTTTCAGGGTCACCACCGCTGGTCATAGCACGTAATGGATTCTCAGGGTTGTTCCCTCCAGCTAGTTCTTATGCCTACAATTTGGCAATGATGACTAGTGTGCCCGATTTGGTATTATGGTGTGATGTTCAGTTAACAAAGGATGGCGTTGGGATATGCTTCCGAGATATCATGCTGGATAATTCCTCTTCCATTAGTTTCGTGTATCCGAAGAGAGAGAGTACATATAATCTTAATGGTGATCCTAAAAAAGGGTATTTCCCCGTTGATTTTACTCTCAAGGAACTATCACAAGTCTCTTGTAAGCTCTCATAATCAGCTTCTTATGTGCTCCTTACTCTACTAGTCTACTGTTCATGTTAGTTGGCTAAGATTTGTTTATCATGCCCATTTTCATGAGATACCATTGCTGTAGGTTGCAGTGTCCAGTGCTTGCTTCCCTATGGAGCATAGAGATATTACTATCTAAAAAAGCCACATTTAATGTTGTCAAACCTTTCCATTTAAATCATTTTCTATACGTACGGTCTTGCCAAACTATATGAATATATGATTATATTCTTTTACAAGTACCTAAACCAACAAAAAACTGCTTGGAATATGCTAATAGTGCAATACATATATACCACCAAATGGCAGAGATGAACTAATTTTTTACTTTTATTTATTTATTTTTTTATGTCATTACTTAATGCATACTTTAAAAAACTTTACAGTCTAAGTTAGTGAATTTTGATCAAGAAAGTCAAATGTGGTCTATTGTTTTAGGCGGATGTTGTTTAAGTTTTCAGCATGTATGTGTGATTCCCCTTAGGTTCAAGGGACTGAGCTTTTATGGGTAACAAGTTCAAGGAGAAAGGATTGGATTAGTAGTGATATCTCCTATGTAGGAGCCTAGGCCATAAATCTTTTTAGTATTTCTTCTTATCTTTTACGTTCCATCTTTATTCCTGATGCGTGAAATGCTATTTTTCTTTGCTTAAAGGATGGGGAACAGTGCAGAAGTGGATCCCCCACCTCCATTCATGCATGAGATATGGGACACTGAGGATATCTCTGTGGAGCCTTTCTGGCATATTTCATTCCATTTCTTTACACTAGATGTTTGGTACTGATTTCTCTTATGATATGCTGCAGTGACTCAAGGAATTTATACTCGAAGCCCTGATTTTGATGGGAGTGCGTTCGGAATTCAGACTGTAGAGGATGTGTTTATGCAAAACAAACCTGCAGGTTTCTGGTTAAATGTTCAGGTATAGCTCTTTTTCCATGTAGATACTGTTCGTTACTTATTGCATTTTAGATGTTGGCATTAATGTTCTCATGTAATTTGTCTTTTGAAGTGCATTAACTTTGAAATGTAAATCATTAAGTTAATATCTTTCTGCAGAATGATGCTTTCTATAGCCAGCACAAACTGAGTATGAGGAGCTTTGTTATTAGTGCTTCCAAGAGAGTAATAATGAGTCATATCTCGTCTTCTGAGGTCAAATTTTTGCAAGGACTTGCAAGGCCATTTGCATCGACCAAAACAAAATTGATTTTTCAATTTCTTGACAAGGGCGCTACAGAACCTTCAACCAATCAGACTTATGGTTCCCTCTTGAAAAATCTCCCCATGATTAAGAAATTTGCTGCCGGAATCCTTGTCCCAAAGTCTTACATATGGCCTGTTGACCCAACTTCATATCTACAAACTCATACTACTCTGGTGGCAGATGCTCATAAAATTGGGCTTGAAGTTTTTGCATCAGATTTTGCTAATGATGCCACTTTTGCCTACAACTACAGTTACAACCCAGTTACTGAGTATCTCTATTACATCGATAATGGGGACTTCTCTGTGGATGGTCTGCTGTCCGACTTCCCAATAACGCCATCAGAAGCTAGAGGTTAGCTATAATTTTTTGTCCCATGTGTAATAACTAACCTAATAGTCCTATAATTGCTCTAAAATGTTCTCAATCAATCAATCAAAGCCTTAATCCCAAAAGTGGGGTCGGCTAACATGAACCAAATTTGATTATTCCGTGTAGTCATCAACATAAATCTTTCTCCTCCATCCCTTACGATCCAAAACTTCATCCTCACGTAAATCCATGCACTTCATATCCTTCCTCACTCCTTCCAACCAAGTCATCTTTGGTCTCCCTCTTCCTCGTTTAATCCCTCCATGGTCCCACTCTTCCACTCTTCGCACCGGTGCACCCTCGGGTCTCCGTCTTACATGTCCAAACCAACGCAGACGATTTTCCCTTAATTTATCTACAATGCCCGCCACACCTACTTTCTTGCGAATAACCTCATTTCTGATTCTATCTCTTAAAGTGTTTCCACACATCCACCTTAACATGCGCATTTCCGTAACCTCCATCTTTTTAATATGCTCTTTCTTAGAAGCCCAACATTCTGTACCATAGAGCAACACTGGTCTTATGGCAGTCCTGTAGAATTTTCCCTTCAACTTTAAGGGAATGCTGCGGTCGCATAACACTCCCGTGGCCGCTCTCCATTTAAGCCACCCTGACTTAATCCTGTGGGTCACGTCTTGATCAATGTCACCATTCTTCTGGATGATCGACCCTAGGTACTTAAAACATTCACTCATGGTCAAATCCTTTCCATCCAAACTCACCACTTCATTGCTTGTACCCCTCTGAGTGCCAAAACGACATACCAAATATTCAGTCTTACTCCGACTTAGCTTAAACCCTCTAGATTCCAACCTTTGCCTCCATTGC
Source organism: Chenopodium album (assembly GCF_948465745.1). NCBI lineage: Eukaryota > Viridiplantae > Streptophyta > Magnoliopsida > Caryophyllales > Amaranthaceae > Chenopodium > Chenopodium album. The sequence continues at coordinate 39,899,087 of NC_137855.1, forward strand.
TCCAACTTGACATTAACCCCATCCTTAGTCTCATCCACCAAAACGATATCATCTGCGAACAACATACACCATGGAACCTCATCTTGAATTGGTCTAGTTACTTCATCTAGAACCGTTGCAAAAAGAAAAGGGCTTAATGCAGACCCTTGATGCAATCCGATTGTAATAGGGAAATCTTTTGTCAACCCTCCGCATGTCCTCACATTTGTTGACACATCCCGATACATATCCTTAACTAGGTCTACATACCTTCGTGGGATACCTTTCTTCTAAAATGTTCTACAATTTAAAAAATAATAACATAGGAATATTTTCCTGAATAAATCATAAACATATTAAAAATTTGAGGAAAATTGTGTAATATGATGATGTGAGGTTGTGATGATGGCATGTTTTACATTTTTTCTCTCTATTAAGCTGGCTTTTGTGAAGATGTTATAGCTTGTCTGTTCTATCATTTATAAATTCAATTTTTGTTGATAATGGGTAATTGATGTAGCGTCCACTGTGCTCCCTTCATTCTCTTACATGACTAGGGTTTTCTCACATGAAAGATTGATGAAGCTTCACATCTTGTGCTGCTCTATGCAATCCACCTTAATTCTCCTGTAGTATAATTGCTTAAGGCCTTGTTGTGTCTTTCACCTTTATATATCTTGGAATAAAGTGTCCTAATGTCCTATACCAAGTTTTTACTTCTCCAGTAGCCTATTTAGTTATTATGTTTCTCTAGCAGCCGATTTTGTGCTTCTTTGCAGACTGATGTGTGATGGTTTGTTATTAACATTACCTGAGAAAATTCCAATTATTTTGAATGTTATTTTGATTTGGAATACTTCTTCACTCTAGTTGTCCGTTAAATGAGCATAGCAGGGGTAGTTCTTTGTGTTTGTATGCGAAACAACTAGGGCTCATATGTGGGTTATTGGGCCTGATAATTATGTATTTCTTAAATGCTAACCTTGTGTCAACTTCTTGCAGATTGTTTTGCTCATCTAGGCAAAAACGCACCAGCTCAAGGTTTGTAGTTCCTCCTTTTGGGCCTCTACTCTTTTTAGTGTTCTAAGCTAACATAAATTATCTATACATTGACATTGCTAACATGTTCCTATTCTTGTCTTGTTTTCTTTCAGACAAGCCCTTGGTTATATCACACCATGGGGCAAGTGGAGACTTCCCTGGTTGTACTGATGTAGCATACGAACAAGCTATTAAAGATGGCGCAGATGTGATTGATTGCAGTGTACAAATGTCAAAAGACGGGGTACCGTTTTGTTCTAGCACTGTCAATCTTATGAATAGCACATTGGTCGGTCAAACACAATTCAGGAGTGAAATAGCTACAATTAAAGATTTTGGGTCAGCTCCTGGAATATATTCATTCAGTCTAAACTGGGCTGATATTCAAGGCTTGACTCGTAAGTGGTATTGGAGTTGTGATTTTGTCTTATTTTTTCTACCAATTGTTTAACTTATCTACCTCTGACATTGTTCTTGACCCTTTAAACTGGGGTCTAAAGTTCATGAGAATTTTAATTTATAAATTTTCATTCCTCAGCCGATATTCAATCTAAACTAGACAATTGAAGGCCTGACCTGTAGCTCTTTTAAATGGGAATTATGGGATTTATAACTTAGGACTTCACCCTTGGTTGTTTATCCTCCTCAGAGACGTATCTGTTGAAAACAAGTGTCTAAATTTCACGGGAATTCGAATGTTCAATAGTGACCTTATATTATATACAATATACTTTTCCCTGGGCTGACATTTGAGGCTTAGCTCAAAGGGTAGTTTGAAAGTTAGGGCTTCTTTCTTCAAACCTCAAGATGATTTAATGTACCTGTCTATATTCTAATATAACTATTCTTAAATTGTTCAAAGCACCCCCCCCCCCCCCCCCCAAACCCCTCTCTAGTGATCACTGTTTCTACAATTTCACTATTTGACTGATTTTTCCTAGTTGTGTTGGTTCTTTTGAAATGGTTGTGGTTATGCAATAATTTGATTGAATTTGAATGTTGGAATTAAAATAAGTCTGTACAGACTTTGAACTTGCTGTTTTGGAATGTGTGTGTACTCATTCTACAACTTATGCTATAGATTATTGATTTTCCAATTACCATTATAACCCATTAATAATACTGTTAGGAACATTGATACACTCAGATTCATACTTCTATAAGATAGGTTATAGATGTTTAGAACTTTTATTGTATATATATAGTAAATACAAAGAATTGAATCAAGTGAAACATTTTCAATTTGATTTTCACACCATAACTTCAAATTTTGTTCCGCTAGATGCTTCTTTGGTGGGCCTTGACTGCTAGTCTTTCCTATGATCTGAATGCTTGCCAGATGCCCTTTGTTTCCCCTCACTCTTTATCTGCTTGTAACATTTTAACATTATTGGAGAGCATTGACATGTTGCTCATTTCTTTTTCTTGCTTGCAGCCGTGATATCAAACCCATACACCGAATATTTCCTGTACAGAAATCCTAAAAGCAAAAGTGTTGGGAAAATTATATCCTTGGCTGACTTCTTGAATATTGCCAAAAACGCAACATCACTTCATGGTGTGTTGATCAAAATAGAGGTGAGTTCATTATAAGGCCTGCATTGTATCTATTCGTGCATATGTTGGCTTTCTTTTCACCTCTAATTTACCTCCTGCAAAGTTCCTGATTTTTCAATTTGATGTCTTTCTGAGTATGATATCTAGCAGTATGGCATGCATAGCATGCTGCAAGGCTTCCATTGGGTGATCCAACTAATAATAAAATGAGTGAAGTAGTTAACCACTGGTGCATGCAATAATAGCAAATGTAGATGCAGCACTAGCAATATGTTTAAAGGGAAAGTGCAGAGTGTCAGGGGTGTGACTGATAATTAGAGGCCAAATGGATGTTGCTTGAGTACAGATCTTTTTTTTTTTTTGACACAAGAGTACAGATCTGAGCATAGGTATCAACCTAATGTGCTAGAGCATCTGTAAAAAAGCCTTATATATTACTTTGTCTGTCACCGAAAAATATAAAGTTAAGCATTTGGTTTATAAGATAAGATGCACATGAGTTTCTAAAGTAATCCTTTGGCATTGTAGTTTACTAGGTGGAAGCATAGGTTTAGGTGAATTGGAAAATTTTGTGGATTAGTATGGTAGTTCAAAGTCTTCAAACATTTCATTACTGTTTTTGGAATTGTATTCCTTTTGGCCAACTTAAAATGAACTGTGGGAGTCTCGTTAGGACAAAGTTTGGGCATAGCACATGTGCAGTTTTTTTTGTTCTTGTTGCTCTTTTATACAAAACTTTAATTAAGATTTTAATAAGGTCTGATCCTGTCTTTTCTTGATGCTAATTCTGATCCTGTCTTTTCTTGATGCTAATTTAGCATGCAAACTACCTTGCACTGAATGAGGGCTACAGTATAACTGATACAGTATCAGATGCCTTAGAGAAAGGTGGGTACAATGGCCCGACTGCCAAAAAAGTTATGATTCAGTCCACCAACAGCTCTGTCCTCAAGGCAATGAAGGGGAAGAAATATGAACTTGTTTACCAAGTCGATGAGTCTATTAGTGGAGCTAAGAATGATACCATAGCCTCTATCAAGACCTTTGCGGATTCTGTAGTCGTCAATAAGCAGTCCATCTTTCCAACAAGTGGGGGATTCCTTACAGCTGGGACCAATGTTGTGCAACAGTTTAAGTCAGTTAAGCTTCCCGTATATGTTCAAATTCTCAGAAATGAATTTGTCAGCCAAGCATACGACTTCTTCTCCGACCCAATTGTCGAGATCAATTCTTATGTCGTGGAAGGTGGAGTTGACGGTGTCATTACAGACTTTCCAAAAACTGCGGCTGATTATAAGAGTAAGACTTGACTTTGGCTTCAGAGTTCAGACTTTCTTGTTATTTCTGCCTTTGTTCTCCTACTAACTTCCAGCAGTGCTTTTCTCCATGGGTCATGAGAAAGTAGTTTCTGCTTTTACTATAGTACCGTTGAGATTTGAGAACAGCAGGATTTGGGTCATCTGTCACAACATCAAATTTTCATGCTTAGTTCAGTAACTTCATTACTCTGCAAGGTTATGATATATGTCTATTTATCCCCCTTTGCAGGAAATCTGTGTCTGAAGTTGACAAACACACCAGCATACATGAGCCCTGTTCAGCCTGGTCAACTCATGCAGCTCATTACCCCATCTTACATGCCCCCAGCTGAGGCTCCTAATCCTTTCCTCAGTGTTGCTGATGTATCAGAGTCGCCTCTCCCTGCTCCTGTGGAGAAGAATGCCTCGGCCCCATCAACAGCGGAAACCCCCAAAACATCACGAAACAGCCAGAATCAAATTTCCGCTTCAACATTGTTATCTTTCTTGTCCATGATTGTAGCTGCTGCTCTGCTGTTTTGATAGGATTACGTAAAGGCAATTCTTCATCTTCCTACTGACTTGATTGAATATGGAGTTTGGTGTTGCAGATACTCTCTTCTGTTCATCATCATAATCCAAGTTTTTCCTCTAGCTAAATTATGTGATTTTGCTTCTATTTTTTCTATCACTTTTCTCCCCTTCCCCCAAATTCGGAAGCGTTTAGATTATGTCATAGGTTATGTCCATTCTTAATCATTTCTGTCCTGATCGCGGAGTTGCAAAATGAAGTACATATCGTCTCAGATACTCAGATTGTTCACTCCCTGTATCTTCCTACTTGTATTGTTGTAAGATAATTAAGTCATAGTTATTCTTTGAGTATGATTCTCTTTATTAATAATTATCATAGCTCTTTGGTTTTTTGTGTTTCTAATTGACTTGAAAGCATATTATATTTCACATTATCAGATCAATCAATCATTACCAAAACAATTAACAGAGTATCAGGGAAATTGATTCCTGATTAAACTAATCACACTTCATATCAGCCAGCGAAAGGCATGCTCTATCCTACTAATCTCTTCGTCGTTATGTAAAATAGAAAATATTAACCAACACGCCGGTCCAAAGAACCTCCCATCTCCAAAAACACTCGTCATACTCACACTATATCAACAAGGGTTACATTACGTTGGGGGGAGATTGGAAGAATTAGCGAGTAGCCTAAAGAATAAGCTAATCTTAACAATGATATAAGATTTAACCCAAACCAAACTCGATTCAAAATTTCAAACAACTCGTTAAAACAGGTATAGTAAACTTGTCGTATAGGCAAGAATATGACCCAACCCAACTAAAAACCGCCTCAAATAAGATTTCACTAACCCGAACCAAACTCGATTCAAACAACTCATTTAGATTTCGCCAAAAGAAATCGAGTGATGTAGATATGTAAAATGCTCAACAGTTGGCTTATTACAAGTTGGCAGCCGTCAATGCCGGCCGTAAAATAATGAAGCTTATTGTCTTTGACTTGTTATAATAATATAAAATAAAATATAAATCAAACATAGTAATATACGTGCTTCCGCGTTATGCTCAAAAACATGTACTAGTACTAGTATATTATCACACAATTATATGATTTATATCATCATCATCATTTAATTAATCATATTTCTTTTGTTTTCTACCTATCTACACGTAATTTATACTTTTTATACGTTGTTTTTTGATTTTTTGTTGTTATAGTATTTTATAAATTCATTTGACATATATATAGTCTTCTATCACCATTATTCTCTCTCTAAAAATCTTTGTTCTCTCTTCTAAGCTCTGGAAAATTTCCAGAAAAATTCACCAAAAAAAAAAATGAATAAAGAGATGTTCTCTAGGAAAAATTTTCGGGTTTTGGGAGGTTTGATTTTGTTAATTCAGTTATTTGCATTTGCTTCTGCACAAAAAACTACCTCCAAATGGTTGACACATGATGGTATGTACTCTTTCTTTGGATTTTCTTACATTTTATCTATCTTGATTTATATGTTATAGTTTGGAGGTCGATATTATAGTTGGAGGTCGATCAAGTTTCACCAAAGTTAAAATGTTCGTGTACGAAAACTTGTTCCACCACGGATAGTGTTGTCACTAAGTGAGTCATGGCATTACCACCTTTAAAAATTAAACCCGGCGAAATTTAATTAAAGAAAAATATAGAATATGAAAAATATTTTGGTGAAATTCAAAAAAAAAAAAAAAAAAAAAAAAGTTTGGTCAAGGTATAGGAGCTTCTGGAAGCCACTAAAGGAATGGAGCTACATTATTTTGATCACCAAAAAAAAGGTGTGCTTTTCATGTAAAAAGTTGGGAAGAATGGTTAAAGTTGACCTTTTTTTTAATTAAAAAGTGGTGTGAATATATGAATAAAAGGAAACTTTAATGGTGGAATTCTTTCACTTTAAATGTTTGATCATGTTCATTCATGGAGTTTGGTTGTCAAAGTAAATAAAAAAAGATAAGAGCTTTTCTTTGATATACTTTATGAGGTGTTTTTTGGTTAATTGAGAGATAGAAAATTGGGTTTGAAAGTATGTTATATCCTTTGGTAGTTGAGTTATATGAATAATTATCACCTAATTTTTCATTAACATCATGAATTCCTAATGAGTAATGAGGAGATGGAGGGATGGTTTCTCTAAGTGATAGGGTGGCGAGGGCCCACCCTGTATCTCACCGTATAAAAAAAAAAAAATCCTGAATTCCTTATACTCCGTAGTCTGTATGACCTTTGCTTCTTACTATTTGTATCGTAGTATCGATTACATTGTTTAGTGAATTTGTCATTTATGATGTGAGATGCGGTAGAAAGAACTTGATCAAATGTAACTATCATAAAATTTCTAGCTGATTTTATCATCATTTTTTTGTCCTATTAATCATGTCATTAGTAGCTGTTAGCTGGATCAATTCCAAGCTGTATTTGCAGATTTCAAATGTGTCAATTTCATCGTTAAGTAGATTTACCAAGTCAATTTCATTTTATAAGAGCCTTAATTAAATTTTTAAACTAGGTGTCCAACAATATTAAGATTAACTTCCAAATACGACCAAAAGTCAAACCCCCAACCACTCTCAATCTCTAATTTGGAGTACAATTTTACAATCATACATGATACATGCCATGTGCACCTAACATGCCATACCATATAATCATGCATTCATGCCACACAACAAACAATACGTGACCATGTTAGTCGGACTCTGTATCTTTACTATTTATCGTATATGTGTTAAATTCATGATATTCTTGTATGAATAGAGATACTATAACATTTTAGTTCAACCCAAAGTCATAAATTTTTCTACGAGTACTAATTTACCTAGGACACTTGGGTATGACACAAGTACTCGAGTCTAAGTAACATCATACACTATTAACTTTTCAAATGCTACCAAGTCATTAAATTTATTTGCTAACTTGTTCTTCTTAAACTCTGATTGATTTTCTTATACTACATGTCTTACATTAAAGTACATAATTAAACATTAAGATTGTGACTAATTATACCGTGTTTGGTACAAATCCCGTGTTTCTTGTAGTATAATCTAACACCCATAATTTTAATTATCTGAAGTAAACAAATTAAAACATATAAATGAAGAACAAAATTTGTTTACCATTTTTTTTTTAATTTTTGTTGCAGGATTTCCTCCTTTAGTAGTTGCAAGAGGTGGATTTTCGGGGTTGTTTCCAGATTCTAGTGCAATGGCTTACCAAATTGCAATTAGTACTAGTGTGCCAGATTTGGTGTTATGGTGTGATGTTCAATTATCAAAAGATGGAGTTGGAATTTGTTTCCCTGATATCAAACTCGATAATTCCTCTGCCATTCCAGACATTTTTCCAAATAATGGAAGCAATACTTATGATGTTAATGGTGTTAAAACTGAGGGGTATTTTGCACTCGACTTTACTTTTGAGACACTCTCAACAATCCCATGTAAGTTTGGAATGAACTATGTTTTGATGGACATTTTTGATTTTACGTGAAAGTACCTGTGTTGGATACTCGACACTTTCATTTTACCATAAGGATGGATTATTGAGACTTGACACTTTAGTTTGAGTCAATAATATTTGCATGATTTTCATTAGGTGTGTACTGTGTAGGTTATTGTAGTTGTATGTGACACTAGTAGCCGAGTCTGAGTAATATAGCTTATGAACATGCATGATAAATTGTGTGAAAATAACATGTTTTTCCTGATATGATGTTTAAACTTATGCCTTCATTTGTGTGAGACTGGGACATGATGCTGATTTACTATGTGCGCGAAGCATTTCATGAATTTGTTTATGTTTGGTACTGAATTCTATTCTGTTGTCCTGCAGTGGTTCAGGGGATTTATAGTCGAAGTCCTGCTTTTAATGGCATGTCCACAATTCAAAGTGTTGAGGACGTGTTTATGCAGAATCAACCAGCAGGTTTCTGGTTAAATGTTCAGGTAGGACTTATTTACTGCAACGTATAACTTATATGTTGGCAGTAATCGTTTGTGTTATGTACATTTAGGATCGAAAATCTTTGAATGGTGAGTAACTATTGTAAATGTGATTCTATGCAGAACAATGACTTCTATAGTCAGCACAACTTGAGCATGAGGACCTTTATTATTAACGCGTCACAGAACATAACCATCACCCACGTCTCATCACCTGATGTCGGCTTTTTGCAAGGACTTGTAAGGCCATTAGCAGCAAATAGACAGTCCAGAACAAAACTGATATTCCGCTTTCTTGACAAGGATGAAACAGAACCTTCAACCAACCAGACTTATGATTCTCTCTTGAAGAATCTTACCATGATTAAGTCATTTGCTGCTGGAATCCTTGTCCCGAAGAGTTATATATGGCCTCAAGATGCATCCTCGTATCTGCTACCTCATACATCTCTTGTGGATGATGCTCATAAAATTGGTCTTGAAGTTTTTGCTGCGGATTTTGCAAATGATGTACCTATTGCTTACAACTACAGTTACGACCCTGTTAATGAGTATCTTAGCTTCATTGACAATGGGGACTTCTCTGTGGATGGTGTGCTGTCTGACTTCCCGATAACTCCATCAGAAGCGATAGGTGAGAGCTAGACTCTTTGTTTCTTTCCTGATATAAATAGCGATGTTATAATCCAGGTTCTTTTGCTGAAATCTTAATTGTATGCTAATTTTGTGTTAAACTTTTGCAGATTGCTTTGCTCACATTGGCAAGAATGCATCAGCACGAGGTTTGTTGCTATTCTTTTATTGGATTTCAGTTCTTATTTCCGTGTCTTAAGTCATCAAGTATTACCATAATGAACTAGTGACAAATCTAACATTTTGTTCCTATCCGTATCTGTTGGGTTTCAGCTGCGCCCTTGGTTATATCTCACAATGGAGCAAGTGGAGACTACCCTGGTTGTACTGACTTAGCATACAAACAGGCTATTAGTGATGGTGCTGAAGTGATTGATTGCGAAGTTCAAATGTCAAAGGACGGCGTTCCTTTCTGTTTGGACTCTGCCAATCTCATGAATAACACTGATGCCACTCAATTCAGGAACCTTATGTCAACTGTTGAGGAAATTCAACCTGCTGCTGGATTATTTACATTCAGTCTGAACTGGACTGATATTCAAGGCTTGACTCGTAAGTGAAATTGTCTGCCACTGTTTCATATATACCATAGAATTCGTACGTGACTACTGCAGAAAGTAATGTTAGTGTTCATTGGCATCTTATACGTTTACTTATCCTTGCTTGCAGCGGCAATTACAAGTCCATACTCAGGTTCGCTTTTGTTCAGAAACCCAGAAAACAGGAATGCAGGAAAAATCATGTCCTTGGCTGACTTCTTGGACCTAGCTAGAAATTCTTCATCACTTTCACGCGTGTTGATCAAGATAGAGGTAAGTACAGGCCGATAGCTGCTGTTAGTCCAGATGAACCTTTCTTGTCACCTTTTTTTAAAGCCTCAATGGATCCTGATTTTCTGTTTTCCTGATGTATACATATTCAGAACGCGCAATACTTGGCAGTGAAGCAGGGCATGAGTATAATTGATACAGTTTTGGATGCTTTAGATGAAGCTGGTTATAACAGTACAACAGCAAAAAAGGTTATGATTCAGTCCACCAGCAGTTCAGTCCTCAAGGCGATAAAGGGGAGTAATTATGAACTTGTCTATGAAGTCGACGAAATAGTTAGTGGGACAAACAATGATACTATTTCAGAGATCAAGACCTTTGCTGATTCTGTGGTTCTTGACAGGAAGTCCATCCTTCCATTCAATGCAGATGGGTTCCTTGAAAATATGACAGATGTTGTGCCACGGTTTCAGGCATTTAAGCTTCCTGTGTACGTTCAGGTTCTCATGAATGAATTTACAAGCATACCTTTTGACGCCTTCTCTGATCCAATAGTCCAGATAAATACATTCGTCACTGCAGCTAATGTTGATGGTGTAGTTACAGACTTCCCGAAAACTGCTGCTTCATACAAGAGTAAGTCACTATGATGCAGAAACTCTTAGCTAGTATAGGTAAGTCATAACAGTGGACTAATGCAGTTTTTTCTGTTTTCTGCAGGAAATCTGTGTCTGAAAATGAAAGAAAAACCGACTTACATGAAACCAGTACAGCCTGGTGGACTCTTGGGAATAGTTGGCCCGGGTCCTGCAGCACCTCCTACACCCCTCCTAACCGAGGAAGATGTGGTGCAGCCGCCTCTTCCTGCAGTTGTGCCAGTAAGCGACGCATCTGCACCAACAACAGCACCAGGAACAACAAAAAACAGCCAACATAAAGTTGCTGTTTCTGCTTTATTATCCCTCCTGTCATTGACCGCGGCAGCTGCTGTTCTGTTCTGATAGGTTTTGTTAGAAGGAAGTTCTTCGTACATACTTGATTGTTTTGGAGTCTCCCATACATATACTTTTGTGCATTCTACACCATTTGTAATATGATTTACGAGCCCATTTTTTTATTGAAATTGTGAGTAAATGTCTCAATATACAATTTCGCAGAGTAATTTTGTTTTAGTTTTCAAACATAATCAAGCCAATCTTTTTCCATGTCTCCTTTCAAGTTACAGTACTGTTATTAGTTTTAGGCAGTTTACTGATATAATCAAGTCCAATGATGAATTTAAAGCACTTGTTTGCAATTTCAATTCTACGAAAATTGTGGTTACATACTTAAATCACCGTAACAGAGAAAATATATACGAAGTATATAATTTGTTTGCAACAATATGTAGCTCAACAAATCTACAAGCTTAGTTAAAAAATGGAAATGAAGGGGCACTTATATGCAAACTACAAGGTGTTGACTTTAAGATCGAGGTGACATTATTGTAGCTTGAAAATGTGACGTGGCAAGCCATTTTAAAACGTTTCGTATTTCACCATTAGAGACTTGAGTTGCTATTAGCTACCAAGTTACTATTGAAAATCGACTGCAAAATACTACAAAGTATAAGGGTCTGTTCACATTTACTGAGCTGAGCTGAACTGAACTGAACTGATCGAGCTGAACTGAAATTAAGTAAATATGAATAGACCCTTGCCTAATTAACAACAATGACGGTTTTTAACCTAATCAAATTTGACTTGTTGGTCCATCAAAATGATCCAAATTTTTTAGAGTTGAGACAATGAATCTTTATTCATCTTACATTTTAAAAAAAAAAAAATAAATTAAAAAAAAATCTTATAATGGACAAAATCATAAATCATAATTGATTTTTATAACGATCCTATTCATGAACATAATTTCAGTATCATATAATTAAACACATACCAATATTCCATACATAGTTTTTACAATAAATTGTTAAAGGAATTATAAGATTTAATTTTTATTATCAATCATCATGTTTGTTCTCACCAAAAGTGAAGATTTATTTTAAGTATGTTATTTTATTACGGAGTATATATATCACACATATATAGCTATATATATACTCCTTATATGGAAGATTTGACTTTTGAGGTCACATTACGAATATGATAAGCTATGTTTTTTTAGGGTAAAGTCAAATAATATCGTACGGATTAGTACTTAGATCAAGATAGGAAATATATGATGCTTGTATTTACTACTCGTACGTACTTGTTCTTCTACTTATTTAGTAAGCTATTTTACTATTAACCCTAAAAAATCCAATAAAATTAATACTCCTACCCCTTGTTATAGAAAGATTTATTTGACACTTTGACTTTTTATATTATTCATTTATGAGTTGATTGTTTTTTAAATACAAAACAAGTATTATCAAGTGACATCTTGTTAGAATATAATCACTTCACCATGTAGTATCTAAAATCTAATTATCGAATTTTCATATACTTGTATAGCACTTAGAATATGAGTATATTGTAAGGGTCTGTTCACATTTACTTAATTTCAGTTCAGTTCTCTCATAAAATATTCATTTCAGCTCAGTTCAGTTCAACTCAATTCAGATCAGTTCAGTTCAGCTCAATTCAGTTCAGTTCAGCTTCAATCAGTTCAGTTTAGTTCAATTCAGCTCAATTCTGTAAATATGAATATGCCCTAAGTCAAAATAGTGCATTGACTAATGTGTCAATTTAGCCGCAATAGTTGTTATGTAATGGAGGAAGTAATTCTTAGCAAATCACAAAGATTATATGCCAAGATAAATGACAAAATAAAAAGGGTAAATATTTTAGCAAAATCTTCAAACTTTAGTTAGAAACATGGTAATTATACATATATGTGAAGAAATTTTGATTAAAAGGGATAAGGCCATTAGGTTATCACTCAATCATTTTGTTAAGGTAAAAATAATCTTGGAAAAGAAATTTACTAAGCCAAAAACTCAAAAGATTTTGACCTTAATATAGTAAACCATTTATCTACCTTAATATCGTAAAGATTTCTTGACCTTTTTCGTTTTTGTAATCTCAATTGACCACTTCTTATATAAAGCAATCAGTTATAGCATGCAAAGTACATCCTACAAATTCCTTGAGTTCACAAATTCTTACATACACTCGAGTGAGTTTACAAATTCTTACATTCTTTGGGTGGGTTTTACAAATTCTTACATACACTCGGGTTTATAGAGATGCAAATCAAATCGAGTATGTCAAAATGTATTATGTTAGTGTTGTTAATCTTTTGTCTTATTACCAAAGGGCATTGTCAATCAAAGGTCTTCAATTTGGATAATTATGGTGCTGTTAAAGGTGGAGAAGTGGACAATAGTAAGGTAATTCATTTGATGATCTAATTCATAATTTGCCACGACCATTTACAATTTATTTTACTAAATGTGAAAAATGATAAATGAAAGCATGTTTTTTAGGAGCTATTTTTTAGTATTCTCTAGACTTTTGAATGTGTCTTTATGAATTTGTGCTCGATCCTACTAAAATTGCTTTAGTTGAGGCCAGACATTTCACTAGAATGTCTCATTTTTGGATCAAATGGGACGATTCTAGTGGGATGGAGGATGTACATACAAAAAGAAAATTGTGAAAAAAAAAAATGATTTCAAACTTGTGATTAACAAAGGATATGTTTTTTGACATTGTGAAAAATAAAATGTAAAATTACGTATTCACTTTCCAAATCATGTTAATTTTTCTTTGGTTTGGTAAAGTGTTTGGATTTTGAAAGGTGGAATTTCTTAATACTACTTCCATTACATATTATTTGCAACGATTTGACATAAAAAAGAGAGAAAAAATGTCCAATCGTTGTAAATAATATGTAACGGAGGTAGTATCTCTTTCCAAAGTCCTTTTTTTTAATAAATTCAAAATTTTGTAGGCATTGTTGAAAGCATGGAAGGATGCTTGCAAATGGAAGGATGGATCCAAATTGGTTGTATCTTCGGGTACATACTTAGTGGGTTCAGTATTACTGACTGGCCCATGTAATGGCCCAATAGAGTTTCAAAACAAAGGCACTTTAAAGGCTCCATTGGGCCTTAGTGGGGATTATTGGATCGAGTTTCGATATGTTAATGGGCTGGCAGTAAGTGGAGGAGGATCATTTGTTGGTGCAGGCCCACCAAAACAGGGCTCTCCGTACCTTCCAACAGTAAGTTGTAGTACAGACACACTCTATTCTTTTAATCGCAACGTTTGAAATTTTACATTTTTTACACGTACACATTTGATGGTCTTTTATTTTTTGATTGTTGTTTCAGCTGCTGAGATTTAGCTTTGTAACAAACTCAAAGGCGCAAAATATAAAGCTAATCAACAGCCAAAGCACCCATTTCAACTTATTTGCATGTAACAACACTAAACTAAACCAAATAACCGTATCGTCACCAGAAGATAGCCCTAACACTGATGGCATTAAGATTGGAGAATCAAATGGTATTAAAATATCCGATTCCACAATTGCTTCCGGAGATGATTGTGTTGCAATCCTTAGGGGTTCGAAAAACATAATTGTTAGTGGGGTTAAATGTGGTCCTGGTCATGGAATTAGCATCGGAAGTATGGGAGGGTCGTCCGATGAACGTGTTGAGCGAATATTCGTGAAAAATTGCCATCTTTTGGGTACTACTAATGGTTTAAGAATCAAGACTAAGGCTACTAATAATCCTGGCCTTGTTACGAAGATTCGATATGAGAATGTTTTTATGACGAATGTTTATAACCCTATCATCTTTGACCAGAATTATTGTCCATCGAAAAACTGTGAAAAGGTATGTATCAAGATTTATAAGTTAACATTATCATTTTTTAATATTTGGTATGTGATTATAGCAAATTTTAAAAATTCACATCTATAAGTACGATGCTACCTATAAACATGCATGTAACTATTGTAACTCTGGCTAATGCATAAGATGCACGCACCAAAGTGTTAGTAACTTGACTTATATTGACGCATATAGATCTTTTCTTTCCTTTGCTAATGACCTAACGTTTTCGAGCTTGATTTACAGGGTGATTCAAGAGTACAAATAAGAGATGTGAAGTTCAAGAACATTCAAGGAACATCAAGGACGAAAGTTGCAGTGAATTTACAGTGCAGTGGGAGTAATCCATGCGATAAAATCGAGTTGAGGGACATTAAAATCAAGTTTCAGAGCAATGTAGAGAATACCATTTCTAATTGTTCTAATGCTAGTGGGAAGGCTTATGGTGTACAATTTCCTAAATCTTGCTTGTCATCATAGAATGATAATTAAGTGAGAAGATTTAATTATTAGAAAGAAAAATACTACCTCCGTTACAGGTTATGTGCAACGATTTGACATAAAGCAGAGAGGGAAAATGTCTAATCATTGCACATAACCTGTAACGGAGGTAGTAGTATTGGAGGTAGGAGTCCTAGTAATGTACGGATATTTAATATTATTTAATTTCCGTAATTGTAGGATGAGGTAGGTCTCTATAAAATGAAGTTTTAATTCATTGAATGAAGGTCGTATATATGACCCCACAAGATACAACTGATATTCTACTTCATATTAGAAAGAAGTTGTATGACCCCACCCTTACGTTTGAATGCGTAAACTTTAGATGTTACTAAAAATAAAATGAATAAATGAAAGTAAATCGTATTCATCTTCAATAAAATGATAAGTAATTAGATTCATTTCTAATTAATTATTAATGAAATGAGTCATACTTTGAACCTATGGGCAATTAATTTGCATGTACGTGACATGATTTGTAATGTAAGTCGATTTTTATTGAGAAATAATCTTAGATTTTATATTTATGTTGTACGGTATACGTACTCGTATATACATACTCCGTACTTTCTTGCTTGGTTGTACGACATTCAATGTCGTGAGATTACTTTCCTTGGAATATTTATTCACACACGTGAGGATGATTTGTGCTTTTCAAAATGAGTATTTTTTACGATGTACTATGTACAAATGCTAATCAAATAATGTTAGCTTGTGTAACTATCTATAGAATAACCACAAGTTATTGACAATTTAAATAACAAAAATAGAGAAAAATATTTATTGTTCACAACCCTAATTTGATTAGCAAGCAAAAATTAATGCAAAACATATAACGAATTAACAATTGAAAACAACCGTACCATTACATTATAAAAAGTACTATTGAAATTTTTTTTGAAATATTTATGGGTGTGTGAAATTGTGAATTAAAGAAAAATAGAGTATCCAAGGATTTCTCTTTTAATTGTGTGTTTCCCTTTCTTTTATTATTTATGATTTGATTTATATGGTCATAACTTTTTAAAATTTTCATTATAAAAACTCACTATTACAAACATTAAAACTATACTAGTAATACTATGAGTATGTGGAACTTGTTAGATTCGGTTTTAAATATATTAAAGTACGTACATTTTTAAAATATTAATTTTATAGAATTTTTACTCATATTTCTTACAGTTTTGAATATGAGGAGATTTTTTTGTTAGCTTTGGGAAAATAAGTTTTAATATTTTGTTATTTTGAAAGTGAGCAACCAATTCTTTATGATAGGCTCATTTCCCATTTATTTCAGTTTGTTCTTATGCATGTATGGTTACACGCCCGCATGCATAAAGGTCAAACGTTAGTTCAAATAGAAACCGAATTTGCTAACAATAAAATAAAATAAAATATTAATAATAAAAGAATAGGTACAAAATACGAGCACATTTTTTTACCCTAATGTTGTGTGTACCACTTGTCACAAAACCTTTTGCAAAAAAAAAAAAAAAAAAAAAAAAAAAAAAAATGTATATAATCTGAAGAAGCTATTAATCGTTGATGAAACAGATCAATACATACCAACTTAAGCCCTAGAAAAATATATCAGTGTTAGAAAAAGAGGAAATAACAAAAAATGACAAGAAAGAGAGATAATGCTGTAAGTTTGCTAATGATTTTGCTAATTTTGAGTTTCTCTCAAGCAATTAAGGAGGTGAAATTCTTCAACGTTAAAGATTATGGTGCTCTTGGTGATGACCATAACGATAATTCACAGGTAATCATGATCACCTTACCGTCCTTATATCATATTAATCCTCGTTAGATGTTATGATCATCAGTATACAAGGATTGATTTTCATCTACATAACTGGCTTAATTTGAAACTGTCACAAAAAAAGGCAATTCATGTTTTTATTTTTTTGTACTCTTAGTTCTAGCTAGTCTCTTGCATGTGCTCCTTTAGTTTAATTTGTTTTGTACTTATTCTCTTATCTAAAAGAAAACCGAATGAATTTAAAATAAATATTGTTTTTACATTGGGATTTTAAAAATTATTTTTACAATTTTAAATGTATTTGTCCGTAATTCATGTTTTAAGATTTCTTAACCTCCCCTTTTTTGCACGCACATGACTATATATATGCACGTATTTACTATACACAAAATATACCCACAATTGCAAACATACATCTTATGAGAAATGAGTTTATATCCGCAAAATATACCGTATATATTTTGAATCTATATGTTGTATTTTTGATGTAAAAACAAATTTTTATAATGGGTATACAATAATTTGAGTGATGATTAAAATGTCATAAAATTGAAATTAGTTTCACCTTGTAGGCTTTTGAGAGATCATGGAATGAAGCATGCAAATGGAAGGGCAAAGCGGTAATTAAAATCCCACGTGGGAAATACTTGTTGAAAAATCTACTGTTTCAAGGCCCATGCTTGGGCCCAATAGATTTCGACAATGCAGGCTTTTTGAAGGCCCATAAAGTTAATATTGGGCTGGACTATTGGGTTGAATTTAGATATGTAGATAAATTGGGTATTAGTGGTGGTGGCCATTTTGATGGGCAAGGCTCAGATTCATGGTTCAAGATAATGGAAGATAACCCCACGGTCAACAACCTTCCAACGGTAAATTACTTACGACTATGTGCAAGTTAAATTATAACACTTAAAACAACATGAAAAAAAAAAAAAAAATTGTCAACAATAAGCCAACCTTTAGCCGGTCTGAAAGTTAACGAGTGGTAAAGGTTGACTTAGTTAATTGAAAGCTTGACTTATTTTGAGAAGACCGGCTAAATGGTGACATATTTTTGACAAATTTTCCAATATTATAACTAACATATTATCGACTGTCTCATTGTTGTGTTACAGTCGTTGATGTTAACTTTCGTCAACAATTCAAGGATCGACAACATGAACTTCGTTGATAGCAAAGGTAGCCACGTCAAACTATACGGGTGCAAAAACGTTACAATAACCCAAATTAATATATCAGCCCCTCCTAATAGCCCTAACACTGATGGAATCAACATTGCCTTCTCAAGACAAATCCAAGTATCAGATTCAAAGATTTCTACAGGAGATGATTGCATTTCACTCCTTCCTGGGGCTGAAGATGTTAACATCACGGGCACTCGATGCGGGCCAGGCCACGGGATTAGTATCGGGAGCATGGGTATCGGTCCCAACGAGCTTGCAGTGAAGGGAATTAATGTGAAGAATTGCAACTTCACTGATACCATGAATGGTGTTAGGATTAAGACATGGGCTACTAAGAATGCTGGGAAGGTTGCACAAGTTTCATTTGAGAGCATTTTTGTTGACAATGCTAGCAATCCCATCATTATTGATCAAAATTATTGTCCATCACATAAGTGTCCTAAGGTAATTCCAAATCTCTTTATTTATTAACTAGATCGGTATGACTCTATTATTTGAGACGGGTTCTTACTTTATTTCATACGCAAGAGGGAGTGGATAATGCCTAATGAGATTATTACAGGTCTACTCCCAAAACTTTACCAGTTAAGCTAATTGACATCCACATACTATGAAGATATAAATCATACGAATAACACTAGGACATTTACATCCCTTCAAACCTTGTTAGACAATGTTATGCTTATAAAATCTTCACTTTTATTTCAATATAAATGCTTATATATATAAGAGCCTATTTAATTTAGATATGGGAATATTTAGTAGAATGTATTCTAATTTACTTTTGTTTTCTTTATTGAAGGGAGATTCTCATGTTCAAATAAGCGATGTGAAGTTTGTGAATATAAAGGGAGTTTCACAAACGTATGTTGCAGTAAACTTACAATGCAGTAAATATAGACCATGTGAAGTTGAGACAAAGAACATAAATTTGAAGTATGGAAGTAACAAAGGACCAACTACTTCATCTTGTTACAATGTCAAGGGCGTCGCCTCTGGATTCCAAAAGCCACCATCTTGCATTTCTTAGCATCTTTCGTAATCTTATGTACTCCGTAATTTTTATGTGATAGAAACTATACGAACTATACCGATGTGATCTAGGTGCTACATCATGATACAATAAGGTATAATTAACTTGGTTTCGGAAGTAACTTTGTGACTCAAAATCGGACAATAAAAAGTTTACAGTTTAACATGGATGTTTAGCAAGTAAAAAAATGCACCTTTTTCATCAACATGGTATACAATACTACTTCTAAGATCTGATGAAAAGAAGTGTTAAGCTATGTTGCTAATCTACCATATAAATCTCTGAACACCAGATTCATGGCTCCACTCAAATGGACGAAACAAAAACATGTACATGGTGAATATGTTAACAACTACATATAGAATGGCGATGAGAAGCCACTTACTAATCTCATCAATCCTACAATTAAGCATTAAAATAAAGAATGGTATCGTGTAATACCTAAACTCAACCAGAGGGGTAGGCACAAGAACTGCAGCACAAGCCAAGAAATAGGCCAACACCCAGATTCTGCTCCTAGCCTTTCCTGTTGACAGAAAAGTAAAGAGGAGTTCAGCAGATTGTTTGGAAGGCAAGACTATTATTAGGGCTTTACTGAACTTTTCACAGGTCAACTCGGCCCAGATTTGCAGGCCAGACCCTTGACAGAGAGGCGGGATAAGGGAAATCCCCACACCAAGACTAAGCGCTAGGATTTGAATTTGTGACATTGGTAGGGAGAAATACAACATGTTTAGGCAGGTGAAACTGTGAAAGGTACAAAATACTGAATACAAGCCATAATTGGTTGATAACATACTGACCTAATATGTGCAAGATTGATAGCCATGAGTAAACATAAAATGGGACTAGAAAGTATTTCATCAGCTGATGAGCATTGATGACCCTCCGCCAGATATAAAATGGATAGTGACGATTGTCTGCTAGAAGATAGGGGTGAGCTATACTGCAGCATTCAACCAAAATATATCAGTTTCCAAAAACATTGCTTAATCATATACAAGAGTACATAATAGCTTGTATCCCTAGCATTTCATTAGTTTATACAGATAGGTTTCTTTGCTTACCTGAAATAATGCACAGAAAGCAGACCGGCAGCAAAGATCACAAATCCCAGGACAAAACTAAGTGGCTTAGTCTTCCAAATGGATTGCAGCAGAACAGTAGCATGACCCAAAGTGAAGTGGAAAGGAGCACTAAACAATGCAGATACCATTGCAAAATACATAATTTGAGCAAAATGTGGTGACACAGCATGAGCTTCTTTAGCACCTGCAACACAAAAAGATGGAGAATAAAATGCTTACACAACAGAAAAATAGAAAGGCAGAGGCAGCGCACAAAGACCACAGGTAAACAGAAGTTAAGGAAAAGACACAGCGGGGCAAGATGGTAGTACCGAGAACAACACTTCCATTCCAATAAACAAAAGCAACAAAGGCTCCCAGCACCAAAATAAAGGGGCTAAAAGAAACCACAAGCTCCCATTTTGAATGCCATGCTTGTTCAATAATGTACTGTATCTCATTAAATAATCCTGCAAATAAATTAGAACAAGGGAAGTTTTCAAGCATGAGAAAAGGCTTACTGTTCAACCATTCATGAACTCAATTACGCAAATGCATGTAGGAAGTTTTCTAATAATTACTTAATAAACCATAACAATCCACCTTGAGGTAGAAGCTGAACTTATATTGCCTGATATATCATGAATTTATTTGAAAGTATGTATTGGTTATACCAACCAGGGAGCTAGTGGTTGAATTATGTTCAAAACAACAGCAAAAGAAGGGATTGGCTTGGCTAAGGCAGGAAACATTCTAATTGCTCAAATATGAGTACAGCTGGCACATATTAGAAGCACAATCCAATTTAGTTGTATCATCAAAAAGTGGAATATTAATTCTCACTATGGACAGAGGCAGGGAGCAATCTTTTGACAAGACCCATATAGAAGAACGAAGGAAGTGAGATCGAGATGGAAGTTGACATTAAATTTGAAAACCCCTATTGGGTAGCTACTTTTAAGAGATATGAAACGACATTCTGTCAGCTAGAGGGACCTGAATGAATGGAACAAATAAAAGTTAGCTGCTGCTTAGAAATATGAAGTAAATTTTATGAAAACAAAAGGATTATAATTACATAGCCATAAAACACAGAAGAAAAAAACAACTGATAGCACAATGCATGACAATTTGGCAACTCATCCAACCTCCATTTTGTACTGACTATTATGATTTCCTTAAAATATAAACAATCTCAACCTCGTCTATACAGCAAATATACTAGTGGCTGATCAGTGGCAATATCAGTTTTAATTGCAGACCTTAATAGAGGCCCTTGGGCACTAGTTGGAGATTGATAAAGATGCAGTGGTCACCTGAAAGATGGGATCTTGAAAGAGCAGTCTTATCAGCAGCAATATCAGTAGAGCAGGGAGCATCAAGTGCAAAAGCCTTCATCTTTCGCCTTCTTAATCCTGATTTTTCTGCAAAATCATCTTTAGGAATTATGTGGTCCTTTTCACCAATAGACACATTAGATTTTTGAATACCTACACACTGTCTATTGACCAGCAGCATATCAATTACACCACCACATGCGACAAAAAGGATCCATACGATATTGGTTTGTCGAATGCATACAGCCAACGCCCCCATCTTCATGAACGAGTTAAATATATCTTAGTTTGCTTCCATGCAGATGAAGTAGTATTATGAATTAGTATGCTTCCATGCAGAAGTAGTCCTTACCAAGGCACTCAAAGCATACTTCTTTTTCAGGGATGCCAGATACACAGCAAGGAAAAAGATCAGTGATGCCACATCAGTGTAATATGTATAAGTGAAGAACCAATGAAGAGGGTATAATGAAAGAACAACAGTTTAAATTGTTGCTTTTCTTCTGTCAAGTGCTGGTCTTAACTGTTTGATGATTCTTATATAAGAATGCTGCATATAACAGCTAACGCACCATTGATGGAGCGAAGGATTGCAGCAGAACATAAATCTTTAAAGGATGAGATCCGTTGGAGCAAAACCATGCCTGGAAACAAAGAAGCAATATGGGCAAGTGAAAGATAGTACCTGCAAAGGTTTTGAATTACGAAATCAACTCCATACTAACTAACAATTGAACTCTAGATTACTACTCAAGAAAAATTGCACAATCCAGATCATCGTTAGAATTAGTTACAAACATGTTGGATATGACATTACTTAAGGGTAGACTGATTAAACACAGCTTTGTTTATGTGAGACATCAGTCATCAAGCAAAGTAAAATCATTCCGAAAGAAGCTTGACTAAAACTCAATCTGGTTAATACTTCCGAAAGGTTCACCCCAACCATCCTAACCTATTTACCAGAGCACTAAAAAAAGGCACCAAATAAATAGCACAAAACCGATACGTCCACAGTCCACTAGAGTACTAGGGGAAATCACTATTATGTAAGTTTTCTCCTCCATCACTATTATTTAAAAATAACAAAACCCTTTAACAGTTTTTGGCCGAATTTGAACATTTTGGATTAACACCTAGACATGAAATGGAGCAATCCCAACAAATCCCCTTTACAGTGACAATTACTCTCCCTAAAAATTCTAATTAAATCATGAATATTTATCAGTACAATAATAGCTTGGTAAATCAATATACACCTTCTACAGCTAACCTAGTTTACTCTTTTTCAAGCCTCTAGAAAATCAACCGGATAACCATCATCAAGATCATACTTTTAAAAGGGGTAAATCAAGCCATTTTAAACTAGAGGAAATAAAGATTAAAAACTCAAAAACTCATTAATCAAATAGCAACAATTGGGTTGTGCAATGAGGTATGGTGGGATTCGATCCCAATTCCCGAAACGACTTTAACCAAATAAGCTAGTTGACATCCGCAAAACAAAATACATACATTAAGAAACAAAATACAAACTTTAAGGGAAATTGCTCACATACAAGCCAGGAGGAGTAGTAATCATGGGATCCCAGCTTTTGAAATTGCCTTTACAGTATTGTTGAGCTTGTGGAATGTGAAATATTTCATCCTGTCAAATTCAATACCAAAATAATTTCAGCAGAAAAAATAAAATAAAATCTTTTTCGTGCAAAAAAAAAAAAAAAAAAAATGGAAAAGATTGAATTACCATGTAAGAATCAGGAACAATTGTATTGACAAGAATTGAAATTGGGATCACCCATAAAGTCACAATCAAAGCAACTACTGTTCTTCCCATTCTTTTTTTTTTCTTTTTTTTTTTTGGCCCAGCAATTTTTTCTCTGCAACTCTCGTCGAAGTAGGGAGTTGGATGGGCTTAACAGCCTTAAGTCCTTGAGCTATGGCATGATGTTGTGCAACGAAATAGACCGATTGCAAAAAGTTGGTTAGCTTTTGCCTATATATTTTTGTACCCCTTGGGTCGTCCGGTTGTGAATACCCGTGATCAAAACTGTTTAAAGGTTAAGCTCAATATACACCGGATTGTCTGTCCAAACCCAGGATAGTCAAGACGAGTTGTATAAGATCAAAATGGGCTACATGTGTGATTTGGGCAAATAATTCTAACCAAAGCATTTAAATTTAGTTAGTCTTTTTGGAGTGATTTCCATGAATATTGTTAAAAGATATCAAAATTCTGCACTTCCACTATTTATTTTAATAAAAATTTCCTCCTTATTGTACACATCATTATCCTATTTAATTTTTTTTTTGGTGTAAAATTAGCAGTTACGTTATATAAAACCGCTAATTCAATTAGCAGTTTATTAAAGTACCTTACACGAGCTTGTGAGTTTAATATAACGTAAACCCGCTAATTCTCAATAACGGTTTTATGCAAGGTAAAACTACTAATTCAATTAGCGGCTTTATGTAAGGTAAAACTGCTAATTGTATAAGCGGTTTTGCTCCTAATTAGGGAAAAAATTATATATTTTAAGAGGTTGGATGACGTGGACTGTATGTAGGGAATTTTGATAAAAAGTGGAGAAATTGAGAAATTTCGAATTCTTTTAGCCATATATATGGAAATCACTCATCTTTTAGAGATAGGCCACAAACAATTGCCTAAAATTGGACAAAATAAAGACCATTGAGGTCATAGTTGATTAGATCCTTGTTGTAGTCATTTAGAATGTGAATATTGCCAATATGCTTTTGAGTTTTGAGTCTTTGGACTATATGTATCTATTTGACTCTAAGTATGTATAATCAGTTAATCACATATTAACATATATAAAGCGTTAATGTTAATACACGTGACTATTATGGAATAAAATCTTTAATATGGGGCACTTATAAAAAAACCGAGTAATTATTTCTTTCCTCTTATCCAATATAGATTACTTGTAGAAGGAAAAAAATATCTATAGTGCTATGCTACAAAATTCCAAAAAATCCAATTCTGAAAAAGATAAGGAAAAAACACGTGGGTAAAAGAAAAAAAAATGAATTTAAGACGAAAATTCACAAGTTTTAGCTACTCTGGATGAACCCTAAAACTCGTACATCGATCAAGGAAAACTAAAATAAAACTCCCAAAAAATTAATTCGAAACCCATAAAAATCCCCATTAAAGGAAATTATAAATTCAGAAAATTAAGAAAAAAAATCCTATCACATCAGTCAATACTTCTTCTTCAACCTAATTACCCACTTTCTCTCTCCTCCAGAATTCTGCATATTTTTCAGTGGGAGTTTTATTTTTATTTTTTTTTGATGATTTGATTTTAATTCATCCCTTTTTATAACTCCAACTGCTGATTTTTTCACTTTAATTAGCTGGGTTTTCTCGTTTATGATTTGATTTTGATGGGAATTTGATAGTATTGTGAAGACATTTCAAGTTTGAAGCTTCTTTCTCCTTCCTAAATAAGATCAAAGATGAGGTAAATTTTTAATTTTTCTTAATTTTTTTCATCTAATTTGATGTGGGTATTATTGATTTTGCTTTGTTTTAACGCTATTTTGGTGTGTTTTGGTGATTGTTGATGCATAAATTTCAAATTGTCTTCTGGGTATTTCAGATTATTCCACTTGTTTCATTTTTTCATATTCCCCAATTTTAATTTTGGCCAATATTGCTAATTTTTGGGTTATATCTGCCATTTGATGCTGCTTCTCCAAAATTAGGTCAATTAATTGTTGTTGATGATGAAATATTGAACCTTCAAACCATCCCAGATCATAATATTGTTTTCGGATTTCCCAGTATTAAGTGTAGTGATTATAAGTTTAATTGATATATGCCAACCTTTGATTTAGAGGCATTGGAATACTGGTTTTTTAAGGGCTAAAATCTGTGCTACCAATTTGAGAAAGAGCAGTTTGTAATATGGTTTAGTGTATGTTAATTTGTGTGAATGGATGCAGGACTAATATGACAGGATCAGGGTTTTACAACTCAGAACCACGAAACTTCAACCGTGGTTTTGGGCGTGGGGCTCCGAGATCATTTCAACCATCTCCTCGTCATCCATCACCGCAGCCATCTCGTAAAGGTGATCTTTTCATTGAGGCTGGTAAATTAGCAGTGGATTATTTAGTTTCGCGTGGATTGCTGTCCTCAAATGTGGTCTCTGGAAAATGTCAGAATGGCAGTTTGAAAAACAACTTAGGGGAATTACAGGATCTTCGTAATTCGTTAGATAGGGATAGTAGTAGAAGGTCCTCAACTGATTTGGATCTTACCATGTTAAGGAATAACTCAAGGGAGAGGAGAAGACTTGGACCCTCTAGGAGTTATAGTTCTGACTGGAGCCGTGAGAATGAAAAAGAAGGATCGCTGAGTGAAGAAGCTGTTCCTTCAAGGACCATGGAAGTTGATAATGATACATTTCTCAAGGATACTACCAATGATACGGATGCTATTGTTCAGAATTCTTATTCAGCTGAGCCTGCTGCCAAAGATGATAAGCAAAGTGAGTTGCAGGATGAGACTGCAAAGGGATGTTCTCTTGGTGATTTAGAATCAACGGTGAATTCTTTGGTCCAAAACAAGGATGATAATGAGGTAGTGAAAACTTATGATGCAGTGAACAACGTGTTTGAGGAGACTAAAACTGGCACTGAGAATTATGACAAGGAGAAAGATACTATTGTGGATAACATGGTTATTCAGCAAGGTGAAGAAAAGAGTAATGCTTCTCCTTTGATGAGCAGCAACCCAGACAGTGATCCACTTCTGTTCAGCAAGGAGAACAATGTCACTGAGACTGGACCTGATTCTCTTGACTGCCAAAAATATGAAACCATGAATGGTTCAGAAGAGATTCCTAGTTCCAAGTCCCTTGATGTATCTGATCACTCTTTCAGTGAGGCAGGAGCTATGAGCCCTACATACCCTTCTGATCAGCAAAAAATTGTGGAATCTCTGCCTTTTACTGATAAAACATTTTCTTATGAACAAAAATCTAGTGAATTGCCTGAGCTTGGGATGTGCAGTTCTATTGTTAAAGATAGAGGTGAAAAACGACCTATGGAGGTGGATCATATGATGGAGGGAGCAAAGAAAGCTAAGCAACAATGGCTTTCTGTTGCTCAAAGCGATGAATACTCGCAGCTTTCAGATCTGAGGGACAAGCATTCTGTTTCACCAGTAAAAAGGGCTATTAACATTTTTAATGTGTCTGCCAGTCAGGAGAGCTTTACCAGTGTCTCATTGCCATTGAAAGGGGGTGTTGAATCCGATTTAAATCAAGGAGAGAAGCAGCTGCTCTCAAACTCATTTAAAATTTGCGACCTCAATCTTATGGAAGCCTCTGATTTACATGAGAATCATGAAGTTCCTGCTTTGTTGTATCCCACAATTCAAGGTTCCAGTCGGGAGTTACCTGTTGATATCGATTTGTCCATTAGGAATAGTTGCAGTTTAACTAATGAATTCAATGGCTCTGGATCAGTGAGAAAAGATATTGAAATAATTGATTTGGAAAGTACATCTTTGGAGGGATGTAAAAGCTCAGATGCATCCATGAAAAAGTAATGTTATTCCCATGGCCTTTTCTTTCTTTCCACCTATCACTTATCTTTTTTCAACCCCCTCCCTCTGCTTCCCTATATATATATACTTTAATTTGATTGCACCCCTGTTGCATGTGAAGCCATAGAATTTTATGTGCTGATGAGATGTTTGCTTATGTTTCATCAATGAGCAGTACTGAAGCTGGCATCACAAGCATGGAGGGCTTTCAAAATCCACAAAATGCTACTGAGAATCCAGATGGTCAGGATGGGTATGGATTCATGATCTCGGAGTTGCTTGGTAATGATGTCCCAAATTGTTCTTCAGTTCAGCCCGATATGAATTCTTTGCACAATGGCATGGGCCTTAATCATGGCGAGGTACAGCCCCTGATTTTTGAAAATATTGTTTGATCTCATTATGTTATTTTATTCTGTAATTGTTACCTTTATATATTGGGATTTCCCTTTTAGTGTGGGTTTTAGATTAGTTGAGGACTAGATGGTGGTCGTTGTGGAACAAAACAGAATAAGAGATGCAAATTGGGGAGGTCCTACTTTGAATGAATAATGTATTTATGTATGCTTAGTGATACCAATTTACTAGTATAGAAGTTCTACCGCTGTATAAAGCTGATATACAAATAATTTAAGCCCTTCTGAGTAGGCTGTTATTATTAGGGGGTTTCTTTGTCTCATCCCTCTCTAGAAGGCTTTGTGCTGTCAAAATGGGCATTGAGGACTAATTGCCCAGGAGCTGTTGCTAAGATTTTTTGACCACTTCATATTCCATGAAGATTTGGAAAGAATGTTATTTTTATCTTGGTGCTTCAATTGATAGCTTATTATTGCAGTGTTATTTATTGACTATGGTGATATGTATGTGTAAAAAATTAATATAGCCAAAAATATGCTACCCTATACCGAGTGTTTTGCTTTGCTGTAATAAGAATGTATGCTTTAGTTATTTGACTGGCCTCTTCTATAATTAGCTGGTGATTTGGCTAATTTTGGTGTTGATTGTTGCAGGCAATGTTCAGTGAAGATGATCCAATCTACATGTCCTTGGGAGAAATTCCTCTAAGTATGCCAGATATTTAAATTGCTGGTATTATTGTTTTCTTATATGTAGAAGCATTTAGCTTAATCCATCTGAATCCCAAGCTGCTCCCTGGACAAATAATTTGAATTTGCAGGGACCCTTACCTTACCTTTAGGTTTAGATATTTAATAAAAACTCTTTTTCGATGCTAGGAACCTTTGCACTTTAGAGTCTGGCTTTGCCTTTATGATCATCGCTGCTTGACCTTTTTTGTAGGCACACCATTTTTACTCGTATGCACTGATTCAATAACCCATACTCTGAGGATAAAAAGTTTATGACTCTTGTAACCACTTGTGATCTCCCCACCCCACTACCTCCCAACAATAACAAAGCATTAGTCCCAAAATGATTTGCAACCGCCCCCCCGCACCCTCCCCCCCCCCCCCCCCCCCCCCCCAAACAAAAAAAAAAATAAAAATAAAAAGAAAGAAGAAGAAGAAAGAAATGGCTTGGGGAGCAATTATCGGGAAAGCTTTTTCTGAAAGGCTCTAGAATTAGCTGAGTGTGTTGCTGCTTCACCTATTAGGCTTCTTTTGCTGTTTTCTTGGGTTAATAGTATCTGTTGATGGCTGGCAATTTATGTGGAAACTCGGTTTGCAGCAGGTCTTTTACGTGCATGGGAGCAGCCTACGCAAGAGAGAAATCCTTTTGAACTGTAGCTTAATAACATGAGTTGCAAATAACGCTGTAATCAGGTAATCTGCCTCTTTACTTCATAAACTTGTATGTAAAATTGTTGGGACTCTTATTACAAATATAAATGACATTTTGTTGATAGTTCTTGTCACAAGAAGCTAGGGTGCGTATACTGCCATGCTAGTTATTTTGGGGCTTCGTTTGCTTAATTCATGGACATTTTTGTCAATCTACTAAGTGTGCAGTAGCTACTTGTTAGTTGTTTAGAGTTACTTATTAGTCAGATGATTAGATCATACTTTTTTTGCCAGTTACCACAGCTCCTTATTCATGCTGCTAATACACTGTTTGAGAGGCAAATGGCTAAATTCTTTTTACAGTTTAAGGTTGATAGGAGTCCTGTATAATTCTTCTACTCAGACTCTGGTACTGATGTCAGACTCACCTATTATGTTTTGGTCCTGAAAGAGCATAGAAGTGTAAAGTGTCCATAGCTATTCAGATGGCGAATCTGTGAATAATACGAGATGCATACTTTGGATGATTTTGTGTTCCAATGCTATGAAAGCTCACACTAGACTTATAATTTAAGTTTTAACTTCTGTCATGAGAGTACTTAGGGACAGACTTAAAATCTCAACATGCTTTTATGAAGTCGCAGTTATATGGCAAGATTGTGGTCTAGGACCAATATGAAAATGAAAAGGCTCTCTTTTCTCATCTTGAAATGAGGTGTTCTCAACTGGCCACGATTAATTGCTGGAACTGAAGCAATTGTGCTAATCCAAGTTTGGCATAAAAATAAAGTATAAAATGAGAATAGTCTAGTGTAAAATCTTAGTTCCTTGTTACCTTTTGCAAAATTTCTTGAGAAGCTTTAGGTTGTGGATATTGATGGTGATAAATAGATCACTAGAAAATTATCAGTTTACAGTTTAGGGTTGGTAGGAGACCTATGTAATTCGTTCTTGTAACATAGTGGGTCTAGACTCTAGAGACTTTTTTCCTTGATTTTGAAGCTAATTGCATTTCACTCTTATCACTTGCTGCTTGTTTGTTATGTGGGATCAATTGTCCGAGAGGGGTATAATAAAAGTCTTAGAAATGGAAATTTTGTCATGACAATTTTCCTATGAACAATTC
Organism: Chenopodium album; assembly: GCF_948465745.1. Classification (NCBI taxonomy): domain Eukaryota; kingdom Viridiplantae; phylum Streptophyta; class Magnoliopsida; order Caryophyllales; family Amaranthaceae; genus Chenopodium; species Chenopodium album. The sequence continues at coordinate 39,929,023 of NC_137855.1, forward strand.
TGGCCTTCTCGAATTAAGAATTATTTTTGTTTGATAATTTGATGTATGCTCGTGATTTTACTTTTACAAGTTCATACGTGCATTTCTGTAAAACTAATGAATGGCGGTTTCTCCTTGTTTTCTTTTCCTTCTGTGATAGGGTATCTGCATGCTGCAATCACCTGTGTGAAGTCTGTTAAGATAATGAAATTTCGTAGTCAGAGATTGCAATTATCCCTCATAATGTTACTAGCTGTGTAAAGATGCATTGTACTTGAGGATATTGTTTGCTCGAGGTACCCTGGAAATCGTAAAAGGTTCCTGTGTTCAGGACAAAGACCTCCTTTTTCCAACCTCTGAACATGGTGTGCCATTCTAAAATAGATTTAGCAGCCATCATTTAGGTGTTTTTACAAATTTATGTGTAGTCTATGCTCAATAAGCACCATTTTCAAATGCAATACTAGTGTGTGTGTGTGTAACAGTATGGCATATTGTAATGTATATGCGCATTTGCCACGAGCATTGCGTACCAATGACTGGAACTACACCCATGTTTAAAGGAGTGTTACCAGTTATGGCGGTTTTATCGAAATTAGAGAAGCAAAACCAATTTGTTGTTCATGTAGATGAAGATGAGTCCTTGTAGGAAACACTTTTCTTATATTTGAGAACAAATACTATTGTTATATATGCTTCATCTTATCTTCGGTTAATTTTAGCTTATTTCTAATATAGTATTTACAAAGGGGGATTAATTCACCAAACTACATCTCTACTTTAGGTTGCTACAAAAAGAAAAATTTGAAATTACCCCTCCAAATAAGCGAACAACAAAATTAAAGCAGATTTTATTATTATTATTATTATTAGTATTATTTTTAATCAGAGCAGGGCAAGGCAAAGCAGCAGAGCAAAGCAGCTCTAAAGAACGGGGCCTAAGTTTGTTATATTCCCTCTGTTTCTATTTAGTTTTCACTTCTGAAGTTGTGTCCAATGATCGTAAATTATACTCTTACCTTCTTACGTCATTTGGAGTGACAAAAATATTAAAATTACTAAACATGCTCTATGTATGTGCTCCTTATATACAAGTTGACTCTGGAAAACGGTTAAGCTCCCCTAAAGTAGTGTTACTAACTCGAAATCAACACTAAATCTCATCTCGCTATTAGAGGATTAAGCTCCTCTTAAGTAGTAGTGTCACTAGGGCCCTGTTCTCTTCACCTTAAAAAAATAATATTAAGTAAAAATAATTTCAGTTCAGCAAAAATAATTTAAGTTCAGTAAAAATAATTTAATTTCAGCAAATATAATTTTATTTCAGTAAAAAAAAATTCAGTTCAGCAAAAATAAGGTGAAGAAAATAAGGCCTAACTTGAAATCGATATTAATATCTCATCTCGCTATTAGATGAATGCCCGTAATTTCCACGCTTTTCACATGGCAATAACAAAATACTGTACGTATGTTTCTTTAACAGTATGAGACATGTACAAAATTTATTGAGCCATGAATTAGAATTTGCAACAGTCTACACGTTATTGCATGACAGTTACTATTAGCCAGGTAGTGATTATGTGAATATAATAATCTTAAGTAGCTTATTATTAGCTTAACTTAGACTTAGTGATTTGATTATTTGACCAAACAACATATTGCTTGGATCATAATTATGTCATCCAACGGCTATTGTTCTATACTTGTTACTTGTATCATGCTTTTGTGGAGATGACATCATCAATAATGTATCATGACATTGTAGCTGCTAGCCGTTTTTATCCATTAAATTAGTGAGTACCCACTATTTTATCTGATAACATTGTAATTATTTTGCTTGATTAATACAAATGACACACAACTGGATGATTATGAGCCACTAAGGGCAAATACATAATAATTTATTACAAAGTCTTGGCCTAATGGTTAAGGGTTTGTTCTGATTGACTGAATTGAACTGAACTAAATTAAATTTATTGTAGTTGAACTGAAATGAACTGAATTTTATGAAAGAAGGAAATTAAGATAAGAATTGGATTGAACTGAACTGAACTTATTGGAGCTGAACTGAACTGAATCGAAAATAAGCTGAAAAGAACATGCGTGCCCTAAGTCAAAAGGCATGTACAATATAGATTCAAATATATTTACACATTCCTAATTCTAAGTACATTATTCTTTGATGTATCTAAGAACTTTCAGCGTTTAAAAGGTGACACCTAAAATATATGAGATCAAATCTCGTTTTCATTACAACCTTTTTTATCTCATCCTATAGCTAGCAATCGAGTTTTTATTTTAAACGAGTAGAGTAAGAAAACCTAATGAGGGAGCGAATCTATTACAAGCACAAAAATACACCATGGTGTTCATACAGTGTTTAGATAAAGCATAATAACGACTTATATGAAATCGTTGAATGATAAAATGATAAGGAGAGAATCAAAGTCATATCTTGTTATTTTTTCAGTTTTTTACTCTAAGAATCTTTGAAACAGTAGTAGTCCTCGATCTTTTTCTCTACTATCATACTACGCCATCTTAGTTATGTCTACATTGAAATCAAAGTAATCAAATTATTCAAATATAATTATGTAATTATGTATCGTAATTTCATAGGTTGACAACAAAGAAGGATATTTGAATTTTACAAAAAATAAAATTAAATTACATTAAATTACAATGCAAAATCATCATGCTTAGATCATCAACACGTGAATCACCTTTGTTTGCATGTTGTGATTTGTTTTAGCTTGTTCCTCAATTTGGTATTATTCTTAATTTATTTTTCAGCCATGCAAATAAAAAAATTTAATTAAATTATTTATCTATATGGTAGGTATTTATACATTTTACCATCCAATGATCCAAACAAAAAACTGTCTTAACACATTGAATAGACGTGAGCGAATAAACTAATATTATAATATATAGTATAACACGCATAAGCATTTCATCATATAATTGGATTTTATAAATATGGATAAGGGTCTCTTTTGATTGAGAACTGAACTGAATTGAACTTAACTGAACTTATTGGAGCTGAAGTGAACTGAACTAAATATTTTATGAGAGGAGGAAATTTAGAACTGAACTGAATTAAACCGAACTTATTAGAACTAAACTGAAAATAATCTGAAGAGAACAGGCCCTAAGTCGCAAGTGTGCATGAAACATACATGCATTGATGCATATATACCTTCTTCAAGTTTGGATCGTGTGACAGTCAATATTTACTTCATTCATTCATTCAATTGACAATATCCCTTCTTGCTTCATTCAATTATGATAACACTAATTTTGTCAAACTTGAAGTTTGACATTAATACCACTTGAAAAGATCGAAACAAATGAGTAGAAAAATAATTAATACATTGTCAAAGAAATATTGTTAATTAATTAGCTAAGGAAAGAGTTATCTATAATAATTTTTTTTTTTTTTTTTTTTTTTTTTTTTTTTTTGAAGAAAGTTATCTATAATTAATTAAACTTGTATAATAGTCTACTATTCTTCGGATTCACGTGAGACAATTCTTCTAATCACATGCAATTGATTAGGAAATGGGGAAGAGATAAGTAGAGAAGCTAAGACTGATCAAACACCACTTATATAAAATGAATGATGCTTGGTTAATGTCATTCTGATGCACAACTAAACAACTTGTGTAATAAACACGTACTTCCTTCAAAAATTAAAAATAAAATTATTAATAAGAAAATTATTAAACGAGCAATAATTATCTTTTATTCATCAAAATAAGCAAAAGATATTTTGGCTGCACCATGCGTTCGGATGTACAATTGGTGTAATATTTATAGAACATAAAAATTAAGTTCTACATCTTTTTCTATCGATCATTTGTATAATCATAATTACTCTCCCTTCATTCCCAGTTTCTTTCAATAAATTTGAATGAAAGTTTTCTATATGGTGCTTAAAAAAAAGTCCTATTAGAGGAAGGACAATCAAGATATACATTTCTTTCTATTATATACTCACAAGAAGAAGAAAAAAAAAAGTCGATCATTTCAAAGGGATGGAGAACAATCAAGAATTAGGTCACCCTGTTTTCAAAAAAAGAATTAGATCACCCTAAAAAAAAACGACCAATTATAATTTTGAACCCGTTTTCAAATTCAATGGGAAAAAAAAAGATGAGAGTGAGTTTTAAGGTTCCGTTATTCTATTTACCTTATTTCACTTATTTCAAGTCTAATAAGTTCAGAAAAGTTCAATTAGACTGAGATAAGTTCAATTCATGAATAATAAGTTTAGATTTGTCCAGTTTAGAAAAATAAGTTATAAAAGGGTTACCTAAATTGAAATTACAACCAAAATAAGTTTTAGATAAATTTATACTTGTATAAATTTTCAATTAATATAAGTAAAAATCAGATAAATTGAACATATCTTAAATTTAATCATAATCCAAATTACACGTACATTTGCAATGAATCGAGGGGAATTTCACTGGCATGAATATTTGACTACCTTATCACCATATTATTAGTGGGACCAATAGAGGAGTTATGGATCTTTCTAAAGCCATGTATGTGCCTTTTCCACCTTAGATTTTTTTGTTTTACCCTTCCCTTAAAATGCTGGCATATGCATGGTCTCATCAATCAAAAATTTTGCCATGGACCAACCCTACATTCAAGTTATCAACATACGAAGCATTTATTATAAATTATACTCATGTTAGTCATGTATATATTTCATATCAAATAAAGTAATTTAACTCATCCTTGATATATGGACATTCTCCTTACCATAAAATAAATATCATATTCAAAATTTAGGATATCTTTAGCATTTTCATTAATGTTGTTGTCCTGCTACCGGCTTATTATACACTGCGAGACTATATACGTTTGTGGGGTTGCATTAAGTTCCATAAATCAACAAGCTATTCGTAAACGTAGCCATTAGGGTGTCATGCTTAGCTCATTAGCTTCTTCGTTCTTTGTAAGTGCACCCTTTGAAATTTCATACTTAGGCCCTGTTCTGATTTACTAACTAAACTGATTGGAGTTGAACTGAACTGAATTGAATTGTTCATGAGAGAAGGAAATTAAATAAGAACTGAACTGAGCTGAAGAAAACAGACCCTTACTTGCTAATGAAAACCTTATATATATATTATTAATATGTATGATCTTTAATAATCTTTTAGTAAAATAATACAAAGATGATAGTTTTAAAATATAATTTAAAATCCGTTTTAAAAATATGTATTTTAAAACGATTCTACTCAATTGCATAATTACATCGCACATAAATCACATAAGATGATCAAAGAATAATACTTTTTTCTGTTTCTTTTTGCTTTCAACGTAACAATTTAATTTATACATTGTTTTATATACACATTTTTATATCGATTTGATGATTTAGTGTTAAGGAAAATAGTCATGCACCTCAATTTTTACTTTTTTTTACTAAATCAAATTTAGCTTTAAAAAAAAAAAAAAAAAAAAAAAGAGTAAGTATATACAGTATATTAACATGTTCTATTCGCTTTTGATACATCTTATCTTACACTCGTATGAAATATGAACTTATCTGAACTCATTTAGTCTTCTTTAAACTTATCAAAAAAAATTTCAAACTTGATACTCGTATTATTTCCAATTTGATGATACATTCATATCCTTATGCGCTAAAGAGGAAAGCCAAAGTTTATCAAACAAGTGAACAACCCAACATTTAATTCAAGATATTGTATCAAGTCATAAAATGTCACATACATATAAAAACAAAATTATAAAAGTTGTTAATGATTCTCATGTTTATATATGAGCATCACATGTTTATATATGAGCATCACATATACGTTATGCTGACGTAATCCAAAAGTATTAAAGATTTCCAGGGAGGCAAGGAAGCTCTCTAGTAGGCCAGTTTATGGGACCCACTTCCAAGTTTCCTTCTTATTGACTAAATTAATTAATTAAACTACTATACTGTTGAATCTGATTAACGAACTTCCCTTCTTATAAATACATGCATTCAAATTCTAGTTTCTATTTCATTTTCAAAGTTTAAGATATTTTAAACATAACAATTCAAGAAGAAAAAAAAAATAATTAAAAAAAGAAAATACTTCCTCGATTCGTCTCATAAGAAAGTGCTCGTTTCTCATATTTCACGGAGAAATTAAGATGGTTGATACAGAGATTTCCGATAATATTATTGATGTGCCACGTCCGGTTGTTAGGAGGTTTCAAGCTAGGCCTCAACGTGAAGGTGTTGGTGCTGTTGTAAGACGAAGCATTGGCCGGTAAGCTTATATTATCCTCTGTTTATTAGTTTTCGTATTTTCGACATAATTTAAAGATAGTTTGTGTAGGATCAAATGGGTTAACTTATTTAAATATATTCGACCAAGGATACTAAAAATGTAATAAAACCCGTCTGCATCATTAACCTTTATTCGAAAATATATATTTCAATCAATTATTTGGCTCAATGGGTGTTTTGTTTTTTATTTTCAGGTTTGAGCTCAAGTACTTTGATCCTTTCCTAGTTTTGGATGAATTCTCAGGTGGGTTATTAAAAATTCTTTGCTAATTCCCCTTTATTTTCTGCTTAATTTATAATTGAGGGCTGTATTATTTTCTGACATTGTTAATATTTGTACTGTTATTTCTGCAGTTTCTGCTCCTGCTGGATTTCCTGATCATCCACACAGAGGTTTGTTCTCTTATATTTAATATTCAGCTTCATAATAGTTAAGTAATTTTCAGATTATTCTTTCAAAACATAAAAAATATTAATGAGATTTGTATGTCATATTAATATTATTGCTAATAGTAAATTCTATGTTCTGTTCTTATTAATTACAGGATTTGAGACAGTAACCTACATGTTACAGGTAAATTTAATTTTATAATCTTGTTTATTTCATAGTAGTATGTATTCAAATTAGGTGAAACTTCATTCTTTCTTCTTAATGTGAATTTTCCCATCTTAAACAACATTAGTTACAAACTATACATTAAATTAATGACTTCAACTTGAATTTTAAGCAATGATAATGCATTTAATTTTGACCAACAAGTAAAACTACCATATTATAAGTTTGCTTATTGTTGCATTTTTATTATATTGCTAATGCATAGCTAATGTGATGACATGCTCACATGCTTAATACTTGAAGTTAAAAAAAAGTTTTAAGAAGTAACTTATTTTGTGAACCTATAAATTTGACCACTGTTATTGGCTTATCAAATACTTCGTGTTAAAACTTAATATGTGAAAATAGAAAACAATTAGAAATGAATAAAATGTGATGCTTGAGAAATGAAAAGAAAAAAAAAATTAAAAATTGTAATGAATAAGATGTGTAAGAAATCATGTATCCCTCGACGATATAACAAATCAACTTAAGATTAGCTAATGCATCAATATATAACATATGTGATATGTACATTGGGGCTTACATAAGTTTTTACATGAAATATGAGATGTAACATAAATGATTATACTATTTATATATACTACTTATGTTTTATATTATTTGCAACAAATGAGTATATTTGTGCTGACTCGTAGGCAAAAGCTGTCAAAGTGTTAAATGAATAAAAACGTAATATAGGTTCAATTAGTATTCTTAACGGATCACTGATATGTTAAGAAACCGCGGGTTGACTAGTGCTAAGTACGTACATATATGTCATTAGTGCTTGAAAAACATGTTTTCATACTATGTTACTTCACATGAAACCATCATAAGTGACTAATACTATGATTAGAATAAGACCAAAGACTTGCACTTTCTTGGGTTTCTTTTCAATTGAAAAATATTACGTGTCCTCATTTGAGATACAAAAATCTTTCGAATATACGAAGTTGTTTCAACCACTATATTGTAAGAATTTGAGGATATATTAATTTAATTTGGATACAGCTAGATTTTGCTGTTGTTGTTGAGAAAACATGCCATCATATGATTTAATTTGGGAGCTAATATATATGATATGCACATTGCGCACCAACATTATTGCCTAGTGCTACCATGGTCCATGCTTCAACTCATAAAAAAAGTGTTAATTTTTATTCCAAACCATTTTGATTTTCAATAGTATGTACACAAAATTAATCATTCCATGTGAATAAAACATACAATAATGTCACATAAGCTAGTGGTGATTTAGCTGACTTTAGAAACGGTTAATGTCTTTGACTTTCATTTGACTATTTACAATCTTGACGGAGTTATTTTTAACACCAATTGGCCTGGTATAATTGGACACCTTTCTTCGCACTCAATATTCAACTTGTGACAATTAGTCTTGCTTAACCACATGCCGATTAATGTCTCTCTTTTCTTATCGATTTTATGTGTGTATAGGGAGCTATTACACATGAAGATTTTGCTGGACATAAAGGAACTATAAATGCTGGTGACTTGCAATGGATGACTGCTGGAAGAGGGATAGTTCACTCGGAAATGCCCGCAGCACAAGGTGTTCAAAAGGGTTTGCAACTTTGGATCAACCTATCTTCTAAACACAAAATGTAAGAAATTTTTATTTAATTATTATATTTTATATTTGGGTTGTAATTAATTACCATTATGATGTCGATCAAACTAATTTATACATTATTTAGATAATTTTTAATTAATTTATTAACAATTTGTACTTTCAATATTCTTTTTAGGGTTGAGCCGAGATATCAAGAAATACAAAGTAAGGATGTAGTAGAAGCCGAGAAAAATGGGGTCAAAGTTCGAGTAATAGCAGGGGAAGCCCTTGGAAAAAAGTCACCTGTTTATACAAGAACACCAACTTTGTACTTAGATTTTACTTTAAAGCAAGGAGCAAATCTTCAACAACCAATTCCAAAATCATGGAATGCATTTGTTTATGTCTTAGAAGGTGAGGGCATTTTTGGAAACTCAAGATCTTCACCTGTAACGGCCCACCATCTTCTTCTTCTTGGGCCTGGTGATGGGCTAGTAGCTTGGAACAAGTCCACTAAACCTCTAAGGTTTATTTTAGTGGGTGGTGAGCCATTGGGTGAACCATTGGTCCAATTGGGGCCTTTTGTCATGAACACACAAGAAGAGATTGATCAAACTCTTGAAGATTTTGATAATTGTGTTAATGGATTTGAGAGAGTGAAGTTTTGGAAGTCTGAAGCAATGATTGACTGATAAAATTTATGCACTTGCTATATATCCCTATTTACTTAGCTCGTCTCAATGTATACGGGAATTATGACATGGAAAAAAAGAAGATTGAAAAAATATCAGCGGATAAATATGTGGCCTAATCCAAGAGAAAAAGTTAAAGAAAAACACTATTTTTGAAACGAATATAGGGTAAGAAAATCGAGTGACATACCCCTAAAAGGAAAATGAGAAAAGTAAGAAGATACGGTATTAAGATTCACTTTCTTCTTTTTTATGGTAGCAAACCATTTGATTTGACACATAAATTAGACCGAAAATAAAAGATTTAGTTAGAGATATCATTACACTCTCTAACTCCTTTTCTCTTGTAAGTAGACATGGATTACAAGTAGTGAAGGGTATTATTTGAATTCTTTATAGTCTTTACATTGAAACATGTTAGTGTTTATTCAAATAGCTTGTTTTAGAACAAATTTATAATTGTATAATGCTATTTCTACTATGTAATTTAATGTATTTCCCTTAACAATTGTATCCTTTGTAATTTTTCCACCAAAATTGGCAGCCAATAAATAAGAAAGCATTACAAGTGGAACTATGTAAAATCTCCTTTAGTTGGCAATTGTCTTTATTTCACTCTTTTAATTTTTGCATACAAATGTATTACTTGTAACAACATTTTACAAAATTATGGGGTAAAAAGTAGAAACCTAAAGTTTAACACGATTTGATCTCATGAAAAGGTCAACAAAATTATTAGTTTTAGAAAATTTATTTATTAGTCAAATTAAATTATACAGGAGCTCAATACTTTTCAAGTATTTTTTATTGACATCTTATGAATACCTCAACAACTTAGCAATAATCAAAATGGACAAATGGTCCACAGTCTCCACACATAAAGTTTCAATTCATCAAAATTGAAATAAAGTGCTATAGACGAATAGTTCATAAAAACATCTCATCAAACAAATAAAATCGTATATACGAAGTATTAATGTAAAGTACATAATAAATTATCAAGCCCATAAGTTCTCCGATTGCCCATAAACCATCCCACATCCCATGCCCATCAAAATCAATAATGATATCCACAAGTTGTTTAGATCTAATCATTATTATGGTCATTTGGGCTATAAAAATCCACATATTCTAAACTTAATTTTTCCAAATAAAAATTTAGACCATTTTTTTTATATTTAATTAAACACGTACACGTTGGTGGTGGGGCAGGTTCTGCAGTGGTTATGGAGAAAGGACCTTGTTCTGGGTTACGTCTTAACGTGAAAAAAACTTAAGTTTTCTGGCCTACAGAAGACCCTCGAAGCAAGCTTGTGGGTGTCTTTCCACCTAATATTGCTCGACCTTTGCGTGGTGTTAAGTTGCTCGGTGGTCTCGCTAGTTCTGATTCTGGTTTTAGTGGTGAGCTTGTGATGTAGAGGGTGACCAAAACCATTGCCTTTATGGATAAAGTCGCTATGCTGGATGATCCTCAGTGTGAGCTGTTGTTACTTAGAGCATGTACTAGAGTTTCTAAACCCTACTTTGCATTGTGTACTTGTCCTCCTATTACTTTTGAGGCGGCTCAGCACACTTTCGATGGAGCTCTTCGATCTTCCTTGGAGCGTATTTTTACTGCTTCGGGCCTAGGTTTGTTGATTGGCAGTGACGGCTTGCCACCTTACCATTTGCGTTTGGAGGGTTTGGTGTTTATTTCACAGGTGATGTTCGTCACTATGCTTTTCTTGCTTCTCAGTTGCAGTCTACTGGGTTGCAGACACAACTTCTTCGGCATGTTGGCATTGTTGGTCTTGGACGAGTCTTTGAGGATGTGTTGAATCTGTTTAATGGAACAATGAAGTCTGACGTTTTGAGTAATTCTATTGAGGTCGCTGCCCCGTCCCTAAACTCATGAAGAAATTGGCAGATATATATTTCACAAAGGTTACCACTTTTACAGAATCTGCTTAATCTGTAACTCCTCGACAATCAGCATTATGGAAATCACAATAGGGAGATCACACCTCTGCTTGGCTTCGGGCGATCCCTATTTCGTGGTTGGGTCAGACGATGAATGCCAAGGGTTATCGCTGTGTGTTGTGCTACCGGTTGAGTGTTGCATTGTTCTCTATCACGATGTCGTGCTTTGCTTGTTCAAGGATTTTTGTTGGGGATATTTTCGGTGATCATGCGGTGTCTTGTGCTGGCATTGTAGGCATTAAACATCGGCATAATGTTGTTCAGCTAGAAAGGAGGTGGGCGTTGGGTTATATGGAGGGAACGACGAGGTCCTCAGACTTGCAAATGTGTTACCTTATTTCTAGGATCGTGGTCGCGATGTCTGCAATTGTTGGCCTTGGACGAGCCTTTGAGGATGTGTTGAGTCTGTTTGATGGAACGGTTGAGTTTGACATTATGAGTAATCAAACTGAGGTCGCTGCCCCAACTCATTAAAAAATTGGTAGATATACACTTCACAAAGGTTACCGCTCCTGTAGAATCCGCCTTCTCTGATCTTTATCTCCTCGACAATCAGCATTGTGGAAATCGCAGCAGGGAGATCATACCTCCGCTTGGCTTTGGGCGGTTCCTATTTTAGGGGTTGGGTCAGATGATAATCGCAAAGATTTACCGATATGTGTTATGCTACCGATTGGGTGTTCCATTATTGTTCTATGTCTTGACGTCGTGCTCTGCTTGCTCAAGGATTTTAACAGGGGATATTTTCGGTGATCACACGGTGTCGTGTGCTGGTATGGTAGGTATTAAACATCGACACAATGTTGTTTGAGATACCCTTGTTGATATTTGCTATCGGTTAGGGATTTCTGCTAGGAAAGAGGTGGACATTGGGTTATCTGGAGGAAACGACGGGCTCTCAGACCTGCAGATGTGTTACTTTATTCATGGGATCGTGGTCACGATGTCTGTGTTGACTTGACAGGGTCTTCTCCATTGACACAGTTTGGGCTTTCTGACTTTATTCCTGGACGGGTAGTGACTGATGCAGCCAATTGGAAATGAATCAAGTACGAATTGAGTTGTCGAGCAATTGGATATGGCGTCCTTCCTTTCTTTTTCTCTTCTCTTGGGGAGTTAGAAAATGAGGCTGTTGCACTGCTGAAACGAATCCAGAATTTCTCGAAGACTTAGGACATTGGGGCACGTGCTGTAGCTCATATCTTCATTATGATATTATTTGCTATATCTAGAGGAGTAGGGGCCCAGATTGTATTTTGCCTTCCCACTAATTTCTTATAAGTTTTATGACTTTGTCAATTTTTGAGATATAATACACCTTCCGTCTCTTTAATAATGGCCACTTTCTCACATAATACAAAGAAAGTGGGCATTAATAAAGAGACGGAGGGGTAATCATAATAATAATAATTACAAATTCCATCTCCAAATCCAAGTAAATACGTTTCTAAATCCACACTCATACTCCCTCCGTGTTTTTTTTTAAGTGATACATTTTTCATTTCCGGCCGTGTTTTTTTAAGTGATATATTTCCTTTTTTGGCAAAACAATACATTAAAAAATTATGTCTCTACCTCTTCTCTCTTGGTTCCCACCCAAATCCACTACTACTTTTTTATTATATCTTTCTTCTCACATTCATTACTTTTTAATAGACTATTAACAATTTTTTAATACTCCACTATCCCACTTACCTCTTATTTTATTTAAATTAATTAAATTGCCTAAAAACTATGTGCCGGTCAATATGTATCACTTAAAAAAACACGGAGGGAGTAACGTCCAAATTCCATTACAAGACACAAAAAAAAGAAAAATACACCAAACTCCACATTCCCAAAACACACGTCAAAGTCGTCAATGGCGCAAATCTAGCAACTAGGCCAACTACCCTTCTTCCATCAAAATTCTCACCATCTTCTTCACCACTTTCTCTCTCCTCCCCTTCAATGGCGGGTTCACCAAAACCCCACTCACCCCATCACAACTACTTCACTCGCAAACTCCTCCTCACCAACAAAACCTCCATTACTATCCTCCTCCTCTTCTTCTTCAACTTCATCTTCTTCACTTACTACTTCCATCACTACCCTCCTTCTCTCTCCTTCCACCATTACAACTCCCGCCATCTTCGCCTCACTCTCTCCGACCAACCCCCACCACTTTCTCTCTCCTCACCCCTCGCTAAACCCTGGCCAATTCTCCCCTCTTACCTCCCCTGGTCCCCTCCTTCTTCTTCTCCTGATTCCTGTGAAGGGTATTTTGGGAATGGGTTTTCGAGGACTTCTACTGTTCTTCCTCGAATTGGGTCGTCGAATTCTTCGTGGTTTCGGTGCCATTTTAGTGGGACTCTTCGGAGCTCCGTTTGTGAGGGTGGCCGGGTTAGGATGGATCCGGGTAAGATCCGGATGTCGGTTGGTGGGGAAGTGATTGAGGAGGTGATTGGTAGGTCGGATGAAGAGGAGCTTCCTGTGTTTGAAGATGGGGCGTTTCGATTGCGGCGAAACGGGGTTGGGAAGGGGAAGAAACGGGGTAAGGCGGTTTCGAAGGAGTTTCTTGATGAGTTTGTTGATGAAGGTGAGATTATGAAGCATACTATGAGAGAGTTGTTTCAGACTATGGAGTTGGTTGAGGATGAAGATGATTTTCAGTGTTCTCAGGTTAGGGTTTCTAACTATACTATACTTTTTTCTATTTTTAGAGATATATATACTGTTATGTTTATGCTAGATTTTATATTATTATTGTTGTTGATTTGATATTGATGTTGTAGAATTCAATATACTATGGTTATGGTTGATTTGGTCTATAGTAGTTGATATTGAATGAAATTATGCTTACAGGTTCAATACTAATGTAATGTAGTTTGAGTGTGAATTGAAGTTATGCTCTTGAGTGCCTTGTCCGATTGTCGATGCCCCAACATGGGTATGAGCGGGTTTACAATTCAATTCACATCAAATCCATGGAAAAGTTTCCAATTTAGAGTGTCTAATTACCTGAATTTCGATTATCTGGACTTATTGGCACTTATCCGAGATTAGTTTTGAATTGATCATGATAGCCTTTCAGCCATAGACTTAATTTTACTTGAAAATTATTGAAAAAAAAGGTGAGGTACTGAGGTGAATAAATCCTTAGTCATACATGTGTTGGAGGCATTGGAGCTTAGTTTTGAATTGATCATGGTAGCCCTAATCAGCCATGGACTTAATTTGCCTGAAACGAAGAAAATAAGGTGTGGAGAATGATGGAGCCTTACACGCAGACATGTGTCTGATCCCTCATCTTAGGATTTAGTGCCCTGATTAGTGATTACTAGGTTTTGCAAATTGATTCGGAATTAAGGTTGTATGTGGCATGGGGTTATTGTGTAAATGAAGTGTTGATGTCTCATTAATGTGAACCTTGCGTTTCTCAGTTTAGTTTTAATACAAAGTAGGGAACTCAATCAGTGATTAAATGTGCGTATTCTAAAGAATTACTTGCTGAGAAGTGCCACTTTGGGGGCGGGGAAGAGAAGCCTTCTATATAGGGACTAAGTGAAAAAATGAAAGAGAGGGAGACAAAGGTCCACTGTGGTTGATGAGCTCTTTATGATCTTTCTGACTTTGTTTTATTTATTACCAAGTAAGATTGGAACTTTTGGAAGATTGAGGAATGGGAATGAACCCTAAATCTATTTTCCATTTATGAGAGAAAAACCTTTTCTCTCTCAATTATGCTTCATTTATATACTTGTAACTTTGTAAGTGTCTAAGTGAGAGCTAAATTATATACAAGGACAGTTAGAAATGCTGATTCACCCTCATATTCATCTGTAGAACTTTGAAATCATGGCCCTTTCTATAAACTTCTCTTCTATACAAAAATTGCAATCTTCGTCAAGAAAAATGGTGAAATGGAAGGGACTGGTATAAGCCACACTTTAGTGTAAAAAAGGGATGTTGTCTGAAGAGACGTGATGAATTCTATTAGTTAGTAGAGTGCTGTGAAACTAATCACTTCAATGTTCAAACTGTGATCTAAAACTCTTCCTACTTTATTTATTGTATTTTGGTTTTTACCTTTCCTTACCTTTTGTCATGTGACACAATATATTGTGCTTGCAGTGGATTGAGGAGCCAACGTTATTGCTGACGCGGTTTGAGTATGCAAATGTTTTTCACACATATACTGATTGGTATAGTGCATACGTTAGCTCTAGAGTAACTGGGTTGCCAACACGGCCGCATGTGGTTTTTGTTGATGGCCACAGCAAGGTAAGCGGGTCTTATTACTTTTCATTTTCCCACCTGTATCATTTTTACTTGGCATGCTATGTAGGTATATGGATATAGAAACTGTGAGCTTGTTGTTTCCCTGTCACTGTACCTTTCATTAGAGAAGCTTGAATGGAAAGCTGGTATCTTTAAGAGCATAGACTGAGAATAGCGAGACGTGTGTTTTTTTTTTCTTATGTTCTCGGTCATGATTCACAAGTCATGAATCATGATCAATGGTTAAATTTAAATTCAAGAATAAGCAACAAGCCAAGTCATGAAACAGATCAAAAGTCACATAATATAGGCCAACTCAATGTAAGTGGAGATCACCCATCACTAACCAAGTAGTGGAAACCACCAAATATCTCTTATCCAATGGTTATCACTCGTATCAGTGATCACTCAGCCGCACAATATTCTGTATATTGTATTGTTAAACTCCCTTTCTCTACTCAGATCTGAAAGAATGTTTGTTATCTCTCCCAAGATATTTAGACTCTGGGTTACATTTGAATAATGACCCATGCCCGCTCTATAAAGAGCATAGATTCTGCTCCTACTCCAAATAGGACATATTCTAGACTCATCCTAATCTAGATCAAGAATACAACAAGCATTAGGAATCTATTATACTGATATTAATCTTCATCAAACAGTTTAAAAATTATGATGAAATTATGCATACAAGAATACTAAATAATCTGGAATAAATAATTTCCAACTAAGCAAAACATTGAACATAGAAAATCTTGCAGCACAGCAGCACACGATTGTGTGCCATGACTCGCAGTCATGTGCTCAGGATACATGTGCATGGTCATATGATGGACACCAAGCCACGGCTAACAGCACACAGTTGTGTGTCATGTCCCACACTGTTTTTACTATAATAGCTTCTTGATAAACCAACCCAGGAACAAGTTTTGAATTTTACATAAAAGGAAGGAAATACCGATTTTGATCGGCAATAATTAAATTACAGAAAATAAAGGGTAGTTATCAAGCTCTCCAGTGGCCTGATTCACTCCCAATAGTCCCAAGAGCTAGACAAAGCTAATGTGATCTCTTCAATTTTCTGGACGCCTTTCTCTTTGCCTACTCTCCTTTATTTATGGCACTTTCTGAGTCACATTTACCTCTACTAATTTTCCATCTTCCTCAAAGATACTAGATTACATGATGTTCCTCCCTTTTAGCATTTCTTGAGTTGGATTTGTTAAACCTGTAAATCTAATGGAAAGTATTTGTTTCAAAAATGGATAACCATATCATTCATCATAGTCTTGATTAAGAATTGTAATCTCTTGACTAGAATAAAGCCTAGAGACATAAGTTTTCTTGTCTACATTTGTCTTCTAGCTGAGGACTTGGTTCTGCATTGCTTCCATATGAAGCTTGACATTTCAAAAGCCGACTAAGTTTAAACGCATCTTTTTTTTTTTTTTTTTTTTTTTTTTTTCCAGACACAATTGGAAGAAACATGGGAAGCACTTTTCTCAAGTATTAGATTTGCTAAAAACTTTACTGGTCCAGTGTGCTTTCGTCATGCTGTTTTTGTACCTTTAGGGTACGAAACAGCCTGGTTCAAAGGTCTGAGTCAGCATATTGATTGCCGTGGGGCTTCTGCAAAATCCCTGTGGGCACACCCTGATGATCGCAAAACTGCACGACTATCAGAATTTGGGGAGATGATAAAGGCAGCTTTTGACTTTCCTGTGGAAATCCCCCAAAGACCGAAGTCATCCTCAGAACATAATGTACTTTTCGTTCGACGTGAAGATTATTTGGCGCATCCACGTCATGGTGGTAAAGTTGAATCCAGGCTCAGCAATGAACAAGAAGTGTTTGATTCATTGAAAGCATGGGCTTCTAATTATACTCGATGTAATGTAAACCTCGTCAATGGGTTGTTTGCTCACATGTCTATGAGAGAGCAAATCCGAGCTATTGAGGATGCATCAGTAATTATTGGAGCTCATGGGGCAGGTCTAACTCACGTAGTATCAGCATTACCACAAACTGTGATTCTTGAAATTATTAGCAGCCAGTTTCGGCGCCCCCATTTCCAATTGATCTCTCAGTGGAAAGGTTTGGATTACCATGCCATTAATCTCTCTGGATCTTCTGCTAATCCAGCTGAAGTTGTTAGAGAGCTTAAAAAAATCATGAAAAGCATTGGTTGCTGAAGCTCTGTATATTGGTATCACAATTCTTTCTGCATAGCTAAGAAAATATGAATGGTCTGCCATAATGGATTTGGAGTTTCCTTTAAGGCCTTAGATGTGAATTTCTGTATGCTATATCTAGGTGTTAGGATGGATTTTAAAGGAATATATTCAGGTTTGAAGAATTTTGGAAATGGTGGCTGACGAGTCAAGAATGCGGCTTCTTGAATTTTTCTAACGGATTGAGTTGTTTTTCTGTGTGTTCTTCCTTAGGCAGTTCTATGCAAGGTAGTTTAGGACTTTAGGAGTAACATAATATGACCAGTTTGTACTCCATTCATATTACCAATTTCACCTCTGGTTGCAGGTAGGCCTTTGTATACTTTGTCCCTAACATTTGTATACGTTAAATTTATGGTAGTCTATGTACAGTTATAATATCAATATGGTGGATGATCCACTTGAATGAATGTCAATTACCTCGAGGTTTGTTTCTCAGTGATTTCTCCTCGTCTTTGAAACTTTGACTTTTGTTACTGGGAAGTTTATTTCTGCTTGCATTGATCATCTAAGATGCCAGGAATAACACGAGCATGATATGAACTTTTGAACGGGGCACACAAGTATTCTCATGTCTTGTACCTTATATAACATGTCGAATCTAGACCGTACAGTGAATATCTTTAGCAATGTGAAAAGCACATCTGAAGTCCTTTTTATATGGGTTCTAAAGTTTCAGTGTGTGGCAGACAGTGAATACAGCGACCTATGATGCAAACATTATAATGCATTCTAGAGTCTTCCTGGTTAATCTTGTGAAGAAGTTTGGAGCGAATTCGTCCGATGGTGGCCACACTGAAACACTTTGTAAGGTGATGAATTTTCTTACAGGTATTATTCTGCAAGCTGCTCCATGCAAATAAAGATAAGGTGGGCTTCAGGAGGGGTAGTTTCAGTTTCATTTTAAGAAGATGAAAATGAAATTTCAGTGGGGTTGTTACATATCTATATCTGAATACTGAATTTAGTTCATAATTTTTTTCCCTTTTTTCTTGGTAGGGCATAGAGTAGGCTTGATTTTGGACTGCAGCATATTAGTGGAAATAGATCTGAATGTCTATTGACAGCATGTAAAGCACAACAGTTTGTTGCTCATCTATTTTCTTGATGAAATTACTGTTCTTTTTAAGAATCAGAAACTTCTTTACCTGCTGAATAGTAATTTTGTTAGGCTTTGTAGTATGTATAAATGTATACTTGATGACTAGTGTACTTGCTATAGGTGTACCCGAAAACAATCTAAGGATAGATTTATGTATGTGGGAGTGATGTTACTGGAAAACTGAGTCTCACATGATATTCTTGGACTTTAGAAGCAAAGTTTTGTTGTGATTAGTTTCGTAATTGTTATAAGTTTCCAACCTAACAGCAACTAGCCAATATTAACCCCATATGATATAATTGAGACTACACAGCTAACTTACTTGTTGGACCATCTTATCTACGAGATACAGGTATGAGTCATATGACATTGGTTGATGAACTTTATGAGTTTTAAGAAGTGGTTAGTTGTTTAGATATGCAAGATCTCCAAAATCGAGAAAGCAAAAGGGACTCTTAATCGAGTTTAGCATACTTTAATTTTAAGGGACAAAGGAAGTATGTAACAACTATCTCTAGTCTCTGCTATGGAGTACAAGATTGTCAAATGCAAAATCACTCAATTATGAAATTATGAATGGTCGAACAGTCAAACCTGCCTTTACTTAGTATAGTGTTATTCCAATCAAATCCAATTGCGACTTGTAGTCTAAAAGTAAACAAATACGAAGTAGTCAATAATTAACTTCTACGAGAATTCCCAACTAAAGGCTTTAATCACCCTAATTAAAGATTGTACGAGTATCTCATAACTATGAGGTAATGGGATGACTGATATCTATGATTAAATTGTGGGATTTTCATGAATTGGGTTAACCCATAAGAGATTTCGATTTTATAAGGAACTAAAAAAAACACTTTAATTGTTTCACCCGTAATTTTTAGTACATGTGCAGCACCTTTTTTTTTTCCCTAAAATTTTAATTACTATTATTAATATTTCCCTAAAAAATAAAATTATCAAAAAAATATACTTCGTATATGCCTTGGTCTTGGTAGGAAAAAACGTTTGATAAAAAAGTATAGTGCAAAATCATGGTACTTTTGTGCCAAAAAAAAAAAAAAAAACAAAAAAAAAAAAACATGGTACTTTAATGAGATTTATGGGCTTATAAGAAAAACAAAGCTCCGGTCTTTTTCATTGATAAAGTCCTTTATGTCATGGTTCACCCAACATACCCATTTAATAAAAATAACAATTTGTAATACTGTTTCAAATTAAAAATTCCAACTTCCAAACACATGACAATTGTCTGCTATAATGCTAACTTTTAATTAATTAGCACCATTAGAATTTAGAAGTAGTTGTTTCTTCATATGAATAATCTCAATAGTAGATTTGATCAAAATATACTTGTCAAGATTAGATAACTTATCGTTTCTTCCGTGGTTTGCTTGTGTCGAGGGAGAGTATAACCATATATTGATTTGTGACATAACTCGAGTTAGATTTTAAATTAGTTTTTATTTTAAAGAAAGATTTTAAATTAGTTTGCAATTAATGACGTTATCCATTAGGATTTAGGATATGGTAATTTCACCCTAACTTAATTTATTAGATCTAATTTTAGCTAAATGAGCTCTGAAATTTACCTTATGTTTACACCTGATTGGACTTTATCAACTCTAATTACTAGATTGGATTAATCCAATACTTATTTTTTGAAAATCTAAAACTTACCCTTTTTAACGTAAATAAAACACACCCTTAAAACGTTTATATTTATGCTTCTTGATACGCTTATTAAATTTGACCGATATACTCAACCGCCTACAGATTAACAAATTAAAAACATAAGCACTCTTGCCAAAATTGATAAACTTTAACTTATGATATGATTCTACCTACGTAGTCAAATTATAAAATCTGATTCGGTCATCACCATCCACTCAATCAAACATTGCATTCAATTTTTTATTTCAAATTCTATTCTTTATTTTTTGTTTCATTATTATCTTGATTAAATCAAAATTCCAAATTCACATGATAATTGTCTTTTGCCCTTTCTTTCTCCCCTCAAAAATCTACACCCAATAACAGAAAACAAATAAGATCATCATCATCAAAAATCGAGAAAAAAAAAAACAAAAAAACACAGAAAAACCCATATCAAAATTCTTAGGTAAATCATTAAAAATGTCATTATAGCAATTAGCAAACAATATATTTCTTCTTCTCTTTCTAATGCTACCTAACTTTTACCTGTAAATTATACATACCCATCAATTTGTCACTCTTTTTTTGTGTATGAATTTGCACAAAATTTGAGTTTTATTCCTTATTCTTTAATTTATTTTTGACCCCCCCAAAAAAAAGCTTGTTTTTTTGATAGAGTTACAATGGTTAATTTGTGGAAAAAGTTGAAAAATCTCATGAAATTGAAGCACAAACTCAAGTCGAAGTCCAAGAAGAAGAAGAATCGAACCCCGGTTGATAAAGTGCGCCGTGCTCGAGAATTATTGATTCTTATCAATGATAATACCAATGTTGATCAAGCAACTAATTGGGTTTGTTTTTTTTAATTTTAATTTTATTTTATTTCAATTTTAATTTTGTTTTTCCATCTATTTTTATGGGGTTTGAATTTTGTTGTGTTTGGAACATCAATTTGGTAGTGGGGTTTTTAATTTGATGAGTTGTGGTTTTTAAAATTTGATATTATGGCAATGAAGGAAAGAAAAATGTGATCTTGGTGAATAATGATTAGAAAAGGTTTGATTTTTATGATTCTCTATTATTAATTTTGTATATTTTGTGTAATGTGAGAAAGTCAATTTGGTTTTGTGTGATATTTTATCTCAAGAATATGTACCAAAATTAATGGGATGAAATTATATATTTTGATTAATTTTGGATTCTGTTTTTAATTTTTACTCTGTTTGGAATAAATATTTTGATATTCAAGGCCTTATATTAGTATTGGTATGATGTATAGATGAAGAACATGAAGTACATTTTTATTATAGTGTAGGGAACTAGTGATTTCACTCATATATACTCTTTCTAGAACTGATTAATGTGCTTTGATGATAAATAAAACTGAATTATGGTTGATTTCGTCGAATTAGGTGAACTCATTGCAGATGTATGATGAATGGATAAAGAACTTATGAAATATAGGAAACTGATGATTTAACTTATATACTCTTTCCAGAACTGATTATGTGCTTTGATGATTGATTTTGTCGAATTATGATTGAATTCGTCGAGTTAAGTGAACTCATTACTGATGTATATAGATGAAGAACAGAAAGTACAGTTTTATAGAAGTGTAGGAAACTGATGATTTAGCTTATATACTCCTTTCAGAACTGATATATACATATGCTTTGGCAGATGAGTATTATTGAATTATGGTTGATTTCGTCGAGTTAGGTAGACTCATTGCGGATGTATGATGAATAGATAAAGAACATAAAGTACATTATGGAATTTGATTATATACTCTTTCCAGAACTGATTTATGTGTTTGAATAAAACTGAATTGTGATCTGATTTCGTATTCAGAAGGAAGAACTAGGTGAACTCATTGCGGATGTAAAATCTATCCTTTATGGCACGAGTGAAGCCGAACCTGTCCCAGAATCTTGTGCACAAGTAACACAAGAATTCTTCAGAGAAGATACTCTTCGTCTCCTTATATTTTGTCTTCGGAAACTTGACTTGGAGGTGAGCTATAGAGTTTCGAAATTGTTTATCTTTGTTTGAAGTTATATCATATGCTGAAATAATAATTACTAGTCATATCTAAATCCTTTACTGACATAAATGGTTTGCTTTTATGAATTTTCAAGAATTTCAACTTGTAATTGTTAATATTGGCCAAAATCCTGTTTTCCTGATGTTGCTTATTATTAAAAAAGATGATATCTCTTAGGCCCGAAAAGATTCTACTCAAGTAGTTGCAAATCTGCAAAGACAGCAGGTTCATTCACGTCTAATTGCGTGTGATTACTTGGAAGCCAACATTGATCTTATTGATGAATTGGTATCAGGGTACGTAAAACAACCATGTTATCCTAATTTTCTCTTATTATGTTTAAGAGTTGATGGATTGCTTAAGAGTTGAATTCTGTCATAAGGTATGAAGACCATTTACTAGCTTTGCATTATGGTAATATGTTGAGGGAATGTATTCGTCATCAAAGCATTGCCAAGTAAGTGATCAAATATCATGCTTCAGTTCTTATTCTATTTCGTGATAAACGATTGAAAGTATTCCTGATTAAAAAAAGAAGAAGAAGAAAGTAATGTTATTGTTTCATCTGCTCATAGATATGTGCTTGAAACGCACTTGTGCAAGTTTTTTGATTACATACAACTTCCAGATTTTGATATTTCATCAGATGCAGCTGCAACTTTCAAGGTCTTATATCTTCCTCTGTCTACTTATCATTTGCACACTATTGAAATAGCATAAAATCGAAATTTTATAAACTACAAGAATACTCGAACATTTTAGCATGTTAGATGATCCAAATGAAAATGTTAACTCACAAGCTATATGAATATCTAAATTGATACAAATTTGTTATAGTTTTTTCACTGGTAATGAATAAACTTCTTTATTTATAATGTATTTTGAATTGCTCAAAAAATTATTTTCTTTCTTTGTGGTAATTGCAGGAGCTATTAACAAGACACAAAGCCACGGTCTCAGAATTTTTGTCTAATAACTATGATTGGGTAAGTTGCTTATAAGTTACATTTATATGACAACATACATTTATCTTAATGGATAATAATATTAAATTTCATCTGTGCTATAGTTTTTCAGAGAATTCAACAATAAGTTGCTGCAATCCCCAACCTATATTACAAGGCGTCAATCTGTTAAGGTAAATCATTATGTTATATAATTCTCATCATTTCTTATTCGTTTTTGGTAGATTGGTAAATGTATAACTTTTGTATTTTGTATAAAACCTCTCATCATTTATTTTATTTCTAGCTTTTGGGAGATATATTGCTTGATCGTTCAAATTCTTCTATAATGGTGCGATATGTGAGCTCAAAAGAAAATCTGATGATTCTTATGAATCTTCTCAGAGTATGTAATTTCATTTTCATAAAATTAACTATTATTTTCTTGTTGTTTTCACGATTAATATCATGATTCAAAAAGTAAATTTAGCTAACCGAGTAAATATATTGTTTTGTTATAGGAATCAAGCAAGCCCATACAACTGGAAGCATTTCATGTCTTTAAGGTATATGGGAATATATTGTTGATTTAAGTTATATTAAGCTTAAGAATGTAAGGCGTAATTAAGGATCATAGTGCCCTTATCTATTACAATAAGCAATAAAATTAGATGTTAATTTATTGTACTTGTATATGACAGTTATTTGCAGCTAACAAAAACAAGCCTCCTGATATCGCAACCATATTGATAGCTAACAGAAGCAAGCTTCTTCGATTATTTAGTAACTTTAAGTTGGATAAAGGTAATCTTTATAACACATTTAAGCAGTTCGCCAGTTCATGTATCGTTTTCAACTTGAACTTTGAAATTACTCGTTTCATTGTTAGCAGAGGATCAACAATTTGAGGCCGACAAAGCTCAAGTGGTTAAGGAGATAGCGGAATTGACACCAAGAGACATTCGATGACAGGCTTAAGTTGAAGAAAATTCGGAATTTTGCTACTAGGTGCTTAGGTTAAAGGAAGTTGTTACCTTCAAATTAATATTCAATTTGTATATATATTCTGTAAGCTATCTCTTCATTGAGGCAGAGTTGTAAATAAAACATCTTACCATGAGATTGATTTCATTTTTTGACTATTTAATTAATTTGAATTCTATAGTAAATAAAACATCTTACAATGATACTACCTTTTAAAAACAGTTCACTAGCTACATTTAACAATATAATATCAATTAGCATGCCTATTGTTTGACCTAGAATTAAGTTAAAACATGTACTTGTAATCGAAGTCGGCGGTAAAAGAAAATAATAAAAGTTAAAAACGTGCTTCAATATGATTAAGGACATTAAGGGCATGTTCGCATTTATTGAGCTGAACTGAACTCTCAACTGATTGAAGCTGAACTGAACTGATTGGAGTTGAACTAAATAGAGTTGAACTGATTGGAGCTGAACTGATTAGATTGGAGCTGAACTAAATAGAGTTGAACTGAATATTTTATGAGAGAATGAAATTGAGAGCTGAATTGATTAAAGCTGAACTTAATTGAACTGAATTGAAATTAAGCGTCAATTTAAAATGATTTAACTTACCGCGATCAAAAAGAGATTCATTCACAAATCTACACTAACCTTCTAAAAATCAAACTAAGATAGTGGTGTAAATTGACTATATTGTTGAGAATCTTGAGATGCTCTTTCTAATTAATTAGCAAATCAAATTTGATCATCTTTTGGATTTGTAACCTAAACTTTCTTCTGAATTAATTAGCAATCACTTCAAACTTTCAAAGTCAGACTTCAGCAATTTTACTTGAGCTTCCCCTGCCTTCTCATTCAATCTATCAAGATCAATTCACAGAGTTTTACAGGTAGTTTCTTTATCCCCCAACTCAAACTATTCAAAATTTAATTCAATTTCTTGCTCATTTACATCACTTAATGGTGGAACTACAACTTTTCGAGTTGTAATTTTGTGTTTATCAACGTTTTGCAGTATAAAGTTTTTAGCTTTGCTGTAAGAAAGTTCAACTTCATGGGTATTGCATAATGCATACCACCTGTTTGATAAAATGACAAAATGAATCATTGTAATTTGATTTATGTACCCATTTGACTCTTCAATGATATTTTTCTGAGATACCCGAATTGAAAACCTGTAGAATCACATTTTCATCAAAATTATTACTCCATTTTGCTGAATAATTTGATTAATGTTTGTTGTAATTTGTAAAGATAGTTCATTTTCCAATATTATGCACTATACCTCTATATTTATTTGGATAGATTCATAAAATGCTTATTGTTGGCTGTAAAGAATGATATTGATCTCTTTTTTCTTTTCTATTGTAGTTGCTGCAATAATTTTGGGGGTGAATGAACTAAAAAAGGAGTAGAGATGGTGATGTGTTATCCTTCAACACCTGGAAAGCTGGCAGTGACTATGGGATGCTTTCTTGGTGGTATTTCATTATTTGTTGTTGGTGTACATTATTCTTACAAGAATGTTGCTCCGCAGCAAGCTCGAACGAAAGCTCGAAGCGATTTTGTTAGGGAGCATCTTAGGAAGAAGCATGGCTTTGGTGAGAAGAAAAAATGAGGCAGAGTGCCTTTTGCTTAATTTACTAGTTCTGTTTTTTTCCCATATAAACATGATGATTATGTTGATTAATGGTAGCCTTACTTTTGATGCAAGAATCAAAATTAAAATTTTCGCCTTGTAATCTTTGATTGAGTTTTGAGTGGAAGTTCCATTCGAATACACAATGTGATTATTCACTAAGGTTTAGCTTTTAGTAGTAAAGACTGAAGATTTTGTTTCAGGCTTTCAGCTTTACATACTTTTATATTCACTGATGGATGAAGAGTGGTGCCATGGATGTTGTAGGGTTCAGAGAAACCTCACTAGTGACATGGTTTGCAATTTTGTTTTGGTACTATGATTGTTGTACGGACAGGAGAGGTGGGAAGATTAGTGATTCAGTTATGAAAAAGTGTAGCATGCCTTCTCAAATTGGTATGCTGAACTAAATGGTTGTTGGAGTTGGGTTCTCTGCAATGAGCTGCACAAGCATAGTTTCTGCTCTTTTGGGTTGAGCTCACAAGATATGTGGATCACAGATGATTCAAAAGGACGCAGTACTAAATGGAAATGCATCAACAATCAGAAAGAGCAGAAACTCTCTGCGAAAGAGAGTTATCTGCTAAAGATGATCTATCATTTTTGAAGCTCGAGGTATATCTTAATGGCTATTGGTATTTGTGTCCAACCAAGAGGTTGGGATCAGTAATATTTGATGCTCTTAAGTGGTTCAAGTGCCTACTTTATGCAGTAGACATAATGGGCACATAAAGTCATGAGTCATGAAGGTACAGTCTCTGTCTTGATAGAAGATTTAAGATTGTTGAAAAAGCCAATACTTTAGGTAATGGCAGATAAGACCCCAGATTTGTTCTTACTTTCTTGTGATATTAGAAGAAATAGCTCAGAGCTGGTTCTTGCTAGGGGGTTATGTAATGGAAGAGGAAATGAAGAAGAAAGCATTGGGTAGTGCCCTTGTTTTCCTTTCCTGTATATTAATATAAGAAGTGGGAATACAATCGTTTATATTCTTTGACTCCTGCATACTCTAATACCTCTTGAATCATTGCTTCTTAATAATGAGAAACAGTCCTGGTTATAAGGAAAGTATATCAGACTTCTGGACAATATAACTATCAATAACTATGCCAGGGCTGAGCTGTTAATGAGAGCATTGCCTGTTTTTATGCTAGATTGCTTGCTATTATTGTCAGATTTAGTTTGATACTTGTAGGGCTTATTGATGTATTTTTATTTTATTTTATTTTTTACACTGGTTAGATTGATGAATGAGCAATATATTATCAAAGTTTGTTTTTCAATTCTGTGTTATTTATGGAGCATCTATTTCAGCTTCCCTCCCCCTCAGCGCCTCAAGTGACACTGCATCTGGCATCCCTCTGCTAACAAATTACAAATGAATGTGTTATGCATAGGTTCAGATGCAAAAGGTATCAGAGGAATGATAGACATTTCATATGAATTTCAGTTCTCGAGTCCACTGACATTAGAATTTTAATTAACTTTGGAGTATACATAGAAACATTTGGATATTCCCTAACAAGTTAGTGATCATCAAAAAACTAGCATCTTCTGTGCACAAATTCGGCCAAAAAATACAGGTGCTGAAGTCTGTAGGTATAAAAACCTCACTGATTAAACTTTCAAATCCACTCACAGACAATCACATTGGCATTTTTATAGATGTTTTTGGATGTTATTTTGACAAAGAGAGTAGAAAATCACTGATTTACTCATGGTATCTGTGCTTTTCATTGATTAAAACATTATTCAGGTTTTCACTGATTGATCTGCACAGACATTCTCTCCGACTTTCTACCACACCCATTCTTTCAGGATATTATGTGGAGTTCATTTTCTCTCTGTTTTAACCCTGTTTTTCAGAATCTCTCACCATGTTTTCATTTTGTGATGTCCTTTTGAATCCAAAGAAGTTGAAGAAAAAGCTGGATATGAGGGTGGCTTGAAGATTTTTCAGTATGGGCTTTAAACAACTTCATTTCTAAGTGGCTTCTTTACAAGGGTGTTCAAGGGGTTTATAAAAGAGTGTATCATCTTTGTCTTTGTCCTTGTCTGATTCGAACCTTGTGGCAATCAAGGTGTATCACGAAATACTTACATAAAACTATGGCAGGTAATTAGTCATATTGCCCTTTTGAATCATATTTTTGAGAGTAAGAACAAAATGTTATAAACATCTTGAATATTAAAGTAGACCAGAGTAGCCTGCAGCTCGATTAGGCACCCCCAATAAAAAGTTGTATCTGTAATGCCTGTGAAAATAGCCCTTAGCAGTGGCACCGTCTGTGTTATGTTGGTGATAGGCTGGTTAGAAAGGTTTCCAAACAATGGATTGGAGTAATATTGTTCGTTAGTATAATGTTGGGGGGGGGGGGGGGAAACCAACATAATTAGTGCATTTTAATCCATTGTTACTGTCCTGATATGCAATGGTGGCGGTTTAGGATATGCCTTAACTGTAGTTGGGTGGTTGTGAATGCTATTGATTGAACCTCTTAGATTATTACTGATGTTTGCTGTTTATTTCAGTTAAGCTACTTGATAAAAAAAAAAAATTAAAAAAAAAAAGGATTGAAATTGTCATAAGATAATTTGTGTTAATTCGAGTATCTTGTATAATGGACTGTTGATACTCCTGATCACTTGTGCTCATCTCCTCTCTCTCAAGTCTCAACTTGGAATGACAATATTTCCTCACATTGGTTTCTGCTTCCAAAGATGTAATCTGAACTAAATTTATTGGGAAGATTGTCACACCCTATCCTGGTTGGCTACTTAGGATATGCTGGGCAGGTGAGAAACTTTTTCTAGTGTGTGAATATATGGTCAAAGACTCAAAGGAAGCTTGAATAATCTGTTCAAAAGTAATCAATTTATTTAACCAGTTGATTAAATTATCAGTTTATTACACTATCATAATTCATGCACATAATTTTTTTGATCAATGCTCCCTTGATATTTTCAGGGTATTCCTCTGGAGATGGACTTAGTTGAAACGCTGAAGCGAAGGTTTGAGAGCAGCTGAAGGCTCTTCTTTTTTTTATTTACTTAGGAAGTTCACACAAAACTTTGCTGGACCAGGTCTTCAAATGTACTTCTGATAAGGTAAAAAAAAATATTGTGCATATGTTTAAGCTTTTATAGTAATATTGCTGGAAATTATCTTAAGGAATAAATGACAGTTTGAAAGAGTATATTTTGTGTATTGACTGATCAAACCTTTTGTTCAACCTGTCTAACTCGAGAATTATTGGCATATTTCAAATAATCCGTGGCTGACTTATTAGTTCTCACTCTTTGATCAAGCCCCAAATTACACTCCAAGGTTATCAGTTTTTGACTTAGGAAAGTTGAGACCAGAAGACTCAGATCTCCACAACACGTTTTTTTTTTTTTTTAATCCCTGATCTCGAGTATGTAGAAATTGATTTATGTTGTTTCTACATGTTTCTCAATCTTTGCATGACAAAATTTGTAAAGGTCTTTTGATATTCCCAAATCAAATTAAACGAATTTGATATTGTTAACACCACTAGTTGTGTACTTGTCAATTGTAATTTGATTGTAATTCTACTTTTGACTTGTAGATATCTAAAACCCCTCCAAAATATTCTTGACAAGGGAAAATTGATCATACATTGTGGTCTCTTTACTGGAATTGCCAAAAAAAATATGTGCTCTGTATATGCTAGAAAATTCACAATTTAATAAAAGTTGTGGTTCTTATAGAGTATTTAGTTATTGTTTTTATTATTATAAGCATCATTTTGATAAAGTGATTCGAAGATACGAAGAAAGTTCATGCAGACACTAATAAATCAGGTCAAATTCAACTAGGTTAGCCAAAATAATCAAGACATTGATGTCTATCTGTGTTTTACTCCTGAACTAGATGTACTCAATTAGGGGAAAATCGGTCAACCAACAGTCCAATATGACGCGTTGTCAAGTCTTCTAATTAACACTAGTCACAGATTGTGACCATAGTAAAGTGAATATTTCCTTAAATGGAAATTCATCTTCATGACTGTATGGTTAAATGTCTATTACTACTTTCCTAAAATAGCTTGAAAGAATTCATCTTACTTCTGTTCCATTCTCTCTTTTGCTATCAGAGTGCATTGTACCCTGAGACTGCAAGAAAGTGTGTTCATTTATTGCTAAGAATTTGAAGGTACGAAGAAAGTTCATGCTTACAAATAAATCAGGTCAAATTCATCAAGGTAGCCAAAATAATCAAGTCATTGAGTCTATCTATGGTTTACTTCTAAACTGAAGTTACTCAATCAGGGAAAAATCAGTCAACTAATATGACCCTTTATTCAATTCTTCTAATTAACACTAGTCACTGATTGTGACCATAGTAAACTGAATATTTCCTTAAATGGAAGTCCATCTTTATGACTGTATGGTTTGATGTCTATTTCTACTTTCCTAAAGTAGCTTCAAATAATTATGTCCATCTCTTTTGCTATCAGAGCGCATTGTATTCTGAGATTGCAAGTATGAGTATGTTTTACTGCTCATTATTTCTAGTACTATATATAATTCTATACTTCATTGTAAGCTTCTCAACTTCATCTCCTTTGCTTCACTTTATTTCAGTAGTGATTCATTCTTCTTCTTGTTTTGTGTAACATCATGTTGTCTTGTTTGTATGGTGTTTTAAAAAGAAAAGAATTGGAGCAGAAAGCACCAGATAGTGAGATGGGAAATTCCAGCAGTAGCTTGAGGGTATTCCGATACAATGAGCTTAAAGAGGCCACCAAGAACTTCAGCTGGAAGAGGCGTCTCTCTGATAGACAAGTGTACAAGGGCTTTATGAACAAGGTAGTTCTTGCTCCGTCATCATCTTCTTCCACCTCGAAAATCTTTGTGGTTATCAAGGAATATGTTGATAGTATTCAAGATAAAAATTGGCAGGTAATTATTTAGCAATACAGAAAACCTCTTATTGTAATTTTCAGATTGTTGCTACATTTTTGGATGAATGGAATGAGTAGATTTGATCAATCTAATTGTTTTTTCGATTTCTTCTGTACATAATGTAGGATGAACTGAACTTCTTGGGAAAACTTTCTCACCCAAACTTGGTTCGCCTATTAGGATATTGCTGGACAAAGCAACAACAACTCTTCTTAGTGTCTGAATATATGCCCAAAGGGAGCTTGATAATCATTTGATCAATGGTAAGCAGTTGAAATATTACGAAGTATTACTATGCTTATTAGTAAAGTTTTAGGGTGTTGGTGCCGAAGAGTTTGATCAAATTTCGTGTACATCAATTTATGGCATTCTGTACACCCAAAATATGTTACTCCCAACGTTTCTTATTACAAGGCATGCTGATCAATGTCGTCCAGCTAATAAATTTGGATTTTAATTCCTCTGCAGGTACACTTAGTTGGGATCAGCGGATGAACATAGCTTTGGGTGTAGCTCAAGGCCTAGCCTTTTTGAATAGTTTTTCCGACATACCATGGGTGTACGACTTCTTTAGGCCCTCAAGAATACTTCTTGATCAGGTACAAAAAAATTAAAGTATGATAATATACCAGTTTGGATTCTGTATTGTGGTTATAGTCAATATAGTGTGAAGATCATTATGATATCATCTAATGATAAAAATAAGTTGAAAATGTATGCAAACTTTATGGTATAATATGTAACTTTCCTGGTTCTTCTCGTTGTGATCGTCCAGGATTATAATGCAAAGATATCAGTCTTTGGCTTACCTAGAAGGGAAGAAAACTCGGAAAACCACATTTCTTATTTTAAAGGTCCAGAGTATTTTTTTCCAGATTTCTTAAATAGTAAGTATTGTTTTTCAATGTGTAAATCGCAGTCTTTGCATTTCCTAATTCGTTTCGTATTTCCTTGTACTTACTAAACTTATGTAATTTGTCTGATTGTAAAACTGCAGCAGGCTGGAGAACAAATCATAGCGTTGTGTATAGTTTTGGGGTGCTATTATATATGATGCTAATAGGCATTCATCGTGCTAAAGATACAAATTGGGAGTATTGGATCGAGCAGCTCTCAGTCTCCAACAAGGCACAACTCGAGAAAATTATTGACCCGTGTTTGAAGGGACAATGTACGCTTGAAGTAGCTATGAAGGTAGCTCAATATACTAGCAATTGCCTCAGTGTGCGGCCTGCAAAGAGTGCAAACCGTCCGTCTATGCAGGAGGTAGCATCTGAGTTTGCTCAACTGCTGAAAGCAGCACCTAATAGCTATGGTGATTCAAAGTAGTAGCTTAATAAGTATCCCATGGTTGTACATAGGTGGTTCGATAATTGGTCCTGAAACGTTCAGAATCATAAATATTTTAAAGCATCAGATTAAAGGTAGTTTCATAAGGGATCATTACTATAATGAAATGCATCAACAAACAGTAAGATTACTCACTGCGGAAGTGGATTTTTTGCTTATAATTTTCTCTCATGTTGGAAGCTCAAGGAATATCTACATGGCTATCATCAGTTCCCGGGTTTAACCAAGAAGTCGGGAGAAGAAATATTTGATGCTCTTAAGTGGTTCAAGTGCCGTGACAGAATAGCACAGAATGACAGAAAGTCATAGATGTAATCTTTGTCTTGATAGAAGCTTTAAGATTTGTCGAAAAGCCATTACTTTAGGTATGGCTGATAAGACCTCAGCTTTGTGTTTTGCTTTCTTGTGA
Organism: Chenopodium album; assembly: GCF_948465745.1. NCBI lineage: Eukaryota > Viridiplantae > Streptophyta > Magnoliopsida > Caryophyllales > Amaranthaceae > Chenopodium > Chenopodium album. Next base: position 39,961,676 of record NC_137855.1, read on the forward strand.
TATTAATGAAGAATTATCTCAGACCATGGTTTTTGCTAGAAACAGATGGTTTGAGCTTTACAGCATTATGTTTCAAATCATTGTTAGTGTAATGAAAGTGGAAATAAAGAAGAAATCATTTATATTCTTTGACTCTTGCATACTTCAATACATCTATTGAATCATTGTTGCTTGATAATAATTTTTTGCAGAAAAAAAGTTCTAGTTATAGGGAAAGTATAGCAGACTTTTGCACCAGTATAACTATGCCAGGAGGCCTAGGACTGAGCCGTTTGTACGAGCAGTCGAGCATTGCCTGTTTATATGCTCGATTGCTTGCCAATATTCAATAGTAATTCATTTCCTTTGCTTCACTTTATTTCAGTAGTGATTCATTCTTCTTGTTTTGTGTAACATCATGTTGTCTTGTTTGTATGGTGCTTTAAAAAGAAAAGAATTGGAGCGGAAAGCACCAGAGTGTGAGGTAGGAGATTCCAGCAGTAGCCTGAGGGTATTCAAATACAATGAGCTTAAAGAGGCCACCAAGAACTTCAGCTCGAAGAGGCGTCTCTCTGATGCACAAGTGTACAAGCTAAGGGCTTTATGAAAGAGGCGGTTCTTGCTCCATCATCATCTTCTTCCACCTCGAAAATTCTTGTGGTAGTCAAGGAATATGATGACAGTATTCAAGATAAAAATTGGCATTTGCAATACAGAAAACCTCTTATTGTAATTAAAGTATGATAATATAACAGTTTGGATTCTGTATTGTAGTTATATAGTGTGAAGATCATTATGATATCATCTAATGAAAAAAACTAGTTGAAATGTATGCAAAATTTATGGTATAAGTATGTAACTTTTCTGGTTCTCCTCCTTGTGATCAACCAGGATTATAATGCAAAGATATCAGTTTTTGGCTTACCAAAAATCCCAAGGGAAGAAAACCTGGAAGACCACACCTCTTAGTTTAAAGGTTTAGAGTATTTTTCTTCAGATTTCTTAAATATTACGTATTGTTGTTTTTCCATGTCTAAATCGCGGTCTTTGCATACCTTGTATGGCGCGCAGGCCTTCTCAAAATAATTTGTTTAACATCGGATTGTAGTTTAAACTATACACAAATTATTTATGATTGAATCTTGTAAGGCGCGTTAAATAGCTAATGCCTAATGCCTTATAAACAAAATGAAAAATTGTATACCCATCACATTTTTTTTTAATTGGTATACCCATCATATTAGACAAATCTATCATACGTATTATTAATTAATTATCTCTCAATTATCATGAACAAATCATACGTACTATTATATTAGACAACTCATACGTACTTGCTTAACCAGCACACCATATTAGACAAATCATACGTATTATTAATTAATTTTCTCTCAATTATCATGAACAAGAAAATCCAAAAAGACTTAATAGCCATCAGCTACCTCTATAAATTAATATATCATGTTACTCCCGAATTTCGACAAACTTAAATATACATTAACAATTAAACAAGTTGAAAGTTAGTAATTATATTAGATTTAAAATTTGATTATTTCTGCTATAAAAGGACGTATCATTTGCCATGCTAAGACCATCACAATCTAATCATCTCATAATTTAAAGTCTTGATCAAATCAAAGAAAGATAATTATGTCACCTAGTAAAATTATAGCATGCCTCTGTCTTCTAACAGTTGCTAACTATGTTGCTTATGCTACTGATCCAACTCAGCTTCAAGATTTTTGCGTTGGGGTTAATAACCCCATTGATGGATGTAATTTTCTAACTCTATCTTTGTTTATATTTACATATATTATACGTTAATTAGCTTGATATAAGTATAATACTGGAAGGAAATCTCGGGTTACAAAGATATGTCCTAATCACGTTAGAAAATCTCAAAAGATAATTCACACAATATATCTTTGTGTAGCAGAATATCTATTGTAAATTCTATCAAATATCAATATGTAGTGGTTTTTCAGTGCGGCTGGTCACATGGTGCGGTAGGGTTACTTGTATTCTGGGGTTATTTGTAGGGTTACTTGTATTCTGGGGTTAGTTGTATGGGTTACTTGTATTTTGAGTAACCCCTACAATTAACCCTAGACCAAACCAGTAACACCCTATTAGTAACCCCTAACCAAAACCAGTAACACCCATACAAGTAACCCCTGAATACAAATAACACCAACAAATAACTCCTGCAGTACCATGTGGCCAGCCGCATATATACAAAAATTTGTGGATTAGATATCAAATTTATTAGTAATATAATGTTGTGTCAAAAAAAGTTTATTAGCAATGGGATCAAGTCATATATACTAAAAGTACGTACTAATAATGGTTTGATCTTGTTATGTTAACATGCAGTGTTTGTGAATGGATTGTATTGTAAGAATCCCATGAAAGTAGAGCCAGAGGATTTCTACTTTAAAGGGATTGACAAGAGAAGAAACACAAACAACCAAGTTGGTTCAAATGTTACGCGAGTCACTGCAGCTACCATTCCAGGGCTTAACACACTTGGTGTGTCAATTGCTAGGATTGATTTTGCACCATTCGGTGTAAACACTCCTCACACACATCCTCGTGCTACCGAGCTAATCACTGTTCTTGAAGGAACAATCTATGCTGGTTTCGTAACCTCTAACCTTGCCAATGGCGACAACAAAGTATTCGCCAAGGTGCTTCACAAAGGAGACATATATGTTTTCCCACAAGGGCTAATTCATTTTGAGGCGAATCTTGGAAAAACACCGGCAGTTGCCCTTTCTTCTTTCAGCAGCCAAAACCCGGGTGCAGTCACTATTGCTGCTGCTATGTTTGGTTCTAAGCCATCTATTGATGTTGGTGTTCTTGCTAGGTCTTTCCAACTTGATGCTAAAATAGTAAAGAAGCTTCAGTCGCTTAGATTTGGATAAGTCCCTAATTTCTTGCTGATTTTGGGAGCTCTACTCAACTACATATTTTTAAATTTTTATGTGATTATATTGTTGTTTCATTCTTGTATAATAAATTAATCACAATTTGTGTGGTCTTGTTTTTCATTTAATAAAAAACATTTAAATTGAGAAACCTCTGTTTTTTTTGTTTGATTGTACATGGATAATAGTCTTCAATTTTGGGATTGTTTGACATATTTTCGCCCGGAAAAAAAAATTGCTCAGATGTTTATCATGGTCCCTAATACTCCCCGGGAGTCCAGTTGGCTGGATGGAACCATCCGATTTACCTTAAAACGGACAATTTAACCTTTCGAAATTTGCACCGATTTCGTGAACTCAACCTTACCAAGGACGATTTTGACAACATATGATAGTCATATATGGTTCCAAACAGCATTATATGACCCTAAGATGTATCTCTTAGAGTCTCAAGACTTTTCGCCACCGGATCTCGTAACATCAAAAATACCTCAAAAAGCATGGATAGCCTTCAAATTTGAGATTTTTTTGACCCGGAAATAAAAATTGCCCAGATGTTTACTATTGTCCCTACTACCCTCCGGGAGTCCAAGTGAGTGGGTAATTAAAACAGTCAATGTACCGGTTTGAAACTTGCACCGATTTCGTGAACTCAAGTCTACCACGAACATTTTTGACAACATGTAATGGTCATATATGGTTCCAAACGGCATTATATGACCCTGAGATGTATCCCCTAAGGTTTCAAGACTTTTCGCCACCGAGTCCCGTAACATCAAAAATTCCTTAAAAAGCGTGGATAATAGCCTTCAATTTTGGGATTTTTTGACCTTTTTCGCCCAAAAATAAAAACTGCCCAGATGTTTACCATGGTGCCTAATATCCTCCGGGAGTCCAATTGGGTGCGTGGAACCATCCAATTTGCCTTAAAACGGTCAATGTACATGTTTGAAACTCGCACCGATTTCGTGAACTCAAGCCTACCATGGACATTTTTGACAACTTATAATGGTCATACATGATTTCAAACTGCATTATATGACCCTGACATATATCCCCATTTCTTAAGACTTTTCGCCACCAGGTCCCGTTACATCAAAAATTCCTAAAAAAGCGTGGATAATAGCCTTCAACTTTGGGATATTTTGACCTTTTTTTGCCCAAAAATAAAATTTGCTCAGATGTTTACCATGGTCCCTAATACCCTACGGGAGTCTAATTGGGTGGGTGAAACCATCCAATTTGCCATAAAAAAGTCAATTTACTCGTTCGAAACTTGCACCGATTTCGTGAACTCAACACTACCACGGACATGTATGACAACATATAATAGTCATATATGGTTCCAAACGAAATTATATGACCCTGAGATGTATCCCCTAAGGTCTCAAGACTTTTCTCCACCAGCTCCCGTAACATCAAAAATTTCTTAAAAAGCATAGATAATAGCCTTCAATTTTGGGATTTTTTGACCTTTTTTCGCCCGGAAATAAAAATAGCCCAGATGTTTACAATGGTCCCCAATACCCTCCAGGAGTCCAATTAGATGGGTGGAACCATCAAATTTGCCTTATAATGTCCAATACACCCGTTTGAAACTTGCAACGATTTCGTGAACTCAAGCCTACCACGGACATTTTTGACATTATATAATGGTCATATATGGTTCCAAACGGCATTATATGACCCTGAGATGTATCCCTTAAGGTTTCAAGACTTTTCGCCACCGGATCCCGTAACATAAAAAATTACTCAAAAAACGTGGATAATAGCCTTCAATTTTGGGATTTTTTGACATTTTTTCGCCCAGAATAAAAATTGTCCAGATGTTTACCATGATCCCTAATATCATCCGGGAGTCCAATTGAGTTGGTGAAATCATCCAATTTGCCTTAAAACGGTCAATGTACCTGTTCGAAACTTGCACTGATTTCGTGAACTCAACACTACCACAGACATGTTTGACAACATATAATAGTCATATATGGTTACAAACGGAATTATATGACCCCGAGATGTATCCCCTAAGGTCTCAAGACTTTTCTCCACCAGGACCCGTAACATCAAAAATTTCTCTAAAATCATGGATAATAGCCTTCAATTTTGGGATTATTTCACCTTTTTTCGCCCGGAAATAAAAATTTCCCAGATGTTTAGAATGGTCCCCAATACCCTCCGGGAGTCCAATTAGGTGGGTGGAACCATAAAATTTGCCTTAAAATGGTCAATATACCCGTTTGAAACTTGCAACGATTTTGTGAACTCAGCCTACCACGGACATTTTGACAACATATATGGTTCCAAAAGGCATAATATGACCCTGAGATGTATCTCCTAAGGTTTCAAGACTTTTCGCCACCAGATCCCGTATCATCAAAAATTCCTCAAAAAACGTGGATAATAACCTTCAATTTTGGGATTTTTTGACATTTTTTCGCCCACAATAAAAATTGTCCAGATGTTTACCATGACCCCTAATATCATCCGGGAGTCCAATTGAGTTGGTGAAATCATCCAATTTGCCTTAAAACGGTCAATTTACCCGTTCGAACCTTGCACCGATAACGTGAACTCAAGCCTACCACGGACATTTTTTAGAACAGATGATGGTCATATACGGTTCCAAACGGCATTATATGACCTTGAAATGTATCTCCAAGGGTCTCAAGACTTTTCGCCACCGGATCCCGGAGCATAAAAAATTCCTCAAAAAGCGTGGATAATTGCCTTCAATTTTGGGATTTTTTTTACCTTTTTTCGCCCGGAAATAAAAATTGCCCAGATTTTTATCATGATCCCTAATACTCTTCGGGAGTCTAAATGGGTGGGTGGAACCATAAGATTTGCCTTAAACCAGTCAATGTACCTGTTCGAAACTTGAACCGATTTCGTGAACTCAAACCTACCACGGACATTTTTGACAGCATATAATGGTCTTATATAGTTCCAAACGGCATTATATGACCCCGAGATGTATCCCCTAAGGTCTCAAGACCATTCACCGCCGTATCCCGTAACATCAAAAATTCCTCAAAAAGCGTGGATAATAGCCATCAATTTTAGGATTTTTTGACCTTTTTTCGCCCGGAAATAAAAATTGTCAAAATGTTTACCATGACCCCTAATACCCTCCCGGAGTGCAATGGAGTTGGTGGAATTATCCAATAATCCGCCTTAAAACAATCAATTTACCCGTTCGAAACTCGCACCGATTTCGTGAAATCAAGCTTACCACAGACATTTTTGACAACTTATAATGGTCATGTATGGTTCCAAACGGAATTATACGATCCTGAGATGTATCTCCAAGGGTCTCAAGACTTTTTGCCACCGGATCCCGTAACATCAAAAATTCCTCAAAAGGCGTGGATACAATAGCCTTCAATTTTGGGATTTTTGACCTTATTTCGCCCAAAAATAAAATTGCACAGATGTTTATCATGGTCCCTAATACCCTGCGGGAGTCCAATTGGGTGGGTGGAATCATCCAATATGCCTTAAAACGATCAATGTACTTGTTTGAAACTTGCAACGAAATCGTTAACTCAAGCTTACCACGGACATTTTTGACAGCATATAATGGTCATATATGGTTCCAAACGTAATTATATGACCCTGAGATGTATGCCCTAGGGTCTGAAGACTTTTCGCCACCGTATCCCGTAACATCCAAAATTCCTTAAAAAGCGTGGATTAATAGCCTTCAATTTTGGGATTTTTTGACCTTTTTTCGCACGAAAATTAAAATTGCCCAGATGCTTACTTTGGTTCCTGATACCCTTCGGAAGTCTAATTGGTTGGGTGGAACCATGGAAATTGCTTTATAACGGTTAATTTACCCGTTCAAAACTTGCATCGATTTCCTAAACTCAAGCCTAACACGGACATTTTTGACAACATATAATGGTAATATATGGTTCTAAACGGAATTATATGACCCTGAGATGTATCCTCTAAGTTTTCAAGACTTTTCATCACCGATTCCTGTAACATCTAAAATTCCTCAAAAAGCGTGGATAATAACCTTCAATTTTGGGATTTATTTACCTTTAATTTCCTGGAAATTGCCTGGATGTTTACCAAGGTCCCTAATACCCTCTGGGAGTCCAATTGGGTGGGTGGAACCATCCAATTTGCCGTAAAACAGTTGATTTATCCGTTCGAAACTTGCTCTGATTTCATTAACTCAAACTTACCACGGACATTTTTGACAACATATAATGGTCATATATGGTTCCTAAAGGTATTATATGATCCTGATATGTTTCCCCTAAGGCCTCAAGACTTTTCGCCATCGGGTCCCGTAACATCAAAAATTCCTAAAAAACGTGGATTACAGCCTTCAATTTTGGGATTTTTTGACCTTTTTTCGCCCGGAAATAAAAATTGCCCAGATGTTTACCACGGTCCCTAATGCCCTACGCAAGTCTAATTGGGTGGGTGGAACCATCCAATTTGCCTTAAAATGCTTAATGTACCTGTTCGAAACTTGCACCAATTTCGTGAACTCAAGCCTACCATGGACATTTTTGACAGGTTATAATGGTGTTATATATGGTTTAAATGGCATTATATGACCCTGACATGTATCCCATATGTCTCAAGACTTTTCGCCACCAGGTCCCGTACATGAAAAATTACTCAAAAAGCGTGGATAAATCATTTAAATTTGGGATGTTTGACCTTTATTCGCCCGTAAATAAAAATTGATTAGATGTTTTCCAAGGTCCCTAATACCCTCCGGGAGTCCAATTGGGTGGGTGGAACCATCCAATTTGCCTTAAAACAATTAATTTATCCGTTCAAAACTTGCACCGATTTCGTGAACTCAAGCTTACCACGGACACTTTTGACAACATATAATGGTCATATATGCTTCCAAACGGAATTATATGACCCTGAGATTTATCCCCTAGGGTGTTAAGACTTTTCGCCACCGGCTCCCGGAACATCTAAAATTCCTCAAAAATCGTATTTAATAGCCTTCAATTTTGGGATTTTTTGACCTTTTTTCGCTCGGAAATAAAAATTGCCCATATGTTTATCATGGTCCCTAATACCCTCCGGGAGTCCAATTGAGTGGGTGGAACCATGCAATTTGCCTTAAACAATCATTTACCCGTTCAAAACTTGTATTGATTCCCTGAACTCAAGCCTTCCACAAACATTTTTGACAACATTAAATGGTAATATATGGTTCTAAACGACATTATATGACCCTGAGATGTATCCTCAAGGGTCTCAAGACTTTTCTCTATTGGGTTCCGTAACATCAAAAATTTCTCAAAAAGTGTGGATAATAGCCTTCAATTTTGGAATTTTTTGACTTTTTTTTCTCCTGGAAATAAAAATTTCCCAGATGTTTACAATGGTCCCTTAATTCCTGCGGGAGTCCAAATGTGTGGGTGGAACCATCCAATTTGCCTTAAAACGGTCAATTTATCCGTTCAAACCTTACACCGATTTCGTGAACTCAAGCATACCACGGATACTTTTGACAAGATATAATGGTCATATATGGTTCCAAACGGAATTATATGACCCTAAGATGTATCTCCTAGGATGTTAAGGTTTTATGGCACCGGATCCCAAAACATCAAAAATTCCTCAAAAAGTGTGTTTAATAGCCTTCAATTTTGGGATTTTTTGATCTTTTTTCGCCTGGAAATAAAAATTGCCCAGATGTTTATCATGGTCCCTAATACCCTCCGGGAGTTCAATTAGGTGGGTGGAAGGCTGTGGAACCATGCATTTTGTCTTAAAACAAACGGTCAATTTACCCGTTCAATACTTGCATCGATTTCGTGAACTCAAGCCTACCACGGACATTTTTTACAATACATAATGGTAGTATTTGGTTCCAAACGGCATTAGATGACCCTCAGATGTATCTCCAAGGGTTTCAAGACTTTTCTCTACCGGGTCCCGTAACATTAAAAAATTCTTAAAAAGCTTGGATAATAGCCTTCAATTTTGGGATTTTTTGACCTTTTTTCGCCTGGAAATAAAAATTTCCTAGATGTTTACCATGGTCCCGTGAACTAGAGCCTACCAAGAAAATTTTTGACTACATATAATGGTAATATATGGTTCCAAACGGCATTATATGACCCTGAGATGTATCTCTTAGGGTTTCTAGACTTTTCTCCACCGGCATTATATTTATCAAATCAGTTAATACAATCAACAAAGATTTGGATTGTTTAGTTGTGTAATTATATTCAAGCCTATACTGATTTTTACTTAAACTCTTAAGATGGTTATGTAAGTTTTGAAGACTTATGTAAGACTTGTGAGTTACTTGTAATATTAAGGTTGTATTTTTTAAGCCTTATTGGTGATATGGTTCACTGACCACTAGCCTGTTATGATTAAAAAAAAATTAAAAGAAAAAGGAAATTTTGATTTTTAACACCACAAAAAAGCGAAAAAATGGTTTTTAACACTAAAAAAATAATAATAATAATAACACCACAAAATTATTAAAAATTTGGATATTACCACCACTTAACAATTGCCGTCCAAATTTCCGTTAAGTGGGATCCATTTTGCCACGTGTCGCTATATTATTAGTTTAGACAAAAAAAATTAAAAAAAAAAACAAAATCCCTAAAACTAACCCAACCACCACAGAACCACCCCCGGCGGCGCACAACCACCACATCCTCAACCTAACCCTCTCGTTTTAGGCCCTAGCTACCGGAAAAGCGCCGCCCTTCCTTTCCCAATCCCCACATCTGATCAACAGTTCCCGGCGGCCACCAAAACGGCCGTTCGTTTTTCAAGCAACCCAAAAAACGAACGGCCATAAACGCTACTTATGGTCGAAATCAACCGGTTTAAGGTCGAAATCAACCATTTCGGCCTTGATCCGACCGATTTCGACCACTAGCGGTCGTTTGTTGTGGTTGTTTTTAAGGGTTATGGAAAACGGCGGCAACAGCGGCTTGTTTTTGGTGGTCGTTGGGGAGGGCTGTCGGTTTGGGGATGAGGAAAAGGGAGGGAGCGAATTTTTCCGGTTGCTTGGGCTGGAAACGGGGCTGTCAAGGTGAGAGGATAGTGCTGGCTGGTTGCCGGCGGTGGGGCTAACGATGGGGGTTGGGTGGCTGGGGTAGTTTTAGGGTTTTTGTTTTTTTTTATTTTTTTTTTAATATTTTGGACCAATTATATGCTGACATGTGGCATCGTAGGTCCCACTAACGTATTTCATCCATAAATCGGTTAAGTGATGGTAAAAGCCATTTTTTGGTTTTTTTTTGTGGTGTTAAAATAAAAGTTTTTTTTTTGTAGTGTTAAAAACCATTTTTTGGTTTTTTTGTGGTGTTAAAAATCAAAATTTTCTAAAAAAAATGACATTTTATACTAATTTAATGTTCAAAATGGATCCAAACTAGCTACTCCTAAATCATACCAAGAAGTATTAGACTTTATGAAAATTAGGGTTGAATTTGACTCGTCCTAAACCCAAATCGAAAACTGATCATTCACCAACTTCATGCCCTAATGGTGGAGACTGGAGAGAAGCATAATTCATTATACAAAGTCTTTAATTCTTTATATGAATCCATTAACAAATGTATCAAAAAGATTAAACTTTCTTAAATGGAATTGATATAACCACTTTCCTTTATTTTGGTAAGAAACCAGTGAATCAGTTAAAGCTTAGAGGTAAGATTACTTCTTAAAAGGTTTCGTACTTCCTTTAACTTTAAGCTAACACACCACCTTAGAGTTGAATTTGTTCAAACAAACATGGACTGGAGTTTAGCATGTTCAAGATGCAACATTTTTTGGTTCAAACGATCTTTTTTAGTTGGATGATCCACATATAATTCATACGTACTAATCCGTGTATACCCTGTTATATTGCTCATCAGCTATCAAAGAACATAGGAATGATATAGGAGGCCAAAGTTTAACTAGAGGCAACATAAATATAAAAGCATCACTACACATTACAAAATGTTTTGGACGAATTAACAGAGTTGAACTCAACACAACTACGATCAACCAAAAGATATAACATATCTGACTATGATTCTACAGCAAAAAATTAAGCAGCAGATTTGCCCTTCTTCTTCTGGATTTTCTTCATGTAGAATTCCAGTTCTTTGCCCTCCAATATATATCTGCCACAGACCAATTTAAAGCTTCTTTAGACAGTCGAAACACGAGCCAAGGCCAAAACATCTAAACTACTTTATGTTCCAAGTATTTTATGTTCCAAGTAAAGGCAAAAGCAAGTTTCTTCAAATAATGGTTTAAGGATGTCATATTGTCATTGAAGCTACGTGTTTAGCAAGTAGTATGTCTCAGTTTTGACAACTATTCACAATCATGGATCAAATTAATGGTAGAAGGAAGTCCATTTTCACATATGAGAAATCACTTACCCATCAGCACGGCCACATTGACCAGGACGGGAAGAAATACAGGCCAACAAACGACCACCACCGAATTGTTCTTCAATGTGAGAGTCCAAAGTGCGGGTCTGCTGACGCTTTTCCAACTTCCTCGCAACATGGTTACTCTTTTTGGCTTCTTCAGTGGTCTCAGCCTCCTATCAAATAGAATACAAAACATATATCAGAAACCAGCTATACAACCAAGATAATAATTACATGTCTCTATTCTCTTGAAACATATCCAGTTTCACATTTTACAAAACTTTCCAATTCTTAAACTAGGATAAACTCGTGCTCTAAACCAAGTAATTTATCAATCCACATCTCAAAACCATACTTTATACAGGACCACACACACAAAAATCCATTTTTGGTCAACTCTGCCCAATGACATCTATCCATTGTTTAATCAGACATAGGATAATTAACAAGAAAACTGTAATGTGCAATGAGAGAATAACATACATAGGCTAACTTCAATCAAGGTAAACCATAATGACAAGGGTTAGAAGGAAGAGGAAGCAAGTACCTCGCTTTCTTTCTTTGCAGCTACATTCTTCTTCTTGCGTCCAATCTCAACTCCGTAATGCTGGAGATACCACTGCTTAAAAGGTGCAGCATCAACCTGGACAATGGCACTCTTCACCAAAGTCTGGGTCCTAACCAACTCATTGTTGGATGCATTGTAAACGACATCCAGAAGACGAGTCTTGCGTGTCACAGCTTCGCTACCCCATGAAAAGTTACCAGTATCCAACCTCAGCGCACGCCACTTCACATTACCACCACGAACTCTAACCCTCCTAACAGTCTTGTTGCTTGATAGCTTGGTGTTAGCTGGCTGTCTCCCAAGCTCGTACCTTTTTATCATCAAAAAAGCAAATTAATCATCAGTACAAAGCACATAAGTGATGCAACAGGAGAACAATGAATAAGGTCAATACTTTATGGAGATAAGGGTCATGTCATGATTTAGCAAACAGCAATCTCAATTAACAAAGAAAGAGACAAAGGTATGTATATATGCAAGCAATGAATCAGCTAGCCCAGCACTGAGATCCACGGGAAAATGAACAGAAATAATATTGTATAGCAACAAGAAACATGTTTTAATCAATTAAATAGAGTAATTTATTTATGTAAGAACAGGGACAGGACAGAATCAATTTATCATCACACAAAATTTTACAAAAGTAAATTTAAGTAATATATTTGTGAAAAAACACATTTTTAAAGGGGCTTCTTGAAAATGTACCAATTAGAGAGGATCCAAATTGAAAAAAATAATTCAAATTTGGACAATAAAACTCTCATAATCTTGGGAGTTTTTATGTGCCTCCAGAACAAAGCATACAAGAAATCGATCATAAGATCTCCGCCTTATAGCCGAAAGATGAGGCAGTATCTAAATATTCTATTGAAACATCAAAATAAAAAACAACCAAAGAAAAGGTTTAATTTAAATGATAGGGTAACTTCGTGGGAAGCAAAGAGAAACATATGTATGCCAAAGTATCACTTGATTTCCTCGATAGATAAGGAGAACATAGAAAAGAAAACAATAGCACAGTGATGTAGCTTACAGATATGTTGCGTGCCGATGGAGATACTAACCAGCACAGGACCGTCTAATAAGCACAAACGAATCACCAATTTTTCAAGAAATAAAATCATAGAGCACACGCCGAAAGGCAAGGCAATTACTAAAATCTATGGTAAAACGAATCACGGTGTCAAATCGATGAACAATATGTATGCCAAAGCATCAATATTTCTCCCCAAGAATGTAAGGAAAACTTAAAATTGATGACAACAGCACATTAATGTAGCTTATGGAATATGTTGCGTGCAGATGTAGTTACTTATCAGCACAGGACCGTCTCATAAGCACAGCAAAATTCAAAAAATTAAAATCAAACAATTGATCATGCTCAAACATTATTATAAATCACGATATAACACAAATTAACATGCTCATATATACAAAAATCAGCTAAAAAAAATGAAATTTTCAATCATATATTATCATTTCATCAACATAAATCTGACATAAAAAACAATACAAACATAATCAAAATGCAAATTAAATCCTCAAATAAAAACCTAAAGATCGATAAATAATATTAAAAAAGAGGAGAAATTACTTTCGCTTCTTCCTCCAGGCCTTCTTCTTGCCACCAGTGGCACGCCTCTTGTGCATAGAATCACGAGAAATACCTGAAGAACAAAATCAAACCCTAAAATTAGAAAAATCAACAACACATTAAGAATCAAACACTAAAATCAGAAAAATCAACAGCAAAAACACATTCAGAAATTCTGAATGCGACGCCATTGAAGATTAGGTTGAAGAAAAAGAAATGAAGATCTGATGAATTGAACAGGTTGAAAATGGAGGAGAGAGAAAATACCCATTTTTGCAGAATTGGAGGAACCAGAAACTAGGGTTTCTGAGAGGTTCGACTATGAATATGAGGGAAGGGAGGCAGTGAGGTGATGAAGAAGAAGAAATGGAGTCAGATAAACCCTAATTATTTCGTTTAATGGGCTTTTATTTGGGCTTTATTTTCGAGTTTCAACGTTTTTAAATGGGCTTTGTAAATGATACTGTGAAGAAATAATCTGACCCGAATTCCTTACCCTAAATTTTGGGTTTTGTAAAATTGTGAAGTTTATGAATGGATTTTAACTTTTAAGTTAAGGTTAAATTGTTCCGTCAAGTTAGGGTTAAATTGTAAATACATCGGTGAGAACTAATAAAAAATTAAAAAGTCTTTTGGTGTTGTGTTCATATTTTGTCTCATATGCATTTTATGATGTTCACAATATTTATCAAAAACTATGTAGAATGTAAATTATTTGTATGATTTGACCAATTTCATAAAACGGGTTAGTTTTGTGGTGTCACCTTCGTGTTTTCTCTTTGTAATTTCATGTTTATGTCATGCCGATTTTGGTTGTGTCGAAGATTGTCAACTCTAACTTTATATTGTGTTTTGATAATTTGATTATTGGATAAATTTATGGTAAAACAAAACTATATAGAATATAAACTTAAATAAAGATATAGAGATTATAGAGTATTACATATTGTATTTAGTTTTCTTTTTTTTTTTTTTGGGTGGGGGAGGGGTTGTTTTTTACTCGACACTTACTCAATTGCTTATAAGGAACTCCGGATCCTTAGCAAATACACATTTCAAGTATCTTTGGATGCAAATTAGTTTTCTTCTCGTCCAAACTCGTCCTTCTACACTAAATGCGCACGTAGTTGGCACGGATGAGACTTGAACGCTAAGAATGTCACGAGCCATCACCGACATCACAAGGAATATGCTCATTGGTGAATTGTGACTATGCTAGAATGTTGATGTTAGTCTTCTCAATATCCGACATAACTTGGAAAAAGTCGCAGTTTAGATACATTTGAAATTCGGACATAGTAGATGAAGTATTCCTTGACGCTTTATAATTTTCATGTTGACGTAATACACTAATAGTTTGCCAGCTAGCTAACAGTAGTTTACCATACACTTTTATATAATCATCTAATACAATCAGTTAGTCAAATCAAATCAGATAATATAATCAGCTAACACAATCAGTTTCAGCTTTTCATCAAACAAGGCCATAATCTGATTCTTACTTAATAAATCATGATCAGTAAGGTACGAGATGAACTACTTAAACGAGACTCATTATTACCCCAAACAACAGGTCTCTTGACTAAAAATTTTATGAAGAGAATATTTTTATAATATGCTTTGATTTTATATTGATGTGCTAAAAATAAGGGGGTTGAACTGTTTAAGTCAGGTGGGGCTGAACAGGAAACAGTAGAAGAAATATTCGATAGAAAGCAGGGCCCTTTAACGGCTAGTTTTGTGGGCGGCAAAGCCGGGGTGCCAACCTTCGTGTTGTGCCGTGTCGAATTTAGTTGAGATAATGGGATATGTTAATATGATCAGTTCATGGGGTTCTCATGTTTCAATTGCTCAAAATTCTGACAAGTTTATTCCAAAGTTGCAATCTTTGAAACAAAGTAGAGAAACCCTTTCAATAGATTTCAATACAGCAAGAAGATCAAGGAAATTTCAGAAGATTGGAGTTGGGATTCCCAGCTGCTGCAAAAGAAGTGAAATGATTGATTTTGAAGAGAGAACAAGCGCAAATGAGGTATTGGGATACCCAAATTTCACTAATTTTAGCTCAATTTGTTCTTAATTATATGGATTAAATCTTGTTGATTGGGTGAATTGTGGAAAAATTGAAGGTTTTGCTGGATTTGTTGCTTCAGTATGTTGTTAATTTCATGATTTAATTGATTGATGAGTCTAAATTTGAGTATGAATCTGTATTGAATCATCTGGATTCAAGAAAATCAGGTTTACTTTGTTCCTGCTGAGTTTCAATCAAAAAATTTTCTAATTTTTGTTAATTAGAGCCAAAATTATGATTAAGATAATTAGTAAATTTGTAAATTACCTGCAATCAATCACTTACAGGATTATAAACTCATTAAAATTTATATCTAAGCCCCTTCATGGCTTCCTTCCTAGGAAGTATTGTGTTATATGTAGCTGAAAATCTACATATGAATTGGAATATTGTGTTTCCTAAGTGCTTCTTCTTGGCAATGGGATAGTCTCCCTTCCATTTCCGAATTCGCTTTGTAGCTATAAATTAGGTTTAGCTGTGAACAAGTCCGACATTGCAAACCGAGTTTGTTTGAGTAAACTATGCCAAAGTGCACTTGCTTCTTGGTTTGAGAAATCACATTGCATACCTCTATACTTTTTTCCCGGAAAACTCATTTTGGAAATAAAGCATTGAGAAGTTGAGTAGAAGTAGTACCTTAAGGATTGCTTAACATAGACCTTAAGTTTACTTTCTTCTTGGTTAGAGAAATCGCATTGCATACCTTTATATTTTTCCCCCGAAATTCATTTAGCATTGAGAAGTTGAGAACTAGAAACATCATTATTAATTGGGGATTCAACTTGTTGCACTGGCATAATCTAGTTTCAGATGATGCTTTCTTATGTTTCCTCGATCCATGCTTTATGAAATTTGCAGAGGTTTAAATTTATGGTGGAGTGAAATTAGATTATCTTGATTGATAAACTGTCCATGAGTCGGTAAACAAGGGTGATTCTGTATTTTCATGGGAAAGTGAAATTCAATATCCAACTTTTGCTGCATGCCATTATGTTTAGGCTATGTTGTCTAGTTTATGAAGGCTTCATTTTATCCACTTCCCTTTTTCTAGTCTTCAGGTTTGGAGCACAGGATATGTTGTCTTACGTGTAGGTGTAGCTCCAGTAGTTTTGCTTGATTGGTCCTTTAGAAGAGTTGTCTTACGTGTAGGTGTAGCTGATAATCCATATTAGACACGGAATATCACGAGTGCACCTCTTGTCAGCATTTAAAATGAGGACTAACTGTAACCCAAATTAGCAAACTAGATATGTTGAATGTTTTACTTAAAAGATTATATGATTCTTGGGGCTGTTAAAGTAAAATTTGAGCCCTTGAGAATATTAGAGACAGAGCTCGGTACTTAGATTGTCGAAACTTGAGAACATGGAGGTTCCATTTAAGGACTAATGTGTTAAGCACTCTAAATCAATGATTCACCTGCAAGTGTGGGAAAGTTTTGCTACAGGCAGAAACATACTTCTAGCTACTGCTGCTGTATACACATTATAACTTGTTTCTTGTATGCAACAACAGGAATAAGGTTGCGCTAGAGACAATATCTTCTGTCTCCTCATTCATATTTTGTGAATACTCTGAGAGAAGTTTAGCTCTAAAGTGGAGTAAAAATTAGGCTACTTTGAAAAATAATTTCTACATGGTTCAGTAATCAACATAATTTCCATATTTGCATGAGAAAGTAAAAACTATTAGTTTAACTTTTGCTAAAAGCTCCTAGTTTTAAGGTTACATCTCTTATTCTTCCACTTACCTTCTACCCAAGCTAGCAAACAGCACCAACTGACATATTAGTAGCTGACATGCTGAAAATTTTTCCATAAACCAACTTCACCATACTTGATTTTCTGCTCCTTCATAACTCATAATCTTCCTTCCCTCGTCTTTGAAAGAAGAGTCGTGGACTCATGGGCCTTTTCCCTAATATACCACATTTGTATTATTTTGAGACATTAGCACTAGAACTCTCAAACGTGTTGATACTTTTGCTTTAGTTTCTTTTTGCTTTTCCCTGAGGCCCTATAGTCCTATACTTTATCATTACTGTCCAGTTGGTTTTTGTAGCAATGACTTTGTGGTGTCAAGTACACACACGCAAGACGCCAAAAGACATTAAAAGATAGTGGGAAGGGACTCGTTGGAGGAAAGGGCACCTGAATTTTGACTATGCTAGGTGTTCATTTAAATTACAGAGAACTGTTCGAATCTGTTAGACTTTACTTGCTCTGAGGCTTGCTGCATCACAATCATTCAGTATCTATTTATGCTCGCTGATACAATGTTTAATTTTTTGCCTGTGAAGGTCAAAAAGGAGATTATACAGTGTTACGAACTAATTCACAGGCTAGGGAGGGGAGTTATCTATATTGGCTCTGCAAGACCGGGAGCTAATCATCCACATTATAGCCAATCACTTGAGCTTAGTAGAGAGGCAAGTTACCCCCACATTGTATCTTTTACTCTTCTTAACTAAGACATTCATTTTTCTGATATTGCGTACATTATGCACAAAACCTGATTGCACACGCACATGCTATGATACACCTTGTATCAATGGTTTATTTTCTCCCATTGAAAGAGAGAATCAAGAATTCTTATACATCTTTCACCATTTTCTCCTGCAGATTGCAAATCTATTGAATTGCACTACATGGACAGGAGCTGGTCCAGGACTAATGGATGCAGCTATTGAAGGTGCGCTGCAAGCTGGGAAGCCTGTTGGTGGATTTAAAATCGAGAAAGAAGCTGGTCAATGGTCCTCAACAGGCTCTCATCCTTACCTTCCTGCTGATACATACCTTACTTGCAGGTACTCTTAACGTATTTTTCAATTTGTTAGTACAATCTGTAAAACTTTTCGTTTGATTTAAATTACATTTCAGTATTGATTTATTAAATCAAAACCCATATGTTTGTGGACTTATTATATCCAGAGGAACAAAGGTCATTTTTTCACAACGCCTCTAAGGAATCTCACTCCTCCATCTTATTATATATATATATATAGGTTTTTCTCAGCTAGGAAACATGGTTTTGTGGATGCTGCAGTGAGAAACAGTCCCCATGACCGGACAGCTGTTATTGCTCTTCCTGGTGGAATAGGAACTCTTGATGAGATGTTTGAGATCCTAGCGCTCATTCAGCTGCAGCGAATAGGATCTCAACTTCCAGTTCCGTTTCTACTCATGAATTATGATTCATACTATTCTAAGCTTCTGGATTTTTTCAATGACTGTGAGCGATGGGGAAATCTTGCAAAGGGAGAGGTTGAATCACTTTGGAAAGTGTGTAGTAACAATGAAGAAGCTCTAACCTATATAGCAAGATTCTACAATCTTCCTCTCATCCATGAAGAGTTAAAGAACACGAAACAATAGTCTTCTTTAGACATGTAACTTGTGGAAGATTTGATCAGAATATTTATAGCATTTGGCTTTAATTTTGTAATGTTTCTTGTGTAAACCAAGAACAGGCAGAATTTAATCTTGATCGATCTTGTCATGTTTCGCCATAAGTGACTCTAACCCTGAAATTTTAGTGAGGGTGTGACTCCCTTATTTTTTTTTCCATTTTTTTCGAAAAACTTCAAGGGATCTAAAGTTCTAAACTCTAAATCGTTACAAGCAAAGCAACTAGCAATTACATACCAAGATCAACAACAAATTACATACCAAGATCAAGAACAAATTAAACTAATTGGGGTTTTTATTCAACACATCTTTGGATCAAAATATTCCAAAATCTTTATAGGAAAAGCTTAAAAGAGATAATTGTATTTACAACTTTTTTGAGATTCTAATCAAGGAAAACTAACATATGCTTAAGAGAATCTAACAAAACACCTAATCAATTGAATTACTCAAGGAAAACAAAAACTAATTTCCCCAAGTCATGGAAATATACAAAGCTTTCGAATCAAGTGGAACAAACCCTTCTTGTGATGATCCTGTTTCAAACATTGCTGCAACATCTTCACATTGCCTTCATTATCATCATGAAATCCTTCAAACTTCTCCAAAACATTCACAATCTCCGAAAACTCGGGCCTCTTCTTAGGATTCTTGCTCCAACACCGTTCGATCAGCAATCTCATAAACTCAGGACAGTCCTTAGAAATCTCAGGCCTCAAGTTCTTGTTAGCAACGCCGTAAGCAACTTGAACCGGACTCAAACTACCAAAAGGAGTACTCCCTGAAACCATCTCATTTAACAACAACCCGAAACTATACACATCAACCTTCCTGCAGTACTTTTTTCGTGTGATCATCTCCGGTGCCATCCATCGAAAAGTCCCTACATCTTTGTAATCACACCCTTTTGCCTCACAGGAAACGCCGAAGTCAGCAATCTTCAGACGAAAACCCTGATCAATCAGGATGTTCTCAGGCTTGATATCGCGATGAATAATCCCTTGAGAGTGCACATACTCCATCCCTCTAGCAATCTCTAACGCAATCACAACAACTTTCTCGAAAGGAAGCCGAGTGTTACTCCTTTCGAACCTGTTCAAGTACGCCCTCAGAGAACCCTCTGACATAAACTCTGTCAAGATACAGTAAACTGATGTCTGCCTGCAGGCTGCTACAATTTCCACCACATTCGGGTGTCGAAGCCGTGACAGTATCTTCTTCTCCTGATCAAACTGTTTCCTCAATCGAGCAGCGTGTAACTCACAATCTTCTCGTTCATCATCGATCTCCTTGAATACCTTAACAGCCACGTCTCTGTCGCGGTATATACCGTAATATATACTGCTTTCTGCACCTTGAGCGAGTCTTTTAACATAGTGTAACTGCGAGAAATCCACATCTCCTTCTTCCTCCATGATCCGAAACAAGAATGACTAACGAACGTTCACTCCGTTAAAACAGATCGAATCCTCGAAACGACACACGTAGAAAAACTCGTTACAAAGGAAAACATTGATTGCATTGATCATGATAGAACACATTGTTTAAGCTAGGATCATACAATAATGTTGGCGCCATGATCTTCAACACGAATACGATTAAAACGAGCCAAATCTCTGATCACCCCAACACCGTTTCTTCCTTTGGCCTTCGACAGCCAAGGATGATAAGACGGTCTTACACAAATGTTTTTCGAGAAATTTAGAGAGAGAATTTTTTAGAGTGGGGTCATGAAAAGTTTTGTGGGATGAATTTAGTGAAAAATATTTGTGTTGGTTTGAGAGAAAAACAAAAAAAAATAAGAGATTAGGGTTCTTAGAATATGAAAAAGGGATCCAAATTATGCTGTTATTTGGGAGGATTTGATTATTTCTGTTTCTTAACAACTTTCAGAATAAAAACAGAATTTAGAGAGAGAAAATTATGATTTTTTTTAAGAGGGGTTTGATAATTTATTTTGCCCTTCATTTACTTTTTATATATATACTCGTTTATGGGAAGTTTATGCCGCCAATCTAATACGTTTCCTTTCCCGTCAAAAAAAAAAAAAATAAAATAAAAAAAAATAAAATTCATCTAATACGTTTCCTTCAAGTAATTACTCCGTGTTTTATTTTTCATTTTTATATATATTTTTTATGTTCATTTGGATTTTTTTTTTTTTGAAAGGGTTCATTTTTTTGACAGGGTTGATTTGGATATTTTAATGCAAATTGCAACATTAAATATACAAATGAAAAAAATATATAAAAAAAGAGAAATATACAAATGAAGTTAGAAACAAATTGAATTTTAATCTTTTTTAATATATGAACATTATCCTTAAATCCTTAAAAGGTCGTTCACGATTAAACAAACTGAAATTAAGTTATAGAGATAATTTTCTATCGTTATAGCAATCAGCTATATATGTTGTTTTTTGATAAAATAAAACAAAATTCAAATTCATAATACTACCTCCGGTTCAAATTACTCACAACTTTGGGGTATTATTTGAAAAATATAAAATATTACAAAATTGCGAGTTTTTTGGACCGAAGGTAATAGTATTATGCTATAATAAGTACATTGTTTACAGAAGAGAAGAAGGAGAAAGTTCTAGAAATAAATTTATGAATGACCAATTATTCAGGCATTATTAGTAGAGAATGAGTCAATGAAAAACCTTTAGAAAGCTGATGAGTTGAAGGTAGAATTAAACGGTTTTTCACGTCTTTTGAAAACTGAAAGTTTTTCATAAACTTATAACAAAGCCTTAATTATTGATTAAACACAACCTAAAAACTTTTTCACAAGTGCAATTTTTATTAAATTTTATTCCTGCCTTTCTTTTTCTATGAAACTTATTACCCACAAAAGATATGGAGACAATTACCATTACTTCACACGCTAATCATATAAGGAGTACTCCATATAAGAAATTGAGAGTACGGAGTAATAATTAAAATGAGCTCAAACAAAAATCATTCCTCATTTGCAACTTCATTAAAATGATTAGCTAACATCCTTCGTTCCAACAAAAACAATGAAATCCCTAAGCAACTCACTGGCCAAAAAGAGTAAAGGAATAAGCTAACTACATCTAAAGCAATGGGTAAGAAAAAGAGGTTGCGAAACATGATCCTAATATACATATAGAAGAGCTTTGTAATAGCATTGGGAAGACGTAGAACTAACAGAAAGGCGACATAAACATCTCCGGACGATTATGCTGCAAAAGGGTGGTTGCGATTCTTTGATTTTCTGAGTGATTGACAGAAGGACAAGAATGGTCCCTTTAGTTCATCAGACAGGGGAAACGCCAAAGGAGGAACTGCAGTCGGGCAACTATGGTTTTCTTGGGATTTATAGGGTTGTGCCAAAGCTGATTGCTTTTTGTTTAAAAATTCCATGGCAAAGGCAAATCCACCAAAATAAACGCAGCTCTGCAAGAGAGCTCCAGGAGCACCTGTGACACACAGAATACAAATTGATATAAATCAATGATTGTAAGTCTAATTCGAAGCAGTATATTGTACACAGATCTTTATCCTAGTTATGAGCCGTTACATCAGTATTCAGTCCAACAGATGAACATTTGTTTTAGTATTAGTAAGCTTTTCCTTGCTAATTTTCCTCTCGAGTTAGGCTTAACCCCCACCCACTTTATCATCTATACTCTCCTTAAACCTTTAACAAAAAAGTAACATCAACTTAATTGAGGAATGAAGTATGATTCAGATAAACATATCAAACATAATGCCCCTTTCAGGAACATGATTTAATCAATTTACTATACCATTTGTCCTATAGGTAAACATAATGAGATATGCTATAATTTAGACAGCTCGTTATCCTACCCTCTTAGCAATGACACACTTGTATAATTAATTGAATTAATACTGGTGAGATAGTAGAGTATTTCCACAGAAAACCAGAAGCTACCTTTACCACAATATTCTATGACTAACAAAATCAAATGTGTGGAAGACAGCATTTAAATTGTTAACAAACACAGTAGCATTTATATGGCAATCTAACAAAGAAAAGTGATAAAAGATATCAGGCTTAGTGGCTAACAAACATCATGATACCTCATAACTAAACATGAGATAGGAGAGAACATCTGCCGGAAGAAAACAAAAAAAAAAAAGAAAGTATAGAACTACCTAGCCTCCATTGAGCAACTAGATCATTAATGGAGCAGTCTATTAACAGACAACTCATCTAGAAGCACAGGACATACATCCAACCAAACACAATCACTTATAATACAAGCATACAAGCAAAATCACTCCACATTCAAAACAAGGGGTAATTTGTACTACGAACCTGGATAAGTTAGAGCAAGACCAGTGCAGCAGCCAGCCACCCCTGCATTAATGACTTTTAAAACAGAGGCAAACAAATCAATATGTTAGGAACATTGCTACAACACAGGTAATATCAGGAATAACAATATTCAAGATGACGTACCATCATCCTTCTTTCTTAGCCTCCTTAACATGCATACCACCAAACTATGAATCCCAGAGAGTACTGCAAAGGTCTATTGAAAAGAATATATGGACCAAGTGGCTCAATAAGAACATTATAAAATTATTATTAAGTACTAGAAAGTACGAAAAAAGGATTAATTTACAAGTATTACGCCCTCTGTTCCAAAAAAAGGGTCCTAGTTCATTTTTCACAAATACTAAGGAGCATTACAAATGGATTATTTTGAAGGTGTGTGTTAGAATATAAAGTATTGGAAAAGATACAATTATTTTTTCAAAGAAAGAGGAGCACAACAATGGAACACACAAAAATCAGGGACAGGAAGGCACCAGAGCATCAATAATCAAAGTCAGGAATAAAGTCAGACCTTGGCATTAGAAGCTGCATTTGCGAAAGAGCCCTTAAAGCCTTGCTTCTTGAACAATCCAACACCTGTAATAAACACCAGTAGCAACCACTTTCAGATTGAACAAAGATCAAATCCTAAAAGACCACACATCAATATACATAGAGAAAAGACGCAAAAGAAAGTACACTTCATAAAATATTATCAAGATAGATGGTTTCTAACAAGAGAAAGAACATAGCAGTCTCCCTATGCAGATAAGGCACGGTTAGATCTAATTGCTAAAACATCATTATAAAGAAACCCATTACAATTCAAAATCTATCCAGTAGGGAGTTGGGTGCATAAGGAATAAGGATACCTACAAATCCACAACCCACATGTGCAAGCTAAAATTTGAAACTGTAGGAATATGAGAACACTCCATTTTTCAACAGTTCCAGCAAAAGGAAATTATATCCATGTGTTTAATCTCCCTAAAGACAATAAAATCCATGAAAATTAAACACCCTCTAAAAGTCTAAATGTGATAAGAGTTATGTCCTGCAAAATCCCAAATTCCACCCTCAGAATCTCACATCTCCATGATAATGATCACATCAACCTTTAAGAGAAAACTATGGAAAAGACCACACTACATCCCGTGGTTCTTCAACCATTAACTGGTATGGAGTTAGCACATTTGAGTACTTTATCATCTCTAAACCTAGTAACTTGTGTCATGCACAATTAATCAGGGGACATAGTTCAGCTCCAAATATTAACTATGGCCTTCCAGAGGCTGTCATATATTCTTTTCTGAAATGACTAATTTTCTTATATAGGATGATGGAGTTAAGTAATAGGGGTATAGAAATAAAACACAAAAACAGAAAAGTTAACGTAAATATTGAGAAGTAAAATCAAAGTGATCTAAAGTAAGATATGAAATTCAGCCTCCCAATTTCTAGCTTCCTTTTTAGCAACTAAACCATCAACATTAAACAGCCACTGCTCTAAATTTAGAGAGTGAGAGGCAGAGAAATAAAATGAAGAGACAATCTGAGCCAAAAGTGTAATCTATTTTGCATATACAAGCAGTCTCTAACTCTCTGCTCCTATTCTTGCATCTTATATTGTCAAGTTATACTAGATCACTAATACAATCTGGAATAGCACATATGTGACGTTCCTAGTACCTATTTACATTCATTACTAAGGCACAAAAGAGAACTTCCCCGATGTCTCTATCTTTGCAGCAGTCTCTCACCAGATCCTCCACCTCTCAAAAAAGAAAATGCTGCTTATTATGAGTTTTCAATTTTCACCATATCAAGAAAGGTCATTGGTAAACATTAACTCCATGAACTTCTGGTCCATTAGAAAGGCCCACAATACCTATAACTTGTAAGTTCGTATGCTAAAGATAAATCATTAGAATAATACCCTTCTAAGCACTTATAACAGCCAGAACATAGCCACCTTTAGATTCAACCATGAACAAAACCAAGCTTACTTTTTATCTCGGCTAATCCTACAATATCCTTAATTTCAAATGCTTTCAAAGAATGGTTCCCCTCTATGGCTCTATCTTATTACAAACCTAATTACAGGTGTGTCGCTGCAAGTCTAAGAAAAAGTCCAAAAATATTAGCATTACGGCTCAACTCTCAGAGCTTTTTACGATTCAAATAAGGTCAAAACTACAGTCATAGTAACCAAAAAAGCATCCATTGGAGGACTTCTTGAACAACAAACCAATTGACAATTCTATAACATACATAGAGTATATAATTACTCCCTCCTGACCTCTTCAAATAATCATTTCGACTTTAATTGTGAGACAATTACCGTTGGAAAAAACTTTCAGAGTCGGAGGGAGTAATAATAAATAACACCCCAAGGTTAACTCCAATTTCCTCAGCAGCAACCACAATAATACCAATTTATTGTTTCAACCACAATAAGGAATTTCAAAATCTCTAAGAAAGTTCAAAATTTCATTCTCAATCCCAAAAAGATCTTTTTTTTTTTCATTATATTCTTCAATTCAGAAACACAACAACCATTTTATAAAATTCATAGCACTGCAGTTACATTACAAAGAGCCCAAATTGATTTATTCCAACATATCTAAAGCTAAATAACAAAAATTCTCTGCAATCTCCAAGCAATATTCACAAAAATTCATCAAAAAGAGTAAAAATCAAATCCAATTACAAATATCCATTCACAAATTCACGAGAAACATTCTTAATTCCACATAAAAAGCTCAAATTACTCCATAATACTTGAAATTAATCACAATTTCTTGAAATTAAAAACAAAATCAACAAAAGGATAATAAGAAAGATTACCATATCCAAAGACAGCGCCCATTCCAGCACCACCAGCAGCATCACCGGCGAACTTGACGAGGCAAATCAATGGAGAAGAAGGAATACCATTGATAGCTAAAGCATTATTAGGAGAAGAATTAGGGTTAGGGTTTTCATCGTTATCAAACTCAGAATCGGTGTTGTTGTTAATGTCAGTATTATTTGGAGCTTCTTCCGCCATCGCCGTATTTTCTCTCTCCTCTTTTTTTTTTCTCTCTCTATTTTTTCTACCTATCTACTCAGAATATTTGTAAAGAAAATTAAAACTTTTAGGTTTAATTTTGATTTTTTTTAATCGAATATGCCTATAAAACGATGTCGTTTTACATATTTTCATCATCTTTTTGTGTGTGTGTTTTTGCCCTTTTGATGTAAAAAAGCGTTACAAATGATAGTTGATTTAGATGAAATTTGATCTAACGTATGAGTTTTAATTTAGGACTGCGGGGGGTGCGATCGATAAGGTGTGTGGCGTAGCTATTCAATTTAATGAATTTTGTGCTACATTAGGAGAGAGACATCATTTTAGTGCTTACTCTTCTTATGTACTTATAATTTTTCTAGGATTAAGAGTTGCTCATTATTATCTTAATCACCATAACTATTATCATGTCTTGTACACAAAATAGAAATTACTAGTTCTCAATTTCTTATCCAATTAAATGAAAACACCCTTGTAAAGTGTACTCATATAAGCAATTGGAAAAAAATATTTAATAAAATTAAAGAATGACAACAGTTTGATCCTTGGTTCTTAGCAATTTTGCAACAAATGCATTTAGTAACAATGGAGATTAACATGGTTTGTACACGCCAGAATACCACCATGACCCAAGTAGGGTCAAAGGCTAGCCCACAACTAAACCCAAATGCACAGACTTTATTTATCTCCAGATTTCAGTACCGATGATCTTGATATATAGCTCCAAATTCTGCTTTCCAAGCATCATCATCATCCTGGCCTGTGAAAGTGCTGGTGGGAAGCGGCTCGTCGTAATGTACAGGCCTTAATGCAGATTCTGGCAACTTACTTTCAGCCATGTACTGTTTCATGGTTACCATTTCCATCTTGTGTTTGTTCTTCTGTTTCTCCAATTGCTTCCTCAACTTGTCATTCTCTTGTTGAAGATCAGTAAGGTTAGACTGCAAAGAATCAGGAAATACAAAAGTATGTAAGCAAAAAATCATTACAACTGTTTTACAAAACTAACCCATATCCAAATTACTCAAATTCCATGAAGATCACTCAAAAATGAATCAACTTGAATTGTTTGCAACTGAAAGTTTCAAGGACTAAAGTGTGGTGATCAGAAAAATTACCTCAGCAAGTGAAGCAGCTTCCTCAGCTTCTCTAAGTCTGACTAGAAGTTCACCAGCAGTTTGAACTGCCTCAGCAGTTTCTCTGAGCTGTAATCTAAGGCCCTTATTCTCCCTTCTCAACCGTTCTCGCTCTCTCTTCTCCTCAGCCCTCATTGCTGAAAGCTCAGCTGCAAAAGCCTTGACATAACGAGCACCAGTGCCTTTGGCTCCTGCCTTTGCAGCAGCTTTCTTGACATCAGTTACAGTTTCCATTATCCTTCTGTGACTTTCTGATAAATGGTCATACTTCTCCTGAAGGTCAACATAGTGTTCCACAAATCTTGCATGGCCGAGCACTGACCTGTGAAGGGCATCATCTAACTCCTCTGCATACATTTTCTGCTGTTGCAATTCCATCTCTACTTTCTCAGCATGCTGTCGATGGGCTTCAATGTCAATTCTAAGTTCTTCAGTCAAGTTAATCCACTCACTCTCCATCTCAGTCCATCGCTCTCTCTCCTTTTCCAACTCTTCAGCATTATTGAACTGGGTGGTGCTCATGCTTTTCCGTAAATTCATGGAACGTGATAGCAGAGATGATCTTAGCTTGTCAATGGACTTGTTTGGAGCTGCATCAGTAGTATAGGCCTGTAACTTGCTCTTCAGAAGCTGGATTTCCATGAGAAGTTCTTCCTTTTCTCTCATATCAAAGGATCCATTAGTTATTTCGCACTTGTCCTCAATTGCACATGCCTCCTTTATGATTTCAGGTTCTTGATCCTCATTCTCACAGTCATTGCAGCTCTTCAAAATTTATAAATAAAGACACTTCAGAAACAGGGGAAGAAAAAAAAAAAAAAAAAAAGACAGCAGCATAATAATAGCACAGGCCTCTTATACAATGACAGGGAAAATTTTCAACTCACTGGGAAGCTACTGACCTTGTCTTCAATTTCTTGGTTATTTTGTAAAGCATTAGTATTCTCTTTTTCTCGTTTCAACTGCTCCACCTGCACACACAGTTCAAAGATTAGTTAAGCAGAAGCTATTATAGAAAGTTAACTTTCAGAATATTGTACAAGAAATAATAATTACCAGATGGTTGAGCTCCTCAATTTTAGTAGCTTGTTCACTGCAAACTTTTTCAAGCTCCTTCTGCACATTAATGGCCTGAACAGTATCTGCATCCTTTTCCTGAGAGGTCAAAGAAAGCGTATAAGAACAAAGAATATGAACATTTTGGTGCAGTCCATTGAGGCCTTAAGATTTACTCCTACCTCTTTGTTAGCAGTAATCCATGTCTTCAAGCTATCCTCAACTTCATTTGAGACGTTCTGCCCTTTCTGACGGCAAGATATACATACAAAGGAAGAAGGCGATCCATCAATTGATGGCCTAACATCTGATAATGTTTGAACAGAAGCATAGGCCTTGTCAACTGCTGGAGAAGGTTTTAACATCAAGTGCTCGAAGGAGAAAGCAACCGAAGACTTTGACAAATTATGCTGCTGATGAGAATCAATGACCTCCAAGCCTCTTCTTAAGCTAGCAGCCAAAGACTCAGTAGGTCCTGAAAACATCTTGCTTGACCTTAAAGAGGATCGCAGCATTGGCTCACTTTGCCTAACTGACTTCCCCGGCACAGCTTCACAGAACTTGGCGCTCTCATTAATAATGTTCTGCTCAGCCAAAAGACTTGGTGAACTTACCATGCTTTTTCTTGTAGTATTTTTAATTTTGGGTGACTCGGATAATGCTGGCTCTTCAAAAGCTGCAGAATGTCGAGATGAACTGATAGACATACTACTTCTAGAAGCATGATCACTACACTGCAATGCCTGATCAGAACTGACTTCTACTGATTCATGTAAACAGTTGATTTCATGTTCACTGGTGAAATAGCTATCACAACTTCCTCGCACAGACGAAAAACTCATGGTATCGCTGTCACAAGACATGTCTTTTGATATCTCTTCACAGGATCTGTTCAAGTGATCAAAGTGTTTACACAAATCTCTGACATCAGTTTCGTCAGCGTTGACATGTTCTTCAATCTCATTATCTATTGCAGGCAACACCAGGGAGCGGTTAAGGCTAATTCTTAATTGATTCATGCTTTCACGCACGCTTTTCCCTGATAATTGTCCATTCTCAGAACTAGTTGGGCGAACATTTAATTTTGCTTTGATAAGTTCTTCCTGAAAAGTAAATACACAAAGTTTAATTATAAATATGAGTGATCATAATGATTTGATTTTTTTTCTAGGCAGAGTGTATTAGAATGAATTCAATGAAATAATCAAAGGATAAATATACACCTTGAGTTGGCGGATTTGATCCGTTAGATCATCCATATCTTCTTCTGTAATCTCGTTAACAACAGGCTTGTTTTGAATGGATTTTACTCGTTGTCCAAACCTGAGTGTGCTAAGTGTCTCAACATAATTTCTGCATTCAATCAAATAACAAGAAGATTATCAGAGGCCTATTCCCATGATTCTTACGGGTTACTCTACATGAGTAAATGGTAATACATGCTAGTAAATACATGTTCCTAATTTGAAACATAAACTACTAGGTAAGATTTAGAAGAATACTTTATATCAGGAGATATGGTACAGATGACAGAGAGTTTGGAATTGCCACCAAGTGATTGCTGCAGTAAATGTGTTAAACAGGAATCTCTGTACATAAGATCATCAGGTTGTGTTCCTGCTCCTAAGATATTCACCAAGTGCCTGCAACAAATAGACAATTTTCTATAAGGGATCGTTGTAGATAAACAAGAAAGCAAACACAAATAAAAAAGCTTGTTGTCCTTTATATCTCATTGAAGTATCATGGTTTATTCATATTCTATATTACTTGGACTCGACATTTCACCTTAAAAACTACTGACACCTGAAACCCATGTCTGCCTTAGGTACCCAAGTTGCATTATTACTACTTCGTATTATTCAACGACTATAATCTGAAAGCACAAATAAAAGCCATGAAACTGAGAACTTCATGATATCTTACCCAAGGTGAGACAATGAACTGTTCAGTTCTTTTCTTTCCCTTTCAAACTCTCTTCCAGCATCAGCTTGTTTATCTCTTCCCATTCCAGCAAGATCAACGAGGCTGATTCGACTAGTTTTTGAACTGCTAATGTTACTTGATGGTGTTTCCTGTTCCACACACTGATAGTCAGGGACCTACTTAAGTAAAAGCAATTGCAATGGAGCATGATCATATCAACTAGAACTAAACCATTTTTTTCAGGAGCTGATTAGAAGGATACCTTGCACCAGGATTCAATCACGCATGTGAATACAATATGAGATCGAGAACTCTTAGAATTTACACTTGTGGCACCAACTTTTCGACTAGAAAGTCCCTGCACCATAAAACTCGTCATGAGAAAAGTGGCACAGAGAACTAGTACATGAGGATTTATATTATAGTCACTGCATTATGGAGAACAAAGCATTTCTATTGGATACCTTGATTAAAATTTGAGTAACATCATCATAGCTTGTTACATACTCCTCGGTCAAATTCTCTATATAAAACCCATTTTTGGCATCGTCCTTTATCTGAAAAGTTTTGAAATGTTAATCATACAATACATAATGCAATGACAACAAATAAGCTTATAAAAGCAATTCCTAGGCAAAGATCAAGCACCTTCAAATTTCGCTGTGTGGGATCAAGTAAATCTCCAATTTGTCCATTGTATATCTGTTACAACCAATTTCATCTAGTCAAACAACTTGATTCACATGATATAGCAACAACTATACTAGTTATGGAATTATCCAAGATTACTAGGTCAATAGCATTACCTCAAGAAATGAGCAACGACACTGGTAATTTATCTGTTTATCTTCAGAATTCACCTTTTCCTATAGACAAAGCATTGAATAACTCAATTTTTAAAATATGCACAGCATATACATCTGAAATTTATCAACTAAATGGTAGTAGAGTAAACATACTCTCTCAATATCAATGAACAACTTCTTGAAGATACGCGGAACAATTCCTTGCTGAGTACTAGGAGACTGTCCCTCGACCATGGCGCTTGGCGGCCCCCACATTGTGTAGGTTTTACCACTCCCAGTCTATAACAATATTAAGCTAAATTATTACTCTGGCTTCATAAAATGACTGCAAATAGAGTCCCACACATAAAATGACTAGGGGAATTCTTTTGTAATACCTGCCCATAAGATAATATTGAAGCATTGTAACCTGCCAATGCATCCTTGACCAAAGGTACACCAACTAACTCGAAAACATCTTCCTGGAGCACAAAATCAAACAAAATGAAATTTTAAAACCAAGGCATTAAACATCTTAAATTTGCAATTTCCAATCCAAAATTCCTAACACTAATCAAGTACTCAATTTCTTTGGATCGAAAACTATGATCATTTTAAGATATCAATTCAACATCAAGTGTCACTTAAAATTAATCATATTGATCCATTGTTATAAAAAAAATATCATATTGATCCAATAATAAACATTACACCAACTAACTCGAAAACATCTTTGTGAGTTCAAACACAATAGAACTAATAATCAAGGGATTAAACATTTTCGCTTGGCATTTTCCAATCCAAATTCCCAATATTAATCTCTTCTAAAGCTAAGTTCCTTGATCGAAAACTACGATCATTCTACTATATTAATGCAACATTATGTCACTTCACAATACCAATACAGCACTATTTACTGTATCTGGCAAATTTCATAAAATGTAGCAAAAATTGTAGATATAAGGCTAACAATTCAAAGTTTCCACAACATAAAACTAGATACATTCTATTACTTTGTTTTATTACTTGATTCTTTGGATCAAAAACTACGATCATTCTATGATTTCAATACAACATTATATGTCAATCATTTCAATGCAATACTAAATCTTACTTCACAATTCCAATAAAACACTAGCTATAATATCTAACAAAACTCATAAAATGTGCAAAATGTAGCAAACTTTCTAATTATAACAAATAAAAAATTCCCCAATGACACAACATAAAATTGAGTACATCATATCAACTAAAGAGGAAGACTCATTGGACTAACCTGCTTAGTATTCGAGTCAAGAACCGAATTAAAATTAAATTCCCGGTCACCAATCGACACTGAATCCTCAGAAATCTTCCTAATCGTCGGATCGCCCAATTTTTCATTAACAGTCTTGGGTCTAATTCTCACCACCACCTTCAAAAAACCCAATACAAAAACAAAAATCACACAATTTTCAAAATTTCAAAATTAACCAAACAAAAATAGAAATGTTGGGATGAAATTACCTTAACTGGGGGATCAGGGGAAGTAGAATGTTCTACAACTGGGTCTGATCTAGAAGATTCAAGAACTTTGGAGTGAGAAATGGAGAGCTTAGAGGGTGATTTTTTAGGGTTTGATAAAAGGGGAAATTGGGGTTCAATTGATTGAATATTGGGATCAATTGGGGCTGCATTTTCATCAGCAAAAGTATGTGATTTTGAAGTTGATAATGGCGATTTCTTTAAGTTTGATTGGCGTTTTGAAGAAGAAAGAGATTTGTTTAGCAGATTTCTTACTGAAATCATCGACATTTCTGCTCAATTTGTCGATGAGAGTTGAAAGAGTTTCGTGTTAGAGAGAGGAACAGAGTTAGAGAGAGAAAGAGAGAGATGAGTTTTTTTGAATTTCTGAGTTTGAATTTTGAAGAAGAAAAAGAAGTAGGAGAGAGAAAGAGAGCGTTGGTTTTGTGAAAGGGGAAGAAATATGACCGTTGAGAAATGAGGTTTTGATTTTTCTGTGGGTTGGATCTTGGATCCGTTGCAAGAAGTTAGGGTTTAAATTTTTGAATTATTTTTGGTGGAATATACTCAAATGCCCTTCTACTTTTAATGTAATTTTTTATATATTTTTTTTTTTTTTTTGGGAGGGGAAGATAAGAGTCATAACATTGGGTTTGAGATTAGGCCAATCTTTAATTCAACTATGTGACGATACGATTGTCTTTAACCTTGCTTTTCAAAAGAATATCAAATATGAATCCAATTCTTGTTCTTTGTTTTTTTTTTTTAGATTAAGCATCTCTTTAATACTGTATTAATATAAAAAGAGTTTCCTCGATAATCATACATGTAACTTTAGATGAAAAGAATGTATTCCAAAACTTACGAGTACTCCAAAAATCATTGTCAAATACTCAAACATGCCAATAACATGTACTTCCGCCGTTTTTTTATAGTTACAACACACATTTTATCACAGTATTTAAAAAAAGTGGACCTCACATGTTATAATACACTTAATATGGGGTTGAAAGATTGTTAGGAGTATAATCAAGTGGGTCATGTGTTTTAATTAAAGGTAATAGTACAGTTTTCACCATAAAAACATTCCTTTTATGGTGTGTTGTAATTATTATAACATTTTCATTTTATAGAAGTGTTGCAACTATAAAAAAAAATGGAGGGAGTATAAAACCATCTTGTAATCTTGATACATACATGCAATTGCCAATTAGAACATTCTCATAAAATGGGGAAAAAAAATTTTATCCCTCAACCCACCCTCCCCCTCCACATCATTTAGCTATTTTTCTATATTTTTTCCCCTTTCTCATATTGCATTCCATTCTTAACAAAAAGTTCTTCATTACTCCCTTACCCACTTTGCACTCTATTTCAGCAAGTAAATGATTAAAAAAGGGTAACATGTAAATGTGTTGAATTGTTAGCAATGTGCCAATTGGATGTCATTTTATAACAATTTTGAAAATAGTATTGTAAACAATTACTTCCTTTTTTAAAACAAAAAAAATACCAGTAACAAAAATTAATTTTTAATAAAGTATCATATAACATTTACAAAGAAATTAAAAATTAAATTGATCAAATAATTTAAAACTTTCCTTAATAAAAATTACGATCATCGAGTAGTGTTACCCTGCCTAATATTAATAACACAAAAACATTCCACAGTATCTATCAATACTTATTCATGTTCAAATTCAAAATATGTCGACTAAAATAAAACGGATAAAAGATGTAATCATACCAAGGGAAGATTACAAATGTGTGCCCTTCATCCACTCCACTAACATAATGAAGTGAAACTTCTACACCTACGTAAGCCCATAGCCAAGCAAGCGACTTTTTGGCAGACATTCGCTGTTACTTTGATACGAAGTACCAAGAATTTTATTAATTACATTGTTTATTTTAAAGTGCTACTCATTAATTTTCTAGATGATTTTGGACCTTTTTAGTTTTTATTTATGTTTTTTGTGCCTCTCTTACAAATCTACAAGTTGCATTTCTTAATTGTTATTGCGACTTTAGTTATGTTATAATCAATGATAGTGACCATTTATAGCCCTTACTCAAATGAAGCAACTCGAAAGCTATAATAATCATGGTGATTAAGATCAATTATTGGTTAGTTTTTTTATTTTTATTTTGGGATGTGACCGAACAAGGTAAGCGGCTTTGTTTGACAATTGGTTTTTGCGCATCTTTGTTTTTTGTCATCTGATCTGATGATTTTTTGTGATTAATACAGTGATCATATATATATATTTTTTTTCTTTTGAAACCAATACGGTGATCATATATATATATGTGTTTGATAAAAGACTTCACGATGGACTTAAACAAGAGAAAAGGTCAATTGTATAACTACATTTTTTTACCAACTTTCAATTATAGCTAGATGTAAATAGAAAAAGTTGGTCTTTTTCTTAAGAAAAAAGTTTATCTATCGTTTTACATCATACCCCGTGTAATTTTACTAAGATATCAACACAAGTAAGTGAGTAAGAAATTGGTTTTCTTTGATTATACATTATTGCCTTATGTGTGATCACATAAGTCAACTATTGCAGGAGCAAGTAACCAAAGTTAAATTGGTTGATTGCATATTAGAATTCTTATTTAGATTTAAAATTAGATTAGATTTAAGGTTGTTTTATTGTAAAAAGCATAAGATTGTAATATTTTAGGGAGAGAGATAGAGAGAGTTAGGGTCTGTTCTCATTGACTGAACTCAGTTGAACTGAACTGAACTGAACTGAACTGAAATGAATATTTTATAAGAGAAGGAAATTAGGAGCTGAACTGAACTGAACTGAGCTGAACTGAACTGAACTCAGCTGAACTGAACTGAATTTCAACGTAAGAGAACAGGCCCTTAATGATATATGAGCATGAGCTACGACTTTGACTTTGCTCTTAAAATTATTGTTAAGAGTTCACACATAAAATTATCATTTGGATATGGTAGACCTAGAATGCATGATATATAGGTCACAAGTTGCAAACACAATCTTAAATGGAATTTAAAATTTCAACATATGAGTTCAGAAATATTGAAATGTGAGGTATATTGTAATTAATATTTCTTTCATCCACAATTTTTTTTTTTTGGTAGGCTTTAAACACTCATATTGCAAAAGAAAGGGAGTTATCGAAAAGGACCAATATCATATTGAGTTGAGTGAGAAAATAGCACTCATAATTTTTTGTGTTCAACCTATAATGGAATCTCAGTCTAAAAGATTGGTAAATAATCTACATAATGAGGATAATTAAAATATAATTTTTAGCCTAGACTCGATAAAACTTCACACCCAATAGATCTCTATTATATAAATAAATATTGATGCTTTGGTATCTAAATTTTATATAATCTCTATTAAATTCGTCTTATTATATGAAGTATGTAATTTTAAATTATCAACATTTTAATTCTCTGTATTATGTAATTAATAATTTTCAAAATGCAGATACATGCAAGTATTAGAAATTGTGCAAAAATGAAGATATAACAAACTAAAGAAAAAAAATGAAATAAAGGATTCTGTTAAATTTTGAAACAATATGAAATGGACCTGGGCAACCCGAATAAGGAGGAGGGGAGTTAGGTCCACAAACAAGGCTTTGGAGCTTCCATACTAAAACCAATTGGCAATAATAGGAGTTACTCCTCTACCTTATAAAGTGGAACCACCTCTCCTCTTTCTCCAATGTGGGACACTCACAAGTGATACACATTGGGTTCCAACAGATTCACACCACTAAAACTAGCAGCACAAAACTAAGATATGATCTACATACTTTGTCCCTATTTGTTTGCACCATATACAAAATGCGCTTTATTAAAAGTTGAATCGAAGTATAGCAAGAGAACGGACCCTTAAACCAAATCAGCCCCAAAACCTTTTTATCTATTTAATTATCCAAATTATTCATGATCGACCTAGTTCATGACACCCTTAATGAAAAAATAGAACTAGTCACAAGTCACCACATCTTTGGTTGGCGGTTGGCAAAGGTGGGTCCCAAGCCCAAAGGCTTTGGTGTATGGCCTACAACTACAAAAAGCACTAAAAATGAAACTCATTGGCTAACAATATTGAACCATGGCCACCTCGTGGGTCGGTTCACCGTTGTCCCATTTAAGTCCAAATTTTGGACCCTCTTTTCTAAACCGTACACTTTTATTATTCTTAATTAATTTACATTTTCTTACTTCATCCTTATTTTTTTATTCCCCTTTTCTCATTTACATTATCATTACTGTCTTCTTCCCCAACGATTATGTCGATTTCTCTATTTTATATAATCTAGATTCTTTTCAATAATTAAGGGGGAAAATAAATCTTATCCTAGCATTAGTAATCTTCTATTATTTCTATTCTAGTGACTTTGAGATAAGTTATACTATCTTAGGTCCTCAGTACTCCACTCCATTCTTAAAAATTCGACTCACTTATGTTCATTTGGTCAACATAATCCTATGTCATGATTTATTACAAAATTTAACAAGTGAAATCTTGTTAGACTCTTTTAAACACAAATTTTCAAAATTTTAACATTTTGTAATATTTAATTATACATGGTTGAATAAATTCATAGTCCGTGCTTAATTATAAAACTCTATAAATGTAAAAAAAAAAGGTTGAACTTTTAGAAATTAAGAGAGTACGTATTATTATCTTCATTTTCTTAGTTGTACCATGTTATCCTTTCTCTTATGGTTTTCACATCCCCTATTATATTTTTATCATTATTTGTACGGAAGAAAAATCTAATCCCGTCAAATTTATAGAATTAATCTCAATATGTATTTTAATAATATCAAAATTTGATGGTGTAGTGTAATTTGATTAAACATCGTGTTGACAAATGTCAAATCAACATTTATATGGTATTATTAATAATAATAATAATAAAAAAAGGAGTAAGTATGATATTCTTAGAAGATAGTGGTGTGCAACTAAATTGAGAAGTGAAATTATACGGAGTAGTTTTTATCCATATATGGTGTGGATTGAAGATGACATAACACCCTCAACACTTGTACTTTGAAGTTTGAACTCTTCTAGTCAAATGTTTCTCATAAGTGTTCAACCGCTTGTAAAACTTGTGAGAATGATGTCAAAGCTTTACCTAATTAAGGTACCAACAATGCTGAATACTTGCACACTTATACTACAACATAGCTAGTACAAATGTACAATTAGCAAGCTAAGGTTAAATAAAGTAGAATTTGGTACTTTAAATGAACACATTTAAACAAAATTTATAGTCTTGAAAGAATATTGATGACCTAACAATACACTTTTACATTTGAGTATTTCTTTTAAAAAAGTTAAACTAAAAAAAAATATGGTAGAAGAAAGGATCATTGATTCCAAATTCTCTTTGATCATAGTTTGGAAATTTTAACAATTTGTGCTTCAAAGGAGTAAACTACCCAAAATCTCTTGTTACCTTAGACATGGAGTCTTAAATCTTATTTATTTATTTATTTAGATTTGAAAATGTTATTATGATGATCCATGAATAAATGTTGTAAAGCATTTCATTTTTAGCATCACTAATTTCTAATATGAGAATTATCAAAAAGGTTGTACACATTTTTTTTAATTAGTAGCTGGTATTAGGGTGTGCTATTTTCAACTAAATTTCCATTATTTATTGAGATGGAATTCAGAATTAAATCCTTTAATAAGTATATATGACGATTGGCGAATATCAAGCATATACTTGTATGACTTACTATTAACTCTAAGTGATGCATGTATTTATCAAATTAATAATATTGGGTGAGATTGCTATTCCAAAGAATTTAATAAACAAATGTTACACTCCTTACACAAAATTTATTGCAAAAAAGTTGCCTCAAATTCTCAAAACAAACAAAAATTCATATCTATATAAGACAAATTAATTTAATCACACTAATTAATGTGTATTAATCTCATACTACACTTTATTTAAGTCAAAATATCAAAGTTTGAAAGAATCTTTCACGGTATACATGTTTAAGAAGTGAATCATCAATCGCCACGCTAATAGATAGTAAACCATTAATTAACCGAGTATGTAACTCACAAATTTTGAATTACACCTTCAAGCTAAGATTGGCCGATCGAGTAGGTCCCAAACTAAACAAAAGATCAAGTAATCAAGTGAAATGTCAATTAAAGTTCCAAAATTAGCCAAAACTCAAAAGCATAATGCAAAATTTATTTGCAATTGATTATTTTTCAATACTTTGAAAAGTAAAGGTTGGACCTTTTTGACAAAGAATAAAAAGGAAATGTTGAAATTGTTGATACACACCAACAACAACTCTAGTACAAATATACAAACAAACGTCCAAAAATACCCTGACTCTCACAGAAAAACAATAACCACTCTCTGCATTTTTTCAGTACAGAGATTTCATTCTTACCCTTTTTCTCCACTCTTCTCTATCTTTCTTCTTTCTCTTTTTTATTGCACAAATTTCAAGCTTCAATTTTTACTCAAAATTCCCCTTTTTTTTGTTTTTTGGGTAATAATTCTTCGATTAGGAGAATTGGGCAATCGACAAATCTTTGAAATTTAATCTCTTGAGCTAAGTGCTTGCCTCCAAATAAACATCATCTTTGACTTTTGTTCTCAAATTTCATTTTTTGGGCCTAAAAAGTACAGAAATTATCCTTAAAATCAGGTCTTTTTTCTGGGTTCTTATTTGAATGCTTTTTTCTTGCATTTATTGCTTTCATTTGAATAGATGAAGGTTAAATTTGCAGTTTTTTGATCTGGGTTTTATCTGGGTTTTTTTTATATCATTTTTTTTATTTTATGACTGTTTCAATTTACTTCGATTGTGGTGCTAGTGCTTCTGATTATGTGGGGTTTGTTATGCCTCTTTTTCTTGGTATCTGTTAATTTTGTGGGGTTTTGTGTTATGTTTGATTGATTATATTCTATTATACTCTTTTTATAAGCTCCAAACTTGGGGTTTCACTTATTCTACCTGGTGTAATTTGGAGCTTAACTTATTGAGGTAAGTTTCCTCTTTTTAAAAATCTAGGGTTTTGGGTTTATGTTTATCTAAATTTTGGGTTTCTTTGATGGAATTTCTGTTTAGGGTTTACTGTAATTGAATGCATGTATAATTGGGTGTATCCAAAATTGATTGTTAATCCGCTTTAAATAGCTAATTTTAGGTTTTGTAGTGCATGAATTTTGGTTGATTTGAAGAAATTTAGTAAGGGATTTTGTAGTATAATAATAATTGAGTTTTTGGAATCTTGGTTTGGTGAGCATGTGCACAAGAATAACTCATACACTTCTTTCTAAATATGTGAAAAGTTAGATTTTTTTTTTTAATTTTGATTAATTTCATATTAATGTATCTTCTTTGAGATCAGTGGATTATTGCTTCTGGGTTTTTTCTTCATTTGTGTTTATTTAATGTAGCATGTGAATCTTGGGGTTTTGAAGATGCAATGTTCACTGTATATTGTTTCCATTTGTTTTCTTCATTTGTGTTTATTAAATTTGTACTTAGAGCTTTGATAGCATTCATCTCCTTCATATTGATATAATTTGTATAATTGATCATGGGGTTTTGAAGATGCAATGTTGACTGTATCTTCATTGATATAATTTGTATTCCTATGATATTTCAGGTTTGTGGTTCTTGTGTTGCATAATGGACTCCCCACAATCTGTTGTGTCACCTTTTAAGAATCTGACTGTAAGTGGTGCTGAGCCTGAGAAACAGAGATCAGAAGTCATATCCCATGGCTCTTCCACTCACAAAGCTAACGGAACTGGCGAGAACGAGGTCAATGGGAATGCTCACAATCCAGAAGACTACATCGGTACCCTCGATGTGTATGTACACCAGGCAAGGGACATTCAGAACATTTGTATATACCACAAGCAAGATGTTTATGCTAAGCTTTGCCTGACTAGTGATCCTGAAACTACTGTATCCACACAAACCATCAATGGTGGTGGAAGAAATCCGGTCTTTAATCAAAGCCTCCAGCTGAATGTTAGGACGGTAGAGTCCTCCTTAAAATGTGAGATTTGGATGCTTAGCCGTGTCAGAAATTACCTTGAAGACCAGCTGCTCGGGTTTGCTCTTGTGCCACTGTCAGAAATCCTGGTTAAGAATGGGAATTTAGAGAAAGAATTCACTCTCTCCTCAACTGATCTGTTCCATTCTCCATCCGGGTTTGTTCAGTTGTCTCTCTCATACTCTGGAGCTTCCCCTGAAGTCCTAGAAATCCCTAAACTACCCATGGATGCTGAAAATGCAGTGCAGGATTCAGAAGCTGTCAAGTCTGTTCCTAGCGAGTTTGACAAGTTTGAGTTCCCTGACCCAAACATTGTGAATGAAAATCAAATGATGGTATCCGAGTACTTTGGTATGAGCTTGGAGTCTCAGACTACTGAGAGTTTGGTTTCTTCAGACAATGAGAGTCACGAGCTTGGTGTTCGTATCGTGGAGAGCTTCTCAGCCAATAGTGAGGACTCTAAGCCAATTCTTAATGCTGATTCCCTTCCTAGCAGTGTTTCAACCAATGGTTCCCCATCTGTTTGTCTCCCTACAAGCTCTCAATCTTCTGAGGCTCCTGTCACTTCTAAGTCTCCTGCTAAGTCTCCAAGCCAAGAGCATGTTTCCCCTCCAAAAGACAACAACAATGCTGAGGGGCATGGTGAGAGCAGTTCTGCCGATGTTAGTAAACCATTGAAAGATACAACTGTAACCCCACTGGTTACTGTGAATGTCGAGCCAGAAGAGAAGATGGTGCAGCAGGAATTCGTGAATATGTACATGAAGAGCATGCAGCAGTTTACTGAGTCCTTGGCCAAAATGAAGCTTCCTATGGATCTGACTGAGCCTGAACCAACCAAATCAGGGGATTCTAGCTCAGATCAGAAGTTGGAAACCCCGAAGAGTGCTGGATCACGGGTCTTCTATGGGAGTAGGGCTTTTTTCTAAGCGTTTTATGGTCACAGGTGGAAAGCTAAAACAGGTGACTTTAGTTTTTAGAATCAAAATTCAATATTTAGTGATTACTAATGTATGTTGTTGTGATGTAATTTATGCTTTTAGTGTTTTACCTTTGTATGTTAAGAATGTCTTAGATGATGATGGGAGATATCGAGCAATGTTGTACTAGGTGCAAACTTTGTTCTGTAAAATTTCCTTTCATGATAAATGAACAAGATTGTTCTGTTTACGTATCTCATTCTTTGTTTACTACCTGTGCTAATGCATACCTCTATATATGCTCCTACGGTCCTACCTTGTGTCACATGGAGTCATGGATCGCCTTTCCACCTCAAGGACTCGTGTCAAACATAAATGACTAGGGACTCCCAATACATCATTTTGGACCCTGAAAGGAAAATCATCATAAACTAGCCGAGTTTGATACTTTGATTCGTACTCATGGAAGACATGACTAATTAGTTTGAGCAACATAAGCTACAAACTCAATAACATGGTAATGAGTGAAAAAACAAACAAAAAGAATTTTCCGAACATGATTAGTTTTGAAGTACGGTGATACGGTGTTCCAAAATCTCGACTTAGTATCCTGTTCTTTGTTACCTTAGTGCTCTTGCTTTCTTTCGTTTGATTTCCAGTTTGGGATTTTCCAGTAATTATGGTATCCAGTTAAAGCATATATAAGCTCGTGTATGTTATTATGTATGTTGATGAACCCCCAAAATACATGTAAGGTGGTCCAAGAAAGTATATAAAAGATTCATTATGATTTATGAATATTATTTTTGATTGTATCATATAATTGTTAAAGTTCTTTAGTGCTAGATGCCTAGATTCATAATAATGGAACCTAAAGAAAGGAAAAAAAAAGACAGTAATTGAGAGAAACAGGAAGATGTAATTTGTGCCTTTTTTTCCTCAAAAAGTTCACTCCACTTATATACAAGATTGGCCCTTATTTCCACTTTTATCTGTGCTTTGATGATCACAGCAGCAGCTTTAAAGCAGCCTTACATATTGGACTGATTAATAAAGAGACTATTGTATTGTATAATGGGGTAAAGTTCCTACTATAATGATTATGCATTTCCCTTAGGATAGTCACAGGGCTCAAGGGTGAGGTACTACTTATCCTCTATGTTACCTAGGCATTATAGAAAGGATTTAACTTATCTCCTTTTTCGGGACCGCCTGCCCGATAGGGGCCTTTCCTTGGGAGAGGTAAGGGAAATATTTGAAAGATACACTATTCATGGTTTCGAGGGCT
This sequence comes from Chenopodium album, assembly GCF_948465745.1. Taxonomy (NCBI): domain Eukaryota; kingdom Viridiplantae; phylum Streptophyta; class Magnoliopsida; order Caryophyllales; family Amaranthaceae; genus Chenopodium; species Chenopodium album. Next base: position 40,004,664 of record NC_137855.1, read on the forward strand.
GATACACTTATCTTTGAGAGTGGATTTTAGTTCTATGTTGAAGGTTTAATTTTTGATTTTCTTTGGATGAATAGGCGGTGTTTTGTGTAGTTCGCTAACTGTAATGAGGGTATTAGACTATTGGGATGTTATGTAACCTCAAGATTAAAAGGGATCAAATGTAGGGGCAGAGTGAAATAATCTTGTATATCTTTCTTAAAAAAGGAATTAATTAATTAGCGTGTAGTGGAGTTAGACGTCTCTTAAAGAGGCAATTAATTATGGTATACTCAAATTTTACAAGTCAAATACTTTGTACTCCGTAACTTTTTCTTTCAAAAATCAATTTAATTGGGTAGGCCAAGTGTTGTCAATTGATCCGTTCCCAAAGTGTAGCTTCACCTTTGATTGATTAGTACCAGTATTATAAAGTTGCCAGTAATTTGCATTGTTATAAATTTATAATAAAGTGACAAGTTATATTGTACTGAATTTAGAGGAAATACATGACTTTGAAATGGTCATTTGATTAGATTGGGGCTCCATCAGATTTGGTTGGTGAAATTCTGTTTGAAAAGTTACTTTACTAGGATGCTTGTTTAGGCAGTGGAATTCTGTTCAGATTAAACCACAATAGAGCTTGATAGCAAACTACCAACTGTTAGTTTTTTGAATTAATACAGAATTTATGAACAACAGGATCAAACTCGGGATTAGTCCCAGGTTGATTAGATGTTAGCTTCCTGTCCCATGATGGTATGAAGACTGCCAACTGTATGATTCATGGGTGACAGTTTTGGCCACGGATTTATGAGGAGAGAGCACTGTCTGATTTTCCTATCTATCAATGGTATCAGACGAATACTAACAGTCGTATTGTGTCACAGGTCAAATGAAGTGGATTCATTCTAATATGATTATTTGAACCAACTTTATGATTTTTTTGCTGAGATTCGAATAGAGACTTGAGTCATTATCACTGATACTGCTGGTAAACCTTTGAACCTGTATGGTACAAGCTACCTCTGCCCTGAATCACTGGCAACTTTTTAAAGACCACTAATTGCTTCATTCCTGTACTTAGTCTTCTCTTATTAAGTCTCAGTGACGTTTGTACATTAAGTCTCAGTGACGTATTCCATCATACATCAATTATGAACATCAGAAAGCACTCAAATCAGAAGGGATTATACAGTTATGAATATTGGTGGCTTCTACAGGAAAAAGGAAAGATTATATGTCATCAAAAGATAAGGAAGATTCTTCAGTATCAATATTGTATCATAGTAGTAACTTTAAAGGGGTACTTCAACTATTTCATTGGCCCTTAAACTCATGTGCCTCCTACAAATCCATGCAACTTGTCCTGTATCTCTATATTTCACTCTCCACAGACCAAACTTCTCCGCAATATCTCTTCCAGTTGAGCACCCTCGGTCCCTCAGGAAATCAAGAACCCACTGCTGTGCTGCTCTTTGATCCTGCTGAATATTTCTTGATCTGTCTCTTGTTCTACTGTTCCCCACTGCCATTGCCCCGATAGCTGCTGCGCCTGCTGCCCCGGCTGCTCCAGTCAGAAGAGAAGAATCAAGCAGATGGGCCGCTTCTTTGCCTAAATTAGGAATCATAGATCCCATTCCAGTAGCCAAATGTGCACCTATCTTCAAGGCAAATGTTAACAGTGTCATGAACTTTGTCATGTAGGGTGCCAAGCATTTGACTGCGACATTATCAATCTGCATAACTTCACAGCCCATTTGATCTTCTACCACGTGCATCTCCCTCCTAAACTCGCACAACATGTGGAGTCTCATTGCTGTCATTCCTGAAATGATTGTGGTCACAAGTCTTCTGGAATAATTTTCTGTTCTCACAAAGAAGAACATGTTTGGCACTTTCCTTTCTTCAATATGTGCATTGTAGTTGACTAAATGGTCAACTTTGCGATGTAGTTCAAGCAAAAGCCTGTGCTCATAGTATCTCAGCCCTTGTATCTCTTGCTTTAGATCTCTGATCTCCTGTTCGATAATCTTCAGCCTCTGCAGCACTTGCTCTACTCCCTTAGCTATCCCACTGAATGATGGATCAACACTTTCTGAAGTCATGACTGATATACTATCAGGGTCGTCATCTGGTGGGACATCAAGTTCATTTGCAAGGTTGTAAAGATCATAATATCTTTTATGAAGCACCTCTCGAAAATCATCATCTGATAATAGGTCCCTTGCAAAATCAAAGCCTGCTCTTATGATGGGCTTTCCTGCATCAGATACTGCACTCCATGTATGCTGGTAATCATACATTCCATCTGCTGAAACAGTTAGAAGAGCTTCTTTCAGTTTGTGTAGTGCAACTAACTGAGTCTTTCTGTATCTCGGAGGAATCAAACTTCTCACACATTCAGGTCTAATGATGTTTTCAATCAATACAACTCCTTGGCAGAGGCCATGAATCGCAGGGATAATGAGGTGATGGATTAGTCGGAGTGTTTCTGTTAGATTCTTGGTCGAGCAAGCCAAGATATCAATATAATGGCTCAACTGTCCTCCAAGTTCCACTCTGACGTCAATTCCATTGATGTTTATTGAAATGAGAGAGTTTTCCATGCTGTAAGTTGCTCCATGCTGATCTTTCAGTTCCATGAATTCATTGTGGAGATTTACCTGCAATGCAAATAACACACATAAACAAGGTACTCTCATTTGTGATTGTGCTCAAATTCGCAATATTTTTATTGACATTACCCTAGTTTTAGATGATATGCTGTCTTTGATCTACTGTCAAAAATCAACTACATTATTGGTTTCTTTGGTTCTTAATTTAGTACAATCACAATACATACCGTTTTGGAAGATTGGAACCATGTATGGATTGATAAATATTTAACTTACTAAGGATGTTTTGAGAAATTGAAGAGCACTCTGACATTATTTTATAATAGCTGACAGTCTGACAGTTTTTTTAATGAAATCCTGAATAAAGACTGTGTTTTGGGACCTGAGGGACTAGTATTGGCACCGGGTTTCTAGATTTCATCTGTTATCTGTTTGCTTTCTCATATTCCATCCGGATATATAGTTATGTATACTATATTGGAGTCAGCAGAATAATTAACACATTTCTCAAAGTAGTAATGAATTATGATTGGCCTTTAACATGCCACTAAGTGATAAGAATGTAAAGTGCAGATATATCATTATAGCACAAACTATTATGAACGGTATCTTTGCATATTCATGTCTAGTCTTTAATTCTGTGAATTATTGTGGGATTAAAAGTAGGATAGTAAAGTATAAATTGTAAAACGAGAAGATGAATCTTGCCTGTAGCTGAGGGAAGAACCCAGGAGTCAAAAAAGTGCAGCTTGAATCATCACACTCAAGATGCCGTCCTGCATACACACAATCAGATGAACTGAGCTGCCACTTTTGCTGTTTTTGCCTCCCTTCTTCAAGAAATGAAGGGACAAATATGGCTGAGTTTGGATCGTTTAGGTCTTGTTCATAACAGAGTTCTAACTTTAGCATCAGCTTCACAAGGTCAGTGGCCTCCAAATTTTCGAAAACCTTAGAACTCATCCCTAGAAGCTGACTCTGAAAACTTCCTTTCAGAATTTTTTCCAAGTCTTTCCTGCTTATGAAACCATTTCTGAGTGATCCTTGCTTTCGAGCAGTTTTTAATCGGACTAATTGTCCCAGCACTTCTTGGCAAAACCATTCACAATCCAGGATAAGAAAACCAGGATCATCAAAGTAGATTACCTCTCCTATCTGATGAAGACAACTAGCAACTGCCCGCCTTCTCATATCAGTCTTCTCTTTGTTCTCAAACCTAGACTGAACCCTCAAAGGTGGAACCTTGACCTGGCAAAGCTCACAGAATTCTTTCCAGCTCATAGCAGGTTTGTTTTCATTATCTTTCCTCCAGTCCAACAGTATCTCTGCTAAGTCATTGCACAGTTCATAAACTCGAGGAACCCTTTGTAGGATCATCTTGCTCGTATTCTTTAAATGTTGAGCAAGTTTGCTTACTGATGTTGATGATCTTGCATCAACTGTAAAAACAGTTGGATAAAACTCAAGGAAACCATTGAATTTGTCTCTCAGTCCTTGGATTAGGTTCACAATAGCCTGAAAATTCTGAGAGGGCTGAGTGACTTTGTCAAAGTGTGTTAGAACTATGGTCACATTCGGAAGCATGCATTGTTGGACTGCTCTTCTTGAGTTAGAGACGATGAATCTAAGCCAGTACTGCAAGTCTTCTTCAATTTCAGCCGGGTCTTTCATCTCTTTGTTGCTCGGTTTTCTGAACATACTCAACAAAACTAAGAAAAATGATGCACTCCCATGCCCTGGGAACATAAGGTCATGCAGAGAACACAGTTCTTGCTGGCCAGCCAGATTCCATATGGAGATCTTTGTGTCTTCGTCTTTGAAACTACTGATTTTCATCCCTTCTGATTTGATTGCTTGTTCAACCGGGTTCACCAAAGTTCGGACTTGGTTTACATAAGTTAGCTTGGTTGATGAAAAATTGTAGGATATTGAATTGCATAGTGAACTTTTACCTGCATTACTAAATGCAATTAGCTCAACATACATATTCTCCCACCCACCATTACTCATATGGTTGGTATTCACAAGACAATCCCTCATTTTATACATCAGAAAACTTCTTATAATATTAAAATTTACCATGTAAGAATTAAGCCTTCGAATTTGGGGCATTAAGAGAAAATAATTTGATAACTTTCTTATTATAGTCTTCTGAATTAAGCACCTGTAATTTATGATTGTTTTGTGCTAGTAACTTCTAATTTAATGGACTATAATTTTATATTCATGACTGTCATATATAACTATTTAATTTGTGCAGATAACAAATTGCTCTTGTTTCATATATGTAGTGCAAATAAGATTTATGACAGAATAAAATAAGAGTATAGATACTCTTAGTTCAGGAGGTTACCTGCATATTCCTGCCCACAGACGAAAACTCGACAGCTCTTTGGTGTAACCATTGGCATGTCCTTGAAAAAATCCATATCAGGTTCAGACTTTGCATTCTGACCCAGTTTCTGATATATCCCTTCAGCCATTCCTGCCTTTTGCAACGGTGTATCCTCAAGATCAATCTCTTCAATCCAAGGATTCACCTGTAAAGTCTCCACAATCGCCTGTAAAACCGACTCTCCCTTAACTCCCCTACAACCCTTCAATGACAGGTACTTCAACGACGCATTTTTTTTCAAACTCTGAAAAATTCTAACAATGTCACCTGGTCTCAGCCCCTGATCATCAACTATGCCAAGCCTACTCAGGCTCTGATTGCTCGTAATCATCTGCAGGATCGCTTCCAAGCCTGCCCTCCCTACTCTCATTCTTTCTCCTCCAAATGTAAGCGATTTCAGTGTCGTGTTTGCTTGGCATTGCAGAGCAGAAAATCTGCTCAAAGGACAAAGCAAATGCTCTACTCCTACCCCACTAAAACAATTACCATCTAAATGCAAAGTCTCCAAACTTCTGTTCTTAAATAGCCCTGCTGATACATAAACAACCCCTTTATCTTTTAAACAACATTTTGATAATTTTACTTCTTTCAGAGTTCTATTCTGCTCTAACACCCATCTGAACTCCCTCGCCCATTTCGACTTCAATCTAACTCCTGTCATATCAAGAACCTTAACTATTGTATTCATTCCAAGAGCACAGACAACCCGGCAACTTCCTGATATGTCAAGCCTGTATATCCTGAGTGTGCTGTTTTCTGGCACAAACTCCACCACTTTTGTGCATCTTTCTCTCTTTTCCGCGCTCCAAATGTGAACTTCCATGTCTCTATTCCTAGCCAAAACTGCTGAAATTATCGGTGTTGCAATAAACGAGCTTGAATCGAATACTGTCAGCAGCTTCAGAGATGTATTAACTTCAATCATCTTTGACAGCTCTTCTGCCCCTCTTAACCCAATTGAATCTTCCCAAATTTGCAGCTCTTCAACGCAATCATTCGCCTTCAGAGCATCAGCTATTATCCCAGCACCTCTTCCTCCAATGCAAGATTCACAGAACACAATTTCCTTCAGATTATCAGCAACCTTCAGAATCTCTGACAATTCCTTCAAGCAGTCTGAACTGAAGTCATTTCTTCGAAACAAGATTTGCTTAACTCCCGGGTTGTTTTCAAGCAACGATTTGAGGGTCCGAAGATACTCAACTTCCCATATTACTCTATGGAACTCCAAGTTCCTTAAAGCTGACGTCGCGCTGTTTTTCGTCATTGTTGAGAGCTGTGTAAGGAGGTAAGAAAATAGAGCATTGTTTTCCTTTGACAGGTTTATGTTGATGCAGGATTCTGTTTCTTGTTGACAGCCTGAAATTTGATGAGAAAGAAAGAAGGAAACTTTCTGCAGATTTATGCAGTTTCCTGATTCCAACACTTGCATTACCCATTGCAGATCTTTCAAGTTTTCATCAGATGCCATTTTATTTAGAGGTTCATGAAATTTCTCCTATTTTTTTTGTACAGATGATTGTAGTAATAAGTTACTTTATCTGTATAGTTTCTGATTAAAGGGTTTTTTTTTTTTCGGTGTCAAAACCTGATCCAATCTGAAACCGACTCGAAAAAAATTTACTTCGTAATACAGATTTCGACTCGTTAGAATTCAATAATTTAGCATGACTCAGGTTTAAAATTAGACCCAGCCTACTGAACTCGGCCTGAACTTCCGAATTGACACCTCTAGATTTTCCGAGTACTGTAATAATGCAAAAGGTTAAGGGCTTGTTCTCTTCAGATTATTTTCAGTTCAGTTTTTAATTTCTTTCTCTCATAAAATATTCAATTCATTTCAATTCAGCTCAGTTCAGTCAATCAGAATAGGCCCTAAATCGCGTTCGTTTTTCTTATATCTGATTAAATTGTCCTAATTTGTTTACAGGGGGCCCAGATGAGGTGTGACTGATCTGAAAGTTCGACAAAAAAGGGCCGTTATGTTGTTGTTATCATGTATAGATATTCTGAGCTTGTTTTTCAAGAAATTACTTTTGGGAAACCATGTTCCCACTTTATAGGTTTTGATGCTTTTCTTTGTATATTGTTGCAATAATTCCTGAATTACACCCTTAAATTGTGGTTAGGTATCAAATGCTGTTAAACTTGTTACTGGGTTGACAACTTGACATTGAGCAAGCTATGGTATGATGTTGCCATTCTTGTACGTTGTGGCCGGCCGTGAGGAACCAGCTAGATCATGTTATCGCCGTCGACGGGGCTACCAACAGGCGTACAAGGTGAAATATGTAGTACTTGTACAAAAACTACATATGTACAATGACTACAAACTAGTGCTACATACCTTTGTTACAGATACAAAAATTATTTATAAAATTTCGAATGTGTTGTGAAAATAAGGGAAATATCAGGTTTTAGAGAGAATTAATCTATGTATTTCATTCTCTATGATAAGGTATATATATACATACAATATAGTTAGGGCTTGATTGGATAAGAATATAGACCCTATTTAGGTTGTTCCGGAAAGATACAAAGGAGGATAATGGTCATCCACATGATATTTCATAACACTCCCCCTTGGATGTCCATTATCGAAGACTGTGCCTCGTTAAAACGTTATTAGGAAAAACCCTGTGGGATAAAAACCTAATGAAGGAAAAGAGTACAACATTCTTCGTAATACGCTCGAAATGCTGCCTCGTTAAAAACCTTACCAGGAAAACCCAATATGGGACAAAAACCATGGTTAAGGGAAAAAGAGTGCAACGCGTAATTTCCCCCCCTGATAAATACATAACTTGAGATCTTCTAATGCAATGAATCCAATGTAGTTGAGAGTCTTCTCTCATGACACAGAATGGTATCAATCCTTGATTTTCGATCCTCCCAAATCTTCAAATCTTAACGCGAACAAGTAAGTCTTCATATTGCCAAACCTATAACAATAATACATGTGTTTGTCCATATTTCATTCGAAATCTCTGTTTAAAGTTGCCTTAACCATTATACTTTTGCCTTCTTCAGGAGGCCGTGAATAATAGAAATTGATGATCATTATTTGATCAAACATTCATTAATAATCATTTGATGACAAAGCTTGACATTATTAATGTCATTCTTCAATCTCATATGAATTATAATATAACATATGCAATTATATACATTAATCATGGTTCTTCTGGACCATAAGAAACAATCTCACGCATAAGTATCCCGTTTCTTTAGAAGTTTCAAAATTAACTACACGATAATTTTTCTACGTATACAAATAGTAAATCTCACTAACTCTTATATACTCAAACTTCAGGTTGAAATGTCAATGATGTAGTCACATAAAATTTTCAAGAGTTTGATAATTTAATATTCAAAAATTTGTAGGGCTGGTTATTTAAATACGTCGTATATAAGTTCTTCAAGAACTCTTCTTACATGATTCATAACATGTTATTCAATCGACGTCATCAATATTTTCATCACAAGTATAAGCCCATTGGAACATAAGTATTTCTTTCTAATATTCCATCAGAGTTGTAAATATGTCTTACTATACTTTGAATGAACATTGACATCACTAGGCGAAAATACAAGTTGGCCACCGGTTCAAAACCCCCCTATGCCACCGGTTTTGAACCGGTGGTCAGTGGGGGGGTGGCAAATCCTAGAATTGCCACCGGTTCAAAACCGGTCGCAAAAATAATAATTGCCACCGGTTAACCGGTGGCAAAAATAATAATTGCCACCGGTTAACCGGTGGCAATAACACTGCACACATTTTTGTTTTTTTTTTTGTATTCACTATAAATGCCACCGGTTAACCGGTGGCAATGTACAGGTATTATTATTTTTTTTTGTTTTTGTTTTTTAACCTTAAAATATCGAACAATTAAAGCAAAATAAAAATAACAACATCAACATATAAATAAAAAAAATATCATTCAGTATAATCGAAAATTTACAATATATATCAAAAAAAAATATTACAATATTGATTTACAATATATATCAATATAATTGAACAGTTACAACATATAAATCAAAAAAAAAATTACAATATAAATCAAAAACAAAATTACAACTTCAAAATTAAAAAACCCCCATACAACATCTAAATCAATATTCCTGCATCTTGATTCTTTGATTTAAGATGTAAATCAATATACCTGCATCAATTAAAACAAAAAAATAAATCGACTAAATTAAATAAGCTGCGAAATGAACCCATAAACCGACTATGCATGTACCCTTAAGCTGCGAAAATAAATGAATCGACTATGCATGTACTCATAAACCGATTAAAATCAGTTATAAAACCCACAAAAATAAATGCAAAAACCCAGAATTTTCGTTAAAAACCCAGAAATTGATTTTCAACAACTCGACAAAAATGAAAAGAAAAAAAAACAAACAAACCCAGAAGGAGATCGAATTAAACCCAGAAGGAGATCGTATTAAAATCGATTAAAACTCAGAAAATTACAAAATCGATTAAAATCGAATTAAACTCGGAAATTAAACTTTAACCTCGAATAAATAAACCCACCCACCACCACCACCATAACCACGAATTCCATCAAAAATGACAAAAAAAACTTAATAAAAGTAAGAAAATAAAGAGAAATTACCTCGAATTCAACCAAAAACCCCCAAAATTAACTTAAATTTGGGTTATAAAGGTCAAAATCGACCATGAAAACTCTAGATCTAGAGTTTTCATGGTGGAATTTGACCCGAAACCCTCAAATTTGGTGCTGTTGCGGCGACATTTGGTGCTCTTGTGGCGAAGTTAAGTGGTGGCGGCGGCGGTTGGTGGTCAAAAGAGGAGAAGAGGAGGAAGGAGGGGACGAAAGAAGAGAGAATGAAGGAGGAGCGAGATCAGAGGAAAGGAATGAAGGAGGAGCGAGATTTGAGAGGTTTAAGGAATGAATTGGAAGAGGAGCTAGATCAGAGAAGGAGGAGAGGGGAGAGAGGAGAGAGAAAGAGAAGGATGAAGGCCGGAGAAGAGATCGAAAATGAGATTGAGGAGAGAGAATGAGAATGAGAATGAGAATGAGATTGAACGGCTGATGGGTTAAGTTGTAGGGTTTGGGGTTTATAAAGGATTGATTTTGTCTTCCAAAAAAAAAAAAAAGCCGGTTTTTTTTTTATATTAGTAAGCCACCGGTTTGAACCGGTGGCAATAATATTTTTGCCACAGGTTCGGTTTGAACCGGTGGCAATAATATCCCCGCCCATTTTTCCCCTGTTTTTTGCCACCGGTTCTTAAAAACCGGTGACTATTGAGCGGTGCCCTTTTTACTTTTTTCTACTAGTGCATACACCACAATTATTATATAGAAATTAATTAAAGCATGTAATATGAGATATAAAAATATGATAACATAATTAACAAATTATACAATGAGTAATGCATTTACAACTTCGAACATATGTAATGAATAATCCAATAACCTAAGACTCACACATGCATATTTATATGAATAAGACTCGAAATAATGCAAGACACTGTACAGTGTGGATTTTAAAAGTCCATGTTTCTTTGGACTTCTAGTCCATGATAAACTTTTATTATTATCATTATGTCGACATTAAAATGGACATATATTCCAGATCCCTTATTCACTAGTCCATTATATCATGCACATGCATTATTTATCGGTTCCGTCATATACCGGTATCATTATATAAATCCTCAAGGTACAATTTTAAATTTGCATGCTATTTTGACTATATATCTGAATACATTTCCCATTGGTACTATCATAATTTTTCTTACATCATAGGCCATCTATTATAATAATTCAGATATCTATACCTCTTTTAGGGTATTTCATTCACTATAGTATTTATATACTATTACACTATTAGTGTTAACTGCACTATCTTGCCAAATATCATATCTATTAAACATATCTTTATTTTGGAAGCGATCATATACAACCTACACTTCAGGTGTAGTGATTCAAGTACAATTGGCAAGATTTTATCTCAATGTATACACATAATATGACCAAAATGTATCTTCAACGCTATGCAACATGAGTCATAACTAAATACAAATCAAATCATAAATGTGCAACATATCTTGATAATATATATACAAAAGTTGGCATATATATAACTTTTCAAACTACCATTATAGGGATCGTAAATATTCTTTATTAATTTAATTTTTCCAACTTTTGCTAATTTGTTCTTCTCCCCCTAAGTTGGTAAAATACCTCATTTATAGGGGCGTCTTATTATATACCAACTTAGTAGATAAATTTGCATTAATAAAATTCACTTCATTAAAAAAAAAAATCACAATCAAAATTTATTTCTCAGAAGATTTGTACTTCCTCCGTTTTCTTTTACTTGCAACACAGCCTTGTGGCACGTGTTTTAAGGTCGGGTTTATGTAATGTAAACGGATAAATTTTTCATTAAAATTTTTACAAATGATACTTAACCCTATTCTAATTTTCGTGTAAAAATTATATTGATAAAATCGCTCGTTTATCCTCACTGATCATCTCCTAAAACTGCGTGCTTTAAAGGTGTGTTGCAAGTAAAAGAAAACAGAGGAAGTATTAAACAAGCTTTTATTTCTTTTAGAGAGCAATTTTCAAATCATTTCTTCATTAACTATACATTGCATAACACATATGTATTTATTATTAAATCTTTCATAATTTGTTCTCTTCAGGAGATCAATAATTCAACATCGATCAATGGGGAGACATATGTTGTGCAGTTGAATTTCCTTCTTTTCTATTTCTTATGTGCTGACATACAATCCCCCAATCAATAGAATTGTTATACAAGCATATATCTCTTGCTTGTAATTCTACTAGGTGGTGATCTTTTAGATCTTTAAAGACTTAAATAGTATATTTGATAAACTTCTGGTCACTCAATAGTTGACATAATAATATATAAGTTATTTTGGTAAACTTCTGGTCACCCATTACTCTTTTATATAAGAAATCAAAACTTCTTAACCCTTGAAATTCTCAAATATACAAATTATTATGAATCACAATCCAAATATAGCTCAATCTCAATGTTATGTCTTGCCATTCAATTCATTTCATATATATAACATTGAGAGAGCGTCAGCACATTATCAAATGAAACTTCAGGTTTCCATAATGGGTAATTATTCAACACGGATGGCCTAATTTAATTCTCACATCCAATCACTTCTCTAAATTAAACTCTGGTCAGTTTTCCAACACTAGTGATCACTTTATTATTAATCTTACGTTATGCATGGCCATGAATTTGATGTGATATTTGAACATCAACATGTGTTTCTTTATACAATTGGCAAGACAATCAACAAATATTTTATCCAATAATTTACTCATACTCTGCTGGAGTTTTGACTATTATCTTGATACATGTTAATCTTGTTAAATATTTCATACTCTTCTGGAGTCTTTTATATAATCATGGAATACATAAATTTTACTATAAGTGATTTTTCCTAGTAATGGGATTTATCACTTCCTCAAACTTGTCATTATTAATAGTTGCTCCCTTCCTTTTTTTCCGAAGGTTATTATATTTTAAATCTATTGGAATACTACGCTTCAGGCGTGCTTTAAGTTCATTAGTAACCGATGTTGTCCTTCTGGGACATTATATGTGACACTTATTCATATCCATCTTCAAGATGGTGTCATTGTAAATATGTGATATTATGTGGTCACTTATATTAAATAAATTATTGACATTGATATTAAAGCTAATATATACATAACTGACCATCATTGATATCATATAATTTATGTGCAAGGATTACATATAATAATGAAATAAATATTATCTCCCCCGAATCCTTGCATATGGGGGTTTGAAATTAATTCAACAACCTTTAAAATCCCTTTATGCAGTACGTTTAAACCATAAAACCTTTTGTCAATGTCATGTATCAAGTTAAGTAAATTAGTATTATAAAACTCTTGTTTGTTCCTGCTTTTGCCCAATTATATCAGCCTTTATACTCATGACATTGTGAAATCACATTAGTATTATGACTTGTAGATATCTTCATATTATTTTTGAGGGTTTATGACCCTGTATAAATTTAAGGACCTGCAAAGTCCATATGTATTTCACATCAATTTATTCATCATTTCTATAATCCAACTTCAGGGCAAATAATACTCCGTATCATATTATTACACATCAATCAATGTTTCATCCAAGAAATCCTGACAATATGTTTCATAATAGGTTTCACTTATAAGGTTACTAACATGTTATGTCAGAGGAAAATCATACTTATGATATTTCACATGATTCAATATATCAATGTCATACATAAAACTTATGTAGCACATAATTTAGCATATACATTACCACAATTTTACAAGTCATATGCCTTATGTAAAACATTTTAGAGAAATTAATTCTTTATAGTTGAAAACTCTTATATTACAGGAAGTATATCATTATGGGAATAAACATAGCTCCTATATATATGTATAAATGGTTGAAACAATATGCTACCCCCACATAACAAATGTTCACGGAAACATTTAACAAATAGATCAGGAGTTCAAAATTCACATTTTTACCGCATGTGGATTACATATACAAAACAAACTTTGTACAATCTTGCTTACCGGTCTTTTGTAAAATTGAGCCTTTTAATTCTGCTATCAAGCATAGAGATATAACGAGTCTTATTTAGATCTTTAACAAGAAAAATAAATGATAAACATCTAGCAATTATACATATATTAAGTTCATGAATATACTAAATCAAAGTATCAAATATTAAAATCAATTGTTCTAAATTCCCTATTAAAGTTAAGTTAATACGAGTAATAAGGATACTCATATTAAAATATCATATCATTGATAGAATAATAAAAGATTCATACTGTAACATTATGATAATAATATAATGTAGTCTTGTTATAAGTAATATAATCATAATGTTATTATCTTGTTAACATAATCTTGTTAATTATGAAAACCAACAAATCCTTAGCAAGAATGGGGTATGGTAGTCCGTTAGAGTAAGAATATACTTCATAAATTTATCTGTTAATCTCTTAGCAAGATTATACTTTGTATCTAATCTTTTGATTAGATAAACATTGCCCAAGAGCTAAACTTATTATAAGCCATGCATAATTAGTTATGTATTGTCCCCTTAATAACGGATCTCGTTTCTTATTGTTTATCCAATTTGATATTATCTTCAAGCAAAAATATTGTCAATATGTAACCAAAAGATTGTCAAGGTTTTTCTATCTTTAAATGGAACATACCATATGAAACAATAAATTTAGCAAATACACCTAGCTCAACGGTCCATTGTAAATACCTCTAGAGATTAGGGTGAAAGTACAATCATTCAAAAACTAAAACAATTCTTAATCAACTAAGAAAAATGAGTTCCACAATCAATTACGATTTACCAAGGCAATGAACACAATAATATTATTAGCAGAATTAATGTAAATCAACTAGCACTTTAGTGACAAATAAATAAATTCATATGGAAGTATTTCACTTCAATACTGACAAAGATTAGTCAAACCATCTTACTTTATCTAGTTAATCTCAGACAGTAACTTAATCCCTCACATAGACAACAACATAAAAATAATATTAGTCATAATCAAGGGTACATATGAATATATAAGTGACCTTACGAATTTTAAAATTAAGATGAAACTTCCCTGGTTTCAAGATAGTCTTGTCACACGACTCATACTTTTGATATTTTGTTGTAGCATGTATAGCCGAATTACAACTTCTCGATCTCAATCATCGTGTAATCTCCGAGCCTACAATAAAACAATGTATCAAATTAAAAATGAAAGGTCTTTGTTCATCTTGTTGGAGAAGGGGACATGAAACCTTGCCGTACTATTTCGATAAATATAATACTAGCTTTAAAGTATAAAATCCACATAAATAAATCAGTTGTAATGCCATTAAAACTTAAAAACAAGTAATTAAACACACAATCCAATTTAATAGCATTATAACCAAAAGTGGCATGAAAGGTTGGAGCCCAATTCTTAGATCAAAAATTGATCATAATGTTACGAAAACAGAAACCCAAGAAAGATTAAAGATTAATGTTGGCTGTAGACATTAAGGAATTTAAATCTATCCCTTCAATTGTTGTGCTGACTTGCTCACACAAAACTTTCTCGATGATTTGTTTACCGCAGAGCTCAAATTTATACGTAGAGAGCTTTGGTGCTGATAACGTGTTGTGAAAATAAGGGAAATATCAAGTTTTAGAGAGAATTAATCTATGTATTTCATTCTCTATGATAAGGTATATATATACATACAATATAGTTAGGGCTTGATTGGATAAGAATATAGACCCTATTTAGGTTGTTCCGGAAAGATACAAAGGAGGATAATGGTCATCCACATGATATTTCATAACAGAATGCACATTTTTTATTACTAATATGCATTAGAAATTGCATTTTTTTTTTTTTTGTCATTTTTACATGTATACTGTTAACATATTTCATATTTTTTTGACAAAGTATACTCCAGTACTCCACATTAATTATTGTAACATTGTTTATTTAAATAGTAACGCACTCCTTAACTATACTTTGTACTATTCGCTAAAAATTTCCACCACTTGTAAAGTTCCGAAGATCAACACATGGTAAATGATACTTAGTCTTCAAGAATGAGTAGGGGTGTCCATAATTCGAATAAAAATCGAAATCCAATCCAATCCAAACCGAATTATCAATTCGGATCGGATTCGAACTTTAAATCGGATTGAGATTTTTTGGAAATTCGGATTTTCGGATTGGATCGGATTTACCCTAATTGGATCCAATCCAAACCGAAAACCGAATTTTAAAATTAAGCTTGTATAAATATGTATTTCTTTATTTTTTGAAGTTTACCTCAAATACTTACTACTACAAAAAATAAATTAGGGAGACTTTGTATTAATTAATTAATGACTTGATGTGAACTATTTATTTTACTCATTATTTTAAAGACTTTTATTTGTATTAAAGCTTTATTTTTATAATTGTATTAGGAGCTAAAAAATAATGTATTATAATTCGGATATTTGGATCGGATCCAAATAACCGAATTTTAATCCGGATTGGATCAAGAGAGAAATTCGGATCGGATCAGATTGAAAAATTGAAAACCGAATTATATTTCGGATTGGATCGGATTTGGACTAAATCCAAACCGAAAACCGAACGGACACCCCTAAGAATGAGAAGAACATATCAATAGTGGGATAAATTGATTTAGGGCATCCACAATAGAAGAGGTTTGTTCACTTGACACGTCATCATTACACAAACCTCTTCTCTAACAAACCTTTCATCAACAATAGATAAACGTATCTATAGGTTTATATAGGGGACCCACTATCAATACAACTCATTAAATTTATCCATACAACTTTTTTTCCTTAAAAAAAAAAAGAGAGAGAGAGAGAAAAGGTTCAATTTTTCCAACTAAGCAAATACAAACCGGTTTGTCTACACAAACCTCTCCACAACAAACCTCAACCCAACAACAAGAGGTTTGTGAACAAACCTCTAAATTGTTCCCACAAACCTCTTATTGCTATTGCCCTAAATATTTTGTACTGTAGATTGTAGTACAGTACATAATAATTTTGAAGTGTTAAATCGTTCATACCTTCCTAATAGAGTAATAGTGGACTATCCATGGGCCGTGATAATTAACGTTATGGGATCCTACTGTTTTGGGCTTTTGGCCCATAGCATTTTTGAATTAATGTACGTAGTATTTCATTATTCTTGTTTTCAGTAATTATGTACATGGACATTTTTTAGATTTTAAAAGAGCAATCTATCTACTACCTCCGGTCCAATTTACTCGCAACAAACGAATATTTTATGTCTCACAAATAATACCCCTTTGTTGCGAGTAATTTGAATCGGAGGTAGTATATTGAATTAATGATTTTTTTTCCCCTTTGTGTGTGCGAGTGTGTTTTTAGAGAGGCGGATGATTTCCTGAAATCGGGAGGGATGCTCTGACCATTTGACTTATCCCTCATCTTAGTCTCTCATCATTATGAATGTGATATATTTTGTAGGGAAATTATCAATGGTACACCTAAGGTTTGGCCCTTTATCAATGGTACACCAATTTACCTTTTGCTTATCAGCGGTACACCCAAGGTTTTATTTTAGGTTAATCTATAGTAACCCTGACGTTAAATTCAACGTTAATTATAGGTTAATTTTAGGTTAATCTGATGAAAATAAAATGACTAATTTGCCCCCCTACCCCACAAAACATTAAATTGTTCTCTCCAAACTTGAACTACCTAAATTAAAAATACCCTAACTCACTCAGAAGATCATTCATCTTCTTCTTCCTTCTCACTCTCTTCCCTGTTCATTGAAGCGCATTCAACGTTCTTCATTGAAGCGCAGTTCACGTTCTCCATTGTTATTGTATCTACCATTGAAGCAGCTTCAATTCTGAGGTAAGTTGTTTGTATTTGTAATCATCATATCAAATATCCCTAAAATTATGAGATGATTAAATCAAATTTGGTTGCTAATGTATTGCACAACCCTTTAATATTAGGATTCAACTATGAAATTAGAGCTCTTTTCCCTAGGCCCTCTTGCCCTGCCTCAGGGATGAGCCTGAGTTTAGGGTTCCAAAATTATCAGCCTAATTCATAATTGAATCCCTAAAAATATGTAATTTTTTTTTATCCTTATTTGATAATTGAATCAAATTTGCATTTTATCACTGAAAATATGTAATTTTTTGAATGATAAGTGATTTTTGGATCCTTATTTGATAATAGAATCAAATATGTACTTTATCCCTAAAATTATGTGTTTTTTGGATTCTTATTTGATAATTGGATCAAATGTGCAATTTATCCCTAAAATTATTTGTTTTTTGGATCCTTAATTGATAATTGGATCAAAAATTTGATAATTGAATCAAATATGCATTTTATCCCTAAAATTATGTGTTTTTTGGATTCTTATTTGATAATTGGATCAAATGTGCACTTTATCCCTAAAATTATGTGTTTTTTGGATCCTTAATTGATAGTTGGATCAAATATTTGATAATTGAATCAAATATGCATTTTATCCCTAAAATGATGTGTTTATTTGGATCCTTGAATCATTACTTTGAAGAGAAACCATAAAAGATTGAACACTTGACCATGGGCTGCTCAGGCCGCTCGGCACCGGAGTCATTTAGGGTATTCTACAGAATTTGGGGTGAGGACGACGTGAAGGCA
The DNA here is from genome assembly GCF_948465745.1 of Chenopodium album. Lineage (NCBI taxonomy): Eukaryota > Viridiplantae > Streptophyta > Magnoliopsida > Caryophyllales > Amaranthaceae > Chenopodium > Chenopodium album. The sequence continues at coordinate 40,022,920 of NC_137855.1, forward strand.
TATTCGCTTGCAATACCCTCTCATATTCTGAAGCCATTCAGCGATGTTGATGTCTTATCCAACCTCCCTGAACATGACTGTCTTCATCTTAGCAGAAGTGGTGATATAAGCAGTCGGGATATATATCCGGATTACCTCTCTAGTATCCGGGCTCGTCCCGGATTTATGGTTGGCCTTACCCTTAGCAACACTGCTGTTGTTGGCTCTACTCTATATGCCTTGTTTTTCGGGGGTAAGGGTTCCGGGGGTAAGCTCAAGTCCCTCAACCTCGATTCTCCTCATCCCCAATCATGGAAGCAACTCCCTAGCCCTCCCTTTCTCGGACCAGGAGTTCCCGAAATAAAACCTAAACTTGTTTCTCTACGTGGCTGTCTTTACTTATTTTGCAAAGCTAAACCCTTTGGCCAGATTTACAACCCAAATTCCAACTCATGGTCGGTGCTCCATGAGCCTTCGGAGATTGCCGATTCTTCCAAATGTAATATGTGGTTGAGAACCTCCCTTGGGGAATCGCACGGGAAAATTCTGGTCTACGGAGAGGATGTTGTCACTGATTATAAGTCTACTCGCTTTCATGTTTACGACATTGACTCTCATCAATGGACCACCTCTTCCAGTACTTTCCAATTGGATGTTGCTCCACTTGCGGATCCATCTATGCTTGGCAAGGCTGTAGTCAAGAAAGATGATGACACCAGCACTTTTTTCTATTTTATGGGTACTGATGGATTGGTCTATGCTTTTGATTGGCTAAACAAGGAGCTCTTTCACGGCCCTATTGTTGGGTTGGAGCGTGAGGACCTGATTAATAGGTTGAATTCTTCTAATACTTTTTACACTTTCTTTCATATATGGGGGGACCTCTTCTGCTTTCTCTGGTCTACTCATACTCACCCTGAGGAAGTTGATCAATACTCCTACCACCACTTCACTTTCTTAAGGCTTGTCAAGGACTCTAAACCCGGTGATGGTTCGCTCACTGCCTATGTTGTCGGTTGTTTACAAGATACTGTTGATGACTTTTACCAGTGCTTTGATGCTTTGCTTGTCTAAATTCTGGTTAGTATTAACAATCCACTCTTATATAGCATTTCCTTATATTCTTCTAATCCACCGTTATATATTTCCGCTATTCTTTTATGATTTCTCATTTTTTACCTTTTAAAGAATTAGTCACCTCTCTGTTTCCTATCACCTGTCTTTTTAAGGTTGTGTATTTGTGATCTTCTATAATTGATATGTTGGCTGTTTATTTGTTATGTGTTTTTGTCAATTATTTGACTAGCTTTTAGGCTTCAACCAGATCAAACAAAGGGTTAGTTTTGGAATGTACTAATTACTTTGCTAGTTCCCGCACCAGTGCTTGAACCTGTGTTTACTGTTTGCGAAATATTATTTGAAAATATATAACAAAGTCCCCAACTATGGGTGGTCTTCTTTAAAAGGTATCAACTTTTAAATAACTAAGGGTAGTCCTAATTATAATGATTTCTTCTCTAAACAGCCCGGTGTAACCTACTACCCATTGAACCGGTAACTTTATTAATTGAAAAAATTTATTATTTTCACCGGTCCACCAACACCATGTTTCTTCTATCTCCCATCCTTTCCTTCTCTCCATTACTTTCCATCCACAATGCCACCTTGGTATTAGAAATCAGTGTCTCCAGCGCAATCCATTGATGGCTAGTCAATTTATTTCTCTTTAACAAAGCTAACCATCAATTTCTTTGTTCAGAGGCGGGTGTGGTTATTTTGGTGGTGTCTTCATGCTGGGAAAGTGGGTCGGTGGCTTCAAAGAGGTTAGTTTTTGTTGGTGGGGGTGGGTTTTAGACTTTTAGGTGGACTTGTGGTTCATGAAAGACTAAATTAAACTGATCATTATCAGTTAATGGTGGCACAATTGTGGGATCTACGGCTAGTTTGAATGTGGTGATTTTTATGGTGAGAGTGGGTTAGAAGTGGTGGTTTCGTGGTGGGGTGGGTTATACAGTGGTGGTTTGATGGTGGGGTGGGTTTGTCATTTGAGTGGGTTAGACGGTGGTGGTTTCGTGATTTGGTGGGTGAGACGGTGGCTATGGGGTGGGGTAGCAGTGGGTGTTAGTTTTGGTCATTTATTAGGTGGAGAGATAGGGGGAGGAGGCACAATAAAATAATTATTAAATTAGAAATAAAGAAATGAAACCAATGAAACAATGCCACGTGGTCCATTTGACCGGTTTAGTGGGTAAGTTCTGGTCACGGACCGTTCAGAGAAAGTATATGCAATAGTTGGGATTACCCTTAGTTATTCAAAAGTTGGAACCTTTTAAAGAAGGTTGTCCATAGTTGGGACCTTTGTTAATATTTCCAATATTATATGAGTGTCAATGGAAACAAAAGCTTCTCTTTTATATCTTAACCTCTGTCCTACAAATCAAGCTCCCTTTCGATCTATTTATACCTTACAGTATCCCTGAACAGAACATCTATTGGTTTGTCGGCTGTTACAGGTTGCTGAATTGATTTTTGCTTTGACCTTAATGCTTTCTGATTCGGTAGTGTATTTGCTGCCATTTTCTTATGTCTAACCATGCTGACCGGAATATAATTGATAGCGGGATATCATCATCTCTACATATTTCATTGATTGCTTGTTTTCTTTTGTGCTCGTGTTATATATATATATATATATATATATATATATATATTTATATCACTTTTGTGTGCATTCAGACATTGAGTTTAGTGCTTGCTCTCCCTGTAGATTTAATTCGTGGAGAAGAGAGATGAGCAGAGGCCAAGGAAGAAGAAGTGTGCATCTAAGCCCAGAAACAAGGTAGGTGAGAGTTCAGGAACACAAGCTGCCAAGGAGCCAGAAGAAGAGGAAGGCGCACCTTTGTTTTTGGACTTCAAATAAAGTAGCATTTTTATTACTCGTTCCGTCCCTTAATATAAAGCCTCTTTCTAGCATTTATTAATCACATAATAAAGATAAAGAGGCTTTTAATTTAGGGACGGAGGGAGTAGTGAACATTATTAAGTGAAATAAACTTTTATTAAATTAGCTGCATGTATGTAAATGATATTCCCTTGCCCTCTCCTTTCTTTCCTGGAAACAAAAGCATACCTTTTCTATTGAGTGCACATTGCAGTGGAGGGCAAATTCTAATCAAAGTCAAGGCAACAGTGCTTCTGAACTTGGCAAAGCTGGTTGGGGATAGAGCTGGAAGGACCGATGATTGCTGCTCGTCCATGGGAAGCTGAGTACTGTCTCAATCTATCAGCCCTAAAAAGGGGCAAAAAAAGCTTCCAACCAAGATGCTCCTGCTAAATCAGCTTTAGCACACGGTAAGACACCTGGACAAGCCCGAAGATTGTCCTGTCCTGGAGCTGAATAAATAACTGAGCAAAAATCGAACACCAAAGTGCAAGAAAATATGCGTCAATCAGTGTCTTAGATGTGAAATCCACATATTGTCAAGTCGTGTGAAATTTTGAATGGTTTTCATTCGAAAATTGCCTCTGTTATCTTGCTGTTTTATTTTTTCTTATGTTACCTACGGGGGTGGTATGAAAAATGTGTTGCAAACTGATGCTAGATAAGAAGCACATTTATTTTTCTATTTTGCATAGTGTCCATTGGATTTGTAAATGTTGAAGAGATACTATTTATAATGTAAATAGACAAGATTTTTTGGAGAAATTTTGTAGCTGTAATGAATGGACGATTCTGAGTTTTTTGCTCCAGAGTAATATACTACAGGAAACCTTCACTCTCTGTATTTATATGTTAATGGCCTTGATGCGATTACTCTTTTTAAACATGATCGCGATTATGCAACAATACTTTTGTTATACATGAAGGCTTGGCTTATATGCAAGGCTGAGTCTAATTATTGTTAAGCTGAAAGTTACAAAGTATACAGTTCATAATTGCATATTTTTACACACAGTATGTATTCTGTTTTTGTTTTGCAATACAGTTGTTTTTTGTGACAGGATTTCTTACGTATACTGAGTAGTATAGTAAAAAGAAGTAAACCACAGATTGCTAGAAAAAGGAAGATAAATAAGACTGGAACCATGAAATACTAGTATTGCCAGGTTTATGCCAGAAATTAGGCTTCATCACTACAAATGCAGGTAATCGCTGGTACACCATGGATGCTGTCTCTATCAGTCTATCTCTATCATTATACCGGCAGTCAAAGCAAAGACGACGTATTCTCCAAGCTGGTACACCATGGATGCTGTGTCTATCAGTCTATCTCATTGTAATTGGAGGACAAGAATTTTACGTAGATGCTTAAGTGACGGTATTTAAGTGCAAGTACATTTGATGGGTGGGAGTTTACCCACAAGGCCACAATATTCAATCATAACTTCTACGAGCTTGGAGAATTTGATATAAGATGACATATCATGAATAACATAAATCAGGGAAACCAGAAGCAGAATTTATCAAGGATCCTTCAAAAAAAATCAAGGATCTCCAAAGATGCAGATTAAAACAACAGCTCTCTGGATGCACAAGCTTGGAGAATTAATGCACATTTGAAAGTAGCTAAAATTGATGTCATTTTTGAAAGGCTTGCAGATACAGAGCATGCAAGCCAGATATGGTACCGTCTTGGAGCCACCACTCAGAATTAATAGCTAAATCTCCGATGGTGAGACTTGACGGAGTTTTTTGTCGGAGAGAGAGAATATTTTTTGAAAAAGATACCAATAAGTTGGTATCTAAACTTAGCAACTCTATTCTATTTAATTATAGAGAGTTAAAGTTATTAATCGTAAAAGTTTTGCATTGGCAAACGTGATATAAGAAACGGGTCAAGTAAGAAAGAATAGAGAAAGTATCTTATAAGAAGATTGTTTCATATTCTTTGATTTTAGGTTTTGTGTAAATATTCTATTTGTGTCGTAATAATCGCATTACTTTCCTTTTACATTCGTTTCATAATAATTGCAACACTTTCTTATTTGGTAAGGATCCACTATTATTTTTTTTATTATTATTAGTATTATTATTTTTGAATGGCTATTATTTTGTTATTTATATTCTCCCACCAACCCTACTTATACTACTTCGAGCAACATTAGGTGTTACAATTATTACGAAACCGAAAGTGTATGAAAATTGTTGTTTGTTGGGGTAGAAAGGAGATGTGGCGAAGAGGGTGATGAAAGAGGATTGAGACATGGAAAGCATAAACATTCCTGGCAGCAACTACAGAGTACAAACACAATCACAGACATATTAATGCTATTTCAATATTATTATTATTTTTTTTTTTTTTTTTAAAAAATGTAAAATAAAGTACAATAACCAATACAGTGAGATTATATTCTAAATGGTGGGCCCAAAAGAATCTGGGCCGATATCCTTATTGCTTAAATGGTCAAATTATCTAGGCCCAACTATTTCAACATTTTTTTTTTAATTTTTATTTTTTAAAACAAGAAAAGAGCGCGTTGAACAAAATCAACGACCTTTGAATTGTTAAGGCGCTGAAATACGTTAAGACAGTTGCAACTGCTCAACAGCTAGGTCAAAATCATTTGGGTAATTTTCATTGGCCCATTGATTTATTTTTTTTTTAATGAAATTGTCAACACTACTTTTTTTTTTTGAAAGAAAATCCTATAAATTACAATTTATTACTCCAAAATATTGATTAAATTGATAAAATATTCACTTTATAAATTATAATAATAATAATAATAATATATTTAAGGAATAATCAAGAAAAAGTTGAGGAAAATAGGTTTATTTGATCAAGTTGAATGAGATAGTTCGGTTGAGGTTCTAAAGAGATTTTAGCCATCAATGTGATAGGTTCAATCTTACATCAACATCTCTATATCCCTTACGTATCAATATTGAGGTGGATATCACTATTACTAATAAATGGGGTCGATAAGTTTATGCTTTTGGTTTTCTACTTCACATGTACACCCACTAAATTCCAATTGGCAGATGTGTTGCCTTCCAAACCCTAATTAGGACACGTTTTACCCCTAGAAGACCCGATCATTGACCGCATAGCTAGAACCCGACCCATCATGGATTGGTAAGAGGTGCATAGGAGGAATGCTTAATTACACTAATAAATTGGTGATAGTAAGGTAACGATAGTGTTTATTTTTTTTAAAATAATTTGTCTATTGCTAGCACTATGAAGATATTCCTAATACAATCATACACCACAAACTACTTAAAAATGGATCAAAAAATAACTCACATAATCACATTGTATCAAGTATCAACTCTCATGGCCTCATGGGTTCCAATACAAATTATAGTGGGACCAATTACCAAAGAAAACACATAGACAGAACAACTGAACAAGTATGGGGTATGACTAGTAAATAGTGATAAAGTTAGAACTATTAGAAAAGAAAATGTCCCCAATTTTTATTTTTATATTTATTTTTTCCATTTCTTACTCATAGTGGAGCTTTGCCTTTTCTGTTCATTACAAAAATGGACCACAAACCTCATCCATTATAATCTCAATAAAATCTCCTTTCCCATGAACACAAAATATTTAAGGGGGTGGTATGCAGGTTATGAAGATAAGGTAACACAATGGCCACACGTACGAATATGTTTCGACAACGTTGGATCACTTCGTATAGACACATCAAGATATTGATCCCTTTATAGAAAATAAAGATAAACCCTATGATTTTGTGACTTCAATAATAGATCTGTTTGTCGCACTAATTTAGGGTAGGAATGTTGGATCAAGAGGATTTCAAGGCACAACCAAAGCTTAAAAAGAGGTATAAAATACTTGATATTATAAAGAATAGAGATTCACAATGGGATTGGAAATCTATATGCAAATATAAATTCTAAATAGATGTCATTTTTTCAAGGAGACAAAAAGGAAATCAGTGATTTTTTTTCAACACGATTATTTGAGATTACCTATATACTGTCTCGGTAAACTGGTAGCAATGAATATCGCCTTGAAAAAACACGGAAAAATTGCCTAAAACAGAAAATAAAGTGTCCTTGGGGTATTTTTAGTGCTGCACAGTTTGCAGTCAAATTGTTAGAAAAGAAAGTGGAAAAAAAAGGTAATGAAAGAATCAAATAAAGTTATTAACAAAAACGGATACATGCAAGTTGCTATATGAGGAAAACTAGCTTTCCCTGTTCAACTGCAAAAGGCAATAAATAAAGAATATGAGGATGGAAAATAAGGAAATCTAAACATAAAATTTCACAGCTAAAATCTTCAAACTGCTTCAACAGCATACATCTTTAACACAAATGAATTTTGAGTATCCAGTAAACTTATTTTAAAGGGAATCCGAGATGGGTATCCCGCTATTGTTTCACACTATAAATCAAAGAAAGCCTCACAGCATACAATCTGAGGACAATATAACAAAGTAAAAATATACGTAATGAGTACATGAAATTCGACTAGCTAGTCGTTACAGCTTGTTAAAAGAGGGGAAAAAAACGAACAAAAACACTGATCTATATCTGATATACTATCACTCGCTCTCTCAGTTTTAGTGCACTGATAACTATCTCAAATGAAAGTTTTGAGTATATCCCGCAATCTGATTTTACAGCTCAACCAAATACCAAGAACCTAACTTCAAAGGGAAGAAAAAGAAAAAAAGTTCAAGTTTTAAACCTTATCTGGAAAAAAACCTTCTTAACTGCCCTTAACTGAATTTGTATAAAGAGACGAAATCCCTGTTATTATCGTGTGCTGAATTTCCTTATATGCTGAGACATATGAACGAGGGAATGTATAACTCACAATCTTATCACCTGTTTAGCTGGACTTCCTGGATATTCCTAGCAATTACCATCTGCTGTCCAAATCACAGTTTTCTACGCAGCAATTCCTGAGGGAAGTTAAAGAAAAAGAAAACTATTAAATATAAGTTTACATCAAATCTAAATCTAGCCAACAAAAAATCAACTTGGAACACATTTGAGCAATTGTTTCAGAGCATAAATATAAAACCCAGTTAGTCAGAAATACATAGTAGTAAAACAAAATGATTTAAAAAACTGGCATATGAAGAGAGCCAATTCTTCTAGCATTGATGACGCTGAAGGATTTTACAGAATTCTATCATATCTATCGTCTAAACGAAAATCGGAACTTTCAAGCACAAACTTCTAGTTCAGAGACTAACATTCATTCATGAAATTTAAAGGGAGAGGGCTCGAATACTTGCATAGTAGCAAGAGTGACTATTCCTATGTCAAACACAATCACATGCGGCTCCCTCAGACCAGAAAAGGAAGAGTTGTAGTTGATATGGATCAATACAATGCTACCTTATCCCATTGAAACCAAAATGTCACAGAGATGGCACGGCCAATCCCTGACAAGATAATATGACAATAAGTCTCCTCCAGTATCAGGGTGACATTCCTAACCCAGGAGAGCAAGAGACTGACCCATAAAAACCAAACCTTTTGGGTATGACCTAGCCTGCCTGATGTTGAAACTGATTGTTCACTCCACTTACACGACTTAAAAATAATTTTCGGCTTCATGATGCTATCTTACACTGAAGCTAGGAAAATAAAAGAGGACTAAATATATATTCTAGTCTTTTCAGTCAGCCCTAACAAGGAAAGCAATAATATATAAATATCTATTGCTGGATATGGAAAGCAATTATACTGTTGAGGCTGAGTACTTCCAAAAACCTAGTAATATAATCCACAACATTCTAAAGTTATGCATCACTTCTATATTCCAAGTGATGCTATCTTTCACTGAAGCTAGAGAATGCTATAAGATACTTAGTTCACAGCAAAAGATAAAGAAGACAATATTCTTGGACATAGCAAGACAGAAAGAGGGAAGAAAAACTACTCGTATTCTACCCAAATTTTCTTTTAGTTCAATGAAAAGGCTCAGCGATAAAAAGCTACGAGTTTTTTTTAATAAAAGAGAATAAGCATGAAGTTTGTTCAGATATGACACTGCAACTCAAATTTGACCTGAAAGGAGCACAGACAAGGTCAAGTTTTGTGATTGACTGATGAGTGAAATATCAGTTTTATGTGTAAAATCTTTTGGATATTTCCAACAAGGGCACACCAAAATAAAAAAGGCAGGGGAGTCGAGCATTAAGACAACATATAACTATGATCTGGAACAATCATACTTGGCCATTTGATATTAATATCCTACAATCCCCTAAATTTCTAGCATCTTTACAGGCAGCTAACAAAAGTTCAACCTAAATCTAAGCTAGCATATGAATATCCATAATTCAACTCCCTTTGGTAAATACATAAATTGAGAAGCTTATGGAGTGAAGGGAAATTTAAGAAGTTTACCTCTACTTGCTTGTCTACTTGACGCACTATAGTTTCCAATTAGACCCTCAGAAGTTCTTGATGCAATATCTGCGCTGCCTAAACCAAAGCCAAATGAACCAGATCCATCAAGCTCAGGAGAAGTAGAACGCCATGTTGAATCACCATACCCTGACGTACCACGATATAGGTCACCATATGATGTATCAAAACCACCTGTTGATGCTGCAAATGTAGATGGTGGAGCAACATCAGTGTTTTGAGTTCTTCCATAGCCTCCACCGCTCAACCCATAACTTTCACCAAAACCATACCCGAGATTCCCACTGCTATATCCAGAACCATTACCCCCACCTTGGGATGTTGTAGGAGATGTACCCCAATTGGCTCCACTGTTTCCAAACGAGACCCCAAAATTTCCACTACCAGATCCCAGAAATGCACCAGGACTGGGGGGATTTGTAGGATTGTTAAAAGATCCATTTCCCCAGACATTTCTTCCTGTTGAGTTTGCCAACGAATCACCCCTTGTATTACCAACATTATATCCGATTGGAGTGTTGTACCTGTTTGAGTTGCCACTATAATAAGGTCCCAAAACACGACCATAACCCTGGTTGTTGCTGAAATTGGAATTGGCACCGTAGTTAGCACTTAACCCTGGCTCCATATTCATATTCATATTCATACCCATCCCATATCCAGGATTGCCAAATGGTGGAAGCCCAGTTCGACCAGTAACAAGAGGATTAAGTCTACCATATCCAGCAATAGAGTTAAGATTGTAGCCTTGAGCATAGTTGTTAATGAAGTTGCTAGCCCTACTCATGCCATAATTATATCCTACTACAGGGCTGCGACTAGGGCCTGGAGACATCTCTTTAGGTACAGCTCGCTTAACCTCAACCATTTTTCCATTAAGTTCATGGAAAGTTCTATGCAACACCCTATCAACAGCATCTTCTGAATCATAAGTAATGAACCCAAACCCTCTTGGCCTTTGGGTGTTGTGATCATACATTACCACAACATCTGTAATAATACCAAATTGATCAAAGTACTTCTTGAAGTCACTCTCCATCACTGTTGATGCTAAACCTCCTACAAATATCTTTTTGGTACGTCCAGGACCGGGAGATCCTTGGATCATATTATTGTTTCTACTCAGAATTTGCTGATCATCCCTTGGGACTGCTTTCTTTGCTTCAACCTAAGCCAAAAAGGTCAAAGAGAAACAATTTTCATCAAAAATCATGTCAAAGTCAATTGAAACATCTAGTTAGCACGTCTGTACATTACTCATTTCAAGCTACACAAGTCGCAAACTGACTGATCAAACCCGTCGATGCAACTTAGCGAGGCTATAGCAAGTACTAATGTACTAATGTACATAGCATAATTAATCAACACAAGAACTAATGCACAATCTGAAATTACATTATCAAGGTATGCAGAACATCAACAATCACAATCAATCTACTCACTGTTCTGCCGTCGATCATGTGCTTGTCCATCACAACTCTCTCAGCAACAGCAGGATCAGCAAAGACAATAAAACCGAAGCCACGAGCACGACCGGTAATTCGATCCCTCATGATCACAGCCTCCACTACTTCTCCATATTGCCCAAAATACTCCTTAAGCCTACTCTCATCCGTGTCCCATGAGATCCCACCAATGAAAAGCTTACCAAGATCTGATTCCATTTTTTTTTTTCCTTCTTTTTTTTTTCTGCAATTCAATTTCAATAACATCATCATAAACCTCATAAAGGGTTTTCATTTATACCCATCATTACCATAAACTCTAAAATGCAATAAAATTAAGCAATCATATAATGCAAATATCAAAATTCAACCTAAAAATCAAAATTATACAGCTAAATTGACTAATAATAGATCAAAATCATCAAAATTCAAATGCCCAACTCAGGAAATGACCAATTCAATGAAATTAAAGGCAAAAATAAACTAAATCGACAAAAAACCAAAAATAAAATTTAAAAATTTTACCTCTTTTTTTATATGAAATGAGCAGAACCCAGTATAGAATTCTGATCAATGAAAAAGTGGGATATTGCCAATTTAATCCAGGGACATCGGATCGTGTACAAATCAATCTAGGATTCCTGAATCAATGGGGAAATAAATAGAAAATAAATAAACAGAGAAAAACCCAGAATTAATTATGAGAAAAATGGGAAATGAGAGAATTAGAGAGAGAAAACAGACCGATTGAAAGGAAACCCAGATGCGAAAACTAAGATCTAAGAAGAGGAATGATAAGGAAGAAGGAGAAGAGAGGATGAGGTCATCCTCTACAAGGCTCTTTCTTTCTCTCTTTTCTCTTCCCCTTTTTCTATATTTCTTTGGTTTATTCCACCCCTCTTTTTTTTTAATTTTTTTTTTAAATTTTTTATGTTTTATTATTTTCAAATATTGGATTGGAAAAAAAAAATTATAAAAATTGAAATTTAGATCATACACCCGACCCATATAGATTGGTATACCGTTTAAAATAAAAGAATAAATGGAATACAGAATACTCGTAGGTCAATAAGGTCATAAGACTAATAAAAATATGCTTCGTATGTACTTTATCACTTTATTTTAACTTGCAAAGTTTGTTTTTTTTATGCTTATCAATGTATAAATGTGAATTTCTTGAGTATCAATTGGTAAAATTATGAAAAATTACAGAGTATTATTTAAAGAGCATATATGAATTAAACTAATAGGACCTACATAATTTACATGTATAATTTTTTTATTAATTTTAAAAGGGTAACTTATAGTTACATAAAAGTATATGAATATTACACATATTCAAATGATTAAAATTTAATGACGGATGTATCAAATATTCATTCATAGAAGAGCATAAAATAACCTAGAATTTTACTTTTATATGATTAATACAGAATATACAAATTGAAATACATAATAATACAAATTTAATAACGGGGGTATCAAATATTCTTTCATAGAAGAACATAACATGAAATAGCCTAGAATAGTACTTTTATATGATTAAATAATACTTTGTATATAAAAATTAAAAAATAAAATCAACTTATTGGTCTAGCACTCTAGCCTTACAATTCACAAAAGGTGGTATTGAACAACAAAAATATACTATATAAATAGTTGATTTTAAGGGTCAAGCAATCTCAAATTATCGTAGTGTGCAAGAGAATATTTGGAAGGGTCGTGCTAATGCGCCATAGTACTACAGTAGTTGGAAAAAATTATTATGGAAATTACTTACACATTTTATTTTTTAATTAGAAGTATCTTTTTTTTTTTTTTTTTTCTTTGAGAGAAATTAGAAGTATCTTTGTATGATTAAATTAAACAATTATATTACAAATTTACAATACATTATTACGACAATATAATATAACTCCATTACAAAATGTTTTTTAAACAATACGGAATACTAATTTGCTTGTGAGTTTACATAGGTAACTTACAAGTATATAAAAAATACATATTTTTTTCATACATATAAGATATAACTAGATTTATATAATGGTTATAATCAAATCTTTTAAATCAAGTAAAATTTAGGTTGAATTCACTGATGTCAAATTTATTCGAATCAATCATGCATGCACTACGATAGTTTATTAGAACAAAATAATTTATATTTAACACACTAAATTGTTGGCCAAGTGATGACTTCGAGTAGAATCAGTTTCAAATACAATTATGTCTAAATATTTGCCATAGGAAGTATATTTTAGGCAATTTTGGATCAATTAAATAGATATGATTTACTTCAAGATCAACTTATTACATTACCTCTAATATAGTTTTATGTCATTAGGATTGCTATGTAGATAAAGGAAACTTCAAGGGTAACCCGACCCAAGTCTTTTAGATGGGCGAGTGAAAGGGACATAATGGAATCTTAACCCTTAAAAATTGTAACGAATAGGAATCAAATCTTTAACCTCAATGTCATATGTTAATATCTACATCAATTAATTACGTACCAATATTACTTACATTCCACTTAGCTCAAGCTAGTATAAGTGATGAATGAATACCTTCCCTTTCCTCTTCTTTCCGTCTTCTTTGCTTCTTTTCTTTTTCTCTTTGTATGGAAAGAGTTGAAATTGTTATACAGATTTTTTTTTGGTATGATTTTACAACAATTATTGTTACGATTTTTACAAATGTTAAATTTAGGACAATGACTTTAACTTATCCTTCTTGTCTTCATTTTTTTGGGTGAATGTTTCTTTTTTTTTCCTTATACCAAGACTATTTTATACAAGTACAAGTATATAATTTTCTAGTTTCATTATTCATTTTGTATGATTCCTAAGTCCTAACGATATAACCTATAAATAACGAACAAAATCTTAATCAACAACAAAGGCGTCTGTAGCTCAGTGGATAGAGCGTCTGTTTCCTAAGCAGAAGGTCGTAGGTTCGACCCCTACCTGACGCGAATACTTTTTATTTTTACTGTTCCAAGTGTTTAATTGTTAATTACTGCCATTATGCTAAGTAAATCAACACTGCCAGATTCTTATTCCCAGTTCACTTTTAATTGCCACAGTTTTAAACGACAATAGAGATAGAGTAATCTAACGAAATTTATTTTACAACTTCACAAAAGGAATAAGTTTCAGTTTCAAATAAAAAAGGAGTGAAAAATTACAAAAGTTAGCAGTACAGTGTACTCAAAACTACATACATGCTTAATTGCTTAAATGCTTAATGTTCATAAGCGCGATTTCAAAAACATAATCACCTACCAAGGCGCCAACCATTGAAATTAAACATTCTGCAGCCAATAATAATAATTCTAAATGAAGCTACATAATTTCTTCCATTTCTCTAAATCTATATGTAATATTATGCATGCACTATATACACCTCAAAAAAAACCTTCAAGTTATTTAACTTCTGTTCATAAACACCTTCGATTTAAGCAAAACGTCCACCAGCCTACAAGGAATGATATCAAATGCATCAGAAACGTTCAATCCTGTTCTTCTGAGGAGGATGCATCAGTCGATTACTAATACTACATCTTTGTTTGGTGGAGAAGATGTTTGTGAATCTTGTTGAAAAGTTTGTTGTGCAGTGATCCTTTGCGAAATTCTTCTAGGAACTTGTTGTACCCCTTGTTCCGGTGTGGGTATGTCCTCTTCAAGTTGGCTACAAAATGTATCAAAATGCTCAGGGCAGAACCAGTCAGATCTCAGCTGCACCATAAACAAAAGAAATGAGAGACGTTGTCAATTGCCATGTTCTTACAAATTTACAATCGGGATCTTTAGCTTTAGTTTGTGTCTCATCTTATGTCCCATTGTCAACATTAACCAACATTAGCGAGCAAAAGAAAGAGAGAGATCGTACAAAATAAGGGTAACCATTAGAAAGGCTAAAGTTTTCAGGAGCAGCATCCATAAACTTTTTAATGAAGAACAGAACAAATCTGCCACAGTCGAAGTCATTTGTCTGTTGGGGAACCTGAAAACAGTTGTATTATACTTATAAGAGTTGCTTCAGGTAAGTATCCATGATCAATATCGTGTACAACAAAGAGATGATGATGAAGTCACACCATCATATGAATTTAAAGTGAAAGACTTAATAATAAATGTCTGGTTAAGTTATTGCAATTCCTATTATAGAACATCTACCTTAGGCATCTTTAGAGGTATTTGGTATATGTCATCTTTGCTTTCAGGTCGACCCTCAGCTTTGAATATATCGTAGACAAGCCTGCAATACAGTATGTTATATGAACCATTTTCATCCAAAAAAAAAAAAAAAAAAAATCAGATCATTATATGAACAAGCAACAATAAAAATAGGCCGAGACCATACTTCCTCAAATCAGGTCCAATAACATCTGCACTTGTCTCAGCAGAATCAAGCAATAAGATGCAACGAGTTCTGGTATCAGAGCTATTAGCCTCACCAAAATGGCAGAAAATCACTAGCCTCCAGTGATCCCTACAGTAAGGAAAATCAGAACATCAACAACTAAACGAGCTACATACAAAAGCTTCACAATCAGAGCATATTAACCAATACAGAAATTTCTTCCTGTATAAAAAAAATTGATAAGGGAAGGAATATGCCAATACATACCAGCAAACAATGGGAACAAAAACATACTTCTTCGAGAAAATGTGCTTCTTTTTTATTAATTCCAAAGCACGAGCTCTTCTGGATTTATAAATCAAATAATAAAAGCTATCCAAGTGAACAAATGCAGCCCTCTTGTCTTCAGAAAAACTCCTCCAAATAGTCCTACAAGTACCGGAATCATGCATAAGAATTGTGAAGACTATACAGGATCCTGTTGTTTAATGGGTTAAAACTTACTCCAAGTTTTCATCAAATGTACAACTACCCATCTTTGAGCGCTTTCCAGAGAGTTTTCTACCTCTGCACTTTGTTTTTATGAGACACGGTTCAAGTCTCTTCTTTGATGCATCCGCATCCTTTCTGAACATCACCCCAGTATTGACATCACAGTAATATCTTACAACACGATCTTCATGTATTTCTGCCAACAATAGACGTTTGATCAGTTGCTTCTAGAACTTAGGCATGCTAAATTAGTTGTCACATTCTCCTAACCCCTCTAATTATGAATATGACATCAATCAAAATATTTATGTAATTTAATATTCTTGCATCACTTAACCAAATTGACAACTTTTCCCTAGCATCCTTAAACATAAATCCGTATATGTGATTTATTTCCAAAGGGAGGAGTACATGATGATCAAAGTAAGATTCTAAAGCTAATGCCAATCAATGCGGTCAATAATAGGATCTTAAGCCTCATCAAGACAGATAGCAGCATAACAGTCTCCTCATAGACGAACTTTTTAACATTACTGATAAGATGAAACTCTAAAAACTCTAGATGTTCTGATAAATAGTGATCAAACTAACCTAGCTTAGCCACAAAACACAAACACATTCATCAGCAAATTAGGTCAATATCTCATACAGACTTTCGTGATGCCAATATCTCATACAGATTTTCGGTATTAAAATGGTTATATCACTGAACACTCCACTGCCACTATAAATCAATACAGCACAATTAGCAGAATACTGCCCCATCTGCAACAAACTATATATAGTTCATACAATGAAATCATTGTGTTATTGCTACCTAAAATACACACTCTAAACACATTATTCTAGACAACAATGAGCACTTCAAAGACATAGGAGGGTGATTTGGTTTTAAGTCCAACACATTACAATATAGTACACGAATTTAAAATCTTATATCCTGAACAAACATTTCTGAAGTTTGATCATGTTATTCAGATTAGATAAGATAATAACTAAAATACTCAGCAGAAATGATTAAAGTATAAAATTTTGATCCATGTTATTCAGATCAGATGAAATGATAATCAAATTACTCAGCAGAAATGATAAGAGTAATCCTTAAACAAACTTCAGTACAGAGCACATACTCAAGTGTCAAAGCAAGCATTTTTCTATGAAGTTCTGACTGTTTGTTAAATTCAATTCAGCACTTCACCAAAATACACTATACAATAAATAATTGTAGGCTGAGAAAGTCTAAATTAATATCTATCCGATATTGATCAATCTTACACACATAACCACTAAAACCGCAAATGAAATTAAAACAAATGCCAAAACCAAAACATAATAAATTAAAAACAATAAAACACCATAGACATTATTGCAATTCAAGCTTCAGATTGCCAAAGATTATAATCAAAATCATTTAACAAATACACATTACAAAAATCTCAGACAATTGTAATTTTCACTGCACATTCTTGTAAATTACCTCAATAAAAAATACACATTATAAAAAATTACAAATGCAACAAAAAAATAATCAACAAAAGTAAAAATAAACCTGAAGTTGGTGATTTAGTATCATCATTATCATTCTTAGTTAAAACTCGAGATTTTCTCTTTCCAGAGAGTTGTTTTCCTCTGCTCTTTGATTTTATGAGACACGGTTCAAGTCTCTCCTTTGATGCTTTCACATCCTTTTTGAACATCACCCCAGTATTGACATCACAGTAATATGTTACAACACGATCTTCATATATTTCTGCCAACAATAGACATTTAATTAGTTGCTTCCAAAACTAGGCATGTAGTCTAGTCAAAAATATGACAATCAAAATATACAAGTCATTCAATCCTCAACGCATCACTTAACAGAAGTGACAACTTTTTCTTAGCATCCTTAAACATAAATCCGTATATACGATTTAATTCTAAAGTGAGGGGTGCATGACAATCAAAGTAATATTCTAAAGTTCATGCCAACGCGGTCAATAAGAGGAGCTTAAGCCTCATTAGGACAGATAACATTATAACAGTCTCCTCATAGACGAATTTTCTAACATTACTGATAAGATTAACCTTTAACAACTCTAGATGTTCTGATAAATAGTGATCAAACTAACCTAGCAACAAACACGAACACATTCATCAGCAAATAAGTCCAATATCTCATACAGACTTTCGGTATGCCAATATTTCACACAGACTTTCAGTATCGAAAATGGCTATATCACTGAACACTCCACTGCCACTATAAATCAATACAGCACAATTAGCAGAATACCGCCCCATCTGCAACAAACTATATACAGTTCATACAACAAAATCATTGTGTTATTGCTACCCAAAATACACACTCTAAACACATGATTGTAGACAACACTTCAAAGACTTTATAGAGTATTATTTATTTAGTCCAACACATTACAATAAAGTATATGATACATTAAATCTTATACGTAGTAGAACAAATATTTCTGGAATTTGATTCATGTTATTCAGATTATATAAAATGATGACCAAAATACTCAGCAGAAATGATCAAAGTATAAAATTTCTGGATATTGATCAATTCTCACACACATGAAAACTAAAATTATAAATGAAATTAATACATTTGCCAAAACCAAAACATAAAAATTCAAAAACCACAAAACAACATAGACATTATTGCAATTCAGACTTCAAATTGCCAAAGCCTATAATAAAAATCACTAAATACCCATCAATAATAAAACATACACATAATAAAAAATTAACAAATGCAAACAATGCAACAAAAAAAATACCCAGAAAAAAATTAAAAATAAACCTGAAATGGGTGATTTAGTATCATCATTATCATTCTTAGTTAAAACTCGAGATTTTCTCTTCCCCATTTGCAAAAAGATCACCCCTTTTTTTCTGGGTATAAATATATAATAATTTCTTCACTTCAATGATACAGTATATTTTTATATGTTCCGTGTTTGATTAAATGTATAGTGAATAAATAATACTGTGAAATTTAAATTTAACCCCAATAAAATTAAATACTGTGAAAAAAAACAGAGGACATCAAATCTAGACCGTCTTTTTTTGCTGCTACGAAATTGAAGGTGTGTTGATTGGTAGTACAAGTATTAAAAAGAGGGTTATCAAATGTTGAGCAATGAATTTTCCTAAATTGGTAAGTAGTTATACTTGGAAAGGGAATTGAACATGACCATTTAATGTTATTGTAAAAGGTAGCTCGATCATATCATGTGGATTTGTGCTAACAAAAGGGTTACGAGTATTATGTTTAAGGTCACTACGTACGGTTTTAATCTTTTTATGTTAAGGGCTTAAGGTCGAATATTGCCGGAGTAATTACGTTTTTTTAAGACTTGCAATTATTTGACGAGCATATATGTCAATATAAGTTTTACCATAAATATATATGCAATTATGAACTACTCGTATTAATAAAGATTATGAAAAAAAATCAATACTCTAATAATAGGCAAAGTGTTACACAATAGTTTTAAAATGCTAGTAAATAAAATGCGAGTACAAAGTTCAAGTATATGAATAACGGAGGGAGGTACTTAGTCGTAAGTTAAACTTTAGCACGAGACTTACTAGCACGACATGTACGCTGCTTGCATGAATTGGTTCGTTCTCTTACTTTGTCCATGCTATGCAAATTTATTCATTTATTTAGCTCAACTTGTTCTTCGATCAGCTACACTTATTAACACTACAAGGGTGTCGGTCTAATCACATTAATATGATTTCTCAAGTATTCAAAGCTATTGACTTCCATCATATGACAAATTTCATCTATATGAGTAGTCATTACACTAAATTTTCTTCAAGATAAATGTGTGCATTTTGTTTTACGATTTTATTATATTTCTATTTCTCTTCCTCATAAACCTAAAGTGAACAAATTCTTGGGACAATCTTCTTCTATAAATGTAATTATTTATGCCCGAAAAATAATTATACATACTCTCATAAAAACGCTCAAAATGTGGATTGAGTAAGAGATAAATATCCCAAATTTTCCATCATTTAGACACAACCTTAGCAATTTATTATTCCATGATCGACCAATTAATAATAAAGTTTTAAAATGTTCAAATTTTAGATCGAGTTAGAAAGTTTTGATAAGAATTTCGGGATTTCTTAGTATAACAATTTGCATTTTCATCTTCATTATACTTGTAAATCTTTCATATACTCTTATATATGATGGTGTTGCAACAATATCCCTACCTTATAAAAAGTAGAAACTTACTCTTATGAATAGTGTTATGTCAATTATACCCTTTAAAATGTGCACTTACATATATACCCTCCTTAATATGTACAAGTTTTTTTAATGAATAGTGTTTGGACAATTATACCCTCTGAAATATTTAATTACGTACTTATTTGCTTTCATGGATTAATGTTAGTTGTCTTGGATATTTATACTCATAAACATAGTTGTGTACATATTTTTTTGTCACTAATTTTGCCAATAACTAAATTTATGATTTTAAAACCAAGCCGAAAGAGTAACTAGATATGACTAGCTATGCTCGCGCATCGCGCGCGTTAGCTGTCCTAGTATACTCAAAAAGTGCATTACTTTCATATAAGAATGTAAAGGAAGAGATTACAAATTATGTTGCATTTAATAACATTCATAAATTTTCATATTTATACCATTTAAGAAAATGCATTAATGTTTATATGAATGATGATGTTGTATATCAAATCACAACCATAAATTAAATAAATTTGAATTTTTTACAATCAACATACTTCCTCAGTTTCTTTCTTTTTTTTTTACGGTTATGTTTTCATTTTTAGCATTTCTTTTCTTTGATTACGTTTCTACTTTCAATAATATCCTCATATTTACCTAGCTATTTCCCATGCAACTATTTTCATTAGTTTACTAAAATATTTACATAATCTCAAAGCAACTATTCTCAATCACTCACTAATATTTTAACCTACTCTTAGAGCATACGTTCCCAATAATATTTACCTACTTCGAAACAGATTTTCTCATTTTACCTGCTTCCAAAGCATTTTTTTAATACCTATAATTAATAAACCAAATGTATATAACTTTAGAAAAGAAACGGAGAGAGTAATACAAGTATATGTCTAAAAATTGCTTCCTATTACTCCCTCCGTCCCAAAAAGAACGACCCATTTGGATTGATTACGCGGGTATTAAGGAAGTTAAGTAAAAAGAAGTAAAAGTATATTGGAAAGATAAATTTACATGGGGTTTGTAAAAAAATAGAGAGAGAAAGTAATAAAATAACATGGAAAATCAAATTTTTATATGGGGAAGCTAATTTTGCACATATAATGTAGCAAATTGGTGGGTGTTTTAATGCAAATGGGTCATTCTTTTTGGAACAAAGTTTTGGCCAAATTAGTTGTTCTTTTTGGGACGGAGGGAGTAATTAGTAGTAAACCACAAAAGTTAATACTATGAAGTATGGAATATATGATTAAAACTTTAAAAGGTTAGCTTGATATATTTGTATATATGTATGTTACATGCAGTCTAGTCACTTGTACTTGCACCATATAATCTAATTAGCAAAAAACCAAATCATACAACAAAGGCGTCTGTAGCTCAGTGGATAGAGCGTCTGTTTCCTAAGCAGAAGGTCGTAGGTTCGACCCCTACCTGACGCGTTTTTCCTGTATATTTTTTGTGCTAGTCTTGCGTTTCTAGCTTCACTCCACTGTACTTATTAGTAATTACTGAGCATATTTTTGAGAAAAAAAATATTGGGTTAATACCAATTGTGATTTTGTTGTTATATCCATCACTTGTACAATCATCAATTTTTTTATTCCACCTATGTATGTGGTAATGTGGGTATTACTCCATGCATGTTAGATTTTAAAGTGTTGGCTAAGTCGAAGCCATCTATTAAGATGACTACTATTTAGGGGGATTTTACTCCATGCACCATGCATGTTAGGTTTTAAAGTCTTGGCTAGGTCGAAGCACCTAATTAGGTGGATGTTACTCCATGCACGTTAGGTTTATTTTAACGTGTTGACTAATGCCTAGGTCGAAGCGATCTATTAAGATGACCACTTATTAGGTCAAGATGTAGAAATTTTTAGCTGACTTGGTTAAAATCTTAAGATAGATATTCAAGATTTGACAGGATTAAATCTCGTTTGCATTAGTTAGGTCGAGGTTTGTTAGTTCTAGTTACCAAAGTTGGGTGATGCAATATCCAATAGGTAGCGTCATGCATGGGCTTAGGTTGATTGAGCATACATGGGCTTGGGTAACCGTTTTTAAACACTATCAGAACCTATCAAAATTTATTTTTTCCTAAACTTATCTTAACTAACTGTTCTTTGAAAATTTAAAATGAAAATAAGGTAAACATAACAAAGTCTCAGTGAGTGCTAAGATGATTTTGTTGCATTATTATTCCATGTGCATCTTAAAATCAAGAAACTTGATGCTCACTATTCTCACTAACTTTTTTCATGTGGCTTTTTCCTTCATCCCCAACTTTAGTTAAGAGGTTGATTGATCACGACATTCACCCGTCTTTCTTACACTAGTGTTCAAGCAATTCATTGCGGATATCAATTTCATTGGTTACTCTCTCGGCTTCAAAATAAATATGCATCACTTGCACAAATGATAGTGAACATATTGATGCTCAAAGTTGTGCGATAATAACTACCACTAAAATTAAACAAACACAAGTGTATATTAGAAATGACAAGAGTATTTGAAATATTAAAGTATTAGATGCATTCATTATTACTCCGTAGAAGAACCTCAAAAGGATATAAAGCTAGAGTTCCAAAAAAATAAAAAATTAAAAAATAAATAAAAATAAAACGATATAAAGAGGAAGAAATCATGCAAAATTGATATTGATAATATAGTAAACCGCCGAAAGTTTTCTTAGGCTTAAAAAATTAAATCCATTGCTTAACCACTTTAATAAGTGCTACGTTTTTTTTTTTTTTTTTTTTTTTTTTTTTTTTTTTTTTTGGAAAGAACTACGTAATTAAAGAGAAATAAAAAATTAAAAAAAAAAGGAAGAAGAAGAATAATTATTACTCTTGCTGGTAGGACTAGCACACTAGCACATCTTTTAGCAACACACTCAAATATGTCAGCTATCCAGAATTATTGTTCTTCTTTAATAATTTGTCTGCCATTTTTTATTTCTCAAATTAATTTTTTAAATTCTCTTGATTTCAACTTTGATGTTTGTTTAAACATATAACTATTATCTCTCCAAGTAAGAAGAATTATTATTGACATTAGCACAATCTTATAATATAAACTCCTCTTTGATGACGTCTTTTTCAAAAGTTAAATAGATTATGACAATTACGAGTATGCACGTGGGTAAGAGATTAATTACTATCCGTTCAAAATTACTTATATGTCTATATGTAAGATCTTACATAAATTTTGGATGAAGATAGTAACAAATCTCTCTTATACACGTGCACACACGTAATCTATTCTACATAATTAATTCGGAGGTATATAGTGTAGGTTATATAATTTGTGGTGTGACTCCGTATGAAAATTTTGTGTCACTTTCTAAAATTTCTCATTGAAAATATTGAAAATTAAGAGAATAACATTTTTTTCAAGCACTATCTTCTTCCTTTTACTTTACATGAAAAAGTACACATTCTAAGTTTCTAACATTTTATGTGGCAATGATTTTGTGTATTGGAAATTATCGGCAAGGAATCCATCTTCAAAAGTATTAGGATGTCCTAGCCTTTTATGATGTGACTAAAATACAACTAAATATTCAAAGAACAAATTTCTAAAAATTGTGAATAGTTAATTATATACTTCGCAAGTATTATTTGCTTACTTATATTATGTATTATTGATTAATAACCTAATAAAATGTAACTTAGCTTAATAAGTTTTCATACATACCAATGCAAAAATTCTACATTTTCAACTTTGTTCTCATACAAAATATAGTCTTTTATTGTATAAGTGAATAACTAACTAATTAGTTACTAGTATATGATTTCAATAAGTCTAATTGATCACACACGTATGATTTATACAACAATTGTATTGTACAAATTAAATATATTTTTCATTACATAAAACATACAACAATTGTATTGTACAAATATATTTTTCATTACATATAACATATAACGACATGAGCAGAGTTGACTCAAGAAAAAAGTTAGGGGAAGAAAAGTGTGGAAGGAAGGTTTCTTTATGATTATATTCGTAGCAAGAGCAATTTCAGGCCAGGGTGATGAGCTGTGATTAGCAATTTGTCCTCCAAAGTTGTGGTTTGACTCAAATCACTATTTATGTATTTATGTGATTAGCAATTTTCCTAACAACTTTATTTTTTAATACATATATAAATTCCTACTTTGACTTTGACTAGACTTCTTCACCTAATTCATGTATTAAATAAATAATGATTAGTTTTAGGGTATTTATTTATTTATATAAAACATAAAAGATAATACGAGTACTAAGAAATTAAAGTAGAAAGAACTCATTACGTCAAACATAATGTGCAACACACTAGAATGAAAATCAAATACCATTCAAATAATCTCCCTGGAAATTATATTTACATTTTGTAATCCCAGAGATAAATCTCACTCTCAAATTCTATTTAAACCTTTATTATTTTCCTCAAAACACTTTTTTTTTCCTATGTAAAAAAACCTAGATCAAACCACATATTACATAATAACCTACCAATATTGTATAGTCCAACAAATCATCATGCAACACTATCTATCATGCAACATGTAACAAAGATATGAAACCAAGCCTACAACAAAAATAAAAAAAAACTTTGGAGGCTCAATTCCTAAAAATCTATGCAAGTTTCTACTACTTCATCTACTCTTCTTCATTGTTTTCATCATCATCATCAACAATGTCATCAAAGAAAGGATCAGCCAAGAGCTCGGTCGCAGAGGGTCTAGCCCTAGGCCGAGCTAGGCACTTCTCAATGAACGCCTTCACTTCCGAATCCTTAACCTTGTCAAGGGCTTGAGGCCTTAACCCGGATGTCACCTTTTTATATATCCTAGCGACGTTGTTACATTCACTATAAGGTATTTCCATGGTAACAAGTTCAATTACACACATCCCAAATGAGTAGATATCGACTAGCTCGGTGTAGTCCTCGTCGTAAAGCTCCGGTGCCATGAACTCCGGTGTCCCTAGGATGGAATGTGCAGCATGACTCCTTCCTACTACTGCTGCTAGACCAAAATCCCCAATTTTCACCTATTGCAATGCCACTCTTATCAAAGACTTTAAAATTTATATTCTATAGTTTTAAAACAATTTATTAATTGTTGATAGAAAAAATTGTACTTATAAATTACGAAGTATGGATTACGTATATTTTCTATACTAAAAAAGTTGTGACATTCATTTTACAAAAAAATTTCATATATATATTTGGAATGAAATCAAATATCATAGAAATCACATCAAATAACATATCAATCTAGTTTGGAATGAAATCAAACACTGCTAAAGTAAAGCTCATTTACACCCAAACTATATCAAGATTCTATGTCATGTTTCTAGAAATCACGACATAACTCTAGACAATAAATACTTCATTTAAAATCAAAAAATGGCGCACACATAATCATGTCCCACACAACATACCATATCAAAAGACAAATTAACTCGGAAAAAAATAAATAAATAACCAAAAATAAAAAGCAAAGAATCGGATCGTTACCTGACCAATGTTACCATTGACAAAGAGATTGCTGCAATTGAGATCGCGGTGTATAATACAAGGTTCATGAGTATGCAAATATTCCAACCCTTTCAAAATTTGCTTACACCATTTTTTCAAAGCCCTTAAAGAAACTTGCTTATGTTTCTTCCTATACTCCCTCAAGTTTCCCGAGGTACAAACTTCGGTAATAAAATTTAATGTGTTATGTTCTTTATCCTCCCAAACATGATATAACGCGATTATATTTTTATTTTTCAAACTCCGTAATAACCTAACCTCGGAAAATAACCTATCTATCATAGAACTATCGCCACTAAATTGTTTCAACTTTACTTGGTTCCATGCCACCTCTATGCCCTCCTCTTGATCAAATGCTCGATACACCTTCTTCACGGCCCCGACACCGAGGCGTTCGTCGTAGCGGCCATACCTCCCCGTGGGGTCCACCTCGACAAATGGCTCCGAGTCGCTATCGGGTGGGTCCAAATCCTCCGTTTCAATTGGCATCTGTGATGGATTGTTGGTTGTTGTTATTACAAATATAAATTTAATTTAATTTTAATTTAAAGTACGTATTAAAAATGACTTGACTCTCTACTATCTAAAAAGAACACTTATGTAATAAAAAAGAATTGGATGTTTTTAAAAGCAAGTAATTACTTGATTATATTGCACTTCAATGAGGTTGATGGGTCGCTATTATTGCTCTATTACTTTAATTTTTTATTCATTTGAATTAATCAAATTCAAAATTCATGAAAAACTACAAGAATAATAACTATGAAAAAAAAACAAAAAACATCTAGGAACCAAAGCTATACAATTTTATATAAAAATGAAGGATTTTTTTTTTTTTTTTTTTTGAAAAAAAAAATGAAAGGGAAAATTTTGAGTGGAAAAACGTCATGAATTATACCAACAATCCAATGTATGTATATTCAGGAAGACTTTTCAATGGCTACAATAAAATTGTAGTCATTGTAACTGTTTTCAATCTTGACCCTTTAAATTTTACGGATCAATCTAGTCCATCCGTGTAGTTCAAAATACAACTAAAAAACCAAAAACTGTATTTCTTACTAAAACATTGTTTGGTCGCCATTTATGGTTTCTCTGCCTCTAAACTAAGAACATTTACATCACATCTCCATCAAATATGCATAGAGCCATTCAGCCATATAAGCGAACAGGTTGATTAGATAATTAAGAATTAACAAAGGGTAATTGGATTTTTTCCCACCCAAATTAAAAATTCATCATCACCTACCTTTAATCACCCAAATTCCATCATACCATGGAGTATGTGTGAGGATTTTTGATGTATTTTCATAAAACAGTAATCGCAAATGAATGAAATGATGAAGCAAAGCAAAGTACAGAGTAATTGAAGGATAGAAACTGAACGTACGTGCGTAGTTGTTTTTTTTTTTTTTTTTTTTTTTTTTGGAAAATTTATTTTTGTAAACCACAAAGTCATCCTAATAAAAGGCTTGGATTAGTCAAAATCTAATCAAAGGCTGAGATTCGATTTAGTATAATGGCCACAATTTTATTGTAGCCATTTGAAAACTATCCTGTATATTCAATTAAAAATAATTTAAAATTAACTAAACTTTTTTAAAAAAAAAAAAAAAAAAAAAAAAACACCCCCCAAAAATTCTAAAACCCTACTCTAGGATGATTTGCACCTTGATATAATTTTAAATCAAAAATAAAATAAATAAATAAATATATATATATATATATACAAAAAATATATAAAGAGAAAAAAAAAATAGAGAAATTACCTTATTAGAGTGATTTGAGAAAGGAGGAGAGTCTTTGCAACGGCAAGGAGGAGGAGAGAAAAGGCAACACAATTTGAAGAGAGAGCAAAAGTCATAGCAATAGAAGCCCATGAACTTTATTTATATAGTGTAGGAACTTCTTTACTATTTAAGTTAGGTGAAAAGGTAGATTAAAAAAAAATGTTTTGTAATTTTGGATTGGATATTGTAACTTTTTTTCTTTTTGAGAGAATCAAAGGATGTGATATGGATGATTATTGTTTGTAATCGTTTTTGCATGGAAATAATCTTCTCATTTTTGGGAAAAAAATCATTCTAATATTCTATATAAGGTAATAATATATGCTATAATATTTTTTAATTAAACATTTAAGGTACAATAGCATATTCCATCAATATACTAATACTAGTCAACTAGCATAATGCTACTATTACGAAATACATGACATCACTATATACGTATTTTTAATCCAGTAAAAAAATAAGTCCAATTTGGTAAAAATAATTTTAATCGGTAATAGTTTTTTTTTTTTGAAAAATTTAATCGGTAATAGTTAGTAACCATAAATATAAAATATAACAGGATGATAAATTTTAATCTGTAAAAATAATTTTATTTCATTAAAAATATTTCACACTAGCAAATAATTTCATTTCAATAAAATTAATTTTTTTTTTTTTGTATCAATTAATTTCAGTTTAGAAAAAAAAAATTAAAAAGAACAAAACATGATCATACTAATAATTTGGATTTTTTTTTTTTTTTTGAAAAAATAATTTGGATTTTATTGATAAAGCCATTTTTTTCCTAATAATTTTAAGAAAAATAAAAATTAAGTTCTAATGAGGGGTACCAACTTACCATATTCAGATTACAACTAAAATAAATTCTGACAAAGTGTAATAAATTCAGATAAATTTAAGTAAGTTCATACAGTATAATAAAAATAAGATAGGTTTTAATATTTATATTAAACACGTATGCACACACCTCTTAACTACGACTGTCTACGAGTACTAACTATTTTCTAAAGACAATGCAATAATAAACTTTATTCACTAATTAAATCTAATCCACATATTTTTTAGCTGTAAAAAAAATTAGATAGCCCAAAAAATTGTAAGATTAGTTGTATCATTTGAAATAATTAACCCTTTAATATAAAATAAATTGAAATAAAGCTCTTAAAAATGGACCAAAAAATGATCAATGTGAAATCATGTGGATATATGCTTGACTGCTTGTATAAAAGTTGAATAGTTAGTGGGGTTTGTGGTCAATACACGATTGTGTGCGTGCGTACATGCTATTTTGAATCATCAAAGTTTAGTTGATGATGTTCGACAATTGACTTTTTATAATTGAAAGAAGAAATAATGGTGCCTTCTACGCAGCATTTGACTATGACAAAATCAACAAATAACATAAATTGGCTTCTAAAACTCCAAGCAATCTTTTGATTTTCTTATTATATGTAATCAAAATTGGCTTAATGGCTTATATTGTACTCGTATTATATTATATTATTGACATACTAATGTACTATGGTGATCTCTTGAATAACTCAACCTCTTTAACCATAAATAATTATCGTAAGTATTATTATAAGTACAATAGTGTAATAAAGATGTAAATGATAACTAGCTTACGGAATCAAACATTATTTGCATCATTGGTTTTTATGACTCTACACTCAAAAAAATATTATTAATACTCCGTAGTAATAAGAAGTTATACAATACTAGGATTTGCCAATAATAAATAATTTGGTATTGTGACCTTTGTGGGTGCCTCGAGACCATATGCATCAAGATTGAATAAAAAAAATTATAAAGGAGGAGCTAAGGATGAGTGTTCCACTTCCTTAGCTCTATTTTTAAACTACAAGTTTGCTAAATGCAGCATAACATTTTTTTAAAAAATTCTGATACTAACTTAAATCCTTTAAATTACTCTATCTATTTTCTTGACTTGATAAGTTTAAAAATAATTAATTCAGATAAGTTTTGATAAATATTATCATATACGAATGTGCCCTACTACATGTACACGATCGTGTACTTTCCCACTTCATGCATGGACGCATAGTCATGTAGACTTTCTAACACACGCAAAAGAAAATCGGTTAGAGGTTAGAACACCTTCTAAGGGCCTGTTCATATTTACTGAATTGAGCTGAACTGAACTGAACTGATTGGAGCTGAACTGAACTGAACTGAACTGATTGGAACTGAACTGAACTGAACTGAACTGAATTGAGCTGAAATGAATATTTTATGTGAGAGAGAAATTAAGAGCTGAACTGAACTGAACTGAACTGAACTGATTGGAACTGAACTGAACTGAACTGAACTGAACTGATTGGAGCTGAACTGAACTGAACTGAACTGAACTAAAATTAAGTAAATATGAACAGGCCCTAAATCAAAAACCTAATTAAAATCTATTAGAAAAATTATGAGTACTTTGTAAGATAATCGGATTAGAAAGAACCAATCACAAGCTCCTAACTACACGACACTACCAAAAAACATAACTCTTTATACTAATGGAACGTCATATTCATATAATATGCGCTCCAAATTGGCAACTCCGTATAAAATATTTTTAATTCTACGCAACATATTTATGCATGCAAATATGCAATATACATAAGCAAATGTAACACTTGGTTACATCATGGTTCATGATGTTCCAACTTGCCCCTACAATTCTTGGCACTCTTTCAAGCTCAACAAAAGATCAAAGAGTTTAAAAACCCAATTAAAGACGTGGCTCAGACTACTCTTTTAAGTTACTATACCTTTTTTACCCGTATATGAATAGGTTTCAAAAAAAGTTGCTACGAGTAATAAGTTAGAAGGTTTTATAATTTTATTTTATTTTATTTTATTATTATTATTTTTTTAGTATTTAGAGAGCCAAAAAAGCGGGTGATGAGAATCGATCCCAAGATCTCTTGACATTGGGCGGGCTTCAATCACTTAACCTATCTCTCATTCTCAAACATATAAGTTTATATAAATTTAACAAGATTTTAGGTTTAGGCGATACCTCGAGCTATTATATTAATTCTGTAATTCAGATCGTCATTTATATTTAATTTTGAAAGATTAACATTATGTAATATTTTGTATGACAATGGCTTAGTGATTATTGATTAACACTAAAGATTTTAAACGATTTAGTATAGTTAGGCCATGTTCTCTTCACCTTAAAAAAATAATATTAAGTAAAAATAATTTTAGTTAAGTGAAATTAAGTTCAATTCAGTAAAAAATTTTAGTTCAGTAAAAATAAGTTCAGTTCAGTAAAATTCAATTTTCTTAAAGATGAATTATAATAGAAAATCAGTAAAAATAATTTCAGTTCAACAAAAATAATTTCAGTTCAGTAAAATTAATTTAAGTTCAGTAAAAATAATTTAAGTTCAGCAAATATAATTTTGTTTCAGTAAAAATAATTTTTTTTTTTTTTTTGAAACCACAGTAAAAATAATTATTTTAGCAAAAAGAAGGTGAATAGAACGGAGCCATAGATTAATATAGATTGCATACGACTACTTGCATAATAGTTAGATGAACCTTTTTATTTTTTAATAAAGCTTGGCGCACTTTCCACTCAAATATGCAATGCCCCAAAGCCCAGAGGCAAATGGATCGAGGGCATCAACATACGATTCTATGGGCCTCTTTTACTAAGCAAAATACTGAATTAGGCAACATTGACCTCATTAATTCATATTTTTCAAGCTAAAAGACAGAAAATTGATTAAGTAGACTTCTTTTCACAAGTACTGCTAATTACTGGAGTAGAGCTTAAATAAAGTCTTCGCTTGTTTGTTTGTTTGTTTGTTTTTTTCAGTTTTTTGTTTTTTAAAACCAAAAACAGAAAACCAGAAAAAGGTGTTTTTACTTTTTTGTAGTAAGTTTTCATAATTAATCATGATAAAATGTTCTGGTGGCCTTCAAAGGACGGTATGTACACTGTAAAATCTGGCTACTGGTTGGGTAAAAATGTCTCGATTGAGCAGGGGCCTGATTTGAATGAAGTATGGAAGCTGATTTGGTCTATGGGGTGCCCTCCAAAGTTAAAGCACTTTTTATGGCGGGCTTGCAAAGGCTTCCTGGCTGTTAAGGAGCGTCTTTTTTATCGCCACATTGTCTCCGATAAAACGTGTAGTATATGTAATGGCCCTGAGGAGACAATATTTCATGCCACCTTCGATTGCAACGCGGCTGCTGAAATCTGGGCTGCTAGTCCATTAAAAAATCAGGTACTCTCTGCCTCTGCTACTAGCTTTGTGGAACGCTTTCTATGGTGCTCTAATAATTTATCGAAGGATGATCTTCTATCTATGGCAACGTTAGCTTGGGCCTCCTGGCATTGTAGAAACAAGGGTGTGTTTGAGCATGAGAGTTTTAATGCGATTGATGTTGCTAGAGGTTGGATGAATTATGTGCGAGAAAGCAATGAATATATAGCGAAAGTCACCAACAGGGCTGCTGCTGTGGTGTGTCGTGCCCCGAGCTCTTGGAGCTGCCCGAATGCAGGTATGGTGAAGGTGAATTGTGATGCACATATTGGAGCAAACACAGGGCTGGGAGTGGTTATAAGAAGCGAGCAGGGCTCTATTCTTGCTGCTGCAGTACGCCAGGTGGGAGCTGGTTGGGAGGTGAGCGTTGCAGAAGCAGCAGCTTGTAGGTTTGGCTTGCAATTGGCAAAGAGGTTGGGTTTTACAGAGGTGCTTCTTGAATCTGATGCTGAGCAAGTGGTGAAGGCAGTTAAGTCCAAAGCAAAGGGTTTCTCACCTATTTTCTTAATTTATGATGATATAAATAGCTTGGCTTCCTGTTTTAATTATTTTTCGTTCTCTCATACTAAGCGTGCGGGTAATACTGTAGCCCATCACATTGCTAGATGGGATACTAGAGGATGTAATGAATTTGTATCTCTCGTGTGGGTCTTTTCCCCAAAGCTTGATCACTTTGGCGGAAATTGATCTTCTTTAATGAAATTCGCAGCTTAGTTTCAAAAAAAAAAAAAAAAGTTTGACTTTTTTTAAATTCATTATATGACATCATATCAAATGATTTTGAAAAAAAAAAAGCGATGCCAAACGAACCTAATATGCATAGTACTTTATAGGATTCAGTTTAAGGTTTGGTCCTTAAAATAACTTTTTTTTTTGGTGAAACTTAATTGCGTAACATCACACTTCGTGTATTAGATTGTACTAAGCTAATTGAACGCAATACAATTCATGTCAAACATCATGAAAAATACTTGACATGTATGAGGCTTTGTGTATCAAAGATTTTGAATAACAAAGGATATAAGTAAACATGGGCACGGGCCGTGCCCGTGCCGCCGCGGGCCGTGCCTGGCCGTGCCGGGGTGGTGCCCGTGCCGTGCCGTGCCTGGAATTGGCACACCCCAGCCCACGGCACGGCACGGCCCACGTGCCTAGCGGGCCGTGTCGTGCCGGGCCGCGGGCCAAACCGTGCCTACCTTAATTTTTTTTTTTTTTTTTTTAAAAAAAAAAATAAATGTTAAAAAAAAACGAATTAAAAACAAAAATGCATATAATAAAAAAAAAAAATACTAGTGCGATAATCCGAAAACACAAAAAATTGAAGAATAACTTATTTTATTTTATGACGGTAGCCGACTAGCCGGTACGAATATACGATAATTCAATAATACAAAATTACAAAATAAGTAATGATAATTAAAAATCGTACAATAGTGTATGAATATTGAATAACTTCATTTATTATACGGAATACGAAGTTCGATAATACAAAAAGAATACAATAGTGTATAATGTAAATATGTAATCATGTAATTATTATTGGTCGTCTTCGCCTTCGTCTTCATCTTCGTCTTCGTCTCCTAGAGGTTCAAGGTCATCCGCCAATTGAGTGGATTGAGAAGTATGAGAACTAAAAGAAGTCGACGTTCCTTCATCGTCGTCGTTTTGTGCATAAGTACGATCTTGAGAACGAGTTTCGGCATCCAACCAATCCTTGAAGCAAACACACATTTCAAGTGTTTCGGGTTTTAGTCTTGTTCTTCTATCGTCTAGAACTCTTCCCGACGCACTAAAAGCTCTTTCGGAAGCAACGGAGGAGACTTGGATAGCAAAAATATCACGAGCCATTGCCGACAAAATTGGATGTTTCACGGCTTGTGATTTCCACCAATCGAGGATGTCGAGGCCAAACTTCTCTTCATCGTCCATGCCTTTCATGAAGTCGTAACTTAAGTACATTTGCAACTCCGAAACATCGCTTTGAGTTCTCCTAGATGATGATGATTATGTACCTGAATACTTAGACATCAAGTTAGCAGCTTGTGCAAATAAACCTTTGGTCCGTTTACTTACATTTTTGGATGTTTGAGAAGGGGCAAATCGAGACACGGTTCCATATTTACTTTCATAAACATTATATAAATTAAAAAACTCATCTGTCACCTTATTCTTAAAAGTTTCAACATCATCTTCAAAATTCATGTTACTATAATAAATATCAATTAATAAAAAGGTGCCATCATATTTTTGTCTAGGATCTAAAATGGAAGCAAAAATATAAATCATAGGAATATCGGTGTAATATTTACGCCATTTATCCTCCATGGATGGAAGATATCCACGATAAACATGTTGTGATCGGTGTTCCGCAAAAAGTTGTGCAAGTAAACATGCATTGCTAAGAAAAGAATGAGCACAAGGATTATATACAGAAGAAAAACAATGTGTCATACCATATAGTAATTGTAAAAACTGTATATATTTTTCACAATTAGCCCAATCATCTTCAAGTAAAGCATTTTGTGGATATTTCATATTATAAAAAAGTGTTAAATGAACCTTGTACTCGATTGCCCGACTCAACATTTCATAGGTGGAGTTCCACCTAGTTGGACAATCCGGTGCTATTTTTATGGTTTTAATCCGTTGTTGCCTGCAAAAACCTTTCCATTCTTGATATCTCATGTTAGAGCTATTAATAGTGCAAATAGCACTCCGTATTTTGTGATAAAATGGACCAATTGCTTGTGTTCCATCCTTCACACACAAGTTAAGAACATGACAAATGCATCTAACATGAAGTGCATCTCCATCTAATATAACATCGTTCAATTGGGATTTGACCAAATTCGCACTATATGTCATAGAAGTTGCATTATCGAAAGTCATAAACATGATTTTATCCCTAAGACTATATGCATCAATGGCTTCCATTAAATGATGTGAAATGTTAAGACCGGTATGAGGGTATTCAAGCATTTTGAAATGAATGATGCGTTTTTGTAACATCCACTCATTATCTAACCAATGACAAGTAACACATAAATAGTGAAGTCCGTACCCACTATCCCATGCATCGGCGGTTAAAGAAACTCTACTAGGAAGATTAGCTAATTCATTTACTAATCTCAATTTGTACTCTAGATAAGTCTTCATGGCAGCAGATCGAACGGTTTTTCGGGAGATTTTTTTGTGTTTTGGTTGTAGTGCTCGGTTAATATAGTTGTTGAAGGCATCATTTTCGGCGAAAAGAAAAGGTTGTTCTGCATGTACAATCATTCTCCCAAGTTCATCCCTATCTCTCTCGTAATTGTAAATGAAACCTTGTGGATGGAATTGAGAAATTTTAGGTTGGGTTGGATCACTAGATGGTCCACCACATTTTTTTGTATGTCTACTAAGGTGTCCCGTCCCTCCCTTGGTATCGGCCGAGAAAATTTTACCACAAGTCCGACACTTGCATTTTTTTCCATCTTTACTTAATTGATAATGTGCCCAAACTTCACTCTTTCTTTTGGTTTGAGCAAAATCCTCTTCGGTACACCACTCTAATATGTTAGGATTTTGGGTGTTGGGCATGTGAGTGGATGGTTCACTCGACCCGGAAGCTTGTGTTTGGCTACCTTGGGAAGGAGGAGGAGGAGGAAAAGGAAATTCATATTGTTGATATTGGGTTTGTTGAAATTGGGTCCAAGGAGCCATATCATCAATTTGTTCTTGCCCTCCCATGTTTTGGGGATGAAAGAAAGGGGTGGAAGTGTTTGGAAAGGGCATGTTAGGGGGGGGGGCATAGACATTGAAGTGTTTGGGTTTGGTGGTTCCCTACGTGTTGACTTGGCTTTTCTAGAGGAGGAGGAAACGTTCGGGTTTGATGCCATGATTAATTAATGATAATAACACAACTAACAATAACAAAGTAACAATTAACAACAATGAGATCAATGAGAATTAATAAGTAAGTAGTTTTTATATAAAATAAATTTTCAAAAATAATTATAATAATAGTAGATTATCTAAATCAATGAGATCCCAGGTAGGAGAGGTTAGGAGCGACGTTGTCCAGAGCCCAAATCCCGCCTTAGACAGATTTCAACAATCCAAATAACCCACAATTAAAATAGAAAGTAGTTTTTATATAATTAAGTAGTTCCAAGTATACAATAATAATAATAATAATAATAATAATAAATTAATAATAATAATAATAATAACAATAATAATAACAATAACAATAACAAATTAAAAAAAAGTTGAGTTAGATCTTACAATGACGCTTCAATGCTTTCCCAAATTTATAATTTCTCGAATTTATAATTTCCCGAAATTTTAATTTCCCGAATGTAAATATAACAATTTTTTTTTTTTTTTGGTAGTAGACTAATAATATTAAAAATGTAAAATTTATAAGAGAGTAGGAATTTTT
The DNA here is from genome assembly GCF_948465745.1 of Chenopodium album. NCBI lineage: Eukaryota > Viridiplantae > Streptophyta > Magnoliopsida > Caryophyllales > Amaranthaceae > Chenopodium > Chenopodium album. The sequence continues at coordinate 40,058,816 of NC_137855.1, forward strand.
TTTTTCTTTTTCACAAAAGAGAGGAAGATTGTATGATTTGTAGGAATTTGAGAATTGAGAATTTGGGAGTAAGAAAATTAGAGAATAAGAGAGAAGAGATGAGTTGATGAATTGTGAAAATTTTGGAGGAAAATATGAGGTATTTATAGGGGATTTGGGTGGGAAATTGGGTGGAAATTGGAGGAAAATATGGCCGTTTATAGCTGTTGGAAAACGGCCATAAACGGCCATATTTCCAACGGCTAGTAAAAGGCACGGGCCGTGCCGTGCCGTGCCACGTGCCGTGCCGGCGGGTCGTGCCGGCGTGCCGGCCACCGTGCCGCCCGCCGTGCCACGGGCCGTGCCCGTGCCAGAGCTGGAACTTTTGTTCACGGCACGGCCCACGGCCCACAGGCGTGCCACCGTGCCGGGCCGTGCCGGAGTCGTGCCGGGCCCGTGCCGGCACGACCCGTGCCCACCTTTAGATATAAGAAACTCAAGTCAACGAGTACTTTTTTTTTTTTTTTGTGTTTTATGATGAATTAACTGGTTTTGTTTTTATAATATATCTTTATCAATTTCACTGTCGTATTGTACACTTAAGTCATAACTAAATATTTTCTTACAAGTTTTCAAAAAAAAAAAAATGTTTTATTATAAAAAAACATAACTTAATGTTAAATTGGATTTTATATAGCTTTTGATATCAATCCTACATTAGTTATTTGACAAAATGTAATTTTCTTTTCTCTTTCGTCTTTCCTCGTTCGTTCTTTTGCTCCTATATCGATTATCTACATCCTGGTTGCAGCTCTTCCAATTTATTTTTGGTGCATTTTGGATCAGCATTAGATTTTCCATAAGTTTGTAAGTGCTGGTTCACCAATGGTGTTTTGTAAAATCTATAGATGAAAAAGGTTCTGAATTTGTGGGGCTAACAACTAGAACATGTATTTGACATTTTAAGTATAAGGTGTGTTTTGAAGTAAATTGATTATCTTTATGGTATTTTTATTGTAAGATTAGTAAAATATATCGATGGATTTTTTATTCAAGTAGTAATAGAAGTTCATTTATAGATATTTCTTTAATTAATACTGTGACAATTGTTTTCATCTAGCTTAGCTTGTGTAGTGTAGTTGTTTTGGAATTCATCTTGCAACCTTAAAATCAAATCATCACGAGATTTAAGAATATACACCAATACAGAGCCAACAATATTTTGAGTACTGAGATATGTCAAGGTCTTTCTCCATTTATAAGAAGACAAGTAGCAAAAGGGAAACAATATATATATTAAAACCCAATACTCATAAATCGCGTAAAGACAATCAGAGCCTTAGAGGACATGGGTGGATTACATGTTCTCAAATGATGCTCAAAATTCATATTTATAGGCAAGGGCTAAAGTGTGTTGCTTAAAACATCTACATACCAACTCTTCCACAATTTTCTGCCAATATATTTAGAATTTTCTGGAAACCTATAGAGGCCTTGAGACACAATTAGTTGGCTTATGGAATTTGGGTTATACTAAACCTAACAAACAAATATAAACATATATATTAAATTATTTATCATCAGTTACATACACAACCCAAATTGAACCTCTATGCTCTTTGTTTTGAGTGTATCATAACTAGATTTCTTGCTTCCTTTAGAAATAATAACCGCATGTGTTGTTATTTAGATTTTAATTTAAATGTATAAAATATAAATACCTTGGTTAGATTTAGGCATATAGGCTATATTCAGTACGTTCACCTTTATTTTCCCATCAAATCTAAACTTATTTATCTTATGATCTAATTTGAGATTATTTCTTCTAATCTGACTTGATTTCATTGTCTAATTTGACTTAATTTTCGTAATATTTTCATTACAAAATATAAAATATCTAGCAATAAAAAAAGTACACATAAAAAATTAGTATGTTCAAAACATTCTATATAATTTGATCAGATTATCTCTGATCTTATTTTAAATAAGTAATAAGGTCGTTTGAAAATAAAGTAAAGTAAACATAGCTTCATACGTTTCAATTAAGTGAATTAAAATGGTCTAGCTAAGAGAAAAGATGAGGTTGAGACAACTATCATAAACTATAGTAATATCATCATATGACAAAGGAAAATGAAGTAAGACATGATGAGTTAATGATCTGATCAAACCTTTGTAGTGTAATTTTCGAGAATGATTCTACAACTAAAATGATTAGAATAGTTTTCATTGCATTGGATTCTGATCAAGTGTACTGAACATGAACATGGGGTGTTTAATTTGCAGCTTTTTAGGTCTCAAAAACTTGGATTGTTTCAGCCAAATTTTAGCCGATTTCATTTGAGAATGATTGTACTTCTGATGGAATTTGTGCTTCTCTTGACTCAACTCATGGTAGAAGACCAAGGATTCCACTCAGGTAGGCTTTTAGATGATTAGACTAACTGTCTGACATCTTTCGAGTGGAATATTTTTGTAGTCTATTCGTGTATAAAATCTACTGATATAGACGGAAATTGATTTCACATCTTAAGCATTAAAAGAGTTTACTTACTAAGCTCGTACTAAGTTACTAAGCATACTAGTATGAAGTATCTATATGACCATATGAGTACAATTGTACAAGTAGTGAAAGTTAATAGAAAAACCATGACTTAGTAAGCTCATATTGGCAAATTATGTAGCAATATATATCATGACTTGATTTTAACTACACAATTTATTAGGAATAAAAAGATTTTTTTTAAAAAATAAAATTTATTGTGTGGTTAGGTTTTACACAAATATTGTACAATATTAATATACCATTAAGCATAAGATTTAATGTTGATCAAACAACATTAAAGTCTCTCTTTAGATTATAAGACTTTAGTTGAATTTGTCAATGACTATAATTTTATTAATTCTAAGGCTATTAATATTACATTTCAACTAACCTTTTTGGTTAGGGACATTTATAAGGTACTCAACCACTCTATAACAAATTGTCTTAATTCATGAGTTGGGGCTTCTCAATTCAATCTTATTTGAACGAATGTTTGTGGGATTAATCACATTCATACAATTAGTCAATTGTTAGGCCACTAAACAACCGTAACAAGGGTCTCACTAGCCAGCATATTCAATTCAATACTTTTTTTTACAGCTGACTTATGCTATAATCACGTATTTGTTAAGTTCGTAAAAAAAGTATGAAACATATCATTGAAGTTAGTAACATTTTTATACATAATAACCACTTAATGAGTGTACGTGCACATGAACATATATTTGTCCTCTAAATGGTCTAACATAGTTACATTGCACATAGTTGCTTAGTCATAGTTACAGCTTCTTAGTCATAGTTTGTTGCAGAATTGCTTATTTCCAAGAGCATAAACAATTTACTTTTCTACATAATTTCTGCTAATTTAATTAGTTTTTAAATCAGTCATTGTTTACAAAAACTCTTCTGTTTTAGTACACGAGTTGAATCATGGTGAGCAATAGATCCAAAATTCATGTAATTTAAATGCTAGTAGTTATGATTATTGTTAGGTAGTTATAGATCTAGAATTGGTTGGTCTAAATTTTTTTGCACAAAAATAATTGATCATATCATGTGATTGAAAGTACTTAATTGTCATGTTTCAAAATTTGGAATACAAGTAGTTAGTAGCATGCTTGACCCTCCTTTGATTAGTATCTAGCACATCTCAAGGATTTTATGCTAAAAAGGACAAATTTTGCTTGAATCGGAAATTTTCAATTTTCTTTATTGTGTAAAGATAGTCGTGTAAATAGTGATGTAGATGAAATTTGATCTTAATTCTTAATCGACTATATCTAGCATATCTCAAGGAATTTATGCTAAAAAGGACAAATTTTGCTTGAATCGGAAATTTTCAATTTTCTTTATTGTGTAAAGATAGTCGTGTAAACAGTGATATAGATGAAATTTGATCTTAATTTTTAATCAACTATCCACTTCTCAAGATTTTAACCAATTAATTTAAAATTTTGGTTAAATAAATATCATTAACTATTTAAATTTTATATTGTAGGTCCCATTAAAGTTATTGGTAGATTTGTTTATGAACACCATAATTAGTTTTGGGGTCCTTCGATTTGGCCATGTGACCACATTTAGGTGCTTTTTCCCTTTTGTCTATCGACCAAGTGGGATAATTTAGACACAAATATCCAATTTCATAGTGACAATCATTAGGATGTACCACTATTCTACCTCTCATGATCTTATTATCTATCCTTAAGATTTATCATATTTGGCATCATTCATACATTAATAGATAAACTAGGAAAAAGAAGAATTTTATACTATAAATTAATTCACCTTTCCCCTTTTTGTCTCAAATTATTGGTTTAATGTTGATCATATAGTCATACAATATACACCCACAAGTTTTTTTAAAGTTTACACACTTATTACTCTTTAGTGCATCTTGTTAACTATTTTTACAAGTCTTTTGTCCTTAATTAGTAGGATGTTTGTTTTACGTTTAGGTGTAACTACAAATTCACACCTCCTCAACTCGTCATATATTTTGAACAATGTAACACACATAATGGGGGTGGGAAAGGGTGTAATTTATACACATGCATGTTATGAGATGGAGAAACAATTGGTTGGTTATAGTTTAGAGACAATTTGCATAACTTAATCTTTTTTCCTCTCTTTTAGGTCCATTCAGTTAAACAAGTTGTTTTTATTAGATCTTAGTTGTTGTAAACTTAAAAAATTTCTTGATTGTTTTACAGCGTGTTACTCGTATCAACTATTTGTTAGTGATTAGCTGTAAAAAAAATTGTTTAATAGGCATTCAACATAAGTAGATGCCTACCTAAATATTAAGAAATACGGGTCACTATCTTGAAAGGCAAATTTTGGTTTGTATGGTAATTTTGCAAAGCACTAATTTAAAACTTTTAAAGAGGTAGTGTTCACCGCAATGTTGCTGAAAATTAATATTAGGACTGAAAAGTGAATAAAAAGCCGTCGTAAAACTAAAGCTATTATGAGTTGAACACATGCTAAATAGAATTCCATTACACACATGTGATATTTTTCGCGAGCTTGAAATGTTCATATAGTTTGTTACTATGATAAATAATAAAATTCATTAAAGACAAATAGAAGACTTGCAGCTCTTACAAATGTTGGAATCACATGTAAAAAATGAGAGTTTGAAGTGACAAACCTCTCAATAATACCAGTCTTAGTTCTCATATGTTGAAATTCAGTTCAGTTCAGTTCAGTTCAGTTCAGCTCCTAATTTTTTTCTCTTATAAAATATTCATTTCAGTTTAGTTCAATCAGTTCAGTTCAGCTGAGTTCAGTTCAGTTCAGATGAGTTCAGTTAATTAGAACAAACCCTTAATTAGTATGAATATCCAGATCAGTTCTGGGTGATTAGATTCCAGTCTCCTCCACACAGATCCTCCCTACCAAGTGTAATCCCAATTCCCACTACGCCAACATTCAATTGACAGTAATATAAAATACCTTTAATTATTGCAAATTATATTTTTTAATTTCCCACCCCTAACAAAAATACAAAAAGTGAAATAAAAACATGTCAACTAAATATAAACGGAGGTAGTATTTTTTAATTTCCCACCCCTAGCAAAAATACAAAAAGTGAATTAAACCAAAAGAAAAAAAAAAAAAAGAAAGGCGTTTAATTTGATTACATTAGACAAGGAGATAGACCCCACAAATTCCAGATCCGTTGCAACTAGTCAACACTCTCACGTCTCCCACTCTCTTTCTCATTTTCTCATTTCCTCCTCTTTCTCTCTCCTCCCTCCCTTTCCCCAAATTCCCCAAAATACCCCTCGCCGTCGATGCACTGATGGACGCCCCTCCGACCTCCTCCTCCGGCGATTCTCCGGCGAACTCCGGTGGTCTCATCATCGCCTCCATTGACGCCTCTCATCTTCGCAACTCCGAACCCACCTCCACCACTCGATCAAACCCCCAATTTCATACAAATAATAATAATAATTTAATTAATAATAATAATGCAAAGTATAAATTAATGTCGCCGGCGAAACTTCCGATCTCAAGGTCGTCTTGCATTTCAGTTCCTCCTATGTTCAGTCCGACGTCGTTTCTTGAGTCCCCTGTCTTCCTCTCCAACCTCAAGGTTTTTCTTCATTTTCTCTCCCCTTTTTTATTTGTTTTTTTTTTTTTTTGGATTTTTATGAGTTCAATTTGATTTTATGCAGTGGGTAGTTTGTTTGGTGTTTTGAATTTGATTGGATGATTTTTACAATTGAATTAAGACAGTTTATGCATTTTTTTTTTTTTTTTGGAAGGAATTAGGACAGTTGATGTTTTTTTTTTTGAAGGAATTAGGACAGTTTTTGGTAATTGATATGCATGAAATTGATTTTGTTAGTATTTATTGGGTTGATTTTTTTTTTTTTTTTTCAATTTTCAGTTTAATTAGGTCAAAATCGGTGTTTGTGAGTAGTTTCTTAGCTTAAATTTGGTGATTTTAGGGCAAAATGATGCGAATTAGTAACTTCAATGATATTTTTCGAGCTATATTACTGTGGTTGGTTTTTTAAAAAAATCAATTAGGTTGGTGAATCGAATTCGAAACATTGTCGTTTCATGGAGGTTTTGTGTTTTTGGGAATTTTTATATTTATTTCTGCAGTAGCAAGATATTTTAAAAATCATATGAAAAGCTATGAAATTTTGAGTCATTTCAATTATTTCTAGTGGGGAATTTCTGGGATGTTGGTGGGCTGTAAGATTCTTAATTTTAAACTAATCATACTTTGTACAGATTTTTTTTTTTAATTTTTAATTTTTGGGGATTCATGATTTTTGTAATTTGTAAAGAACGATGATGGGGCGAGGGGGGAAGAAACAAATAGAGCATGAAATGAGATGCTTTGTTCATGTGTTTATCAGATAATCTTTGTTTAGACAAGTGCTCAGTAATGGGAGGAGAAAAGAATTGTAGAAAATGGGTTAATGGAGGGGAGTGTAGATTCTGATGCTCGTTACGTAATATTGTTTTGTTTAATTAGGTTTGTTGTGCCATCTTCTATTGTTATTCTAAAGGGTTTTGTTTCCTGTTGAGAATATGCTCGTGTCCTTTAATCTTTACAAGTGTTGAGCTTTTTGATTTGGTTTAGTTCTTTGTTCAAATCGCAGCGTTGTTTCTTCACAAAGAGTGAATATTTTTGCCTTTTCTCCTTCCATTTGGTGCTGTTGCTTTTGTTTCTCTGTGGGCTGCCTTTGTTCTGTTTTCGTGATTGGATGTCCAACGCTTCACTGCCATTTTTATACCACATTAAGACATTTTTGTAAGAGTATCAATTTTTTTCAACTATTCTTGATGGGCCTTGATGAGAAAAGTTTTGTTCCATGTTAGTTACCATTGTCTGACTACCTGGATTATGCTTTAGAACTTGCCGCATTTGCTATGTTTTAGTGTTGTGGATTTGTTTCCAATTGTTAAATATGTCAAACCTATATAGTGATATGCTAGTTCACTGAAATATCATGATAATTAGGGTGGTAGCTCTGTCCTCTTTCCTTTGTCTGTGATAAGAGCCCCATCTTTTTATATCTCCATATATTTTTGTTGCTTGATCCTTTTGCTAAAAATCCACACTGTTTTAGTTTTATGTGGCCTTGAGAAAGAAAAAAATAACCAGTTTGCTAATTAACTCTGTATATTTTAGGGAGAACCTTCTCCAACAACTGGTTCCTTTTTCAAGCCGCAAATGATGCAGAATTCATCTAGTGGGTCCACCACATACCCAACTGTTATAAATAGCTCTAACACCTATGATGGTGCTCAATCAAGTGGCTTTGAGTTCAAACCTAACACAGGATCATATTCTTTTGGAGGCTTTGCATTCTCAGGATCTCTGGTAAATATACTTCTGTCAGGTTTTTGTTTTTAAACTTTCATTTGCTTGAATTTTGAATTTGACTTGTGCTATTCTATAACAAATTGCTGAATTTAATTCCCCTTTTTATAGTTCTGTTAGATGTGCTGACCATAAATTCGGGAATATATATTGCACTAAACTCTTATCGGTAGCTTTTAATGTTGTGCTATAGAGATTGATTGTTTTAGAATTAATGAGGATTGACTGCAAATATATATATAAAAAACCCGCCCCCTAGCTCCACCATAATATTGTTAGTATCCTACCTCATTTTTTCTGTTGCAAACTAGGCTTCTTCCTCAGATCTGAATCAACAGCAAGCTGGACAAGCTAACCAAGTCCAGCCGGAGGGTCCACCTCAGTCATCTGATCCACTTGTAGCAGTTAAAAGTGAACCGGCACCTGTAAATGAACAGAGACCAACTATGGTTCTTCCATCCTCTGGTTTACCCACCGAAGCTGATTCCAATGAATTGAATCAAAAATCTGACTCTAATAATGAAGGTCAAACACCACCATCTGAGCAGAAAGTATTAGGCTCTCAAGTATCTGAGCGAACTTCAGATGATGGATATAATTGGAGGAAGTATGGACAGAAGCTTGTCAAGGGAAGTGAATTTCCGCGAAGTTATTATAAATGTACACATCCAAACTGTGAAGTTAAAAAATTGTTTGAGCGATCGCCTGATGGGACAATAACTGAGATTATATACAAGGGCCAGCATGATCATCCAAAACCTCAACCTAACCGCCGACTCCCTGCTGGATCTATGCTGTCTGCACTTGAAGATAAGTCTGACAGAGTGACTCCCTTTAATGGTCAAGAAGGTAACTGAGACATTGCTCATATGAAGTCAGCTCTTTATGTGTAGCTAACATCATTTACCTTCTCTTGTAATGATATTGCAGGAATGCCTGCAAACTCATATGGCCAAACAGCCAATAACAATGAGCCAGGTGGCACCCCTGAACAATCCCCTGGTGGGGCTAATGACAACAGTGGAGAAATTGGTGCTAACCAGTTAAATAGGATTACAGAAGATGCTGATGATGATGATCCTTACGCAAAGAGGAGGTATGCTTCAATTTTTCCTTTAATGCACTCAAATATATGCAAGCTAATAAACTAGGGTGGGTGTTTTGTGTAAGAAGGGGAAATGAAAACATGGGATAAGAAAGGTTAGACCTCAAATTTGGCTTGTTTGTTTTAGATTAAGTAAGGTAATCACTTAATATTTCACCACCTCTTGCCTTTTTTCTCTTCCCACAACCACAACCACAACCACAGGCCACAGCCACTCTTTCCCTTCTACTTTTCCACAACCACCACCGGTCCAATGCCATGGTACCACCACAACTCCCACTTATCCATCAATTCAACCCCTTCTTTTCAAGTTAAGTTTATTTCTAAATCTAGTGGTTGGGGTTATTTTATGGTAATGAGGGCGAGTGGTAAGTGAAGGCTTATTTAAAGTTGTATAGGTGTTTTCTGATGGGCGCTACGTGGGTGTATAGTTTTCTGGATAGGTACTGGTGGTTTTTGGGTTGGTGGGGTTGAGTAATTGTTGATTAAAGGCTGATTTCATGGTGGCTTGGGTGAGTGGGGATGGGTTTTGGTGGTTAGAGATGATTTTCATGGTGGTGGGGGTGGGTTTTAGGTGGTTGGGTAAGACTGTTGGTGGTTGAGTGAGTGTGGTCAAAGTATTGGTCAATGATGGCTATGTAGTAGAGGAGAGAAAGGGTAATTGAAACCATAGGGGGGTGGGGGTGAGCGATGAGTGTAGAGGACTTTGAGGTAATAGAGTCGGGGAAAGGGAATGTTCAAATAGACATAACCAACAACTAAGGTAATCATCCTTGTTGATTACATTACCCTATTTTGAATAACTTAAGCCTAATGCCCCCTTATGATATTTGTTAAAGGATGGAAAATTGCAAATAGGTGAAATGGACATCAATTCAGTAATTAAGCTAATAAACTAATGATGTCTTACCAGGAGGATGGAAATAGGTGAAATGGACATCAATTCAGTAGTTAAGCCTATTCGAGAACCACGTGTTGTTGTTCAAACAGTGAGTGAGGTTGATATTCTTGATGATGGGTACCGCTGGCGCAAGTATGGTCAGAAAGTGGTGAGAGGAAACCCTAATCCAAGGTATGTCTTGTTGCCATATTGGCTGTATCTTATGACTTCTCCATGCAGTTTTTATGATGTAATTTCTGCAGCATGGTCATGACACTTGAGTCTGTTGGTTTAGTAACTTTGGAATTTTTTCACTGCTTTTGTGGGTGTGAATGTGTGCATGAAATACTTATCACTGAGTCTTTCCCCCTGAAATTATGTGTGGCTTTTCCTAACTCTGGCTTGATGTAACTCTGTTTCTTTTCATGGATAATTTAAATTATTACGAGGTTGTTTGTGGTGTTGCCATGTTGGGATATCAGCTATATATTTGTGCACCATCGCATATGGGCATTTGGTTTTATGTATCAGTTTTAAAAGGCATTGCCTGTGAATTTCTAAATGGCTTTTCCTAACCCTGGCTTGACATGTTTCATTATTTTTTACCTGCAGTTTTGTTCAAAACCAGGGAGGCTGTTTGTTTTGTTGGGCTTTGAGCTTTTGATAGGAACCTATCTGCACAATCTTGCTATATAGCTTTGTTTCCTGTGTCTTTATTACAGTGCCTTTTCCTCTAGCTTGCCTCTATCTGCAAGTGTTTGAAATAAAATCTATACAGCCATTACCTGCTACTCCAGAAGTCCAGAGCCCAAGGACCATTCTCAGTGGTGGGGATTGGGGAAAACTGGAAAAGTATATGGAGTATATACGAAGTATATGAAATGTGAAAGAAAATGGAGGAAGATTCATAGACAACATATTTTTAACGATGTCTAATTTTGATGTGGTCTTTCAACTTTACCTCCTCTAGATAGAGAGACTTTAACGCTTTGTTTGGATATCAAAGAAGGAAGGAAAGGATTGAGAGGGAAAGAGGAGAAAGGGGAAGGGAGGAAAAGGGAGGGAAAAGGTGAGCTTCATTTTCCCTCCAAATCTATCCAGTTTATAAGAGATTATTATGCTTGTTAAAGAGAAAGGGAAAATTGATCCCCCCTCCTTCCCCTCTTCCTTCCCCCAATCTTTTACCCAAACAAGAGTTGTCCTCCTTCCTTTCTCTTATCTTCTTTTCCTTCCATTTACTTATTTTTAAACAAAGTGTAAGTTGTATCAACTCACTGAATGGATTGAAAAGTTGCCTTGCTAGTTGTTATGAATTACTGGGGACCAAGTATGAAACTAATAAATAGACCTAGGCATTTAGTATAAGCTATGATGAATTGTAGGACTTAGCAGTTGAAATTAGTGCTAGAGTTAATGTCTGTATCAAGTTTAGTTCTGCCTGGGAATGAATACTGTATGAGAACTCAAGTGTAATGATAGTCCCAGATATCAAAGGTTACGGTAGAGTATCGCACTGCAACATAATTGGATGAACTAACTAATGACCGACAGATTAGGGAAAAGGAAGTGTGTTGGGGCGTGTGTGTTTTGGGGGGGGGGGGGGGGGGGAGTGGTTAGACATAGTTCAAGTAATTTTTAGAGCTTTTAAACCACTTGTGGATGTGGTTATGAATAATATCTATATTGATTACTGAACGGTAATTGAATCAGAACTGGTAAAAACTGCACCAATATTTAGGTGGAGCTCAGATATCTAATTAGAGTGAGAAACTATGGGCTGTGTTGGAGTAGTCCTTAAAGTGTGCTGAAGGGCAGTGTTGCCTTGACTTTGGGAACATGAAGAGAACAATAAAGATGACGTAATTTGCTGATGACAATTAGGCTTTTATAGCCTTGATATTGTTCTTGTTTTATATGGCTTTCCTAATGGGACATCTTCAATTTTTTGGAAAGAAACAAGGTAGTAAGAATAAGTAAACTAGGAAAAGCATAACATTATCATGATAAACCATGAATTGTATGTCCATAATTATAAGTTTTATGTCAGAATGGCACATGGTTATGTGTGTTGGGTATAGATATAGCCTGGTCAGAAATTTTATTGTCCTGAAATCTGACACGGTCACATTGATACAGGGACAAGACGATTATGAAACCAATTTCCAAATTCAAACTTTTGCATGCTTTTTCACATTAGAAATATATGTTGATTTGCTGGTTTACTCCTTCAAAGAAAGTTCTAAATTCTCCTGGGCCCAATTGAATTGATAAAGTAGTAGATATAATGGCAAAAGTTTAGCATAAAATTTAGGACCCAATTGATAAACTAGTAGATATGAATTGTAAGCTGATTCTTGTGAGCTCAGTAGGTATGTGCTTCTGTTATGGCCAGTTGGCCGCAAATATTATGGGTGCTTTCATTTTTGAGTTTTTTTTTTTTAATGATCTCCCTACCCTACCCTACCCATGTTTCGGTGATCTTCTCCCTTACATACCACATCCCTCCCCCTTCTCTCTCCTAAGTCGTTTTCTGGTTCATAATCCCTGAAACATATTAATAATCTCGTTGAGTAGTCTGATAAACGATCATTCCACTTGGCTTGGCTAGGCCTAAGTCATTTTGCAATTCAGAAAGATCAGGGCTTGAACCACTCTCACCACCACCACAATAATTGTTTCCCCCCATGGTTCATAATTTTGTAATTTTTCAAGTAACTCTTTTTATCTTTGCATTCTCATTAATCCATAAAAACAAAACTACAGTATATTTTATCCTTTACATTGTCATTTCTCTGAATTTTGTAAATGAATGAAGTGATTAGATCATCCTACTTTAAAAAATTCTTTAAATCCTTGCAAGATTTAATTCCTCTCTTTTCTGCTTCTAATTTTGCTTTTACTCTCTTACAATTCTTCTTTGATTTTGCTTGGCGGAAAATGAATTCAAGAACTGTGAAAGGCATGGGAAGGGGAGGGGGAAGTTATTGGAAGGGCAGACGAGGAAAAGATATATTAAGACTGAATCAACAAAAATCTAACTGCATTGAACTTTGAACCTAAGTGCTGGATATATGAATTTAGCATAGCAGTAAAATTCAGTACAAATTGTGTCATTGTAAAATAGCAAATAGCCGCTTTTGACTAGAAAGATCTACTGGTCACCTCTGTTACTGCATGAGCTTGGCTGTGCATGCTTGAGCTTTCTTACCTTTTTGGGGCTGAAGTCTCAGAATATGAATCACTCTTATATTAGGGTTTTTCCTGGGAAGTAAAGCAGTATTATCCTACGTCTCTTCGCAGAAAGTGTTGTGCAAATTTTTGTTAAAGAGTCTTCTGGCTCTTACTTGGGTTTCCGCTTTACTAAATGCATTACTGTTCCATTCTTTTTTATGCAGGAGTTATTACAAGTGCACTCACCCTGGATGCCCAGTTCGGAAACATGTGGAGAGGGCATCCCATGACCCAAAAGCTGTCATAACAACATATGAGGGGAAACACAATCATGAAGTACCTACAGCTAGGAATAGTAGTCACGACACAGCTGCCCCACAAGCACAAAGTATGGCATCAAGGATGGGGTCACGTGAAGGCAATGATGCAGTAAGCCTCGATCTTGGTGTGGGTATTAGGTCAGGCTCTGGGTTCGTCCCTGGTCATCAGCAGCAGCAAGCTATGGGTGGTGAACATTTACCTGGCCAGCCCCAGTTTAGCAGTCATAATCTGTTGTTGCTTCAACAAAATCCAATGTCGACTTTTCCTGGTTATGTAAATGGTGGTATGGTGCTGTATGGTTCTAGGGAAAACCATAGTCAAGGGCATAGTATTGGAAATCAGCCTGTAAATCACTCATCAACTAATTCTTATCAGCAGAACATGGGAAGAATACTCATGGGTCCCTAGATTAAGAAGAGGAATCGAAAATATGACAATTTCTTTTTCTTCTCTCTTTATATGTTTTATTTATATCTTTATTTGCATAGGATGGCTAGGTACCGTAATTTTAGTGAAATCAAATTCTCGTTGCTTGTTAGCTATTCCTAATGGTTATTTTCCATTTCAACTGGCTATACAACCAGAAAGACAGTAAATTTCATCAGCCGAGCCAGGAGCTTGTGTACAGTTTGTTGTAAACGAGCAATAGAGATCAAGAATATATTTGTTTGAAATGAATGAAAAAAAAGCCCCTTTTTAGAGTAGTTGTTTTGTAGATTTGCTATTTCAGACCTTGATTTCACCAAAAACTTATTACTCCGTACTACTTATATTTCTGTGATATACAATTTTTCTGTGTTTTCGGGATAGAATATAGAGCTTGTTTTATCGCTTACCAATTACTCGTACCATACAAAACATTACCTGTAAATTTGAAGAGTAACCATCTAAAATTGTCCCAACAGTTTGTTTTGCAGGACCACAGCAAGTCCCAAGAGAAAAGGATAGGTCCAACTGCCAAACAAAACCCTTCAAAGCACTTCTACTACTAGTAGCACAGGCAGCACAGCTAGCACTCCGCTTACCTTAGAAAGTACGAACACACCATCCAAGTGTTTATATTGCGTGTCCATACATAAGAACTTGAATAATCCTAGAACACATGCTGCACATACGCGTCTGACACACGAAATTGACATAATATTCGCAATCCCTTCCTACAATTATTGGAGTTGCTCTAATGTGATTGTTCATAATTTCTGACATAAAAAACATTCAGACCAAAATGCTGAGACAGGAGGTAAGTAACATACTAACATGTGAATATGAAGAGCAAAAATAGTCCCTAGTATTTATATCCAAAGAGGTCCTACCTTATAGTAGTATACAATAACATTTGCATGGATATGATATATCAAATATATGTAGTTATGTACCAATTTTATTTCTTGCTCAAGAAAGAAACAATAAAAATTTGTCTTCAATGAGGTGAATTGAATGGCAAATTATATGAAAAGTACAAATTCTTTAATATCTTCTGTTTTTATCCCTTTGGTTTTCCCTCTACTCTACAAACTGATGCAATTTAGCCAAGTTTTGGTAATCTTAACCTTTCAATCTAGCACACATTCATACCACAGATAATGCAGGTTGAAGGCAGAGGAAAGCTGGAGATAAAATTGCAAGCTATGTGGATTTCATTGAACAACAGTTGTAGGAACAAGATGAACGATGTCATTTGTCGGCCAAGAAAACTCTCCAAGCAAAGAAGCCTGGACCTACTCGAGGAAGACAAGCATGAACATGAGGTTCTCATTGGTAGTAAAGTTATGGAGAGTGTTATAAGCTACAGGCAAAATGCCCCTTCTAGCAGCTTTAAAGGTATCCCGGTGACACATCTTAACTTCTATTTTTCTTTCGTTGATAAGATGAAGGACGCTATTGAACCTGACCCCTCAAGAGTCATCTCTATAGAGGTTAACCCTCGAGAGGGGAAGGGGGGATAAGAGAAATCTTTACTTTTTTAAAGTAAATAAAAACTCGAGGTAGGATTTAATCCTTTGTCTATATAGAATGTTTTCAGTACTAGATTTTGAGTAGCTTTTAGTGATTTGACTTAGTTTCACATTGAAATTGCTCCTTGGCCCAATTGTAGAGAGAAAAAAGTGGGTTAGTGTGGAATTTGACAGATAATTAAATAGTCTAGGGAAAATAATTAGAGCTGGGACAATCATGAATGGAAAATGTTAACTTGGAGCTGGGACAGAGAAGTATTATGCTCTCTTCTTCAACATGTATGGCTTTGTGTATATATTTTTCGAGCATCTTGTCGTATCAGGTCGAAAGGGTTGGGATGTTGGATGGAGCATGAAGAATTTGAGTACTACGTCATTAATTCATAATCTGAGGCTTCAAAGGTCATGAATTAGGATGTGTCATTTGTAGGTTAGGAGATGTTCTACTGTCAGTTGTTGAAGAGTTTTAGCTTCAGATTTCTTATTTTATAGCTTCTAAGCATCAATTTCGATATTTCACAATAGGGAAATGTAAGTCTAACTTGAATTTGCATTTTGCAGAAATTGGTGTAGGAGACCCATCAAGGAAAGTCATTGAAAAGATCCTTGGAGATGCTTTAATAAACCCGGCAAAGAAAATCTCGACGATCAGAAATGTATTCAGAGTGAAAAACTCACCAGAAGTAATTGAGAAGTTTGAGAAGTATAGGGACATGGTGAAGCAGAAAGCTAAGGAGACAGGAGACAAGCAACCCAGGAGCTTGGTCGATGGGAATGAGCTCTTATGTTTCTATGTCACAACCATGACTTGCCACAGCAGACAATCAGAGCTGGTTTCAGGACCCTGTGACCATTCTTACTGTAACTTATGCAGGACTATATGCTCTAGTTTTGACATGAAGTACACAAAAAGGTTCGGGGTTCAGCTATGTACCAGCAGTGAGGCCTTGAGGGAGAGTATGAAAGCAATTCTAAAGGGAAAGAATTCGAAAAAGGCAGTGATTATCTGCAGGATCATAGCAGGGAGAATAAAAAATACAAATGATAGAGCAAGTGAAGAGTACGACTCGATTAGAAATTATAGAGGCTTTTGTTTCAAGTCTGAGCATCTGATAGTGAAAAGCCCTAATGCTGTACTTCCTTGCTTTGTTGTAGTATTAAACTGAGTTAGATTAATTCATTGTCCAACATATCATGTACAAAAACTAGAAATAATAGTTATATTACTAGATAGCAAACAGAACAGTTTTCAATTCCTGCAGCAGCTACTTGTATTTTTTTTACAGGGGAGATTTCCTAAAGCCAGTACACGAGTACATATTCGAAGGAAAACTTGAAAACTTCTCACCTCTTCATGAAAGGGAGAAGCAAATATCACAACCAGAACATAACTAAAACTTAACATCTAAAAATTTGAGCCATCACTGGTCAAAAGCTATACAAGAATCATGTTATGCTAGAGAACCTTTGTTTGCAGCCTATAGATCGCCAACATAAGTAGCTCCATTGCCCTTCACTATGACAAAGTGGATTTTCCATTCATCTTTTCTACGGAAGGAAAACCTGGCTAGATTATCTTCCACTGAGCTAGCTTCACCACTAGTAATATGTTGACATTGCATTCCGAGTTGAGAAATGCATTGAAATCAGTGAGGACAGCAGCAAGCAAATGATCCAGATGAGCATGCACTCTTTCCAGTATAATTTTCAAGGCCAAAGCATCAGTTTCAAATTGCAAGTGGGTTATGTTGTAGACTTGAAGTCCCCTGCTAGTGGAAGTCCTCTTACAACGCAAATAATATTTAGGAGCTCCACCAATAACACATCTGCCTTGGACATATAATAGTTATGATTCGAATCTCTCTAGAAAGATTGCAGCCTGAGTAAAAGTTTTAAGCTTGATATAGAATCCCAGGTATCATATGCCTCAGTCCTTCTCAAGGAAACCTCCAATCACTTGTTGAACCTCATTGCCATGCGCAAGATGTAACCATAGCTCGGTTCATCCACCCAAGATAAAGAGTTCCATCTCTCTCTTCAAGTCCATAACACCTACTGTATTTCTGCAATAAATTTTTGATAGTAGCATTTACTAGTGGGTTCAGAGGATATGGTTTAAACCCAGCCATTGTAAACCGGGATCTCCACTTCCCATGTAGCTCATGCCGTTCCACTCTTTCAGCACCCTCACATGCTATGATGTTGACGATCTCTTTTGCTAAGCAGTGCTGCTCAACGTTGATCCGCTCCTTGCGATCCTTTGAGAGGGTAACATTGATTGACTCGAAAATTGCAGAATAATAATCAAGAGTCTCAAGAAACCGAGGGTAAAAAGGAGCTGAATTTGTGTTCAACTCATATTCAACAAGGGTAACCACCTTGGGTGACCAGCTCTTAACGAGCCTCAATAATGTATCTCGGTGATTCTGAGGTCCAACACTCTCATCTGGTATGTGGTGCAGTAAGAATGGAAAATTGACAGCCAAGGCTTCTTCAGATTTCAAGACAAGGTTTTGAACTTTTACCTCAGCACCACAACAAAGTGCTGCAGCATGAAACTCAAATGGTAGGTTACATGCCTTAGCAAGCATAGACAATCTCTCTCCGACAATGTTGAGTCCTCCTGCACGAGCAAATTCAGATGTGGAATCGTCAATGCCTGTTATACGAACTCGTGGGGGCCCACCAGGCCGAGCTGCCAATGCTTGGATAAGGCTAACCCATTGACTCCCTTGAGCAATCTGAAAATCAATTATATGAATTCTGTCTTCATTCTTCAGGGCCTCAGCAATTGCCCCATTAGCTGACATATACCCGAACTTGAAATATGGGCAGACTTCATAGAGCACCTGCATATAAGAGAGGAATTCACTGCTAGTAGGCTCCTTACAGTTTAAGGCTCTGTAGATAGAGATTCCTGAAGAAGAATATCGCGCAATTAACCCTTCTAGTATATAGGCTCCCAACCTCTGAATCGGTTCACCAGAAACTGAAACCATATGTTGTAGCTCAGAAATCAACCACCCAGCTGTCAGCAAATCATCATTAGATATCGCTTTTGCACAAGCAATTAGTACCTCCCTAAGTTCCCTTCTCGATATCATCTCCCTCAACTGTTGCCAATTCTCATTGTAAAAGTTATCTGAAGTAGGTTCCATCATGACAGTCTCGAGCTCTCTGAGATGATGCCAAAGATTACCAATTTCAAGTGAATCAATTGAAGGGGATTCAGAATCGAAAAGTGAAACTGTGCTCCCGTTACCAGAGATGCTTCCAGTTGATGGAGATCCACAAGGGTTATCTACACCACTTAACAAGGAAGATTCAAAGGTGCAATATATCCCTTGAAGATTTCTCAGATTCTGCATTTTGTATATTGACCTTGGTTCAGATCTTGGAAGAAGTACAATGTAATGAAGTTGTGATCAGCAACTAATACTTGCCTTTGAAGACTAAATCGTCGCCTGAGTCTTAATCTATTTCTGAACAAACTTCCTGATTAGAAATTCTGCATCAAAGGAACAGAATGGCCTTAGTTAAACATTGTCAAAAACTCGATATCATATGCAGTATATACAGTAATAGAAATTATAGGAATCAAAGTGGCTTATCTATGAGGATTTTATACAGAATTTATTTTGCAATTTATACAAGTACAGGAGAAATTAAACAATACATTTCAACATGATATGCAAATAGTGAAATGGAAAAATAGTAATCACTTATACAGAACATAAAATTTGACATTATAGTAACAATTGTGATACATCAACCAGAATCTAAGAACAGTAAAACATCCTTTTTTTTCCACCTAAAATGATTGAAATCAAACCAAATTACATGGAAATAAACCAATCAAACAAAGTTCAAAATTAATCTGAAATCCCAATTACCATGTAATCACCAAATAGTCCAAATTGAATTACCTAACCCAGAAAAATTCAGCATAAAATCCAGCTTATCAAACCCATAATTGAACTAACAAAATCCAAGAACCCCTTTAGACCTTTACAATTAAGCTGAAAGAAAAGAGATTAAAGATTCAATCTTTACAACCTAGAACACCTGAAAACCTAGAACAATCACTAGGATTACATAAATACCCATTCATCACTCAGCAAGCAACTACCCATTTCCAGCTAAAAATCAGCATAAAATCACCCAAAACTTCATACTACGTATTACTCAAATATTCAAAGCCTATATCATACTATGGCAAATAACAACAATTAGTCGTATTATAC
This sequence comes from Chenopodium album, assembly GCF_948465745.1. Taxonomy (NCBI): domain Eukaryota; kingdom Viridiplantae; phylum Streptophyta; class Magnoliopsida; order Caryophyllales; family Amaranthaceae; genus Chenopodium; species Chenopodium album. The sequence goes on from NC_137855.1 coordinate 40,078,366, forward strand.
ACGCGGGTGTACCTAAATCTAATATCAGGCCAAGAGCTAGGAACGACCGACATAACAAACCCTTTACAATTAAAAGACCAAAGATTCAATCTTTGGTGAAAACAAAGAACACCGACATCATATTAAAGCTTATGAATTAAGAAAGATGGGTTTTTTTGAGTTTGTACTAACCAGAATTTTGGTTTAATTTAGAGCTGTAGCTTCTCTGCTATACCGCCAAGTTCAAGTCCAAAAGAATTTAATTGCAGGCTTCTCTTTTCAGTTTTCACCTGAAGAAGGTCAATTTAGTTTCTAGTTTACTCGGTTAGATCTTAGATTGATGGATTCTTTTGGCCTTTTTATAGGAGAAGTGCAAGTTACAACATTACTTAACCTTGTTGTTCTACCAAAATTTCCATTTTGCCACACTATGGACAGTCCAAACTATTACGGAGTACTCCCTCCCTCCCTAATTACATTCCTACTTCTAACATTTATTCCTCACATAATTGAGAAAATTAGAAATGTAATTTAGAGATGAAGGAAGTACAATATTCTTTCCGTTACATACATATTCTCTATTGTTATTCACTTTGATCATACTCCGAAAGTTTTACTTGTATGTGATGAAAAACTCTACTGAATCATCACCTCTAATAAAAAAAGTCATCTTAGTTTCGTAGGTCAATACTTGAGAATAAAGAGGAGGTAAGGAAATCTTCATGCTCCCAAGCAAATGGTAATACATATGTACTCCGTATTAAACATTTTATGTCAAACTGTTACAAATAAAATGAAATGAGTGTAATATATCATTTGTAAAACTAAGTAACTCCGTAACAAATTTTGACACCTTCCTTTGATGTTGTAAGTTGTGACATGTGGTCAAACATAGGGTTCTAATTTAGTGGTTTCCAAGAAATGGATGAAACAAATTTTGTGGTCAATAAGTGATGATCTTATTTTACAACAAACATTAAGATATGGTCCACTCTACAAGTGAGATAGATAAGAATCATACTAAGATATTCCAATTTTTTACTCTGTTTGATTTTATTTGATTTGATTAACCTTGTACCGACTACCGACTCTTCTTATCCAAGAAATTGTTAATTCAGCATACTTTTCTTGTTTATTTATTATTAAATTTTGACATGTGACTAATAGATGTCAAGCACTTTTTCATTCATGAAATTCGAGTGCTACTGCTACTGTACTTTTATACCTTGTACCGAGTATTTTGATTTTCTTGCTTGGTTATTTTTGTCATGTGACGAATAATTTAGAAGAATATTCACTTGGGAATTTTATTTTGACCAAAATTGTTATGAATTGGCCTGAAACTATTGACAATAGAGATCAAGAATGTTCCAAGGCTAGTTTATTTAACTTATACGAGTACTGTATGAACAAATTGAACTGAAGTATATGAGCGTTTCTAGTCTAATATGGTCCTTATCTTAGGGCTTGTTCATATTTACTTAATTTCAGTTCAGTTCTAATCAGTTCAGTTCAGTTCAGCTCCAATCAGTTCAATTCAGTTCAGCTCCTAATTTATCTCTCTCATAAAATATTCATTTCAGCTTAGTTCAGTTCAGTTAAGCTCCAATCAGTTCAGTTCAGTTCAGATCCAATCAATTCAATTCAGTTCAACCCAGTTCAGTAAATGTGAACAGGCCCTTAGTTTCCCCCAAAAGAGTTGAACGGGTACAAAATCGTGTACAAAATAACTAAATAAGTATGTAATACCCTAATTTTATAAGTAAAGGATATGGATACGACTAAATTTTCTTAATAGAGATTTTGTTAAACAATAATACGAGAATATATCACGCGTTCGATATGGGTACGATGATCAATTGAAGTGCCCATGTATGTTTCATAGTTTTGAACATTTACCTTAGGAATAATATTTGTCAGCAAACACGACTAGTCAATAAAATAAATTAAAAAAAGTGAATAAAAAAGAAACTATGGAATTGTTGAAGTATATCCCACCAAGTAACACATGTAAGAGTTCCACATTGGTTTAAGATGAGAGAGTTAATCACTTTATAAGGCTAAGGGGCTACTCCTCCTATTGCCACATGGTTTTGGGATGGAACCTCCTTTAATCTTGTGAAGTGGACTCTCTCTCTTGGTTTGCGGGTGCGGCCCAGGCCCGCGTTTAATAGGAATAGTCTACAAATAATTGACATAATTGTATTCTTATAATATAAGATACACAAAGTTAGGTTTCAAAAAAAAAAAAAAAAAAAAAAAAAAAAAAAAAAAAAAAAAGAAGATAAAAGATACACAAATTTACCAAGGATTAATTTTTTTTTTTAAATTTTTCTATTTAATAACACAATCTTCATTTTACGTATTTCTTTCCACAATAAATCAAAACCATTAGATCATTAAACTTGAGATTTTTAGTTGTCCTTATTATCATATTCAAATATCTCATACGGAGTACTATGTACGACAAAACACTCAACTAAGTTTTAATTGTGTTATCACCAACAAGAGTTGGCTCAAGTGGTAAGCAACTTGATGCCGCTTAAGGGAGGTCTCGGGTTCGAGCCTCACCGTATGCAGAAACTCTTGTTGGGAAACTCACCCACCATAAGCCAAGTGTGCTACCCGAGTCGGATCCGGATGTAGTCGGAGCTAAGCTCCGGTGAACCGGGTGGGCAACCTTAAAAAAAAAAAAAAAAAAAAAAAAGTTTTAATTGTGTTATCATGTCATATTAAACCTTGTAATCAAGAGATTGTCGACTCTAACAACGGAATGTATTATTTGCCGATATGTATTCTTATATTTTCAGTTAAGTTTAAGTGAAGTTTTTTTTTTTTTTTTTTTTGACGGGAAGTTTAAGTGAAGTTGATTGAATTATGATTGTCATTTAGCTTAGCTTTCCTTAATTAATTGATGCAACCGTGCATCCAAATTCCAAAGCCCACCAAAAGATAGCTGCGTTGTTAACTGGTCCTACCAACTTTCATTGCTTTGTTTATGATAACGGATAAAATGAGCAACTTGTGAAAATACTTTTTGAAAATGAGCAAGTTGTTGTACAACCGAGTTTAGAAATTTTGACTTTTGACTTTCTAAAAATAATTCCGCGGTTTCTAAATTCTTTCCTTTACTATAAATTATACGTGTACTGACTACTATTTATAGTAGTCTAATACTTCTAGAATTATAATCATATTTTATACTCTTGTATTTATTTTAATTACTTATAATACCCAAAATATAAAATAAGGTTTCTATTAATTCTATATAATGTAACTTTAACTTTACACTATCTATTTTTGGCCTAACATTTTATCGTGTATTTTACAGTGTAGAAAGCTTGACTAGAATTCTTTGAAGAATTTGAGTTGAATTTTCTCTTGGCTGGTTCAACTGCCTCAATTAGTTATATTCACTTAAATTAATGATGAATTCAGGATAATTATGCATTAACTTAATTGACTAACGTTTAACATTCATAATACTCCTTGGATTTCGTCTAATACTAATTATCAATGGTCTAACAAACATATAATAGGGGTTGAAGATTGAAGTATACAAACATGATATCAAGCTTACCAGCGTATAAAGATTTTGTTATGTATACTATAATCAACTAATTTTTTTGACATATACATACGGTATACTTGTATATGAAAGATTAGGTGCGACATTCTAGTTTTCATACGGACTAAAAATAATAGGCTACACTATGTTTGTTAATGAATTGGAGTTCAATCACTACTTTAATTTGATACTTTCTAACGAGAGAATTAGTTCTAAACTCTCTTTATTGTGAAATTTATAACTAATTTTTGTTAATTTTATATATGATACGGAGTAGCTAGTAAAGTTAGCTCCTAATAAAATGTAGCTTGTACTCCGTACAAAGTACATAACTTTAGTAACGGATAATAATGGTTTGTTTACTTCACCTTAATTTCAGTTCAATTCAGTTCAGCTTCAATCAGTTCTGTTCAGTTTAACTTTCAATTTCCTTCTCTCATAAAATATTCAGTATAGCTCAGTTCAATTCAGTTAAGCTCCAATCAATTTAGTTTAGTTCAGTTCATCTCAGTTCAATAAATGTGATTAGACGTTAGACCTTAACTTTATAGAATTACTTAAAATTAATATACAATGGGAGTAAGAAAATACTTCATACTCCGTATTATACAAGGGCAAAAATTCAAAGTGTTAACCAATACTTATACAAATTCAAAGTGTTAACCAATACTTATACGAAGTACATAAAGCTAATCAACTACGTAGTATAATATATGCTCCGTAGCTAGATTTGAAAGGTGTATACATGTATGTATATGTAGACATAGAATTCAAAAACATTGGTGAAATAAATTCATTACTTCCTAGATATATTTGAATGCATGTCATTTACGAGTATTTGAACTAAACGACCCCTAAATCATCCCGAAAAGAATCTTCTCCAAGATTGCCATGGTAGAAAACCTCCTGCCAAAGTATGTACGTTTATAAGCATCAATAAAAATTATTAAAAAAAATCAATGAAGATTTAAAAAACGAACACTTACCACATCCAGGGCACCTGAAGTAGTATTTTTTGTCCCTTAAAACTAAACCTGAACCTCCACACACCTCACAACTTCTTTGTGCTGCCTGCATCATTAGATTTATCATGCATTTCAATCAAATAAGGGTGATTAAGGGCCTGTTCATATCTACTGAACTGAGTTGAACTAAACTGAACTGATTGAAGCTGAACCGAACTGAACTGATTGGAGCTGAATTGAACTGAATAATTTATGAGAGAAGGAAATTAGGAGCTGAACTGAACTGGAGCTGAACGAAACTGAGCCGAAATTAAGTAAATATGAACAGGCCCTAAGAACTAAAAAAAAAAGAGATAGATGAACTTAACCAATATTATTCAATTATCTTGGTTTGTATATATGTCGTGACTTTTTTTTAATTGGAAGCACTACCCAATAGATTCAAAGTCTTAATAAACCTACTCCAAAAATCCGTAAATTTATTTTTATTGTCCCATCTCTCATAATTAGCTATCAAATGATTTGTATGTATTCAGTATTATTCTTGATTGGACTTGGAATATGTTAGTCCAATAGTACTTATCAATCATGGGCGGATCTAGGGGGGTTCATTGAACCCACAGATTTTTCGGAAAAAAAAAATTATAAGTTTTAATTTTTTTTTTAAAAAAAAAGAAAAAATAAAAGGGTTAAAACAAATTTATGTGAGATAAATAATCAAATGTGAAAGCTTGGCACATTGGTAAGGGAGTGATTGTTAGAGCATTGAATCTCCTTCTAAGGTCTTGGGTTTGAATCCAGCTGCCCTCATTTTATGTTTTTTTTTTTTTTTTTTTTTTTTTTCTGTTATTCTTTTTCGAGCTGACTTCTTCCTTTCTTCGTGAGTTTGTGAGACCGTTTATTCCTCTACTCTTAATTCTTAAATCTTTATTTTATGGTTAATCTCATTTTATGTTTTTATTTTTTTTGTTATTTTTTTTCGAGTTCTTCCGTTCTTTGTGAGTTTGTGAGACCTCTTATTCGTCTACTTCTCTTAATTCTTAAATCTTTATTTAATGGTTAATCTCATTTTATGTTTTTATTTTTTTTTCGTGTTCTTCCGTTCTTCATGAGTTTGTGAGACCTCTTATTCCTCTACTCCTCTTAAATATTTATTTATGGTTAATTTTATTAAAATTAGTGATAATTAGTTTAATTACATACTGATTTGTTTAACTGGTTTTGATGTATTGTTGAATACTTGAATTGTTGACAAATTGAATTGTAGAAATTTAGAATTTTAGATTTTTAGTTGGTCTTTTAATTGATAATTAGAAGAAGTTTACATTGTTAAGTTTGTGTTTATTGGGGACTTGGGAATTTTTTTTTTTTTTTTTTTTTAAAAAAAAAAAAACAATGTGTCACATTGATTCTTTGCAATAGAATTATAGATTTATAGAAGTAGTAATGTATTAGCACGCTTTCAAAGTATGAAAACTCGAAAAATGTTTTTTTTTTTATTTATAATTGTGAAATCCATCCATTTGTAATTAAAAATAAAAAATAAAAATTGAACTTATGTATTGAATATTTAGTTAATATATGATCATCGTTTTTTTTTTAAATTCCGAACCCACAGTTCGGAATTCCTGGATACGCCACTGTTATCAATTATCATGGCATCATTCTTATATTATTGTCGAACCTTTAAATTGGTACGAAGTATATATTTCATGTAACTACCATATAAAAGGAAAAGAAATACTCCATACAATATTTGATTTTATCACAATTCACAGGTAATTCTAGAGAAAAAGGTGAAGAGAACATGATCTTAAACTAAATGTCGGTTTTTACAACGTACAATAGTAGGTGAAGAAAGGTGAAAATGTGTAATGTTTGGTAAAATCACTTACAATTCTTTTGCTAAATTCAATTCCTGCAACAATGAAAGGTATTACTCCAGCTGCATTAACAGTAACGTAGATGCCAAATTAGCAAAAATTGATGTGCAGTGGTCCTACGTACTATCAAATAAGGTACTTGTATTTTATTTTTCTTTTTGCTAATCACATGCAAATATGTTCCAAAACAATAATTAAATGGTCCCTCAAGATTGCATGATCAATTGATTTTTATGAATGTTATATATTCAACATACGTGTTCATAGGTGGTACCTTAAGTTCCCACATACAATAAACGTTAATGTGAATTTTGTTTTGTATGAATAGTATTTCGTAATAAGTTATATCATACGTAGTATACAAGTACGACGAGTTAGGTGCATCATAAAGTATAATAGACAATAGACACTCTTATGAAGTTATGAGAATAATATATACGGTTGCACACAAAAAAAAAAAAAAAAAGACGAGATACACTAATGGAGAAATAATAAATTATTTTCTTAATATACTATCTCCATTGTGAGAAAACTACAAAGAAGTACTTAATAAAATTATTAATCAGGTTCACAATTGTCATTTCTCTTTCTAATTCATAACTCTTTATTTCATTACATACCTAAATAATAGACATGTCATACTCAAATTCATATATTATAGCCTTTGGGGCTTCATCTATTGGTGAATGAACAAATCTTCATACAAAATCATTCATGCATATATTTAAGTGTACACTGTGTTACATGCAACAAGTTGACTTTTAATAATTGTATAATTAAGTCAACTTGTTACATGTACAGAGAAACGAAAGAAGCGATTATAAAAACATAAAATCAAAAGAGAGAAAGAAAAACCTAGAGAACCAACAATGATTTCCCAAGAAACTTGAGCTTGAATTGGGTCTTCAATTACTCTTGAAACATCATCAATTGCTTTCACCCTCACCTTCAATTGCCTAACTTTTATACAATTATAATAACAATCTTGATTTGTTGAGTTTTTTAATTTAGGATTAAGGATATTAATGGAAACTTTACCACTAGGGTAAATATGACGTGTTTGGGTAATTATTTTGCTTGAAGAATTAGTGAAGTTAAGAGGAAGGGTAGAGAGGGAAGAAAGAGTTTCCATTGTTTATGAATAAGCAAGAGCCAAACAGCTCTTAAGTTTTTGGAATGGTTAAGAATTAACACCATTGTTGATGGGGCCATTGTCCCACTTGTAGAGTGTATGTACCACTTATTGTTGCGTTGAGTTTTAGACCACGTCAATTACCCTAAGCCATACTAAAACTACCCGAATCTATGATTCTCTTATTTTTGGCTAGGAAAAAAAAAAAAAAAAGGTGAGGAAATAACTGATACTCGTATAAGAGATCAATATACAAGTGCTAGATAAAAAGAAAAAAAAAATACAAAATAAAGGTGAATTGTACGGTTTTGAATTTAATAATCAACTAGTTTAAATCCCGTGCAATGTACGGTTGTTATTGATTTTTTAAAGAGTTGTTATTGTATTGAAATTTATTAAAAAAAATTATACTCATAATATTAATTCAAAAGTAAATATAAAAATATATTAGTTGAGTTTATATGGAGAGTTATTATTGTTAAGAATTTTAACTGGAAGAAAGATATTTTTCATTATTATAAAATGATTTCCTTACAGAATCTTCGTAAAACTGGAAAGTAAAAATGGGCGGGAAAATTGTTAATGACATTGTGACAAGTGTCGTTTTAGGTTCGCTTTTAGTATAGGTTAATTGATGATTGATATACAAAATACTAATTAGAGTCTTAGAGACAAAAAATTGTTCGTTATACGAGTTTAAATCTAGTGATTAATACGAGTATTAGAGATCGAATTGACATGTCTTGGGTTATTACAAGAAACAACAAAATCAAATAATGCTTAAATAATTTTACTAATTATATTTTGGTCGCAAGTACAATTGTATAAGTGTTTATCGCTATATTCACCTTGAGAGAAGGGTCTCAAAGTGTTCCTCTTTACGTTTACCTTTTAAAAAAAAGTATTCTTGTACGTAGTTGTATTTGTACGGGATAATACCGACAACTCACCTATTTGGCCGATAATTGACATTAATTAGCCAGCAATTAAGCGAACCAACTTAGCATCCATAGTGGCCGGTTTCTCGGCCACGTGGAAAGCAGCTCGAAACCACGCAGGCACCTGCCACCTATAAGGTCGGTGCGCCACCTGTAAAGTCGGTGCGCCACCTAGAAGGGCTGGTGGCACCTGCTTGGTTACTCCCCTATATATACCCAGCCACATTTTCACAATAAGGTACGATCTCTCAATCTTTCTCTCTCTACACCTTTTTCTCTCTCTTCAAACCTTCTTCCTCAGATTACTAACTTTAGCATCGGAGCGGTTATTCCCGGATAACCCCCGGGCTAAGTTATCTGTGCTGACTGTGCAGGTATCAAATTGGACGGTAAACCTTTACCAACCCCCAAGACATCTCGGTATCGGAACTCACCCGGAACAATTGGCGCTAGAAGGAGGGGGTAATAACTTCTATCGTCCAAAAAAGACCTCCCACAGTCATGGAAAGAAATACCGAAACTACACCCATCCCAGAATCAGAAAACCGGAATTTTGATAGCGGCATCCTGGCAACTGCTGACAACAGGGCCGTAAATACTATACCGGAAATAACGGTGGAGGATGAAACCCACCTTCTTTATAAGGATACGGTAAACATACCGCTAACACCGGAGAGAACCCAAGCTGCCCCGGATCCCTGGGGAGAGTTCACTCCGGAAGAGTTAGAGATAACGGCCAAAGTCATGTAGGCAATGTCCCGAAAAAGGAAAGAGGCCGGGATTGCGGCCACGAGAGAACCACAAAGAAGGCCGACACCGCCTGTAATTATCAACCTTGAAGATCGGTTCAATCAGGCCGAACAGCAGCCTCAGCCACAACCACCACCGCGTGAGGTGGTGATGCCCTCTGAGCGACAGGTCACAAGAACTGCGCAAAGGGAGGAATCCGAATCATACCGACAGGAGGCCAGTAGCGGGCCGCCGAGGCACTGAAAACGTCTCCCTTTACGCAAGGGGTCCTTGATCAACAAATGGAAAAAATAAAAATGCCGGCGTGCACCTATGACGGCAAGGGTGATCCAAAGAGGTATGTAGCGGCCTTTGAAAGCCATATGCTGCTGTATACCGATACTGACGCGGTATGGTGCAAGGTTTTCCCTACAACGCTGGTAGGGGCTGCCTCAGATTGGTTCACTAATCTCCCACCTGGGTCTATCGACTGTTTTGAGACCCTTGTTGAGATGTTCACAAGTCAGTATGTGAGCAACAGTGCAAGACAGAGAACCTCAGGGGAACTTATGTCTATCAGACAAAGAAGGGACGAATCACTGAGAGATTTCGTTCGGCGTTTCAATAATGAAGCTAATACAATTCCAAAATTATAGCAAGAGATAACCGTCATGGCTTTGATGAGTGGTCTAGCCGACAGTGATTTTAAAAGATACATGGCGCGGAAATCCTTCCCCAACCTAGGGATAGCTTTCAGCAAGGCTCATGAGTATATCAAGAGCGAAGAACTTCTGAAAGCAGGCAACCAGACTGTCTCGGCAGACTCATCTCAGCGACAAAACACGTTTGTACCAGTAGAAACCCCGGTGGAAGGGGTTAGAAGGCAGAACCCACAAAAAGCGAATAAACCTGCCAGAGGTCTGGGACGGTACAACAATTATACTCAATTGAACACACCAAGGGCCGCTATTTATTCAATAAACCAGCACAAGGAAGATTGGACCCGGCCAGCACCAATGATAACGAAGGGCCGAGATATAAAGAAATATTGCATGTTCCACAAAGATGTCGGCCATTATACCGAAGAATGTATCCAGTTGAAAGAAAACATTGAGGACCTTATTAGAAAGGGACACCTCTCCCAATACCGGTCTCAGGGGGGAACTAGCCGACAATCAGCACCATTGGCCCGACAAACCGAATATCAAAAGCAAGGAGACCTGTCAACACAAGATGACACCTATCGTCCAGGCCATACCGATTCTTATCGGCAAGGAACTGCACCTCCTGGACGTAAGATAACCATAGAAGTAATTACCGGAGGGCCCGTGCATGGGGGTTCCGTTAGCGGTGCAAAGAAAAGCTTGTCGGAATTCAAGCATGTGGTGAACGCTTTAGGAGTAGATGAACGACCTCGACCCGCGACAATGCCACGCGTATCATTCTCCGAGGACGATGCAAAGGGTATAGTTTTTCCTCATGACGACCCGTTAGTGTTGATATTGGCAGTCAATGGGTGCGACGTCAAGCGCGCGTTGGTAGACGGGGGCAGCTCGGCAAACATTTTGTTCGCAAGAGTGTTTGATGCGATGATGATAGGTCGAAAGTACCTAACGCCGGTGTCGTACCCGGTTATCGGTTTTAACGGGTCAACAGTTAGACCCGAGGGAAGTATATTATTGCAAGTAAGAATTGGGGAGGGATCGATGGCACGGGACGTGATGACAGAATTCCTGATTGTAGACGTGCCGTCAGCATACAACGTTATTATTGGTAGACCATTGATTCATGATGTACAAGCAGTGGTATCGACATATCACCTCACGATGGTTTATGTGTCCAATTTCGGCAAAACAGAGCGTATCCGAGGCAGTCAAACGACGGCAAGAGAATGCTACGTATCGGCATTAAAGCAACCTGGCCGACAAAGCTCAGCGAGCTTGCACAATCAAAAAAGAGAGCGATCCCCCTCTACCCAAGATTTAGTAATGACTAATTTTGACACAAGGCCCGTAACTGTGCCGAGACCGCTGCCGGGAGGAGAAACAATTGATGTCGAATTGCAGCCTGGAGTTGCCAATCGTATAGTGAAGATAGGCTCCGATATGGATAGCGATATGCAATGCCACTTGATTGAACTCTTGAGAGAGAATGCGGATGTTTTCGCATTCTCGGCCGACGAAATGCCAGGTATTCACCCAGATGTAATGGTGCACAAGTTGAATGTTGATAGGCGAGCTAGGCCGGTACGACAGAAGAAAAGGAACTTTTCAACAGAAAAAATTGAAGCGATACAAGCAGAGGTGAACAAGTTAGCGGCAGGTTTTATAGAGCCGTGCACATACCCAGAATGGTTAGCCAATGTCGTAATGGTTAGAAAGCCATCAGGAAAGTGGAGAATGTGCGTTGATTTTACCGATTTAAACAAGGCGTGCCCGAAAGACTGCTATCCCTTGCCGAGAATAGATCGACTGGTTGACTCCACGTCAGGCCATGCACTTTTAAGTTTTATGGATGCCTTTTCTGGATACCACCAAGTCAGCCTCTATCAGCCGGACCGAAACAAAGCGGCATTTATCACAGATGCCGGAGTTTACTGCTATAAAGCCATGCCTTTCGGGTTGAGGAATGCAGGAGCAACATACCAAAAACTTGTAGATAAAGTTTTCGCATTAAAGACTTAAGGGAGACGTTCGATACTCTACGACATTATCGAATGAAGCTGAATCCCGAGAAGTGCGTGTTTGGAGTCAAGTCCGGAAAATTCTTGGGCTTTATGGTTAGCGAAAGAGGAATAGATGCTAATCACGACAAAGTAGAAGCTATCCTCAGCCTTCCGCAACCGAGGTCAATTAAAGATATACAAAAGCTAACAGGCCGAATGGCGGCGTTAACGAGATTTATCAGCAAATCTGCCGACAAGGCTCTGCCATTTTTCGTATTTCTACGGCAAAACAAGACTTTTGTTTGGGGACCGGAGCAAGTCAAAGCATTAGAAGCCGTTAAGAATCATCTACGATCATTACCAACAATAGCAAGGCCGGAAACGGGGGAAATACTACAACTTTACATCTCGGCATCCCCCAAAACGGTAGCAGCTGTACTACTAGTGGAACGGAAGAAAACGCAGATGCCTATATATTTTGTAAGCCACGTGTTAAATGCTGCAGAACGACGATACCCCCTAGTAGAAAAAACCGCATATGCAGTCGAAATAGCGGCAAGAAAACTGCGACCGTACTTTGATGCACACACCATTGAGATTTTAACAAATCAGCCATTAGAGAAATCTCTTCAAAAGATGGAAACCTCTGGCCGACTGCTGAAATGGGCAATTGAGTTGTCGGAATACGCGCTGATCTATAAGCCCAGGGTGTCGATCAAGGCCCAGGCCCTGTCCGATTTTATAGTCGAGACCTCTTACAATGAAGAGGAGGAAGAAATCGGCATCTGGAAAGTGTCCGTTGACGGCTCTTCAGCCGCAACCGGATCCGGGGCCGGTATAATCCTTACTTCTCCACAGGGAGATATATTCGAATATGCAATTAGATTCAAGTTTAAGGCATCCAATAATGAGGCTGAGTATGAAGCAGCACTGGCCGGGGTCCAATTATGCATAGCGGCAGAAGCAAAGAACGTAGAGCTTTCCACGGATTCGCAGTTGGTAGCAAGCCATTTTGATGGGACATACGAAGCACGTGAGCCGACAATGATAGCTTACTTAGAAAAGCTCCGAAGTGCGATAGCAACACTTAATCAATTCGTAATCAACCTAATACCACGTGGGCAAAACACTCAGGCAGATGCATTGGCAAGATTGGCAAGTTCAAGTTTCAATACTTAGAACGCACAGTGATGGTTGAGGTTCTGGAACACAAAAGTATAGACGAAAAAGAGCAAAAGGAAGTCAATTGTGTGGCGCAAAGCCGAGAATGGTATGATGACATTCTGGCATATAAGTTGCAGGGTGTACTTCCGACAAATAAAAGCGAGGCACAAAGGATCAAGAAGGATAGCGTCTGGTTCATTATGTTTCGGGGCATGCTGTACAAGAGAGGCTTCTCACTGCCATTGCGTAGATGTCTAACGGCATATGAGTCAGCGAGACTAATAGAAGAAATACACGAGGGTGATTGCGGTAATCACTCAGGCGGCAGGTCAATGTCCTTAGAAGCAATGAAAAAAGGGTATTATTGGCCGACAATGAGCTCAGATACTCTATCCTACGTCAAGAAGTGTGACAAGTGTCAGAAATTTGGTCCAGTGATAAATCAACCACCTAACGACTTAACACCTATCCTCAACCCTATCCCATTCGCCCAATGGGGGATGGATATTGTCGGACCTTTTACTTCGGCAACGGGAGGCCGTAAGTTTTTGATAGTAGGAATAGACTACTTCACGAAGTGGATCGAGGCGGAGCCGGTTGCGAAGATAACTGCTAATGAGGTGAAGAAGTTTATCTGGAAAAACATTTTCACCAGATTTGGGTTGCCGATAGCAATGGTATTTGATCACGGCTCGCAATTTGACTGTAATCCGGTCAAAAATTTCCTCAGCATATATAAGGTCAAGTTCGCATATGCCGCAGTTTGTCACCCTCAATCCAATGGCCAAGCTGAAGCCGCTAACAAACAAATACTAACCGCACTGAAAAAGAAGATTGACGACGCCAAAGGCCTTTGGGCAGACTTGGTGCCGGAAATATTATGGGCTAACAGGACGACAACAAAAGAGACGACAGGAAAATCACCTTTCAATCTGGCTTTTGGATCAGAGGCTGTCATCCCTGCAGAAGTAGGGTTACCGACATTTCGAGTTCAACACTTCTGCGAAGACCAAAATGATTTGTTATTTCGACAGCAGTTAGATTTCATACCAGAAGTAAGATTAACGGCTTCCATTAAGTCTGCAGCCTACAAAAACAGAATGAGCCAAGCCTACAACAAGCGCGTCAACCATAGGCCGTTAGAAGATGGAGACCTGGTGTTGCGTAGAACAGCTGCAACGGGAAAAGGGAATGCCGATGGTAAATTCACGGCCAACTGGGAAGGTCCGTATCAAATATGCGAAACAATACGCCAAGGCTCCTATCGTCTTATGACATTAGAGGGAACCCAGTTGAAAAATGTTTGGAACGCAGCTGTCTTAAAAAAGTATTATGCTTAATCCTATGTATTTTGTACTAAGTTAGCTAAATTTGATAAGTATTTGGTACCAATAGTACTTAGATATCGGCATAACTATTCCGTATGTATTTTGTACTTATTATTTCTAAGGACTGCTTTGTCCGCAAATTTTATTTTGGCGGAGAGCCGTTAATAAGAAATGAGAAGCAAAAATGAGAACCATCTGCCCACTTTCGATATGGACTTGCAAACGGCCTAGCTAGCCGTAACAGCCATTCAAGTGCCGAGATGGTTGGATAACTATGCACCTAAAGGTGAGTTGAATAGACGGTCTAATCCACTGTCGTTGCTCAGCCTACTAAAGGTCGCAAGAACGGATTTATTCAAGAGGAATAATGGATTTTTGTTCTCTTCAAATCCATCACGGCAGTATATTGTTCAAGGACAATACTGAGTTTCACGAATAAATGCTAAGGCATTTAGCCGTAAAACTGCGGGGCAAACGTATTATGAATAATAAACAAAATTAACTAGAACAAGCAAAATTGACAGCTAACAAGAGCAAATATCACAGACAAAAAATAAAAGCATGGTCATCAAAAAAGAACAGATTATCGTTTACAGCCGATAGTAAAATGAAAAGTTTGCTGATTAAAACATAGTTAGAAAGAGGACACAAAATCAAAAGTAGTCCCTTATCGGACATAGCATACAGATATGAGTTTTTTCAAAAGACAAGTAATTAAACAGCTGGATAATGACTGCCCAAAACACCTTAGTTCTTTTTTGGCTCAGACTCCTTCCCTAAACCGTCATCATGAGAAGGAGTAGCAAGAAGGGCGTCATCAAATTCTTCATCAGGAAGGCCGCGAGGATCAAGGTTCTTCATAGTTGCAAGGCTGGGAGGATCATCGAAATAATCCTTCTCGTAGCTAGTAGGAGAAAGATGTCGGTCAGACCCGTAAGCATCCTCCACTGCCTGCCATTTGTCCTCGCCCCAGTCCTCGGTTTTACATACGCACCGATGTGCAGCAACCCACCCACCAGTGTAACGGTCAATCAGCTTCTGACAGTAGATATCAGATTTCAGAAATTGGTTTACGGCCCGACGTTTCAGCACAGGCCTCTCTGACCGTGCCAGCTCAAGGTCCTTCTCTGCCGTTTCCCTCCGAGTCTCCTCGGCCTTCAGCTTCTGTTCCAAATCGGTAATTTTCTTGGACAGAGACTCCTGGTCGACCACTTTGAGCTCTAGCTGATTGATCCGAGACTGCAGGCCTTCAACCTCAATCCGATGAGCTTTGTGCTCCTCATCAGCCTTCTTCAAAACCGCCTCAGCTTTATCGGCCTGCCTCTGATAATGCTTGTACATATGAACAACCTCAACAGCTGAGGTGACAGTCTGCAAAGAGACAGTTTCCACCCTTAACAACAAAAAATAATAATAATATATATACGTACAATAAAAAAAAAAAGAGAAGAAAGAAAAATACCCTCATAAGATTGTTCATCATCTGACCGCAAGGGGCCGTAAACCTACTGCTAGTCCTATCGGCAGGGGTTGGCAAGTCCTTCAACATTCTCCAGCCCAGACTGCCCCCAGATAACGGGTCATCTGCATAAATGGATTCACCTCTGTTAACATTCAGCTGAGGACGCCAAGCCTCACTAGCATTGCCGACAGGGAAATCCAGAAGTTCGTCAGCAATTTCTTGAGGAACCTTCACATGTGGAACCTCAATGAAGTCTGGAACCGGTGCGGGCACAAAAGCGTTATGAATGCCAGCTGTTGAGAGGCCGATTAGGACGTGGGGAGCCCCCTTAGAAACAGGAATGATCCTTTCAACTTGAACTTGGGTGTCAGCCCCTTGAATTTCTTTCCCAGAGTCGTCAATTTCAATATCCTCTAAGTTTACGACGTCCGGGGCAACAGAAGACTCCTTTCGGCCAGTAGCTGAGGTTGTTCTCTGCTTTTTCGACTGATCACGATCAGAAGCCGAGCTAGCTCTCTTCGACCTTACGGTACCTCCACCTCGTCTAAGGGGGAGACTGGTAGCCCCAGTAGATCTTGATTGAGAATGGGTTGTCATATCTCGCTTACTTCTTTGACGGCCTTTCTGGGCTCTGGTAGCAAATTTAGGAAGAGTGTCGAGTTTGCCCTTAGGGTTAGGTGGACACTGCTGTTTAACACGGCCATCAGGATGAAGCCCTAATTTAGCGTTATCTAACTTATCAGGACCTGTTTTTCAATAAAAATGTATGAATACAGTTAGCGAAAAGCTACAACGGCGAAAAGTTCCAACGTAATAAACATTAGTCAAAATCGAAACAATGTATAATGAGCAAATATACTAACGGTCGCAGATACTCAACGATAAATTAAATATTGCAAGAGGCCAAATAATGCACGAGAACGAACTGGTATAAAGGATAATTAACACAAACTTAAAAACAATGGCTAAATTCATACCATATTCGTCAGTATGGCAGAGACCGACATGAGACAGGGGAGCGTTGCCCAGAATATAGTTACAATTGGGCAGCCACTCCCTTGGAACGGCCTTTACTTTCCTACCCTCATTTATATAAAGACAATCGAAAAACCGAAAGGCTTTTCGTTCAAGAACGCCTAACTTTCTATCTCTAAGGGTGTCAAACCAGGTATGAGGAAGGTGGAAGGTCTTCCGTAACCCAAACTTATCAGGAACCTTCACGAAATAGAATTGATTTTGCCATTTTTTTACAGCTGGTAATTTTCGGCCATATTGTAATCTTACCGGTAGTAGTAAGAAGAGACCACCAGCCTGGAGATTGACTGTCTTTTTTCAATCGATGAATTTTGCGAAACAAATTCAAAGTTAGCGGAAAGTCCATATAAATCATAGTCCAGACCAAGGCTACAACATTGCGAACCGCTGTCGGGGTTAGCTGTGCAATACAGACGTTCCAAGCTTTAAAGATCTTTTCTATGAAGGGATGAAGCGGAAAACGAAGACCAAACTCGAAATGCTTAGCATATACCGCAATGTGTCCCGCCGGACAGTCAAAAACGTTGTTGCCGGAAGAAGGCAGAGTAAGCACATAGTCATCGGGTAACCTGAAGAATCTCCTACCGACACCGCAGTAATTCTTCTCAATAGCAGTCTCCAACCACTTCTCATCAACTTTGGTAGTCTTCACCTTTATGTCCTCGGCTAGTTCTAAAGGACGCCGATACGCGTCATCATCATCTTCTGAATTGTACGCTTCATCCAATCGCTCCTCGGCAATAATTTGTTCGCCGACATTGATGTCTTCGTTTATTTCAGAATCTGTCTTCTCGTCATCAGAGCCATTACCTTCAACCTGTTCTCCGCTACCATCAAACTCATCACCTGAGTTTTCACTCTTCTCGGAAGCTGTGCTACGCTCAGTAGACTCCACATCCTCATCAGGGATGTCGGCTGTTTCATCTTCGTGTTCTACCAAAGGCTCCTTGCCTGGACGCCTGACTGAACTCTCACCTTGGCTAGGATCATGGCTGGGACGTTTAGTTCTCGGCATTTTGACTCTTTCAACACCAATTTTACCGAGATTAGAACCGTATTCGTCGAGGAAGATGTATGAGTCAACGTCCTCAATAACACTGACAGACTCAAGTTCAAGAAGATCAATATCTTCTAATATACCAAGATTAACAGACCGAGAAGATTTTTTAGCTTCCTTTTCTGATGCTGAGGACAAGGGTACAAACGGGTCAGCCTCACAGGCCTCACCCGTAATAGAATTTTTTATAGACTTACGCATAACCAACTCAACAAATGTAGAAACATCAAAACCCACTACACACAAGTCACAAACATCGAACAAATAAATTAAAAAGAGAAATTCAGAGTATTTTTTACCTCTACACGAAGCGAAGAACTTCGACGAATCGCAAAAACAAGAGGGAGCAACCAAGTCTTGAAGTGACTGAAATCCGTCCACCAGAGTATAAAACCAGAAATATCTTCGCACTAGAGATCAAGCGGAATAGCAAACAAGACCTATGTTTGGGAATTTCTTGAGAAATTTTTTGGGATTTTTTTGGGAAATCCTTTGCAAAACTTGAGAGGAAATAAAGAAACTGTTCGTGTTCCTTATTTATACCCCCAGTAAACAGTAATTTGATATGACGTTTGGTGCATGAAATCCAACGGCGGAGATACGAGCACCTCTTCATCAAGAAACGCTCGACGTTTGACACATGCCCCACTACTTTTTACTTATTTTCAATTTTTCCCGCCCATAACAATGTCCAAACAAGAGCATGACTAAGGCTAAATAACTGTCGGTACTTTGCTCACTTTGGGGACAAATCGGAGATTTTAAATCTCCTATAGGTATTTTATATTGAGCAAAGCACTGTCGGTACTTTGCTCACTTTGGGGACAAATCGGAGATTTTAAATCTCCTATAGGTATTTTATATTGAGCAAAGCACTGTCGGTACTTTGCTCACTTTGGGGACAAATCGGAGATTTTAAATCTCCTATAGGTATTTTATATTGAGCAAAGCACTGTCGGTACTTTGCTCACTTTGGGGACAAATCGGAGATTTTTTTTTTATATTGGAATTTTATATTGGAATTTTATATTGGAATTTTTGCTGGGCCACATAACTCATTCGAACTCATAAAGTGCGAACGATGACTTTTTGTCAACGTCCCCACTTGGGGGGCTAGTTGTACGGGATAATACCGACAACTCACCTATTTGGCCGATAATTGACATTAATTAGCCAGCAATTAAGCGAACCAACTTAGCATCCATAATGGCCGGTTTCTCGGCCACGTGGAAAGCAGCTCGAAACCACGCAGGCACCTGCCACCTATAAGGTCGGTGCGCCACCTGTAAAGTCGGTGCGCCACCTAGAAGGGCTGGTGGCACCTGCTTGGTTACTCCCCTATATATACCCAGCCACATTTTCACAATAAGGTACGATCTCTCAATCTTTCTCTCTCTACACCTTTTTCTCTCTCTTCAAACCTTCTTCCTCAGATTACTAACTTTAGCATCGGAGCGGTTATTCCCGGATAACCCCCGGGCTAGGTTATCTGTGCTGACTGTGCAGGTATCAAATTGGACGGTAAACCTTTACCAACCCCCAAGACATCTCGGTATCGGAACTCACCCGGAACAGTATTGGATCTTGATGAATGAATTATTCAATCTAATATCACTCCTAAACGATCTTTAACTATAGTATGCAAGCACAGTAGTATTTTTAAAACGTCCTTGAAAGCTCTACTCAAAATGCACGAGTATTCGAGCACGAATACAATGATAACGATAGAAGGTAGAATACGAATCATGTTCAAGTATCTCTTTTTTGTATCTTGTTTTATGATCCCATCTTACCAATTGGAATGCAAAATCAATTACTTTGACGAATTCTTTTCTATACTAACGAGCACTCTGAAGACTGACCAAATTAAAAGAACAAGTATTAGTAGGTTGGAGTAGGAATTTATGTTGAAATAAGATATGCATGCACCTTATGAGACAGGCAGTGTTCGGTTTTGCGAAGAAAAGTATGCTTCAAATTGCAAGACATAGATGATGCAATACTACATGTACGAGAGAGCTTATAGTCTCCTTTGGTTTGCTTTGATTAACTTGCTGAAAGTTAAAAACGATAAGATGTCAACGTAATCAGATAGATACATATGGACATATGGTGTGCTTCAGCAAACAGCACGAGGGAATAGTGTTTATATCGCATAGCATCAGACTATGGACCGGCAGGTGATTATGGAAAATCGACATAGTAAGCAGTGTTTGGTGTGGTGGTGCATTGATACTACTTCTGCAACTAGGAATAGATAATCGTTGCAGTATGTTAATGTTGGCATTTTACCAGCAATCTAGACATGATGTATGTAGAATAATGAGATAAACCCCCATTGGACTCGATTTCAACATTCGAAAACCTATGATAAAGAAGAAAAGGGCAGACGGGCAGACCATAAGGAAACATGTCTCCTTAAGGAGCTTTTCAGCTGCTCAACTAAGTATTCCAACTCTCTAAAGACTCTAATGAAGGGTGGCCATTGGTATGAGGTAACTGAGGTTTGAGGTTTGACTGACTCTATCAGAAACCATTAGTAACTCCTATACGACAATAGACATGGATCCGACTGTCCAAACTACTCAGTCTCAATTGTCGTCGAAATTCTTTATCATACTGTGTACAAGTATATAGAAGATGTGAGAACAGAGCCTTAGCCTAATTTTATCCATCTTTGTCAACCACCATAACCAGTTTTATCATATAAATTCCCCAAGATGCATTCATAAGAACCACCCTGGTTCTCAAAGGAGCATTTAGAGCTTTATAGCTACAAATCCAGAAAAATGCAAAATATTAAACCAAGTACAAAACTTCAAGAGCATGGACAGTGTGCAAAATATTAACCACACAAGGTTTCAGCTTTTAGGAAATTCAATACGCATACATCTCCAAAACCTTACAGCATAGTGCAACACGAGATCATGAACACACACCTAAATAAGAAGAACTGAAATAAAGCATTCCAAAACCTTTAATTAGTTCATACTTGAGAACTTAACCACGTTTGAATGCTAATACAGCGTAATATCTCAATTACTCAAGTCAGCAACACATGCATAGAAAGAGAAACATAAATCGATAAATGTGAAATGTAAAAGGCCTCAATAAGATCTATTAGACTCGTAATAATAATACTAGTAAAGCTATGTACGGAGTAATTACCTATTACCACATCTGAAGCAAATTGGTGTCTCCATTAATAATGCTTTTAGGATCATGTGATTAAGTGAAGGATATCACTTTATATTGTTATCAAGTTGAATGTTGAAGAAAAAGAAACCATACACTTTATAGAGTGGGTAATGCACAAATAGGAAAAGAGCATTGAACTTGCAAAGAAGTTATAATATGTAAGAAGAGTTATGAGTGCACACATAGGTTAAAAGTACAGGCATTGAGCTAGCTAGAAGTTAGAATATGCAAGTAGGCTAAATGGTCAAGCGTCGTTGTTCACTCTAGGGAAGTGAATCCTGTATCAGATCCTATAACCCAAATAAGACTGAGTTCAACAATTTGCAAATGCCTCTACCAGGCCTGCCCAATGCATCATTCAAAGTACTATTTAAATTGAGAGTAACAAAAAAACAGTTTAAATGTCATCAGCAAAGGTGACAAATCTCAAATCCTGATTCCTAAGTACACAGATATCAAATCCTGATTCCTAAGTACACAACAATCTCAAATCCCAACCACCAACATGTTCCATATAATTTACTGGCTCACTTCTATACGGATAAATGTCATGTGCCCACAAAATTCCTCAGCATAGTAAAAAGAGTTGAAAAAAATTGTGCAGCCTAAATGTTGCGCACTTTTTCCATTACCCCAACTAGGGACTAGCATCTGAGTATTGAGAAGCAGAAAAGGCTGTGGTATCACCACTAGATAGGTAAGGAGATGAACAACAGGTTAGCAAACCGAAAAAAGATGAAATGCAAGTAACAAAAAATAATGCTCTAGTATCATCCTACAAGATTGAAAGTATGAGGTTTACGAAAGAGGGTGAGAGAAGCTCATGACTTGGCAGACATAAAACTATTAAGCAGCTCATGAAAAAAAAAAATTTGATCTCTGTCCCAAACTCACAATCCTGCAATACTAGTAGTTATAATTACACTGTTAGGCCTTTCACCCTGGTAAACTGACAGGAGCACTAACAGCAGAAACATATTCACCCTGGTAGACTGACAGGAGCACTAACAGCAAAAACATATGTATGAGGATTTTTTACATTTCAACGTAGATGTGAGCTAAAACTGCATTTCTTTCTGGCCAGAGGGTGGCACTGAACAAGGTTAGTAGGTGAAATTGTGAAAATTTTCATCTAAATGAATAGCCTTATAGTTTTTATTTGATGCTTGCCACGCTCCAAGAGCTAGTCTTGGAAAGAGATTACACATATAATTAGTTAAAGTGGCTGTAAATTTCAAGGTAAGCACCTCCATTGATAAAACAATGCCAATAATCCACAGATAACCGCAAGCAGTCAGTAGCTTAGACAAGACTACAGGTTATTCAAAGTTCAAACTTAACTCAAATCATTGAGGTCCAGTATTCCAGTTGATCCAATTGAAGTCGATCCTAAATACATCAAAGACTTAAAATCTTACAAAATGCTCGAAAGACAAAAATGTCAAACTACCTGAATTTTAACCCAATAGCCAACATCCAACACACAAGAAAAAGCCATACATCACTCACACATAATAAAGCCACAAGATCGCCCCTTTAAGCATCTACTAAACTAGCTCAAACTAAACTGCACCATTCTTCAAAAAAAAAAAAAAAACTAAACTGTACCAAACAAGAGGGCCAAACTATAATCTTAAACCTATCTCACTATTGTCGATGATGAGTTAACGAGCCATCCAAGAAAACACAAATGCTTTGAGTCACATTTTTTAAACAATCTCACATACCCAACAAGCAAAACTCACACACAACTTTATAAATTTCCTAAGTAAATCAAATCAACTGTTAAAATCCAATTTAAACATTCTCTTTCATCAATATCAAGTTATCAACACTTCAGATAAAAATCCCACTTCATCATAATCTCAAAATGAACAAGGGTTTGCAGTGTGACAACAATTTGGAACATTATTTCATTCAAAACCCCAGCAAAAATGTTGTTGAGATTGATTATAATTGCAAAATTAAAGCAAACATCCCCCTAAAAACTGACCAAAATAAATCATAAATTCCACAAATTTCCCATTTTCATTAAATTAAAAATCACTGATTAAGCTGCTTCTTGTACTTAGCTACCTCATCATCATTAGGAAAGAACCCCATGAGTCTGCCAGCAGAGTTCTGGTAAGCATACATGAACCCGCCCATCAACCCGATAAGCCCGCCCGTCACCATTGAAGGACCCTTAATTCCAGGCTTAATCCCTAAATCACAAAAACCCCAGAAAAATTAAATCAACAAGATTACAAATTGGGAAATGGGTATTGATTAAAATGCAGAAAATTGAAGTAGGTTACCAGATAAATAGCCAACGGTGACTGAAACGCCGGTAATAGTGACGAAACGGAGGTAATCGAGGGAGCTGAAATTGCCGACGACTTTAGTGAAAGGTGGGTTACGATCGACTACTGTGAATTCGGGCTTTGTTGATGCAGTGATGTCGGTGTTCATTTTCTCTCTCCTGTTTTCTGGTGATCGGAGCTCCGGTGACTGAGATTTGGTTCACTCTCCCTCTTAAAGTTTGCTCTTTTAGCTGCTACGATCTGGTGTTAAACTTGCCCTTTTTTAGCCTTTGGGATTGGAATTGGCCCAAGTTGAAACACAGCGTTTAAGGGTTAATGAGAAATAAGATTAGTGACTAACGGCCTATTCACCTCAGCTTAATTTCAATTCATTTCAGCTCCAATCACTTCAGTTCAATTCATTTCAGCTCCAATCAGTTCAGTTCTTAATTTCCTTCTCTCATAAAATATTTCGTTCAGCTCAGTTCAGTTCGGTTTAGTTCAATAATGTGAACAGGATCTAAGACTAGTGACTTGGGATTTTGGGAAGATAGTGGGATTTTTTTTTTTTGGGTGAGTATGGGAATTGCTATTGACACTCTCAGTAGAGGTGTTACAAATTAATTTGACTAAAACTCTCAATTGAATCAGAGACTTCGAGTGACTTGTTTTAAAATTTGATCAATATGGCATAAACGAAGTCAACTGTGACATGACTTAAATTTGAAATATTCCTTAAATAGATAAACACGAATTCGATTGTAACTTGTTAGGATAGGATGGGGTAGGTCAAAGCCTAGGCCTAAGTTAGCCAAACTAGGTTGAGTATGAGTGGGTTGGTATAGAACCTGTGGATTTGTCATGCTATTAGAAACTAAAATCATAGAATTGGTTCTATTGATGTATGCTCTAAGTTAAAGTCGATAATGGCCATGTTTGGTAAATGGCTTTTTGGTTAGCTTTTGGTTTTTGGCTTTTTTATGTGGTCAAACAGCCAAAAAATGTGTTTGATAATTGGCTTTTTAGCCAGCGAAAAAGCTAGCTTTTAAGCCAAAATGAAAAAGCTGCTTTGAGTCGCTTTTTTTGTTGGCTTTTGGCTTGTTGGCCCACAAGTTATCTAATAAACAGCCAACAACCAACAATTAATTTACCAAACACTTTTATAAACATCCAGCTTAAACAACCAATTTCAAAAGCCATTATATACAGCCAAACATACCAGCTGGTCAAACAAGCCAAGTAAACCAGCCAACAGCCACTTGCCGAACAAGGCCAATATTTCAGATTTTGACCTTTAACTTTAAAAAATTGTATAATTTATTGTTAGACATTTCTCAATGATCAAAATGCAATACTATCAATTATTAAACATTTTTTTCGTGTCGCATTTTCTTAAAGCGTGTTTTCTTTGACTTACTTTGGCCTAACTAAATTTATATGAGCTTATTTTATATAAAATTACATATATTTGTGAACTTTATTATTTTTATTAAAAAAACTGTTACATTATATTTGCTAGAAATAATCTATGACTTAAATTATTATTACTTTGTTTGAGTTTATTCAGATGTCATTCTCCTCAATATATTAACATAAGTTTCAACAAAAATAAGTTTGATTGTTTAAAGATAACTAATAAAGTACAACAAAACTAGGATCAACATATTGCTAAGGGCCTGTTTTCATTGACTGAACTCAGCTGAACTGAACTGAGCTAAACTGAACTAAACTGAAATGAATATTTTATAAGAGAAGGAAATTAAGAGCTGAACTAAACTGAAATGAATATTTTATAAGAGAATGAAATTAAGAGCTGAACTGAGCTGAGTTGAGCTGAACTGAACTGAATTTCAACGTATGAGAACAGACCATATATAAGTCCCAACTCTTGATTAGTAAGTACATTCTATGAGCTCAATATTGCATTGGAGGGCATTCTTTTGTTGAGTATATTATCTTTAATTATCACTTGATCTCAAACAAATACGAGGTAATGAAGGATGAATGGATGATTGATAGTAACAATATGACTCATCAACTTGCTAAGCTAATGCCTCTTATATCAAGCTAGAATTAATGCGAGAAATGTATAAGGTATGACCAGTTCACATTTACTGAACTAAGTTTAATTGAACTGAAATGAACTAAATTGAGTTTAACTAAACTGATTGGAGTTGAACTAAAATAAATTGAATTGAATTGAATTAAGCTGAAGTGAACATGGCCGTAGTCTCCATCTAAACTTATTTTGTCCGAACTTAAGCTAACCAAAGACTGAAAGAGGCTCTCTTATCTTGTACATCTGGTTGACAGAAGTCAGAACAACAAAATGAAGACGAAGAAGAAGATAAACCACCAGATTCTGTAAACCCCACTTTCCTCCATTACCAAAGATACCTTCTTCCCCAATTTTTTAGGGTTTCTAATTTATCTTCGTATATTCTTTCTTTGTCTTCTCTTCCTTCCTTCAATGGCGATTTTCTCTCACTTCACTTTCTCCTCCACTTCTCCTTACCTCCATTTTCTCTCTCCTCCCGCCATTGTTGAACCTCACTTCATCTTCAGCCCCCAATTTCACCGCCTAATTCTTCCTCCTTCTGCTCATTCTAACCCTAAGCTTTTGAAGCCCAATCGCCGCTCCCCGTTCGGCGAACCGCTTCCTGTGTACGATTCTGATGACGATGATGATGACGTGGAGGTTCTGGAAGATTCGAATTTATGTTCTGGTGTTGTGATTGATAATGTTGTTGATGATGATGATGGTGGTGGTGTTCCTTGGTTGAATGATGATGTGAGTTTGTTCAATTTTATGCCATTTGCAATTAATTTTGTTGTTTATTTCTGTATAATTATGCTATTGTTTTTCAATTTGATTAAGCTGGAATTTTGTTGGAGAGCTTAGGAATGATGAATTTATCTACAAATTGATTTGTTTTAAGGATTTTTGATGTAGAATTAATGGTTGAATGATGAATTAAGTAGAAATTTAGAGTAAACTTAAATGTTGTGAAAATGAAATTTTGTATCCTGATTTGGTATTCTTGTAAGAATACATGGCAAAATCACGCGTTAATGGGTGTATTTGATGTTTAGCTTAGCTTAGCTTACCATTTTCACTTTTAGTTTCCTAGAAGGGCTGTATCAGTATCACCCTTAGTGTGTCATGATACTTAAATTATCTACCAAGTTTTGAAACAAGACCTATTTTCGGAGGATAGATAAGTAGCATAATAATTTACGTATCATTCTTTGTTTAGTAAGCACTAACGAATGGTTGCATTGGACTTTTGATTGGTTTAATGATTCACCAATTTGATCATAGTACTTATCTTAGCTCTTTGTTGTTTTTTTTTTGTTTTGGATTCTGTTTTGGGGCCAGGTAAATAACCGAATTCTGTTCAACCGGAGGGGGGTGGGGGGGGGGGGGGTTTCCTAAGTACTTATCCGGCCTTTAAGATTTCCACTGAGATTCATGATGAGGAAGATTTTCAGAAGCTAAGCTGATGGGATTGCTTTCGCTATAGTAATTGACAGTCTATGAATAGATAAGGGGAGAGCTTCTTCTATTGGATTATGATTCCATAGTAAGATGTGAATGTGAGTATTGAGTTCTATGCTTTGCACAGTACAAAATTTAATTTTGGATGGTGTTCAGTCATCAGGGTTTGTATTTTGACATTGTAGGTTTTTTTGGGTGCTCAATTGCTCACTCCTTAGTAAGTGATAGGTCCCATATAATCTAGGCTCTTCTATGAGGAATTCAGTTCCTTGACTATCCCTCACCCCTTAAATTTTAATGCCTCATCAATTCGTCATACCACATAGTAGTCTGGTTAGATTTAAGATAAATGGAAAACTCATATTTTATTATAGTAATACATATAGGAAGTACTTTACTGTTCTGATGGCTCCAGATAAAATTGTAGGCTTGTAGCCTATATGATATCAAATAATTAAAGTTTGGAAGCTTTGGGATTTAAGGAAGTTGACGACTTGACTAGCTTCATGTATCCATAATCCCAAATGCCTGTGTAGTTGAAACCACTGTGAACACATATTTCTATCATGGCAAGTTGTTTCCATGATACATGTTTTAATATGCATAATCTGCATCATCTAAAGGTCTTACAGTGCTCTACAGTTGTGTTTGACTTTCATATCTTATCAAAGACCTGTGCATTAAATGTCACATGATTTTGTTTTGATGACTCCTGCAGGATGATGAATTTGCAGAACCAGCAAACCTGAATAGTGGTGAACAAAGATCTAAATTGCTGGCTGCAACAAAGTTGAGACCAGGTAAGCTTTGAAGTCCTTTGTCAAAATGTCCCAGTTTGAGTTCAATTCTCATGTAATCCTCTTACTAGGAACCCGGAAAAAGACAAGTAATGTGGGCACAAAAGCAGATGGTAAAGGGAAGGTAGGCTTTCATCATGTTCTGAAGTGTCAGTGTGAGGATGTATTGCTGCTGTTTGGACTGAAGAGCCTTCCATTATTGCCTTTGATTGCAGTTGGAAGGAAGGAAAGGTCCAAAGAAAAAGTATTCACAGCTAGCAGAGGAATTTAGACTCGATACTAGATGGATTCCCCTTCTTGATTATCTGAGCACCTTTGGGATGAAAGAGTCTCATTTTGTTCAGATGTACAGAAGACACACAAATGCTTTTCATATCAATGTTTTTTCTGCACGGGAAAGGTTGGAATACCTGATGAATGTTGGCGTCAAACACAACGACATCAAAAAGATACTATTAAGGCAACCTCAACTTCTTGGGTACACTGTGGATAGCAATATGAAGTCCCATGTGGCGTTTCTGGTGGATTTAGATATTCCTGAATCTAAGATAGGGCAAGTAATCACTGTTGCTCCATCTATCTTTTCATATAGTGTTGAAAATTCCTTGAAGCCCACTGTAAGATACTTGATTGAGGAGGTTGGGATCAAGAAAAGTGATTTGGGCAAAGTTGTGTCTCTGAGTCCTCAAATTCTTGTTCAGCGGGTTGACATCTCTTGGAATGACCGCTATGATTTCCTTTCCGAAGAGCTGGGAGCACCTAAAGAAAGTATTGTGAAAATGGTTACTAAACATCCTCAGCTTCTTCATTACAGCATTGAAGATGGATTATTGCCCCGGATCAATTTTCTGAGGAGCATTGGCATGCAAGATCCTGAAATATTGAAACTCTTGACTAGCATCACACAGGTATTTTTCTCTGTCTTTTAAATCTCATCATTCTTATGATTATTGTGCTAGCCTTGAAATGATTTATTATAGAGGTCTTCTCTGTGCAGTTATTGCATGTCAGGTTGCCTAATATTTGGATTTCATTACGTTCTTGTCAAGAATGTTGCTACAAAATCTTATGGTTTGTCATGTATTTTTGTAGGTACTTTCTCTGTCACTAGAGCGAAATCTTAAGCCAAAGTACAAGTATCTAGTTAATGAACTTCAAAATGAAGTTCGATCCTTGACGAAATATCCCACGTACCTTAGCTTATCACTAGAACAGAGAATTCGTCCTCGGCATAGATTTCTGGTTTACCTGAACAAAGCGCCAGAGGGACCATTTCCTCTGAGTTCTCTGGTTCCGACTGATGAATCCTTCTGTCAGCAGTGGGCAGGTACTAGTGTGGATAAGTATATAGCATTCAGGCAAGGCATGATGCTCAAAGAGTTTGCAAAGAAATATGAAAAGTAAGGTTGAATTGGGTAGTATTAATGTAAATGGGACTAACCATATTGTTGAGCCATCTCATCATGACGCTGATTTTGAAGACGTGTATAGTCAAATTTTGGGTACATACTATTTTCCATAAACTCATGGTATGTTAATTCCATTTGTAGATAATCTTACATGCCCGCTTTGGTAATTATGTTGTATATACTCGGATTTGCTGCTTGAAAGGTCATTCCTAAAGGTCATTGTGCAATTTTTTTGCAGGAATTACACTGATTCCCAACTTGTTTATATTTGTATTCTCAATAGACTGAAGGCGAGTTATAAATCTGTTACTCCTGTGAGCTCCAAGCAAACTGTGGTGTTGCTAGGTCCATTTTTCAAGGTTTACTACCATAAAGGTCAGTTACCTATGATAATGCTAAGTATTGCTGAACGTGTTATTGGCTTACCAAACGAACATATGAATCTTCTTAATCTCTGGTGAAGGGCTTGTAGAATATCACTTTTGCCCTTTTATACTTCCCTTCCAAAAAGTCCCTCTAATTTAACTGACTGTGGCTCCCAGCAATGGCCATGCTCAATTGCTCATCAACTTTGTTTAAAAGGGTTGTAAACAAATCAAGTTTTGATACAGGATGCCATACTATATATTCCATAGGGCAGTTCGTGTGAATTTCCTTTCAGACTATCACATAGTACTAATTCTTTTGCATTATACTAATTTTTTTAGGTCACTTCATTGCAGGTCTTAATGGTCTTGAGTTCAGCTGTAATCACAACAGTCACACAATCAATAAATCAATACATAGTTATCGTGTCTTTTTCGGGCTCACGAGTCATGAAACCTTAACAGCAGCAGCAGATGGTAATATTTGCAGAAAATTGTCATAACCTGTCAATTGTAATCTTGTTTCAGAAAGCTTATGCACGTGTTCTTTGTGTCTGCACATCATATACTTGTAACATTGAAGTTCACAGCATTTTGTTGAACATGATAAGCAATGGTTGTTTAGTTGATTTGAAAATACAATGTTATGTATACTAGTACTGTATGTTATAGTGATATACCAACAAAACGATACTATAATGTGTTTTTGTTTTTTTTAGATATTATCATCACCTTTTTATTTCTAGTTTATGTACATTTGGTCAATAAGGTTATTTTACACATTTTATTTCAACATTACTCATTGTTTCTTTGTTCAGTGTGTTTGAATTTGTTTGAAAAGAAGTCTACTTGTTTTGCTATATAGCTTTGAGTCAGATTCTGCTAAATTAGCTCTAGTAATCAAATACGATTGTGGATTCAGTGATACCATTTGGCCAAATTGTTTGTGCTGCATTACATGTGGTAGAGTTTTTTTTTTTTTTTCAATTATTTCAGGTGAAGGGTTAACTCTTGCTCGTATGTGATATGGAGATTGGGAAGACTAGGTTGTTGATTGTAATCTATTGATGCACTTGTTGAGTACGAGTTTCGCGTAGCTTAATATAATCATCTAGATAATAGGAAGTTGTAATGAGAAATGGAGTTAAAAACCCGAAAACATTCCATCAAACTAGTTAACAGGCAAAGAAGAATTGAAACTCAAACCAACACCACACATTCAGTCTTTAAAGACTAACAATGTCAATTACTAGTTAATCCTTTCATTCGATCATGGATGAAGCTTTAGACTTAAAAGAAAAGGCATTCTTGCCATACAAACAATATCTCATCCAGAAAAAAGTGGGAAGACTGGGAACAATCTCGTTTATTAGAGCTTTTGGATTATCATGTTACAAATCAAAAGAGAGTCCGTAATAGTTTTGGTCTTATAAGAAAAGTTGCCTTAATTTTGCTTTTCTTTCCATTTTCCTTTGAAATATACTCTTATGTGACATTTATGCAATGATCTACTATATCATGTAGTGAAAACATTGGTGTACGCGAAATGATAGATTAAATAGTCATTGGATTTGAACATATGGAGTGAAAACATTGATGTACGCGGAATGATAGATTAAATGGTCATTGGGTTGAACATATGAAGTTATACTTCCTAAATTGTACTCCACCGCATATTATAGTTACCCTTGATGTTTTATTTCGCGCAAGGTGACTAAAGCAGCAAATATGGTTGCTAATCATTTCAAAGTTAAGAAATTCAGACTAAATCACCTTACGTGAACGGCCTCAACATATATGACTCGAACCCCATCAATCGCTACCCCATATAGCAAGCAAGTCTAACCATTGGCAATCAATAACTTTCATGCTCACAACTTCACAAGTCACATCCTTACTCTCTCATATACAACTCACATGAAGTAGGTTGATAATTTGACACTTTTTTTGTTCCTTTTTGCCAAAAATAACAAAGAAATGAAGGAGATTATACATACTTTTAAAGAATATATAAAACCAATTTTTTTAGATTATAGCTCCAGCTGTAAAGCACATACCGTAATTTGTAAAATTTACATCAAAATTTTCTCCGGAAATCACTCACTTAAGGACAGTCCTCTCATATTTGAGGAAGTTGTAAAGTCATTATCATAACACCTAGTGATGAGCCCTCATTACTGGGGAATGTATTAGAGATTCTTTTCATTTTTGTGCTTCAAATTCAATCATAGTTTTGCTTTCTCATCATCAATTTCTAGTCCACTCTTTATTTGATTGACATAAAGTCGAAATTCTTCTAAAGTAGAACGTAGATTTGTACATAACAACAAAAATATATGAATTAGAGACACGACTTGCTCTTAGAAAGGGCTAACTCGAGAAAGAAGATACTTTGTATTATTAATCAAATGACGGTCCATTTACCGGTTTAGTAAACAATAATTAGATGAGCTCATGGTATTAGAGCATTCATTCCAAAACAATATTTTGTAGACATTTATGCAACATAATATGTTTGTCCTTAGATGTTAAAAGGGCTCCACACACATGGAGAAAAAGAGGTATCATGCACATCCTTCTGGCTATCACATGATAAAATTGGGATATTTTGTGGTTAGGAATTTGGATGGATAATGTGTTCTAAGGACAGGTAGATAAATAAGATCACAAGATTGATTCAAGATATGCTTTTCATGTTTATATATCCCCACAATTTAGATGGTCCATCCCACTTAATAAATTTCAAATCATTCATATTATCGACCCGTTATCATTATTGTTTCGAATAAATTAGGCTTCCTCAATACTTTAAGGAGATTAGATCGGATATATACAACCTTACCTCTATAAGTTATCCTACTTTCGCCAACTTTTTTGATAAAGAAAAAAAAATTCCATTAAGGTACAATGCATAAGATAGTAATTTAGAAGTACCATGTTTCATTAATTCCACAAGAAAGTGTCATTAACTTTCAAAAAAATAAATCAACTCGAGTACCATTGTCTTATCAATAAGATAAGAAAAGTAGTCTGAATATTTTTTAAGTACAAAGTATATTCGAAAGTATTTACATGTATTATATAATATCCATGCTCAAATTAAACAATCATGCACTATTTAAAAAAATTATTTAACTATACAAGTCTATATTTTAGCATAACATAACAATATACCTACCTAAATGTAAACATTTTTATAATACTCACTGTCACACTTAAATTGCCTTTGCTAAAGTTTTTTACGAGTCAAATGAGACAATCTTAGTGGAACAGATGAAATATAAGAATACTCTTACGAGGTTCGCGGAAGCTATGGACCAAAAGATTTAAAAAGAATAAGAGACACTTTGCCCATAATGGTCCAAGTAAGGAGAAAAATCAGTCAAAACATTGGAATTGGCACTACCAATCACAAACCCTTTTAAAATTGGTTGGCGAAACTATAGGATAAAAGATGCATAAAATGATACAGTAAACGAGAGACACAGATACCTTTTGCTTTTGTTTATGCAAATATCAATAAAATCTTCAAAAACCATATCATAAAAGAAAATTAACTTAGGAAATTGTATGCACCAATGTCTTTGTTCCCTCCCAACTTGGCATTTTCATGTGGAATCATCAATATCAAACCTTAGTCAAAGACAATGCATTTGTATACTTTATCTATTTTGTACTAGTATCATACTTCAATAATAGAGCAAATGTTATCAACAAAAAAGAGTATATACACGTATGAATAAGCGCATATTCACTTCATCAGCAACGTGACATGACATTAAAAATATTCTACTTACTAAACTGAGCTGAACTTAATATTTTATGAGAGGAAATTAGAAACTGAACTGAAATTAAGCTGAAAGAACAGACCCTAAGTGTATTTGTAATTGTTACTTTATTAAAAGCGTTTTTTCATTATAGCTAGTACTCGATCACACTAGAACACTAAAGAAAAAGAAGAATACGTCGATATTGTATCTTTAACTAGGATCCACAAACTCCCTATATGTTCAATCAACAAAAATAACACCTACCATTATGCTACTAGGAAGAAAAGCACATGATCATTCAACATAACAAGATAAATTTTGTGCACATCAGGGTTAGGGTTGCTCTAGGTGTATCTTTTATTTCTAACTCGACGCGAAAATTAGAACAAAAGGTTTAGACATATTCGAAAAGAAACAGAATGGCCTGAGCAAAGAATGATTAGAGAAACACTATATAAACAATATGAAGTACTACTATATAAATTTGAGTTAATAGAAGCTAATATTCATCAGTTGTAATATGCAAGTGAAGAGCTTATAAGTAATAGCCCTTCCTTTTAGTCAAAATGTTATTTTGCATCTATAGCCGAGGCTTCGGAGAGGAATTCAAACATATCTCCACCTCTTCGAAACCACCAAGCATTAGTAAAAACCCTAGAAAAAGTTTACCTGATTCTTTCTTTTTCTTCTTGTTCTACCAAAGACTATAAGAATACTACATTGTTTTCTACTGAGATATTTCCGAAATTCTTCTTTCACCTTCAGTCAAAATAAGCAAAAAAAAAAAAAAAAAAAACCTGTGCAAACCTTCTTACATAAATGGCCGTCTTTGTTTTGTGTATTCATAATCGTCTTTTTCTATTCAAACTCCTTCTACCTAAATCAACAGGGAGGAGATGATGCTTCGGACTTCTGACTTGACCTCTTTTTATCATAATCGTCTTTCTTTTAGCCTTTCTGTTATGTACTTTCGCTAAAAGGACTTCAAACTAACAGGACTTGGGAACGGCAGATAACCAAAAGAAATGAAACTGTTCTATATTGGGAACCAAAGCCAAACCACTGAATCGCAGTATTCCTACTTTTTCTTTTTCTCTATAAGTATATATCTCCTGTGTTGCTGGAAATCTAGATGACTGTAGAAATGCCGTTTCCCATTGTTGACGCAAAGGGGCTCTCCGGAAGATCAATCCCCTGGCTGCTAGCAGATAATGAAATCAGAACAATCTGAAATACTGTCTATACCTTAATTAAAAGCTAAACACTTATTTGGGAACACATAATTTGATCCTCTCTTTTCAGCAAGCTTTTTCTCTCAATTATTTCTATAAAGTTGACCCCCCGACAATCACACACCTAGTTTATTCTCTATACTTCTCCATTCTATCTCTATGCAAAAAGTTAAAACGTCGTAAACATTATTAAGGGACAGAGGGCTATAACTTGTAAATGGTTTTATCAATGTGTAAAGACTAAATATCTGATGCATACCTTTCTCGATCAATGTAATCAGTGCCTGGATGGTTCGATCCACTACTTAAAGAACAGTTATTGAAAACATCCAGCAAATAGTGATATTGTTCAGAACTTGTGATTTTCGAATGATCTGCAAAGAAACAGAACAGAAGTAGATGTTAAAACACAGAAGCGTGTACCCACACATTCATTGTTTGCGAAAATGTAGAATTTATATGACATATAATATCTACATTCTGAATTTTCTTTCACGCTCAAAAATGCAAAAGTTTTACCTTCAAAAGCATTTAGCTCATCCATGCCATGGCCAAGGAATTGCCGATTGATCATATTCTTACGTCCAAACTGCAATTCAGAGAGGCGTCTTCTCTCCATTTCAATAACTTGCTCCTGTTCTTCCATAAGTTGCCTCCTTAGAAACCTTGGGGCCTCGCATCTAGGCACTGCATGTTAAGGTTCATTAAGCATAGTTTGTAATTTGAATCATGCAAATCAAATCATACAAAAAAAATATATGTATAGTTTACTAGATATCCGCGTTTCAGTTAAAAGATCATATATCAGCCCCATTGTTATAATCCATTTACATTACTTACTATGGTGGAAGTCAGGTTCTAGCTCCAAGTAATTTCCAGGATAAAACATACCGTTTTCATTTTTCTCCATGTACTTCCTGTGACAATTATATGACAATCAGATTACATGAATTTTAAATTTCAAAACCAATTCATAGATTATAATTGAAGGTAATAAACAATTACCTATCAACAAGCTTTGATTTTTCCCGGTAAGGTTTAACGAGCACACGAGATCCACAAACAAAATGAGGGTTCCCTTTAGCCAAAACAGTCTTCACAGTATTCGCACTTGCAAAGGTCACAAATCCAAACATCCGCTTTTGTTGGCAAGGGATCCTAACATCTTCGACAGCACCGAAAGTGCTACAATTTATAAACAAGATCAATGAGTCAAAAAAAAAAAAAACAATCCATACTAGCAATAAATTAAAGACATTCCAAAAAGTCGAAAGTTAGGAGCTACATATACCCAAAATAGTTAGATACATCCTCTTCAGTGAATGTACTCTCCGCGGGAAATGTCAAGTATATTTGCCGAGAACCACTGACTATTGGACCTGGATCATTCCTTTCACTCCGATTATCCAAATTGTATTTTGAAGCATCTTCTGTTAAGATCACCGCATGTTGCCCGTGTGGTCTGCATAGTATATTTAAGTTACATCAATTAGCCATAACATGTACATGGAAATGAAAACTTGAATTAATAGATAAATGTACCTATCAATTAGCCGTATTCTCTTCAATCGGGCAAGAAGCTTTGTCAGGCTATAACCAGCTCGACCATGCCTCTGACTCTCGGTGAGGTATCCATCAGCTTGAAGTGTCCTCCCATACTTCTCATAGAACAACATTGGAAGTGAAGCAATAGAAACCGGATTACCTCTCCTTGATTTCAAGAGCTCGCTAATCTCAAGCTCGAGTTTTTCAAGAGAGCCAGGGGAAAAAATGTGATCATCAAGTCCGAGTTCATTTGGGCTAAACAGTGGCTGGAAACTATCCGGTCCATGCAAATAACGACAGCTATCCCCGTGCTTGCAATAGCCCTTGTTGAAATAATGGCATGTTTTAATGGGCAAATCGGACAAATTTGGTGATCTACGACTCCTCAAGCCACCCAATGCAGCATCAGAGTAATAAAGATCACCAGGAAAACCCACTCCACCATTAATAGGATCCAATTGATCATCAAACCCCATGAATTGAGCTTGATTCTGCAGACAAAAATCATCTGCAATCGAATCTCCATACGACTGAAATTCAGAACTCATAATAGATTGTTGGTCAGGCTGCTGCATGTCCCAGTAGGGTGTCTGTCGGACCGGGAATGCAGTTGGAGACGAGTAGGGTCTAGACCCATTGGGTGAAAACGGCATGTAATTCATTGAAACATCCGAAACCGGAGGGTTTATGGAAATGGGAGGAGACAGGGAAGTCGATACCGGGGGTTTCGAGAGATACCCTAGCTGAAGTTTGGTTTTGTATACCAAATTTTCTATGAGCTTATCAGGAGCATAAGCTAATCTTATCATCTCCCTTTCACCATGATCTTGTATCAAAATACATCCTATAATTTTTGTGGCTAATTCAGGTTCTAACTTTTGAATTCTATCTAATAAAGTTTTTGTTGCTTCTGATAAATCCATCTCACATCTAGTGTATGTACTCCTGCAAATCATCCAATACATATTCATATATCATGAAAAAAAAAATAAAAAAAATATAATGACATTATATTCATGATTATCAAAAAGAAATTACCTTCATCAATAACAATTACATGCAAAAAACATTGTTTTCATGAAAAAGTACTCAATTAATCTGAACTTACTCCAAATTCTTTTGGAAAAAATACTCAAGTCTAGAGCATTTTTTCAATTGCAATTACTTAATATACAAATATTTATAATTATAAAAAGCAAAAAAACAAACCAATTGACAAATGAAATGCTAGAAAATATAACAACTCAGAAAAAAAAAAAGCTGTAAAACGCCAGAAAAGCAACACAACCAAAAATGGAAAAAATCTCCAAAATCAGGCATTTTAGGTAACAAACATCCATAATAATTCAAGTTCCTAGACAGGTAGCAAGAACACATAAATTACCCTGGATTTTACTGGAAAATTTACATCACATATCACACCAAAATTAATTTTGTTAGAAAATTTTTCCATTTTTGGAGAATTAATAATTAAATTACCTTAAAAGGAAATTTGTCTCCTTAAATGGAAGAGGTGGAAAATTAGACTAGTACTTGCATATAAACAATTTTTTTTTTTTAACTTATTAACCAGTTTGTGTTTATCTTCAACTTGAAATGAATTTCTTTATTTTTAAAAAATCTTTGATATTTATCTCTTAATTATTAATTAAACGAACTAATTAAGAGGATTTTGAGTATCAATAACCGTAAAAGAACGCTCCTTTCCACCATTTTATAACCAACCCACTTCCTAAAATCATTCAAAAATTTCAAAAATTCAAAATTTTCAACAAAATTAAAGAAAAAAACTTCCAAAATCACATAAAAATAGCATCTTGAAAACAACAACATATACCCATAAATTAAAATTAAAATTAAAAAAAAATCAAAAACTCACCTAAATTATTTTGGGCAATCAATTGAAGAAAGGAAGAAAAGGGTAGTCAGAAAACCCAATTAACAGTCTCCAACTCCATTGATGAAACAGGGGTTTTAGAATTCAGAGCTTTCTCTCTCTAGTTTCTCTCTCTAGAAATTGGGTTTTGATTTTGAAGGTCTTTATCTCTCTCTCTCATGCCTTGATCACTGAGTCTGCAATAAGGACATGATGTTAATCCATTCATATAAAAAGCAAAATATAAAATGACAGAAATGATGCTGCTTTAAAAGAGAGCAGCACACTCTTTCACAGTAGTTCAAAATTCAACTCACTTGTGTTTTTAATTTACTCTACTTGTAGTTGTAGACTTGTAGTCCTCAATTTTTTTGTTTTAAAAGGGTGTTCGCTTGTTCGGGAATTAGTTGTCACGTTGATAGTGTCGTATGGATAGATTAGTGATATGTGAGAAGTTAACAAGTTTACAAGTGCATCTTTTTTAGGGAGGGAAGTTAATTAATGCACCTAGACGATTGTTTTTCAAAAAAAAAACAACCAGTAAAATTAAAAAAGAATTGAATCTAGACAAAATTACTGAGTGGTAATTTTTTTTTTTTTTTAAAAAAACATTTAAAAATGTGATAGCGTTTGAATTGAAAAGGATATATTGACTGAGAGAAAAAAGGAATGTGTTACTGATGATAATCGTTAGAATAAATGACTTATTCCATTGTTAAATTGGATAATGCTTTTTCTCGTCAAAACAAAAAATGGATAATGCTTTTAAAATTTTGACATTATTTATAAGTTTTGTTTGACTAATTTTTATACTCCGTAATCTATACATCATAAACTATAAGAAAAGAAAACATGGTTATGTAGTTTATATTAAATTATTCTTAATGTGTATTTTAAAAATGCCAAAATTTTATACGGAGTAATTTTCACGTATGAATAATACCTTAAATAGAGATATTTGTTGTTAAATATATGTGCAATGTGCATAGTATGGATAAGAAACGTGGCAAGCAGAAATATAAATAGAGTTTGTTTTTTGAATTTGAAAGAGTATGTTACAGCATTTACACACCCAGATTATAGGATAAAATTTCATGATTTACTCCTAAATTTTCTGAATTTGTTGAAAACTCCTACAATGTTCAAGGAGTTACATAATTTGCTTCACCAATTTAAAGTGCAACAAATGTATGTTTGACCATTGATAAAGTATGAACTATACATTTAAAAAAATAATAATAAAAAATTGTTGAATATCTTTGATTTCTAAAATACATGGAGAGATTTTTCAAAAAAAAAAATGCATGGAGAGATTGGAGCTTGTTTTATGTGTAGCAAATTAAGAAAATATCCAAAGTTTTATTGTAATTTTTTATTTTTATTTTTTACAAGAAGCAAAGAACATATATTTAGGGTCTGTTCTCTTACGTTGAAATTCAGTTCAGTTTAGTTCAGTTCAGCTCAATTCAGTTCAGTTCAGCTCCTAATTTCCTTCTCTTATAAAATATTCATTTCAGTTCAGTTCAGCTGAGTTTAGTTTAGTTCAGCTAAGTTCAGTCGATGAGAACAGACCTTAGTTCAACTTGAAATGTCAAGAACACCTCCAACTAGAATACTCAATAAAAGTGCACAGATTAGCTAAGTGGAATATGTCCTTCACAATAAGACCATGATTGTAATTTCATTTTTTTTTTTTTTTGGGTTTTTCTAAGTTAAGCCCCTAAGGTAGTCGAGTTTCTAAGGTGTACCCATGCTTTTTCAAATTTCTAAGTTGTGCCCCTCAACTCACTACCATTAATGAATGGTACCCTCCTTGGGACTTCCACATCTCCTAAAATTAACTATAAATTTAATATAAAAAAATGATAAAAGGTAAGGAAATGATACGAGAAAGGAATCTTATCCACAACAACCCTAATAACGAAAACTGAAGCCATGAAATCACACTCTTAATTAGCTTTTAAATGACTAATAAGGGTACATTTTAGTATTGATAAGAAATTGAAGGCCACAGCTTAGAAACTTGAAAAAGTATGGGTACACCTTAGAAACTCAACTATCTTAGGGGTATAGCTTAGAAAAACCCTTTTTTTTTAAAGGAATGTTAGCCTGGCAATTTTATTAAATCAAATTAATCTCCGCCAAAATGATAAAGCTTTGAAAGAAATTGTCAAGCCATGCATAAGTTGAGTCACTAACATCATACGGAGTATCTAGCAACTAAAGTGCGCCAGAGTAAACAAGGTTTTTACTCTTCAAAATGGTAGAACAATTTCAGACTGTTAGTTTCCGTTCCACGATCACCTTATTTAGACAAGGTTTTTATAAATGGTATAGCTCACCACTTGATTCTTTGCATAATCCTAAAAATAAATCTTGGTTTATGAGCTAAATGTTGCCATCAATTTGCATTATTTGCTCGTTTTGCTTTGTAAGAAAATTGAATTCGATCTCATTAATTTACTAGTAGGATGCATTACCATACTAAGGCCCTGTTCTTTTCTCCTTAAAAAAATAATATTAAGTAAAAATCAATTCAGTAAAATTAAGTTCAGTTTAGCAAAATTAATTTCAGTTCAGTAAAAATAATTTCAGTTCAGTAAAATTCAGTTTTCTTAAAGAAGAATTATAATAGAAAATCAGTAAAAATAATTTCAGTTCAGTAAAAATAATTTCAGTTCAGTAAAAATAATTACAGTTCAGTAAAATTAAGTTCAGTTCAGTAAAATAAGTTCAGTTCAGTAAAAATAATTTCAATTCTGCAAAATTAAGGTGAATCAAACAAGCCTAACTATGCAAAACCCACTCCCACTTGCAACTTGAAGGACCCAGTTCTCAATTGACTTCACCCATGGATAGTGCCACTTTGTCCCACTTATAGCCATAATTGCATTTCTTTTTCTTGCACTGTTACTTCTAATGACATAGACATAGAGACAGATTTGATAAGTCAAGATATTGCATGTATAGAGAAACGGAGGATGTAGTTGTCAACTAAAACCCTCTATGGATTGGTACATCAAGTAATTGGCATATATAGCTAGCTAGTGATTATAAATAGACAATAAAATCTTAATTAATTTTTTTGTAGAACACAACCTTGAAACCAATTTCAATACAAGCATACCATAAATGATTAAATGAAATGCCTGCGCGGTTTTAGGGTGTTTTATTCACCTAAATTTCATTTATCTGAACTGAATTATATTATCATATTAGAATTTATCTGAATTAACCTGAACTTATTAAATCAAATTTTAGTTGTAAATTGAACTTGGATATAATAACAACGGATTTATCTTATTTAAACTAATTATACCTGAATAAGTGAAAATAAGATAGACATAATAGGCTAACTTGAAGTGCTTTGACTACTTGTATTATTTTATTGACAATGCGGTAAAAGTTTATGAGGAAGTCCGTTTTTCAATTTGATAAACAAAATTTGTTTATCAAATGATAAAATAGTAAATATACATATTTATGTAGAAAGCTAACTATGTTGCTTATTATAGATAAACGGCTCGTCTCGCCATGACCTTCTCTTTCCAAACTTCTGTCGCTCACCCCTCATACGAATGTTTGGTTAGCTTATATACAACCCGGTAATAGCGAGCTTTCCTCAACAATATATGATCCTATATGGTTATATAAGTGTGGTTGATTAATTGCATTGGTTTCTTGAGTGATGCATCACACACTCAATTAATCAAATTGATGATGTGTGACGTGTGACGTATTTGATGTACTCATCAAATCATCATTAGCAAGTATGTAGTAGCTCATTTAACCAAGCTTGCTTGATAGAGTTGGTGAGAAATTCACCTTGTAACCAACTATATTTGCTTGGGAGTAGGAGATTTCCTTACCTCCCTTTAGTCCCTTAATTACTCTCAAGCACTGACCTAAGCTGAATTAACAGGTGAGAAATGCTGATTCAGTAGGATTTTTCATCTTATCTTAAAAAAATATATAATTCATTTATATATTATAACTAGTAATGTTATCAAATTACTATCGAAACCACTTTTAAAATTTATTATAACCCATTTTAAATACTCATTGTTCATTAATAGCCTCACCTAAATAAGTTTCTGTATTAGTTATCCTATATGTCATATACGAAGTATATATATGCATGGCTTGGTCAATAAGTTAAAACTATTTGCACAGCATACAATATATGCATGGCTTGGTCAATAAAAGTATAAACCTATCATGCATTGCCAATAAACTTATATAAACAATCATATGTAAGAATGAAAAATAGCTCATTTAGTTAGATTCTAACCATGTGGCTTCCTAAACTCCAAAAAAAAAAAAAAAAAAATACTCGTATTTCACACCATAAACCAATGATGTGTCTGTGACGCACCACACAAGATTTGTATTAAAAGTGACAATTATATTATAGCTAAAGCTTGAGTATTTAGTTTATTTTTATTATAGTAGCTTATACCATTTTTTTAAAATTGTTGCAAATATTGGTAGCTAGCTTATATGATAACGTTGTTCAAAAAAAAAAGAAAAAAGCTTATATGATAAAGCAATATCAGTGAATTGATTACTTGTATATTTCCATAAATAAAATGATTGATGAAATGTATTGACATTAATTAAATCCTTAATAAATAAATACAAACTAAGTGATTGGTGGAACTTCTTATTTTATTTTAATCTTCAGTCATAACTCATAATATAAAAGGTAAATTAATGCAGAAATATGTCACTCTCCATAGCTTCCCACCCTCGATAAAAAAAAGGTCACTTTCGGTGCCAATAAATTCCACCGTTTTCCCTCTAAAATTGATCGATTTGTCGCAACTTAATAGTGTATTCATCACATGCTACGATTGATTTTGCCTAGATACCAATCTGTGTAGTCTGGATCAATAGATTGTTACTATACTCCCCCTTAGCTCGTTCGAAAGTAATAGTCACATATGTAGTATTCCAGCCGTATACATACTACACTATTTTAGAATATATTTATCTTCAAAGAATGTTACTCGTACAACATTTTCAAAATTAATTTCGC
This sequence comes from Chenopodium album, assembly GCF_948465745.1. Lineage (NCBI taxonomy): Eukaryota > Viridiplantae > Streptophyta > Magnoliopsida > Caryophyllales > Amaranthaceae > Chenopodium > Chenopodium album. The sequence goes on from NC_137855.1 coordinate 40,121,282, forward strand.
TTTGTGCTATATATGTATCCAAACCAAGATTGAATAATGTTGAGAACATAAATGGTCCAACCAATTCAATTCAAATTAGCTCCGTGGGTAAATTATATAATTACGAGAGATTTGATGATGTGTGACTCTTTACGTATGAAGGGATCGGATGGAGAAGACAGATATGGAGTAGTATACTACTACGTATTTAAGGCCTGTTCTCATACGATTATTTTCAGTTCAATTCAGTTCATTTCATCTCTAATAAGTTAAGTTCAGTTCAGTTCTTATCTTAATTTCCTTCTCTCATAAAAATTCAATTCAGTTCTGTTCAGCTCAATTCAGTCAAAGAGAACAGACCCTTATTTTGACTTAACTTGTACACTAAGAATTGACTTTGTTGTATCGATCAAAATTCAAAATGACATTTTTAGCAGCGCGTATAATTAAAATAGACAATCTCGAGACCAGGACCCTAACAAAATAAACGGTGTGCTAATTAAACAAGTACGAGTAGTTGGCAATCTTGTTAGTAGTAGAAAATAAAATTGGACTAAATTGGAAAGCGTAGTACTCTTACTAAACATGAAAAGGTAGGTGATCATATAATTATATGTCATTCATGCATTATGAAATGGATTGTACTGTCATTCTGATGTTGACAGTGACAAAAACCCTTAATTGCCATGTAATTATAAATCAATTAATTTGGCCAGGACATATATTGGTGTAAGATGTTACATACATTGTCATTTATACACACTAATTTAATTAATTTATTAATACGGAGTATTTGTTAAGTTTTGTTGGATTTAATCTTACAGTAAAATATTTAGTATGACATCTCACCTAAAACTTACATGATGATCTTCCGCAATCATTGAACTACTACAGAAAGAACGCAATACTTAATTACATGGCTGATTAATTAGTTTATTAATTAAGCACCTAATATGTTTATTTTATTATACTTTTGATCTATTAGTTTGTTTAATCAATATAATGAAGCATTAATTAGGGTATATACACTTTTGCTGTCCAAGTATTTTAGTAGTTCTCGTTGACTCGTTGTCTACTTTGTGATATGACGCTCCAAACTTTTGATAAGTTCTTTTAAATAATACCGTTTGTTTGTATATGATTGGAACTCCAATACTTCATGTGTACATGAAAAAATATGTGTGTATCATCGCATAAACTGATCAGTATTTAGAGACAGAAGGAGCCTATAAATAAGATCGTGAATTTAAAGATTATGACTTTACGAGTGAAAGTCAAATGATTAAAGGATGTACAATAGTAATGTACGTAGTCCACTAGAGAAGAGCAAATAGAAGTAACCTTTTTGGCATGTGAATTGAAGTTTCTTTTAATAATTAGCATAAGCTGCTCCACATGTTCTCACCTAATCATTTCCAAAGGTTTTATACTTTCCAGCCAATATATGATGCATAATTTCTCAAGAATTTTCCATTAAAAGGAAGGGCAATAAAGGAAAATCGTTTTTTAATTTTTAAAATAGAAATTTTTGTGCACATTAATTTTCGAACTATTGTGATCGTCAACTTGAATGCAAAATCTATTACATGTACATTGTTTGACTGCATGCGATTGGTGTAGAGACAAGAGTCTGAAGAAATGAATACTCCCTCCGTCTCTAAATTACATTCCTCTTTGGAAATTTACACGGGAATTAAGGAGGGAAGAATAAGACAAATAACAATAATTGGATAATACAATGGGAAGTACAAAGATAGAGTATTTATTACTCATGACATGTCATCAGTCCTTTGCAAAAAAAAAGGACCAATCACATGCTCCTAATTGAAATTTTTAACCAATCATATTCATTGTAATTTGGCACAAGGATTATGAGTGAGATTAGGTAAGGATGAGTGAGAAAGCATTAAATATAAAACAGAAAAAGAGAGTTGATTTACTAAAAAAACTTACTTAAAATAGAAAGGAGAAATGTAATTTTGGAATACTCAAAATAGAAAGGAGGAATGTAATTTAGGGACGGAGGGAGTAATATATTTTGTCAACCCTCTTCAAATATGACGTGTACGACTGTACGAGTACCATTATAATAGTAGAAGCTCAATGGTAGAGATCACCCTTCGTTCTCTTTTATTCATGAATTATTTGAAAGTTGAATTTTCGTTTAATTTTGATAATCTATCTCGTAGTTTAAATTAGTGGGTATTAGGGATTCGTATACATAGAGATAGATTGTATATCATCTCAATTACTAGCTAGCCTCTTGATGAAAATTTATTATTGGGAAAATTTGTTAATTACTACCTCAAAAAAGGGGTCTTTGTAAATTACTACCCACAAAAAAAAAGTTGTTAATTACTACCCTAAAACTGGTTAATTCTATAGATTGCTACCCTTTTTCCTAATTAGGTGATTTAATCTCTTAATGACATAATTAACCGACTAATTTCTAATTATTTACATTTAAGGCATGATTAATTATATAAACCCTAATACCACCTATAAACCACCACTGCACCACCTCCGACAGCTCCCTTACCCCATCCCATCCATCTCCTGCATCCCCCTTATCCCATCCCCACCATCTCCGGCAGCCTACACCCGCCCCGGCATCCACCCCACCTCTAAACCACCCATTGCACCACCTCTAAACCCCCAACAATCCCTCCCACCTTCGAAATATCCCTCCTCCCCACCCGCCGACGACCCTAACCCCGTCCCCCTTGCTAGAGAACCCTATTAGGCCCTCCCTAAGCCTCCTCCACCCTTTCCCCCCTTAATCACCAACCTAAAGTTCCTAAATTAAAATCCTAAAGCCCTAAAATTGAAACCCTAGGATGGTGATTAGGGGAAAAAGGGATAAAGGCAGATTGGGGATGGTCGAGCAAAGTTTTCCGGCGAGGGGTAGGGGATTAGGGCTGCCACGGGTGGGGAGGGGGTTATTGTGAAAGGGAGGTGGTTTTAGGGTGGGCAGATGGTGGTTTTAGGGTGGGGACCGAGAAAGGGGTGTTGTCATGGTGGAGAGTTAGAGGAGGTAGGTTCGGTGGTGGGTGGAGGGTGGCCGGAGGTGGTGCAATGGTGGTGTGGAGGTGGTTCTAGGGTTTAATTAATTAATCATGCCTTAAAAGTAACTAATTACAAATTAGGCGGATAATTTAAATCACCTAATTAGGGGCTGATTAGGGAAAAGGGTAGCAATCTATAGAATTAATCAATTTTAGGGTAGTAATTAACAACTTTTTTTTTTTGTGGGTAGTAATTCACAAAGGCCCCTTTTTTGAGGTAGTAATTAACAAATTTTCTTTCTTATTGTTTGAAATTTAATTTTGGATGCATTCTTTGCCTCAAACATAACTTATAGACGTGCCTTTATTGACTAAAATTTCACCCTATATATGTAATAACATTAATTGATTTCAAGTGTAGCTACTAGCTAGTGTACTAATAAGGAGTAGTGTGTCGTAGATGATTAGATGAACTAGTAGATATAAAATAGTTAGGAATGTGATCAAATAAGGTCCAAATGTAGGCAAGTTAAGAAATTAAATTGGATTAAATATGATATCCAGATCAAACTAGCTATAGGTAAATCAAACACAACCATATTGAGCTTATATAAAATTATATGATTATATGAAACTTTTATTTATCTAAAATTATTATTGGATTATTAACCTATAATCCACACTTTTTGAGGAAATTTTGAGGTTTTAGGATCTAGTGGCAAAAAGTGTTGAGACCCCTAGGGGATATATATCCGGGTCATATAATGTCATTTGAAACCATATAAGATCATTATATGTTGTCATAAATGTACGGGGTAGGCTTGAGTTTACGAAATCACTGCAAGTTGTGAACGGGTAAATGACTGTTTAATGGCATATTGAGTGGTTCCACCGACCCAATTGGACCCCAAGAGGGTATTATGGACCATGGTAAACATCTCGGCAATTTTTATTTTTAGGCGAAAAAATGACAAAATATTACAAAACTGAAGGCTATAATTCACGCTTTTTGAGGAAATTTTGAGGTTTCGGGGCCTAGTGGCGAAAATCCTTGAGACCCTAAGGGATACATCTCGAGGTGATATAATGCCGTTTAAACCATATATGATCATTAAATGTTGTCATAAACGTCCGTGGTAGGCTTGAGTTTACGAAATCGGTGGTGCAAGTTGCGAATAGGTAAAATGACCGTTTCAGGACATACATGATGGTTCCACCGACCCAATTGGACTCTCGGAGGATATAAGGAATCATGGTAAACATCTCGGCAATTTTTATTTTCGGGCGAAAAAAGATCAAAAAATTACAAAATTGAAAGTTATAATGCACGCTTTTTGAGGTTTCGAGGCCTGGTGGCAAAAAGTGTTGAGACCCTAGGGGATATAGGTGTTATATAATGCCATCTGAAACCATATATGATCATAATATGTTGTCATAAACGTCCGTGGTAGGCTTGAGTTTACGAAATCACTACAAGTTGTGAACGGGTAAAATGACCATTAAATGGCATATTGGGTGGTTTCACCGACCCAATTGGACTCCCTGAGGGTATTATGGACTATAATAACGTCTCGGCAATTTTTTTTTGGGGCGAAAAAATGTCAAAAAATTACAAAATTAAAGGCTATAATCTACGCTTTTAAAGGAAATTTTGAGGTTTCGGGACCTAGTGGCAAAAATCCTTGAGACCATAAGGGATACATCTCGGGGTCATATAATGCCGTTTGAAACCATACATGATCATTATATGTTGACATAAACTTCCATGGTAGGCTTGAGTTTACGAAATCGGTACAAGTTGCGAATAGGTAAAATGACCGTTTCAAGACATATTGGATGGTTCCACCGACCCAATTGGACTCCCGAAGGATAGTATGGACCATGGTAAACATCTCGGCAATTTTTATTTGCGGGCGAAAAAAGGTCAAAAAATTACAAAATTGAAAGCTATAGTCCACGCTTTTTCAAGAAATTTTGAGGTTTCGAGGCCTGGTGACGAAAAGTGTTGAGACCCTAGGGGATATATCTCGGTGTTATATAATGCCGTTTGAAACCATATATGATCATTATATGTTGTCATAAACGTCCGTGGTAGGTTTGAGTTTACGAAATCACTACAAGTTGTGAATGGGTAAAATGACCGTTTAAGGGCATATTGGATGGTTCCACCGACCCAATTGGACTCTTAGAGGGTATTAGGGGCCATTATAAACATCTCAGCAATTTTTATTTCCGGTCGAAAAAAAGTCAAAAAATTACAATATTGAAGGCTATAATCCACGCTTTTTGATGAAATTTTGAGTCGGGGCCCGGTGGCGAAAACCTTGAAACCTAAAGGATACATCTCAGGGTCATATAATGTCATTTGAAACCATATATGATCATTATATGTTGTCATAAATGTTCGTGGTAGGCTTGAGTTTAAGACATCACTTCAAGTTGTGAACGGGCGGTGAAATAACCGTTTAAGGGCATATTGGATGGTTTCACCGACCCAATTGGACTCCCAAAGGCTATTAGGGACAATGGTAAACAACTCGGCAATATTTATTTCCGGGCGAAAAAAGGTCAAAAAATTGAAGGTTATAATCCACGCTTTTTGAGGAAATTAGGAGGTTTCGGGGCCTACTGGCGAACAGTCTTGAGACCCTAAGGGATACATCTCGGGGTCATATAATGTCGTTTGAAACCACATATGATCATTATTTGTTGTCATAAACGTCTGTGGTAGGCTTGAGTTTACGAAATCACTTCAAGTTGTGAACGGGTAAAATGACCGTTTCAGGGCTTATTAGATGGTTCCAACGACCCAATTGGACTCTAGGAGGATATTAGGGACCATGTTAAACATCTCTGTAATTTTTATTTCCGGGCGAAAAAAGGTTAAAAAAAATTACAAAATTGAAGGCTATAATCATCAACGCTTTTTAAGGAAATTTTAAGGTTTCAGGGCCCGGTGACGAAAAGCTTTGATACCCTTAGGGATATATCTCGGGGTCATATTATGCCGTTTGAAACCATATATGATCATTATATGTTGTCATAAACGTCCGTGGTAGGCTTGAGTTTATAAAATCGGTGTAAGCTGTGAATGGTTAAAATGACCGTTTAAGGGCATATTATATGGTTACACCGACCCAATTGGATTCCCGAAGGCTATTAGGGACCATGGTAAACATCTCGGCAAATTTTATTTCCGGGCGAAAAAAGGTCAAAAAAATTACAAAATTGAAGGCTATAATCCACGTTTTTTGAGGAAATTTTGAGGTTTCAGGCCCGGTGGCGAAAAGCCTTGAGACCTTAAGGGATACATCTCGGGGTCATATAATATCGTTTGAAACCACATATGATCATTATATGTTGTCATAAACGTCCATAGTAGGCTTGAGTTTTCGAAATCACTACAAGTTGTGAACGGGTAAAATGAACGTTTAAAGACATATTGGATGGTTCCACCGATCCAATTGGACTCCCGCAGGATATTAGGGACCATGGTAAACATCTTAAAAAATTTTATTTCCGGGCGAAAAAAGGTCAAAAAACTTATAAAATTGAAGATTATAATCCATATTTTTTAAGGAAATTTTGAGGTTTTGGGGCCTGTGGCGAAAAGCCTTGCGACCCTAAGGGATACATCTCGGGGTCATATTATGCTGTTTGAAACCATATATGATCATTATATGTTGTCATAAACGTCCGTGGCAGGCTTGAGTTTACGAAATCACTACAAGTTGTGAGCGGGTAAAATGACCGTGAAAGGGCATATTGAATGGTTCCACTGACCCAATTTAGAGGATATTAGGGACCATGGTAAACATCTCGACAATTTTTATTTACGAGCGAAAAAAGGTCAAAAAAATAACAAAATTGAAGGCTATATAATCAACGTTTTGTGAGGAAATTTTGAGGTTTCGGGGCCTGGTGCATATTATGCCGTTTGAAACCATATATGATCATTATATGTTGTCATAAACGTTCGTGGTACGCTTGAGTTTACAATATCGGTGCAAGTTGCGAACGGGTAAAATGACTGTTTAAGGGCATATTGGATGGTTACACCGACCCAATTGGACTCCTGGAGGGTATGATGGACCATGGTAAACATCTCGACAATTTTTATTTCGGGTGAAAAAACATCTCGGCAATTTTTATTTCGGAGGGTATTAGGGACCATGATAAACACTTTTCACCACCGGGCTCGAAACCTCAAATTTCCTCAAAAACTGTGGATTATATAGCCTTCATTTTTTCTAATTTTTTGAACTTTTTTCTCCTGGAAACTAAAATTGTCGAGACGTTTACCATGGTCCTTAAAACCCTCCGAGAGTTTAATTGGGTGGGTGGAACCATCCAATTTTCCTTTAAATGGTCATTTTACCCGTTTTTGTACATGCCTCTTGTATTTAATATAAGCTCTCACGGGGCCTTTACGTTGCCAGTTAATGGTCATATATGGGTCCACACAATATTATATGATCCCAGGATTCATCCCATAGTGTTCCGTGAAATTCCAACACCAGCTCTCGACACCTCCTAAATTGCTCTGATTTCGTGTATTATATTTAACTTAATTTGTCTCAAATATAATCTTATGTGTGTGTGAAATTGTTTGAATGTGTCAAAAAGAAATTGTTTGAAAAAGGCTGATTTTGTCTAAAATTATCTTAAAAAAAAAACTCAGAACTTAAATATTTAACTTATCAAAATTTAAAGGAAAATTTGGATTTTGGTACCTCAAAAATGGGGGTAATTGAATTTTGTTACCCATCAATTTTTTTTTTAAATGGATACCTCAAAAATGACATAACTGTAGCTTTCAGTACCTCCATCTACATTCCGTTAAGTTTTCCGTTAAAGGGGCCCATTATCTAATTTTTTAATAATTTAATTTATTTAAAAAAAAAAGAAAAAACAATTTTTATTTTTTAAAAAAAACACCTGCCACTGCCACCCTTTCCCCGTGCCGGATTCCAGTTGTTGGTGGCCAAATTCCCCGGGCACCGGCGCCGGCATCGACCACCCCACCCCTCCCTTTTCCCTCCTCCAATCTCAGCCATAAGGGCCCATAACCCCTGTTTTCCCCTTCCCCGAAACCCTAGCGCAACCACAGCCTTCTCTCCCTCCTCGTTCCCGGCCACGGCGGCAGCCTACTGTGGCCGGGATTCGTTCCTGGCCGCGGCGGCAGCCTGCTGTGGCTGGGATTCATGCCTGGCCGGGGCGGCAGCCTGCAATTGCTGGGCTTCGTGCCTGGCCGGGGCGGTAGCCTGCTGTGGCTAGGCTTCGTTCCCGGTCGTGGCAGTGGCCAAAATTCAATTACCCCCATTTTTGAGGTACCAAAATCCAAAATTTCCAAATTTAAATTGTCTGAAATAAATCAAAATAATATAATAGTTTAACTAAGATCCTGTTCTGTTTGACTGAACTAAGCTGAATTGAATATATAGGAGCTGAACTGAACTAAACTGAATATTTTATGGGAAATTTTAGAAAATAACACCTGAAAAAAAAAACACAAATTTTGATTATAACACCACAACAAAAAAAACTTTTATTATAACACCACAAAAAATCAAAAATTTTGGTTTCACCACCACATACTAACGCCATCCAAAAAACCGTTAGTGGGCCCCACATAGTATACGTGTCAGTTATATATTGGGTTAATTAAAAAAAACAAAAATAAAAAAAAAATAAAAAACCCTAAAATCCTAATCCAGCCATCGTATGCACCACCGGCGTCGGTTCCTCCCACCCACCGCCTCTGTTGGTTCCCCTCCCCCCCCACTGATCACCCACGACCGACGCACCACCCTAACCCTTAAACACCGTACCCACCTCAGCCTCAGCCCCGATTTAATTCGATTTTTGGGTTAGGGTTCAGGTGAGCTGAGGGCAGTTTTAGGGTTGGTGTGGGTTGGGTTTCAAAAACAATTTTGGGTAGGGGAGAGAATTTCGGCGACAATGATGGTGTGGGAGAGGATTTCGGCGATGTGGGTGGTATTTGGGTTGAGTGGGAGAGGATTTTGGCGGCGACGGGGGTGGTTTTTGGGTTGGTGTGGGAGGCTTTCGGCGACGTGGGTGGTTTTTGAGGGGGGGGGGGAAGGCAAAATTCGACAGTGTGGGAAGGATTTCGGCGACGTGGGTGGTTTTGGTGGGGGAGATGGGTGCCGGCGACCTGGGTTACGGTGTTGGTGGCTGAGGCAAGGCGGCGCCGGTGGTGGGGCTAGCTGGGTTAGGGACTTTTTTTTTTTTTTAATTATTTTTTTCTTTTTTTTTCATTCAATTCATTATTTTTAAACCTATAGGCTATTGACACGTGTCAAATTATGGCCCCACTAACGGATTCCATCCAAGAATCCGTTAAGTGGTGGTGAAACCAAAATTTTTGGTTTTTTTTTTTTTGTGGTGTTATAATAAAAGTTTTTTTTGTTGTGGTGTTATAATCAAAATTTGTGTTTTTTTTAGGTGTTATTTTCTAAAATTTCCTATTTTATGAGAGAAGGAAATTAAGAACTGAACTGAACTGAACTTATTGGAATTGAATTTAACTGAACTGAAGAGATAGATGCCCTAAATAGGTCCTAATCATTCGAATTACATACAATCCTTAAATTAAAAACACCATATTGAATTAGTAGGAACTAGGAAGTACTTAGTAGTATTATTTGTACCTAGTATATTAAGTTTCAAAAAAAAAAAAAAAAACATGTGGACCGAGCCAGTAGCAAAAATGAAAGCCTTATCCACAAGAAGTCACTCCCACAAATGTTAGTACTCTTAACAACGCTATCCACAAAGAAAAGGAAAGTTCTTTTGCATACAATATTTCCTTTGTGCATTTTCAAAACATTATTTCATTTTCCTATTGGTGACAAAATAAAGTTTTATGTATGTAGGTCCAATTAACATGTGCTACATCATTATAATGGATATGCAATGAAAATAACTTGCATGCATCAAATCTATGTAACAAAATCAATTATTTCACATGTTATAATCCTAAAGTCATAGAGTTGATGGTGCAAAATCAATGTCTCCTCTTCTCCCATACCAAGTACTATTGTACTTAATGATGGTTATAATGGTGATTATTATCATGTCTAGTTTAATTTAGTGGCATGTGTCTTTCTTCATTCTATACTATTTGATTGACCACTTGAATAGTGTCACTTAAGATTTCAACTTGATCATTTTCTTTGTTCTCTAACACATGTACAAACACAATGTTGTTTGTTAACCAATGCAATAACTATTAAATTCTAAATAGGGCACTTGTGACACTTCAAAATAACAATTATTTAGAAATAGACAAAGTATTGTAGAAAAGCAAGAGAACTATCAAATTCTTAAAGCTTGTGAAACTTCAAAACAATAATTAATAAAGAATGGATTGAGTATGAGGTAAAGAAAAGAATGGATTAAGTATTGTGGAGATTGTATGTAAGAATGTAAGATATACTCCTTCTGTCTCATTTTAGTTCGTAATGTTCATTGTTATGTGAAGGAAATAAAGTAGCCAAAATTAACTTAAGTGTCATCCAATCGGAGAGGGTAGTTTATTTCAAAGTTACACCATCACAAATAACTAAACTCTTTCATGAGGATGTCATGGAAATGACCTTGCCACATTTAGGGCTCGTTAGGCATAATGTGGTTTTCTGTTTTTTGTTTTTCAAAATCATGTGATATATATCATATAATAAATAAAAAAGTTAGTCAATCTTATTAAAATCACCGTAAATTTGATATATGACAACAGAAAAGTGAAAATACCTTTTTCTTGTTTCCTATTTTTGTGTTTTTTTTTAAAAAAAAAAAAAACTGAAAACTAAAAATTAAAAATTAAAAACAAAAAAAGATGCCAAACAAACCCTCATTTATTTGATTTGATTTGATTTGTTTGTTAAAAAAAAAAAACATAGCTTTTACAATGCATACATAGTCCAATTGCACACAAATGCAAGCCCAAGCACAAGTTTAAGGTCCATTACACAAAAAGGCCCAATAGCCTGCATTAATTTTCTTTAACCATAAATTTCATTTTATTTTTCTTTTTTTTGTATTTAAATTTAATTTTGTTTTACTAGTACTCATTTTTTATTGTCTTCAACAAAAAATTTCGACACTTTCTGTTTTCCAGAAACATTTCCAAATCTCTCTCCTCCATTCTCAACCGACTTCAACCAATCAACCTGCTTCAAATAACGGTCAATTTTCTCTCTCCTCCCTTTATCTTATTTTGATAATTATAATTATTATTCTTAATTAGTTAATCATGATTTCTGCTAAATATTTTAGAATCCCCTGTTGCAATATTTAATTTTCCTTCAAATAATTTTTTTTTTATAATTTATAAAGTTGTGAACTTCATGATTTCCGCATTTTATGAGCTGGGTGTTTGATTAGTGCTTATTTTATAAATTGTTTGTTAATAATTATATTTGTTTGTGCTAAAAAGAAAGAATTTTTAATGTTCAATGAATTGAATTGTTGGTGCATACGTCACTTCAGGCGTTTTTCGTTTTAGGTATTACTATTCTGCCCCCTTCGTCAAGAAATAATAGTCACACGTATTATTTTGGGATGTTCGGAAAAAGTTGTTACGTTTTTGTTATGTAGTGTAGTGGTGGATCTTTATTGGGATATTTCAATAATGCCCCTATTTGGAATGAGTGAATGATGTAGGGTAGTTTATGTCGGTATACTCGTGTTACACATGGCGTGTGACAACGGACAATGTGACAATTAATTTTGAATCGTGAATTTTTACTTACATATTTAAAATTTAAATATGGTTAGTGAGTTTTCATGCTTGGAATGCTAGTTGATGATATTGGTATACCCTAATTGGTAGTAGGAGCTTGAACTAATGTATGCCATTTGTTTTTTTCCCTGTATTTTTCTGTATTAATATAAGGAGATAATATGATTATTTGTCTTTTTAAAATTTTCTAATAGTTCCTTGTGTGTGAGTTTAGGGGATTTTTGTATAAGGAGTTTCGCGCTACCAATCCTCAGACTGATACTTCATGGCTCAACAAGAGTCGACTGCCCCCTTGACATCTCTTGAGTGGGATGATTTGTACCGTAGTTATGAAGAAATAATTAGCAGCGGGACTGATATCTTAAAGTTACGAGCAACGATCAAGCTAACTAGTTTGTTAGACAGTGTTCCCAATCACTTATTATTGCTTACAGTGCCAATCCTCATTGGACTCATTGAAGGGGCGCCGAGAGACCCAGGACCTCTTCAAGAAGCTGCTGCTTATTGCTTGAAGCGCATAACTTGTAAAGATGATCCTGAGTTGCTGACGCTTATCTGTATACCGAGCACCTTGGCTTCTTTTGTGAAGATTTTAGAACAGTCTGGTGGTAGATGTCAGATATATTTGATAAAATGTTTGTGGGGTGTGGTTACTTTTGTAAAAGACAGCAGAGTGTACATATTTTCAAGTGGTGGGTTGGAAGTTGTTGTTAACATGCTCAAATTATACACAGACAGTAGGAGAAAATACCTGTTGGAAACCTTAAGTGCATTGGCATTGGTCCGAGAGGTCAGGAGATCGTTGGTTTGTCTTGGAGAATTAAGTCTTCTTATTGAAGCTGCTAAGTATGGTAGCATGGAGTCGAGAGAAAGAGCTGCTCAGGCACTTGGGTTGCTTGGAATTGTCAAGAGGGCAAGACGTACACTAGTTACGTTGGGTGCAATACCAACACTTGTAGATCTACTGCAGAATGGAGATTCCTCGACAAAAGTTGTGGCGGGGAATGCTTTGGGTATCATTTCATCTCATGTTGATTACATTAGGCCTGTTGCTCAAGCTGGGGTTATACCTTTGTATGCAGAGCTTCTTCGAGGGCCTGAACCATTGGGCAGGGAAGTTGCAGAGGATGTCTTCTGTGTATTGGCTGTTGCTGAAAGTAATGCAGTTGAAATTACTGACCATTTGGTAAGAATTCTACAAGAAGACAATGCTGAAGCGAAGGCTGCTGCAGCAGATGTTCTGTGGGATTTGTCAGGTTATCAACACTCGATTTCAGTCATTAGTAACTCTGGTGCAATTCCCGTTCTTGTTGGTCTTTTAAAGGAGGGAAATAGTGATATCAGAGAGAAAGTCTCTGGAGCCATTGCACAGTTGAGTTATCATGAAGCTGACCGTTCTACCCTGGCTGATGCTGGAGCCATTCCGTGTCTGATAGAAATGTTGCGAGATGAGTCTGAGGAACTAAGGGATAATGCTGGGGAATCACTCATTAATTTCTCTGAAGATCCAAGCCATCATGATAGATTATCTCAAGCATTTGCAATGCCTGCATTCCAGAGTATGCAAGATAGAATCGTTCATATTCGCGCTGCTGATCAGCATATGGTCAGATCTTTGAGACAAATGAGTGCTGAACAACTTACCCAGGACCCTGTCTTCGAATGATTGTGCACCATTGTATGTATGTTATCTGAATCTTGTATTTATTCATGGATTCTGAGATCAGTTACATGTCAATTTTAGCATTGATAATCTTTTGTGATCCATTTTCCTTGCAGTTCTTAGAAATTAGAATTTGACATAGCTGAACTGCATTCTACTAATCAAATTTGAACTTGGTTGTCCTGATTCTAGTGATCTGAAATATGGTCTTTACAAAGTTGTGTTTCTGAGCTTAACAACAGAATTCATTTTATTTTTGTTCCAGGAGTAGTGGCGGACGCTGGACACCTCTGATATGCTCAAGCAAAGCTTAGTCACTAAGAAGTGGTATGGAGTTCTTTAATAGTTGATTTACTTCTTCCTTTTTTTTGTTTTGTTTTTGTTTTTTTTGGTTTGCTGTTTTGAAATAGTTGTAAATTTTGTTATCTGGTTTAGTGGCTTGTGGTTTTTCACTCTTACCTCATCACATGGGCACTATTGTGATTTCTTTCCATTTCTTTTCCTCATCACTAGGGTCATTTTAATATTCTTGCCAATGCTTTATGTTTATCTGTCAAATAATGGAGGAATTATTAGTTTTAGCCAAGTCACCAAGACAACCAAAACCATTGAAGATCCCTGGGATCTTTTGTATGTCCTCCATGACATTTTTGTAAGTTCTTGGCATGTTTTTATATCTACAACTACGCACATGAAAGAAATAGGAAGTAATCCTCCATGGATGGTCACTAAACTATGGATAACAACAAATCTTAGATTTATCTCTTTGTAGAGGCTTTAAGCCTTTAACCATTTTATGGGATTAAATGGATGTTGTTGCATTATATCTCATAGTTTGAAGGTTGTAGCACCTATGCTAGAGCCCTTTCCCAGGATGATGGAAAATCTAGGGGAAAATAAGTTGAAAACCTGCCAGGTGGAAATTCTTAGGTGTTTACTTTCACATAGAAGTAGGAAAATAGTGTTGCAGTGATATAGACTGCTGGTTGCAAATAGCATTTTAAAATCTCTTGAATCCACTTATGGCCATCGGATATAGGACGGACTACGAATTACATTACTTGATTGAAAATTGTCTAGGTGCAGATATATACAAGGCCATATTAATTTACTTTGGGCTTCAAAGGTTGGAAGTGATTATTTGAACCGTCGCAGCTCTCTAGTCTCTACTACCAATGCAACATAATTCCAAAATAATCACATAACTAAAACACACTCTTACTTGAGAGTTGAGACTTTATACACCTATTTGATAAGCTTCTTATAGTTCCAAACCAACCAACTTATATGACCCAGGAGAACACCACATCCACTTCAATTTCGGAAAAATTTCTCAAAATTAGCCCGAAAATGTGGATAATAGCCCACACATTCACTTCAGTTTTGAACTCGGAAAGGAAATATGTCAAGGTGCTTCCCATAAAACCCACGACATCTCGAGAGTTCATTTGAGTGGTTGGACACGTCGACCTTTCCTTTAAATTGACACTTTGTCCGTTTACAACTTACGCCTCCCTTTGTCAGCTCAAGGCCTCCATGAGACTTTTTATGACCGACTAGTTGTCATATATGGTTCCAAATAACATTATATGACCTTGGTATGCATCCCTTACGATTATGAGATTTTTCAACCCCATGTCCAGACACCTCCAAAATTGGTCTGATTTCGTGGATTATAGCCTTCAATATTGGACAATTTTTTTTATCTTTTTGGACCCAGAAAGCAAATAAGTCGGGGTGCTTCCCACAGACCCCATGACAACATTATAAGACCTTAGGATGCATCCCCTATCTTCCTAAGAGTTTTCAGCATTGGGTCTTGGAACCTCTTAATGTGGTAAAAAAGGTGAATATAAGCCTTCAGTTTTGGATTCATTGAGACTTTTCATAGACTCATAACACCTTGGGAGGCCATTTGGGTGGAAGGAACCGTCCACTTTACCTTTAAGTTGTCAATTTAAGTGTTGACAACTTTGTATCCCTTATGACACATAGTCCGAATTCAACCAATAGTAATCCAGATCCCGTTGTAACTTTGTCTCCTCTGGCCCTGACCAAGAGCCCCCCCCTGTAATTATATCGAACTTTCAATTATTGACCCCGTGCCCCACAGTTACTAAGCAATAGACTTTAGGTTAAGACATGGTCTCATACTAAGCTACTAAGCAATAGAAAACAACATTCCACTCTTAAATTGCAAATTCTTGCAAATTACTTAATACATATTGCAATAAAAGTTACAAAATGAGGCAAATTGTTAGCCTTCTAACAGTTTATATAAATTACTTGCAAAATAGTAAATCAAAATAAAATAAAAAATAAAAACCACAGGTTAAGAAAACAAGGTGAAAGTCGATTAGTTGTGGTAACATTTGGTCAAACCGCTTGACAAGGATTAGTTGCTGTAATATGGAGGGAAAAAAAAAATAAAAAAATTTCATAAACTGCTAGCTTCACCCTAAGTAATCCATCATTGATAACCCAATAGGATCTGGAAAAAAAGACCAATATTCAGGGAAATTTTCATGAAGCATTACCTGCTATATTTCAATAGGAGAGTATTATCAAGGAAGCATTACCTGCTCTAGTTTGTTATGCTGCCTTTATCTCCCCTTCAGTATAAACAGCTTTATGACTCATCAAAACTGTTCTTTTTGTCTTGGTTAGGAAGAATTTAACTGAAAATTGTAGAACTAAGGAAAAGAAGTGAAGTTACTTGTGGTGCAAAAGATTTTGTTCCCCGGAAAAATATGATGTGGTTAATTTATGTGTATTTTTTATCAGTGGAATCGAACAAACAAGGACCGAAAGCCTTAATGACTAGCAAATCAAAGCAAGCTGATGAGATTATCAACTTTAAGATTTGAAGACACTGAGTGTTATGCATGAAAAGCTTCAGTTACCTTGGCTGTTTGAAATTGTGGAGAATACAAGAAAAGATGAGAAATTTTAGTATGAATTATCATTACCTTCTTGTCATGAAATCAACACTCTGTTTGGATAAAAGAATTTAGAAGGTCAAGGAAACAGAGGGAAAAGATTTAAAGGAGTACGGCTGTATTGGCTAAAGATTGGGCTCTTCACTCCATCTTCCCTTTTCATAATGATCAAATATTAATTGTGAATATCAACTCGCAATTCTACACAACACTTAGAATATCAGAATGGGCATATTATGGATACAATAGTATGTTACAAATCTCAACCAGAAACAGATTGGGAAAAAAAAGGGGGGGGGGGGGGGGGGAGGAGCTGTGTTAAATACTAAACTGTCAATGTTTTGCATTATCAGATTCTTTACTTCTTGATTTGTTCACAGTTTTTACTTCTTGATTTTTATCCAAGACATCATCTGAATCTCATGGCTTAGGATTGGCCGGAAAACTGTAGCTAACACTGTGTGTGTGTATAAAAATACTGACATGATTGCAGCATGAACCAGGTGATACAATTTCTCTCTACTAAACTAGCTGTTGGTGGTAAGGCAGTGAAATGCATACTATGGTGGTTATAGGAAATAAAAGTTACTTTGGGGTAGCTGGTTCGATGAGTTGGGAAACAAAGGCATCCCATTAACCAAGCCATGGTCAGTGTGGAGGATCCTCTCCATCCAGAGCCAAGCCTCGTTATATCGAAGATGGAACTTGATCAGATATTTATCTCCTTCTTCATCAAGTAGAGTTGACATTCTGTCATGGTCAAGAAGATGGGTATTGGGAAATGGGGTAGGAAATTTCTGTATAACAAAGTATGGCAGAATAATAAGGGAATAACTCGAATAAGTTTGTTAACATTTCGAACAATGGCAGGTTGCAAGGAATAAGTTTGTTAACATTTCACATTGTTTTGCTTGTTAATGAGGATGTTGAAACACTATGCGCAACCTTTTGTATGCACATTTTGGATAACACAATTATACTAGTAGGCATTTCCTTTGTTTAAGGGTATATTAGATGTAGTATGCGATTATTTGTGAGGATTGGAATGAATAATATAACCAACCCCCTTTAATACTTTCCACAAATTATCTGTTCTTATTTCATCCTACAATCCTTACAAAACCGACTCCCCCAAAACAAATACCGTAAACCAAAGGAACGAGTCAAAATCAAAATGATACAAAGGGCAGTAAGAAGTAACCAAAATTTCTCCAGACAAGTATGAAGTAATGGTTTGACAAAGTAGGGAATGCAGAACTAGTTACATACAAACAGATCATAGATTGAAAATATACAATTTTGTTAAACATGGGCTTGTACCGCCCTCGACATCAAGAGGAGAAAGAGTCCATTTACAAGGTACAAGAGAGTACCACCCCAAGAGTCCAAACAGGAGAAAGAGTCCATTTACAAGGTACAAGAGAGTACCACCCCAAGAGTCCAAACTCATACGTAGTATGACAATTAAATGTTAAAGTTTAACTCTCTTCTTTCATCGACATAAGACACTTGCATGGTTTAAGTCTCTCTTCTTTCATCGATATGAGACACTTGTATGGTGTTGTTTAGAAAGTTATGCTTCAAACTCTTTGTCACATGTAAGGTTCCCTTTTGATTCATTCAACATTACTTAAATTCAAAATTTAAATTGCAAATTATTGCAACTTATAAACAAATAGGAACAGAAGTTACAAAATAAGGTAAATGGTTACCTTTTCTAATGATTTATGAAAATTTTGTATAAATTTCCTTACAATAAATGGTAAACTCAAATCAAACTCTCAGGTTTAGATCATAGATATCTCATAAAAAACACTTGGTCATACTGCTTGACAGGAGATCTAGCTGCTGTAACATGGAAAAAAAAAAAAACTCAAATTCTGCAACCATCACCTCTAGTTTGTTGTGCTGCATTTCTCACCCCTTCACTTACAAACAGCTTTACGACTCATCACGACCGTTCTCTTTTTCTTGGTTAGAAGAATTTACCCGAATAATGTACACCTAAGAAAAGATGTTAAGTTAATAGTAATGTAATTATAAATTCTATCAGTTAGAAAGAACAAAAAGAGCAGAAAACCTTAAGAACAAGTAAATCAAAGCAAGCTGATAAGAATATTAACTTAGGATTCGAAGACACTGAGTGTTATACACGAAAAGCCACAGCTGCATTGGTTTGTTTGAAATCAACAGTATGTTTTCTTAGGTTGAATTCTCCACAATTTCAAACAAGCAAATCAATCAACATTATGTTTCGTTAAAAGGATTTTGAAGGATTAATGGTTAAGGAAGTGATGTAAATACTTGTTTGAATAAAAATTAAGTTTGGATAGGGAAACGAAGGGAAAGAGACTAAGGAGTATCAATGATCAAACATCAACTCGCAATTCTACACAACACTTGGTTAGGATATCAGAACGAAAACAGATTGGAAACAAGAATAAAGGAGCAATCATGTTAGTAATTAAACTGTCATTGTTCTGTGTTATCAGATTCCTTACTTCTTGATTTCATCTTAGACTTTACCTATCATAAGCTCATGACATAGAATGATAGGAAAACTATAGTAACATTATGTGCATACTAAAGACCTAAGATCAAATCCCGTCTACATAGAATGAACCAGGTGTTACAATTTCTCTCTGGCAAACAAACAGTTTGTGATAAGACAGTAACATTCATATTGTGGTAGTTACAAGAAACAAATGTTACCTTTAAGGTAGTTGGTTCAATAAGCTCTAAAACAAGGACATCCCCGTCAACCAAGCCATGATCAGTGGCAAATCCTCTCCATCCAGAGCCGAGCCCGTTATATCGAAGATGGAACTTGGTCTGGCATTTCTTTCCATCTTCATCAACTAGAGTTATCATTCCATCATAATTGAGAAAATGGGTCTTGCAAAATGCAGTTGGTAAATTCTGTTTAATAAGGTTGCAAGGGAATAAGTATGTCACAATTCAAATTAATTCGTTTGTTCATAATATAAGAATGTTGAAAACTATGTCACAACATATTGTATACACCTGCACACATTTTGGGTAACACAATTCCTATAATAGTAGATTAGGGTCTCAACATCCAACCAAGAGACGACGACAACAACAACAACAATTGAATGGGGTCAATTGACTCAATTACACGAGCAAAAACGACTACAATAACAACAACAATCAAATGGGGTCAATTGACTCAATTACACGAGCAATAGAGATAAAAAAAAAAAAGGGGAGTAAGATTAAGAACTGACCAAATTTCCAACAACATGAGCCTGAAGTAATGCTTTAACAAAAGTTGGATGTTGAGACCCTAATCGTAACTCCAGCTCTTCAGCTTTCTGAATAGCACACAATCTGTTCTGAATGGAGGCATTGACGTGAGAATAAAGGTTTCGTCTCAGGGGCAACTTTCGACCACCCACAAGTATAAACTGTAATACAAAATAATAGTCGTAATAAGGCCAAAGTTAACAAACACCCTGAAGCGTTAGATAAGATAACTAAAAGTAGAAATATTAAATTAACCCGACCTCGTGGTAGTCAGGAGGGGGTTTGTCGGCCATACGAGTGGATCGACGAAGTGGGGCATTGACGAGTGTTGGATCGGGTTTGGGCTTGACCCTCTTGAGCCTAGCAGCAGGGGATGGCTTGAGAGCCTTAGAAAGCTGAGGGATGTTGAGTTGGATCATTCTTTTCTTGTTTTCCTCTAATCTTTGTTTTCTCTTTTCTTCATAGCTTGCTGCTGTTGTTTTGGTCACCATTTTTTTGGGAATGAATGAAAAACAATTGCAATACTCTAGTCTCTTTCCTTTAATACTCCTGAAAAAAGCTAGATTTATAATTTAGGGTCTTTGGAGATCCACTGAACCCAAGTTTTTGAACTTGAATTTTCTTCCCCCATTTTTGTTAATGGTTGCTACACTAAAATGAGCACCATGTCAAAAAAAAAAAAAAAATTAAAAAAAAAAAAAAATAAAATAAATGAGGATTGTTGCATCACATGTGCTTGACAGCTTGAGTCATACTTAAAGAGAAATTCAAGTTTTTCAATACGTTTTTCATTGACAAAGTCAAAAATTACAGTTTATATACTCGTACATAGTAATACCTCCGTTACATATTATTTGCTACGATTTAATATAAAGTAGAGAAGGAAAATGTCTACTCCGTAATCGTTGCAAATAATATGTAACAGAGGTAGTGTAATTTTTCACTGTACGCCCATGTTACCGGTCTATCATTTTATTTACAGTTTAATTGAAAAACCACCATATCACAATCTCTTACTTTATCCACCTTTTTCGTTAATGCCAAGTTGGTGTTTTTCATCTTAAATACCTAAAATGTTCTTACTATTATGTTTATTTACTCGTTTTTAAATTCAATAATCCAATGTTACAGAGTAATTTATTTTGAGTTAAATTGAATATATGCATCACTGGCAGATCCAGTGGCAATGAATGCGAGCATGGAATGCTTGTTATACAAAATTACACGATTACAATCCTAACTCGCGCAAAACGCATTGAGTTTTGGCTTTATTTCTTCTAAAACACCCAATGCAACCATCACACTCTCCCCGCCCACCCTCCAATAGGAAAAAAAATCACAATATTTGCTAGTTGAAACTTACAAAACTCGTGCCAAAAAAAAAAAAATGATTACTATCTATAATCATCTGTAAGACTGTAAAAGTGGCAAATCAGCAATCTTTACCCAGAATCTGCCAGGTTCCCTATAAAGACCAGCTTAGTTCAAATCCAGAACCGGTCTACATTTGATTCAGACCTAGCCAGAACCAGCCCCACAGATTGGCTTGATTTAGCCAAGAGATATTCTACTAAGCGGTAGGAGGCCTAACCAGGCCCGGCTGGCTAATCATGACTATCAACATGATCCATAATCAAGTCACTGTCAGAGCTGCTGCCATCTCTTTCCTTTCCGAGTCCATTCTCATCGTCAACAGATTGATCCAAGCCATTTTCTTCGACCATCTGCTGAAAGTTGTCCTCATGATTGTAAGACCTATTTGAGCTCTCACCTCGAGGTCGACTCCTCTTCATGATTTTGGGGAAAGATGGTGCTACTTCTTTAGCCTCCACTTGCATGTCACCATGTTCCACCCTTTCAAACCGAACAGCACTGACCTTTCTTGCATTCCCAGCTAGTATCTACACAAGGGAAACCACTTAAGGGATTTGGTATTTCCACAAGAGTTCTTACAAAGCTAAGCAACAAGTTTACCTCTTATTTAACCACCTCATTTGTAGATTCATTAACTCTAATTTACACTCATCTAAAAGATCCATAATAACTAAATAATTAGACTTCCTTTCCAATAGAGTCAAACACTCATTGTTATCCGACTTATGGGTTTTAATGGACTTCCTTATGAATAGACTTCCTTATGGCTTGTTAAATTATCCCAGTTCTTTTTCATGATGAAGTAAAAGACAGAAAAGGTCATTCGGAAACTCTCTCGGTTACTGTGAAAAAAAAGCTGCACACATCCAGGTTTCCAACCCTCTTATGCAAAGGTGGGAGCTTCTTTTAGAGGCATTGGGTAATTCTGTTGACATTGTATAAAAAACTGAAAAGGGCTCTAGAACAATTCATAGCAACAAAACTCCACTTTTTCATCATGGCAGATTTCATCATTCTACAAATTTACTTAAAGGTCACAAAGAGCCGGTAATATAGAATGAAGTCATTCTAGCATGATATGAGCCTAATTCAGCAAGTAGCAACTTACTAGAAAAGTAACAAGGTAATGTGTATAATATGTGGCAAATTGGCAAAAGTACTTTATAAAGCATCTATTACATACCTCAAGCTTGAAAATTTGTGACTTTTCCTTTTTTTCTCGACGTTCTGATTCATCTTCCTCGTATTTGTCATCCTCTTCTTGATTATCCCTCTCAAGAACCACCTTCATGCTCTCACCTGTTCTTGGGATATATCCAAATGCTTCACAGATAAAACCAGAAACCGTCTCATATTGGTGATCCTGCTACAAAAACACAACAGTCAGTAAATCAAGAGTGAAACACAAAATCAAAACCAGGGAAAGTGGGAAACAAAGATTAGAAAACAGCAGGGGGCCGGGCACAGAACCTCAGGCATCTTAATGCTCAACTCTTCAGAAAGTTGATCAATTGTAGTATTAGCATCCACATCATAGATGCCGTCCGCTCGCATAACAATGTAGCCCGTTTTCTTCTGAATCTCCTCCTATACCAGGACAAACAACTTTGAAAAAAGCACACAAACATAAACTCTGGACATTTTGGCATGATATTTGCTCATTCAAGAAAAAAAATCATTTTTAATATTAAGTACTTTCATTTACTCAAACATCAAACTAAAAATATGGTATTTTTCAGCACAAATATCCCTCTCCATAATTCACATGGCTGACATTGTACCAATTTATGAGCTACATGATACCCATACTTCTTAAAAAGAGAACGTGTACAGACAAGACAACCCGCTGAAGAAAAAATCCCACCAGGCTTTTAAACTTAATATTAATTCCTACAAAATATAGAGACTAGACTTTGCACGTGATATGGGCAACTAAATGTATGAGCACGATTTGTAACATAGAAAACAAACAGCCAGTTCAATAAAATCTCCATCACCCTTCATATTACTTGCACAAGTCCATCAAAATAAAATGGAAAAAGAATTATCCTTGCTTTCAGCCTCTAGAAGCACTAAACCAGCGATTAGGTTTTCCTACTAAAATCTGCACATGTGAACATTAATTAAGGGCATGGGACTAATCGTCAGAGTTCAAAATGGTAATGAGCCCAAGTAAAGTATGCTGGCTCTTCTTCATTTGATGGCTAGTGAAAGCAAGCACGCATGTTCATGTTCTCATAACAGCAATTCCCTTCCCCATGGATTTTATAGAAGTTACTAGATTTTATAGAAGAAACCCCGTGGAAATGATAAGCATTTTTTAAAAAGAAGTCTACAATAATCCATCATGCAATTCATGCTCTCATACAAATATGCATAACATTGTCCATGACAGCAAAAAAGGCTTGTTATACAAATATGCATAACATTGTCCAAATATATAACATTATAACCTTGTTATACAAATATGCAAAACATTAAAAGGCTTGTTATACAAATATACATAACATTGTCCAAATATATAACATTATAACCTCCAAAAATAAAATCCCATCTGATCCTGAAGAAAAATCCACTACCAGATTTTTATACAGCAGGTGCAACCGTGCAATTATATGTTACCAATCCTTCACAATTCCTACAATGAAATTAATGACCTGGTGAAATTACATGTTTCTAAGCAGACGAAACAAAACCACTACATCTCATCAATCATACATCAGTTTGTCAGTTGAGGATTGCAAGGACTAGTGTTGCTATGATTCCTATTGATCATACTAGCACCTGAATTTATATTTAGGACGAAACACAACAACTACATCTCATCAATTATATTTAGGACTACAAACAGAATGAACCATATATTAGCACCTGAAACCCCATTTTTTCAAAATTAAGATATCCAAAATCCTCCTACAACTCCTCTGGTGCAATTATATGTTTCTAAGCAGATGATACAAAACCACTAATCATACATCAGTTGAGGATTTCAAGGACTAGTGTAGCAATGATTCCTATGATAGATCAATGAGATAAGTGCAGAAATACACAGCTTCCATGCAAGTGAGGTGTTCTTTGAACAAGCAGAGTGAAATTGTCTAGCTAAAGCTTGTACAGCCAATAGATACCAACTTCAGTGCCACACCAAATGACCAAATTGTACCTATAGGAAGAGATGATTCCTAGGCTCTTACCAACACAGTGTGGAAGCAATGAAGGATTGGGCCAAAAGTTACCAATCTATTCTATTATAACATCGATCTATCAAATAAATAAGATATCTTACCTTTGAATCATTCTCATCAAAGATTTCGCCGACAATTTCTTCAACAACATCTTCTAAAGTCACTAGCTGTTTCATGGACAGTGTACAATCAGATGACGCCAATTAAAGCACAGTTGAAGTTAAAGAGGGGGGGGGGGGGGGGGGAGGACAAAGAGGAAAGTGAATTAAAAAAGCAACCAAAACTAACTTTTTGCTGGTCAGTTTAGAGCTGTATAAGACACTTTAATCTTCAAATGTATCTCATTTTCCAAATAGAACTAACAACCACAATTAGATTAAGATAAGCAATATTCATATTCATTATTGTGTGGCAGACTGAAAGTAAAAAAATAACTCCAAACTAGTTGACTACAAAGGACGAAATCACCTACCCCTACAGTTCCTCCATATTCGTTAAGGACAATGGCCATGTGAACCTTTCTAATTCGAAACTCTCGAAGAAGATTCCATACAGACATAGAATCTGTGACATAAACAAGGCAAGAAGCTATCATAAATGGCAGTTTGTGGTTACAATATTGATTCAAGACCAAAGGAAATATAATAAAGAAAAATCAAACTTTGAAATATGCAGCAAATAGATTTATATCTTTTAATTAATTCTTCTCTTTGTCAATAACCTCTAGGATTATAGATATAAGAAGACCAATGGATTTCCAGGTAGGTTTATCACTCACAAACTTGAGGCAAACAGAGACATTAAAATGCAAGGAGACTTGGGAAACAAAGGCCTAAATTCCCTCCTAAAGAACATTTTACCAAGGGTACAGCTGAAAAAGGTAGATGGCCCATTGGCTGACAGTTACAGTCAGAAAGGGATGGGAGGAAGAAGACCTCTCCAGACATTGGGATCAAGAAAGTCCTTGTCATTCCGATTGCACAATATTTGTGTCTTCAATAATTTCTCCCTCCATCATATATCTTTTTTGAGAGTGTGGGATAACATAGTGGGCAGGGCAACTCTTTATATATTGTTAACAAAACACATATTCACAGCAAATGAACCACAGGATGCACAAAATTGGAGGAAGATTTTTGTACAGGTTCTGCCCTGTGCGCGTGCACGACTGGCAACTCTACTTATAGTCTCTCGTTGAATTAAATACAAGATCAAAAGCTATTTATCTTTCATCAAGCCTGGCCTTAGGCTTGTTTGGCACAGATAAAAAGCCACTACATTGAAAAAACCGGACACGAGCAAAGGGTAATATAGACTACTCAAGTGTATAACAGTACAAGTAACTTTTATGTCCTATCCTCCATTAACTTAAAGAGTTAATAATGCCTCTGAAATTCTGAATCCTCTGGAAATTGCCTGCCAAGCAAGGATAGGACCAATCCTTTGTTTTCAGTCCTTGGTAATAGATGAAGCAATCGATATCAGCATTAACATCACCCTGGTGCCTCAGAATCGATTTCCACCTAGGGCACAATATGGGTGCCAAATGTACAACCTTATCTTAATGGTAATGAAGAGAATCTTATGTTCTTATGCGAATCACCATTTACCAAAATTGACCATCAGAAGTTCAGAATCCCATAGGTCCATACCCAACCCCAGTCAAATGATACTAACAGCTAGGTAACCACCATTAGCACATAATGACACGACTGATATCAAATATCATTTTAATCACTACACAGTACTAGTGTAATAGATTTAAGGACTTACCAAGCTAGATGAGACAAGATTTAATCAAAACACGATAACTTTAAAAAATTTGAGGGGGCAGAAACACTAAATGAAGTGGTGAAGAGAGCATAGTTGTAAGGAAGTACCAGGAACAAAGTAAGCTGGCTTGTGTGCCATATCTCCAACAGTAGAACTTTCTAATAGCTCTCCCTTCAAAATCAAACAGAACATAATGATTCTGCAGACTATGAGATGGATGCACATTTTTAATAGGAAGAAACAGTTACTCTAGAAAGAGAATTTACTAAGAAGAACAAGCAAACCTTTTGAACATAATCCAGCATATCCATTGCATATGCGATTCCAACTATGTTATCAACACGCTGCTCAAATACAGGAACTCTATACAAAAGCCAAGTAGAATACGTCATCCAATGAACATAAATTTGACATACTAAGGTTTCAAGCAGTATCACATACCTAGAGTACTGATGTGTTACCCACAAATTATGGAAGTCAATTAATGATGCACTTGCATCAATGGCAACAACGTCAACAAGCGGTGTCATGACCTCCCTCACATGTGTATCTTTGATCTCTAGCACATTTTCAATCATGTCCTGAAATTGGCATATCTCATAGTAAACGAGTTGAAAAACCATAAAGCTATGCCACCTTAGTCCAAAAGGACATTAGATAAGACATTCTATCCTGAGGAAAATTTCATTAGAATGTGGTTCTTGATAGAAGTTTGAATTCCGTTTTAACCATACCATATGGAATTATTATAAAACCAGAGCAGTGATTCCAACGGCCCAGCCTAGCCCATTAAACCCAAACTGAACATTAACAGCCCAAATCTGATCCGATTTGACTCATATATCACATTTTGTATTCATATTAATTCTTACAACATTTCTTATTTTGTTGGAACAACTTGAAACCAAACCCGACACCGACTAATTGACCCAAGTTGCCACTTCTAACATAGAAGCATAGCACAAAGGCATAAAGCCTGGGCAACCCCTACTCCTTCCTTCCCCCACTTCCCTCCCTTGGCCAACCCACAAACTGCTTCAGCTACCAATCCAGAATAGTAAAAGGGCAAGCCCAAGATTCGCCTAGCAAAGAAAACAGCCTCCTCAAAGCTAGCCCACCACTAGACAATGAAGTAAGACATGCAAACAAGACACAGTATCAATAATATAACCAATCCCAATCTCTTCAGTATATCTAAAAATGCCACTAAACACTTTTTTCCATGTAGTTTTATAGGGTCCGTAATGACACTTTATACTATATTGTAAACAATAGTGGCAAAAGTGAAATAGGTGAAAGTTTTGATAAAAAGCACTTTAATGAATAGTTGCAAAACTCAATGGTTGATAATATAAGCTAGGGTCTTTCTAAACCCATCCACACAACCCCACAACATTAAAAAAAAAAAAAAAAAAAAAAAGGGTGTAGAGTGCAATTCTTGGAAAAAAATATACTTGTTAAAATCAACAAAAAAAAAAAAAAAGAAAGAAAGAAAAGCAAAGCAAAATATATACCTGTTCTTCCTCTTCTATTGCTCCACTCAACTCTGCTCCTCGCAGCATCAGCTTCAGCTCATCCTCAGTAACGTATGGTTCACTAAGACAAGGAATTTGAATGGTATGAACAACTTGTGAAATGCCTCAAATGAAGGATTAAGAAAGACAACTCCAGTAAGTTATACCCCTCATTGGTTATATTTATTTCATACTTAGTTTTTTCAAGCACTAATAGAAAACCTGCAGGTAATTAATAAAACCAGTCATGACCTGCAAAGGCTGCACTTACAGTACTAATACTAGCCTCACAATTCTTGAGAAAACAAAAGAGGCAATTTTGGCATATAGCATTGGCTAAAATAAAAGGCAGTCCTTAGTGGCTTAGTCACATTGGTATTATAATTAGAAAAGATATGAAATCTCTCTTCAATGAAAGAATGGAAAAAGAAGGAATGCAATATCATATTCCATAGCACTTTTGTATCCCCCCCCCCCCCTCCCCCCTCCCAATAATATCCATTATCTTCATAAGAAATAAGTTTTGAACAGAACATATTGCAGATGGAAAATCTACAATATCATTAAGTTATTATTATATGATAAGAAAAAAGGATTATAGTATTAGCTGAAGAAGGGAAGAACAACAACAAGGAAAATCTGTCCTCTGAACAGAAATCAAATATAACAGATGGTAAGTACACAGGATAACTGAAACATTTAAAGATCTATTTTAACTGACAACTTTTAACAGTATAATACACCCTAGATCAGATAACCTGCAGCAACTGAGAGTTGGGATGCAATTGTTGCTACAGATCTATAAGTCCTTGCTAATATGTTAGCAAACAAAACTCAAAACAGCATACGAAGAAGTATTATAGTGCGTTTAAAAAGTACAATATTTAAAAACCATTGCCACAAACCTTCTTCCTTTTAATCCCAGCATTTTTAGTATGCCCATCGATAAGAAAGTAACGACTCTTCCCACAGGGTATAGCACCAAAGAAAGCCAGGCCACTGGTCTGACCTGTAATAATAAATAAATAAATAAATAAATTTCAAATTTAAATATTTAATAATAATAATAATAAATAAATAAATCTTCAAGCTACAAAGAAGATTGGAAGTCCAAAATAACGATAGACCATACAAGACTGTGCTTGCTAGTTCTATTATACAAACAACTAAACAAGAGAAGCCCGAATCATCAATTCAAAATCACAGAACAATGAAGCCAAGACAACTCACCACAAATCTAACAACCTCAGTGGCATGATGCACAGCTATGCTCTTGGGAGTTATCTCAGTAAGAAGCAAAATGGCAACCTGATGCCAAAAGAGAAAAGTGAGACACAGCCAAAATGTACATAATGGCAAAAAGGAAGGCTTATGTATGATAACTTGATAAGGCCATACAACATACAGTCATCAATCCAGTTGCAGCTGTGACCCCAGCTTCACCGAATAATGCTGTTGCAGCATCAGTAACTAATGCAGTTGCCGCGATATTGACAACACTGCATACATGCAGAATCTTCTATAAGGTGATAAATTGCAATGAAGCTTAACAGAAACATAGAAGTTAAAAAGACAGGAAGATACGTTGTGCCAATGAGAATAGTTGTGAGAAATCGAGTAACATCACTTCGAAGCATTCTGAAGACGCCATTATCAGGTTCTTTATCAGCTAACTCACGCACCTAAAGGAAAAGGACACTAATATGTAAATCATATATTGAACTATAGGTTCTCAAAGATACAATAACATTAGCATCGATTGAGGACTGCAACATGCAAGTTATAAGGAGCCAGTATTTGAAGATCCAATTCTCAAAAATCAAATATAAAGAAAGGCAATAAAAAGAAAATTGTTATAAGTTTATAGCTATAATGAGAACCTAAAACAGATGTTTATCAAGCAAACAACAACCAATTTTTTGGGCTGCATACTGAAGAAAGGATGACATTCGCAGCTATCTCTAGAAGATGTGTCTGGCAGTCTGGGTGGACCACTACAAAGCAGGGTGGAAGAGGTTAGAGGGGGGAGGGAGCAAGCTATGAGCAGGAGGAATTTTTTAAACAATTAGCAAGTACTTAGTTTATTTCCATGGAGTCAATTCTTTGTCTAATTGTAATTGAAAACAAATTTTATGCATTTAGTGGTGTAGTTGTCTACAGATTTTGGTAGAAGGGACTTGCAAGAGACTTAAAAGGCATGAAACTTTGAAACCTGGAAACTCCTTTTTGTAAACGGCTGACACCACTATAAACTGTAATGTCTCTAAAATACGATAATGAAGTCCCAAGTTATACAGCTTTGATATCCATCACTGATTTGATTTGCTAATTTGTAAATAACAAGAGATGGCGTCTCAAGAAATCAATAACCAAAGGTCAAAGAGAGAGCTGAACTACCAGCAAATCAGATTTTTTAAAATAACAATAAGCTGGAATTCTCAAAATGTACTCTTACTCCTCTCTACATAAAAACCCGCCTTAAACAAGTCCTACTGTTGGCAAGGTTCAGGAAGGCCAAATGCACAGACTCCCTAAGATGCCTTTCATTTAATCAAAATGTACATACTTGTTAGAAGCTATAAAAGGGAAATGATCCATCAGTGTCTTATATCAGTATACATTCAATTGACCAAGCAATAAGGAAACCACAAATCCTTTCATTAATATATAAAGATTGATAGTATGATTTTCTGCTTTATAATTCCCCAAAAACCAAAATCTATGATAATCACAATATAACAGTTGAATAAATTTCTTGATAAAGTTGCAAAGTGCAAACTGAAATTTGCAAACACATACTAAATACTGGAACAAAAGAGTCATTTCTCTATGCATTGAAAGTGAATCAAAATAGTCTGAAATTCAAACAACCAACGATTTCATCAAGTATAAAATCTTTCACAAATTCTCGATTAGCAACAATTAATGGAGAGTACGAGAAGGTCACCTTCCAAGGCCATAGAGTGGTGATAGAGGTTTCGGCCATAGAGAAGAAAGCCGAAAGACTCAAAAGCGCGGCAAGTATCAATCCTTGCTCCTTAAACACCATAAGAACCTGCAATGTCTTCGGCCACGCATTCCTCAACAACAATATGCTCTGCCCAATCACCCCATACCCTGCATTAACCACCCCTTCAACCGCCATCACTTTTCGACACTTGAACAAGAAAACCCCACAAACTATAGCTGTCAAAAACATCCCATTCTTGAGCAATGCCTTAACAGAATCAAAATTCTCTTTCTTCCCCTCTTCAACTACTGGGTCAGTATCAATCAATCTACCATCATTGTTATTTCTATAGCTCAAACACTTGAAACATCTATTGTTATTACTATCAGAAACTGGAAATGCAAAAACGGATTTATACACATACTTCAATTGGGGTTTTCTTGGAGTAATCGATACCGAAACACGAAAATTGTTGTTACAAGATGCCAAAATCATCGACTTAGAACTGCTGCGATTCACAACAGCTCTAGAACAGCTAATAGCTGCCGTAGAATCAAGAAATAGTTCCATAATCTTGAAATTTCACAAACAAAATTGAAAATTCTAAGTCATAAGGCTCAAATTTTAGAAATGTAATAGCTGAAATTTGATAAAATCCCGCCAAAACCCTAATCGCATTTCCCCAAATTATTACCAGATACACCAATTGGCGATTGAATTGGATTCGGAATAGCTATCTAACCCTCAATATTCTCACAATTACGCAAGAATTATAATCGGAAAAAACCCTAATCCTTTCTATTTGAGAAGGAGAAAACACAAAAAAGTATGAAGAATTTGAGAGGAATTTTTGAAGTTTGAAGATTGAAATGTTAGGGGTGAGAGTTCTTGGGGACTTGGGGTTGTGGGTTCAGTTTTCAAATAAGATGATTTGGTGTTGTTTTTGCAAGTTGCATTTGGTTCAAGCGTGGTGCAAAGTGCAATACACATAATATCGCTCTTTTCGTTCTTAAAATATTGTCTTATACCGACTTTTTTTTTTTTTTTCCATTGTCAAAAAAAAGCTTTGATCTTAATTTTCGGTCATTCGATATGAGAAAATATAGTTATGTGAGAATTTATTGGATTCATCTCGCGTATGAAATTAGAGATGTATACAAAGCATGTTTTAACACATGTTTTGGAGAGTGTGGAATGTTAAATGATGCTTATGCCTATTCATGTATGTTAATACCGTACAAAGCTTGTTTGGTGAAGTTGGTTGAGGAACTCGCGTTGTGAATTAGAAGTTAGAAGTCCAAGCCTCATTGACTACAATTGCGTGAATGTTAACCTACGAGCCGAGCTATGATAATACATAGTATGAAGTATGAACCATGCCTCTAGTTAATGCACTTGCTATGGAAGATTGGAAGCCAAGAATTAGGAGCGCTATAGCTTACTATAGAATCCTATAATATATTCCTTCGGCTATTCACAATAGGTCTCAATACACCTGGTTGTATATAACAAATTCTAACAATAGTACCCGACTAGTCCCAACAATCTATTTTGCTAGGAATTGGTAGTATGGTAGTAAATTTTGCACTATTAAATTCTTGTTGTCTTTTGTCTTAAACAATATTGGCATTTTTGAAATGTTAAATGCCTGTTCAACTGTATGACTATATACTACAAGGCTATTGTTATTGTGAAAATGAGTTGTTAAACATTAGCCATCCGTCTCTCGGATCAGATCGAGCTACTTATAAAGCTTTGTTCACAAACTACATTTGTTGTCAATGGTTTTCAGCCTTGCTTATAGTTATCTTCAATTGCATGCACAACCTACACACTTGTTTTGTGCAATGTGCAAAGTAATGAATATGTAAACAATACAGAGGACTCTAATATAAAGATATGAATATGGTTTGCAATTTCTCTCTTGAAATTCATGCTAACTTGTTCTTTTCCAGAGGCCACTAGAAACGTTAAACATATGGTGTTAATGTTTTGGTGTTCAACAAATTTTTCATTACAAGAAGCTACAAATTTTAACTAAAGCCGTACTTATAACATCAACTACAATAATTGTTGCGTGCATAACTCCTTATGTCCTTAATTTCATAAAAATAGAAAATATATCAAAATAAGGCAAAAATATACATACTTAATAAGATGTTTCATAATAATACTTAACTCAATTGTTTCTAAAGTCTTACACCCTTATGAGTGGTAAATTATAAGGTATACAAATTACTTAATCTCGCACCAATCTAACTCAATACGAACAACACACTCATTAGTTTCTATAGTCTTGGACCCTTCTCCAATTTTGATTTCAATCTTTTCAGCAGCACATGAGAAGATTTGACCTAACACTTCAAAATCTAGATCAACATCCACCAGAAGTGAAGAATAACATGGCACTACAACCATAGACTTAGAAAGAGGTATTGATGAATCAATACTTAGCAAAACAGGATCAGCTTGGGTCTTCCTGAAAAACACGTTCCGAAAGTGGTTTTTATTATATCGCGAAGAATAATCATAATAACTATACTCAGATGTAACACTACCACAAATCTTAGGATGAAGGTCAGAATCTCCCGATTTAAGGTTTAAGAAAACCTTAATGTAAGCTCCAACAGCCTCAGAAAAAATAGAATAATGAATAGTTGCAAAGCCATCCAAACCTTGAATAAAGGAACATAACTGCTTTTCATGCCATGAAGAGGAATCAAGAATTGAGGCCGGCCAATCCACATATCCTTTAATAGGTAAACAACTCTCAACACCCTTAATGTCAAATTTCATTTCTAATGGCTCAAAATCGTCAAAAACCCGAGAACCATCAGGAATAGGTAAGAACTTCACATCTTTTGGTAAAACTAAGGCATCCTTTTCCTCTCTTTTGAAGATAGTACAAATTTCATGATCGTCGGACAAAACTTTAACTGTACCATAAATTTGCATTGCCTTTGACATTTTACGACCAATAAAAACAGAGAATATTTCAATGGCAGGCGATGACAATGGCACATGAGAACGGAGACTCCTAAAAAAATTTCAAAAACAGTTAAAAAAACATACCAATAACATTTTCAAACAATCATAAATTTTAATTGACCAATGATTTGGCATTCAAGCAGAATCATAACCGTTACATATTTCAATTTTTTAACATACAATTTATCCCTCGCACCCATCCTCATAAGCAACACGTCAGGGTTAAACTCAAGCATACCACCAGCATACGCAGGCAAATGCATAAAATATAACACTCCAAAAATAATCTACAACAAAAATAAGATAATCTGATACTCTGAGAGCATATAGCATATACACTAGAGTAACTTGTTTCATTTGAATTCTACCAGCCTCTAACTAATATCCCAATATTAATCGAGTCCTAATCACAAACTGACATACATGATATAAACTCAATCAAGTTCCTAGACATATTTCCAGAAAATATACAGCAGCAACAAACTCAAATTTACTCGTAGAAACTTATAAAAAACGTGTCATATATATACAACATATAAGAGTAACACTATAAAAACACAATGAAACTCTAAACTAGCAAATAACTCAAACTTTCCTTTACATAGCAGGCAGTTAACAATTCCCATAACATATAGTTTTCAATTATAATTTAATTTAACCTGTCAACTCCTACATACACCATAAAAACACTTAGCATATAATAAAATGAACCAGATATAACAATCATGGAGCGAACTAAGATCAAACCAACACCACCACAACAACAAAAAAAAAAAAAAAAAGGCTTTATGTCAAGGGAAAGACTTACATGCTCATTGTCTGATATCGTCCCATTGGTTTAGGTGAGAACCATGCCACAAGCACTTGAATCTTGATATCACCCGATACAAAAGAACCACAAGACATCCACGCTTGTTGAGGTGCAAATTCTATGCAGTCATTTACAACCTCTCGCTTTGTTTCAAATTCGAATAAATTCATAGCAACAACAAGGGATGAATATGCAGGCATAGACACCCAATATCTTGAGAGTTGCAACATTTTTCCTTGATCAAATTCCACTCGTTCAAAATCATTCTCTTGCTTCTGAAAAACTACACACTCTTCCGTACTATAATTCCCACAAGTATTAGCATATCGTACCATGACTTTTCCATTAACATTCATGGAGTCGAGCTTTTTAGAAGTTTGTCCATTATTACTCAACACGACTTCTATACGACAATGGACACCTAATGGAATTGCAATGTACTTAAAAGTAATAAAACCCAATTCACAGTGAATTAATTTAGACTTGACATTTTCATAATTCTCCTCCATATCAATCTCATCATCCAAATAAAAACTTTGTTTTGCAAAGACATTATCCCCATCAAACAACATCAACTTTATCCTACTTCTGAACAATGGTATACAAGCATGCTCTGGCGGACATGAAAAACAATCCGGGCTTATTAATGTCAAATTTTCATTAGACGACAGAATTTCAGCAGCCCCTTGGTCTCTGTCATAAAGCTTATGAATCACCAAGTTTCCAGAATCATAAAATTCCGCATCAATATTACCATAAATTGCCAGATCACTTTCATTGTTTGAATGGACACTCACAGATAAAACTTGTAGTAAAGGATGTGGTTGAAGGTCGGGTTTTCCATTATTCTTCACCTTCTCCCTATCCTCGTGATTAGAGCGTATTATAAACTCAAATACTTCTTCACTGGAAGAACCATCTCTAATCTTTTCAAGCTCTTCCATTGAAACATTGTAATACTTACTTCGATACTTCTCCAAATCCATTAGCCTGCATAATCAAGCGCATATATTATTATTATTAATTAACTCACAACAGAACATAAACTGATCAATTCTTACAATTGAAAACTCAAAATTCGATGGTTCAATACTAACATTAAAGGGTCCTTAATTATCAAATAATAATGCAGGAAAATCTTAAAAATTACAACCAAACCCTAAATTGTGAAATTAACAGGAAGATTACAATAAGAAACAACTTACCTCTTTAATGGGTGAACGTTGAAAACAGAGGGAGAAAAAGAAGAGGAGAAGTTAAGAGAGAGTGCTGACAAATTAATAGAGAAGAGTATTTATACAAAAGAACATAAGATAGGAAACAATCTTCCTAAAAGATATACTTTAATAATATCTTAACATATAATAAACCTAAATATATCATTTTCCTAATAAGATCAATACGGAAAATATATCACACATATATTTTCCGATATTATCTCTAACACCCTCCCGCAATCGTAACGGTAGTTTCACGAACGTTGCGATTGGAAATTCTTCAAATTGTTGAAGTCAAGATGCACACTCTTGTGAGGTCGCCTTCAATTTTTTTCACTCATTAGTCATCAATCCAAGAACGTCATTCTTTTCGAACCTGCAAATATAAAAACTTTTGGTTTTTCCAGAGCAAAACCGAGCTCCAATCAAATATTGGTCTTTCAGAGTAAACCACACTCAAATTTCTTATTGGTCTTTCAGAGTAAACCACACTCAAATCTCTTTTTGGTCTTTCAGAGTAAACCACACTCAAATAGCCTCTTAGCCTTATATTGTGGTGGTAACTCTTGAATTATTTCAATGTGGGATTTCATTACCACTACACTCCCCTTTTTTTAGTGTTTAGTGTTCTTTTAGTATGGGACGAGAAGAATGCTCACATGTGGGTTGTTCATGGCCTCAACAAATGCGCTTCAATGAAAAACGTAGAGTGCGCTTCAAGGCGTTGTTGAGTTTGTTCATTCGATTTATTTTCTCTTTCCTCTCATTCAAAATTAGAGCAATTTCAATGGGTTGGATTTAGAGGCCCATTAAAAAAGCCCTGACCTACCTACCCCAGTTATAAATGGGTCAAATCTATCCAATAAATAAGTATGTCGGGTCTCTATATAGTTGCTCAATTACAGAGATCTTTAAAATTAGCATACGTTACAACTTACAAATCTTAATACTTATATTTACTAGTATAGACCCAAAGTAGGGAGTATATCGAGAAATCGTTGACGGAGTATAATCGTTGTTGATTTTTTGTTATTGCAGAAAATGAATCAAAGTAGGGTGTGTTCTGATTGACTGAACTGAACTTATTAGAACTGAACTAAACATTTTATGAGAAAGGGAAATTAAGATAAGAACTGAACTGAATATTTTATGAGAGAGGGAAATTAAGATAACTAGATAAGAAATGAACTGAACTGAACTTATTGGAGCTGAACTGAAATTAAGCTGAAGAGAACAGGCTCGTAGTGTACTAATTATTAATGTTTGACATACTTTTTTATATGGATTACTTATCAGTAAGGCCCTGTTTGATTCATCTTAATTTTGCTGAACTGAAATTATTTTTACTGAACTGAACTTATTTTTACTGAACTGAACTTAATTTTACTGAACTGAAATTATTTTTACTGAACTGAAATTATTTTTACTGATTTTCTATTATAATTCTTCTTTAAGAAAACTGAATTTTACTGAACTGAACTTATTTTTACTGAACTGAAATTATTTTTACTAAACTGAAATTATTTTACTGAACTGAAATTATTTTTACTTAATATTATTTTTTTAAGGTGAATCAAACAGGGCCTAAGTGCTACAAGGGTTACTTGGTTAGCGATACATGGGTAATTTGGTTAATGATACAAGGGTTACTTAGTAAAATAGGAGTTACTTGGTGATATAGAGTTACTTCGGTTTTTTATTTATTATTATTATTATTATTTTGACAAGAAAAAAAATTGTGTTGATGCTGACAGTATGTCCAAAATATTAATAAAATGTGGTATGATGTATAGTTATGGAATTTAATGATTTTTGAGCAATCTATATGGAAATATAATCAAATTGTCAAAATCATTACGAATATTTCGATAATTTTATTCTCTTCAATTGTTAAGGCATAAAATAAATTTTGATTTAGTTGCCTTATCACACATTCCCAACTG
Source organism: Chenopodium album (assembly GCF_948465745.1). Classification (NCBI taxonomy): domain Eukaryota; kingdom Viridiplantae; phylum Streptophyta; class Magnoliopsida; order Caryophyllales; family Amaranthaceae; genus Chenopodium; species Chenopodium album. The sequence goes on from NC_137855.1 coordinate 40,158,654, forward strand.
CCATAATTATGAAGAAACAGTAGATTGTAGAAGAAGAAGAGAGAGAGAATTTAGAGAGAGAAAGTAAGATTAAAGGAGAATTTCATTAATTAGAAATCTGAGCAATAAACATTACAGGGAGCAGAATTTATATCAAGAAGAAATAAAAGAGGAAAAATAATAAAACAGCCTAACAAACTTGCTGATGTGGCAAAACTAACTTAGAGCATGACAAACTAACGCATGATCTAACCTCAATAATAATTAAACACATAAACGTAATGTCGTCAAAGAAAAGTCCCAATTAACTTTTTAAACACCTTCAATTACTCATTACTTTCTACACTATTTATTACAAGATTTACAACATACTACCTCCGTTAATTATTTTGTGCAACTTTGGGGTATTATTTGTGAGATATAAAAAATTCCAAAGTTGCACATAATAACTAACGGAGGTAATATATTGTTTAAAAAATTTGTCCTCGCTCAAAAACAAAACCTCAAACACGAGTAAATAATAAGATGGGTAGGGCAAAAAAAAGCAAGGGAGTTTATAAGTAAGGAAAAAACAAGGAACACTACCTTTGTAAAGAGATTGAAAAGTTTGATTAAAAAAGGTCATGAACTTTCAATCTTATGTAATGTTCCAATTTGCATCATTATCTACCCTTACAAAGAAGGGAAGAACTATCTACCCATGGAAGCTCAAGTGTATTCCTTCAAAGGAGACAACAACGAAACGGCCTCGAATATGGATAGAGCAAGGGATCCCATGATAGCTAGGGAGATCATTGAAAGGTATTTAAGGGTTCCTAAGGAGGAGAAAAGCAAAAGAGCCCTTAATTTGAATGACATGTTTGATAAGGGTAAAAGAAGGACTAATCATCAAGAAGTTTCTAAACTAAAGCATAATAATAGTGATGCATTATTATTGACTAAATACCCTTGTTGGGATTCTTCCTTTGATAGGTTAAACCCTAATCAACTTTTGGAATTGCTTGTTCATTTAAATCAAAAGATTGAGTTTTTGAAGCAAAGGATCGATTTGATTAAGGGCTTTAAGGCTTATGATAGTCAATCGACGTCGTTGGCAATGTCATTAGTGCCTTATTTTGAGCCAACACCCATCTCTAGTAGTGTTATGGATCCTAGTGAAAATCATGCTTTTCATCAAATGGGGTACCCTAAATTTGAAGGGTTGATTAATCAATTTCCCTTTTATAATTTTCCTATTAGCAACAACAACAATAATAATCCTCAAGATTATTGCCACCAAGTTATGTCCATTAATCAAAATGTGTACCATGATCAAGTGGGTGCACCTAAAATAGATGATCATGGTGCTAGTAGTAGTAGCAGCAATAATATGGTTGTGTACAATAGAGGTAGTTATTGGACAGGGTAGCCCAATGATAATAGGGTCAGGGCCAAATTTATAGGGCTTTTAATGGACTGGGCTATTAATGGACAGGGCCCTTATTGGGTAGGGTCTATATAGGGCCAACATGTTTTTCCAATTTAGTTGATAAAGAAAATACACAATGTAAAAATAATTATATAGATTAATTTGTATTCATATGTATTTAATAATGGCTTTGTCCAATATTTATTTTAATTGATATTTTGTAGGCCCGCCCATTATCGACCCGCGACCCGCATTGGCCCGACCCTATATTGACCCTATAAAATGTGACCCTCTTTGACCCTGACCCGCAACCGACCCTGACCCGACCCGCCCAATAACCAGGTCTATTATACAATATGGATCCTATATACTATGATCAAAAGCCAGGAATCGTCGATAACGATGGGGCGATATCATATGGTGCTGGTTTGCCCACGGCTATGGCCTTGCATTCGCCTAATGTTTTCCTACCAAGGCATATGTTCTATAAGTAGGTATGTGGAGAGTTGTTAATATTTGCAGTGTTGCTTATAATAAGATTTCATCTGTTATAGAGATGAATGTTCTATGTGTTTTTTCCTAAGGGCATTAGGTTAATTGAGATTAGCAGCTCTATTTGAGATTTTTTTGAATAAATTTGGTCTGGATCTTATGAATGTCTTTGACATTTGAACATCACATGGTCACAACTTTTACGTTATCATTTTTGGTGCTTCTATTTTATTTATAGTTGATCACTTGATTGCATGTTTTAAGTTTTTTAATATCAGTAGATGTTTATACAAGACATCAAAGTTTATGATTTCTACCACATTCTTCCAAACATTCCTCACATATTGAAATAAAACTTTTTCAAGTTCCGCACATTAGATTATCAAGATAGACCGGATAATATATGAAACATTTCGTGTTACAACATATTAAAACAAATAGAAACTACCACTTTATTCCCCATTAGCAAAAAAGTGTCCCACTTCTCCTTTTTAATAGTAAAATATCTATATGGATCACAAATTCACTAGATCAATTACTTATCTACAAGATGTCCTCATTGAATTTCAAAAGTTTGATGACCCTGAAAAATGGATGATTGGTCTAAAAAAGAAGTAAAATCCTAAGGAATTGTGGACCAAGCAATGTACTCTTTTAATAATGTTCTACAATTGAAGTGGCTGATAAATAATTCACAACCAAACTTTAAATTTCATTGCAATCACAATCAAGCCCTCCTCAATGTGAGGGGAGCCTTAATTAATTAGTAGTTGATTAATAAAACAAAGCAGAAATTAATCCACTTTCATATATTGAATTAATCTATGTATAATAAGTCAATTGAGTATGTACATAAATTAAACTATATTGGTAGATGAAGTGCTAACTACTTACTTACTTAGCCAATATGATTATATCAATATTAAAAGGAAATCCAGATCTCAATCATGTACTATTATGTGCATTGTTTAAGTTATTTTAAGCTCCAATATCTTAATCTTCATGTAAAATAATTAATTGGATCATTACTTTGTTCCAAGTTCTTTCCCATATGCCAATATTAGCTTACTTAAGGAATCCCTTAATTAGTATTTTTTTTTAATAAAAAAAATTTAGTCATGAAGGTTGAACTCATTTTGTATTTAGCGTATGTCCTTAGTCATGATTTACGTACATACTTCTCTATGGTAAAAACATACCCGAAAAATAAAATCATATCAAGCATTCATTAAACTATTTATCGACAACACTCATTTACTTACACGTTAAACATTTTCAAAATAGACTAGAAAACGTGTTCGGATTTAAAATAATAAGATTATTGCCTATACTAACTTATACCATAGTTGTACATACTACATAGTGCTTGTGGACATATGGTAGCTGCCAATCAGCCATGCGCCCATGCGTAAATGTACAAATGTGAAATCATCGTTGTTAAAAAGACATGATTTTTGTCATTTTAATTGTCCTAATCTATTTTACTTTTTACCATGTGCAAAAGTATTTATTAATGTGAAGTAACTTCAATTAACCCCAAATCAAAAGGGGCACTTCTATGGTATAGGTAAACACTAAACAGGGAGATTTCTTGCAAAGCATTGATTTCAAGGTCATTGTCAAGAAGCTAGAAGAATTCAACTTACCATTTGCTTGGCAATGACAACATAATTTCAAAATCTAATCTCAAATTTCAATTTGTACGTGTCCTTTAAAAAGACAATACTGACACGGCAAACACCATCATTGAAAATATTACGAAGTAATGAAATAATACTATGACATATGAGCCGACACAACACGACATAAGACCATGAGCTTAGCCCTTCTCAGGGCTAGCACAATACAATCACCATAGGTGGCCATGCTATCTAAAGGGTCACGCTCACAGCAAGCGCATCACTATATCTCCTTGTGAAGGACTAATCTAAACCATCCGACCACGCCAAAATTCTAATTGGAATGAACCCTTAATTCATTCAGCTGCACTTAATTCAGTTCACAATTTATGCCTTAATAGAAAGCCATCCATTTTGATCCTTCACTTTCTACCATCCAAACTTAAAAGGCATCAACCCCATTTGGAGTAGTTTTCAACTGAAGAATATGCTTAGACCCCACCACAACAACATGCATATCAAACAACAAAATGGAAACTGTACAATAAGATATGCATAATCCAACCATTCTTTAGATTTATGCAAATTTGCTCACTTTCTTATTTATAACTAAATCAAGCCAACTTTCTCAAAGTCTTAAACTTGCAACTAGTTAACTAAATCAAGCAAGTTGCCCAATTTATACTAGGATCCCATGTAACAATTGTGGACACATAGGGTACATTTTCAAGTAATCCAAGGCTAAATACGCGTAATTTGCATATCACAGCAATAAATTACTCGGAGCTACTAAAAAGTAAAGCACCAAAACATAAGGGATAAAACAAAAGAACACGAGTTTATACAAAGCATATATAGTAACCATTAATGTAACCATACATATAATCTAACCTTAATTTATCTTATTACCAAAAGCAAAACAAAAGGTACTAGAATAGCATACAAATACGAGCTTCTCTAATCTCCTCAGCCTCTTCCAGGCGGGATCATCCCTTCATCACCATCATCGTCGTCGTCATCATCGTCTTCGTCTTCCCACAAAACATAGGAGACATAACATCACATTACGTAGCATAACATAACATAACATAACATAAGCACCCTAAATTACATAGTCAGACCATTGAGTTATATGAGAAGTATGATCCATAGTTAAACTAGGAATCTTATCAAGTCTAAATGGATTTTCTTTACCACCAATTAATCTTGCAGGATTACCAACAGCAGTAGTTCTTGCTGGAACCTCCTTTAAAACTACAGAACCTGCTCCAATTTTTGCACCATCACCAATCTTAACATTCCCTAACACACAAGTCCCTGCACCAATCAACACCCCATCTCCGATTTTCGGGTGCCGGTCACCGCACGTCTTGCCCGTGCCACCTAGAGTAACCCCGTGCAAAATCGAAACATTGTTTCCAATCACAGCTGTTTCACCAATGACCACTCCAGTAGCATGATCAAACAGAATTCCATGACCAATTTTCGCTCCTGGATGTATATCAACCGCGAAAACCTCCGAAACTCGATTTTGTATTAGCAATGCAAGGATTTTTCTACCTTGTGTCCATAATTTATGGGCAATTCGGTGTGCTTGACATGCTAAAAATCCCTTGAAATTCAAGAAACATTGAACATAGCTTATACAAGCAGGGTCTCTTTCACGAACAGCTCGTAAATCTGCCTTAACATATTCCATGATTTCCTTACTTTCAACAAGAACACCAACAAATAAATCAAAAAGGGTGTTTGAATTTAAGCTTGAAAAGCTCAATTTCGCTGCTAAATGATTAGCCAAAGCTTTTTCAAAGCATTTATGAGATAAAATCGAATTGTAATAGAAATTTGACAAAATGGGTTCTTGCTCAACATCAGATTTTGCTTCTTCCACCATTTTTGACCATAAATCATCATCTTCTTCTTTTTCAGAATCTTCGATGAATTCTTTCGAATTAGTCGATTCCCGACTAATCTGTGAAATGGGTGCGCAGGAAACAAGATCAGAAAAAGTGGGTCGGCAGTAATTTAAGTATCTATAACGATATTGATCAGTTTGAGATCGATCGGAATCGCAATTGTTTGAAGGCTCTGCTCTAGATGTATGAACACAAGTAGCCATAATTTTTGTGGGCGGTGATGAAATTGAAATGGGTATTTTGAAATTAGGGTTAGGGTAATTGAAAATTGAGATTGAATGGTGAGAATTGAGGAGAGAGAAAGTGGATGATTGATGAAATGAAGGTGAGAGTGAAGGTCGGCTATGGTTATTATGAGTATATATAATACCCAAGAATTTTGAAGAAATTGAGAATTTTTGGGATAAATTTATTAGGGAATTAGAGGAGTAAACTAATACTAGGCTCATGTCACTGATTTTGTCACTCTTTCTTGCTTAAAAAAATGGGTTTCTTTTTTTTTTTTTTTAATAATTTTTGTATTACTTGTATTTTGAGAGAGGGTTTCTATGTTGGTGAGGTTGTTTGTTTGTTTATTTTTTGCTAAATTAAAGGGTTTCTTCTATATATATATATATATATATATATATATATATATATATATATATATATATATATATATATATATATATATTATTTTTTTTTTTAAAAAAAAAGGGGTTTCTTGAACCATGTTGTTAGTCATAGTTAGTGGGTATTAGGGTATAAGCTATGTTTGAAAAAGTCAATTGCAATTAGGGATACTAAGACTGGTGTTTCGTGTTGGTTTTACGAGATTAAAATTATGTTATCAAATAATGTGAGAATTCTTGCACAATTCATATTTGTAGTAACAGGTTTCTCAATGCATAATTTCAGTATTTTATTTTTCAAAATATTTTCACATATTAATATTAAATACATATTCATAGTCAAAGTTATAAGTGTGAAATAAAATCACAATATTACAAATTTTATATACAAAGAAGGCACATTTGCTCATGTGCATTAGCATGAAAATTATGGAGTACAAAATTAAGGGTCGGTTCACATTTACTGAACTGAGCTGAGCTGAGCTGAAATGAATTGAACTGGACTAAACTGAGGGCCTGTTCACATTTACTAAACTGAGCTGAACTGAACTGAACTGAACTGATTGGAGCTGAACTGAACTGAATTGAACTGAACTGAATTGAACTGATTGGAACTGAACTAAACTGAATTGAGCTGAAATGAATATTTTATGTGAGAGGGAAATTAAGAGCTGAACTGAACTGAACTGATTGGAACTGAACTGAACTGATTAGAGCTGAACTGAACTGAACTGAACTGAAATTAAGTAAATGTAAACAGGCCCTGAGTTGAGTTGGGCTGAACTAAAATGTTTATGAAAGAAGGAAATTAGGAATTGAACTGAACTGAAATTTTGCTGAAGTAAACAGGCCCTAAGTTGCCTAAAATAAAATTATCAAAGAGGATAAACATTTTCAATATAATGAAACTATTCTAGCTACTACATAATTAAGGATACATTAATTATCTTACATTACTGTTTCCTAATTATCTTACATTACTGTTTCCTGATTTACTAAATTGTCTAAATATGTTATTGAACTACTAGGGAAAGCAATGTGTTTAGAATTATTTTGATGAATTAATGAATTGGTTTCCTTTTGAAATGGATAAGATTTGAGATTCATTTAATTTTGTTCCAAAGTTATTTGCACTGAGTTTTATGAGGTGAAGAAATCTAATGTTTGAAAATCAATCAAATGAAATACATTGTTCCAAAAGCTATTAATCATGAGATGCATGTATGTAATCCTTATTAACTAGGGGCTAATCTGATTTACTGAACTGAGCTGAATTAATTTGAATATTTAATGAGAGAATGAAATTAGGAACTGAACTGAATCGAACTGAAAATAAGCTGAAGAGAACATGCCCTTAGTCAATACTTCGTACTTTTAAATAGTCAAATGGATCGGTTGATCAAAGATCAAAACTTGTAATACATGTTATAATTATTTTACCAATAAACACGATGTACTACATAATAACAAGTAATCTCAAATACCTTCCATATACTACATTGAGTTTCATATTATTTGTATATCACATAGGATAGTGTGGTTTAGTAAAATTATATCTCTTAATTTCAAAATACATCATACAGCTAGTGGATAATACATAAATCATATCCTCGTATAGTGTTAGACAGATTCATGGGTCAGATTTTAAGGTATTTATTATAAAACTAATATGTAAACATCAATATTTCAATATATATATTATGCATGACTTAGTAAAAAATATAATTAACTTTTATAAATAATTATCGCTTAACGAATCTATGACTAATTTTTGTAATAGTGGGAATTTATGAGTAATATTTGAAACATTATCCATGAATTTCAAAGCACAACCAACAAAAAACAACATACAAATGAAAAAAGTTTAGAAAAGTAATAAATTATTGAAAGTCTTGAAAGTAATACTTGTGAAGTTAATTAGTACGGAGTAAGTAGGAAAGTCTTCTTGAAAGTGTGTCTTTCAAGTTGCACTCTAAATTATTTGCTTAATTGATACGAGTATATAAAAAGTGAGTGTCAGATAATATAAACTCCTTGATTAGAGTGATTTCCATTAATCAATATTTATAGGGTTACAATGAGAAACCTAATCATATTAGGTAACTATAAGATATGTACAGATATCAAAGATAATCTTATACAAAATATATCCTAAACCTAGGATGAGAATATTCTATGGATATTCTCTATCACACCCCCGCAGTCAGAGGGGGAGAAAATCGGATGCTCAGACTGGATCTGAATCACGCATCGGACGGTAAGGATAGTATGATAACCCATGATCAAAAGAGAAGTAGTAGACATGTGTCGGTGATGACAATGATGAGAAGCAACAGCCACGACCTACGTAGAGTAGAGATAAGCACTGCTAAGCCGGAGGAGAAGGAGAAGAGCCGCACACAGACTTGGGCTAAGTTGCAGATCCATAGAAGAAGAAGCTAAGGAATCAAACCATCATCGGGATAAGACACTACACTACTACGTGAAATCACAGTTGAATAAAAACAAATAAAATAGCGCAAAAAAAAAGATTAAATTCCACCGCTTGAAATTAATCTCAAAAGAGAAACCCAGGTAGCAAGAATCAATACTCCACAAAGATTCCAAGTGCTGCAACAATAAGAGGAGCCAACTTGATAGCAAAAGAGATGTGCAAAAGTAGTTGACCTTATTCTGATATACCACCACCAAAACAAAATCTATGTGATTATGTGTAGAAAAACCAATGGGGCAATGTAAGAATCATTGTTGGTCATGAGGAGGTGGAAATAGAGTGCGGCACATGGAGAAGGTTGGCAGATGTGGTTACTTCCAGTAGTGGGAGGCGGTAGTGTATGCGATTGCCACCAATGATGGAGGCGGCTTTCGCGGTTGCTACTGTCGGTGGGAGGCGCAAGGTTACATAAAGATTCTAAAAAAAAACTTTGAGAAAAGGAAAAAAAAATCTATATGTGTGTGTTTGCGGAAGCATAAAAAATTTGTGTATATCCCGCCGGTGGGTTTAATTTTCCAACCCACCGGCAGGGTGAAAATTTTTATATATGATCCCAAGATCTCACCTAAGCTGTGATACCATGTCAGATAATATAAACTCCTTAATCAGAGTGATTTCCATTGATCAATATTTATAGGGTTACAATGAGAAACCTAATCATATTAGGTAACTATAAGATATGTACAGATATCTAAGATAATCTTATACAAAATATATCCTAAACCTAAGATGAGAATATTTTATGGATATTCTCTATCACACCCCCGCAGTCGGAGAGGGAGAAAATCGGATGCTCAGACTGGATCTGAATCACGCATCAAGCGGTAAGGATAGTATGGTAACCCATGATCAAAAGAGAAGTAGTAGACATGTGCCAGTGATGACAATGATGAGAAGCAACAGCCACGACCTACATAGAGTAGAAATAAGCACTGCTAGGCCGGAGGAGAAGGAGAAGAGCTAGGCCGGAGGAGAAGGAGAAGAGCCGAACACAGACTTGGGCTAAGTTGCAGATCCAGAGAAGAAGAAGCTAAGGGATCAAACCATTATCGGGAAGAAGACACTACACTACTACGTGAAATCACAGTTGAATAAAAACAAATAAAATAGCGCAAGAAAAGATTAAATTTCACCGCTTGAAATTAATCTCAAAAGAGAAACCCAGGTAGCAAGAATCAATACTCCACAAAGATTCCAAGTGCTGCAACAATAAGAGGAGCCAACTTGATAGCAAAAGAGATGTGCAAAAGTAGTTGACCTTATTCTGATATACCACCACCAAAACAAAATCTATGTGATTATGTGTAGAAAAACCAATGGGGCAATGTAAGAATCATTGTTGGTCATGAGGAGGTGGAAATAGAGTGCGGCACATGAAGAAGGTTGGCAGATGTGGTTACTGCCAGTAGTGGGAGGCGGTAGTGTATGCGATTGCCACCAATGATGGAGGCGGCTTTCGCGGTTGCTACTGTCGGTGGGAGGCGCAAGGTTACATAAAGATTTTAAAAAAAAAACTTTGAGAAAAGGAAAAAAAAATCTATATGTGTGTTTGCGGAAGCATAAAAAATTTGTGTATATCCCGCCGGTGGGTTTAATTTTCCAACCCACCGGCAGGGTGAGAATTTTTATATATGATCCCAAGATCTCACCTAAGCTGTGATACCATGTCAGATAATATAAACTCCTTGATTAGAGTGATTTCCATTGATCAATATTTATAGGGTTACAATGAGAAACCTAATCATATTAGGTAACTATAAGATATGTACAGATATCAAAGATAATCTTATACAAAATATATCCTAAACCTAGGATGAGAATATTCTATGGATATTCTCTATCAGTGAGCTTGCATCATTTTTTGCATTATATGTCGACAACCTTCAAGTCTCCTCTATGAAACCTCAAACTGATCATGATAATTACATTTTTCTTATTAAATACGAATACAAGTCTTTCTCAACTTTAAAATAACCAAAGCTCTTTAAATAATGTGAAGTCTTGAATTCTCATGCATATGAATTTGTAAATATGAATAAAATAGCTTTTGTAATTTAATGTATATTCCAACTTGTTTCTTCACTAGGTTATCAAGTACTTCGTATATATAATTATACTCCGTGAATGTTTAGCTGATAAAGGTTTTACGTTACACATTAAAGCTGATTTTTAACCACGGAAAATATAACAAGTGCCTCAGAAATTTTGTTTAGTATATTTGATTTTCACTAAAAAAATCAGTTTAACTAAAAAAATACGAGTAATAAAAAAAGTGGAGTCGCCGCAGCCTTCCGCGGATAAAATGGACAGATCGGACGGTTAAAAGTCCTCGATGAAAAACCTTAACAAGATAATGTGAAGTGAGTTTGTTTGAATCTAATTCTTTGTCATTTTTCTTTCCACTTGTTGTTGGCGACACGTGCATTCCCTACTAACACGTGATCTTCACGGAATTGAGTTCTATCACTAATTTATGGGTTTACCTGTCAGATAGTTTCATACGGATGATGCATATATATGTACTTACTACTTGTTGATTTTTTCTCCACATAAGCTAAATGACTTAACAGTGATTACTCAAATCTTAATTTCTCCAACTATTTGATTGGTTTCAATAATATAATACACAATTTTTAAATCATACAAGTATGTTTAACGGTTTAAAATCAGTGGCGGATTTTGAACCAAAAAGTAGAAGGTGTTTAAAGTTTGATTTCCTAACTTTGATGTTCAAAATAATTATACTTAATCATTATGCCACAATTTTCTATACTCAGTTAATGGGCATCATAGTATATTACTTATAACCAATTAGTTAGGAAAGATTTAGGGGTCTAGAAACCAACTCGCCCCAATTAAGGGCCTGTTCTCATACGTTGAAATTCAGTTCAGTTGTTTAGTTCAGTTCAGTTTAGTTCAGCTCCCAATTTCCATTTCCTTCTATTATAAAATATTCATTTCAGTTCAGTTCAGCTCAGTTCAATTCAACTCAGTTCAATTCAGTTCAGTTCAATTCAGCTGAGTTCAGTCAATGAGAACAGGCCCTAAGATTGGCCTAGCTCTATGTAAGATAAACATTGTACCCTCCTTTGACTCTGATCACGTAGCATTGAGCCATTATTGAATGTTTACAATTATAATTAGAGCAATAAAGCATATGTTGAACATGTTTAATTATTCTTGCTTGGTGTGAAAAGAGCTTTGGTCTTGGTAAAGAGATGATTTAGTAAGTCTATTGACTCCGTAAAATATGAAGTTTATTATGCACAGACGTACAGGTCATTTGGTTGTGAGTAAAGATGGGCATGGGCCGTGCCGGCACAGCCCAGATTGGCACGGTCGCCGGCACGGCGGCCCACCTGTGGGCCGTGCCGTGAACAAAAATTTGGGAATCGGCACGGGCACGGCACGAGGCACGGTGGCCGGCCCGTGGGTTGGCACGCCGGCACGACACGTGGCACGGCCTGGCACGGCACGAGTAATTTAATTTTTATTATATGTATTGCTGTTTTTTGCTAAATTAATAAAATTATTTATATAAACTTAAACATAATTAGATAAATAATTTATATAACCTTAATTAAAATAAAGTTGTTCAAAACAAAATAATTAACATTAACATAAACATAAATTAATAACATCATTTATATAAAATTAAGATGTACTTAAAAATATTTATATATCGTTTTTTATTGACATTCATTTTTGTAGAAAATAAAAAAAAAAAAAAAAAAAAGTGGCATGGTTTGGCCCGCGGCCCGGCACGGCACGGCCCGCCAGGCACGTGGGCCGTGCCGTGCCGTGGGCTGGGTGTGCCAAATTTAGGCACGGCACGGCCAGGCACGTCCCGTTGCCCATCTTTAGTTGTGAGATTCTACCCAAATGACAACTTTATCCTAATATTACTGGATTTTGTAATTTTAACACTTACATTCCGTCCAATATGTGCTCAAACGTTCAACTAAAATAAGTCAATCAGTTTTCAACGAAATCTCAAAAATAAACTAATCTACAAGTTGTCAATGAATCGTGAAGATCCCATTTACTTTAATGTATTGGCACTTTTAGTCATAACGTACTATTCTTACGATAAATTTGGATTGAATTAACACTTCGGATCGGATCGGGTCAAGTCTAACAAGCCCACATCCTACTAATCTAATGAGTTGCCGCAAATTGTGCAATAATTGGATTCCCCTGAGTTATATCGACTGACCAGCAACAATAATAAAATGAGAAAGGTAGTTACGTATGAGGTGACGTGGTGATGAAACACTTGCACAAAAATAGGTCTAATGGTCAAGAATAGACACCGTAGAGTATCTTGAAGGAATATTACCCGATTTTCAAATTCCCCACCAAAAGGTATTTATTGTTAGTTGTTGAGGCCATAACTGATCCCGTGAAAAGAAATGGAGTCACGGCCTCTTGGCGGAAACTGATTTTTGACACATCCTTAATTAATTTTAGCATATCTTTATATAAGAACACAATTTTCTATACTCTTCTCACATAAAAATGTGTCAAAATTAATTAAGGGTGTGTCAAAATCATTTTTCCCTCTTGGCTCGTCTTCTGTCAGATGATTTATCAAATGTTCGCAATTTTTGGTCAATTTAATTAACTTTTACATTTTTTTGGGACATTATTGTAAAAAAGAAAAAAAAAAAGAAAAAAGAAAAGGCTAATGCATTTTGTGTCAAGATTCATGTATTGATTATGTACAAATATAAGCTTTTACAACTATTTAAATAAAAAGTCATACGGAGTACATACTAGTATATATACTAATACTACATAGGAGCTTTGATCAAAATATTTTATGCAACTTTATAGTGTTGATGAAGACTGAAGAGAGTCAAACATATGACTATGTAACCTTTTTCCCTTTTCCTTCTAATAATCCCAAGTCAATCATACATCAATTAAGTTCATAGTATCATGACTATCATCATTGTAGCATAATTTAATTAGTGGGCTGCTTTAATAAAGTAAACAGCAATTAGAGCTAATCTATTTCTTAAGTACGTTTTAGGTAAGTTGTCTTCAATTTGCTTCCTTCCTATTTCAATACTTCTTGAATAAATGAATATAGCATTCTACCTAGTTACAAATTGAGTTTCACTCTTAGAAATGAGCATTAAGGGCCTATTCACTTCAACTTAATTTCAGTTTAGTGCAATTCAGCTCCAATTAGTTCAGTTCAATTCAGTTCTTAATTTCCTTCTCTCATGAAATATTCATTTTAGCTCTATTAGCTCAGCTCTAATCAGTTCAGTTCAATTCAGTATAGCTCCAATCAGTTCAATTTAGTTCTATAAATGTGAACATGCCCTAACTAATAACCTCACCTAACCATTAGGATTGATAACAACAATAAGGGTACATATTACAAAATACAAACTAGGACAGTAATCTATTTGTTTTCTTATAAGAGGTAGATTATGTGGAGATTTTTAATCAAGTTTGTTTTTAAGTAGGTGATGCATGACATAAAGGAAAGGGAGAATAAAGCTTAAAAAAGAAAGGTAGAATCCTCTCATACCTATCAAACAAAAGGTACTTACGTCTTGTTCTAAAAAAAACCGTATTCAGCTTTTAAGATCATTATATTATATACTTCATAAATAATTGCAAATATATAACCGATGAACACATATTGACTTGAAAATAAATATTATCATTGTCAGTTTTTTATTTTATCTTCATTATTACATCATACAATATACATGTATATTATATGACATAGAATTCTAAGCTTCAGACAAATACTTCGTACTCCGTGTTAATTAAGAACGGAAAATCGACGTATTAGGTCCAGTTATTTTCTAGTCAAAACAAGAGTGCACCCTTCTCTTTTGATAGGCAACAAACAAGATGTACATGAACATAAATGATGCATCTTTATTAATAATAATGGGACATATGCACATATCACTATCAATCTCACTTCACCGCAAATGCCTAAACGAATATTGACCTCTTATAAATATTTTGATGCAACACCTTGATTTAATTTGTATGTGGAGTCTAGTGATTGCCCATTCATGGACCTAAGGAGCCAATGTATCTAATTCTATGGAATCTTCTTAAGATACGCAACAAATAGTTGTGCAACTTAAAATTCTTCTCAATTGAAAGGAAATTTAGTGTTTTCTTTTGATTATTTTTTGGGTAACTTTCATAAAAAGGGAACTAATGATAGATAATTTGATGTGGTTGCTTTTTTATATTCATTGGCACTTTTGATGATTTTGCTCCACTCTTTTGGAGTTTGTGGTCGCCGCATTTGATTTTTTTGTGTGACATATAGATTAACGGTTGATTTTTATATGAGAGATTCTTTATAAAGTAGGATTAGTTAACTCAATGATTGTGAAGTAATTTGGGATTATAGGAGAGCAAATTAAATCTTACTTGAAATTGTCTTAATTTGATCATTTTAATTTTCGAAGCATCTGAATTTATACCTCGAAAAATATAAGAAGTCACTTAAAAATCTTACAGTACGAGTTATTACATTCGATAGGAATAAAGTAATGTCAAACCTAACAAGGCTAGCATGAAACATTACCGGGGACTCAAATAGCATTTCACCAAATCCATCTCCCCCTTGTTTGATTGAGTAGTTTATTGTTACTTTATATTTATTGGGTATCGACTTCCCCATCTTCAATAAGTTGAATGCCATGCTTTTTTTATTTTTTTAATTTATTTTCTATGTTTGACTAGTGTAGTTTTTGTTGATAGGATATTGACTAGTGTTTTGCCATATGGAGTAATAGTTTATCTTGTTAAGACTTTAGTTAGTTAAGTTTAATTTTTCATGATCCAAACATATACGAAGTATATTGTAAGGATGACATAAAAGTTCTTCCTTTAATTAATTTAGAAATAGTTTTTGTTGAAAATTTATTCTTCTTTAAGGAGAAGAAGAAGAAGAAGAAAACAATAAAATATTACGTGTTCTTCATTATGTGTAACACCACCAAACCAAGAATGCATATTTCAATTACTCATTCAACTTCTTTAACTTTGTTATTCTAAATTTATATTTGGGTGTTTAGAGAGTCACAAGGGCGGAGATGATGAGAATCGATTCCAAAATCTCTTAAAATTGGAAGGAGAATTCTAACCACTTGAGCAGTTGAGCTATCTCTCACTCTCACTTTCTTCTTCTAAATGAGACATTGAAACACTATATGTCCCAATAGTATATTGAAATCTAAGTACATACTACTTACTACTTACTTTAGTGGACCTTTGGGCTGAAGAAAGGCTTCTTATCAAAGCAGACTTTCTTGGACTCTGCTCTATATTTTATCCAGGCTAATACTCTGGTCCAATAACACTGATACTAAATTGAATAGCACTATATGAGCTTGATTTGGGCCAGAAAAAATATCCATTATCCTGAGACGAATGATGTAGGAATTTATCAATCTAATTTTTTTGAAACAATATGTCAATCGACTCAATCCATTTAAAAAATTGTTTTATACGAAGTACTAAACATAGTTGGTCCAACATTACAAATGGATTTTCTCAAAAAAATAAATAAATTATAGAACATGGTTGACCAAAATGATCATAGGACGAGCCAAACCGCGTTTATAATAAAAGAAAAAAAAAACCAAGGTAAATTGTTGACCGCTGGGGTGAATTTTGAGCTAAATAGCTTTAAAACTTGTGAGTTGAATTAAGTCAATCGTTTCGAACATAAATTGTTTTGGGCACCCATAGTCGGATGCTCATGTTAGTCATGTAGATTGATAAGTGGGAAGTTTGATGGGCTCAATCAATCTAAGAAAAGTTGAATCTTTGATTGTAATCAAACTTGAATCAGCTTAAATCAAATTCAAATAATACAAGTATGAATTTAACTCAATTTGACCCTTTTACGATAGGTTGTACTAATATTAAGCTTATAATTCTGTTTGGTAACCAAGACTTAACCTTGAAATCAAACCCGACCAACTTATCCACTAGGCACTAGTCTTGACCCAAATAGAAAAGCCATATTACTCGATCCGAGTCGAGGATGGATCTGGGTTGAGCTGACCCGACCGAATGGCGATCTCTAAAAATTTTTAGGAGATGATCATCATCATCTAAATTTTTCATATCGTCGGTCAAATTAATGCTTTAAAAAAAAGATTCCAAAAAAAAAAAAATCCTCTTTTATGACCCTTTCCAAATTCTTCTCTCTCCTCAGCTAAAGGTACATTTTCATGACATGTCTCAAATTCCTTCATTTCTGCAACTCTCATCACTCAAATCACCATTTCCATGGCTTACCTAAGACCCATCTGCTGCTGCTCCTCCATTCTCACTTATCATGCTTTTCTCTCTCTTCACTCACTCACCCACTTCCAATTTTTGATTACAACCATTAAAAGATTACATTTTTAATCCCTTTTTCTTTGAGCTACAGTTCTAATTTGCCCCATATTATGAATATTTTTTCAATTTGAGCTTCTAAAGACCCAGTTTATCATGTTTAATTGCAAAAAAGAGTTTGCCCATCTCATTTTCTTGATGATTTGTAGCTGAAAATGATGTCAAAATCAAGTCTTTAGCATTTATGAGGGGATTTTTACTGGGTGCCCACCTTATATTCTTGTGATCTGACTGTAATTCTCTTGATCTCTTTGTTGTTGTTGAATCTATATGCATTTGGGAGGAAAACCCATGATTTTAATTTTTTGTGTTAATTCACTTTCAGCTGGGATTTTATTGTGGTTTTTAGGGTTTAACATTGGTGGGTTTCTGGTTTAATTTGGGAAAATACCCCCCATTTGTTGTAGTAATAGTTACATGTTGTTGTATTATTTAGCTGATTGGAAAGATAAATTATTTGGGTTGGATAGTGTAGATTTTTGCCCCTGAGAGGTGTAATTAGGGTTTGTGTAAGTAATTTGATTGATATTGTGAGTTATTTTGGGCAAATGGCGGAAAACGGTGTAACTTTTGTGGAATGGAGGGAAGAATTTGTGTCTCAGGAGAGAGGAAGCAGGATTGTTCATTATATATTGAAAGATTACTGTGGGAAATCTATACTTGCTGTGGTTGGCACTGAGAGGAGTCTTAGGCACATGGTTTATGTTGTTGCTGAGGAGTTTTTGGGCTATTCCGGCACTGATAATCCTGTGCAAGCTGGGTTTAAATGGAGATCAAGAAGGGAGGTGGTTGACTGGCTTACATCCCTGCTGGCCAAGCAGCAACAAGCAGGTGATCCATTCGCGCTTTTACCTTGATTTTATGTTTGTGATGTATGCATTATGTTGTTGATGATAGGCTTGTGAATATTTGATAGTTAGATAGTGCTGGTTGTGGTTATTATAAACTTAATTGCTTTGATCATCTAGAGGGAGAGAGAGAATGGATAAATGAAAGTTTCAGTGTTTTAAAGATGAAAGATATGAGGTTTACCTTGTTTCAATGGTGTTGTTCTATAGATTTGGATATGTCGAATCTTGATGTTTCATGATTGCTTTGATCTTCATGTGGTTGTAGTGTGGTTGCCTTGTCTTTGTGTAATCCGTTTCAAACAAGGATGCTATGGTATGGTCTATGGTGGCATTTGAATAATATTGTAACTCGGTGCTTTTCCTACTTTTTAGTTTGGGTATTTGATGTTACCTATCCAACCTATTATTGATATAATCATCCTGATCACTTTCCCTTTTAGAAAAAAGATCAATGCAACAATAGAAGAATATTTATTTATCTGAAGTTTGCACCTAATTAAATAATGGATTATAATCTTATTCAACGAGCAGAGAAAATAAGGTTGTGTTTCTTTTTTTCTTGATAAGTATGATGAAGTCCAGTCCTTTTCCCTTAATGTCTCTTGCACATATTAATTAAAATTAAGTGTATTCATACATTATAATATTTGGTTTGATATGAACCTGGCAACTTATGGGCTGATTTTTAAGGCTCTATCATGCAAGACAGGAATCTACAGGTTCAAATGATTTTCTCATGGTTTAGGTTGTAGATGTAGCATATGGTCTTTAATCTATTACATTACATGGCTACATTGCACATACCCTAGAGACCTGGAGTGTTCCCTGCTATAGCAGTCGAGACCCTCATAGAACATTAGCTTTTCTGCAATATGCTCACTTTTAGCTTTCAGTAACTGTCAATGATGAATTATGAACAGATACTTATCTTGTACTTCTGATCATGACAGATTCTCCAAGTGGTGATTCAACCCATTCTTTAGGATCTTCTGAGCTATTAAGTGCTCAATATTTCACTACAGACAAAATGGTAAATCCATGAGCCTTTGTAACAGTTTCTTTTTAACACCAATTTACTGATTCTTATATCTGGAATTATTTCAGGATCGTCGGGTTAAAAACTTGAAGCAATCCTACTCAGATGTTGTGTGGATAGGTGCTGCATGGACTTGTGGAAAGCAGCTAAAACACTACCCAGCATTTTGCAGGAATGGCACTACAATAGCAGTAAGTATTTGTTGTTTTCTATAAAGTCCAATATGTTATATCATGAGAATTAGATTATTTAATGTTCATTGGTTCCCCCACCCCCACCCAAGTTTGCTATTCCTATAAGATATGGAATGTTGGGGACTTAACCCAATCACAATCAACGTTGAAACCAAGTAATCAAGAATAAATTCAAGATCTAGAGTGAACTCCTATCTTATGGGAACCTTTGTAAGATGTATAAAAACTTCATGTAAAAGCTTTTGTTTGGATTGAAGGAAATGGAGGGATGAAGTATCTTTCATTAGTATGACAAATGAGGAAGGAAGAGAATTGGAGGGGAGAGAAATGAAGGGATTAAATTGTAAGAAATTGATCTCTCCAACAATGGAGAGATTTGGAAGGAAAAATCATCATTTTCCCCTCCCCTCCACCCCCCCCTCCCCTTTTCATTCGCCTTTCTATATCCAAACACACTCTAAAGGTGGTTGCTATTCCCTATGGTCAATGAGTGCAAAGATAATAGATCCCCCGGCTCTTACAATCTCAATGGTACTTTGGATATGTTTAGTACCCTGTTAGAAACCCTAATCTCGCGGAGTCGCGGAAAAGAGAGAAAACAGCTCTCTTTCACTTCACACCATATAAAAGTGTTCAAATGGGAGTGGGTATTAACATGGGAAAAAAACTTAAGGATAAGGTAGCAGATTATTTACATTATTACATGTCATATGTTGTGCGTGGACCAACTTTAGCAGCAGTATCTATAGCATGTCATGATTTTGCCTATATTCATGGTGATCCATGATGATTTTTGGAAATGGTAGAGGTTGAACCCCTGCATTCATCAATGCAGCTTATGCTGTCTGCCCAGTGCACAGCCAATATGCATTTGACTCCTCTGACCCTTGCTGAATTTTCCTTCTTTACTCCTACTTCATCTGTGTTTTCAAATCTATATTAAGAATTATGATGACCACCAAGAGACTATCTAGAAAACTAGTATGCATGTCATACACGACTCTATGCCTCAAAAGGTATTAAACTACTGAAATAACCTTTTAAGGAACTACATAACCGATAACACTCATAACAGTGTTATACTAGGTTCACGAGAGAATAGTTAGCCTTGTCGAATATTAAGAAAAAAATTTAGTTCCATGTAATGACTAGTTACATGCAATCATGCAAGGGTCATGGGTTCACTTTTTCATGGTTTTTGTACATGAAAGTAACCTTTTCAGTCATTAGGGTTATTTTGATTGTAATCTAATGGGTTCCACTTTGCTGCTATTCAGGTTCAAGCATTTGTATTTGTGATGGCTAAAGAGGGAAATCGTTATATTGCTTATCTAGAGGATATGTACGAAGATAAGAAGGGGATGAAGAAAGTTAAAGTCAGATGGTTTCATCACAGTCAAGAAGTGAAGGGTATAGTTCGTATACGGAATGCTCACCCGAAGGAAGTTTATATTACACCTTACACCCAGGTGATAAGTGTTGAGTGTGTTGATGGTCCTGCTATAGTCTTAACCCGTGAGCATTTTGACAAATGCTTAGAGGGCCTTCCAGATGGTTTGCTGGGAAAGCTACATCTTTGTTGTCGTCAGTTTAGAAGTAACAAAATTAAACCATTTGATCTTAGGAAATTGCGGGGTTATAATAATCAGCCTATTATTTCTTGTTTAGAGTCTGATTCCTTTCTGAATTCTGACTCTGTATGCCGTGGGGTGATTGGGAATAAAGTTAATAATGTAGCAAAAGGGACTAAGAGAACTAGGAATTATGGGGACAGAGAAAGCTCTTTGACAACTCATGGTGCAGAAGGCTTTGAAAGGAAGAAATTTATGCGTGGACCATTTTCTAAGAATGGTAACACTGATGCTTGCGATAAGAGGTTGTTTCCTTTAAAGAATGGAGAACTCCAGCGGTCACACATCCAGTTTTTTAAGGTAGATGACAAAATAGAGCTATTGTGCCAGGACAGTGGCATTCGAGGCTGTTGGTTTAGATGTACTGTCTTGGAGATATCTCGAAAGCAGATGAAGCTCCTATATAGGGATCTGGAGGACCAAGATGGATGTGGAAACCTTGAGGTACTCAATTAATGTCTTTTGCATTTGATTGATAATGGGTTGCTTAGTGACTGGAATGACATTTAATGATTTTCTCCTTGAAGGTCGTTGTTTCTGGCGCTTATAAGATTCAAATGGCTAATTAGTTCTGTAGGAAATATTAACCCCTGTTTGGAGCACTTGGCTAAAGTTTGAGTTAGATTAAAATTTAATTAAATTTGGTGGTGTCTTATACTCTATTGCAATGTAATGGTCTTAGTGCTATGCAAACAAACTACTCCATGGCTATCATAAAATCAATTTGCCAGTTGCGTGTTACATTCCTTTCATTTGATTTGTTCTTCCTTTTACATCACTTGCAATGCATTTTTGTTTTGATTGTGAGATTCTCTTGGTTGGGAGATCTCTTTTCTTTTCTGGTAACTAGTGAATTTCTGAAAAGCATAGCATCATTATGTGATGATTGTGATCTAGAGATGAAAATTTACTTGTGTAACTGCTTCAATGGTCTTTCAAAAAAAAAAAAAAAACTGCTTCAATGGGCTGCTGGATTAAAAAATATATTTTGAGTGAGCTTTAGCAACAAGACCGTGACTTCATAGAGTACTATAACTATTCTTTGATTGTTGAAGTTCATATTGCCCTTTTGAAGTCCTTACATGATGAAGTAATAGCAGTAGCTTACTTATTCCAGGACTAATTAGTGGCATTTGCTAATATGTCCAACTTTGTTATTATTTCTTTCCCTCTCACATCCCTAACTTTTTAATAAAATACTAACTCCACTATGTTTTCTTATAATTTTTAATACCCCAACTACCCCACTTACATCTTTTTATATTAAAGTCAATTACTTCACTTATAACTATGTGCTGGTCAAAGTGTAACACTTAAAAAATCGGAGGGAGTATAGTTTTTGTGTAATGTGTTACTGTTGGTTGGTTCTTTACTTTGTCTGAGGATACAACTAATATATGTCGATGTTGTTGATTTATGCTGTTTGATAAATTTCAGGAATGGGTTCCAGCTTTTAGAATGGCTGCACCAGATAAGCTTGGCATGCGATGTCCTGGACGACCTACAATAAGGCCTTGTCCTCCCATCAGCGACGCTGTAGATGTTGAATTTGGAATTGGAGCTCCTGTGGATGCATGGTGGAGTGATGGTTGGTGGGAAGGTGTTGTAACTGTAGTTAACAGTGCCAGAGATGATAAAGTACAGGTTTATGTTCCAGGTACTAGCCGTCCCTTTTTCTCCCCCTTTAGTCATCAGGCATTAAGTTTATCAGTTTATGTGCCTATTATATGTTTTCTAATGCTACTTTTTTTATCTTATCAGGTGAGAACAAGTATTTAGATGTACCTAGAAAGGATCTAAGAGTTTCCCGAGATTGGTTGGGTGGAGAATGGTTTGATGTTAAGGCGAATCCTAATATACTTTCAGATATTAATGCTGAAACTACACAACCTATAATCTCAATCCTCGGGAAGGAAAATGCTGATGATGATTCTGCCCTCAAAATTAAAGACGATGAAAATGAGGATAACTTAGTTGACTTGCCTGCTCCAGCCTCTTCTGTTGGTCATGCTGAACAAATTTCCTCTTCAGACAAAGATGATCATAATGTTGGTCACCATGTCAATGACAAAAATGATGATGTCAGCTTGCAAGACCATGTCAATGACAAAAGTGATGATATCAGCTTGCAAGACCAAGTCAATGACAAAAGTGATGATGTCAGCTTGCAAGATTTTGTCAATGACAAGAGTGATGATGTCAGCTTGCAAGATTTGTGCTGTGATGTTGATGATCAGAAAATTGTTGACGATGAAAATGATGGTCGTAAGGAGGGTAAATCAGGTACTGATGATGTGGAAACTGAGGGTAAATCAGGTACCGATGATGTGGAAACTGCTGCTCAGGCTGATGTGGAAACTGCTGCTCAGGCTGATATGGAAACTACAGCTCAAGCTGTTGTGGAAACTGCTGCTCAGGCTGTTGTGGAAACTGATGTACAGGCTGATGTGGAAACTGCTGCTCAGGCTGATGAAGTTTTGAAACCCACAGGTGTCGCTTAGAGGCTAGAGCTGTTCCTCGAACCGTTATTGTACAAACTAGTGTAGATTTCCTGTAGAGAGCGAGAGGTGATGTTGATGGCATTTGATCTTGCATGCGAGACAATACTCCCAGGTGTACAGCAATTAGGTGAGTCTTCGAAATTGGTTTTCTTAGTTCAATTCCTAGGAAATGCCTTGGATCAAATTCCAGTTGTTATAGAGTACCTTTCAAGTGAATTAGATCTTAATTATGTTTCCTGTTGTAACGTTAAGGTGAACTTCTAGTTTGTATGATCTAAAGTCATAGTGAAATAAACTTTCAGCCACCACTTGATGCTTGTTGCCATTGTTGCTTACTCTAAACAACAGTCCAAAAGCCATTACTAACAAAAGTAGTCATTAACCTTTTGTAAATATACTGTGATTAAGTGTACTGCAAATTTCCATGCATTCGTAGAGAATAGAATAATTGTCTTTTGAAGGCATGAACTTTTTGGAGTTAATCTTTAAGATGAATCAATGTTAGGACAATATGCTGGAAACATTTTGGTGTTTTTTACTGAAAGAATTTTGTGTATGCTTTGTATTGTACATGTTTACATAGAGAGCTAACCAATTGAAGTGACTAGTCCTACATATTTTATCCGATTGTTACTGTTAACTATAGTCTCAACCATTTATTGCCATCAATAAATTCCATGTCGAGAAATGGCCTGGCGTCCTCAATTGTGAAAGACTTTGCCCATGTCACCCGTCCTGTTGTGTTTGCTCCCTTCCCACTGCACTGGAATTCACCAAACAATGCCGTCCTGAAAAACCAGATAATATTTGTATCAGTATAGTTAAACTTTTAGTATCCTTGTTCATGTATCATGCAAGTTTTAGCTGTAGTTCAGTATACATACTTCTGCCTTTCTGGGTCACCCCAGTCATTCCACCCTTCTGGTGCAATGATATCATCAATGTCACAGTATGAATATATTGCTCTTGAGTATGGCCCCCAGGCTCTTCCCAGGTAAATCAATCCGCTTCCATTGATTGTACAGTTTAAGAATGAAAACCCGGTATTTTCTTCAGGTGTATTTCGGTGATGTGCTGCGATTGCTCCTGATCTATTGGCTATTGAATGAAGAACTGAATTCTGTTGTATGTTTTTCTTCAATATCAGAAAAAGGGCAAAATGTTTTCTGTATAAAGGGAATGTTTTATTTTCGGGTTACCTGATATAATGATCTTGCATTGCCAAAAATGAAATCCACTGATCCTTGGATGAGGCAGTGGTAAAAGTAGTGTGATCCTGTGTCATCTAAGAGAGTATCTTGAGCACCAAGGATATTGACTTTGTAGAACATTGCCCTTTCAGCTGATACTCTCAGTGCCACTGCTTGCATCCCCAACCCTCCTGGTATTGCGACTACTGTATTCTGCACCCATCACGATAGCAAAAAAAAAGTTACCTGTGTTCAATTGTCGACGAGCAACCTTCTCAAAAGACACGTCGAGAAGATTACAGTCTCAAAAACTAGAAAAAGAATGAGAAGTTACCTCAAAAGTAATCTCAGATGCACAAAAATAATCAGAGAATATGCTGATGGTAGCTGAACCAAAAGTTCCAAGTTCAGCACCATTACTATTTTTATCAGAAGCTTTGTTATTCCAAGTAATTACTGTATTAGAAGTCTGATTTTCTGTTCCAATGAAGGAAATGTAAGGTTTGGAGCTTGGTACAACTACCCTCTCCCTGCTCAACAACAAAAATCATATTCAAAATCATATCTAGTACCAAAATATACACTATTGATTTTCCTACCAAATACTTGTACATGTCTCAATCTTATCAACTTTTTCCAAAAAAATTAAAAACAACTTCAACAAACATATAAATCTAACTTTAAATATAGATGTTCTTTGTGTTCATTCCTATTGATAGTGAGTTCATATAAAGTTAAAAAAAAGGAGAATAGTGAACACATATTGTTTAATTTTCTTCATTCATATAAAATCATACTACTTCCATCAATAATTAAAATGTCTCATTCACTTCAACAAGCAATTCTCAAAACGAAAAATTTAGAAATTTCCCAAGTTAGTACTTAGTAGGTACGAAGTTTTCACATTTTCCACCAAAAAAACACGGGAAGCTAGCTCTAACTTTGTGGCTCATCTCGTGGCAAGATGAAACAATCGTAGTTGTTCCAAACTCGAGTTAGTCGTGTATGTCAAACTCATTCCCTCAAAACAATCTTTACTTTGGCGAAACATGATTTGCTACCCAACCTAATTTTCCACTCCAAAGAATAAAAAAATAAGTAGTAAAATAAACATCCAGCGTAACTGTCGAGCAGTAAACACCCACGTAGCTCCAAAAATACGACTCAAACACCAGAACTGCCAACTCAGTAACCGCAGAAAATCTAGAAAACAAAAAATGCACAAAATAATGAACATACAAAATACTGCATAAATCATCAAATTACAATTTACAAAATACCTGTAAATTCCAGGAAGAATTAGAATCCTAATTCTCTGAGAATTTCCAGAAGGAATCAAATCAACAGCACCTTGAACAGTAATTGAATCCCCTGTTTTCCCACTTTGATCAACCACGATTACCCCACTATTAGTCCAATTTAGCTTATCATTAATCTCATTTTTTGACGCTAAATCTTTATAATCATCAACCTTAATATCATCCCATGTTATATAATTATAATCTCTTGCAAAATTTCTGGTAAAATTTTGACAAAATCCCAACTCAACTAAAACACCCAGAAAACAGAGTATCTGTAATTTTCTCAGTATCATAGCTCAAATTATGTGATTTTGGGTAGCTAAATTTTTGTGGGTAATTGCTAAAATTGAAGGATTTGATGAAATTTGAAGTGGGTATTGATGGTTTTGATGGGAATGTGAAAAAGGAGAGAGAATTTAATACTTGGAGCGTCTACTGTGTGTGACACTTCGGTGGTAAACTAATTTAATTTTTGAGTGTAAATGCTGGTTAATTTCTGCTATTTTTTGTGTTAATTTGATGAAAAATGGGTGTCATAAAAAGAGTGTTAGAATTATTATATTCCCAAATTTATATTTGGGGTAAGATGAAATTGTAGTGATAATGGAGGAGTTGAGAATTTGCATTTTTTTGAGATTGTTCTAAAAGTTGAGTGAAAAAATGAGTAGTTAAGAAAGTGAGGTTAAACTTGAGGGCAAAGAAAACGGTTAAATGTTCTTGATTTTAATTTTTTTTTTTTTAAAAAATAATTTATAACAATTTAAAGTTTATTTATGGTTATTTTCTTTTCCTCAAAAAATTTTTATGTGAGTGAATTTTAATGGGGTAGATAACTAGATATTGAAGAGGAAGCTAGAAGGAGTTAAAATAACTGCCTTAAATAGTTTAATTGATGTTTTTGCTGAATTTTTTTTACTGTTTCATTCATATTGTAAGAGCGTATAAAATAATGAAGTGAGGCAAAGAGTCATGGGAAATATGAAAATTTTCTATTTGAGCAAGCAATATGCCGTTGTACTTGCCATTAATGTGGGTTTTAAGTATCTAAAAATGTTTGTATAAATCACACCTTCAATGCATTTGCAACCTAGACATCTACATACAGTCTTAAGCTCAAATAGCAATTCCGAAAAAAATAAGGAATGTATGTGCTTATATCAAATTGGTTATGTGTCTATTTAATGTCGGTGTTGGAAATACGAAAACAACTTTCTATAAGAATCAAACTCTCAACACTCAATTGATTAAAGAGAATGATGGACATAAGAATTACTATGAAGCAATGTAACTCTTGACATAAGAGAATGATGGGCGTATAGCGTACTTTATCTATTGTTACTTTGTTAGTATGGTTTTGTGAATATCCATAAGTTACAATTGTTCAAGATAGTTGATTGTTAATTTTTCCCATTATTGTCTCATTCAAAGAAGAATTCAATATGTAATGTTATTAATTGTTCAAAAGAAGATGATTTGACTTACTATATCTCAGTAATTAGAATAAATTTATTTTCAAAGTTTTGTGTATCATAATAAGTACAAATATTAATTGCTTGACTAACCATATTACATCATTGAATCATAATAAGTAAATACAAAGTATATAACTCTTCATTGCATATGAGTCCTAGATGGAGGACACCAACTTCTTCATTTGGTTAAAATATTGAGGTGTAATACTCAAAACATGAGATCGAATTGCGTCTATATTCTAAATTACTCGAGCAATATGCAATTATGATGAAAACAGTACTCATTCTTAGGCATTGCTTAGCTTATTTTACCAACTAAACTACTTTAGACATCCGTACACTTCTATGCTAAGAAGTAGTCCTTCACATAATCGGACTCTAAAGTTATTTAATAAGGTCATTCGCCAAAATGCTTCATTTATTATCCAAGAAAGCAAAGTCAGTATGGTCACTAAACTGTGAGTCCAAAATGTGTTTATAGCCTGCAAAATGACCATAGGCTAATAATAGCGATTTACAATATTTACAAACTGCCAAATAAGCGAAAGTTGAAAATTTTTTATTTACTGGTATTTTTTTTTTTTTTATTTAAAATCAATTGGAAAAAAAAATAGAAAAAAGAAAAGAAAGTTTTTGGATAACATAACCTTGAAAAACCAGTAGGCTAAAGGAGGAGAGAAGAGAAGAGATAGAGGCTTGTTTGGGTGACAACAATGGCGACTTCTTCAATTTCAGCTGCATTATTTTCTCCTCTTTCAATTCGCAATTCATCTTCTTCATCAACCAAACATGACTTTACCACTCCTCTCTTAAACCTCAGAAGAACCCTAACTCTTACTCAACAATCATCCACCTTCTCCAACTACTCTAATTTCACTACTTTTGCTGCTCCTGAAGCTTTGGAAGCTGTCGAAACTTCCCCAGATTCATTTGAGGTAAAATTTTCTGGTTTAATTTTAGGAATTTATTGTAGTATTTGTGTTAGTTTCTTGGTTTTGAACTTATAGTGAGTAATTTGTGCTGAATTCTGAGATGGGTATTTGTTAATTGTGTAGTTTGCATATTTTGGTGAAATGGGTATTTGATAGTTTTGTTTTTTTTGGATAATTGAGTCATTGCTTTGTTTAGATGTTCTTAATTTTGGTATATAATGAGTAATTTGTGCTGAATTTTGAGATGAATTTATTATTATTTTGTAATTTGTTTGTTTTGGTGAAATGTGTATATAATAATTTTGGTTTTAGATGATTAAATCATTAATTTGCTCTGATGTTCTGAATTTTGTTATATATTGCTTCTTGGTTTTACTTGTGAGCTTGTAGTTGAGAATATTTTGCTAAGTTTTAATATGAAATGAAGTAAAATTTATATGTTATGGTGCATAGCTATAGTATGGATAAGTGGAAAAAAAAGATCCCTTTGATTTCCTGGTTTTATTTGTTAGCTTAAGAGGAATATGTCTTGGAATGATGTGTTTGTTGTGAAATGTGATTGAGATAAGTGCATCTTAAGTGGGTCATTTACACTGCAGCAGTCTCCTGTTGATGTGTGTGTATGTGTGCGCGGGCATGTGTGCTCTAGTATTTTGGTGTCAGGGTGCAATGAGAATTGAGAGTAACAAGATTTGTATTTTTTTGCTAGTGTGCTCTTGTGTAAGGTGTGATATTATGATAGATTGTGTTGTTTTTGTCAAAGGGGAATGTAATAATTTGTTGTTTCTTTTCTTATGGTTGTTTTATGCTGTTGTGTAGGATGGTTCTGAGGCTTCCAATCTCAGCATTAGTACTGACTCTGATCAGGTATTGAGCTTTTCTTCCCTTGGTTGCTATTCCTCATGCTATAGAGTCAAATTAGTTCAAAAATTTCATGTTGAATTAACATAAAGATAGCTGGGCTGCATGAGTAAGCACTGTATAAAAGCTTAAACCCACGTGAAAATTTGCTATCAGTGTTCCATAGTTAAATTCTTTTTTTCTTTCTTATGTCTTGTCATTTTCACTTCCACTGTAAGGGTGCTTAGGAACAAGTCTCTGGATTCAACCATGTTTTCAGGTTGTATAAGTATCTTGAGTGCATACAGACTACAAGCTTAAGACCTTTATGTTCTCTAGCATTATAATCTTATACAGATGTGATAATCTGATGTGTTACTTTGAAATTGAGTTTTTGCTTGTCTTTCCTTGTTGAACCTTCATGTCATTGAAAATTGTGAACCCCTTCATTGCTACGTCTAAAGTTATTCTCTGTGCTTATATAGTGAAGATGGATTGTAATTTGGGATGACAGTCATAAGCAGAGTTTTAATACACACAAGCCCTGGTTCATAAGTAAATCTCTCATCAAGAGTCCTTTTGTTGTGCTGAATATAGATCATTGAGCAGAGAAGATGATGTTGCTAGACTACACTGCTAAAGCAGGAAATACAGCTTTGAGTTGCTTTGTTCTTTTCTAACCCTGAATCTTTTTCCTTTTCATCTGTGGATACGAGGGAGGTAGAGGAGGGGGGGGGGGTGATTTGAATGGCTAGCATATATTCCTTGTATTATTCTGCAATAGCTTTGATTTCGTTCATATACGGATGGTGGTTTACCACCCTCCAAAGGGACAGGAAAATACAAACTTCAAAGACACGCCTGAACTGCTTAATTCTTTGAAGAAAAAAAAAATAACAACCTGAAAACTGCTTAATTCTACTACAACAAACAACAATCAGGAATAAACCCATGGAAGATTAGACTAGATTACTATTAATTTCACCACCAAAAATTGCTGTTAAATCCTGCTTGAGACTTGAAACATACTCTCGTTCACAATTGCATCCATATTTCAGGCTCTTGATTTCTACCATGCCCTTCCCTCCATACTTCATATATAGATGCAACTTAAGCACATCTTCTTCATATAGTTCCCTGGCTTTCTTCTTTGTCTAATGAGTTCACTCTTCTGTAAGTGTAATCTCTATATTTTTAAACGTTCTGACAATCAGACAATACCTTCTTTGTTCATGCTGTATGCCTGTACTCTCCATACATCACCAATAGATGCAAGTCAAGCACATCTTCTAACATAGCTCATCTAATGTTTGCCATAAACATTTTAGTAGTTGTAAGCCCTTGGACCTATCTTCTATCCAACCCCCGTCTAAGTATTTCACTTCCTAGCTGATTTAAAAACTGACATTGGAAGGTGATCTCAAGTGTTTGAACTGTGTTTCTATTGCAAAACACTCTCTGAAGTTCTGAATTAGCATATCCTTAATTGCCAAGTATAAGTGTCTGACATCGCTTTTGAGATAGTCACACTTTCTTCATCAAAAACTTTTCTCCTGCACTCCAAATTTTTACATGCTTTCAGCTTGGAAACATGAATTTAATCAATTTAAATGTTTAGTGTTGACACAAAGACTTTTTTAAGATCCAAGTAACACCCTGAAGCCTGAGAGACTCTAGACGCCGTAAAATACTAAAATGTCCTTTCCTAATATTTGACTAATTTAAACTGAAATCTTTGCTTAAGGTAAATTTTTTTGTAATTTCAGATGGCTCCAAAGCAGAAGATAAGAATTAAGCTGAGGTCCTACTGGGTCCCCTTGATAGAAGACTCCTGCAAACAGATAATGGATGCTGCAATGACTACAAATGCAAAAACAATGGGGCCTGTACCATTACCAACAAAGAAGAGGATATATTGTGTACTCAAATCACCCCATGTGCACAAGGATGCCCGATTCCACTTTGAGATCCGAACTCATCAGCGCCTTATTGACATATTGTACCCAACTGCCCAGACCATCGACTCATTGATGCAACTTGATCTCCCTGCAGGAGTCGATGTGGAAGTTAAGCTTTGAAGATCTTGGGTAAGAACTCTCAAGTCATCGGTCTACATATTGGACTCAAAACTAGTTTTACTTTATTTTAAACTTTAAAATTTGCATATGTTTGAGGGACACTGGATTTATATATGACAGCCATGATTTTGATGGCTTAATATTATTTATGTTGGAACTAGTATAATCATAATGGCTTGAATAATTTTTATCTTGGTACAAATATTGCCATTATATGTTCTTGTACCAGACTGACATTGTTTTCTTCTTCCAGAACTGTAAAATTTGCCAGATTTCAGTGGTTGCAGTCTTGCAGATGAAGATCTAAAAGCCTGTCTCAATGGATTTTTTTTGTGTTAAAAATTTGCAGAATTAAGTTAGTTTTGTTAATTTGTCCAGCGTTTGTAAGCTTTATATTCCAACAAAAAAATATGCAAGCTGTATAATTGCTTATATTCCTGTAAAAACTGCTAGTTCAATGAAAATAGGGGAAGTGTTGCAGTCAAAAGTTTTAGTTCAGAACTTCAGATGCACTTTGGTACAATTTTCTGTATGATCGGGCTCCTGTTTAATAGTGACCTAATTATTTTTGCTACATGGTCAATTTCCTCTACTTGCAAATGTTGTACATAGCAAATATCAGTTAATCTCAATGATTTATGAATAAGATCAAATCCAGTCTACACCCAGATAAAAGAAAACCCAATATTACTCAAAATTTAACTTTCCTGGAATTAGCACTTGCTGTGTATTTAAATGTCATCCAAACAAGCACCAAGTATGGTAATCAATGCAACTAATGTTGTGACTAGTGGATTAAATTTGTGCGAGCCAAATCCTCCAAAAGTCCAGGTTAAAGAACACACAGCAGATAACAACAATATCCAAAGATATTGACATTTGAAAGAGCAATAAGAGGCACAGTCGATGGCAGGTAACATGAAATGTGGAATTCAAAAATTTAAATTTGACATACTATTTGATATTAAAGACTACGAAAAGAACTGCTCATTTACTTGTAGAAAATTCACATATACTTTCTCCTTGATTGATAAAAATAGCCAAAATAGGCACAATGAATGTTATCTTTACAGCTTCAGCATCTCTTGGAGATCGAGTATCAAAATTATGTAGAAATTAGTTCTACAATTAATCAACCAATATGAGACTTAATGAAGCCCAATTTACATATAGGTACCAAAAATAATCACTATCTCTCTTGTAGCTTCTTTGCATTAACAGGAGCCCTAAAAATCATCTCATAAACAAACCAAGTCAGCATACATAAGCATGCATTGGCAGAAATTTAGCAGCTGATAGATTTACATACTTCCAAAATACCCTAACTTCAACTGTACCTGTCAAGTGCCGAGATTAGGAGGCAGAGACGACAATGGAGGACCTCGCGAATATCTCCATTCACCACATGCTGAGCATTTCTCCAGTTTCACGCTATTCTCTAAGGTACAGAATTTACAGGACCAGAATTTATACTTCACTGATATATCTTTCGGCTTCAGGGTTTCACATGCCTCACATACTAGAGCCAGTGGCTGCAATATTTTCATGATTAACATTAATGAATAGAGTACAATATACCACCTCCATCTCCACGGTGTTTGCATGAACTGAAGTTTTAGTACATATTAAGAAAATTGTAAAACTACAAATAACTTAGGCTAAAATAAATTGATCAATTTTGCCTTTAACCTGCTACAAATATTGTCCGTCCATTGATGTGAATTACGAAAAATAAGTATTTATGCTTAATATAATCATACTAACCAAATCAAACAAGGAATAATGGAGTAATGGACTAAAGCAAACATTTTGATGCAGAGTGCCGTTTAACAAGAAGCAAGATATCAGAAAAATACACATAAATTACTAAAGGGTAACTCACAGGATTCAACAGGGTGCATGTTTCACAGGTCCATGTGGCAGACTCGCCATGCGTGTTCCCCGCATCAAGATCAGTTGTCAACCCAGAGGATGGGACGCTCATGGATAAAGATGATGAACTGGCATTGGAGCCAATTGATCCTTTATTTAATTTAATGCCACAAGCATCAACTGAGGCGGAATTTTCATCGTTGCTTAAATCAATGAGATTGGTAATATCACCATTCCAAGACCTTTTCCGAGATGCTGCAGCTTCAGAGACATTGGCAGAATTTGAACTGGCACTAGCAGATGAACTGGCATGGAAACCAATGGATCTTTTACATAAATTTGTGCCACGAACATCAATTGAGGTAGAATTTACATTTTTGCTTAAATCAATGAGATTTGTAACATTATTCTGAGACCTGTTCCAAGATACTGCAGCTCCAGAATGTATCTTGTTACTATCAGAGGCATTTGAACTGGCACTAGCAGCAGCTGGCCCACAGGGCACTACTGTTTCCAAGAGATCAGAATCCCCCAAATCTTCAGCAAAGCCACCAGAAGCAGAAGCACACCATATTTCATCCTGTAGTCTCCTTTCAGCTGCCATGGCAGCAGCTTGAACAGGGCTTAATGCAGACATTATATTTTTATCACCACCAAGCCGTAAAGGTCCAGATGGTAGAAGGGAATTGAGACGTTTTCTGTTTTCAGCAGCAGCAAGGGTTGTTTTGTGGAGGGAAGCTAGAGGTGGCTGGCGAGAGAACCCACCTAAACGTTTTCCAGGAAGATCAAAGCCTTCTCCTGTGCCAGATATTCCCTTAGACATCAATTCCTCACATTCCTGTGTATGATGAGGAAAAAGTAAATGAAAAGGAAAATAGACTACACAACCTGCTAATGTAATGGTAAAACTAATTATATTTGAATTTAAAAGTTTACATATAACAATTAAGGAACTCATGTTGTATGAACTTGAGTTTCAAGAAAGCAAAATGTTACTTTAAAGTCAACTCACACATTCAAAATCAAACGCTTCCACTTAATAAGCTCATCAAGACTGTCACATAACTCAAACTACGAATTTAAACTTGATGCTGACCTTTCTAAGCTGATCCCATAGCTGATAGAAACTCGCATTATGAGGACCATGGGCATTATGGCAAAGCTCATGAAGCATCGTATCCAACACTTCATGAAATGAGTAGAACTCCAACTCCCTGCCAGGCCTCCGAAGCCTTAACTTTACTTCTACCCCACGGTTAACATTTAATCCAAGAAGTTCATTCCTCTTGGGACTGCAAGGCCAGCAAGTGAAATTCTATCAAGTCGATGAGATGCAATATAGAAACTAAAAATCCAGCCAAACCCAAAAGATCTGAAAAATAAACATAGTATGCGTGTGTGTGTGTGCGCGCGCTGCGATACTCAGATTTTTATTCAACCCAAGGACACCATGCTTGTCCCTAGTATAACATTACAGACAAAAGTACAAAACAATAGGGTGCTAGTTACATCCTGTATACTCAACTGCATATGATCGTTCTTTCTCGAACCTAGGTACAGTGGCACGATGTTCAGCGGTGCAGACTAAGCTCAAGAGTGCTATAAAATGCACATGATCTACATACAATTCAATTCTATGAAGAGTCCATTGTATATACAACAAGAACAGCAATGCAACAAATCAAAAACCATCAAATTTTATAATCATGTCACAATCACCTAACAAAGTCTCATAGCAACAACCATCTAACATCTACACTTTCCTACCACATTCTATCGAACTCGAAACAAAATCGAAAGTTCAAATAAAAATCACCTATAAACACAACCATGCTTCAACAATCAACAATATGAAAAAATAGAAATTTTAACTCCAATCCTTCAACAACCAACAAATTTGGAATTTTTACAGTAATAAGAAAACCAAAACAACAAAATTCACACTTACATTAAACAAATTGAATGCAAAAAAAAGGGAAAAAAAATCAAAAAAGGGCGGGAGACATACTACATTTCAGAGAGAACTTTAACCCGCCAATTATGTTTGCGCATGATGGGTTGAACCTGTTTAGCAATGCGCTCAAGAATTTGCTTTGCTTCATCTTGTCGCGGTTTTCTTTTCAAAGCTCTAATTTCCCATACTTTGTTAAGATCACCTAATTGCATTTTCTGGAATTTGAGTGTAAATTATGAACCCTAATTTTGACGAATTCCTCCCCTTTTTAGGGAACCCCAGATTAATTACTTTTGGATTTTAGATTCGAAGATTAAATCGGTTATTTGGGTTTGAATCGTTTGATGGAATTAGGGTTCATATTGAATTTCCTGGAAGAATTCAATTGAGTTAGAATTGGTAAGAATTGTGGGCGGCAATTGTTTGAATAAAATGCACAAAAGCAAAATGTTTTGAGTTGTGTACCTTGTGTCTGTGTACAGTGTACGTAGTACGAAGTATATTTGAATTGAGGCCGTACACTTGTCAAGTATTTTTATTTTTTTCGATCTGAACTTATTTGGCTTATGAATTTAAATTTTAGGTATAAAAACGAAAGCATAACTCGATTATGCAATTATTTTAATTTTGTTGATTATTCCATTGAAATTCAAAAGTATTATTAATAATTGAACTTCACACGTAAAGTTCAACATGATATTTTAAAAAATTGAAAAAGCATGCACTTGATCCACTAATATTGACTTTACATAACCATCTTAAACTTTGTAATTTTTTTTTTATCCATGAACCTAATTTTATCTAAGGTTATGGTTCATGTACTGAGCTAATCTATACTTAATTTAATTGTGAATTAATGCAAATTATCACTAACTAATTTGAGCATATTATATGCCTTCAAGTAAAAGGAATTAGATGAGTAATAGTTTAAGGGAAACAACACCAGCATATATTATTTGGAGAAAACAAAGCTAATAACATAAACTTTGGTACGGATTTTTTATTTTTCAAAACCATATGATATATGTTATATTATGAATAAAAAATTGATTAAACTTATTAAAATCATTTTAATTTTACAAACTAGTAACAGAAAAGTGAAACACTTTTTTCTTGTGTTTTCAAAAAATTAGAAAACTAAAACAATATACAATGTTAAACAAATAATTTCCATGTTTGTTTATTGTTTAGACTTACAAACAACCAACTCATATTAGTTGATAAGCCCAATAGTGATCAATTTTGTGTAAAACCATCCAATTTTATATCAATTGGCAAAAAGCCAAAAAGGTCAACTTTTCTGATTAAATATATCATAGTAATTAAATCAAATTTTACTAGAAAAAATAAAATAAGAAAGACATAAATATTAAGTTTATATCGTTAATAATTGAATTACTGCATATGTTTCAATTTTTATTTTTGAGATTTTTTTTTTTACGAAATCCTTAAATCCTTATAATATTAAAACTTTATAGGGTTATTACGCCCAAAATATCTTTTTATGCATAACCTAGCACTTCATACTTATTTAGGTTTAACTCTAAAATACTTTTATAGAGGGTTCAATCAATAACTAATCACTTTAATACTCCATTATAGAGGAAACTTAACAGTTAAGAGGAACAACAAACGGACAACTTCAAAAGCTGTTCTTAGATTGGTCATAACTCATAAGTCTACTAGGATTAAAGATTTAAAGCTCAACCCTTGACTTAAGCTTAAGCTAATCTTTCTGGTTAGAAGTCTTAGAACCCCTCAAACCCAAAACTTGTTACAAATTCCAACGACCTTTTTCTCTCTCCTCCCCAACTCACTGTTCTAGTGCTCTACACCTTCTTCTTCAAGATACAATTCTTTCAAAACCAATAAAAATAAAATTAGAAGGAAAAAATAAGTGCCCAAAGGGCCAAAGTTTCAATCTTTAATAATTTATGGGATTTATTGAATTGATTTGAGAGAAAAAGAGTTGATTGAATTGGGTATTTTTGTTTTCTGGGTTTTGAGATCAAATTTAACAAAGGGGGTTTAATAAAAAATCATTGAAAAATGTCAGGAATTGCTCTAATATTAGATCTGATGAGGAAAAATCCTAACTTTTATTCAACACATACTTTGCATTCAGTTGGTTCATTATCTGCTAAAGCTGCAGTCTCTGGCGCTGCCGCTTCTGTTCTTGCCTCTTACCCTTTTGGGTTTAAGGCTTTTCTTGGAAGGTAATTTTTTATTTTTATTTTTTCCTAATAGTAATTTTTTTATTATAAATAATCGAGATCATATAATGGGTTTTTGGTTAATTGATGTTGTTGTATATACTTTGGATGCTATGTAATGGGGTTTTGGTTATTGATGTTGGTATGTCTTGATTTTGATTTATATTTGCATATTAATTGATATTATATGGTTGGAGTATTGTCAATTGAATATAGAGTAAACGAGTAAATTGGTTATTTGTGAGCAGTGTGAATGGAGATTTTCATATATTCCTGCCTCCCTTAAGTTTTTGGGCTTGTTTAATTGTAGACTTTGATTAGCTGTGTCCAATTTCGAGTAAATTCAAGCCTTTTCTGTTAAAGAATGTGGATAGTGGGTTATATCATTGTATTCTTCATAATATGAGCTATAAAGTTGTAATCTTTCTCATTGGGTTGATTGTAAGCAACTGAACTAAATTGAACTGTTATGTGTAGTAAGACTTTAGAGTCCTGTTGACATTGTTAGACGAGGTCGGATACATGAATTATTCAGCACATTGGGTGTTTACACTCTTACTAAGCCGTCTTCTAGATTTCATCTTCAAGCTGCATTTGTATCAGTCAATCATAGTGGGCATGTGACTGTTATCCTTAGTGTAAAAGAACCTCAGTATTTGGTAGAGGATTTGATTATACTGCCGTGCTATTATTATCTCATGTATATTGTCTACTGCTTTGTATTTTTGAGCTGAAGATTTGTATTGAATGGTGATATACTGTTTTAAAAAATTTTGGAAAGAAAGAAGCTTTAAACGGTGTAGCTGTCTTTGGTTCTTGATTTCTGTTGGACAAATTTAAGAGCCTATTGTGTCCAAGTCTTGAAACTTTTAGTGCCGTGCCAAAGTTGTTTCATAGTGGTTGCATGAAACAAGTTGTGATCTTTCTAACAAAACAATACTATGTTTTTGTCTTTGTTCTTGTTTCATTTCGTTGTTGAATTGACACTCGTTCATTCCTGTTACAAATAAAAGCAATTATCCTATGATAAATAGCTTCTGGTTCGGGATTTATATACTTATCCTTGGCTATTTATTTTTGAGGGATTGTGGTTTGATGTACTGTATT
The DNA here is from genome assembly GCF_948465745.1 of Chenopodium album. Classification (NCBI taxonomy): domain Eukaryota; kingdom Viridiplantae; phylum Streptophyta; class Magnoliopsida; order Caryophyllales; family Amaranthaceae; genus Chenopodium; species Chenopodium album. Next base: position 40,196,745 of record NC_137855.1, read on the forward strand.
ATTCGTAGGTTCTTTGTTCACCTAATGAACTTTATATAATGGTCTACAGCAATAGCAGAATTGCTTATTGTGATGCTGGTACAACATGGGATGAGAATCACATCGCTGAGGCTTATGATGAGCATGTTTCCAAGAATAATGACGCTTCTAGATATACTTTTGAGCCCGAATCCCTATCATACTCTGGAAAAGTCTATAATTATGAACTAAAATCACTTTTCTCAGCCTTTCATCCAAGTACATTTGCGCTTACTGCATTGAGATCATTTTTAATGTTTTATTTACCACTTTTGGAGCCTCGTGCGGCATTGGAGGATGATGATGAAGATTTCCTTGCCGATAATACAGAAGAGAGGCATGTAGACTTGATTACTCCCTTCCACAAGGCAGTGAGGCAAACTTTTCGTGAGGTTTGTTCTATTTACTATTCCATTTTTACATTTGCCTTCTTTTTCCATTAAGTACAACTTTGGGCCGATGAATGTTGATTTAGAAAGTATTTGTATATGAGATTTAGCTACCTTCTCCTAATTGTGATAATATCCATTATGTATATGCTGATGTTATCTTGTGGGCATCGTTTTAATAATATCCAATGTATATAGGTCTCAATTAAGGCTTTCTTTACTTTCCTAATAAATTGCTTCATTTATCTGCCTTAATTCTCATAAATTATGATATATTTGTAGTAAAAAGGTGTCACTCAATCGGCAGGCTGCTAGAAATGAGCAAAAGTACCATTATTGAAATTTGATCTAATAAGAAATGTTGAGGCCTTGCATCGTGTTTTTTAGTTTATTGAGAGATTATAAAGTGCCTATTTCCATGTATTAGGATACTGTTTCTTTCTTGAGATGATAGTATGTTTACATTTGGTTGTTTGCAGTTCAGGTTCTTGTTAAGTACATTGAATTAATACTGTTCCAATTTCATGAAGATTTTTTCCTCCCTATGATTGATTCCCACTGTAGATTTTCTAACATATCTCCTCATTCATTTTCCCCGAGAAATAATGAACTTATGTAGATTTTAATTTTTCTCATCTCTAACTCTAAGTAACACTTGAGAGTAAGGCTTTGTTGTTGTCACTAGCATACCTTACTTGCAAATTTTAAGCTTCAATCTTTTGGACACCCTCGTGCTTTGTTATGGTACTTAAACTTCGTTTTTTCATTTGGAGTTATTTTCTTATTGATATGTTGTATTGGCTCGAGTGTAATTGAACTCTGTTGTTTTATTGTGCATCTTGTATATGATGTTAGATTGTTAAAACTACAGCAATGTATCATATATGGTCACAAATTATGCTGTTCATTCAAAAAAGAAAGATGAGTCTTTGTTACTCCTTTTCTTGTAGTCATGCTGTGATAAATGTGCTATTGCTTGTGTATATTGTGTGTGCGCCCTTTATTGTTTCTTCCTTTTGCACTGAGACCGTCTATTTTTCCTTAAATCTCAGAGTACTGTCATTACTACTAGGAGGGTGTTGGAAAGACTAGCCGTCTCTTATCTCTCCCAACGGATGGCATGGAAGCTTATCAAAGGTATGCTGTATACTTGGCTAATCTTTTTTTTTTTTTTTTCCACTTTACCTTTACTATTTGAACTATATATATTAGCAGGAAAAAAATTGAACATTTACTGACATCAGCTAATATATTGCTTTGCCATTTGTCTGTAGATGCTTCTAAATCTGCTGTGCGTAAGGCAGAGCGAGGACTGCCAACAACTTCTTACATGTGTGCTGTTACTAGAACAACTGCCAGAGGTGATTCTTCGATTATTAATTTTCCCTCTTAACTAAACTTTTTGAGATTTTCAATTCTGACTCCATCTCTGCTTGATCCTTGCTTGGGGGATGAATTTTTATTTTCCCGTTGGAGCAGCTCACTGTCTGGGAGTAGCAGCATCTTGGATTTTTCAAGTTGGATATGATGTCTACAAAACCATCTTACGTCTATTTTGGTACTCTAAGGATGATATAGAAGAAGTTAATACAACAGAGGAACTTCAGCTTCTTGGTAGGAAGATATATGCTGTCACCCTCAAATGCACTGCGTCGTTAATCTTTGCTGCCATCGGGGCAGGCCTTGGTGCGTCATTGACACGTGACATACATCCTAAATCTGGTCAATGGCTTGGTAAGAACTTCAATACTACCACAAACCCCTCAGCTAGATGTTATTTAAGTTTGGAGCTCTTTATATATAGCCAAATTTCAAAAGGATTTTTATTTTCTATTCCACTGTGCCCCCTTTATGTAAGATTTCCATTACAGTGTGCCGTCATCCTTACTTTCCATGTGATCTCACAGGTTGTGCTGCTGGAGATATGGCGGGTCCAGTAATTGTAGCATTGTGTTTCGACAAGCTTCTTTCTCCGGCAGTGTAGATTTCTATGGATATTGCTCATCTCTACACACTATCTCATGTGCCTCAGGACCGGATTTTGTATACTAGAATTGTTTATTTTTGCAGTACAACAGTCATCAGCCTCAAGGTTAGTTGCTCTGAGGCACCAGAACATCAATTCATAACAGACTTCAACTCTTATCAATTTCAGATTTTTTTTTTTCCTTTTTTTCTCTTTTTAATTTCCTGAATAATGACTTCTTTTCAATAGATCCTAACAGCTGCTGAGCCCTTTTCTTTCATATAATGATTTATAGTCTAGAAAGTCAAAACTCATTAGGGAGATTTTCCTGATATTGTGCTCATGTTGATTGTATCTGTAATCATAAAACCTCAGCAGCAGCAGCAACATTCCTTTTGGTCAATTATTGTCTCGTTTTTGTGGTACGTTTCTAATATCAAGTTCAGCAAAATGGAAGTGTTTGGAAGTTTCCTGATTGTTTACAGGGAACTGATTTAGTACACTCCTCTGGTTTATATCTGCAATTCCTGTCGAATGAAGCGATTCTTGTTCGATAAGAGGGTGCACAGACATAAGGCAGAATGCTAAAATCAGTTCCTAGTTCAACCAATTTTGACTTGCTAGTTTTTACCTAACCTGAAGGCTTTGTTAGTTGTCGTTGCAAGACTGCGAGTTTTGAATTCTCAGTTTAAATCTGTTATTGATTGCCTTGATTTACTGTAGGTAAAATAAATGTTAGTTTAGTGAGTCATGTAGAATGAATATATTCTCCAGAATCTGTGTGTATTGGAAGGTAAATTTGACAGAATTGCAAATTGGTGAAGTTGACAGCAATTAGTTTACACATTGGAATAATTAGTTTATATTGACTAAAAGTTGATGGAGATAACTATTAAGTTCATGAATCTGAAACCTTGGCAACATCATTCTTCTTCATCTATTCTTAACTTGCAAGTGACAACTTTTATTTGCTTACTTGCATTCAATTCTGTTGGTTTAATGATAGTCTTAAAGAACAAATAATTGGTAGGAAAATGACTAATAATAGAATATATTAGTGATAGATGTTGGTGGCCTGTCCTAGTTTCAAAAGAGGATATTACCTTAGCTCAAGTAGTATAGAGTAGGCGCGGTGTTTACTATGTCTGTTCTGTCCAAAGGCTATGTGCATATGCCGTACAAGTGATTATTAATTCCGAATAGAGGGAGTATATGATTCTATCTGGACACAATAATTTAGACGTAAAAGATTTTGTGTCAAATATTTGCAATTGTATGTTCTTCTAAGAACAAAAATGTAAAATGCTCTAATGAATGTAAGTACATACTCTAAAACAACAAAAAGTTAAGTCTCAACTCTCGTAGCACTATCAAGTATCCCAAATCATAACCACAGCAATCACCCCAACTCCCAAAACAACAGCCAAAAACCTATAAAATGGAGTATTTACCCCAACTTTGTTATGAGGAGTATAACCCTTGGCTAACAAATGGTTGATTGATACATACACAAACACCCCACAAGCAATCCCCATGGATATAGCAAAGATCCAATCAGCCACCGCGCCCTGGGCTGTCTGATCGATGATGATCCCTATCGCAACTCCAATAGGACTCGAGATGGCAAATGCAAACGCGTATGATGCACAGGACAGTAAAGGTCTGTCAGGGATCATACGAAGGAGGGCTATTGCCATAGCGATGGCAGCAAAGATTTTGTGTAGAGAGATTGTCCAAAGGGCTTTCCAAGCATCTGCTTTGGTTTCGGATACTCCGATTGCTATGCCTTCAAAGACTGAGTGGAAGCATAAGGCTGTTATTAGGAGGATTGTGTCTCCTAGAGAGCTTGCTGTTGCTAGCCTTGCATTGGCAAAGTGGTTAGTGCTGTGACTAGCCTGCATCAGCAAAAAAAAAAGTATCATTAGTACAAAAGACGAGGTAAATTGAATTATTCGCCTTCACATAGGTCACATTTGATTTTAATGGTCAAAACTCATTAAATTTTGAGCATGATTTATATTTACTGTACCTCAGAATGATTTGTTGAATTTGTATGCTGGTTGGTTTTCTGATTTGGAAGTCCCTCTGTTAACACAAAACATATTAAAACATTAACAAGCTTGAATTTTTATATTAACTAACATGTTAAAACATTAGATTAAAATTTTTATACTCACATATTAATTTTTTTTTTGAGAACATACTCACATTAAGTAAAGCATGTAAATACGTAGTAAGTAAATTTTTTCTTAGAAAATTATAGAAATAAGTTAATTATTAGTTGCTAAATTATGGTCAAAATTACCTCAAAATTGAGCTTTTTCTCTCCTAATCTCCTATCCACAAAATCATTAAAAAATGTAAAATAAAAAGCCTCATGATCATGCAATTCTTGTTCCTACACTAACCCAAATTCTGCGCTCATATCACGCACTTTACTCCTAACTAATTCAAACCAAAATCAATAAAGAAGTTTTTATTTTAAAGACAATAGACTTGTTTTTCCTAAAATCCGTATTAATTTAAGGTACACACGGATGCATGTAAGAATTCTCTCATACAAGGGAAAACACATACAATCTCAATTCCCAATACGACACTAAGTACCTATACAAAATACTCGTAACCGTTCTTTGAACGAGTCTAATAGTCATATGTAAGCAACTTTACCTCTATCAGAACTAAACTAAACTAAACTCAAACGACAACCAAAACCCGAAAACCAAACATCAAATTACACACATAAAAGTGAAAACAAACATACCTTCAATCCCATTATTGTTGGAGTGAGAACCTTGAATGTTACTCTTTCTAAAAACATAGGTAATGACACAATCAGCCAACAAAGTAAGCAAATACCCAAAACAAGCCAACATAAAAGCAAAAGGGTATTCTTTTTCAGTCAAATCTTGAAAAGTTTCATTTGCATCACTCAAAAAATGCATCAAAGCAGTTCCCAAGAATACTCCTCCAGCAAATTGAGTTCCTAGGACCAAAAACGCGTCGTTCCATTTCAAAAAATAAGGGGAAATACCCCCTATAAAAGTACCTAGGAAAATTATAATGAGACACCATATTTTTACTATGATTAGTGATTTTTCTCTAAGATTGGGATGATTGGACGGTGTTGATGTGTCTTGATCTTGGTGGCCACTGTGGGCTGCGATGCAGGGGATTATTATTGTGATGATGAGAAGAAGAAGAGGAGAGAGAAAGTTGGTGGTTTTGGTAGTCATTTTGGTGGAGAATTGGAGAGAGAAAATAAATTGATTTTGTTTGGTTTTTATAAGTTGATCACGTGAGTTTTTTGTACTGCAAAGAAAGGACAAATTTAGATTAGTGGTACTACAATCTTAGTAAAGTAGCTTAATAGGGGATTATTGAATAATAATGTTTAGTTTATACACTCGAGTGCTTGATAGTGTATGTAATAGAGGATTGGAGGGTGTACCTAGGGCTGACAATTCCTAACCTGACCCGATAATCCAACCCTAAGTTATTGAGAGAAATCCAACCCGGACCCAAATAACCTGAATTCCACCCGATTTGACCCAAATTTCATATCTCATGATAATATTAAGGTTTACACTTCTTTTTGATAGTTTCTAAGCATAATCCGATATCGACACGAGATTTGACCCGAACCCGACTTGTTGACCCGAATTGCCACCCCTAGGTACACCATTAGCACTATGCACTTAAACCCGGCCAAGTGCAACGTATAATTTGATGAGGATCATTGTGTTGACTTTTTAGTCTGAATGAGCCTAAAAGGGAGATTTGAACATGTGACTAATTGTACACAGGCCTGGCCATCGGTCTTTGTCAATAAGCTAAAACCTTGTTGGTGGGGTCAGTTTAATGTGGAAAGAAGATTAATGTGATAATTAGTGTGAGAATTTAGAGATTTATATCTTGTGTAGTACAATGATAGAGAAGTTTAGGAAAGAAGAGAAGAGTACTGCATTAATGTATAGTATTGGTTGCAACTAATTAGTTGGCACATTTGACAACATATATTTCAACAGTATACTTTTCTAAGAAATTGCGTGATCAAGTATGAGGGTCAAGGGTTCATATTCTAGGTTAATGATGTTGAAATGTCTGCGTCAAATTAGTTTGGAAGGTATTTCATTAAAAAAAGTTGATTAACGATATTGGTATAAATATGGTGTTGTGATGAGTAAAAGTAACATGTTTTGAGAAAAAAGATGGAAAATGCGACATGAGTTTCTTTTCTTTAGAATCATTTATGTTACAACATAATTTAGTTCGTGTTATTTTAACGAAGTTGCAGGGCCGTCTCCGACAATTTGGTGGCCCTGTTCTAACTTTTAAAATTGGGCCCTTCAATTTTAGAGGACTGTTTTAAAAGGTTAAAAAATATTATTATTATAAAATTGCTTTTTTTTCTCGAGTACAGTACTACAAATTATTATCGAGCTTAAATATTCATAGTAATAAGTTTAATAGCAATTCAATAAAACAACAAACAAAAACTTTTTATTTAAAGGGTGTCATCCTTTTAATATTTTTTGAAGCAAATTCCACAAATATATCTTCATAATCAAGATAAATTTTAAGGTTTTAGTTTAAAAATGATGGTCTTTTACGAGGAAGAAGGTGAATTTGTAAGGTTATAATTTTTATTTTTTTAAATTATGGGGCCCTGATTTTGGGGGGGCCTGTTACGTGTGTGAGAAAAAATATGTCTAAAGACGGCCCTGCGAAGTTGTAAGGTGTTAGGATTGTTGCCTAATCGAAAAATAGTTTATTGATCAAAGTAAGGTGGCTAAGCTATTACTCCTATTATATAAGCACAAATAGTTGAACCGCTGTTGTTGCAGTTGGTATCATTTGATGGCTTATACCACCTACCTTACCAGAACTACTAGAAGTAAACACGAATTTATCCAACCAATTATAGGTTGACTTACTTACTTCAATAGAGTTTGACAAGTTAAACAAATGAAAGTAACAACTAAAGAGATGCTTCAAAGCGTCAGTAAGTGAGTCGTCTCGCCCGACTCATGTTTCTTCTATTATAGATCCGCGTTCATACGCGTGGGATGTCTCCATAATACATCGCCTGTTTGACCCTGTGTCGGCACAGAAGATTCTTTCGTTGGAACGACCTTCTGGTGTTATGGATGATTTTGTATACTGGAAGTTTACCAGGGATGGGAAATTCTCCACTAAGACTGCTTATGCCTTGCTGGCTCGTCATTCCATTGCTTCGGTGGCTAGCGTTCCAGCCTCAGGTTCATGGTGGAAGCAGTTCTAGGGGCTTCCCATGCTCCCGAAGCTAAAGGTTTTTATCTGGAAGTTGCTTCATGATGCATTACCTCTCACTACTATTCTTCATCAAAGGGGGATGCCTGTTTCTCCGGTTTGTGTCTTTTGTCATCAGGATTGTGAATCTGTGTCCCACTTGTTTCGAGACTGCGTGCTTGTTTCTGATCTTCTGGTCCATGGCCCTCTTGGCTTCTCTCGTCAGTCGTTTCTTGATAAACCTTTTGCCCCTTGGTTCACAGACACATTGACGAATTTCAGAGTACTCAAGAACTGGAAGAATCTGGCCTTTTTTGTTTCATTTATGTGGGTAGTCTGGATCTCGCGTAATCACAAGGTGTTTCGTCAAGCTGTGATTTCCCCCACTCTTATCCTTCAAGAAGCGGCTGAGTGGGTTTCTCGAGGGGAGGTGGCTCAGGCCATCTCTGCAACCCGTCATTCGGCTCCTACCCCTTTCCTGGGGTTTCATCAATTGAAGACAGGTTGGCTTCAAGGGTCGGATTCTGACACTATAGACTGTTGTCTTCTCTTCGACGGGGCCTGGAGCGCGTCTGATAATACGGCTGGAACTGGTTGGATCTTGCGCGATATCAGTTCAGATTTGGTTTTAGGTGGTGGGCTCAGTGCTACCAGAGCGGCTTCAGCCCTTCAGGCAGAACTTCAAGCTTGCTTGAGTGCATTCAAGATGGCTAAACGCAGAGGTTTTGATCGTTTGCAGGTTTATACGGACTGTGCTCAGCTCGTCTCTATCCTCACAGGGGTTGGTGGGATGGATATCTCCTATGTCTGGCTCTTGAATGCTATTAATGATATGATTTCCAGTCTTAGGGCATGTCATATTCGGACCAGGTCTTGGATTTCACCAGCACATTGGCTAGCAGGGCAGGCTCGTCGTCGTCGCTCTTTGTCGTGGTCTTTTTGATTTTCTTTCTTTTTTTGGTTAGGCTTCATTGTCAAAAAAAAAAAAAAAAAAAAAAAAAAAAAAAACTAAAGAGATGCTCTTCATAGGAATCTTTTATCTGATCTACTCGTAGTGTTACAAGTTAGAGTAGTTACTCATTGAACTAAATGCTAGTACTCATTGTGTAAGCGAGTGAAAACAGCTTAACACCATTTGAGTCTGATTCATACATGTCGAATCTCAACTGTAATTAACATTTTATGTATTAGTATGAAGTTATGTTGTATATCGACACAATAGAGAACTTACTTAGCTTCATATGTGTAAGTCAATTATTCTTTTAATATGGTTGTAAACTTGTAATAATACAACATCATACGATTTTGCATAAGTTATAGCATAAAAGAAAAACGCACTTTAAATTAGATGAACACATCGTAGATTCGTAGTTATACTGATATTAAGATCGGTAAACATATCATCATAACCTTGACTTATAAGCCAAATGAATGGTTCAGATTTGTAGCTTTGGATTATATAAGTGTTGAAAGAAATGTCCAACAAACGAGTCACGCAACGTAGCGTTGCCTTTACGTTGCATTGTTGCTGTTTGTCTCATATGGTGTTACTTCATGTAGGGCATCAGATTCTAAGATGTAGCTTATCACTCTTCAAAGCCAGAGTAATCTAAGAGTTTGAAAATTCTAAGGATTAGACTTGGATATTTTCTGTCCCCTCCCAAAAACAAAAAAAAAAAAAAAGAAAAAAAAAAAATAAAATTTGTTGTCCATAAATTTTCAGGTGATATAAGTGAACCTTAAAAATTTATTATGGGACAAGGATAATGGAAAATGGTCAAAATAGGCTGAGTTTAGCCATAAACTGTGCCCAAAATTAGCAAATTGGGCTGGGTCGACTTTCAAGCTTAAGGCAAAAAAGCACAAAATTGTGTACCCAAAATTTGGCGAGTAGAAGCTGATCAACTTAAAGGGCTTGTTTATTCGATTAATTTTCGGATCTAACCGTGCTCCAATACCATGACAAATTTGGGTGAAAGAAATGAATAGAATGGCTTAATTTTTATTTAGGTAGATATTACTCCTGCTGCTACCAAATCAATATGCACGACATTTTCCGATATCTCATGTCTCTAACAAAAATACACTTATTTTGTTTGAACTCTATCACGAGTACTTGTATAAGTTGTATTAAGTACATTTTGTCCAAAGTAAGTCGAACAAAATCTCGGCCCCCCATATTTCAATTCCTGGCTTCGCCCCTGTAATCTAGTAATCTACTATAGCGCCGACCAAATGTAGTGTTGGGAGACTTGGGACCGAAGAAGTACATTCGAAATGGGCTCTCCTGCTTTCTTGCTCCATCAAACTGTAAGCTATAGCCTCTAGTTTATATTAAGAGCCCAAACCCAAGAGCCTAAGCTTGTAACGGTACACTTGTACAGTTGCTCATATTGATCTTCATTAGTCTGTACGTACTTTTGTTTCCTTATTATTGTATATTTGCATGTTATCTTGTTCTTTTCCAAATTATTTTAAGAGGATAAACTAAAGACGTATATTTAGGTTTGATTTTAGTTGATTATGAATTTATGATATTTAAAATCATATAAATTAGTTCCATTTAAAGGTGGGCACGGGCCGTGCCGGCACGCGGGCGGCACGGGCCCGGCACGACTCCGGCACCGCCCGGCACGGGCACGGCCACCGGCACGGCACGGCACGGTGGCACGCCTGTGGGCCGTGGGCCGTGCCGTGAACAAAAGTTCCAGCTCTGGCACGGGCACGGCCCATGGCACGGCGGGCGGCACGGTGGCCGGCACGACGGCCGGCACGCTGGCACGACCCACCGGCACGGCACGTGGCACGGCCAGGCACGGCCCGGCACGAAGCCAGGCACGGCACGGCACGAAGCCAGGCACGGCACGGCACGGCACGAAGCCAGGCACGGCACGGCACGGCACGGCCCGTGCCTTTTACTAGCCGTTGGAAATATGGCCGTTTATGGCCGTTTTCCAACAGCTATAAACGGCCATATTTTCCTCCAATTTCCACCCAATTTCCCACCCAAATCCCCTATAAATACCTCATATTTTCCTCCAAAATTTTCACAATTCATCAACTCATCTCTTCTCTCTTATTCTCTAATTTTCTTACTCCCAAATTCTCAATTCTCAAATTCCTACAAATCATACAATCTTCCTCTCTTTTGTGAAAAAGAAAAAAAAAATTCCTACTCTCTTATAAATTTTACATTTTTAATATTATTAGTCTACTACCAAAAAAAAAAAAAAAAATTGTTATATTTACATTCAGGAAATTAAAATTTCGGGAAATTATAAATTCGAGAAATTATAAATTTGGGAAAGCATTGAAGCGTCATTGTAAGATCTAACTCAACTTTTTTTAAATTGTTATTGTTATTGTTATTGTTATTATTATTGTTATTATTATTATTATTATTATTATTAATTTATTATTATTATTATTATTATTATTATTATTATTATTATTATTATTATTATTATTATTATTATTATTGTATACTTGGAACTACTTAATTATATAAAAACTACTTTCTATTTTAATTGTGGGTTATTTGGATTGTTGAAATCTGTCTAAGGCGGGATTTGGGCTCTGGACAACGTCGCTCCTAACCTCTCCTACCTGGGATCTCATTGATTTAGATAATCTACTATTATTATAATTATTTTTGAAAATTTATTTTATATAAAAACTACTTACTTATTAATTCTCATTGATCTCATTGTTGTTAATTGTTACTTTGTTATTGTTAGTTGTGTTATTATCATTAATTAATCATGGCATCAAACCCGAACGTTTCCTCCTCCTCTAGAAAAGCCAAGTCAACACGTAGGGAACCACCAAACCCAAACACTTCAATGTCTATGCCCCCCCCTAACATGCCCTTTCCAAACACTTCCACCCCTTTCTTTCATCCCCAAAACATGGGAGGGCAAGAACAAATTGATGATATGGCTCCTTGGACCCAATTTCAACAAACCCAATATCAACAATATGAATTTCCTTTTCCTCCTCCTCCTCCTCCTTCCCAAGGTAGCCAAACACAAGCTTCCGGGTCGAGTGAACCATCCACTCACATGCCCAACACCCAAAATCCTAACATATTAGAGTGGTGTACCGAAGAGGATTTTTCTCAAACCAAAAGAAAGAGTGAAGTTTGGGCACATTATCAATTAAGTAAAGATGGAAAAAAATGCAAGTGTCGGACTTGTGGTAAAATTTTCTCGGCCGATACCAAGGGAGGGACGGGACACCTTAGTAGACATACAAAAAAATGTGGTGGACCATCTAGTGATCCAACCCAACCTAAAATTTCTCAATTCCATCCACAAGGTTTCATTTACAATTACGAGAGAGATAGGGATGAACTTGGGAGAATGATTGTACATGCAGAACAACCTTTTCTTTTCGCCGAAAATGATGCCTTCAACAACTATATTAACCGAGCACTACAACCAAAACACAAAAAAATCTCCCAAAAAACCGTTCGATCTACTGCCATGAAGACTTATCTAGAGTACAAATTGAGATTAGTAAATGAATTAGCTAATCTTCCTAGTAGAGTTTCTTTAACCGCCGATGCATGGGATAGTGGGTACGGACTTCACTATTTATGTGTTACTTGTCATTGGTTAGATAATGAGTGGATGTTACAAAAACGCATCATTCATTTCAAAATGCTTGAATACCCTCATACCGGTCTTAACATTTCACATCATTTAATGGAAGTCATTGATGCATATAGTCTTAGGGATAAAATCATGTCTATGACTTTCGATAATGCAACTTCTATGACATATAGTGCGAATTTGGTCAAATCCCAATTGAACGATGTTATATTAGATGGAGATGCACTTCATGTTAGATGCATTTGTCATGTTCTTAACTTGTGTGTGAAGGATGGAACACAAGCAATTGGTCCATTTTATCACAAAATACGGAGTGCTATTTGCACTATTAATAGCTCTAACATGAGATATCAAGAATGGAAAGGTTTTTGCAGGCAACAACGGATTAAAACCATAAAAATAGCACCGAATTGTCCAACTAGGTGGAACTCCACCTATGAAATGTTGAGTCGGGCAATCGAGTACAAGGTTCATTTAACACTTTTTTATAATATGAAATATCCACAAAATGCTTTACTTGAAGATGATTGGGCTAATTGTGAAAAATATATGCAGTTTTTACAATTACTATATGGTATGACACATTGTTTTTCTTCTGTATATAATCCTTGTGCTCATTCTTTTCTTAGCAATGCATGTTTACTTGCACAACTTTTTGCGGAACACCGATCACAACATGTTTATCGTGGATATCTTCCATCCATGGAGGATAAATGGCGTAAATATTACACCGATATTCCTATGATTTATATTTTTGCTTCCATTTTAGATCCTAGACAAAAATATGATGGCACCTTTTTATTAATTGATATTTATTATAGTAACATGAATTTTGAAGATGATGTTGAAACTTTTAAGAATAAGGTGACAGATGAGTTTTTTAATTTATATAATGTTTATGAAAGTAAATATGGAACCGTGTCTCGATTTTCCCCTTCTCAAACATCCAAAAATGTAAGTAAACGGACCAAAGGTTTATTTGCACAAGCTGCTAACTTGATGTCTAAGTATTCAGGTACATAATCATCATCATCTAGGAGAACTCAAAGCGATGTTTCGGAGTTGCAAATGTACTTAAGTTACGACTTCATGAAAGGCATGGACGATGAAGAGAAGTTTGGCCTCGACATCCTCGATTGGTGGAAATCACAAGCTGTGAAGCATCCAATTTTGTCGGCAATGGCTCGTGATATTTTTGCTATCCAAGTCTCCTCCGTTGCTTCCGAAAGAGCTTTTAGTGCGTCGGGAAGAGTTCTAGACGATAGAAGAACAAGACTAAAACCCGAAACACTTGAAATGTGTGTTTGCTTCAAGGATTGGTTGGATGCCGAAACTCGTTCTCAAGATCGTACTTATGCACAAAACGACGACGATGAAGGAACGTCGACTTCTTTTAGTTCTCAATCCACTCAATTGGCGGATGAACTTGAACCTCTAGGAGACGAAGACGAAGATGAAGACGAAGGCGAAGACGACCAATAATAATTACATGATTACATATTTACATTATACACTATTGTATTCTTTTTGTATTATCGAACTTCGTATTCCGTATAATAAATGAAGTTATTCAATATTCATACACTATTGTACGATTTTTAATTATCATTACTTATTTTGTAATTTTGTATTATTGAATTATCGTATATTCGTACCGGCTAGTCGGCTACCGTCATATAATAAAATAAGTTATTCTTCAATTTTTTGTGTTTTCGGATTATCGCACTAGTATTTTTTTTTATTATATGCATTTTTGTTTTTAATTCGTTTTTTTTTTAACATTTATTTTTTTTTTTTAAAAAAAAAAAAAAAAAATTAAGGTAGGCACGGTTTGGCCCGCGGCCCGGCACGGCACGACCCGCTAGGCACGTGGGCCGTGCCGTGCCGTGGGCTGGGGTGTGCCAATTCCAGGCACGGCACGCCGCGGAGCCGGCACGGCACGGCACGGCACGGGCACCACCCCGGCACGGCCAGGCACGGCCCGTGCCCATGTTTAGTTCCATTATTGTTCGAATTGGACCGGTTACTTAAGGTCTAATTATATTAATCAAGATAGACTAGGTTTACATTATACGGAGTACTTGATCAGTTTGCTAGACAAACACAAATCTATTCATTCTAGTTACAACTTACTAGCAACTTACTAGAAATGATCAATTTAGTACATGAACAAGAAAGAAAAGATAAAATCAGTCCATTTATCCTACAAAGTAGTAGTTTATTTGATCATTTAGTTCCTCCTTGCACACTTCTTCTTCTTCTTCTGCCAAAATGCCTTTCAGAAAACTGTAATGCAGCAAGCTCCATCATGAAAGCTAGTTTGGCTAGCCAAAACGGCTTTCCGATTGACAGCATATAGTATCTCCATGCCATCCCTACAACTGTACCACAACCATACCCCATCAGTATGATTTCCCATTCTGATAATAAGCCTGCTTCATCTCTGAAGTCGTCTTCATTACTGTCGTCTGACTCATCATCTTCGGGTTTTAACTGTCCATCTCCTCCGCGATTTGACAGTGGGAAGCCATATAATCCAAGGTTTCCCCTGTAGGAATCCTCTGAAAATGTATTGAAGTTGTTTACATGAGGAATTGGTCCTACTAGCTGGTTGTCTGATACATTGAAGACTCCTAAAGAGGTCAAACTTCCAAACTCTTCAGGGATTTTTCCTGTGAACATGTTGTCAGAAAGGTCCATTGAGTTGAGCAGCTTCAAGTTGCCTAATGATGAAGGGAGGTGCCCTGTAAGGCGGTTGTGTGAGAGGTTGAGACCGTGTATTGAGACTAATTGATCGATACATTCAGGAATTTCACCACTGAATGCATTGTTTGACAGATCAAGAGTCGCGAGTGTGGTGATGATCTTCTCATATCTTCTATCTACACCACCAAATGACAGTACAATGGATTAATTATATCCATCGCGAAGTGAGTTGCTCACTTGCGCCCCCATGTACTTAGGACTACTACTCCCACTGTACACACTGATATTCATCATTGCTCGAAAACTTCTTATGTATGTTGCTGATATCTTTCCTCTGAAATTGTTACCTGAGAGGTCAAGAATCTGCAGCATGGGAAAAAGGCCGCGTTCTTCTTTTGAGTCTGTTATAGAGCCATTGAGCCTGTTGGAGCTCATGTCTAGGACTTGTATATGAGGTAGAGTATGTAACCAATACGGAAATTCATCCCTTAACTGGTTGCTTCTAAGATTCACCAACTGTAAGTTTGTGCAGTTGGCCAAAGACCGCGGCACCAACCCCTGCAGTAAGTTGCTGCTCAAGTCTAGAAACTGCAGGCTACTGCACTTGGAAAAATTCGAAGGTAGGGATCCATGAATGTTATTCGAGCCTAGATTTAACACGACAAGGTCATCACTGACATTTCCCAAACAATGTGGAAATTCACCACCTAAGCTGTTATTAGACAAATCAAGAAGTCTAAGAGAAGTTAATGTGCATATTGAAGGGTCAATTAGGCCTGTAAAGTTGTTATTTGAGGTGGCGAACCAGAAAGTGGTAGCGGATGGCAATGGAAGTGGACCGTGTAGTAGATTAGAACTGACATCGATAAACAACAAATTGTTCCAAGGAAGGTTTGCTAGACTTCCTGTCAAAAAATTGTGAGAAAGGTCTAGATATTCTAAGATGTTATTCCCTACTTGGAAAATCCACTGAGGAATTTCACCTCGAATATTGTTTTTGGACAAGTCTAGATCTTGCAAGTAGGTTTGATTCTTTAAGAGTTCAGGGAATTCAGTTAGGTTGCAGGAAGAAAGTGCTAAAACAGATATCTCAGGCCAGGGGAAGGCGGTCAAGTTAACACGAGTATCAGTTCCTGTGGTGCTCACTGATAGCGCGTTATCTGATAAAAGAAGTCCCATAAGGCGTGGGAGCTTAGAAAAGATGTCATACAAGTTAACATTAACAGTGAATTTGTTAGAACGAATATCAAGATATTCCAAATTTGGACTAATAATACTAAGAAGGTACTCACCTAAAACACCTGTGAAGTAGTTGTTGACTAACACGACGACTTCCATCCTAGGAATGTTCCACACCCAAGCTGGGACTGGTCCATGGAAACCACAGTCTGGTAGTCGCAACACTCTCAGAAGATTGTATTGAGCATGACCGGGTGATGATGGTAGTATCGAAGAGAAATTGACAAAGGAAAGGTCTAAGTACTGCAGGGGACTAGTCCAGTTGTATAGCGCGAAATTGGAGTAAACATCATTGTTTACTCCAACATCAAGGTACTCTAAGTTTGGTAGGTTGAGAATTTCAATAGGGAGTTCCTCTTCTAACTGGCAACTACGTAAGTTTAAGTATGTTAACGAAGATAAGTTAATGATCGATGGAAATACTATCGAATCAAAGGTAGTGTCACCAAGATCAAGTCGTCTCAACTCTGTTAAATTGCTTATGATCGTCTTGAAGCTTGGCATTCGAAGAGTATTCCATGAAAGATCAAGGGTTCTTAGCTTAGAGAGTTGGCCTATTTCAAGAGGGACTTTACCACTAAAAAATGAACCGGAAAGATTAAGGTGTTTCAAGGACAAAAAGTGTGCAAATTTAGGTGAAATAAGAGATGATGAGAAGTAGTTAAAGGCAAGGTTAAGGCTCTTAAGATGGTGGAGATCGAAGAGGGTGTTGTTAGATTCGATAACATTAGCAATGATGCCACCATTGCTAATGTCGAGTGAAATCACACGTAAATTTGTTGGATGACATGTTCGTTATTCCTTGCCATTCACAACAATCAGTATTCCTCTACCAAGACGATGTTACACCCATGCTATCCGAGACAAATGACTCTTTAAATCGAAGCAATGCATTGTAATCGTCGTTGTGACACATGAAGTGTGATGATTAAGAGGTATTAGTGAGATCGAACGAGGAAGAAACGAGTACAAAATTTAGAGTGTGGCATAGCAAGGAGAAGTAGAAGCACAACAACAAAGCCATTGTAAGTTGATGTGTCTAGCTAGGAAAGTTGCTAATGACTTGATTAATTGTATGATTATAGTGTTAATTAATACTAGAGTAAGATGGACAATATATTAGATAAAGCAATGAAAACTTAGGATAAAAATAATGTACATGAAATTCAAAGGAAGGTCTGTATGTAAAGACTGTAGAATCTTCCTTTGCCTTATTAGTTAATATTAAGTATAAATTAAACTAATACGTAGTGGAGTACTTATTATGGTTAAAGTGTTAAATTGTGAATGCAAAAGTCAATGAGGCATTGTATTTTAAGTTATAGGTTTATTAAATTTGGATTTTACTAAATTGTTTATTTGGAGTAAGTAATAACGATGATGAAACGAATGTAACCTTTTCGGATTATGTATCATAAAATTTGATATAATCATAGACTAATAGCAAATGTTAGTGCACTTTTGTTTTAATCATGATTTTAAGTAATTTAATTTATACGATGTAAAACATCTGCTATAATCACTTGACTTGGCATTGTTCGTCAGTTATCCACCAAATTTCTTCTTTATCACCATAATTGCCGCTTAATGGTCTTTATTAATAAAAGACAGTCCACCACAAATATTAAATTTATTTGATGTTTTTAGATCTTAATCACTTATTAATGATTGACAATCAATTTGTCAAAAAAAAAAAAAAAAATTGACAAACAAAGGTGGTAAACGAGTTATTTGGGTTGAGTTCAATTGATCATTTGATCGATGTAATCGTATTCGATAATTGAGAGACGTATCGATTTAGGTAAAACAGCTATATTAAATACGTTGAAAGTTTAAAATTTAGAGAAATTCTCCGTCTTTAATAGTTTGACTTTTTTTTTTATAGCTGTTGATAGAACCCTAAATATATTAGTATGATGATAAATTATTTATGGTAGTCTTATATGTGGCTAGCTACATGGTGTGGTCACTTCACATAATCACATATAAGGTAATTAATTAAGTAATAGGGGGTTACGGTAATGAGCAAATGAGGTTACCTTAACATATGTAGGTTACTTAAATGAGAAAAAGGGGTTACTATTTTAAATAAGTGAAATTAATCTTTCATTTTGTAAACAAAATAAAAGAATAATGGTTACTCGATTGAACAAATGAGATTACTTATTTCTAAATTACTTTATTTCACTCGTATAATGAATTTGGATTACTTTTATACACAACATAAGATTATTCTTATGAAAAAATAAGATTACTTATATGTTTAAATAAAGATTACTCTTATAAACAAATGTGATCATACCGTGTAACTAGCCACATATAAAACTTACGCTTTATTTATTGATACCGACATTGACCACCTATTTTTTAGTTCAACATCCGCGTGCCACGATATGCAAATACGTTCGGTTGGCGTTTAAAGGGTGTTCAAAACTTGCAACTACTTCCAAATTCCAATCTTCCATAACTAGTAAATTGGCCAACAAGCATGGGAAACACAGAAGAATAATCTAGAATCACTTGAAATATCTTTACACAATTACACCGTTTCAAGTATGAACATAAAAAGATGTCACGAGAATTCACACGCAAACGTCAATTTAAATTAATATTTACAATTTTATGTCACAATTGACAAACATAAAACCGCCTGAATAACAAGTTTCCAACACTCAATAATTTTCATCTCCCATAACTCTAGCTGTCACACTTATGACTTGATCATAAACCAACCATAGAATATATATACAATTATATCATTTTTATATTATTATAATAATTTGATAAATACCATTCATTATTTATTACTTGCATTCCAAGCAATTATTTTTATATCAAAAAAATGAAAAAATATCTTGTTTTAACAACTCACACAATACAAGTCATGCCCTAATAATTAATTGTAACAACTCACCTCCTCTATAAATAAGAGCCATTTCTCTCTTCTAACTTGGTTTAAAACACTCCTTTCAAAATTCTTTACATTCCATTTTTCTTAAGAGTTATGGCAATGAATTGGGTAGTCAATTATGCTATGCCTCACCTCATAACACAATCCGTTGTGTACCCAAACCACGACCTTAAAGATGGTAAAAAGTCCATAAATACTGAGAAACCTTATAATACTAAGAGCGAAGGGGTTTTAGAAGGTTTTCAAATGCCTCTTCATTATCCGAGGTATACAAAGGAAGATTACGAGAAGATGGAGGAGCGACGTGTAGATATGCTACTAAGGCAATATGGACTTGAGAATCATGTCAAGGGTAGCCTTGATGAGAAGAGGAACTTTGCTATGGGTACCTTCTTGTGGCCTGATCAACTTTAAATTCAATTTTGATAACTCTATATAATTTAGCAAAAATATATATCAAAAAGATGACTCTTGTGATGAGTTGTTAGTATAATATATTATTATTCAAATTTCAAATCCTAATATGATGTTAGTTGTGTGCGGTATTAGTAACTTATTAGTTAAAAATCGATTAATTAATTAGTTGTTGTAATTTTACATTTTAAATTTTAATTTGATTGAAATCAATAATATTCCGCTTGTTTCATTTCAAATTATTCATTCCGTATAAATTCGATTATTTTGTACTAGGATAGGCAAATATGTACTTTCCATCGTTTAATTATTGGCAACAAACAACAAACCCAGAAAATGAGATCATATTAAAGAGAAAAATTGACATTTTGCAATTTCAAATTCGTCAAATGAATTAATTTTGAACTCGAAATCTACATATGGTTTAGCAAATATATGTTTTTTTTTATGGAACCATAGCATCGAGTGGTTCGTGTGATTACTAAAGGAGACATAGACTTAACTAACACACAACAACAACGACAAAAAGACAAAAAATAAATAATTATTAAATTAATTATAAATCTTTAATGGAATAATTATAAATTAATTCACATTATAAAATTAATAATTATGTGAAATTTTAATTAGTACTTGTATTATGTGTAAAAAAAAAAAAAAAAAAATTAGTACTTGTATTAAAATTAATATCAAGTTAAGTCTATGTCTCCTTGAGAATATATTTTAAAATGGGTACCATTTAAAGGCAAATCGGATGCTTCCACCCACCTAATCAAACTCTCGAACGGTATTAGGGACCATGGTAAACATCTCGGCATTTTATAAGATCGGGCGAAAAAAGGTCAAAAAATTACAAAATTAAAGGCTATATAAGCCTACTACGGACGTTTATGACAACATGTAATGATCATATATGGTTTCAAATGGCATTATATGACCCCGAGATGTATTCCTTAGGGTCTCAAGGCTTTTCGCTATCGGGCCCCGAAACCTCAAAATTTCCTCAAAAAACATGGATTATAGCCTTCAAATTTGTAGATTTTTGACCTTTTATCGCCCGAAAATAAAAATTGTTGAGATGTTTATTATGGTCCCTAATACCCTCCGAGAGTCCAATTGAGTCGGTGTAACCATCCAATATGCCCTTAAACAGTCACTTTACCCGATCACAACTTGAACTGATTTCGTAAACTCAAGCCTACCACGGACGTTTCTGACAACATATAATGATCATATGTGGTTTCAAACGGAATTATATGACCCCGAGATGTATCCCTTAGGGTCTCAAGGCTTTTCGCCTTCGGGCCCCGAAACCTCAAAATTTCCTCAAAAAGCGTGGATTATAGCCTTTAATTTTGTAATTTTTTGACATTTTTTCGCCCGGAACTAAAAATTGCCAAAATGTTTACCATGGTCCCTAATACCCTTCGAGAGTACAATTGGGTCGGTGGAACCATCCAATATGCTCTTAAACGGTCATTTCACCCGTTCACAATTTGAAGTGATTTCGTAAACTCAAGTATACCACGGACGTTTATGACAACATATAATGATCACATATGGTTTCAAAAGGCATTATATGACCCCCAGATGTATCCCTAAAGGTTTCAAGGCTTTTTGCCACCGTGCTCCAAAACCTCAAAATTTCCACAAAAAACATGGATTATAGCCTTCAAATTTGTAATTTTTTGACCTTTTATCGCCCGAAAATAAAAATTGTTGAGATGTTTACCATGGTCCCTAATACCCTCCGAGAGTCCAATTGGGTCAGTGGAACCATCCAATATGCCCTTAAACGATCACTTTACTCGTTCACAACTTGAAGTGATTTCAATTCGTTAAACTCAAGCCTACCACGGACATTTATGACAACATATAATGATCATGTGTGGTTTCAAACAGAATTATATGACCCCGAGATGTATCCCTTAGGGCCTTAGGACTTATTGCCACAAGGCCCCGAAACCTCAAAATTCCTCAAAAAGTGTGGATTAGCCTTCAATTTTGTATATTTTTTTAACCTTTTTCACCCAGAAATAAAAATTGTCGAGATGTTTACCATGGTCCCTAATATTCTCTGGGAGTCAAATTGGGCCATGAGAACCATCCAATATCCCCTTAAACGGTCATTTTAACCATTCACAACTTCTTGTGATTTCGTAAACTCAAGCATACTACGGACGTTTATGACAACATTTAATGCTCATATATGGTTTCAAACGGCATTATATGACCCCGAGATGTATCCCATAGAGTCTCAAGGCTTTTCTCTATCGGGCCCCGAAACCTTAAAATTTCCTCAAAAAGCGTGGATTGTAGCCTTCAATTTTGTAATTTTTTGACATTTTTTCGCTCGGACCTAAAAATTGCCAAGATGTTTACCATGGTCCCTAATATCCTTCGGGAGTACAATTGGGTCGGTGGAACCATCCAATATGCCCTTAAACGGTCATTTTACCCGTTCACAACTTAAAGTGATTTTGTAAACTCAAGCCTAGCACGGACGTTTATGATAACATATAATGATCATATATGGTTTCAAACGACATTATATGGCCTCGAGATGTTTCCCTTAGGGTTTCAAGGCTTTTCGCCACCGTGCTCCGAAACCTCAAAATTTCCTCAAAAAGCGTGGATTATAACCTTCACTTTTGTAATTTTTGACCTTTTATCGCCCGGAAATAAAAATTGTTGATATGTTTACCATGATCCCTAATACCCTCCGAGACTCCAATTGGGTCGGTGGAGCCATCCATTATGCTTTTAAACGTAACTTTACCCGTTCACAACTTGAAGTGATTTCGTAAACTCAAGCCTACCACAGACATATAAGAAAACATATAATGATCATATGTGGTTTCAAACGGAATTATATGACCCTGAAATGCATCCCTTAGGGTCTCAAAGATTTTTGCCACTAGGCCAAGAAACCTCAAAATTTCCTCAAAAAGCGTGGATTTATAGCCTTCAATTTTGTAATTTTGTAATTTTTTAACCTATTTTCGCCGGAACTAAAAATTGCCGAGATGTATACTATTGTCCCTAATATGCTCCGGAGTCAAATTGGGCCGGTAGAACCATCCAATATGCCCTTAAACGGTCATTTTACCCGTTCACAACTTTAAGTAATTTCGTAAACTCAAGCCTAGATACCACGGACGTTTATCACAACATTTAATGATCATATATAGTTGTAAACGACATTATATGACCCCGAGATGTACCCCTTAGCGTTTCAAGGTTTTTCGGTATCGGGCCCCGAAACCTCAAAATTTCATCAAAAAGCGTGGATTATATACCCTTCACTTTTGTAATTTTTTTGACCTTTTATCGCCGGGAAGTAAAAATTATTGAGATGCTTACCATGGTCCCTAATACCCTCCGAGAGTCCAATACGGTCGGTGGAACCATCCAATATACCCTTAAACGGTCACTTTACCCGTTCACAACTTGAATTGATTTCGTAAACTTTAGTCTACCACGGACATTTATGACAACATAAAATGATCATATGTGGTTTTAAAACGGAATTATATGACCCCGAAATGTATCTTCTAAGGTCTCGAGGCTTTTTTCCACCAGGCCCTGAAACCTTCAAATTTTCAAAAAACGTGAATTATAGCCTTTAATTTTGTAATTTTTTAACCTATTTTCTCTCGGAAATCTAAATTGCGGAGATGTATACCATGGCCCCTTATATCCTTCGGGAGTCAAATTAGGCTGGTAGAACCATCCAATATCCCCTTAAACGGTCATTTTACCCGTTCACAGTTTGTAGTGATTTCGTAAACTCAAGCCTACTACGGATGTTTATGACAACATATAATGATAATATATGGTTTCAAACAACATTATATGACCCTGAGATGTATCCTTAAGGGTCTCAAGGCTTTTCGCTATCGGACCCAGAAACCTCAAAATTTCCTCAAAAAGCGTGGATTATAGCCTTCAATTTTGTAAGTTTTTGACATTTTTTAGCCCTGAACTAAAAATTGCCAAGATGTTTACATTGGTCCATAATACCATTCGGGAGTCCAATTGGGTCGGTGGAACCATCTAATATGCCCTTAAACGGTCACTTTACCCGTTTACAACTTGAAGTGATTTCGCAAACTCAAGCCTACCACGGATGTTTATGACAACATATAATGATCATATATGGTTTGAACGGCATTATATGACCCCAGGATGTATCCCTTAGGGTTTCAAGGCTTTTCGCCACCATGCTCTGAAACCTTAAAATTTCCTCAAAAAGCGTGGATTATAGCCTTCAGTTTTGTAATTTTTTTAATTTTTATCGTCCGGAAATAAAAATTGCCGAGAATTTTTACCATGGTCCCTAATATCCTCCGGGAGTCAAATTGGGCCGGTAGAACCATCCAATATCCCCTAAACGGTCATTTAACCCGTTCACAACTTGTAGTGATTTCGTAAACTCAAGCCTATTTCGGACGTTTATGAAAACATATAATGATCATATATGGTTTCAAAAGACATTATATGACCCCGATATGTATCCTTTAGGGTCTCAACGCTTTTCGCTATCGGGCCCCAAAACCACAAAATTTCCTCAAAAAAACGTGGATTATATCTTTCAATTTTTGTAATTTTTTTGACATTTTTTCACCCGGAACTAAAAATTACCAAGATGTTTACCATGGTCCCTAATACCCTTCGGGAGTACAATTGGGTCGGTGGAACCATCCAATATGCCCTTAAACGAACACTTTACCCGTTCACAACTTGAAGTGATTTCGTAAACTCAAGCCTACCACAGACATTTATGACAACATATATAATGATCATATGTGTTTTCAAACGGAATTATGACCCCGAGATGTATTCCTTAGAGTCTCATGGCTTTTTGCCACCGGGCCCCGAAACCTCAAAAAACGTGGATTATAGCCTTCAAATTTGTAATTTTTTAACCTTCTTTCGCCCCAAAATAAAAATTGTCGAGATGTATACCATGGTCCCTAATATCATTCGGGAGTCAAATTGGGCCGGTAGAACAATCCAATATCCCCTTAAACGGTCATTTTACTCGTTAACAACTTGTAGTGTAGTGATTTCGTAAACTCAAGCCTACTACGGACGTTTATGGCAACATATAATGATCATATATGGTTTCAAACGGCATTATATAACCCCGATATGTATCTCTTTGAGTTTCAAGGCTTTTCGCCACCGGGCCCCGAAACCTCAAATTTTCCTCAAAAAGCATGGATTATAGCCTTCAATTAGGTAATTTTTTGACATTTTTTCGCCCGTAAATAAAAATTGCCGTGATATTTACCTAGTATCTAATACCCTCTAGGAGTCCTATTGAGTCGGTGGAATCATCCAATATGCCCTTAAACGGTCAATTTACCCGTTCACAACTTGCAGTGATGATTTCGTAAACTCAAGTCTATCGTGTACGTTTATGACAACATATAATGATCATATATGGTTTCGAACAACATTATATGACCTCGAGATATATCTTCTAGGGTCTCTACACTTTTTTTTCGTAGGCCCCAAAACCACAAATTACCTCAAAAAGTGTGGATTATACCTAGAGCTGTCAAAAACTGACCCGACCTGAGAACCTGACCTTAACGGACAAACATCTGATCCCAGCTTGTACTCGATCAATGAGGTAAAACTAGTGACCTGTAACCTGACCTAGCCTGATGTTAACTGAAAACTCATTTGATCCAATACTTTATGACCTGAACCCGAACCTGCCCCGACTTGATAGTAACCGTCAACCGATTTAATCCGACCCGAAAACAATCCGAACCTGAACTAGTACCCGACCCAATCAAAACATGAACCTGAGTCATGGAAGGTTTAATAAAATTTTATATACCTTTTATTCAGTTTATATACTGGTATAATTTTGTAAACCCTCAATCCGATTTAATAAAATCTTTTGTTCAGCTTATTTAACTTTTGTTCTCTATTACTCGTATATAGGTTTAATAAAATCTTGATGATACTTGATCAAATTATGGAAGGCGTAATTATGTAGTTCAACTTGGCCACATCGATATTTATTAGAATTGAACTTGAACCAAAACCCGACTCAACACTAACCCGAACCCGAATTTACCATCTTGTTAACCCATCCAAACCCGACTCAACACAACCCGAAACTGAAATTAAACCCGATCTGATTTTAACTCGATTTGAACTCGACCTATATCCGAAAAGGTGAACGACCCATTATAACTTGAATTGAAATTGACTCGACTTGAACCTGAACCTAATATGAAGTTATATTGATCCGACATAACCTTATCCCAATTTAACCCGAGACCTAATTTGACCCGACCCAAACCTGACTTGATTACCCGAATTGACAGCTCTACATACAGTATATAAGTATGTCTTTTTTTAAAAAAAAATAAAAATTTTGTAGGCAATGGGAAATTCTGATTATATGGGACTTATTAAGATTGATTTTGCATTATTAGAAAAAAGGGGGGAAAAAGGTTGAACTGGAAATTTTTTTAATTTCTACAAGTATTTTGTAAAATCGATGCTGAAAAATCCTTGGAAATGATTAAACTGTGGGATTTTAGTAGGCTTATGGTTGTTGATAACTGCATTCCATGTCGAGGTGGTCAATTGTATACTAATATTGGGTTAGTATGTTATGATATATGAGGATGCCCCAACCCTAGCGTTTGAAGTAATAGTCACGTATACTATTTTGGGTATTGAAAAAGTTACATTTGCGTAGTGTTTTAGGATCAAATTTATCCAAGACGACCCAAAGACACCAATGTTGAAGAATATCAAGCTAGATTCATGGAAATAATTTTAAAAGGCAGACAGGCAGTTGAGGTTGTAGCTTACACCATACAGTTGCTAAGTTACATCAAAAGGTGACATGCCAAAATGGTCTTTAAAGTACCTTTTCTTTTCTTTGTTTTTGGTAATTCTATTGAGAACCTACCCTGAATCTATGGTTAATATTTTTGAACTGTCCCCTTCCCACCCAAGTGCCTTCACTGTCTTTTACTCGCTTTTTTGGCAAATCAATATTGTATTCTAGCAGAATACTTAATTATAATCTCATATATCTAACATACCACATTCTCTAGGTTCAAATAGTTGACTGCTGATTAGCAAAAGAAGGGACATGGGCATTTCAACAAGGATAACTTATAGATTATCCTCTTGATCTTGAAGTTCTTTGGAATCCTGTTTTCACGTATAAAGTTATGTACTCTGAAGTGTGTGTATGTTTTATACCCCGACTATTGGTCAAAACTTTATCTTAGTTGATATCAGGCCTGCTGGCTTCCAGGACTGATCAGACTGGGATATATGTGTGTTTGAAGCAGCAGTATCAGAACTTTGCTGGGATTTGTGCGAATGTTGCTCTTGGTTTGAAAAGTTATGATGATACTTTGAGGAATGAGAATGGGGTTGTTCTACCGAAAACTAAAGAGTTTGAGTTTGCAAAGGAGGGGATTCCGGGAAGTCATTGCAGTTCCCACTGATACCATTTATATTATAATTTTGCTTGTGATGCTTGGTAAGCTCTTGTTGTAAGTTGTAAACAGAACATATGAAATCAAAGGGCGTAAACTCACAATCCCTCTTGCCATTTGTGTTGGTGATGTTTCAGTCCTTTCAGACATAAAGCGGTTTGCTGTATGTTACAGATCATCTGCCAGAAACTTTGTTTGACGCTCTCCTTCCTGGCCCTGTGACTTTAGTACTAAGACGAGGTTCTTGCCTAATTTTTGAGTTTGTCTTTACAATTTGATTTTGTGAAGATGGGTACATGCTTGCTCTGTATATTTTATATACACAAGTATTGACAATACTTTTTAGAAGCAGGGAAGCTTGTTGTGCGTTTCATGATTTCATTTCATCAGACTAAACTGATGTATTATGAATAACTGGTGTACTGTCTTTTTATGTGTCTATGTGAAAGACTTTGAAATCCTCTGGCAGCATTATTGTGCATGTGTTCGATGGTGGTGACTGGTGAGCATCCAATGGGTCGTGCAGGATCTATAATTGTGGATTTGACTCGAGTCTTGGAAAATATATAGCTACTCTCTCCGTCCCCTAGTAACAATTTCATGGTTTGGTTGTTTTTACAGATCGTTGTTCTCTTGTATGTTCTGAATTTTCTGTTTAATGACTTGTGAATTATTTTGGCTAGTAGCTTTCAACTGGTAGGCAGGCAGACATTAGGGATGAATTGATGATATATCAATTCACATTTCACAGCAGCATTAAAATTCCCTGTTATTGATACTACACATTTTTCGTGTTTATGTACGTACATACAATGTGATCACATTCAATATTAATAATCTCATATGTAATACTCTGTAACACAATTCTTGTGATATTACGACTTATTTTTTTGTACATAAAATACAACAATGTTGTATACACCAATGTATTCTTGTGAACTCTAAGCATTGATTTGGGTACATGCCTACTCATTGGCTTTTTCGCTTTTTCTCACCAGCTATTTTCCAAACGAACTCAAATTCAGCCATTCCACGATCTGAACATACTCAATATGTTCATTCTATATCCAAAATGCTCCAATATGCTATTATCCTCGTCCTTAACATCATTTTCGTCCGAATTTTCATTTTTCATTTTTAGCTTCGATCAAGTGATTACAAGTATAGTAAATGACTAAAAATAACAACATACATAGGCAAAACTTCAAGACCCAAATTCTTCAAAAATATTATAGAAAGGAAAATAAAAACAGAAGACTTAGACGGACAACTACTGCAACTTTACAATGAACATAATGAAATTGAAATTGTTCTAGGATTCACAATTAGACATAAACATCCAACTTACAACCCGCAGAATTGGGAAAAAGATAAACCCTAAAATCGACAATGAAATGAACAAAATTACTAAACATTAAACAACAAAGGAAAATTTGGTGGATTGTATGAGAAATACCGAAAACCATACATCCAAAATCACTACATTGATGCGAAACGAACCCTTACACGATACCCAAAAATCATTTTGCTAATCATTCAACAAATACTGATCAATCCAATTGATCTCGAACACTTTCAAGAACTTGCCTAACATCTTTCCCAGAAAAATTCCTATCTTTCTTATCATAAAACACATTGTAAACCGTCCTTAAAACATCCAAAACCCTAGCAAGATCTTGATCATCTTCCAAAGGAGATTTTCGATCAAAAAAATTAAAGGGTTTAATTTGAATCAAATTAGCCTTATGTTCACCCCAAACCTCTTCACAATCATCCACAATCAAAACAACCCGTTCGTACGACAACACAACATCAAGCCCTTTTCGATCCGACTTTGTACAATGCTCCTTAGAAATAACTCTCGTAAAACAAAAGTTACTGTTGAACACGCCCATCTTTGTCTCAAGCAACTTACCCACTTCCCTAGCGTAGGATTGTTCCGCCATGGTGTATATCGACAAATCAAACATAGTACTTACTTGCTCGAGAAAATGACACGTACCCGTCCTTAACTTGACCAACCAATCACCACCCAAGATCTCGAACACGTCATCATCTTTACCCATTTTGTTCTTTTTTGGATCCTTTAGGTTAACTTTCTTGGTGTGAATTAACGTGTTGTCCAAGTCAAGAAGTAAGTGAAGCTTCTTGTGTTTAAGTAAGGTTTCGAGATCACGGTCTCGAACACGACGAATGGCCTCGAGGGTGAGGGAGAGTTTAGGATCAATGTAACGGAGTTGTATGGTAGTGGGATTATCGCACTTGTTCTTGGTTTTTTTGCAAGATGAGCATGAATTGTTGATGAATGCATAATGTTGGCATTGGTTGTTGTTTTTCTTGTCGATTGATAATGATGCTAGTATTTCTTCCATGTTTTTCTTTGAATTTTTTTTTTTATGAATTTAGTTAGTATGGAAAATATTTGGGGGATTTGTGATGTGTAGTTGAGGATTCAATTGCGCTGAAGAACTAGGGTTTGATTTGATAGTTGCTTAATCGCTGTTGAAATCGGTGATCAAGTTGCCTAAATATAAAGGTTTGGGTTATCAATTGAGGTTGGAACTTTAAATAAAAGATGAGTACTATTTATACCACTTTC
Organism: Chenopodium album; assembly: GCF_948465745.1. NCBI lineage: Eukaryota > Viridiplantae > Streptophyta > Magnoliopsida > Caryophyllales > Amaranthaceae > Chenopodium > Chenopodium album. Next base: position 40,226,358 of record NC_137855.1, read on the forward strand.
CTTAAATCAAGGTTAGTCTATATGTTGTGATATTAACGGTGGTATACCATATACTACACTGGAAAAGTAGAAATAGATTAATTGTTGTACTTGTATCTTTATAAGTTCCAAGTTTCTAACCTACAGACTGTTGGTGTAGTGGTAATTAAGGCTATACTTGGTAGGGAGAATCGTTGTTCAATTCCTAGCTTAAAGGGTGAAACACCAAAAAAAATTCTATTTTTTTTTTAAATAACATAATCATTTGAAAATGAGATTTTGTTATTTCCGTCTCGATATAATTTATCTATTGCGAATATTTGTAATATTTAAACTATAAACTAGTATGTGGCTCGGGCGATGCCCCGAGTTGCTAGTTTGTAATTAACATTCGATTAGTTTTTGCTTAATATATTGAAAATCATCTTAAAAATTTAATATTTTGAAAAAAAATTTGTTTTAGGAGAACCAAATTTAATATTTGTAACAAAATTTAATCAAAGTTGTTAAATTATCCTATGATATAACAAATAGTACAATTAAGGACTAATCATCTTATCCAAGTTAATTATAATTTTGTTGGATAAATTTACACAACATATGGATAGATAAAGTGGTAAGACTTGCATAGTAATGCTTGTTGGTCTCAAGTTCAAGTCTTGCTATAGACATTTTTTAGATGTCAAATCTAATTCTTATTGTGGAGGTGACGTGACATATATTGATGACTTGGCACATTTATAGAGCTTAAAAGGGTGACACGTGACACAGATTCTGTTTTAGGAACGCTTTTTAATATATAAGCATAGATTTTGACAACTAATTACATTAGTGTATACCTAGAGAATAAAAGTGAGTTACTAAGTAAGTTTTTTGTATCTAAAAGAAATTGTATACAAATTTTTTTTCAAAATGAAATATGCAGATAAATCTTATAAAATAATTAAGTTCAGACAAGAATATAAATTCAAATTCAATTTAATCAAACTAACGTGAGCACTATAAGAGTTTGGTTTGCTCGGCTTAAAAGGGTTGCAAGTTGTGTTTTTGGCCTAGCTAGGTCCAACCCTTGCCCAAGCCACCTAAATATGTGTGATTTCGTGTCAAAATTTTCAATTGGGTGACTCGGGTGAGACCTACCAAAGCCCTCTTGTGTCTTGTCATCATGTTTTGGTCATGTCTTGCTTAAATTAAATAATATGTTTTTAGTTACTTTATCGTGTAGAATTTCTTCCAAAAAAAGAAATAACTTAAGCTTAACACACATAATAACATGTCGTGTCGTGCTTATCTTGTGTCTATCTTCCTAAAAAGAAATAACTTAAGCTTAACACACATAATAAGTTAATAACATGTCGTGTCGTGCTTATCTTCTGTCCATGTACGAAGGCTTTGCGGCCCTTGCCCATCTCTCTAGGTTCGGCCCGTAGCTATCCAGCCCCTATGCCCGCAATGTTAAAGAATCAAACCGAAAAACACTCCAAAAGAAATCACGACAGTCGGAGCCTTTCAAAGTCTCTCTGCCCTCTTCTCCTCTGCACCACCGCCGGCGCCGGTAATCTTGTACTCTGTTTCACCATAAAGGTACTCAAAACTCCTTCTCTCTTTCTTGTTCTTAAATTTCATCCTTTAAAATTGCAATTTTGCCTACCTGATCTTGTACTTCTTTTGAAATTTTTGGTACCTTTTGCTTTTTTCCATTGTAATTTGTTTGCAATAGAACAATCAATTATCTAGTTTCTTATTTTTGGGTGATAATTTATAGATTCCTGCATTTCAATTGTTTGATTGTAAAGTTCAGTTCTTGTTCCAGATAAACAAAAACCCAATTAATTGAAAGTACCCCAGTTGGGATTTTCCGGATTAAGGGAAGAAAATGAAATGGAAATATGCAATGGTGTGTTCTTCGAATCAGAACAGAAGCATGGAGGCTCATAATTTGTTAAAAAAACAAGGGTTTGATGTTTCATCTTATGGTACTGGTGCCCATGTTAAGCTTCCTGGACCCTCACAAAATAAACCTAATGTTTATGAGTTTGGTACTCCTTATAAGCAAATGTTCGATGAGCTTCGTCGAAAAGACCCCGAATTGTATCCTTTGAATTGTTGGGCTGTTCAATTTTTAAAGCATTTGAAATGGGTTCTGATTTTTGTATGTTGTTCTTGAATTTGGTAGTTTTTATTGTTGATTGGTGAGTAGTTTTAAAGCATTATATCTGATTAATGATCCCATTATGTTTTCAAGCATAGTTGAATGGATTTCAAAAGATTAATTGTGTATGTTCTTGCTCTTTTTATATTGTGCTAAATGAGTATAGTTGATTTTGGAGTTGTTTGATGGATATATAATGCAGTTGGAGTTTTTCTAGTTACCGATATGTGGTGTATCACTATTACATACATATTGAACTCTGTGCTTTTCTTCGAGTTATCAGGCCTTTTAACTATTGTTCATGTAATAGACTTCTGGTGCCAATAGTGATTCATAAGCCAGCCATTTTCTGGTCGATCTTTATTTTTTCTCTAGGGCAGTTGTTTCCTTGATAGAGCTCTAAAAATCAGGAACGTTAGGGTGCATCTTAGATTTCTATGGAGTTTAAAACATATAAATTGGAGAATTGCAATGAAATTTAGCTTAGAAATTGGACTGAGGAATTAAGGTGACAGCTATTGTAAAGTACTGTCCCATTCAGTTTCACGATGAAATTATTGTCTCCGATAGGGAAGGGGGTATCATGCTTGAGCATACCTTTATAGTATATACTACTCAGTGACTCTTTATAAGCCTATGGCTTCGGAGTTAGTTTTTGCTTTTTTGTAGTTGAGTTTGAGACCGAATCTTTTAAGTTGGGTTTGCCACTTTATTCCTTCATGTTCTAGTATTATTTTTAGTTGGTTGACCTTAACAGTTGCCTATGTACAAGCGTAATGGCATATTGCCAATGCTGAAGCGGAATGCAGCTGTCAAGCTTGCTCCTCAACGCTGGCAAGATAATGCACATGATGGTGCATTTGATGTGGTGTTTACATTTGAAGAAAAGGTCTTTGACATGGTTGTTGAAGGTAAGCTATTTGGATGTTCTTTAGGTGCTGCTGATAAAGTTCTTGCGGTTCCTATCTTAATTCATATTCAGATAATGATAATAAATAAAATCACTTGGAAAAACGCATAATGATCTCAATCTTCTATGAACTTAATCATTTGTACTTTTTTTTCTTGGATATTGCTCTAAGGAAGACTGATTTTTTATTTATTTATTTATTTATTTTAATTTTTTTTTTTTTGAGTCGTTTGTATAAGAATTTTTTTATGTAGATAGTGAGATGTTTAGCATGAAAGAAATACCCCATGATATTGTCAATTAACATACTTGTACTATAATCTAGTATCATGGGCCATGATAGCTCAACCAATATAGATACTCCCTATCTGGCGGAGACTAACTTAACACCCATTGTTTAAAAGATTTTAGATCATTTGTACTTTTTCAAAAATCAGTATAACTGCGATGCCTTTTAGGAATATTCCTATGTTTTTTCAGGGATATGTGCTTTAAACAATTCTCTTCTCATGATGAAAACAATTATGGTGTCTACAAGCTTGCAAGCCCCTGAATCCACTTTAACTTCAATTTGCTGATGTCTATAAGCAAGATATGACATATGAGAACTAAAAACAGACCCTGTAGAGTGTAGGTATTTGGAGCTGAATAGAGTAATACTTTGTATATTTCAATCTGCTTCCATGCTTTCAGTAAACACAAATTTATCTCAGAGTCGTAGCAAATTGTATAAACAATGAAACTAATATGCTTCATAACCACATACCATAGTTGCTATTCGTTAGTCGTATGGATGACCAAAATACTGAAGATTGTTCATTAGGCTAGAGTGATCAATTGGTTGTTTAATTTTACTTTAACCTTCTTTGATGAATAGATTTCAAAACTCCCAAGTGTTTCAATAAGACAACCACCAGCCAGAATGATATCTGTTTAAACGAGATCTAAGGAGGTCTAAAGTAAGCAACTTACCAATAAAATCAAAAGCTATTAGAAAGGCTGTTGCTGAAAGTACCCAGTGATCCAAGAATTGGCTGAGAATTTTGTATCAAAGGGTAAAGCCATTGTCAATGTACTGGCTTTTGATAATTGTTTTTAGCTGGTTAAAATAGGATTATAAGAGACAAAATGGCCTTCTTGTCATTCCTTAGTTTCCGTCGTCGTGTCTTTCATCACATATCATTGGCTTCTTTTGCTTTGGTATGATGTTCATTCATTACTTTTAAGTTTCAAGCTCTTGCCTTTTGCCCTTGCCTACTTTGCATCAGTCAAGTCATGTCTGATTATACTCTTAGAGTATCGAAACTAAGAAGAAATCATCGAGTACTTGTTGTTGGACAGATCTTTACAACCGTGACCATGTACTTATGAAACCTGTTGCCATCATCAACCTTGAGGTAAAAGATAATCATGAGGAGGCAGCTATTGGTGGTCGCCTTACACTCGATTTATGCCAAGAGGTATGCAGAATTAAGATTGAATTGTTGTAAGTTGTGCCACTCAATGATTAAAATATTTGCTTTCTACTTGGGTGTGTTAGCCTTTTGTAGTAACAATCTACACTTAAATTTCTCATTCTGCCAATCACTTGTACATGATAGCCTTGATAGGGCTAGACATGGGTTTTTGTAGTAATGTCCAATTGGTGCATGATAGGGCTTCCCATGGTTCTTAAACATGATTCCAATGATTTGAAAATTGAATTGGGGAAGGGAGAAGAATGTTATTGAGACAAAGACTGTCAATTGCAATCAAACACTATAGGATAAAGCAGCACCAGCTGCACCACAGTGTTCCTAATAGATGTTTTTGTTAGGAAATTATGGCTATGTTTATTTTTGGGAAATATCATTTTCCAGGAAATTAAGTTTTTCATGTCGTGGCTTGTAAGGGGTGAAGCCAGGAAAATATCTTTTTGTAAGATAAAATTAGTCATCCCATTGGAGGAATATATATACTTTTAGTTGTATGTACTGTATATATGTAAGCAATGGGACATTTTGCTCCCTATTCATCACCTTGCTCATTTCAACCTATGGTAATTTGCTTATACAGGCATGCAGCTTCTAATTAGTATGTGAAAATATGATGCAGATTGACGCAATTGATTCCTGGGAAGATAAGATAGATGAGATAATAGCTGCTTTTGAAAGGCATCATAGACGGAAGATTGTCTACACCATATCCTTTTATTGAAGATATTGAATGGATATTCTGGTGCTGGCTGAGCAATGTTTCAACAGCTGTTCCATGGATAAATTTCACACCCTGACGCTACTCTGTATGAGGTAGCCAACCTGCTGATGGGAATAGTTTACAAAAGCAAGTCTCGAGAAGTTGTTTTCATGCACAAAGAACGGTTACAGATTGCTAGTCACTACCCATCATTGCCTGTAACCCACTGTCTTAAACTTCAGATATTGTATAGTTTTTAGCAATAGGTACTATTGTGGTATTATGCAAAGATGAGTATTGGATGCAAGACTACGCGATTCTGCAAAGAGCGTGCTCCTGTTTTTTTGACATCAAAAGAAGAAAGAAAAACAGAACAATTTTGCGTGCACCCTTTGATTCGTTGGTTAGCCTGTCAAAATTAACAGGGGTATGTTATAAAATACAGATGTGTTGTGCATTCCTTTTGCTGTCATGTTATGTACTTATGTGGTTCCTTTCGAATTGATGTGAACTAAAAAGTTGAAGAGAGGATGAGGGGCACAATCACTATACAATTAAAACATGAAGAATGTATGCTCACTTCTTTATAGAAGTCCACCTCATTACAGTTATAATTTCGCTATTTGATCGACTCAAAAGGAGGTATATGAGTACACATTATTATGTACTTATGTAGTATGATTGAATGGTCCCATAAAATTATATCGTAATCTTATTTTTGCATATGAAATATCGGTCTCTTCTCCAAAACAAATAACGAAAATGTGTACCCTCAAATTACCATATGATTTCCAATTCAAAACTTTGGGTTCCATACTCTTGTTGGGTTGCCTAGACCCTACTGAAGCACGTATAAAGTCCATATTAATTTGTTTTTATGGTTCCGCATTATCTGCACTAATATCATGAATTGATTGTTACAACTTATAAGCAATTAACCAATGATAAGTCATCGTCAAACGTAAAAGACAATATAATCAAAAGCTAATTTGGACAAACATAAAATCATTTGTTACAGTATTCTTGATTACACTTGACATTCTTTTAATTCTTGGCTACAACCAAGCAAATAATGGTAACTATTTGCCTTTTGTTTGCTTGTATAGTATAGCATATTCATACAAATTTCTCTTAATAATTTTCCTACTTAGGGCCAAAATAAGAGAAATTATATGAAGCCTAATACTCACGATCACACGTGCAATGTGGCCAGGTTACAATGCCAACACAAAGCCTTTTGTTTGTTGCTTTCCTGAAAAGTTATGCTCATAGGCCATGGTTCAAATGATCCACTGTACTGAGAATATGCCGAGTACGGAGTACTTCACAAGAGGTACGTAACTAATTTGATTAAAAAGTTGTCACGTTACTAGTTTAGATTTCACTACAATACTAGTTTGACAATTAGTTCCAGGCAGAAGATGAGGATAACATATTATACAAGAGTTGTAAATCTTGACGCGAACAAAAACCTGCAATCCAATCATGCCCTGCATACAAACACATAAAGAAAGAATAAAAAAGGCCATCAATAAATATTTGAAAGGACTTGAAAAATCAAATGGTTATGTTATTCTATTTAGTGAACTAATCAAATTAGTGACTGTAGATCACAAGTGTCAATTAAAACTGCAATCAGTTTCTAATAATGCAATGCTCTAACTTGCTGGCAACCTTAATGCCCTTACAAATGATATTTCTTACAACACAAGTTCAGCAATAATAATAGGAAACTGTTTTCATTCATTTTCACTCCAACATATAATAGTATATAAATTAGTATTAATAGATTTTGATGCGTATAAGCAATCTACCTAAGTTCATTATAAAAAAGGGGATACTTTCTTCACCTTCTTTGGTTTAAAACACTCTTTCTAAAATCACAAATCCCCTAAAATTTCCCTCCTTTCTCAAAGTATGGCTTTGAAGTGGCTCTTAAATTCTGTCTTCACTCACACACTTGTACACGCACCTGATCAGAAACAAGGCCTAACTGTTGAGAAAGTTAACTTACAGGCCAAAGAGACTGGTGTTAGCACCTTCCAAATGCCTCTCCATTACCCACGATACAAAAAGGCGGACTATGAGAATATGGAGGAATGGAAGGTGGACATGCTGTTGAATCAGTATGGTCTTGGTCATCACGTCAAGGGTTCCCTTGACACGAAGAGGAAGTTTGCTATGGGAGCATTCCTCTGGCCTGACCAGCTCTGAATCATTCAGTTATTCAACATGGTGTTTCCAAAAGGCCTTTAAGAACTGGAGTTGCCTGATAGTATGAGGCCTTACAAGGCCTGTTAACGTTTAAGAAATATATACTACTACCTCTGTCTATATCTAGTTGTCATGACTCATGACACTAATGCGAATTACCATATCAACGTGACAATTACATCTAGACGGAGGGGGGGTACTGTCTTATATATATATAGGTAATAAAACATAAGTGGTGCTCTCTAGCATGTCTTATAAGTCCTGTAAGGAGGTCACTCAGTCAATTGGTCCTGGTTGTCCACAGTTTCAGACAGCTTAGTATGAAGTTGGGAGAAAGGAAGGGAAATTTGAGGAGTGTTCTTTAGTTAGTAGATTGTGAAGGAGTTTTTTGTAGTATATTATAAATTACTCCGTACTTCATATGAAGTATACTAGTTTCCTAAAGGTGAGCTATATGTGTTGTTTTTCTGTTAATATAAGACCTGAATCATACTCAGAACCAGGCAACAACTACAACCCCATAAATCATGAACTTCCAAGAAAAGAAAAGGTGTAAAAGAAGCAAGTAATAATGAGCTAAAAGGTGCAAATTCCATGCAGCGTAAGAGCACTTATTCCTAATTTGACAAGAAAAGTACAATTATAACAGTTGTACTGTGAGTTTGTGACCATGAATGTTTCTACACACAAATGACAAATTCCAAACTTTCACAGTTTCTAGAGTCTAAACCTGTCTGATATTGGAAACCAAAAAAGTACTGTGTAAAATTTAACCAAGGACACCCTCTCCCCAAACAACTACTATAAATTTATCTCCAAGATCAGACAAAACACCCAATTCGATGGTAATTTCTTACTGTGTACTTAATAATTTGATAGCGAATAGAATGACCAAAATTAAAAGAAAAACACACACACACACACATTGGCCACATACAAATGAGCAAAAAACAAACAAGAAACGATGACAGCATCAGAAAACAAATACTACCTCCGTTACATATTATTTGCAACGATTTGACATAAATTAGAGAGAAAAAATGTCTAATCGTTGCAAATAATATGTAACGGAGGTAGTAAATAAATTTCAACTTTTTCTTAATAAAAAACAAAACAAAAATAATGAAAACTTTTTTTCCCACCATTGTTTCTTTTAGGTAACTGTAATTGGGTAACTGGCCATTTTCCCCAAAGATAGTAAATTAAGGGAAATACTCCGTACTAATAAGGGAGGAAAAAGTTGGTGGAAATTGGACAAGAATTCACATGGAAGCTTTAAACTAATGGTGACGAAATGCAGGCGGCAAAACTATAGTTTATGTGGGCTCAAATTAAAGATTCAGCCAAAATCCAAAGACCATAAATCCAAAAGCATTCGATACTACCACTATTTTACTCTCATCCTCTCATTCTACCAAAAACAAAATACCCACTAACAGTTGCTGGCTTTTGAAAAATGAAAACTAAAGCAGTATATTCTCCACAATACCAAAAAAGCTCTTAAAAATGACTAGTTCCTTACTTTGGTCTGGCTATAAATTGCTTATTTTTTTGGGTTGAAAGGATGGCTAGTTGGCTATCTGTTGCCTTGCCATAGCATAATGCCATGGTCCTAGCAGAATGTTTTTCAATGAGATGCCACAATCACTAGAACTAACATTTCAAATCTCAACCTTATCATATAATGTGCAAAGTCAATGGTAGGTAATTCTATGTACTTTGTAACACTAGTTGGTAATGAAGTGATCACAGCAACACCGCCCACTACGAATTCTACTGATGATGGATTTGGGAGCAATGTTTCCTACTCCATACTACCTTTATTTCTTTTTAGTTGTAACAAAAATTTGTGAGACATAAAAAAATTCTTTTATTGCAATTTAAAAGAAACAGGGTAATAATATTTTGCAAACAATTATCCAAACCATGCAAATTGATACTATTGTAGACTTTTAGAATAGTTTCACAAAACTAGGTAGCAAATTGTGTTCCGGAATGCATTTTACATATCATTGCAAATTAACATGATGATGCTAAGGAAGTGATTAAGAAAGAAATTGATTTGAGATTATAAGTTTAAACAAAGGAGTCTTTATGCATGAATCAAGTGTTCTACTATTATTCAGAAAGAAGCAAACGGTTAAAATTACGACAAGTATATAAATATACAAATGGACATGGCATAAAATAGCAATATAGTATGAAACATACCATGTGCAAGAGGCCTACAAAATTATATAAACTGGTGGATAAGAATGGAGATGGAAGATTTTTACAAATCAAATTCTACTAGTATATGAAGATTGATACGTTTGCCAATTCTAGGAGATAAAATAAAAGTAGCTAGATTGATTATCACCATTAAAAAAATGAAAGAAATTCACGCACCCTTATTTGAGATAAAAATTATTGATACCTAAGAACTCATGTGGACCCATGCAACTGTGAGTCAATACTTAAACAAGTATGCAAATGAATACATGATAGCCAACAAGAGGAAAATTTGGTTAGGAATTGTCAATTTATTTTATTGTACGTTTAGCATTATAGTGTGGATATAATGCTATATTGCTATGCCTAATTACAAGTTGGAAGTGCATGAAATCAAGATGTTAATGCATCATAATTAATGTAGCTAGAAGCCAAAATTAATCAATTTGTTTACCAAGAGATAGACTTGTTGACATTAGTGTTATTAAGGATAGCAATTGCATTGCAGAAGAGATTTTGGGCGCTGGGAGATATGAATAACTTAGGCAAACATGAAACATCATATATTATGAGGTATTGATAATATCCTGAATATAATACTGTATAATATGATACTCATGTCAGAATATAATATAGCAATGATTTTACAAAAAAGACATTTATAATAATTTGGGGCAGTATTTCTATCATCATCCCACCTTAGTTAGGGGTATTAGAAAATATAATACTTAGTATCTTTTTAGAACATCTTTAAAAGTACTCCACATATGTCAATTAATTCCGAATAGAGAATATAATCCCCGGTTTCTACAACAACCTTTCAAGTAATATAAACACCAAGTAGGTTAATGCCCTCCTACACAAAACCTCACTCTAGAATTCGGCTGGATCAATTGCCATTCCTAACATGTAATCACAGGCTTGGAAGAACGAAGTATTGATCTACCACTCCTTAACTGACTAAGTATACACTACATGGTTGTATATGCAACTAGAATTAGTATATTGGAATTGAACTACAAACAATACTAACAAGAAAGTATGAGCAATTTTGGGTAATACAATATAACAACAGATCTTATATAAAAATAGAAGTCGTGTAATTGAGGAAGAAGGATGGTCATCTTCCACTATAAGAATAACAAACTTCTATGTGAATGAGTGCTTAAAATGTGAACTTGGATTTTAGCTCCTAAATTTCAAGTGAAGTAAGAGAAAAGGGAGATTAATCCATCAAAAATTGTATTTACGCGTCCCTTTACCTGAAAGGCAGCTAAATATCCCCAACCTTCCGGATGTTGGCAAAGCTTACTAAGGTGACATGAAGAGGGGCAAAATAAGACAGGAAGAGAGAGAGCACAGTAACTTCTTAACGCTAAACATAATACTTAAATTTTTTATATAACAAGATAAGAGTAAAATTTTAAATACTAGTATTAATGACCTCGATCGTTTTTTGTTTTTTTGTTTTTTTTTTTTCAATAAATTTTTAAGTAATTAATCCTGAATGCTTATACATGAAACTAAGGATTACGAAAGAATAATACCCCTAATTAATAGGCCGGACCTTGATTGCTAGAACTGCTCCCCCTCAGAGTCTCTCTCTGTCTCACAATTCTTGGTCCAAAATAAATGCCTAACTTCAATCATGTACCCACAAAGCAACTCCCCTTGAGGGCAGTAAACATGAAGGTAACTTATACCAGAAGAGGTGATGACACATAAACTGTAGACAATATTTTGTGTTAATAAGAGTACAATATGCCCCACATCATATGACACACAAATCTTACATCACACAAATCAAAGAAAGAGGTACTCTTAATTTGAAGGAGCATTCAGTAGCCTCCACATCACATTAACAACCAAGGGCATTTTTGTCAAATCCACAAATCCCAGGTGTTTTGATCCCCCTATAAAAGGGAAGTTACTAAATCTTCAAGGTCTACAATCAATCTTTGAAGTTCAGATAGCATCCAGAAAGTTTTCCTCTTAAATCATATGACACCAAAAATAGATACAAAAACAATGTATCAACAAAAGCTTCAAAACATGCACCAATCCCCCTTATATTATCAGTTTCTTAAGATGCTCATCCCATTTTCTATGACCTTCTCTGTTTTCGCCTTCTTATTTTTGCACCCATCTCGGCCTCCCTTCTTCCATTCTCTCATCTCCCACTTATCTACATTCTCATCCCAGCTCTTTTCCCTTGCAGCTGACAAGAACTACATATTCCTATTATGTAATGGAATACTGGTTTTCATTGCAAAATACTCAAGTGGCACTGTCGATACTTGCTCACCATCCCTGCCTGAGACAAGTCCTGATAATGACTTGTATTACAAGGCATACAATCAGGCTATGCAATCCTCAATAGAGAACTCTCGCTTGGTGGAGGATGCCGCCACCAATGAAGATGAGGATGAAAATGGATCAGAAGGAAATGAAATCATGCCAAAGGAAGATGTTGAGGAAAAACGTGTTGTGTATCAGATCACAGATGGAACAATATGGGAAGAAGTAGAAGAAGAAAAGTATGAAGATGTTATCATTAATGATAACAAAGAGTACAAGAAAGAATATTCTGACAGTTGGTCTTATGAAGAGCAAGAAGAGGAAAATAATGAGTATTATGCAGGGCAAGAAGTGGAAAATTATGAGTATTATGCAGAGCAAGAAGAGGAAAATTATGGTTATTATGACGAAGATGAAACAGAACAAGAGGAAGCAATAGCCAAGATGAGTACAGAGGAATTAAACAGAAAGTTTGATGATTTCATTAGAAAGATGAAGGAAGATCTCAGAATCGAAGCCCAAAGACAACTTATAGTTGTTTAAAATGATTAGAGATGAATACATGACTTCATTGTAACATAACTTTCTTTTCCTCTTCCATTATCCTCCATATGTTATAGAGTATACATAGATGCTTTTTTTCATCTTCAATCCCGCTTTACTTTAGACCATAGATGTTAGCAAATACCATAATTATGTTGTATATATTTCTTGGTTTGTGTAGTACACTATTATCATAGAAACATCTTCCCTTGTTAGTTTTCTTGTCTTCTTGAGACATTCAAGTTTGTAGAAAAAGACCAACGAGAAAGTCATTCCAAAAACTACAATATACTCCATAACAGGACATTGGAATGTTCAAAATTATATAAATTGACACAAACCAAGCAAAAGAAAATGAGTTATCTTGGTAAAGACATTAGATGGACATCATAATTTTAATAAATTGAACATCCTCATGTCACTAAGCCCCATTTTCCATGATGTTTTCAGATCTTAATAGAAGGAATGGTGGACAATACTCTACGATTTAGCTTTTCACGGGAAAGCTACATATATCTTTACTGGACAGACAATAAGCCCAACCAAACTAAGATGAGTAATGTAGCACACTAGGCACAAATATTAGTCACTTGAATACTTAGTCCGATTTGGATGATTTTTTTTCCACACACATGAGAGATTCCCAACAATCTACATTCAACATGCTAACCGCTAGTAGCCTTGTAAAATTTGATAAAAAGACTATAAATGGGTGTTGACTACCTATGGGAGAAGAGTCACTCCTCAAGGTGATAAGTTAGTAATTTTCTATCCTTTCCTCTAATTTGCAACAATTAACATGTGTACATATATATTTTACGATGCTCCACACTGCCCCTCACATGTTAGTATGTTACATATGCTAGTGTTCCTTAAATAAACTAAAAAGTATCAGTGATACTCCAACTTCAAATAAGGTTTTTGAAGATAGTTATTCCCATTTTCCCCCAAGAAGTCTCATTAATGTCAGGGGAGTATTTCAAATAGCTGATATTTAATTAGTAATTTCTGGAAAACATTTCTCATACTAAAAACAAATCTCTTGCTATATCATTTTAATGATATTTTTGGGATAAAATAGAAGAGTATTCCATATAATAAATCAATTATGCAACTGATGTTACAATGATTATTAAAAATATCAATTTTTTGGCCCTTTTCCAAGCTAAATCACACTTTTTAGATCTTTATTTAAATATCTCATGACTTGTCTAGTTATTTCAATGTGAGGTGTAGAGTAATAACTTTTTAGGTGCTTTTAATTCATCTTCTTAAGTTTCTAATATAATGTGACAATAGTTCAAATAAAAACAAAATGAAAACCAATATGCCTTGTCTCCCTTACCCTTAACCCTCCAGAGTAGCCAACTATCACAGGTCATGAGGCTAAGGGTGGTTAAGCTAAGTCATGTTAATCCCTCGACTTTATTAATCGTCCCTCCTTAATAAGTTTTTTTTTTTTTTTTTTTTTTTTTTTTTTTTGTAATTTTTATCTTTTGTAGCTCAGTATTTCAAGTCAGTCTTACGAATTTTAGCAATTCAATCATGCTGACATTTCAATTATAGATATAAGTAAGCCTTACTAAATATAAGCAAGGCTTTATGTTACATAAAAGCATAATGCTACAAAATCATGTGTGATGCACACTTGGGATTGTACCCATTTTTTGGGTATAATAGTTGTTACTCCCTCCGTCCCTAAATTACATTCCTCTTTGGAAATTTACACGGGAATTAAGGAGGGAAGAATAAGACAAATAACAATAATTGGATAATGTAATGGGAAGTACAAAGATAGAGTAGTTATTACTTATGACATGTCATCAATCCTTTGCCAAAAAAAAGGACCAATCACATGCTCTAATTGAAAATTTTTAACCAATCATATTCATTGTAATTTGGCACAAGGATTATGAGTGAGATTAGGTAAAGAGAGTGAGAAAGCATTAAATATAAAACAGAAAAAGAGAGTTGATTGACTAAAAAAAACTTACCAAAAATAGAAAGGAGGAATGTAATTTAGGGACGGAGGGAGTAGCTTTTAATTTAATGCTTCAAAATCTATCCTAAAATCAATCATACGTTCATAGCCATAAAAGTACAAATGATTGCTAATTTAAGTCAAACACGAACTCAATTTTTATTTGCAAGCACAAATCACACAAAAGTTTGCAAAAACATGCAACCATTAAAATATACTAAATAATAAATGTCAACCAGCTGTAAAAACAATTAAGGATACGTGATACTAAGATTTCAACAATCTAAATTGCTAGTCAGAATCTATTAGTCCACATGTTCAAGTCATGGTTGGGGAAGAGAAATAATGGCTGCTGATAACATAAATTCCATACGTCACTTAATTTAAATATCATATAGATACATTTTAATTATATTAATGTCGCTTATTATGATTATTATATAATTTATATCATTGTACGATTGAAAATCCTGAAGTAATATGAGCCACGATAGCAGTGAGTGACATGGCTTAGTTAATCTTCAGACACAAGGGCAGTTTATAATATATAGTGAGTGATTAAAACCACGTCCAAATCATTAGAAATACTATATACCTATATATAATACAGCCAAGTTCAATCATAGTATCAACATTGTCAAACTGTATATGATGATTTATAAGAATTTAATAATTTCACCAGACTGTTTTACTCAGCTCATAACCAGTTTGAGTTGTTTCAGTGATTAATAAATATTTCAATTTTATTATGGATGGCGACCTTGGTGTAGGAATAATAACATGATCTCTCCAAGAAATGTCACGAGGGTATTTCGTAGATGAAAGGCTAGGAATACATGAGGAGAGGAGATTAAGGTTTTTGGGACTATTTTTGTTTGCTAATTTGTGTGTCATAATTTAAAGGTAAGAATGGAAGATGAATCTAATTATTAGGAAAAGATGACATTACCAAACCCGAACTCTAACACTAATACAAGCTATGTTACTTGAGTTGATGTCAGGTGCGAGTACATATCTAAGTATCCGACACGTCAAGATAAGAAATTTCAATTTTCAAACACAAAAACACTATCTTAAATTAAAAAATAGATTCAACACAACATAAGTGGAATTATTCTTTTTTTTTTTTAGATGAGTTTTTGCATGAATTCTAACGCTGAAATACATAAACAAACATTTTAAGTAGATTTAATTTTAACTTCTTGTTATGATGCTTATCTTAAACCTATTTGCGAGCACATATAGCACATAAGCGATTATGTAATATTGTGATTCAAGATATTAAAGTGTTCGAGATAATATAAAGACTAAAAGAGGAGTCAAAATACATAATTTATAGAAAATAATAATACGGAGTAATAAATAAAGGATAAAATAAACCTCCAACAACTTTGAAATGGGAATGAAAAGGGAGCTTTTGAGTTTCATATTCTTAAACTTTAACTAGAATACAATAAATAAGGTGCATGCAATGATGAAAAAAATGTTACTGTATAATTTATTTTCTTTTATACAAGCGTAAAGTTTACCAAATCGAAAAACTCCTTGAAGACTAGGCACAAACAAAAGCGAACCTTTTTATTACTCGGTACTCACACTCTTCACTTTATTTTAAGTACTCATATTAGATATTTGACCCTTGGATGGGTAGGATATTTTGACAACTTAACCCATTTTTAACCAAAATTTAGAAAAAGATTTCACAAAATATTAGACATTAGGTACCCAAGTCCAAACAACATAATCTACTACTCTATTATGTCAAATAAAAAGTCAATAACACACCCTTAAAATAAGTAAATCAAGAATTAAAGGCTTAAAGCCAAATCTTAAATGATCAAAAAGTGACCAGACACAAAAAGAAAATAATATAATCAAGAATTAAAGGCTTAAAGCCAAATCTTAAATGATCAAAAAGTGACCAGACACAAAAAGAAAATAATATAATCTAACTAAGTACAGTAAAAAGTTAAAAAATCCAAGTTCTTATTCACATCAAGAGCAGAAGAAAACAAATTAACATGCTCCAAGCTTTCTGGATCAAAAAAAGTAAAACTAGCAACAGTTTATCATAATCATGTTTACTGTATTAATACTATAGAGTTTCCTTCCTTTTGCCGTTGGGGAGAGGGTACAGGTGCCGTTCGTACTAATTATTGATTTCCTCCTATACAAGGTTAAAATGATTTGGTACTTGGGTAGACGTCTAGTCTAGAAGATGATTTTGGATATGATTTTCGGCATTGACCATCATGATTGGGAGACAAGGAAAAAAAATGATTGTAAAATAATTGTCCCACTTCTACAATGGAAATCAAGGACAATCAAGGACATCATGCGAACTACACGTGGTTAATTACAATGGGATTCAAGTATGCTGAGGCAACAATAACATTAATCACTATTTTGACAAATACTTACAACTTTACAAGTATAATTTTATAAAATACTACTCAAACAATTAAAAAATCCTAGAAAAATAGTGTCATAGAACTCAAACACATACAGGGTCCAAAAAATTTAACTCCTGAAAAACAGTCAAAGTCATTGGTGCTAAAAAACTTGCTGCCTCTATTTACTTATTTTCAACGAAATTGGTTTTTTTACATGATCTCTAACGCACGTTAGTGATCTCAAAGGTCTAGTGTGGTAGACTGGTAGCCTCATTTTAGATCAACTTACTATGAAATTCAAACAAAAGTATTTTTTTAAGTGAAAATACAGATATACTAAACTTTCTTGAATTTTATTCTTAGTTCTCTTTTAAAACTCCCATGATTTTTCTTGAATGCTTTCTTTTTCTGACTTTAATCACCTTTTTTTAGATTCTTTCAAATGATTATCTTGTTATATCTCTCTCTTTATATTGTACGGTTTCTTATGATGATTCATGTTAGCCGACCCCAAATTATTTTGGGACTAAGACTTTGTTATTATTGTTGTTATTGAATATACAGACACACATACATCTTTTAATGCTATACATTGTATAACTTTCTTGATATAATATCATCAACATACCTACCCGTGTAATAAACAAGACTAAGTTCCTATTATGTTCTTATTTCCCTTTATTTCTAGAAAAATAAGATTAGATAATCTAGTAAGGGTTAATAAGTTCAACAAGATTAATTAGTACTTTCTCCATGAAACACCCTTTTATAACCACTACTATGCTCAAATAGTTCATTAATACTACAACCACTTCTGCAATACTGCCCTAGTTCGTGTCCGGCCATTGAAAAGGTTATAGAACTATAGAAGGTTCAATTATAAACAATCTCATCCCGAACTATCAGTCTCACCCTCATCTCTAGTAGGATGAGACTACAAGAGAGGATTCACTGAATCCTCTCCAATAAGTACCCACACTATCCTGGGTCACCCTACAAGCTGAAATCTAATGAATCTCCACAATTCTGTGCCCATACACTGGCCTACTAACAGTTACCTGATTGCAACTTATATTAGGCTCAAGTCCAAAGAACTCAATGATTAGGGAATAATCAAATATGGCTCTTCCACAACTTCAAACAAGACGCCACAAAACAGAACTGCCGACCCTCACAAATATAATGAATGGGTTGAAGAAAAAAGAAAAGATAGATAGTAAATAGCTTCATGGACCCGGAACACGTCATCCACTTTACAATAAGAGACGGGGAAAAAAAATATGTGCAATCCAAAATATATTGGACCTCTATTCAGTTAGCAAGCTAAGAAGAGGCCACTATCACCTCTTTCAATGTGATTCTCCCTAGAATATACTAAGACTTCTAGACTCTAAAGTGTACGCTCTTAAGCATGCTTTCAAATTCCTAACAATATTAGACAAATATAGCAAATATCTTAATCTATGTATTGACACCTATAGCATGTGTTTAGACAACATAACATGAAACAATATAGCATTAACTATGTGAAATGAAACACTAGCAGGTCGACAAATTTGCCTAGGAAGTTTGGTTCTTGGAGGAAAACAAAACAATTTATGCAGCACATGAAGCATTAATTGCTGAGATGATGAAAGAGATAGATCTTCTTCGTCTACTTACTTGGTAAAGCACAGGTGGCCGAAGAATCCATCACATCTTTATACTTGTCTGGATAAATCCTCAATTGGTTTCATTTTCAGCATCTTCTGTAGTTTTTTAATCCAAGTTCTTCCACACTGGGTCCCTGTGTTAACGGTTAAGTCAATCTAAATATGATTCAGACTCATGTCTATTCTATGCATGACTGCAATTCAACAATATAGAAGACAATGGGATAACCCCTTCAAATTAATGCTTAATTTAGTTACATGGCAAGACCACCTGTACCTGTTTGCAACGGAACTGGAGACAAGGAAAAATAGTCCATCAAAACGACATCAAACGAGACATTTGGGACATGCCTGTGAGAAAGAGGAGAATTTAGGGGGGGAACTCAAAATAAAGAGAACCATTAAGTACATTCCATGAGCAATTAATAAGTTAAAAATAATTATGCAGCATAAACAAAACGAAGCATTAAACATTTAGCTGGGGAAGAATTTTCCAAACTGAAAGTAAGACCAAAATAACACTGTTCCTGAAAGCAATATAATAGACAACAGAGAAAGCTTTTTAAACCTATCAACCAGTGATGTCCATCAGCACAGTAACATAGTCTGTCTCTTTCTTTAATTTGGCATTAAACCTCATTATTATGTGGGATCCATGAATAAACAAGTCCTTATAACCACCGGAATGTTATAGTTTAGTCTTAAAGCAATAGAAAATACTAGTGAACATAATTAAATCACGGAAAACTAAAATCTAACTCTCACAAACTAATCATAATGATCCACAAATACATCAGTGAACAAAAATGGATTAACCAGATCAATTTTTGGCAGAATAGAAGTTCATCTCAGCAGAAGTCAAGAAATAATAATAACAGATGAAGCTATTAGTATTACAGAACAGCGCACTTAAGATATCTATAAGTAAATGAAACCCTGCTGTTGCTACTGAATGCAAGAAGTTTCAGAAGTATACATGATGCAGTTTTCCAGAAAAATATATGTTTAAGTTAAATAGAGACCCTCTCTTTCTTGACAACCATAAAAAATACTACCATTATATCATATTGTGTGCAACAAATGAGTTTACAAGGACTCCAAGGCAAAGTTAGTTTGTAAATGTTGAATGGGGAGAGAAAGATAGAGATGTATGTGATGAGGAAAGAGATAGATAGAAATCACAACTAAGAAAAAAATAAAAAAACAATTGTTGCAAATAATGTGAAACATTCATTTTTTACAAAAGTCGCAAATAATATGAAACGAAGGTTGTATAAATCCTGCCATCTTTAGATTTTGGTTTCAAAGCCTTACACTATGTTTGGATAACAATAGTGAAGGGAAAGGGAGGGGAAGGAAAAAGAGGGAAGGGAAAGGGAGGTGAGGGGAGGGAGAAGGGAGCTTCCATTTTCCTTCCAAATCTCTCCAACAATGGAGAGATTTGGTTTATTAAAAGGGGAAGGAAAATGGATCCTTCCAATTCCCTCCCCTTCTCTCCTTGCATTAGCTATCCAAATAAAGGATGATGCATCCTTCCTTTTCTCTTCTCTTCTCTTCCTGCCATTTCTCTATATCCAAACATAGTGTTAATGATTTCAAACAAACAAAAAAAAAAAAAAAAAAAAATCAAAGTAATGCAAGACATGAAACTTAAAAAAAGGAAGAAGAAAAAAGAAAGAAAAATAAAATAAGGCAAAAGCTTCACTTGCGCACTGAATCCATCCACCCAAACAACACCCCGCCAAATAAAATAAAATTTGAAACACATCTATTTGCTGGATAGAGGAGTAACAAACATATCATTAGCAAACTTCCTCAGCTATCATTCCAGCATGACATGGACGCCAACAATTTATTTTCATTCTGATTTGTGCAGCATGCAGTCCCTCAATATTAATAACTCAGCTATAACTCAATGCCCAGATCACAAGAAGAAAGCAAAAAATATCACCACCCCTCCACGGAATAATACATGAAAGGAGATCTGTAATGTAGACGAAATGTACATTTTATACCCCTTTTTAGATGGAGGAACTTGTACAATAACATATCTCCAAGTTCATTAGTTACATGCACGAAGTATTTCTTAGTTCCATCAAGCAAAAAACAGTACAGGTAAGTAACCCCATCAACTTAAATGTAACACCTAACACTTAAGCATCTGCAAATGCTAGCATATAATCTAACAAATCAAACAGGCACTCTTACATTGGATTTTTGATGGCAAGTACTCCTTTGACAAGAAGGAAAGTGAGTGGACAGACAATGCTTCAATCTCAAACTTTACACCTTTATCCTGCATCCTCTCTAGTTCCAGTCTTAAATGGTAAAAGAGAGGAAAAAGAAGTCATCAAACACTGAGATATATTAATGACAAATTACAACAGCTTAGACTAAGTGGTGAAAGATACCTCCAATGTGGCTCCTCGTGCTGCAGGTAACACCTATGTAACAGTGCTTCAATTTTCTTCTTATCTGACGGAACGAAAGAAGCAGGAAAGTTAAAAGTATTCTGCATATAAATGACAAAAACAGGAAGAAAAAAAATTTGTGGGAAGTCTTATTACTTGATTGTACAAAACATATGTTATTTCTATTTACCTTCAGTAGTCAAGGGAAGGAGACACTGTGAAGGAAAAGCATAATTTTCATAATCAGATATAAAAACACCAAGCCAGCAGATATCCGGTACGCAAAGAAATTCCACATCATACGCCATTTCCTAGGAAATCAAATAGAAATGTTTACAATTTAAAAGGAATTAATCAATCCAGACTATTTGACCACAAAATTGCAATTAGAATAGGTAATTATTTTTAACATTATGAATGTTCACAACATAATATTTTGCAAACACCACTATGCCTTATTGCCACATGCACCACATAAAAGCAATAGGCACCAGCTATAGATGTTACTAACCAGTGAGCCAAATCGATAAGTGGCCAAGATGTCAAACCCATATGGATCAGAATCAACCAAGCAATATATAGGAACGTGCAGCTTCTCAGTAAGGAGGCGCAAAAATCTGAAGGATGAGTAAATTCATGCATATCATGAAAAACCGATGAGTGGCATCATCAATTGGGAAAATAAATCATAGAACTTAAATCAGAAACTGACAAATCATTTTTAACATTGCACACTATCAAAAGGCTAAAAGATACCTTCTTGTAGGAACATCTGGGTATCCACGCCCCTGCAACAGCTACAATTAAAAACTAACCCTTAGAAGAAATAAAAACATGAGCTTACTTCATTCCCAACTTACTGTAATGACAATGCATCGATTGTGGCTGCAAAACTTATCATTCGCCAGTCTCTGGAAAACTGCAAGATTTTGGAAGAAAAATTCATTTATTATCACAAGGATGAGTATCCCAGAGTTTATCACAGAAGAATATTACCTGACTCCTTCTCAACAACTAAGATGTATTCAGCAAAACTAAGAATATCTAATCCAATAGTCAAGAAAAATCTTACTTTTTAGCACACTTATATATTCTGCAAAAAGATTGATTAAACAGGCCAGCATCTAATGGAAACATGCAAATCATCATGTCAATATTCAACTCATAGCTACGATGTTTATGGATATCATGAACATCTTCAACTTGGACAGGAACAGGTTGAGCCTGAAGCAAAACAAGGTTTGCATATGAATATAAATCTTTATTCCATGAAATGACATAGTATACCAAGGACACTTACAATATTAGGATTAGTTATGCAATCAAACTTCTTTCCGTCTTCAGAAAACCTAATCCAGCCCATCACCAACCTAAGAACGAGTTAAGATGAACAAGCTATTAAAGTTCACAAAATGCTATTAGCATGACTTATACTTTGGAAGAAGAAACTAATGTCATGATGCCAGCAGATGTCAAAATTAAGGATGTCTATGTAACTATTTGTCAGTGCATTGATCTTAGGTGTTTTTTACCAGCCCATTAATATTGGATTAGGAATGATGCCAAGAACTAAGGAATAAAGCAAGATTGCAATTCTTAAGTGATTGTCAGTATTTTCAATGCTGCAGCAGCGCAGAATAACACCACCATGAAAGAGAGGGGGAAAGGTGGAAATTGAATAATAAGCAATAAAAAGGAAGGTATCCGGTATAAATTATGGATTAAACTTACCCTTTTGCGACAGATACCTGCAAGACAAGGGATAATAGAATTATGGGTTATTCTAAAAACTTGGAATATACAACTCACTTCTCATTAACAAAGAACACAAATCAAAAGTTATTGTGAGTGAGCAGCATGAAGCCATGGTACCAAAGATAATGTAATCAACTAATACATATCAGCAATAAGTGAATGAGTGCCATGATACCACAGTACACAATATAATTCCTGCTAACATAATCGTCTACAATATTGATAATTTCAAGTTTCAAGTCATAAAATTTAGCCGTTTAGTTTTTAGTTTTAAAGTTGGTCTACAGTAGCTTCTATATCCAAGTTATAGAAGTAACTGAGCCATATCTGAAAAGAGAAAAATATTTGAAAGAAGAAAACGAGGTATACTCACTACATTTAAATTGTGGCGACTACACTCAAGGAGTATGCATATATCATTTATGGCACGATCCACAACAGACTGATCTGCACAGACAATAGAAGTACCTTAGTAAGAATAGTGACCCTTAGCTTCCAGCCTTCCGATGAAATTAAAAGAGAACAACACAAGTGGAGAGATTTGAAGATAATCATTAATAAAAATTGTAAACTGCATTTATAAAACCAGGTCAATAGTATTTCAAGGGAAAGAGATAGCTGAAATTCTGAATGAGTGTGCACTCCAATACTGGAGAAGTGAATGATTCAGTTACCAGACTGGTGGTAGAAGCATCTTTGAATAAAATATATTAGTAAAAACCATAGCAGCCTCTGCAATTCTATAATAAGTTTTCATACTGGAAGCGCACCTGAAAATAAAGATGGATAAGTATAATATATATCTCGTTTTGACGCATGTTTGTTTTCTTGTAGAAGCTTCTGAACTATTAGCAACACCCTTAGCAAAACATCTGGCGGAAAAGTAAAGTGAAATAGATGAATGGGATGTGAAGCAGAGTCCGATAATAATTGTAACAAAACATCTGTGAGCAATAAGACTATTATGTTCTGAGAATGGAAGTTACCTATCCTGTGAGCATGTGGTTGCCTTCGCAACGTAAGTACCTCTGTTCCTACTGGCAAATTGGAGCTGCATAAACTGCATACAGCAATAGAAATAACATAAACATGAAAGTATCATGAAAAATGCACATCCTCCACCCCGGAAAATATTTAGTTTGGAATAATAGTCAGTTAAGTGATTCCAAGAGCATATGATTGACAACTAATTTTAAAGATACTATGAAACTTGAAAAGATCTTAATACTTGGATAAAGAGAACCCTAAAACAGCTTCCAATTCATTAGATGAAATACATAATTTCCAACTCCAGTCGTGTTCAAAACCACAATGCCAGAACTTATTTTACAAAGAGCTTGTTCAGTACATGGTTCTACTCAAAACATGAAGCTTCAGTTGCTCTCATATACACAGTTTCCACAGAACAGCATTAGAAAATATAATTGTGCTACAGTGTATTTACTAGGTAAGACCACAAAGAACAATGTACAAATAATTTCTAAATACATCCAAATTGACTGAAATAAAAAAATCTCATCAGCCTTATATATGCTCCTCGTGTACATGACATAAATTTCCATTGTTTTAAAAATTAAAACATATACAGAGAGTAATAACAATTTATGAAGTCAAAATCAATAGTATACTACTAAATACAGCTTTGAAATCATAAAATTAAATCAGCAAGTCCAATCAAGTTGTAAAATGTCAATGTATCTTAAAAGGAAACACAAGCTAGGTCTTCAGCATTATGCACGAAACTAGAATCTCCAAAGAAAGGCATTTATTCAAATGCATATCAACTCAACTATCAATTACATGCACTTATAAATCAACATATAATTGAATAATTTGAAAATTACACAAGAATGAATAACAAAAATAAATAAAAAAAACAAATCAAATCCATTACCATACCTAATCAAGTTGCACTATGTCAAACTTTCATGGATACAAGCACAAGCTCAACCTTCCAAATTGTTTCTAAATAAAAAAACTCCGAAAAACAAGTAATTAAATCGATAATGCAAAAACTAAATCAACAATTGCATGAAATATTAAAATAAAACCAGACCAATTCCATCAGCATGTTGAATCAAGCTGCATTTAGTCAAATTCTCTATAAATCCAAATCATATACTCGTATCTAGCATAATACCCAAATCGCAAGCATCAATTCATACTAGTATAAACTCAATCATCAACAACATATACTTCTAATTCCACGAAATTTGAAACCTAAACAAAAAATTATAGGACGAAATTCAATTTATGAAGTCAAAATCAATGTTTTACTTCTAAACACAGTTTTGAAATCATAAAATTACATTAGCACGTCCAATCATGTTGCAAAATTACTTCAACATTTTGCACGAAACATTTATCTCCAAAGGAAGGCATTTATTCACATTATCAACTCAACAATCAATTATATGTACTTCTAAACTAATATATCACTGAAAGGTAAATCGAAAATTACACAAGAATGAATAACATACTAAAATAAAAACAAAAAATAGATAAAAAAAAACAAAATAACACTCTAAAATTAGAAACCAAACAAAATCCATTAGCAAACCTAATCAAGTTGCACTATGTCAAACTTTCAATATATATATAAGTTCAACCTTCCAAATTTGTTCCAAACAAAAAATCTCCGAAACGAGTAATTATATCAACAATGCGAAAACTAAATCAACAATTGCACGAAAAATTAAAAAGAAAAAACAGACCACTTCCATCAGCATGTTCAATCAAGCTGCATTTAGTCAAATTCTCTATAAATCCAAATCAAATACTTGTATCTAGCATAAATATCCAAATTGCAGGTACTAATTCATACAAGTATAAACTCAATCATCAAAAACATGTACTTCTTATTCCACAAAATTTGAAACCTAAATCGAAAATTATAGGACGAAATTCAGAAGTTGTACCAATTTTCAGCGGAATTCGTGCAGTAAGTTCTGAATTTATTGATCGAAACCACTGGAGATCGTCCATTGCAAATATCTACGAGAATCGAACGACTAAAATCTGCAACAACAAAAAAATCAAAAACAAAATGAGGATGAAGATGAATAAGCTGAAATTTTGGAATTCAAATTATTTACAAAATTAGGGTTTTGATTATGAAAATAAAGAAGGAACTTACCTCTGATTTTGTGAAGCAAATCGCTGGGTTTTGGAGTTGAACGCTTTCCCTCCATTTTCTCTCAGTGTTGGGAGTTGAGTGAGTAATTTAATTTGGAAATTGAATTGAATATGAGGTATTTATACTTCTATTTTCTACTGCCGCTGAGTTTTACGTCGTAAGCAAGAAGCAAATCATAAGATAATGGGCCGGTTAGTGAGGCCCATTTTAGTGGGCTGTTCTCTAAATTTGGGCTGTTGATGTTTATTGGGCCATTGTATAAAATTAAAATTCAAAATTAAAATTTAAATAAATAAATAAAAATAAAAATAAAAAAATTTTTTAAAAAAAAAAAAACGGCATAAAGAGAACTACAAGGGTAACTACGTAATGTAGATAGAATATGATCGGAAGCTTAGGGTATCACCCTCAAACTTTAATCAACTAAACCTAATTGGCATTCACTCTAAATACTCTGTGATATACTTTTAATGTTTTTATTAAACTAGTTATTTGATTTGGATAAATTCTTGTTTGGATGACTTCTCATATATATTTATTGTATTCAAAGATCGCCCCATCTTTATTCTTTTGAGGTGTTAGTCAAGTCGTCCAGGTCAAATGTGTGTTGCGTTGAATTTGGGTCTGGTCTTGCTATCCTTCAAGGTTAGGTCGATAGTGCTAGTCTTCACTCTTCACCAAAGTAATTTAGCAAGTATAAGAATTAGTATCATACACATTAAGTGCAAGAACAAG
Source organism: Chenopodium album (assembly GCF_948465745.1). Taxonomy (NCBI): domain Eukaryota; kingdom Viridiplantae; phylum Streptophyta; class Magnoliopsida; order Caryophyllales; family Amaranthaceae; genus Chenopodium; species Chenopodium album. The sequence continues at coordinate 40,252,903 of NC_137855.1, forward strand.
ATGAATTGAGTTGGACTCATGTAACGTCATATATATATGTTGGAATTCAAATCAGGTAATCGTGTACAATCCCATTTTTCCACCTCTGCAACATATCGACAAATGTCTACAATAAAATGTCTTGGTGACAATATTGGTGTAACAATTGCTTCTTTATAAACTTCCAATCATGTTTCACAATGTTACTCCACAATACTTTTACAATTATTTTATAAGTATACACAAACAACCATTATATGACTCTAACATCCAAAATCTCCAAATCATAGTAGATTGGTGAAATCATAGTCATTTGCGATTTTACCCCTTTTTCTAGATGATATTTACTCTTTGCTTAAACTTTTTCCGTCTCTTCACCTAGAGGTATCATTCACAATGAGAAAGGACTAGGCCAATCCTTCAATGTTAAGCCCTGTAAAACCATGGAATTGATATAGGTCAATGTCAGCACCAGCAGCAAATTACAGTCATTAGTTAAATTTGAGTTCGTTGTGGCGATTGCTTAGACATAAACTCATCAACGTTCCTAAAAACTTCCTCCCATGAAAATGGAAACTTGTTACATTTGAAGACTACCTGTCAAACCTACTATCTTTGCGAAACAAAAACATAATTTAGTTTGTACTCTGTAGACAGTATCTAAGATACATACAGTGAAGATAAGTGGGAAGGAAGAAAGAATCTGATATAAACGGATAGCATAACAAATTTAGTACTCCGTAAGAATGATTGATGAGAATAAGCAACATTACACTAGCATCAGTGCATCACCTTGGCAAATAAGTAGGGTTTCCTATAGTTGGAGCATGGGAAATGCTAATATCCCTTGAAATTACAGTTTATTGCAGGAAATATTATCAGTTCATGGGGCGTCCGAATGCCATGTAAGTGTACTCGAGTACTCGACAGACTCAATGATCTCCTTTAGTTGCAAGGAGCCAAGGACCCTTTCATCATGGGCTCTAATGCTTTGGTTTACTTACCACAACATACAAACTAGCCCGGTAGACCCCTTCATCTTACCTACCAAAAAGAAAAAGGAATTAAAAAAAAAAAAATCAAATTCTCTACACAGGGATGAACTGTATCAGCACTTACACGAAAAGTGAATAATTTAGTTATTTAAAGTCAATGATTCCTCAGACATTTATATTATTTGCATATTAGTTTAATATAATGGTGGAAGCCCAGAAGCTCATACCATGTGACGTAAAGAGATCTTCTACAAGTATCTTCATTTCCCAAGCACCACAACTATACCCAGATCACATTATTACATAAATTATACTGTAGTATAATTCTATATCTTAATAAGGATGTGTGAAAATTGACAATGTAATTTATTTGCTTTATACCGTATCAAAGTAAAAAGCATTATGTAAGACCAGCTCATATTAAAGTTATTGTGAAACGGTCAATTTGAGGTAACATTAACCCGTTTTAGAGTAACTTTAACCAATTTACAGGTAACTTTTATTTCAATGGTTAGTGTCATTTTATGATTTTACAAATCAAATCAAAAGTAATTATAGCTTCACCAACAAGTTGGAAGGATGAAATATGGCCATCATGCTATACTAACATCATTGTATGATTAATAACAGTAGAAAAAAAGATAAAAGAGAAAGTAATTACATTACACTATTGAAATTGAACTCGGCCTAAAAGTAGGATTTATCAAACACTTAAGGCTCGTATTCATTTGAGCTCCACAAACCCACTCACCTACCCACTTCATGTTTTTTCTCACCTTTTGTCTTTTCTTTTCTTTTTCCTATTAAATTCATTTTTTCTCAGTTGCTAATAGTTGCTTATCACCTAAGTATTCACTCCTAAATCACTACACATATAGTCTATATATTAATATATGTAGTTTTTTCCTCAATAATTACAGGATGGTGCCATACTGCCATGGCATAAATAACTCTCGCAACCTTGCTCAAACTTACTTGGTAGTTGATACATACTGTATTAGATATGATGCACAAAAGACTTACTCGCATTAGTTTCTATTGTAAGAGATGCGATAAGTTCTTCCAGACACCCTAAATTAAGTATATGTAACTATAAATACAGGTTGGAAGAGTATTAAAAGTTACTCCTCAACAAAGGAAAATAAGACTACCCTAAAACTAGATGTATTAAATGTGAGAATGATGTTGTGGTGAGAGTGTGAGACCGATTTCATATTAGTTATGCATACTTTATATTGGGAGAAACAGACACAAAAACGCTGAGGGTAACTAGGGAGAAACAACAATCAGAATCTTGACCTTTCGACTGCCTCTTCCACCTTCCTGCTTTGTTTTTTAGGAAGACGACCCGCCTTTCTTATTTCTTTATGACAAATTCCAAACCCAAAACTCGATCTGACAGTGTTACAGTGACAACTAATCGAGCGAAACGAGTGGTCTTCTCCATAATTATAGGGGGGGCAATCATACACATTGGGAATTTTTAAGTGGCAACAAACATCATGATTAATCTCTCCAACGCTTAAAGCTCCTTTATAAAGAAATCTCAAGCAGGAAAAACAGGCCTATAATGTCCCACCACCATTTTGTACATTGCACCAAATGAAAGCCAACTTTCTTTTGGCTCCTTCCATTTCATCCACTAACTTCTTTTCTCTCTTTTCCTAGTCTAGAGATTCCCCCTCCTAAGTCAACCTTGCACAGTAAATACTATATAAATACAGCTATACTGAAGTTTGGATAAACATTAGCCAGTAAACAAGTACTCACAAACCTTAGCTTAGCTCTGCCATTATGGAAAAAATGGATTCCGAGGATCCTCCTTCTATGCCTTCGACACCGGCAACCCCAGGTACTCCTGGGGCTCCCCTCTTCGGAGGCTTTTCTGTCGATAGGCCTAAAAAGAAGTCGCTTCTCAGTAGGAGGTCCAATTGTTTCACTGTTGATACTTGGCCTGATGAGGAGGGTGGCTTGCCTGCTGTGACCTGCAGCATTACAATGCCCCCTCCCCCTGTTCCTCTAACAAAGAAGGTAAATTTCTAACTTGATCAGTATTCCGAAATTCAGGGAAATTATGTTATTAAAAAAAAAATTCCATTGTCGTACATCAAACAATCAAAAATTATACTTTGTATATACTAGTAATTAAATAAAAGGACAAGAAAACAGAAAGAACCTTCATCTGACTGAACTTGTTTGTCTTTGCATCTGACTGATAATTGCCCAATCAAATCAGGTGGTGGCAGAGTTCGTCGGTACCCTTATACTAATCTGTGCGGGGGCAGCTACTGCTATTGTGAATCAGAAGACGGATGGATCAGAGACGCTAATCGGCCTTGCTGCCTCCAGTGGCCTTGCAGTCATGATCATCATTCTTTCTACAGGCCATATTTCCGGTGCCCATCTGAATCCATCAGTCACCATCGCCTTTGCGGCACTGAGACATTTTCCATGGACTCAAGTAAGAAACCAAAACCATGATCTTCAAACTATCTTTATTAATACACTGATAGGATTTACAAATACTTAACACAGATACGTTTTTCTTTATCTAAATATGTAGGTTCCAATATACATAGGAGCACAAATGTTAGCATCTCTATGCGCTGCATTTATTCTCAAAGCGATTTTCCACCCTATCATGGGTGGAGGTGTAACTGTCCCTTCAGTGAATTATGGCCAGGCTTTTGCATTAGAGTTCATCATCGCCTTCAATCTCATGTTTGTCGTCACTGCAGTAGCCACCGACACAAGAGCTGTAAGCATCAAAATTTTCTTTTTACCCCATATTTTTTAATGCCTCTACAAAAAAATATACTTCTTTAAGAATGTGTCCTTTTAATCAAGCTTTCACTTCTGATATTTAAATATTCATTGCAATTTAAAAAGAAGAGAGATAATTCTTCAGAACTATTCAAATCCAAAAAAGTAAATGCATAGAATCTCACATCAGAAAAATCCAAGCTCCAAGATACTAAATAGAAATTCTTGACTTTGGTGAGGATTTGCACCGTTAATAAGAAAATAACAAAATTACCATGATATAATAGTTTCAAGAAAGTCATATAACTTTGCACTTCAATCCTCAAATTCAAAACTACAAAAAAAAAAAAAAAAAAAAAAAAAAAAAAATATTAACAAAAAAAAATAAATAAATAAATTTGTTTGGAGCAAAAGGCGTAGTACATGGATAGGACTTAATATGCACAGCCTACTAGAGACTAGCATTAGTGTTTGGTGGATTCTACTTAGCAATTAAAAATTACCCACCACTGCAGCAAGTAAACACAGACTATTATATTTTAAATATATCTAATTATTTATAATTAATGTTGGGTGTCTACAACGACTACAAGGTCCTTTTCTCACACTACACTATTTTATGAAGAAAGACAAAGTGAAATAAGGAATCTATTAACATGAAGGAACTAAGAAAAACTGAAAAAACATTTGCAATGTTCTGCAGGTGGGAGAACTGGCTGGAATTGCAGTGGGGGCAACTGTCATGCTCAACATACTTATAGCTGGGTAAGTCCGTCTCAATTTCTCTAAATCATAATCCAATTCTAGAAATTTACTCATGATCCACCCATCGGGTGGTCAAATTCAGAATGTTGTAGCATATTTAGCAAGAAATAATTGAACAAACTAATAAGTCAGATTTCCACATCAAGAAAGGGTTAAGTATAATTTTTTAAGCTCGTGTTTTATATTGAATAATACTTTGTATGTAGGAAGTAAGAAGAAAGATAAAAGCATTAAAATACTTGAGATAACAAAAACTGCTTAATTTGAAATTGACACGCACTTTTAAGGTTTAATGAAAGTCTTAAAATATGGTTGAGAAGATTATAATACTTGTGATAGCTCTATGATATTGACAAATGAAAACTGCTAATTTCTAATAGTGTCAAATCATTAACCAAGACAAAAAAAGACATTCATAATATGTCTATGTTATTTGATTAAACGCAATAGTCCAAAAATACATGATTCAGAAAATGGACATGATTAACATACATAAACCAGAATATATACAGACATAAAGTAATAAACTTTAATCTTACTTCTATTATTTTTGTTTTCGGTTTGAAAAAACAGACTTTAGTCTCAGAATGAGTTCCCAACTTATATTGCTTACATCACATCAAGAAACAACTTAAAGAAAAATACTCCCTCCGTCCCCTTTTGATAGTCCCTTATGAACACTTTTCAAGGGAATTAATAAACACAAATAAGAATAGTAAAAGTACATTGAAAAAGTAAATTAACATTGGGTATGCAAAAAAGTAGAGAGAAAAAGTAATAAAAGTACATGGGACAACAAAATTTATATAGGAAATTTAAATTTGAACAAATATTATTGTAAATTCGAGGGAATTTTGGTAAAAAATTAATATTAATGGTTGTTGGAAAAAGCAAATGGGGTGAACATTTTGGGACTAAAATTTGCCCATAAGGGACTATCAAAAGGGGACGGAGGGAGTAAGACATAATACGTGTTGTGACAGACCTAAGAGAAAAAGGTATTATATCCATATTTGACGAGTTATTCTCTGGGATTAAAAATGGGAAAGTTTCAAGAAGGGAACAAAACCACTCACTCAAAAGAGGAATCCAGGCTATTTAAGACTTTAAGTGTTTAATTAAGGAGAGAACGAGACAAAAAAGTTTATTTCCATCGTCAGATTCAATCATTTACATTCATTCACAGAGTAGCTTATGCGTTTCATGATGAAACCATCTCAGTGCGTCACTAATGCGCCATTACCCAAGATCATCTGTCATAAAATTAGGATTCCATTGTTAAAAGGGAAGTTTATGTTTAGTATGGGTTGACTCAAAACAATACATGTCATGCAAACACAATATTACTGTACCACAATATTCCCCGTCCCATTAATGAATCCCCATGGCCGTAGCATAGCACTGCAAATTATGAAATTCTATTTCTCTTTCTTCCACAGGCCTACTACAGGAGGATCAATGAACCCAGTGAGGACATTGGGGCCAGCCATAGCTGCAAATAACTATAAAGGGATATGGATCTACTTAACCGCCCCATTTCTTGGGGCACTCTGCGGGGCAGGTGTCTATTCTGCCATCAAGCTGCCAGAGGAAGATGAAGATGCCCTCAAGCAGCCCTCAGCAGCAGCAAGCTTCAGAAGGTGAATCATTCAGAATGAATGATGGCGCTTTCTGTGAGCAAAATGACAACTAGTATCTAGTTCATGTGTTCATTGTAAATGGTGTGATGTCAATCGCAAAAGAATGTGACCTATGTGAAAACTGAGGGTTGAGTTTTCTACAGTTCATTGGAAGTTATACATTTTTCTTGGTGCAATGTCAATATCATTAATGACTGTCAAGCAATGAACACCTCTCTTATGCACGACTGATCCTTATCACACCACATCATTTCTCTTACAATGTCAGCTATTAATTATAGGATTAAAGATTGACACAAGCCAATATCAACCATGACCCCCTTCAAAACATCCACACAAGAATGATGCATCCGTGTCGACCCCATCCCAAAGGATATATAACAATGCATTAACCAACTAACCCATCCCTAAAACAAAAATACAGGGAGGAAAAAAGAAAATACTTTCTATACAACTAACTACAAAGAACAAGGACCCAATAGAAATTTAATAAAACACACATCACACACACACTCACACACACACACACACATAAAAAGGGAAGTAAAAATAAAATAACAAAGGCACTACTCCTAAAAGGCAAGTAAATATCCTAAAAGCAACATTTGATGGTTTACAAAACAAGTGAAAATAAGAAATAGTTCAAACTAACCTGCATGATGGGAAAATCTTAAAAGATGGTGGCCAATTGCACCTCTTCAGCAGACCAAAAGTCATTGTATTGAGTATTGACATCCATACCGGTTACGTAACTTCCATCCACAGTACCTGACCATGAATGTCGATCAAACAATTAGAGACACCACTAGCAGAAAGTACAAGTGTTAATCAAAATAAACCACTAGTAGAAACTAGAAAGTACCAGTTCCTACAGTGACAACGATGAAAGAAAATTACAACTCAAAGAAGTCTGTCAAACAGTAGCAATAGAGAATGAACGAGAAAAATTGAATAAAACCACTCAAAAGTAAATTTTCCTGTCATCATACGGATATTTACCACCCTTTAAAAAAGGAGATCACTAAAAGTGCTTAAAAACCACTGTGTTTGTGATTCAGAAATATGCAAAATACAATTGAATAAGCTAAACACTTGGTTGCATTACTGGTTTGAGCAGTAGGTCATACTTTAAACCAGCCTTCTAAAAGCACCCATTTCAATAATTGATAAAGTATCTCAAGGATATGCCAATAGTTAAGCTTGCTAAATTGTTTTGCTGAACAACTACACATAAATGCTTGTTTGCAAAAATTGGATGAGACACAACTAAGAGCCAAGAATCGATAACAAAAGATTATCACAGCAATAGGCACATATTAGCAACAGTGACAAGCATATGAAACCGCCAGCTATCTTAAGTTGTAACACACACCTACACTTTGCTGTTCAGGATATTCCCGTATTATACACTTTTCTCATTTTCTGTTAAGACAACTATGGGTTAAGACTAAGAAGAGAATGGAAAGGCGAGGCCTAAGAGAGTAAGGGATCAATTTTCAATCATCTGATATGAAATCAGAAGGGAAAGGGAAAGGGGAAGAAATTGGAGGGCTCAATCTTCCTTCTTCTTACAACATAACAGTTAGGATACTTAGGAAGAAAAACTCAAGCCCAGTTCTTCACTATTACCTCCTCTTCTCACCATGAATTCATACATTTCCAGGAGAAGTATGTGTCCTCTACCCTCCTCCCCTCACTACCTCTTCTCATACCCTCTTTCTCCCCCTAATTCATCTAGTGGGTGAATGCTTGACTATCTTCTTTTTGTTTTTTCTCCAATAGTCTATATCAGTAATAGTTTGAATCATAACCTTTCCCACTTGGCCACTTAACAGTACATACTAGCTGATTGGGGTGGCAGATTTTGCTTCTTGAGGTCTTGCCATCATCTGAGTTATCTTGGCAACAGCTACAGTTGTCTAAAAAATAGTTCAGAACTTACAAAATTTAATCTTCACCAGTATCCATTTTTACCTCTATATTCCAACCCCTTCACAGAATGGAAAAAGTTAGAAATTAGGCACCATCAAAAAGACTTCAGCAACCCGTCATAATTGTCAAACTAAATTTCTAAAATGTTACATTCTTTTAACATTTAAAGAACAATTTAGAAACAGTAGACCAGTGAGTCTACTCTACTGTTTCACCTGTACACCTGAGTATACGCGTAATTTCTCCAATATCATACAGAGTATTCTCAAACAACAAATAAAACATAGATTCAGCTCATTCTAACTCACATGGAACCAATCCATTCTTTATTACAAAGTACCAACTTAGGACAATGTAATAGCATTTCAATCAAGCAAAAAGTTCAACATACATCATCGTACATAGGTGCAATATGTTATAACAACCTAAACTGGATACACATAATGCAAAACACATATCGGGCAATAAACCTTCATAAATGTGATTTAAAATTAATTCTCTACTCAATATGCCTATCACCGTGATAACAATTTAAACTCATAACATTGACCTCTAATGCACCTTATCAACATATACAAGTGATATTACAAATGCAATATGCTATGACATAAATTGCACAGGCACTATTACATGCGACATCGAGCAATACTTGTTCATGAACACTGAACAATACGATTATAAGACATATAAGCCTATCACATTGAGCACATTTCTTACTCAAATTCATAACATTGATCTAAAAATGCATTTCATCAACACATATTCCATATTACGAATGCAACATATGCTAACATAAGCAGTAGAAAATGTAACATCGTGCCACAAATCTTCATAAACAGTCTGATTTCAAGACAATTCTCTACACAAATTATCTATCACTGTGATTGCATTTGTTATTGTATTCATAACACTGATTTAGGCTATAATGCAACTCATCAACACAAAATTCATGAAACAAATAGCAACATTGCTCAATTTCACAATAAACCTTATAAACTAACAATGTAGACTACAATCGAAATTCTAATTGACCTAATCAACACAAAATTCAGCGAAAATTCTCAGAATAATCGAGAGAGAAAACAACAATAACCTGAGAAATTGAAACTCGATTCAAACAAGCGCAACACCGGCAATCGGATCATCATCATTATCATCATCAATTTTGGACTTCCGCTTGAAGAATTTGGAGAGAGAAAGCAGGAAGCAAGCAATGACGACGCCGATGACGTCAGCGACGGCGTCTTTGGCGGAGGCGCCGGAGGAGCGGAAGAAGCCGAGGTGATCGGCGGCTTCTTTGGCGGCGCCCGCGAGGAGAGAGAGAGAAGCGGCGAAGAAGAGAGAGCGTCTTCGGAGGAAGGAGGAATGAGTGAGAGAGATGAGGAGAGAGAAGAGGAGTGTGAGGGTGAAGCAGAAGATGATGTGGTATAGCTTGTCTGCTGATGTCCATGAGTCTTGCCCTTCCTCCATTGTTGTGGTGTTTGGCACTGGATGTGGATTGAGTAGGGAGTTGCAATATGTCAAACTAGCAGCGTTTATGACCACGACGAGGCGTGGAAAGGTGTCAAAAACTGACCTGATTCGATTTGATCACCCGATGTGATAACAATTCGATTTAAATTTTGACTTAAACCATTATATGGGTAGAATTGTTTAACATGACTCGTATTTGAAAAAGACCTGACCTGACTCTATTGAGACCGACCCATTTTCACAAATTGCACCTCCCATAAACAACATTATGAACATTCTTAACGAAGACTCCAGCTCTTTAAGTTTTTTATTAGTGACCCCGAAATTTTACGTTTGATACATTTATACCTCATGATGCATATTTAGACCTTATATTGGTATAGTAATTATACCAATATGAAATCCAAAAATACCAACGAGACTTTGTTATTATCATTGAAAAATTGAAAACATGAACAATTGTTGATTTAGACAATCTCGACCTCCTCTTAAACATGACCTTATGAAGCAAAGAAACCTTTTGTTCACCTTTTGTTCTATTAACACTCCGTTGCCTCGTCTCTTTTTTTTTTTATTTATTGTGTTTTGTTCAAATATTAGATGCCAAGTATTTTGCTTGAACACCAATTTATTATACGAAGTATAGAACAACGATTATTGAACGTTTGTTAATGTATTAGAATCAAACTATAAAATTTTGGTTGAAAGAAAAGAAATACTGAAATAGGGCAACCATAGTTGCCAAGTTGTCGATTTATCCCAAACACCTTGCTCATCTTGGCTTGTTTCCAATCATCACTTATAAAGTTATAAGATGAAAACCAAAAAGTTACGAACACCAAAAGCCGGAGGCATGAATGAACGTATAAGCAAAATTGCAACCATTGGATACCACTTGAAAAAAGTTGTCCACTATAGAATACAGTCTACATATGCTTGCTATTATAAGCATTCTCAGATACATAATGCACCTATGAATATTTATGCAAGCCCTAAGTCATCTTAGCAATCAGCTCGTTTATATTTTCCTCGCGATTTCCAGAGTCTCCACCATTCTTGAATAGATTTTTCTTGCCTGAGAATCCATCTTGTGGCTTGGCAAGGGAGAAGGGCCATAGGAAACGAGTTACCTCCTTAAAGTGTCGGCCAACAGAATGAATTTCGTGGACCATATCCTCAAGACATAAAATACCATGCTGCCCCAATGCCTGGACAGAAACAATTCACAGTCATCATGTCTTGCTATAAATGCTTTAGAATGAAGAACTTTAATGGCAGCTCATCAGAAATTAGTAACTGTAGCAATTTCTAGATTATCATACCTGCTCGATGACATTATTGTCTGTTAGAGGAACCCTCTCCTTCTCCACCTTTGCTAGACCCTTCTTAAAGATGAGGTCCCTCACATTTTTAAGATTTGGATACCTACAGTTAGTTAGGACAGCTCTAATGAGAGAGAAATATAACAAACAACAAGATATGCTAATATCCTTCGTTAGAACCTAATGACTTTATATGCATTAAAGTGTTTTATCAAGCACTGATTTTTAAACTTATTTGAAAATTTTGATGAATGGACAGAATAAAAATAGAAATGCCACCAAACAAAAACTGTAATAATCCTAAATTGAAAACTTGATCAATGAATACTTGTCATTGTATTACATTTACAGCACAAAACAATCATCTAAGAGCACACACCAAAGTACAAACCGAATCATACAAAACAAGAGGTCAGAAAACTGACTGACAAAACAAAGCTAAGAAGCAATAAAAAATTTATGTGGCTAGTACCCCACAGACTGCTAACTGCTTAGACAATTCAGAAAAGCCAGTCATACATGAGGTGGACTGTAGGATACTCGCATGTTAGCTTCTCCTAGCTGGCTAGCTCCCATCCCCACAGGTTAAAGCATCCAAGCAAAAGAATGAACGACTAAGGCTCAATTTGGTTTGACATAAAATATATTTAATGTAAAACAATTTTACATGGAAAATACAATTGCAACATTAGGTCTTCCTTTCTTTGGTTCTATGCAAGAAAAGTTATGGAGAAGGGAAATGGCAAAGTAAGGGAGAGGATATGTGGGAGGAGAGTATAAGGGAGATAGGAAGGAGGGAGGACAATATAATTTCCCTTCCTTTATAAAGGAAAATTGTTTACAAACCAAACAAAAATTATTATGGGAAATGGATAATTCGTTTTCATGGAAAACATTTTACACTCAACCAACACGCCCTAATACAAAGTATAACTTTCTCTTTTCAAAAGAAACTAAAGATAGAGAACCAAGCAGTACTTCAAGAAGATATACAAAATCAACATAGGCAAAAGGACTCATCACTTTGTACTTCTGTAGTAGACAAAACGTGCAGCAGGAACGACCACATAATGTTTATTGATATTCCAAGACTTGATGAGAATTATGACAATAGATGAATTCAAAAGAGCATCAAATAAAGTATATAATTAGCCATAGTCTATAGTTCTATACAACCAGCACACAATAAGGTTATATCCTTACCCATAAGTTACATATGGCTCCACCTTGTTCAGCATTGCTAGAGTCCCTTCAGTTGCTTTTAAGAAAACACCACTGTATATTTTCTTCAATCCAAATGACCTCAAAATTTTCTGAATTTGTGGATGAACAGGTGCATTACTGAAAAATAATAAATCACATTTAATGAGAAGGTAGTGTCAATGGTAACAATAAAGGTAAATTTGCATTCAAGCCTAAAAAACAAATATACAAGCTCTCAAGTCTCAGCTCACCCCTGAATTCGGATGACAAAGAGAAGCTTTGATGATGATGCAGTGGAAATCTTCCGCCTCTTAACTCTCTGCTTCATCTTGACCAAATCCATTTGCTAAAATGGAAAATCAGATAAAATAAAAAATAAGTAGCAAGTAAACAGTGATACAATGATACATAATAGTGAATAAAATTAAAAAAAATAAAAAAAAAAGCCCTAATCATATAGAGAATGTAGCTCAACAATTCAGAAAACCATGTATGCAACTCAAAAGAGCAAAATAGAAAAAAATTTGCCGAGAAGGCAGAATTATAAGTATAGATTGCTGATACATGTGACAAAATGATAATTGCAGACATAAAACACCTGTATTATACTTTCAAACTACTGTGATACAGAAAATTTTACCAGACAACCACAAATGAATTTTTTTTTTTTTGTCATACCTGATACAGTTAAAACTATCATGTACTATGGCTACCATCCAAGCTGAGAAAAATCCCTAAACCCATATTCACAAAACCCTATCTCCAACGGTGTTAGGACAGCTCAAGAATCAACAAATACAAGATCCACACAAACAATCATAAGAAGAAAGGGATCCCAAAGAGTAATTATCTGACCAGAGGCCCATAAAAATATTGTAAGATATACTAAAGATTTTGATTTTATAACAAGGGATGTGAATGTTGATCGAGCAGGTATAACAAAACTACAAAAGACCTACTCCAATGAGGCAGGGATCGAATTATGTTTGGTGGGTAGTGGGGCGGAGCCGCAGAGGTGGGGAAGAAAATTGTACCCGTGACCTACTACGGATGATGGGACAAATGTAAATCTTAGGTTCATCCTGTGCCACATCTGCCCAAGTATAATGAACTACTATCTAGTGATAATTTACAGCAACTTACACCAATATTTTCTGAAAAGGATAAGAGATCCAAATTAAATAACTCTCTTATGGCAAATGAATTTTCCATTCTGTACAAGCAGAACCCTTGTCTCGTCAATAATTAAAACTCATAGGAAATCGGCAGCAGCAGTGAAATATTTCTTAAACCAGACAAGCTAAAACCTTTTCTATCCCAGCCCATACAGCATTCCTACTTCCTGTGTCAGCTCCTTCATTCCTACTTCCTGTGTCAGCTCCTTGCTCACCACTTTCAACAGAACTAGCTAAAAAGCCTAAAGTAAACTAGCAAAAAATACCATTATGCAATTGTTCAGATTAGAAGTCCAACAGGGGATAAATGTTAAAAATTTAAAATCTTCTTCCAAGAAAATACCAACCAAGCTAAACCTCTTTTTTTTTTTACTTTTCAGTCTAATACCAATTTGGCTAATTTCAACAAGAAGGATAGAACCAGCATAGGCAGCATTGTTGTCATTAGAAGGCTACTAGGCTCAACAGAAACCTATATATTTCTACATGTCATGACTCATGAGCAAGATAGACACCGTGATCATAACTCTCTCTTTCAAAAGGTGCATCATATACTCAATGACCTCACATTCTAAGGCTCGACACTAAACATAATAATCAAAGTTACATAGAGCATATCACACAAGGGCACACTACAAAAAGGATCAATATAAGTAGATAACTAGCTGGGATGTCATAGCAAGACAAAAGGCCGCTCCTGATTAACCCACTCCCTGAAAGACAAATCTACTATCTATAAAACTCTCCCTAGAAAAATATACCTAAGGAACTATCTTCAACACCAATTTATCCCATGTATAATTCTTCGCTAATATGCTACCTCAAGCCAAAGGATGCAACTCCGAAATAAAATTCAATAACTCCATCATAACATCATCACATTAACTCTAAAAGCCCACAATAAAAATGCTCCTAAAATTGTAAACTAAATTACAAACTCTACAAGTCACCGGACAAAAATAATAACTATTAAACTAGTAGTATCTTCTAAGCTTGTTCATCCCAAAAACCAAAAGAAGCAATTTCATGTTAATTTCTACAACTCTTGTTCACCCTACCATAACATCAAACATTATAACAAATCACACCCACAAATCCTACTTGCATACTATGAAGAAAACCCTAAAATCCCACAATAAAACAAATCCAACATTGTAATTCTGACTTTCACATTAACCAATCACATCTATTACAAAATTATCATACACAAAAAACCCAATCAAAGTATACCCATCAAAATCATAACCAAAAAAAATTGAACCCAACATTACAATTCCAAGCAAAACTCAAAATTCTGTCTAAAAAATCCGAAATTTAAGAGTGAAGGAAAGAAGATTACTTTACTTCTGTACTCCTTGATAAAATCCTCAGGTTTCTTAAAAGCAAGCTTCTTGTCTTGTTTGATTTTCCATTGTCTTTCCAACAATTGTTGCCTCCTTCTAATCGCCCAATCCTCACTATGCTTCCTCTTCTTCAACACCGTCTCTTCTATGTAATTCAATGCCTGCTCCTCTTTTTCCGCCATTTTTATTCTGCAAATTTCTCAAAAAAAACATATTCATTCAATCAATTGTACCATTAATTCGCACGAAAAATCGTTTAAACAGGAAGATGTGAAGGTAAGAAAATAAAAAGGGAAATGAAATTTGACCTAGAATTGGAACAAGATTTGAAGAGCAATTCGAAGCTCTGAATTTGGTAGAAGAGCTGAGTGAAGGAGGCTGAGAGCTGAGGTTTCTAAAGGGTTTACAGAGTTTAGGGCTTTAGGTCATTTATGTTGGCAAGGTTCTCTCCACGTTTTCTGAAATTAATTTTATCAACTTTAAATTAATTATTACTGAAATTAGCTTAAGTCTTTCTAATTAAAATTTATTTTAATAATTCTTTAATTTTCTATTTTAATTTAGTGGAAATAAAAAAGTAACTTATGTGAAAATAATTTTAGCTCAATAAAAATAAATTTAATCGACATATTTTAATAACATAAAAGAACAAATATAATAGAGAATCAGTAAAAAATAATTTTAGGTCAGTAAAAATAAGTTGAGAGAATATGGCCTTATATTGACTTTTATACTCAAAATGTTTGATGATCTTTTGTGATTTATACATAACAAAAATATAAATGTGTTGAATCTTATTTGAATTATCTAAAGAAAATGCTATCATAATAAAATAAAAAAATAAAAACTAAAAAAAAAACATAAATATATTTAACTAATAAATATAATAGCATTGGGTGGAGTGAAAAGACTGAAAATTACATAACTCTATAGAGCTATGTATTTTGGCTTAGCTATTGTAGCTTCACAATGGCTACCATATAGCTAGAAATTATTTAGAAATTGCTAACAGGTCCTTTTATACAACCATAATTGTGGATGCCCTTATTATGAATAAAGATATTGACTATAAGATTTATATCTTCATAAATGCTATAAATGAACAAGTAAAAACAACAAAACTATTATATTTATATGTGAAATTATTTATTTTTAATGATTAAAACTATAAGGTGAATAGAACATGATCTTACTCTACTATGTTCCTTTGTTCCATTATAATTGACATATAACACACATGTTAGTGGAGTAATTTAACCTAATATTCTTGGATTGACCTTGCAACTCCGAGTGCATATAAATAATCTCTTAGACAATACACTGACAAAATTGAATATGTACACAACCTTATCCATTGTTTCATAACCCATTATAAGCACGAAGCCCATGTATCCAACATTTCAACTTGGTATTTGGGGGTGTTCACGAGCAATTAACGTCGAGCCAGCTTAAGACTCGTCTTGGTCAAAGCTTGATAGAAGTTGACTCGAGTGGGCTTGACTTGAATTTGGATTCGGCTCAAGACCTTCACGAGCCAAGTCTAAAAGCTCATGAACAAGCTCATGATTTTTATCTATTATAGATTATTTTGGTAACAGATCAACTAGTAACATAAACTTTGTTTCATATTTAGGACATAGGAACTGAAATTAATTGTAAAAACTTAAGTTTTGTGTTTTCGTTGAGTCGCTAAGCATTGGAGCTTCCGTTCATGGTTTTATTGTTGTTTATATAGAAGGAACCAATAAAAGAAGAGAAGGTAAATAGTCTCATGTCGAAAGATAGCAGCAAACCAGCAAAAATATCCCTTTGTTGCGAGTAAATTGGATCGGAGGTAATACAAATTTTGATGGTTTTTGAAACAATGACTATTGGCCCCATTTAGGCCTTTTTGATTTTGGGCTTAACAAATTTAGATCGAAACTTAAGCTTTTAGCTAAGCGGAGCCGAGCTCACCTTTATGAGTCTCGTCATCTCAAGCTCGAGTCAAGCTCAATATATTTACTGAAGTGCGAGAAAATGGAGGGAACGTTAAACTCCAAAGCAACCAATTTTTAAGAAATCAGTGCTTCTATTCGCGGGTGATTAATACCAACAGAAAATACCGAAGCCACAAATTCTGCTTAAAAATGGTTCGATTTCAATTTTTCTGTAACAAATTTCAATCTAGGTTTCAACAATTTACAATTTTTTTAATTTTGTTCTTATGCTAATTACTACCTAAATTTCGGACATTCACATTACATACATAATTAGTTAGGTTAAAGATTATGCTTTCATTCAAGTAATATTGACATTATCAAGGTTTTTTAAAATGCTGATAGAATTTTGTTTATGTTGAACTTCAATTTAGTACAGCAGTATTGAATTATTATTATTATTCTGTGGTTCAATACTTTAAATTCTGGATATTGATGTTATACATATGAAATTTAGAGTGGAATTGCATATAGGCTGATGTTAATTTTTTTTTTTTTTTTTAATTTGGTAAAATATAATGCAGTTTATTTGAATTAATATTTGGTTGATCATATCAAAATTAATAGCAGAATTCTTAGAGTTGAGGTGAGATATGGCCGGCCAGTGGATATTGTGCAAGTGTAACGCGTCCCTGTCGTTTAACTCGTCCATACCGGACTCGGTCTGCCTTCGGAAAGGATTCATTCATGTCTTTTTGTTATCATATTTCCGTCCTCCATAGAATTTACAAGCTTCATATTTCTTGTTGTACATTGTCTTCTCCTTGGTAAGATCCTTTTTTCTTTTGGTAATTTTCTGTTCTTTTTAATCCAGTTGATCGCAATGATTTGTAGTTTTATATTGTTTTTGGTATCAAAGTTCATGGTTAATGTTAATTTGTTAATTTCCAAGTGCATGCTTGATATGGATTTATGGAGTATTATTTGCTACATTTGCCCTTTGTTTCGATTTAGTTGTCAGTTTTGTCACACACTTATTCAAATTACATTGTCAACGTGACTAGTAATTTGGAATAGAGGGGGTATATCTGAATTAAAGTTCAATTGTTTCGTTTATACAACATGGTTTTATTGACTGTGTTTCTTTCTGTATTATCTGACCAAGTATCACAAATAGTTGTAAAAAGAAATTAATGTGGAAAAGCGGAATTTTATGATATAATGATGAACTCGGTATATTTTCCCATGTCCCTATGGCATTCTTTTGAGCTTTCACTCTGTTGATGATGCTTCTCTACAAGATTTTATCAGGGAACAAAGTATATTGCCTCTGGAATTTCACCTTTTTAAAATAAATAAATAATTTACTACTGAAGTGAAACAAATTATAAACAATTTTATAAAAAAATTAATTGGGTGATTATATTTTGTACTCCATAATTGAGAATGTAAAGGTTAAACTCTATCTGAGAAACTTGTTGAGTAGAAAGAGTTTGCTGGAAATATATACTAGTGATAATCCTTGGATGAGAAATCAAAATTCTGTTTCCAACCGAGCCAATAGAGTACTTTATGAAATTAGCCATCGAATATTATATTTTTTCTCTTGGTATGTCATACATAGTTTTTGATTTATCTCGAGTTTCTTTGTCTATATATTATTGTAAATACATGTTGAACTATAACAAAACAATAACAATTCTCTTAGTTTAACCTTTGTCAATACTTTCACTAGTTTGGTTTACCCCCATAAGTGATACATTAATTAATGTTATGAAAGTGTATCACATAGCTAATACCATGTTTTCCATTTAAGGACAAATATGAAACTGAATTGAACTTCCAATATCGTGCTGGTTATTTAGGAATTCTGCTAGCTGTAAGCCTGTAAGGTTGTGCAAATGGAGAATCAAAACAACTTAAAGAAACCCCTGCTATCAGAATCAGTTGATCCTTCCTCATGCCATCAGAAGGATGTAGCAAAGAAGAAGAAACTTCATCGGTCTAGAAGTGCTCCTCTCATCGTGTCCCTCCCTGGAGATTTTCCAACTGTTGATCACGAGCCTGATCTTACACCTGAATCCCTCTTTAAGAGACTCCATCCTAGCTTTAAAAAAATAACTATCTACTTGTCTTTTTACCTTCTTACTGGTGGTGTTTGTTTTTATATAGTAAGAGATCAGGTAAGTGGTAAAAAGACTAGTAATAGCATCATTGATTCTCTTTACTTTTGTATGGTTACCATGACTACAGTCGGATATGGTGATTTAGTCCCTCAAAGTGCCCTCGCTAAGGTCCTTGCTTGTGCTTTTGTCTTCCTGGGGATGGCTTTGGTAGGGTTAGTTCTTAGCCACGGGGCAGATTATCTTGTTGAGAAGCAACAGGCATTGCTCATTAGAGCATTGCAAATGCGCAAAAGATTTCAACCAAGTGATGTTATGAAGGAGATTGAATCAGGGAAAATTCGATACAAGTGTGTTGTGGTTGCTCTAATCCTTTTTGTACTCATCATCAGTGGGATTGTTTTCCTGATTTTTGTAGAGAAGTTAAATGCTCTGGATGCTCTTTACTGTGTGTGTGTTACAATGACATCCTTGGGTTATGGAGATTTTAGCTTTTCAACAGAAGGAGGTCGCGCTTTTGCAGTTTTGTGGATATTAATGAGCACTATTTGCTTGGGGCAATTCTTCCTCTATCTTGCCGAGCTTAACACAGAAAGTAGGCAAAATGCCCTTGTTAAGTGGGTTCTTACTCGACGTGTGACTATTGTAGATCTTGAGGCTGCTGATATGGACAACGATGGAGTTGTAGAGTAAGTGTTAAATATGGCATAATAGCTGCACTTGCCTTGATTTTTCTTGAATTAAAATCTACCCTTTCCATTCCAAACAACATAAATATTGGTGTTTTTTTATTTTTATTTTTATTTTTATTTTTTTTGGGGGGGGGGGGGGGGTGTTGGGAGTGGAGGGGGGATGTTTGAAAAGAATCATAGCTACTTGTAGCTTAATTCTACATTCTTTAACCTTGCAGTGCTGCTGAATTTGTACTGTATAAGCTGAAGGAGATGGGGAAGATTACACAGAATGATATATCACTTGTAATGAAAGGATTTGAAGAACTAGATGTTGATCAATCTGGAACTTTGTCGGTGTATGATTTGCAACAATTAGCTTCATAACCTACATCCATAGTGATCACCAAAGCAGTGCAATTATGAGACTTGTGGATGAGTAGAGCTATGAGAAAAAATTGTGATTTTTGGTATTTCTTGTGTGGCATGATTTTGTAAGTGTGCATGTATATGCCTGTTTTTCCTCTTGTGACTTGTTGGTTGTTTGGGTATGTCACTACTTTCATTAACAATGATCATCTCTTAACAGCGATGGGTACGCAGTGAACATCATTGAAATTTCTTTGCCATCTTGTAAACGAGATTGAAAACATATTGTTATACAATCACTTGTGCACTTGTTAATGTGGGTATTACTTGGTAGATTCAGGTAGGAATACAATATGATGTCACCAAATAAAATATAGAGTTCATGTATCTCTCTGTTTTTAAATAAGAATAGTAGTCTATTTAGCATAGTTGTAGTCTGTAGACATGAAAATTAAATAATGGGGTGACCATTGAAGTATTGATTATTCAAGCAATTAATAAATTAGCATAGCTGTACACATGAAAATCAAATAACGGAGAGCATGATCATTAATTCAAGCAAGCCGTAATTGCTTATTTCAGCAGGGAATATGTGTTATTTTTTTTCTCTTCCCTGTAATTTTTTCTTTCCATCATGTAGCAGGAAATCCAACAAGTTCAGATATATTATCTTGAGTTTGCATTGGACACAAGCCCAATATTGCTGGCCTGCTGGGTAAGTTTTTTTATTTATTTTTTATTTTTTATACCCTATTTCTGTTTTCATAAATTGACTGGTGTTTCTAGTATTTCTGTTTCTTACTTCTCTTTTGCCTTGAAGTTTCTTAGTACGTAGCATATGGTTCATACTTTGTGCATGATACTTGTGGATTCTGTTATGTTTGTTGATTGAACCCTTTTAAATACCAATATATGGTGTTAGATTTGAATTTAGCGAGCCAGTGATTGGTTGGACTTTTTTTTCTTGTTGTTTATTCTATAGATCATAAATTTTTTTTGGGAAGAGAAGGGAGAAGGTGAGAGGAAGTGCAAGGAGAATATCTGAATCCGTATTTGGGAGTCTGCATCCTAGTTTAATAGGAGTAGCTGCATATTTGTTCGTTTACCTGGTTGTTGGAATCATTTGCTTTTACTTAGTCAGACATCACATCAGTGGTCAAAAAACAAATGACGTAGTTGATGCTCTATATCTCACCATTGTCACCATGACTACAGTCGGATATGGGGACCTGGTCCCGCAGAGTGTCTCTGGAAAGCTCCTTGCTTGTGCCTTTGTCTTCATAGGCATGGCTTTGGTTGGATTGGTTCTTAGTAGAGGAGCAGATTATCTAGTTGAGAAGCAGGAAGCATTGATGGTTAAAGCTTTGCATATGAGACAAAAACTTGGTCCAAGCGATATTATGAAGGAAATTGAAACAAACAAATCTAGATACAAATTCATCTTGTCTTTAATATTTCTCTTGATACTCATCATGACTGGAACACTCTTCTTGACAATTGTTGAGAAGTTGGATATTGTAGACGCGTTTTATTGTGTTTGCTGTACCATCACTACCCTGGGTTATGGTGATCGCAGTTTCTCTACTGAGGGAGGTCGTTTATTTGCAGTTGTATGGATTCTGACAAGCACAATATGCTTAGCTCAGTTTTTCCTCTATCTTACTGAGATAAACACTGAAAAGAGACAAAAGTACCTTGTGCACTGTGTTCTTACTCGACATATGACCAATGTGGATCTTGAGGCTGCTGATATCGATGATGATGGAGTTGTTAAGTAAGTGAAAGTTATGCATCTTATCTTCTTTATTAGCCCTTATCTGAACAAAATTTTACTCGTCTTAATATATGTGAACTTTTTGGCCTAATCTTGACTTATTAGATCTTAAGAATTAACTCTAGTAGCCCATATCAGAACTTACACCCACTTCTTGAACCTTTTCTGAACCTATTGGCCTTATTTGGAGTTTTGTGTCCTTAATTCATATATGTATAGGTGTTAAGAACAAAGCCTTGGTACATTCTCTCCTTAAATTGCATAATTTTCTGTTGCTGAAGTAAACTTTATGATTTAATTGTTAGTGATGATGATGGAGCTTTAATTAAAAATGAAGTATCATGTTTCTTTGTACAATTTCTCTTCTATTTCTCCCCCATCTTTCTTATTTTTGAGGATTTATATACTTTTGGTTCCTCACAAGCTTGCTCGAACTATAAAAGAGAAAGTAAAGTCTTTCCAGCATTAAGTAAATTATGTGCATCCATTAACTTTGTTCTGTATTCTGAATTCTTTCAGTGCTGCTGAATTTGTTCTATATAAGCTCAAAGAGTTGGGAAAAATCACTCAGGACGATATATCTCTTATGATGGAAGAATTTGAAGAATTGGATGTTGATCAATCAGGAACTTTATCCTTTTCTAATTTAGCACTAGCTCAATCATCTCCACAAACAAAAGGATCAACTTCTGATCAGGGGAGACCTTGTTGATAAGGCATTTTTGAAAACATTTGAGACTTTATTTGTCTATATATATATATATATATATAGGGGAGGGATCCGGTGAGAATAGGCCCATATGTGAGAAAACATACTTATATGAGAACTGATTTTAAATTTAGAACATGTGAGTAAAAATTTAGAACATATGAGTAAGAATTTAGAACATATCATAAAATTTCAGAACACATGATTTAAAATTTCAGTAATAATTTAGAACTTTTACGCGAGTAATAATTTAGAACTTCTACGCGAGTAATAATTTAGAACATTTGATTTTGGATTTACAATGCGTGATTAAAAATTTGGAAAGCCTGATTTGAAATTTAGAAAATTTGTATAAATTTTAGAACATCTGATTTAAGATTTAGAACATGTGAATAAAAATTAAGAATACCAGATTTCAAACTTAAAACATATGAGTAACATTTAGAACATGTGAGTAAAAGTTTGGAAGATACTAGTAATACTTTAGAACATATGATTAAAAAATTTAGAACATAGTAAGTATAAAGTTAAAATTTAGAACAAATAATTTAAGATTTAGAACATGTGAGTAATGATTTAAAACATTTGATTTAACTCATTTAAGATTTAGAACACGTATATTAAAAATTAGAACATCTGGTTTGAAATTTAGAACATGAGAGTGTTATCACATATGAAAGATTTCTCACATAAAGAGGAATTCTCACATGAGCATTCCCATATATATATATATAATTTCCATTTCATAATTTGGCTCGATTTCTGAGGTCTCTGATCTTGAAATAAATATATATTCAAGATCACATCAACTATGTTGTAAGTGGCTCGATTTCTGAGGTCTCTGGTTTCACTTATTCCGCAATCTCCTGCCCATGCTTTAACCACAGTTCTGATTCTCATATTTTTATTGAAGATAGTAATCTTACTGTTATTAATAATTTGCAGGGTCCTTATGGCGGATATCAAGGCTATCTTGGATTCTTTCAGTTATTCTACTTCGACTTATCAAGATATTGATCTGTTTTTAGATAGTACATTTTCTTATTTTTTTTTATCCTTAATAGTTTATGTCACGGTCTTGTGAGAAAACGTACCTAAACTCCTCCATGTATCTTACCTCAAAAAAAAAAAAAAAAAAAAAATTACTCTTGCCTAACCTTTTTGAGATGAATGTTCAGCAACAAGTGCAAAAACTGATCTTTGTTTACTCTTTGCCTAACCTTTTTGAAATGAATGTTCAACAAGAAGTAAAAAACTGATCTTTGTTTAGTTATTATCAATATAATTACACAAACCTATGAGATAAGATACTTGAAAAAAAAAAAAAAAAAAAATCCAAGGCACCTTCACGAAAAGCATTTAGCAATAGTTATTAAATAAAAAAACAACACATGCGGAAAAAAAAAACAAATTAAAAATAATAATAAAAAATAAAATCCAAGGCACCTTCACGAAAAGCATTTAGCAATAGTTATTAAATAAAAATACATGTTTCGAAAATAAAAAAATACAACAAATTAGAACAACTTGTAGGTAAAGATAAATAGATGATTTCCTTAAAAAAAAAATGATAACTTGCAAGCTGCCATGGACCAAGGTGATCATAATACTTTAATTGAACAGGTGACTGAGGCTTTTGATAAATTATTCAATGTGTTCTCAACTGACATCTGATTTGGAGTTCGATACTGTGATAAGCATATGACCAGTTCCTCCAAAACTAATGCATGTCTCAGGAGAAACTGGATCATTCCTACTTCCCGTCCTAATCCATAGTATTTCTTTATCACTATTCTTTTGAGGCGATACCTGCAACATAAAGGGATTTCATGATCTGTACTAAAAAATTCTTGTTCCAACTCCAATTCTTCTCTCCTATACGAACAGTGTATGGCACTGCGACCATACGTAGAGTGTTCGGCACTGTAATACCTAGTGAGTCCCTGCAAAGTGAACAACAATAATAATCAAAATTTAAAATTTGTAAAAAAAAAAACTTAGATTTACAACATTGCCCACATGTGATCGATTCCATGAACGTATAATGATACTAAAATCAAGGTTGTTGATGTAGTGGTGATTTGAACAACATTTAAAATGAGGTAGAATTTGTTATATACACCCTGGTGTACCCAACTAACTTAAGGGTTGGTATTTGCTCTTTATTTAATAATAAAATAAAAAACAATCATCAAAATGAGAACATCTCAAATACTCATGGGTGTACATTACACCCGGATGTATATAACAACCTCCCAAAGTTAAAACCCGTGTTCCATCTCCCGCAACAACAATTGGGATAAGACTGGAACCTAACCACCCATAACTAATCCTCGAATCTGGATTAACCCAAAGGGTAAACCGGGTGGAACACTCAAAAAAAAAAAATAATGATTCTAAAATCACACACCAACCTCTGTAAAAACAAGTGTTTCTAAGACAGGTGAGCAGTTGAGAAGGGGCAACAACAGTTTATTCCAGTAATTATCAGTACCGCCGCCACCCAGCTCTAGATGTTTCAGATTAGGAAACACAGGCAGTTGATCCTTTAAGACCTTTTCATCAACATAGTCGAACTCCTACAACCACAATTGGTAAATTTCATAATTCATAATGTACAGAAAAAAGGATAATTCAGCTTAGAACAAAATTAGAGTTTGAGACATACCTCCAGTATAAGGCTGCACAACGATAAATGTTGAGCATAAGACAAGGGTCTAATGAGGCTAAGAAATACCTCAATCATTGGAACAGATTCATCAGATTTTAAGAGCCTTTCTATCCGCAAAACTGCTTTAACAAGACAATGCATTGCTGGGACTGAGTAACATTCAGCTAAATTATCACGGTATTCAAGGTACTCCAAATTGGGAGTATTGATAAGCACAAAGTCACTGTTATCTTCTTGAAAATCAGCCCATTTAAGCATTCTTAAACACAATCTTCGAAGGGATGTCGATGTTATAGCTGTGATGTTGACATGGTTGGTAAAGGGTTCGAATGTAAGGTCTTCAAGTACAGGACAACTTGAAACTAGCCTCGGCAGAAAGCCATCCTCATAAATGAAAGGCGCAGACAAGAGAAGCAGTTTCAAGTTTGGAAGACAATAAGATGGCATGGTAAAAACTTGATCAAGACCAAGATTGACCTCGAGCTTCAACACCTCCAACGTTTCACATGTGAAAATAGCTGGGGGCAGCTGAGAATCACCTGGTTCCCTCAACAGAATACGGAGGTCAAGCTCCCTAAGGCCACAAAGATTCAATGGATAAGAGATCCACGCATAAAGTCCCGGAGATTTCAAGTGAGGGCGACAACCTTGCTTACACCCAATAACACTGCAACCATAAAAGTAGGTTGTATGAAAGTCCGCACTGTTAACATGAAGTCTAAACTTGGTGAGATACTGAGATTGATGTGCTTGGAGTATAGTATCGACAAAGCTCACGAAAGTGGGGAAACGTTGAATTGCATAGGGATGTTCCAAACAAAGAGATATAGGTGAAATATCCAAGTCAAGGCTCGTAAGCAAAGGGAAAACACGCCTCAATCTCCTAGACAAGACGGAAGTAGCGGCGGCATCCTTGGTGGGAAGCAAAGAAAGGATCCGAATTAACAATTCATCAGGCAAACTGGTGAGCCTATCTACCAACACTTGACTAACGTTGTGATTTTGAACATCACATACACTAGTATAAGTTGCAGTACATGGTTTCAAGCTCCAATCCATATACCAAGCGATTCCTGCTCTAGATAAATAAATAATTAATTAGAGAATTCAGTTAAAACACAGATATAGCAAGACTGCCACCAATGCCTTCTCTAAATTCTGATCAATGACTGAAATCTAGGATGAATCATGTAGATGCACCACAATGTAGATGCACCACAATGTAGATGCATCCGTACCACAACCGATACCAAAAGGTCGAAGCTAGCAAGAATTGTATAGCCGGGACTCAAAAGGCATTGCCTTTTGGAATTGACAGCTTGTAATACAGGAACGGGAATGTTGAACGGGCAAGAAGCCTATACAGGAACGCAAAGATATTATAAGCAAATATACAATCCCATCTATATGACAACTAGTAAAAACGTTCAGGGGCAGTTCGGTACCCAAGACCTCGGATTGAATCCCGTCTATATGATTACAAAGCTAAGACAACACATAAACCCAACTGGCAGTAGATTCAACAATAGTTTCAGAAAGGATCAACAAATTTCTTAGATAAGTGAAAGAATTGGATTGTTTTTTTAGCAATACCCAAACAAATTTATAAATAAACCATCAACTTATAACATAAAATTAACCCCAAAAAAATTCAGAAAAACTGATCAAAAACAGTACTCAAACAAACACCTTTTACAGGTTTCAACAGACATAATTAACACAAACAGGCAAGAATCATGGAAACAAAGATGGACCCATTAAAGCAAAATTGATATTCTTAAAAGGGTTAGAATTAAACTGATGAATTAATTACAACTAATAAAACTGAAGAAATTGATTAAAAGGGGAATTCAGAAAACGATCAAGTGCAGATTCATTTTAAAAATATCAAAACTCCATCCTAACATTAATCATAGGGTTCTACAACCAAATTTAACTCAAATTAAATTCTTCTCGCTTAAGAATATATATGAATAAAACAAATTCTAACCTTAAAATAATAATCAAATTACAACCAATATATAGTTCAATAATCAATCCACCTTAGAAGAACCCTAAATTGAATTAAAGTGAGGATTAACACTAGATTGTGAAATTGATATCCGATGATTCTTTTTCTTCAAAAAAAAAAAAAAACATCTTACCTCAAAAGCTGCTTCAATGGGGGGAGGGAGAAATCTGACAAGCCGCTTTAACAGTATGCTAGATTCAACAATAGAGAGAAGAGAACGTTTTTTATTTTTTTTGACGGGGAAAAGAACCCTCTTTCTCGTAAAAAAGAAAAGAAAAGAAAATAAAAAAAACAACCTTTCTTCCGTATATATTTGTGCAATTGTGCGTATACAAACTTTTAAATAAAACGGATGTTCAGTAAATTACTGAACAACCGTTAAAAAATAACAATAAAATATGCAAAAGTTATACTAAAACGCACAAAAGTTACTCAACATATATAAGAGTTATTTATGTTTCACTGATAAATTTGACAAAAGTGACATTAAATTTGACAAAAGTGACACTAAATATGACAAAAGTGCACCCGATGTTCAGTAAATTACTGAAAACCGGGTGTATACAAAAGTTTTACTTGTGCGTATTGCTTAGTGTCTTGTCAATTTATATAAGAGCTTTCCCAATGGTGATAAAATTCTATGCATGAAGAAATATTTGGGGAAAATTTTATCCCAATGGTAATTTTTTACCAAAAATTTCACGAACTTTTGTAAAAAATTCACACTGTGAACTTATTCACAAAAATATTCATGCGCGCCCCATTCTCTCTAATTGTGACTTTTATGCCTTTTTTCCTTTAATTATGTTAGAGAGAGAAAGAAAGATGAGTATGGTTAAAAGTAAGAGAGAGATTGGTAAGAGAGTTTTTGGTTTTTTCATTGATGGGATAAAAAAAATTTTCTCACAAAAAATCTGATGTGGATGAGAGGGAAAGTTAGAGAGAGTGGTGAGGAATTTTATTTTTCTTCACCATTGTGCATGTTCTAAAGGAGAGTTTTTTCAGGATTTTGTAAAAGCATATACTCCCTTTATGTTTTTTTAAGTATTACAGTTTGACCAATATAGAGTTTTAGGCAATTTAATTGACTTAAATAAAATAAGATGTAAGTGGGGTTGTTGGAGGGGAGAGAGTAGGTGTATACTATGTGTACAAAAAAATTGCCTAAGGCATAAGTTGCCCATCTAGGGCAAAGATTTCCCTAGGAGAACGAGTCGAATGAAAAATTTACAAGTTGAGATCATACTTGGATTTTCTCACTAAAGCAATCACCTCCTTTATAAACGATGTTCTAGGGGTATAGTATGATTTCTTCATTAATTTATTTAACTTGCGTGTTTTTGACAAAATAGATTTAAAGAGGATAAAATTAAGGGGCCGTTTGGTTGGGGGTAATCAGGAAAGGGAATCGGAATTAACTGGCTCGATTCCCTTTGTTGATGTTTGTTTAGCACTTTTAATCATTCCCTTTACCCTCTCCATTACCCCAAATCCTTCCAACTTCATTCCCCACCCCCCTATGACTTTCCCATTCCCTACCTACCTTCACACCACCACATCACCACCGGAAAACCATCCCAGACCACCGTCGCCCCTACCCAGACCACCGCCGCCCCTCCCCGACCACCGCCTTCCCCTCCCCCGAGCCGAGCCGACCTCCCCTCCCCCGAAAAAACTTCCCCTAGCCTCGTAAAACCCTAGCCCCGACCTCCCTTGACCCCAAAAACTACTGTCCAGCCTCCCACCACCCTCGAATCCCACCACTGCTAGGGTTTCGAGGGTGGTGGGAGGTTGGGCGGCGGTTTTCGGGGTCAAGGGAGGTCGGGGCTAGGGTTTTGCGGGGTTAGGGGAGGTCGTGGCTCACGCAGCTAGTGGTGGCGAGGGGAGGGGAAGGGCGGCGAGGGGCAAGGGAAGGCTGACGAGGAGTTTGGTGGCTGAGAAAGATGAAATGTGTGGTGGTGTGGTGGTTGTGGTAGTGGTGGTGTGGTGGTGGGATTGATTTCCTTTGTTTTAAAAACAAACAACATAGCAAAAAAAGGGTATTTTCATTCCATTCTTCTCCTTTCCCTTTGTTCATTCCATTCCAATTCCCTCATGCGAACCAAACGGCCCCTAAAAGTTATATTTTATTAAGTTGTTCAAACACATTAAAACTCATTAGTTCAGATAATAAAATACGGAGTATTTAACTAAGACAATGTTTTTTTTTTTTTTTTTGACACAACTAAGACAATGTAAATTGAAGAGATCACAACGAAAATATAATCAAGGAGCTATTAAATTTGCTTTTGCTGATAATAATTACATTGGTACATTTTTTTTTTTTTTGGAAAAATAATTACATTCGTACTTCATACTTCCTCCGTTCTTTTTTTACTTGACCCGCTTTGACTTTTACACTATTCACCACCTCTTCTTTGACCGTCTTTTGTGAATAGTATGTAAGGAAAAACATATTCATGTGAGATCTTATTGAATTTGTTTCAATAAGTACTATCATAATATATAACTTTTGTTTTTGTTACTTATGGAAAATTAAAGTTATTGATCATGAAAGTTTTGCATTGACAAGCGTGATAAAAGAAACATGTCAAGTAAAAAAAAAAACAGAGGAAGTATATAAGAAGGTTATTTAATTTCTAAAAAAAAAAAAAAAAAAAAAAGAAGGTTATTTATTAACACCGACCTTATGTTTTCTGGCCATGGTGGGAAATCTTTTGCAATTGCTTTCAGTTGATAAACAAATTCATTTGATACGAATTACCAAAACTTATTAGTCTAACGTACATCCAACATTAATACATTATTGCTCATTTAATTAATTTGCTTGCCTATAATTTATAACAATACCTTCTTTTTGCTCCTTTACAATTTACATATGAATATAAATTTAAGTAGAAAAGCAGGGCAAATGAGAATTAGATAAGGTGGACCAAACAATCTGAATTTTTGGTTTGTTATATGTATTTTACTTTTAATAAGTCTTGTACTCTTGTATACAAGGCGGATTTTTACGTTTTTATTACTTGTATAAACTTTAGGGAAACTTTAACAATATTTATGATAACTTTAATTTTTTTAAGGATAACTTATTTTAATTTAATTTACAACTAGTTTTTAGGTCCGGGCGGTGTCCCAGATTATTACATGAAACTGATCATATATATATATATATATATATATATATATATATATATATATATATATATATATATATATATATATATATGTTTGTTGTTTATATTGTCATTTGCTAGATATTACTCGTAATATTTTGTATCCATGCAAAAGATTGCATAAAAAATCATATAGGTTGGTGGTAAGAAACTTAGTTCTTGAATTAGAGGTTATGAGTTCAAATCTTGTGGTGAACATTTTTTTTATTATTATGGGTGACGTGGCGTAGTGAAAGGAGTTTGCGTGACACGTGGACGTTGTTAGAAACGTCTTGTGATTTGTGAAGGGGATGAACTACTAATGTAGGTTTGATATGTATTTGCAAATGTAGGTTTGATATGTATTTGCAAATACATATCAAACCTTAAAATATTGAAAAGTATTGTAAAGCACATGGGGGTGTGAGAAAGGAGGAGAGAGATGGGCACGTGGGATTAGTTTTCAAATCTACCACTGAAAGTTTATATAATATCATTGAATGTGTAGTGATACTATTTCTATACGTAGTCAGTACCACTGAATGAATATATAGTACCACTGAATGTTCAATGATACTATTTGATCATCTAGTGATACTATTAATCACCCAGTGGTACACTTAAATCCAGCACATGGGGGTGAGAAAAAGGAGGAGAGAGATGGATAAATTCCATGCGAAATGTCTCTTATGCCCTTTGATATGTATGTCCAGGTACCTATCAACCCTCCCTTTGGAAGGCCTCTTGTGAAGGGTAATATGCATGACTAAGAAAATGGTAATTTTTGTAGTATATAAGGGTAACTTATATACTTTATTTCAAAAAAAAAAAAAAGAATAACTTAACTCGTCTTACAATAAGTAAAGAAAGTTCGCCTTAATAAAAAAAAAAAAAAATTCCTTTTTCATCATATTCAGTAATAACTTAAACCGTATATGTCTTTATTTCTGTAATTTTTTGAAGGGATAGAGATGCAATAAAGCAAAGTCGTGAAAATTGATGCTACTATGGAAATTTGATTACTACACATAAATGTATTGATAATAATGAAGTGTACTTAGACAAAGATAAATGTAAATAATAATGCAAAATTGCAAATCACCCTTTAGTTGGGATTTTAGCTAGACATCAAGGCCAATTACCTCGTCATATTAGATCCAATTTTGATAGAGTATAAAACATATTCATGGGCCTCAACCATTAGCTTAAGCTTTTGGTTGAATTGGTCCTTTAACATGGTATCAAGAGCCAACGTGACACAAAGGTACCAGGTATGGGTGGGTCTGTGTTGCATCCACATTTCAAGCTCAAAGGGCCTTTCATGTGAGAGGGAGTGATAGAGTATAAAACATAACAACCGACACTGCAAGTTTCCTGCTAATCTTGGTAAATTTCGTTGATTTAATCGTGTTTTTGATGTAATTATAACTCTCGGCAATAATAACAATGATGTTGACGCATAAATTTATATTTCTTCCCTTCAATTTTTTTTTATATTTCTTACTAAAAACAATATGGAGTAGTATTTATAACAATAACAATAATAAATTTAATTATTTGAGCTTGATGCCTTGACCCAAAGTTTTGACCCAAACATGACCTGACCATAACTTGACTAAACAATTATTTTCAATCACAATTGTTTTTATTTTAAATTTTAAAAAATCACTCAATAACCACCTTTTTTTTTATTAATATAATAATAAGTAGTAATAAAACAAAAATCTTTTATATAATTCCACAGTCAGATAACCACAATCCTCCAAAAGCCGAATTCTCAAATCTCATTTTTTTTGGTGCCATAAACTCCAATATAATTATTTTTTTTTTAATTATAATCTTCCATTGTTTTTCTTTCTAAATATACATGTTATGTATACCGTATAGTAGCACGGATACACTCTAATGACCGTAATTGTAGAATCATTTTCCCATAACTCACATACGACTATACGAGTAATATACAACATAAATAATGGGTATAATTATAGATTCATTTTCCCATAACTTACATACGAGTAAATTAAACTCAATCAAACACAGATCGGGGTCACCTCATTACCCCCTAAACAAGGTACAAACACCCCCAAAAAATACATGTCAAACCTAACAAAACTAAGGGCCTGTTCATATTTACTTAATTTTAGTTCAGTTCAGTGTAGCTCCAATCAGTTTAGTTCAGCTCTTAATTTCCCTCTCACATAAAATATTCATTTCAGCTTAATTCAGTTTAGTTCAGTTCAGTTTAGTTCAGTTCTAATCAGTTTAGTTCAGCTCCAATCAGTTCAGTTCAGCTCCAATCAGTTCAGTTCAATTCAGTTCAGCTCGGTTTAGTAAATGTGAACAAGCCCTAAGATTTGTAATTGGATGAATGAAGTACAATTGTACAAACAAAATATGTGATGCAACCCATTCCACCTAATGTTAATATTGTTAAGAAGTTTACAAACACAAACACCTCGTAAAGCCTACACACTCACACTCCCAAATAAAAACAAACTTTTAAATAAAACGGATGTTCAATAAATCACTGAACATCCGTTATAAAGTGACAATAAAATGGGCAAAAGTTACGCTAAAACGCACAAAAGTTACTCCGACATATATAAGAGTTATTTATGGTTCATTGATAAATTTGACAAAAGTGACACTTAATTTGACAAAAATAACACTAAATTTAACAAAAGTGAACCTGATGTACAGTAAATTACTGAAAACTGGGTGTATACAAAAGTGATTGAGAAAAAAATCGAAAAAACCAAAAAACACCTCCACGTGGCATCCTCTGTAATTCTGTATTTCAAATTTATTCTGTAGAAACGTCACTATCCTTTCCACATCCCTACCGTGATTACCAAAATACCCCCACTCTTTATTACTTTCTGTTTTACAAAAGGGCAAATATGGTAATTATTTATAATGACATACGTATTTACTTATTTAGTGGGAGATGATTTTACCCCTTCATATAGTTGAGTAGGCTTCGTTAGCTGCACAAGCTCAGTTTCACACACTCTGTGAGTCTCTTCTCTGTGATTAAACACACTCTTCTCTCTTCATCTAATTTTGCTATGGCGATCATCGTATCAACAAACACGCCTTGAAGGGAACATGCACTGTTCGTCAGCAAGTACATCACGAATTTTTCCCGCCGACGATGCTTCTCCGTCGGCCGGCAGACGGTGAGCGGACCAATGTTGAGCTTTCAGCGAATGACCCCCGTATCATTATACCTGCCAAACATGCTGATTTTCTTGACAGAGATCCCTACGATATCCTTTACCACATTTGTCGTAAACTAGGTGATGCTTCGGTGACGAGGGAATTAATGGGTGGGTGGCGTGATTTTGTCAGGGATTACAAAGATTTTTTAAGGATTGGTTCAAGAATTGAACTCACATGGGACCTCGTTGAATATTTGATCTTAATGCGGATTATGCCGGAGTCGCCGCAGCCACCACCGCCGGACCTACTAAACTTTGTAGTCCCGAGAAAGCCAAGAACCACCTATGATTCTGCTGCTGCAGCTTTGTTAATACATAGGGTAATTAAGACTTTAAGAATTAGGGTTTCAATTAATTATAATAATTAGTTACGTACATAAGAATTAGGGTTTTAATTAAATATTTACAGTATTTGATTTTAAATCTTGAAGTGTTCTTGATTTTTACTTAGATTTAATGATTC